>NC_090928.1:199066710-200379210 GCF_040938575.1 Ambystoma mexicanum | reverse complement strand
TTCCCTTAGCCCTTTTCTCATGTTGCAACTTGTGTGCAACATGTAACAAGTGTGCAATGCATCTTACCAGACAGCAAACTCAGGTGATTCTCCCACCCGGAGCGGAGAAATCGCCACTATCGTGTTTGGGAATCCTCGCTGGATCTCAGGAAATAAAAGGTGCTGAGACGTCGTCGTTGCCGCATTCAAATCTGCAACCGAATTGGACTAACCTGCCAAAGTTTGGGTCTCCTGGCATCAGGGACCGGTGAGTAATCAATACCCCAACCGGTGGCCCCTAGCGCAAGAGCCCATTTTTACACACAAGTGGCCCCTGTGGGCCCCTCACCTGTCCATTGCTATTGTGAAATAGCGACTCCATTCTGAACTCTTGAACTGCCTCTGCCTTCAAGTGGAGGTCCTTCTTGAATAGTGGGAACGTATTCTTCATCGCCTTATCCACCTTCCCAAGCTGCTAGAGACCCCTGAAGAGACCCCGTTTTGCCCATTGGAACAACCGCGTGCGCTGGCACTACATGTACTATTGAGCACAAGGCTCCCCTCTTCTTAGGGCTTGGACTGCCTCTTAGTTAGGTGAATACTTGATGTTGAACTGGGCCTAAAGATTAACTGCACTGCCTGTTTCCTTCCCATCTAGGTTGTCGACATATTTCGTGTACTCACCCTTTTAGAGCCCCCTGGTCTTGTATATATATTGTATTGAGTGTGATGTATTGGTTTACTTAGTGTTACTGTGATTCTTTGCTATGGTCTATGTTACAAAAGCCTTGTAATAAATGTGTCTATATTTTTAATATAACACCTGTCTGGAGTAATTTGTAAGTGTCCTTGCTCAGTGTGCTCATTGAGGTCCTGCAGTCACCCTCACCCCTACTGAGACTTGGGGCCTCATTACACGGTAGGCGGTGAGCCATGGCGCTATTAGCGCCATGGCTCATGCCGGTAAAATACCGGCACCGCCTTGGCGGAAAGGGGATTTACCGCCCCATTCCAAGGTTGGAGGGGCGGTAAATCCCCTTTCCGCCATTGCCCTTCCCCATTCCCATTTCTGCCCCATAGGGCTCTATGGGAATGGGGAAGGCGCTAATTACGGCACCGCAATTTTGCGGTGCCGTAATTAGCTCCGGGGTCCCTTAGCGGGTTGGATTTTAACGCCTGCAAAAAGCAGACGTTAAATCCCCCAACCCGCAAAGGGACCTCGTAGTAAGGCGGTAGGGATTTACCGGTACCGGTATTTTACCGGTACCGGTAAATCCCTACCGCCATCCGTGTAATGAGGCCCTTAGTCTTGACCGCCTGCCATAGCTACTCTGATTGGTCTGGCTTGTCCAGAGGTTACCCTGTTCCAAGAAACTAAACTGGCGTTCTGAACCTCTGCCCCTCCAGGTCAAAGTTCAGAAATCCTTCTTAACACTCCCCTGTTCCTCTAGGACTACTAAGGACAATATCTCCTTGCTTGCCCTGGCTTTTGCCGACTTCTGTAACCACTCTTTCACCACTGGTTCTTTGCCTCTATCCCTCAAGCACTCCCTTGTGCACCCTCTCCTAAAAAAGCCATTTGCTGATCCCTCCTGCCCGGCTATAAGCCTATTCCCACTACGGCCTTCCTGGGTAAACTCTTGGAGAAGCTGGTCCTCCCGCACCTAACCCTCCACACTGAACCTGTTGGTTGCCTCCACAACCATCAATATGGATCTGGGCATTCCGAGGCACAGAAACTGCTCCCCTGAACACCCATGAGGACATGCTCCAAATCTTGACTCTAACTCACCTGCTGTTCTCATTCTCCTTGATCTCTCCTCTGCCTTTGACATGGTCAACCACTCTATCCTCATAAAAGGACTCCGTGATACCCTCAGCATCACGGACCAGGCAATGGAATGGCTGACCTCGCTCCTCACCAAATCGCCCTTCCCAGATGCAACTAGGTCCTTTTTCCTCCAACACCACACTCTCGACGTGCAGCATTCCTCAGGGCTCTATCCTATCGCCAGGGCTCTTCAACATCTATCTCGTTCCTCTTGCTCTCTGACTACTCTCCTAATTTCCAGTGCTACGCTGATGATGCACAGCTTTCCTTGAAACTTCCCTCTACTACCTCTTCTTCCTCATCTCTCATCCCCGACGGCCTGACCGCCATCCAGACATGGTGCGCAGCTAACGACTGCTGTCTTAATGCCAGTAATACAGAGATCCTTCTCACTGGGACACCTACACACTGTTTCCTCCTTCCCTCTGGCCGCCCTCTATGGCCGCCCTCCATGGTCTCTCTACCCTCACCATCTTGCGAGGCCAACAACCTTGGGGTCATCTTCGACTCTGCTCTCTCCTTCACCCCTCACATCTTGGACCTTGCCAAGAGGGCCCACTTCCAGCTTCACCTCCTCAGAGGCATTCTCCCTTTCCTCATCATTCCCCAGAAGCTCAATGTCTCCAGAGCTCTGGCCATCTCTAGGCTTGATTAATGCAACAGCCTCTTCCTGAACCTCCCTTCATCCCCTTCAGCTAATCCAGAATAGGGCTGCAAGACTTATCCTTGTCCTCAAGCCCAGGGACCGTACATATATATGCACCCCTAAAATCTCTCCACTGGCTCCTGTGGCCACGAGGATCAAATTCAAGCCCTCTGCATCATCCACAAGGCTTTCTGGGACCTTGTGGATGGCTATCTTCAACGTTCCCTTCCTAAATACTCCCCTGGCAGAGCCCTCCGCTCCTCTAATTCCAAATCTCTGATTGTCAACCGCTTCTCCAAGCAGAGAGTGGGGGGCAAGTGTCTCTCTTCGGCTGGTGCCTCTCTAAGGAACAGCTTCCCTGCCCATCTCATACTGGAGCCAGACCTCCTTAAGTTTTGGAAACTTCTCAAAACTCTTCTCTTCTCTACTTCTTTCCCCCTTTTCCTTCCTTCTAACTACCCCACTGATGCTGAGGCAGGTAGGCTGTTCCTCATGAATCTCACAGGTTACCAGGCCCTCCACCCTGTCAACACCAGCACCTCCCCCCACCCCCACTGCACGCCCCTGCTTGGCGGCTTTGCACCCCACCCTTGGGATTGGTCCCCTGAAGCAGTTAGCCAAGGCGTCCACCTTGGCACTTCCCTTCCCAGCCACCCACCAGCCCTTATCCAGTCCTCCCCAACCCCCAACCCATCCCTATCTTTTGCACTTCTCTTCACTGAACTTGCACACCCGAATGCCACAAGGCCTAGTAGGACCACTACTGTATATTTTCCATTTTACTGCTTCTTTTGCCATTGTTATTAATTCACCTTGTTCTCTCCCCATTTAGCCTTGTGGTGCTTTGAAACACAATTGTGATGTATAGGCGCCTTACAAATGCTCAATAAATAAATAAAATAAAGAATGGGGCCATTCTCCTCTCTTCAGAAGTCAGAACCGTGGTAGGGTTAGTTAGCTTTAGCTTAGACTGTGGACACTTTCTCTTTTGGACATTCACAGACAACTGATGAGAACCTTAGTTAGTTTAATAGGTAGGCAGCGCCCCATAGAAATAGGGAAAGCTAGGCGTTAAATGTATTGTTTAATTAAAAACAATATCGAAATGCCCTCAACGAGTCAGTGTCCACCTTCTAACCCGCCACAGATGATTAACAGCCCTTTTACGTGCTGATCGAATTATTCATCTGGGATATTTTTTGGCTTGCGGTTTATGCGTAAATTCCTCGTATGCTCTCTCAAAATGAGTCCAATCTCTGCTAACGAAATGGCAGAAAAGTACGTTTTCACGAAGGGGTTTAGGGTCAAAACTTTGACAATTGAGCAGAGCGTTAGGGCCATGAAAAGGCATGATCTTGAGCCTCCCTTCATCACAATAAACAAATCTATCCTAGAATTGCTTGTGGCTAATATGAAATGTAAATGGCGGTTTAAGTTATAAGCCATTGTGAGAACATGGGCATATTATCCTGTTGCCCATTCCAGACTTTCAAGACATGGGGCCTCATTCCGAGGCTGGCGGTAGTTAACACTTACCACCATATTCCGAGTTCCCTTTTGCGGGTTGGCATTTAACGCCTGCTTTTAGCAGGCGTTAAAAATCCAACCCGCAAAGGGACCTTGGAGTAAATTACGGCACCGTAATTTACGGTGCCGTAATTTACTCCTTCCCCATTCCCATTGAGCCCTATGGGGGCAGGAATGGGGATGGGGAACCGGTATGGTGAATGGGGAATTACCGGTCCCTCCAACCTTGGAATGGACCGGTAATTACTCCATTCACCATGCCGGATTTCCATGGAGTAAATAGCTCCATGGTTGCTTACCATGGTGCTATTTACTCCATGGATAGCGCCAGCCTCGGAATGAGGCCCATGGTCTATGCATCGCTTCCATATTTTTATATGTCTGTAAAACTGGTAATAGCATAGATGTATTGCTCCTCAAAAAATGTATACATATAAATTAGCTAGATTGGTCAACACTGTGGAGCTCATAGCTCTTCCTTCAATCTGATTATATAGTTAATCATGGAAACGAAAATGAAGTGACAATACGTGCAGGGCACTGATACTTTTTGCATTATGCATTGCAACGTGCTAAACAAATAAACACGAAACGAGGAATCCAAGCTAACTAAACGCTGTCAAAACAGAAACAAATTGTGTGCCGGCCTTTAAAGTGAAACCTGCCTCTTTGTGCGGACAGCTGCTGAGCACAGTACACAGTGCCCCAGCCTCCTGCCCCTTTCGGTGTGCTTGTCATCGTTGTGACAAGTGCCAAATACCTGCAGCGCGTTTAATTTTAATAAAGGGTACATGATATCCAGGGCCATATTAAGTATTTTTGGGGCCCTGGGCATGGACATCTTTGGGTCCCCCTCCACTAAACCAAAGGAATTAAGGGATAAAAAAAAATTGGTCGCGCCCCCACCCGTCGCGCTCACATCCTATAGGTTGATATGCTGTCTTGCAGCATAATAAGCATGTTTACTCCCTTTAAGTCCCCTTGCCCTCTTCATTCCTGCTCTAATCAGAATGATAAACAAGTAGCATTTGAAGACCAACATTAGCATTCTACAAAGGGGTTACTCTTCTAGTACATACAGGATACTTTTTATCAATAACATCCAGAAAGGTAGATGTAGTATTAATGCAGGACTGTATGTAAAAGGTACATGTAAAACATAATAGACAGAGAACTCATATTAACTGCCTCACAGAAAGCAAAAGTGCTCATGCATGGATAGAGACTACCAATTGGAAGAAAAGAGAATGCTACACATACCGTAGCATGGATAGTGAGCAGATTAGAAGCTACCAGGAAGGTGTCTTTATCTAGACAGAGATTAGAAGTGTGATAGGGTTTTCAAATAGTGTTGCCATTAGATATCAAAGGAACAAATGCCTGTGGTGTGCGATATAAATATGCTCACTATTAACACAGTGAAACCATGAATAAGGCTTTTATGAAGATCATACCATGAGAAGGAAATCACTCGGGTGGGCTGACAATTTTGAAAGGTTTGGGGACTGGCAATATTGAGAGGTTAGGCAATACAAGAGATGCCCATGATCACACATTGGTTAAGGGATGAAGGGGTGAAGCTGGGATTTGTGCATTTCAACACTTTGTTTTAGTTCATGGTAATAACTGGAAAAGAATCTCATTTTTGTTTTTAAACAGACTTTGAAAGCAAACAAATCACATTACCAAACATGACCATTTTAAACAAAATATTATAGAACGGTGTTATGCAAAATGGGAATGATTCTAGCTTCATTCTCTCCATCATCAAGGGAAGTATATAAGAACCAGCATACCAATCGATGTGATTTAACAAATTTAATCTGGGTTTGTCTTTTGTATTTTAAAGCTTTAAATACTTCCAAAACAATGGCTTGTGACATTTCCATTCATAAAAGTGCATAAAAACCTTTGACCTTCACCAAAAAGCAAACCGTTTTTTGTGTCAAACAAGCAGACCTTAAAATATGCTTGCCTGAGGCCTGCAACATGTGATCCACTCTCTTTTCTGTCTACCAATCCTTCTCCCCAAATGGCCTACGTAAGAAGGAAGATCAAGTAATGGGCTAAACGATACCAGCAGCATGCAAGAAGGCAAACCTCACAGAAACCGGCACATAATGTAAGGTATATTAGATGAGTTGATCAGGATCACTGTATTGTCTGCTGGCAAATCCAGGATACAAGCATGAACGCTGTTGTTCCAGAGTCTTGAATTTGGATACTTATTCACCTCTTGGACTAACAGTTTATGCCATAGTTGGAGGCGATTGTCTAGGTTTTACAACACCCCATCTGAACAAACCAATTTCTAGACCTTGACCTTACAGATGATATGTTCGTTTTTATACCATCCCCTATCTGGTACAGGTACATTGCTGATAATAGCAGATGTTGTTCTGCAAAACCAAGTACATATGCAGGCAGGTTTATAATTTTCAGACATAGTTAAGGCGCAGCCAGCCTTGCTGGGATGTGATATTCAAAGTTTGCATATGAACACATATCTCTGCAATGGGTGCTTCACACACTGAGCTTACTTCTGAACCATTGTGGCACTCAATGTATCAATAGGTATTTCACCATTGTCTATTGCACATGATCAACATAATTCCTGAAGGAAAGACTGCTACAGAGTTGTGCCATAAGGAACACACAAATTATGTATACCACAATGAACACAGAAAGCAATACATGATGAATTGATCAAGGCAGAATGCACTTGCCAAAACAGAAACGCAATGGGTTTAGAGTCTCAGCAGCACCCCATAAAATATCTTGACGTGTGTTATTTAAGTCTGGTGAACAATGGAATCTTACTTCTTCAGATCAGCTAGCCTTGTGGGCCCTCTCCAAGGTGGGGGGCTCTGAGCAAGTGCCCCTTTTGCCCTCCCATAAAAACGTCCCTGATGATATCTTAATAACATGAAAACATGCCAAAACCATTGCCACTGACTCAAAAAGATGAACTCATAATATGGCGGATGTTTGTGAGCACAGTTGTGTCTGCCGCACACGAGCTTCCATTCATGAAATGTGATAGGGTACATCCAGGAACGGCTAGTAATAAGATCTGAATATGTAGCCGCCTGCACACAACACATTTACCTCCTTAAATGCGCTTCTACTCACATTTAATAGACCTGTTGTTAAAGAAGTACATTACTTGTCCTGGAATTTGGGTGCCCAGATTTAAAAAGTTGAAAACCGGGACAAGGCAACTAACATAAAAATAGGACTAACTCTTGAAAGTGGCTGCCAAGGCACTACACTTCAGTAGTGGTTGGAGGAGAAGGGGGTTTAAGTGTTACTGTTCAAATAAACACATATTATAATTAATGTATCCCTAATTTATCGCAAACTAACACTATCTTAAGTTTTAAAATGCAGCATTTCTTCTGTGCGAGCTGTGACTGCCAGCTATGAAGACCTACTACCAAAAACCAGGACCACTACAGCTTACAATGGAAACATCATCTTGGCAAAGCGGGACAGAGCTCCAATTTCAGGGACAGTGCCTGCAAAACCAGGATGTCTGGTCACCCTACCTGGAATGTAAGACGGCAAAGCATACATAACAGAGGAGCATATGTTTCACTTTCCTAACTGTGTATTGCCAGTTTTACCCAAGTGCTACAGTCGCCCCCTTTTCATCCAGGATTAATCCACAGCTGCTATGAGGGGGTATGGGGGGAAGCAAGCAAAGGGAGATAGTTACTAAACACAGAGGACAGTGAAAGGGTGGTACTTCATTCCTGTTTCCAATGGATTGCTCCAAGGATAAAATATACACATCAAAAGCAATAGAGAATAATCAACAATGTATTTTTGAAGGCCTCTTGTGATAGATCTCCATTTACTAAGATTCCTGCTATGGTATTCTGCCTGTGTGGCCCTTGTGAGTTTTGTAACCTAAACCAGGGTTTTGCTAGAAGACGTCCCGCACAAACCTAGTCTACTCTGTCCACACCTTCCTTGCATCTACACCAATGACAGAGAAGTGGAGAGGTTAGGCAAGACAATTGTAGCCAGTAATGTGGGTTAGATGTGGCTGACACGTGTCTGTTTGAAATGAGTCCATTTCAATTATCATGCCCAAAACCAGTTTATCTTCTTTGCTATAACCCTTGTGAAGATTATTGAATCATTATTCTAAAGTGACATTTAGTTCGTTCAGAAATATTTTTGGCCAAAAAGCTGGCCAATAATAAAACAAATATCTAAAATATATATATTTTTTAAGTCCCTATTGAAAGTTTCGAGCAAATGAAGCACAAACTTTAAAATTGCAAGTACTAGGGCGCATCCATTTTGTGAAATCTAAGCCGCCTGTGCTTGCGTTTGCGACACTAATTAAGCAAAAGCCAGCCAGCTGTAGTAAACAAAAGCTACCAATGGGTGGATTTTGCTTCATTGGTGCCGGGCGCGGAGGATGGGGACCAGAGACTACAGGCAAGAAAGCTGCAGCTGCATCTCGGTAAGTGCTATTTTTTTTTTAAAAATAAGCACTAGCTGCGTTTTTTTTTTCTAAGTTTTCCGGGCTGGAGGAGCCCAGAAAACTTAGAAATAAAACTGCAGCTTTTAAAACGTTGTATTTATGTTTGCGGTAGCTTCAGCTTGGAGCCCCAGGAGCCTGAGAAACTTGGAAAGGAAAACCGAAGCGTTTTTGAAACACAACCGCGTTGTGTTTCTGCCTGCCGTGGCTATCACTTTGGGTCTCCGGTGCTCCCGGGGGAGCACCGGAGACCCAAAGTGAAAGCCAAGGCAGGCAGAAACACAACGCGGTTGTGTTTCCATGCTGCGGTGTTTCTGCCTACAGCAGCTTTCACTTCGGAGCTCTCAGGCTCCCCGTGGGGAGCCCGAGAGCTCCAAAGTGAAAGCCGCTGCAGACAGAAACACAACACGGGTGTTCAGAAATGCTGCGGTGTTTCTGCTTACAGCAGCTTTCACTTTGGGGCTCTCTGGCTCCCGGGCGCGAACCGGTGTAAGTACCGGAAAGTACCGCTTAGCCGCTGAATGCTCTTCACCTGAAGACGTCTTTTGCTGGCTTTCTGCACCAACATTTAAGGATTCAACAGGATTTACTGCAAGGACTACCTTTCGCAAGAGGTGAAGATACTTTTACAGACTGCTGCTGTTACTAACTCATACTATAGCAGCCTTTTATTAGTATTTACTGTATTTCCCTTTCCTTACTAGGCTGTGCCTTCTTTGCCAGTAGGTGGGACCATAAAGTCTGGCTCGCGCACGCACCGCGCGCGCCCACTGGTGTAAGTACCGGAAAGTACCGCTTAGCCGCTTTTTTGCGCTTGTCGCGGTTTCGTGGCTGAGTTGCAACATTCCTCAGTTTTATTTGTTGTTAATGGAATTTAGTGTCTTGTGTCCTGAGTTCGCTTACACCGAAAATAAAAAGGGGCATTTCAACTTTGAAAACGGGCATGCCCGTAGTGACTGCCGCCGACTGTTCTAATGGCGAAAGTTTTACAACCGACTCACCCCATGGACCCTCCAAAAGATCCCGGTTAAGTTCCACACCTCGTTTGGGTATAACCAAACCCAAATTAAGATCTAAGGCTGAAATTCTATTGGTTATGGACATTCGTCCATTCTGTCGTGATGTGATCCACCCGGACTCTAATGATTCGGAATATGAAAGTACTGCGGCTGTGGCCAGCTGCCCGTCAGAAAAATCAGCTGTCTCAAAAAATCTGCTTCAAAATGGTATTCCTTTTTGTCAATCTCCTAAACAGGACACAAAGGTAGCCTCAACGATAGTTGGTCAAGTAATGCATGTGACAGAGGTTGCTCCTGCGGCAACCTTTGCTAAGGAAAATGTTCCTTTAACGGACAGTATCTTGCTGAATAATGTGTTAACTGGTGCTGGCCCTTTACCTGCTAAAGTACCTGTCTTATCCGTTTCATCTGATGTTGATATTTCTAATTCGAAATTGTCTAAAATAACTGGTAATGGTGATTTGGCTATAATTGATTTAGACACAAATGCGTCCTGTTTCTCTGTTAATACTATATCTGAAAACCTTTCTAGAGCACCGGTTCTGTTTACAAATGTTAGTGAAGCAAATTCAGTAGAAGATCTATCCTTTATTGCTCCAACCCCACAAAAATCTGGGGCAAATCAAGTTTCTTCGGTTGAAAATTCTAAAGGTATAACCGGAATTGCTTTAACCTCAATGAACACAGCAATTCTTTCACTAGCTAAACTGTTTGAAGCTCTTGTCAACAAAGCTGATGTTCACTCACATCAACTTAATCAAAACCTCTCCTGGCAGCTGTCCATCACAAACAAACTTGAGAAACTAGGTGGCCCTTCTAAGCCACCCTTTTTGTATAAATCGGTAAGCTCACAAACATATATGCAGACAGGAGAACCTACACAGAATTTTCATAACATCCCTCATATTTTGCACCCTATCATTGACTTGGCAGGTGCTACAAATAAATCCATGGTAGATCCACAAAAAGAAATCAAACTATGCTCTATTTGATGGTACAGGTACAAATGTACTTGACTTACCTGCGAAAATAGGGACTAAAAAGAATGGCTTGAATAAGAAAACCAAAAACATTAGATCCCTGGCCAAGAGAACATCCCAAATCAAATAATTTGTCAAAAACCTCTCACTACCGCCAACAGCAACCAACACTGCCTTCAAGGCCATAGCCAAAAAATATCTGTTACAATCCCAGATGAAGAAGTCTACAGTACTACCAGAAAAGAACACTGTTGTTCATTCTTATAGTCCCTTGAATTCCTTGGTGAATGCTGCTGTAGCTGCAGCCTCTGAAAGTAGCGAAAATAAAAAGTCTGAAGTACAACCTTCAGACCCTACACCAGCACCTGAAGATCAGGGCCAAATTGCTCGTCGTAGAGAAATAAGACAAGCAGTGGACACATATATGGCTACTAAACCTGCTCTTAAGAAGCTGAGTTTGATGTCGAGTGAGTATACAGCACCCACTCTTAAAACATCTTGCGTTAACGCAAACGCAAGTATGAGTGAAACTGTACCGCCAGTGGAACAAAAAGTGCTAAGTGCTCACCCTCAAGTTCATGATAACATCCAACAAAAACAATTGTCAACATAGTTTCATTGTCATCATAAGAGTAATGAGCCAGTATTTCCGACTTCTTCATCTCCAGACATTGAGGAAGTAATTAAATCTACTGTACTGAAGTTGCTTGATGCTCGCAACTTCACAAATGGCATTCAGTCCGGGACTAAGGTCATCGAAAATAAGAACTCGAATGACCCTCGTAATCTGATGAAACAAAAAATGTCAATTCCTGACACCAAGCGGCCGGCAGTCCATTCATTATCTATGACCTGTTGTCCCCCCCGCGCCTCAGTATAATTTGAATCGAGCCTCAGTTTTATCCATCTTTAGCGAAATTCCTGAGCTCGACGACATTGGCACGATTGACATTGAGCAAGTGGAATTTACGGATGTGTCGAAATGGTCCTCAGTAACCTTATGGATACATCGAGGGTTGTGGTCAACACCATCTGGGAAGTTAAGTCTCAGTTGTTTAACCTTGGTTTTATTATTCAGGCAGGGCCAGGTTCCCCTGAGCTTACCCCCACTGGCACTGTCATGCAAATCCCTCAACCACAACCAAACAGACAGCACAGTAACTGTTCACATGTTTGCAATTGCAATACAAAAGTCACACAATGTTAGCAGCTGGATAGTTATGAAGTTACTCTTTCCTTGATTAGCTGGAACTCTAGAGGGCATAAGCATTTAATGAACAACCAAGCTATTAACTTACTAAATCACGATGTAATATTTATACAAGAATCGTGGCTTACTTATGCTCCATCATGGAATAAATATGATATCCTCCTGACTCCAGCGGTTAAGGGTACTCTTGGACGGTCTGTATCTGGTCTGCTAATAGGCGTCAAACAGAGCGTTTCCTTAAAGGTTACCCCATGGTTCTCGCCAAATCCTTTCGTCCAAATGGCCAGACTTACCAGCAATAACCTCCAATGTGTACTTATCAATGTCTATTGGAATCCGATGGGCATTACAGATGATAGGTTTCTGGACTCAATGAACAAAGCATTAGATCTGATAAGTGTTGATGGCAATGTTGATACCATCTTCATAGCCGGTGATTTGAACTTACACTGTCTGGACCCAAAACGGAAATCTGAAACGGCCCGTCTTGCTAAATGGTCAAGCTTTGCAGAGTCCAGAAGCCTTTTCATGTTAAATGGTTCTTTTCTTTCTGATATACCTGCTAAGGTTACATGGCATGGAACCCTTAGCGAGGGAATCATTGACTACATTTATGTCAATTTAAGCATGCTGAATAAAATAAAATCCTTCCAAGTAATACACACCGATGCGAGTGATTATAACATGCTTAACGAGACCTGGACCTCAAAGTGTAATAATAATCGACAACAATCCCAATATATTAAGGGTTCTATAAGTGTAAATCCCACAAGGAACAGGTTAATTTGGACAGAATCCTCCTTGGAAGCGTTTAAGCTCTGCTATGATGCTCAGCTAAAGTGTGAAATTGCTGGAACTCAAGGTGCAACAGTAATCTATCATGAACTTATGCAGCAATTTCAACCGGCTTCCATGAACCATAAACAAACTCCTTTCCTCCATGTTTTTGATCATGAAGTCAAAATTAAGAAAGCTTTGGTTAGGGCTGAAAAGAGGGAGGCCTATAAACTGCCTGGTGATAAACGAGTGTTTACCCAGACTCATATCAAAACTAGATACAGAAATTGGATAAGGGGACGGCAGGCTAAATTATATCAAACTGATGGCAGCACTATGTTAAAATTGCTGTCTAGTAAAAACTCAGCAGAATCATGGAAAATTATTAACCAAGCAACTGCAGGTCACCAAGATGCAGTTCAGGCTAATAATGTGACTGAAGAGAAGTGGGTCCAATATTATTCCAAGCTACATGCAGTATCCACAGATAAACAATATTTACCCAGCATCTCGTCTCAATCTAATTTCAATATAAAGTTTGATGAAGATGACATTCTATACTACATCAATAAAGCCCGCTCTAGAGCGCCTGGTCCGGATGGCCCATCAAACATGATAATGAAACAATTTCCGGCCATTTGGGCAGATTTACTCCATATCATGTTTATGAACATACTCTTTTCACAAAAAATACTTGTGTTCTGGAAACACTCTATTACCATCCCAATCTATAAGAAAGTAGACCGGGCAAATCCGGCCAGCTATAGACCCATCTCCTTGTTAGATGTTCCTGGGAAGATCTTTTGCCGGCTAATTTTAAGAGACATGAATGACTGGTCGCAAAATCACTATAAAAGAGACCCTTTTCAATCCGGTTTTGTGAGTGGACTCGGTACCATACCCAATATCATTACTATCAATATGCTTAAAGCTCAGTATGCAGCCCGGAAGCAATCTCTGTACTTTGCATTCATTGATTTCCGGTCTGCTTTTAACGCTATAATCGTGAACTGTTATTTCAAAAACTAGAGCGTCTTGGTTGTCCATCCTCTCTGTTAGCAATTTTAATTCAGCTGCATACGGACACTACCATGCAGGTGAGATTAACTTTAGAGGAACTGTTGTCAGCGTCTTTTGGCACCCATGTGGGTCTTAAACAAGGCTGTATTATGGCTTCAATACTGTTTTATTTATCCTGGATATGGGTAAATCATTCCTTCAAGTTGTCTCTGATGCTCCTGAATTGGGGGGCCAGCGCATAGCGTGGCTATTGTATGCCGATGATTTGGTATTGATCTCACAAATCCCCAAAGGTCTTCAAAATCTCCTTTCTGCTCTAGCCATTTATGTTGAAGTTAACCATCTCATTGTGAATCTGGATAAATCACAAATTCTAGTATGCAAAAATCAAGCTAAAAGCAAAATTAACAACTGTATTTGGTCCATTAGAGATGTACCGATGAAATTAGAACTAGAATATAAATATCTAGGCCTGACTATGCAGAACACAGTTAGGGTGTCACGCCCCCCGATTTCCTAGGGCATTCTTATGTCCAGGGGAGAAGCCCGTGGCGTTTGGCCTGGCGTTTACAGCAACGCCGACGCCACCGCCGGTAAACAACTACATCTCCCAAGAGGACCGTGCCTGCAAGGATCCTTTGGAACGTTTTCACTTTCTTTTGCGTGCGTTTCACGCCTCCTTTGTATTCACTTCCTATATCTGGCCACGCCCCCAGTAAGCCGGTGCTCCTAAACCGTTGCGTTACGCGAGCTACGCTCCTGGGATAAGTTGTTCTTTTCCCTATTCCTTGCTTACCTGGTTGCCGAATCCTACCTTTGCCTTGGACCTTGCTATCCGTTTTCCTGAATCTGTCTTAGACCTCCGTTTGATCTCCTCCCCTGCTCGACCACGGAATACACACCGGACTTGCTTTGGGTTCTGCTCCTCATATCTGGCTCCCGGCTCCCTTCAACCCCGTATTCCTCAATCGCTCCTGGCCATCCGCTCCCCGAGCGAAGAAAGAAACACCCTACATCCAGGCGTTCGAGAAATCTTACACCACTTCTAATTTCTCCCTGAAGTGTTGTTTACCGCGCTAGCAAGAACGGCGCTGTTTATTTACACCCGGTGAATTTTTGCTTGACCTTTTTTGTTTGTTGGGTTTTTTTTTTGGACGCTTTGCTGTGCTCATCATTTGTTGGTGTTTTTGGGACGCTTCGCTGCATCGCTCTGTCTCTTTGGACCTTGGGACACTTGGCTCCTGGCTTCACTCCTTGGATTGTGGGACGTTCTGCTGTTTTTTCCCGCTCATTTGATTTCGGAACATTGGATTTTGCTTTCACTCATTGGATTGTGGACGCTTTGCTGTTGACGTTACTTATCCATTATTGGGGGGAAGTCTTTGATCCCCCTTCTTTCAAGAAAGAACACTTCCTCTGACCTTCACTCACTCCCAGTCTTGTGTCTTATCACAAGTAGGTATTCCGCTGGAAAAAAGGAATACACAGGTAAGCTTGTGGGTCTCGGAGGGGGTAGAGGGACTGGAATTGTCAACAAACGGTATGTAATATTTGCTTTGTTTGTTTTCTTCCCTCTAGCTCCGCTGTGCGTTCCGCCTTTTTGCCTGAGCCCTTGGCCTGACAGGTGTTCTTTTCCCTGCACGCTGTGCTCTCAGGAAGGAAGTCTGAATTACTTTAGCGGCCTCTAGCCCAAGTGATCCCCCAGACAGATCGTGGAACATACGGAGCGCGACAGATTTAGGAGCCCAATACTGGTGCCTGTCTGTCCGAGATGGATCCTAATGCAGATCCTATGGCTGCTATGATGCAAGCCTTTACCACGTTACGCACAGACATGGCAGCAGCACATGCCGCTTTGCACCAACGCATGGATGTCATGCAAAGCTTTGTGCAACCCTTGCCGGTGGATGAGGAGTTTGGGGATGTTCCCGCTCCTGTACCGCCACCGGTTCCTCCGACACCCCTAGCCCCTGTGGTGTTGCCGGGTCCTTTTCCATTGGCACCACCGGAACGCTTCACGGGAGATCCCAAAATGTATAGGACATTTGTCAATCAATGTCGTTTACATTTTCTATGCCGTCCTTTGGCATTCCCTAATTCTGAAACAAAAGCAGCTTTTGTGCTCTCTCATCTAGGGGGTATGGCTGCAGCCTGGGCGAATCCGTTGCTGGAGTCCGATGACCCGGTTTTGTACGATTTCGATTCCCTACTAGTCGCCATGAATCTGGTCTTTGATACCAGATATAAGGCTCAGGCTTCGGACCTAGAGTTTCTGGCAATATCCCAGGGTAAACAACCCCTTTTGGCGTATTTAGCCCGATTCAATCAGCTGGCCGCAGAAACCTCTTGGCCTGAATCAAAAAAGGCGGCAGTCTTTTATAAGGGATTATCAGACGAACTTAAGGACGCGTTATCTGTCGTCCCTTCTGTCCCTTCAGTATTTCCTGAATTGCTTGATTTGGTGTTGCAGGTCGATGCTCGGCTGCAACAAAGGCGTGGAGAACGCCGTCACCCTGATCTACGTCCTGGCAAACCCGAATTGGGATCCTCTCCAGCCTCCGGGGATGTAGAACCCATGCAAATTGGGGCAGTAAAAGGTCCCCTCTCAAAGGCAGAGAGGGAGAGAAGAATGCAAAACAATCTATGTCTGTATTGTGGACAGACGGGACACTTCATTCGTGTCTGCCCTAAACGCCCTGCTAAACGGGCGGGAAACGCCACAGCCCGTCCCTAAATCGAGCCGATGTGACGGGTCAGCCTTCCAATGGCTCATTCCTCCATGCAGCTGCCGCGCACATATACTTAGATATGTCTTTTGTGTTGCCCAACTCTCAAGTTTTTTCTAGTCCAGTCATGATAGATTCCGGGGCAACAGGTAATTATATGGATGAACATCTGGCAACAACCTATGGTATCCCGGTAGATCCTAAGGAGTCACCAGAACTCGTCTATGCAGTAGATGGCTCCTGTTTGGTTTCGGGTCATGTCGTAAAACAAACACAACCCTTGCGAATGAGCACAACGGAAGGGCATACAGAATACCTGTCTTTCGATCTCATTCCCGCACCGCAATTTGGGGTCATTTTGGGCCTCCCGTGGTTGCGTAAACATAACCCTATCATTGATTGGGTGGAACAAACAGTGCTTTTTTCTTCTCCCTTGTGTTTGAAGGATTGCTTTCCAGTTCAAGGGACATCTCTCCCCTCTCCATGCAGGGCTCTGGTTTCGAGTACACTCACTTGTAACGCTACTACTAGGGCGACGATGGAAATACCTTCTGCATATCAGGACCTGATTGAGGTGTTTGACAAGGGTTTGTCTGAACAACTGCCGCCGCATCGGGAATACGACTGCCCGATTGATTTGGTACCCAATGCCATTCTCCCCCATGGACCGATATATTCCTTGGCACGGCCCGAGGAAGAGCACCTAAAGGAGTACATTGAGAAGTCTCTGAGACTGGGCCATATAAGACCTTCCCGTTCTCCAGCTGCTTCCCCGATTTTTTTTGTCCCTAAAAAGGAGGGGGATCTCCGGCCTTGTGTAGATTATCGTGCACTTAACGCTGTGACAATAAAAAATCAGTATCCATTACCCCTCATTTCGGAATTGTTGGATCGCCTCTCCACCGCCAAACTCTTTACGAAACTAGATTTAAGAGGGGCCTACAATCTGGTGAGAGTGCGTGCGGGCGACGAATGGAAGACTGCCTTTAAGTGCAAATACGGCCTTTTTGAATATCTAGTAATGCCGTTTGGCCTATGTAACGCCCCCGCAACGTTCCAACACTTTGTCAATGACATCTACCGAGATCTGTTGGATGTTTTTGTTGTAATATATCTGGATGATATATTAATATTCTCTGAAACGTTATCACAACATGAGGAACATGTTCGGACGGTGTTGCTCCGTCTTCGGGAACATGGGTTATATGCAAAAGCTGAAAAACTTGCCTTTCACGTTTCCTCTGTGGAGTTTCTAGGGTTCGTGATATCCTCTCAGGGTGTTCATATGCACGATGCAAAGATACGAGCAGTCGTTGAGTGGCCTGCTCCCACTTCGCTTAAGAGTTTGCAATCTTTCCTAGGATTTGCTAATTTTTATAGACGTTTCATTGCATCCTTTTCAGCCATCGTAGCCCCATTGACACGCCTTACCAGTCCTTCAGTTCCCTTTTGTTGGGACACTCAGGCTCAGGCCGCCTTTCAGACCTTGAAAGAGGCGTTTACTATGGCTCCGGTCTTGCTACATCCAGACCCCCTACTGCCTTTTATCATCGAAGCTGATGCCTCTGCCCTTGCCCTTGGGGCTATCTTGTCTCAAAAATGCCCCACGACTCGGCAGCTACACCCTGTAGCTTTTTTTTCCAGGAAATTGACTACCCCGGAAAGACATTATACCATAATGGAACGAGAGCTACTGGCTATTCGAGCTGCTTTTAAGGAGTGGAGACACCATCTACTAGGGGGACGACACCCTGTCACGGTTTATACGGACCACCGTAACCTACAAGCTCTATCTACGGTGAAATGTACCAACTCTAGACAAATCAGGTGGCATTTGTTTTTTGCACAATTCAATTTCACGGTTTCTTATCGACCGGGCCCCTTGCATGGCAAGGCCGATGCACTCTCTCGCATCGGAGTTGATACACCTTCCGAGGAGGCAGTCCTTCCTGTTTTGCCAAACAACACTGTTATGTGTGTCTGTGCTGCAACCGGTTCGTTACTAGAACGGATCCGCCATTGGGCTGCAGACCATGGGGAGGTTCTTCAAGGGCTAAAAGCACGGTTGATATCGGGATTACCTTATGTACAGGAACGCCTATATATCCCTGATGCCCGGACTCGGTTACAGGCCCTAAGCTGGTCCCATGATACTCGCCTAGCGGCCCATCCAGGACAAACTAAGACAACTGACCTACTCCTCCGGTGGTGTTGGTGGCCCAATATGAAACGGGATGTGGCAGAGTATGTATCCAAATGTGCCGTATGTACACAATGTAAAACGGTACCTGGAAAACCGGTGGGGCTTCTCCAGAAAATGCCCATCCCGTCACGTCCATGGCACACCGTGTCACTTGATTTCGTGGTGGAGCTACCACCGGTCCAAGGGTTAACCACTATCCTGGTGGTAGTAGATACCTTCACCAAGATGGCCCGGTTTATCCCCTGCAAAGGTGTCCCTTCTGCTCCTGCATTGGCCAAGTTGTTTTTCGTACAGGTGGTCCGCCTATTCGGCCTTCCTCTGGTCCTTATCTCAGACTGTGGATCCCAATTCACCTCGCGTTTTTGGTTGGCTCTCACCCGTTTTCTTGGCATTGACGTTCGCCTGTCCTCAGCATACCATCCTCAGACGGACGGGCAGACAGAACATCTTAATGCCACCATGGAGCAGTATCTTCGATGTTTATGTCTGCAATATCAATTGGACTGGCTGTCCGTATTGGGGGCTGCGGAATTCGCTTACAACAATGCCTGCCATGCATCGGCTGGTTGTTCACCCTTCTATGCCATGTACGGTTTACATCCTCGAGTTCTACCGTCCATCCTTCCTTCGGTGGCACGAGTACCCGCAGCTCAGGCAACAGCCCAGTCGTTACGGTCTATCCGTGCCAATGTGCTTCAGCATCTACACCAAGCACAGGATCGCACAAAACGAAATGCTGATAGGCATCGCAGGTCAGCCCCGCAGTATCACCTGGGGGATAAGGTCTGGCTATCCACTGTGCACCTTCGCATACCGGGCAAACGTAAGCTGAACCCTCGCTACGTAGGTCCCTATACCATCACGCGATGCATTAACGCAGTAGCCTATCGCTTGGACATACCTTCACCTTGGAAGATCCACCCCGTGTTCCATGTCTCCCTATTGCGGCCTTATGTTGCCGGTACGCGCTTGTGCAATCGTCCCGCTCCCATTACGATTCAGGGGGAAGAGGAATATGAGGTACAGGCTATATTGGATACCCGAGTGGTCCGGGGTACCCGGCAGTATCTAGTGGATTGGAAAGGCTATGGCCCAGAAGATCGTACCTGGGAGCCCGCCTCGAATCTCCACGCTCCGCATCTTTTGCAGGCGTTTCTCCGGTCTCGTGGTTCGAGACCCGGGGGATGCCCATCTTTGAGGAGGGGTACTGTCACGCCCCCCCGGTTTCCTAGGGCATTCTTATGTCCAGGGGAGAAGCCCGTGGCGTTTGGCCTGGCGTTTACAGCAACGCCGACGCCTCCGCCGGTAAACAACTACATCTCCCAAGAGGACCGTGCCTGCAAGGATCCTTTGGAACGTTTTCACTTTCTTTTGCGTGCGTTTCACGCCTCCTTTGTATTCACTTCCTATATCTGGCCACGCCCCCAGTAAGCCGGTGCTCCTAAACCGTTGCGTTACGCGAGCTACGCTCCTGGGATAAGTTGTTCTTTTCCCTATTCCTTGCTTACCTGGTTGCCGAATCCTACCTTTGCCTTGGACCTTGTTATCCGTTTTCCTGATTCTGTCTTAGACCTCCGTTTGATCTCCTCCCCTGCTCGACCACGGAATACACACCGGACTTGTTTTAGGTTCTGCTCCTCATGTCTGGCTCCCGGCTCCCTTCAACCCCGTATTCCTCAATCGCTCCTGGCCATCCGCTCCCCGAGCGAAGAAAGAAACACCCTACATCCAGGCGTTCGAGAAATCTTACACCACTTCTAATTTCTCCCTGAAGTGTTGTTTACCGCGCTAGCAAGAACTGCGCTGTTTATTTACACCCGGTGAATTTTTGCTTGACCTTTTTTGTTTGTTGGGTTTTTTTTTGGACGCTTTGCTGTGCTCATCATTTGTTGGTGTTTTTGGGACGCTTCGCTGCATCGCTCTGTCTCTTTGGACCTTGGGACACTTGGCTCCTGGCTTCACTCCTTGGATTGTGGGACGCTCTGCTGTTTTTTCCCGCTCATTTGATTTCGGAACATTGGATTTTGCTTTCACTCCTTGGATTGTGGGACGCTCTGCTGTTTTTTCCCGCTCATTTGATTTCGGAACATTGGATTTTGCTTTCACTCATTGGATTGTGGACGCTTTGCTGTTGACGTTACTTATCCATTATTGGGGGGAAGTCTTTGATCCCCCTTCTTTCAAGAAAGAACACTTCCTCTGACCTTCACTCACTCCCAGTCTTGTGTCTTATCACAAGTAGGTATTCCGCTGGAAAAAAGGAATACACAGGTAAGCTTGTGGGTCTCGGAGGGGGTAGAGGGACTGGAATTGTCAACAAACGGTATGTAATATTTGCTTTGTTTGTTTTCTTCCCTCTAGCTCCGCTGTGCGTTCCGCCTTTTTGCCTGAGCCCTTGGCCTGACAGGTGTTCTTTTCCCTGCACGCTGTGCTCTCAGGAAGGAAGTCTGAATTACTTTAGCGGCATCTAGCCCAAGTGATCCCCCAGACAGATCGTGGAACATACGGAGCGCGACATAGGGACACTCTTTACTTGGTCAACTTACAGTCCAAACTATCAAGTCTGATTTCTCAGGCCAGAATTCTAAATTACAAATATGGGAAATTTACCCTGAAACACATTCTCCTTTTTTATGAACAAAAAGTAATTCCAGTATTAACCTATGGTGTTGAGCCGAAACTTTACACCAGCGACGAAATGTGGAATAAATTGGAAGACCCCTTTTGGAAATCAACATCACACCTGCCGGATTGTATACCCTTGCCAATCTTGCGATATGAACTAGGCTTGAATTCAGTGGCTTGTAGAGTGAAGTGGCGGATGTGTGTTTTTTTTTCGCAAGTGTTTGTTAAGCTTAGAAAATAACAATATTTTGAGTACCTTTGGACATCATTTGTCTTCATCAAATCATGACTTCCCTTTGGCGTTCCTGTGTAGTGAACACCATGGCTGAAGCAGGTATAATGGTGACGCTTCTGTTACAAAACCCGCTGCATGCTAAAATCAAGTTCTATCGATGGGAATGGATAAAAAATTGAGAATCCTGTCTACAATATGAAGACTTTAATCCTTATAACTTTGGCAACAAAAAGCTGGGCCAATTAGCAGGATACTTATTGAAATGTCCGTCCTCTATCATACGGAACAAATTCTTACGAGTCAGACTGAACCTATGGCTAACGAGGGAGGTCCTTGTCAGGCGTAAGGTAATTCCAGTTAAAATGAACTTTTGTCGTTATTGTGAGCTTCCTAATGAAAGGGAGACACTCCAGCATCTGGTTGTATCTTGTAACAAACTAAATGTTCCACGAGCAAAATTGTTCGCTAACTTGTTAAATTTGAATCATGAAGTGGACGAAAACCAGATCTGGAGTTTACTAATCTGTAACATGAAGTTTTCTGTGATAAAAGCTATAGTGAATTATCTAGACGCAATTCTCCCTTGCGAAATTAAGTTGTAATGTAAACATGTGATTAACTTGCAAATCTGCAAGGCTAACTGCGTATTCAGGATGAGATTTGCTTTTGCTTCTCTTTTTAAGTCTATATTTACGTTTTAATCAATGTTTCTTCCTCTTCTTTTAACTTCTGTTATTTTATATGCACATGTATACGAAATGTGAATAATCTGTTTCGGTTTTTCTTTTTGAAAAGTTGACTTGTTCAGCTATATCAAAAAAATAAATAAAATAAAAGGTATGGCGTTCCAGAATCAAACCTTGTGTTGCCGTATTTCTGAAGCCTAAATCATGGTTGATACAGTTTGTTGGCATCATTTGAATGTAGGACCCATCCAATCGACGCTGCCTCAAATCGCATAGCGAGATAAGGCAGAGCCTTCCCAGTCCTACATTTGTGAACTAAAGTTAGAATTGTATGCAAGATCCAGTGCTTGACAGAAATGAAATGAAATGATATTTCATTTATATCGCGCTCGTACATAAGTGTTTCAGAGTGCGACCAGGCAAAAAGGGAGGGGAACAAGGGAGAAAAAAACAGAAAAACTGTGATCTTACTAGGCCCAGTGACATTTAAGAAAGCGCAAGTGCATGGGAAAGGAAAATGGGGGGAACGTGCAAAGAAAGAGGGGGAGTGGAAAGTGCGAAGCAGAAGAGAGAAAACATAAATAAATATTAAATAGAATAAATCATAAATAAGGGCTTTAAACTGTGGTGGTGCAGCCAGCAAGTGGGTTGAAAGTTAGTCAGAAAGGTATATCTGATAAGTGCAGAAGAAACGTGGGAGCGGGACTGTATGGGTACAGATACAGAACCCTAGTGCAGATGGTGGCCTGGAGGCAATGCAGGATGGTGGCAGGGTGAGCAGGTACCTGGGCCCGAAAGAACAGAGGGTGGCCAGGTGCACAATGCCATGAGAAGAAACAGATCAACAGGGGAGAAGGGGGGCAAATGCAGAGGCAAAGAGGAAGGTCTTGAGAAGTTTGCAGAACCGAAGATGGTTTTCCTCAAGTTTCAAGGTGGCCGGGAGGCTGTTCCAAAGGGAGGCACGAGCCGAAGACAGGGATCTACCCCCAGCTCGTTTTTCTGCAAAACGACTAACCCTGAGGGAGTTAGAAGTAGAGGTGCGAAGGGCTTGAGAGGGGAGGTATTTACAGAGGGATAGTTGAAGGTATTTTGGACCCAGGCCCCAGAAAGCCTTGTGGACAATGCAGAGGGTTTTAAATGTAATCCTTGCGTCCATTGGGAGCCAATGCAGGGATTTCAAGGCTGGAGAGATACAATCCCAGCGCTTGAGGCCAAGGACTAGTCTCGCAGTCCTGTTCTGGCGGAGAGTGGAGGCATGTAGATTTAGAAAGAGGCTGTTACAGTAATCCAGTCTGGAAAGAACCAGAGCGTGGGAGACAGTGAGCTTTTGAGGGCAGGAGAGGAAAGGCAGAGTACCTCTAAGGAGGTAAAGTAAAAAGTTAGATTTTTGAGACATCAGAGATGTGTGTGGAGAAGGAAAGTGTAGAGTCAAAGATAACCCCAAGGTTCTTAGCTGTGCAGGTGGGGCGGGAGCAGGGCCAAGGGAGGCCAGCCAGAGAGTAAGAGGAAAGGATGGATATGGTGTACCAATAAGGAGGATCTCAGTCTTGTTGGCATTTATACATAGATCATTGGCGGCACACCAATGTTGAATGGTGATTAGACAATCGCAGATGAGGGAAGGAGAGGAGGAGGCTGAAGGAAGCCTGAAAATGAGTTGGGTGTCATCAGAATAGCACTGGAAAGTTGAGCAGAACATTGAGATGCAGTAAGCGAGATTTGCCAGGTATTGGTTGAAAAGCCAGGGCGAGAGGATAGACCCCCGGGGGACACCACATGTGGAGAGGGAGATAGAAGATAGGAAGGACCCAAGTTGTACCTGGGAGGGTTGATCAGAGAGAAAAGAGGTCATCCAGGCCAGAGCCTGATCAGTTATACTGAGGTTGCTACGAAGACGATTGAGCAGGGTGGTATGGTTGACCATGTCGAACGCAGAGGAGAGATCAAGTGGGATGAGGGCAGAGGGAATGTTAGAATCGAGGTTGGAGAGCAGGTTTTCATGGATGTTCAGGAGAGCAGTTTCTGTACTTCTGGCAGCTCTGAAGCCAGATTGGTGTTCATGGAGGGAGCCAACAGAGTCGGAATGGAGATTAAGCTGAGAGATGGGCAGCTTTTCCAGGAGCTTGCCCAAAAAGGGAGTAATGGAAATTGGGCGGTAGTTTGCCAGACATGACAGATCCGCAGTGGATTTCTTGAGGAGAGGATGCACAAGGGAGTGTTTAAGAGGGGTGGGGAAAGAGCCAGAGGCAAAGGAGAGGTTGCAGAAATCAGCAAGGGCCGGCGCAAGGGTGTCAATGTGGTCCTTAATGGTTTTAGAGGAACAGGGATGGACCTGTTTTGATGAGGTTTTCATAGATCGGACTTGTCCAGGTATCTCATCAGGGGAGAAAAGAGGAAAGGAGGAGAAAGGGGGATGAGGGGTAGCCGAGGGAGGGTCAGCAGGCCAAGAACGAGAGGGAGGAGGAGAAGGGGGAGCGGAGGAGAGGGTGGACAGAATGTCCTGGGTTTTAGAGATAAAGTGAGAGGCAAGGGAATTGCAAAGATCCTGGGAGGAGAGAGGAGGGGTGGAGACTGCAGCAGGATTGGCCAGCTCCTTGCAGATTTTGAAAAGTTCGGCTGAGTTGTTAGATGCCGCAGAGACGCGGGCTTGTATGTGGACTCTCTTCTGGATCTATGTGATCACTGTGCCACCCATAACTGCGGCGGCCGAAATGCCGACGCCAGTTACGGCGCGCTGCAGTGATCATATAGATCACTGTGCCCGCTCCCCGACCTGAATTTTCCCTTCCTACCCCCCACCCCCATCCTCCTAACTTACCGTTCACGGTGGCACACACAGCACACTTCTGTGTGTGCCGCCTGCCCCCTGCTATCCCTGCGGCGTCTGCTCCTCCCACTAACGTGGGTTAGAGCTGACACCGCAGGGTGCTTTTCTTTTTTTTTTCTTTAGTGTCCCCCGCTTACCAAAATGGTAAGCGGGGGACACCCCCGCAACCCCTGACCCCCGTTACGGCGCCCAAGCAGAGCAGGGGACACCCCCGCAACCCTCGCACTGCTTGGGCGCAGTAAATGTCACCCTCATTTTGTGTGCCCCCAAAGTCGCAGTAACTGTGGGGGCGCACAAATGAGGGCGACATTTTTGGACGATTCCCTCTCTTCTTAGTGCAGACAACAAGTCGGTATTGCCTTTGGAGCAGGCGGCAGGTCAGTTTGTCAGAGGATGAGCAAGAAGCCCTCCATTTCCTCTCCACCGCCCTACACTTCCGTTTAAGTGTAGCTAGGTCAGAGTCATACCAAGAATTGCACTTGGCTTTGGACTTCAAACAGATCCTCATGATGGGGGCAAGAGTATCAAGAGTAGCAGAAATAGAGGAGTAGAGAAGAGAGAGGGCTGTGTCAGGGTGTGAGGCAGCCTGGGGTGGAGGAGGGGGGAGAAGGTTTCAGCGAAGGCCTCGACTGACACACGCTTCATGGGCCGGATATCTGAGAAGGTGGGTGGCAATCTAAGAGTGGACTTGGCTTGGGGGGAGGAGATGGAGAGATGAGAGGAGAGGAGGCAGTGATCACTCCAGGAGAGAGGAGTGGTAAGGGGGGTAGAGAGGGGGAGGCCGGATGAGATCAAGACATCAAGTGCGTGGCCAGCCAAGTGAGTCGGGCCGGAGGGAAGGATTTATTTATTTATTTATATTTATATAGCGTGCAAGCAGCCCAGGGGCATTGAGGCGCTGTTACTTGCAATAACTTAGTTACATGGTACAGGCATGATAGTGATTGTTGACACATTATGAATACTACAAGACATCATACTGTTGGTACAGATATTGCATTTGGTCGTATATTACAACATATATGATAAGTATTCGTACTGATGTGTCAGGCCTTATGTGAAGAGGGTAGTTTTCAGAGTTTTGCGGAAGGTGGTGAGGGAGGCCTCACCTGGGATAGTGGGAGGTAGGGCATTTCATTGAGTGGGCGTGAGATAGGGGGAGCTGGATCTGCCCGCTTTTACTCTTTTTACTAGTGGCACAGAGAGCATGTTGGTGTACGGTGATCTGGTTGGCCTGGTAGTGGAGACGGGGTGGATCCTTTGTGAGAGGTATGCAGGAGCAGTGAGGTGAATGCACTTGTGGGTCAGTGTCAGGGCTTTGAATACGATCCTTTCCTTTATTGGGAGCCAGTGGACTAGTTTTCTGGCTTCAGAGATGTGTTCTGTTTTAGCAATGGATGGAGAGGGAGAGTGAATCGCAGAGGTAGCAAAAGAGTGAAGGTGAGGGACAGGTAGAATCAAGATGAATGTTGAGGTCACCAAGGAGGAGAAGTTGAGTGGTTGAAGCCGAGAGAGAAGAGGAGAGGTCAGCCCACTCAGAGAGAAAAGAGGTGATTTGACCAGGGGGCCAGTAGAGAGTAGCAACAGTAAGAGAGTGGCTAGGAGAGAGAGCGAGCCTGCAGACTAGGCATTCAAACGAGGAGTAAGCTTGAATGGGAATGAGAGAGGCAGGGATCAACTCAGGGAAGATAAGGGCTACACCCCCTCCAGGCCGATTGGATCTGGGAGCTGAGAGGATCTTGTAGACGTCGGGGAGGAGAGTGTCAAAACTTGTGATAGAGCTGGCAGTGAACCATGTCTCGGTGAGACCGAGGACATTAAGGTCGAGTTCTTCTAGGAGGTGACAGATGTTAGACAAGTGTTTAATGACAGAGCGAGAATTTAGTGTGGCGAGATGGAGAAGGTTGCCAGACTTTAAGACCTTCCGAGGAGGGGTACAGATCGTAGGTACGCCCTGCGGAGGTGTGGAAGGAGCTTGAGATGGGGCACATAACCAATTACAATTACAATGGAGTGCCTTCCTAGGTGGGGTGACATGCTCCTAGGAGTGGTGACATGCTCCCGTCTTTTTAAACCATAAATGACCCTGATGGCACCATTCTGAATGATTTGGTGCTTTTGAATGCTGGAAATGGAGACACCAGCAGGAAGACTACTATAATAGTCAAATCTATAATTTACAAAGGCACAGGAAAGTACAGACCAAGAATGTAAGAGCAGGAGGATATGAAATAGCTCACCTGCCTCTGCATGATCATCTGGAGTCAAGGTAGACGCCTAATGTCTTAGCATGATCAACCACAGGAATAAGACAGTTAGAAATCATGAAATGCTTATACATCGGATCGAGTTTTAGCAAATAAGGATCTGAGCCAAGAATCAAAAGTTTGGTTTTGAGGTCATTAAGAGCCAGAGAATCGGCTGCCATCCGAGCCTGAATGGAGCGATAAATATCGCTGATGGTCTTAGTATCAGTAATATGGTTTCCTGTAAATTGAAAAGGGAAAAAGCCCTCCTGTCGCGCTTCTCAAAATAGAATAATGACACTAATGATGAATTACAGCAAAAAGATTTTTTATTTGCAAATCATTGAATTTAAGCCTAGATGGAATGGGCAAATCTAGATGTAGAAACAAAATCAAAAAAGTAATTTTTTGTACTGGTGCTTGGGCAAAATCCAGTTAGTTTCCAAATTGTGATGTCCTTAGTTGAATGCACTAAGTATTAAATATTGAGGTAAAGATCCTGGTACCAAAAAGTTACTGGCGTAAAGACTTCGAAAAGAAATGTGCTCGTTGGCTGAAACTTGAAGTGTGCTCAGTTATCGTCACTGAGTTCACTGATGCGATGTTCTGGTCCAATTAAATTTCAAATTGTAATATCCTTAGTTGTGTTCACTAGGTATTGAAATAAAAAGTTCTGGTTTCAGCAAGATGATTTGTGGGAGTGATTGAGGCTCGGAAGGTTGTGGTTTTTGGCAGAACAAAGCTATATGGTTCCTCAATCCAATTAAATTTCCAAGTTTTAGTGTCCTTAGTTATATCCACTAAGTGATGTAGTATGAGTCCTGGTTGAAACAGTGTAGTTCCACTTGAAAGGTTGTGGTTTAACAGAATGAAAGCAATATGGTACCTCTTGGAGGATGGTGGTTTGAAGAAGCGAAAACAATATGATTCCTCGACACGTGTTTCCCCATCGCTGATGTGCGGCGGTTCTTCAGGAGGATTGTGGTATAGAACAATTGTGTTCAAATCTGAGAGAGAGGAGGAAGAAAAGAGAGGAAAAAGAAAGGAAACAGATAAAGATCGGTGGGAAAGCAGTATGGTGTTTTGTTTAAAATATCACATTGTGTCGCAATACGATGTCACAAGTAAGGCAGGATGAGTACTTACTTATGTGTACGATCAATGGTGTTGGTATAAAGGTTCTCGCTCTGTGGTAGAATACGTTCTTTGGTCTGTAGCACAGGGTCTTATCTGTTGATAAATGGATATATAAGAATACTTATGTCACGAGATTAATGTAAAAATATGTGAGGTTATATGGTACAAGTACAGGTTAGACCCAAAAAGATACTAGGTTGAGAGAAGATTTAGGTGCACTTGTATAAAAAAATATAGTGTGGGTGTGCATGAATCAAATGGAGAAGAGGGGAGGTAAGGAGAGTTGTATGGAGGAAGTGAAATAGTGTGACAAGGGTGGAGGTAAATCCAGTCTAGCTTGATTCTTAGGAGAGGTGAGAGAATAGATAAGCTGCTTACCACTGAGTGAACAATGTCCTGCCCGTTCGGATTCTGCTGCCGTACTGACAGCATACAGTCTTGGCGAATATATGTGTATTCGCGGGCCGACGCGAGCGCGGTGACGTCACGCGCACGCACGTTATTGCGTGATGACATCATCGTGCCCGCGCGATACCGCGCTATTATGGTGTGATTGAGATAACGAAGTGGCTTGCTCTCCAGGCACCCGTGTATTTGTATAACATTGTGTTGACGTAAAGGTATGTTTCTCTTAAAAAAGTTTAATGTATATAGAAATGCAAGAATAAAGATTAGAAGATATACTAGATAAAAAAATGTCAATGGTATACATGGTAATTACTAAAACATATACGTGCCGTTAGGCAGACACATGTTCTGAATGTAAACCATTAAACTAGCTATGTCGGGCCTGGTGTCGGCTGGACTGGCTACGTGGTATATGATGACTCTGATAGTATTCTATGTAATATATGGTCAAAGGTAGACAATAGTGAAAGTAAAGAAAAAAGTTTCAGTGGACAGGGTCATGATACAGTC
Source organism: Ambystoma mexicanum (assembly GCF_040938575.1). NCBI lineage: Eukaryota > Metazoa > Chordata > Amphibia > Caudata > Ambystomatidae > Ambystoma > Ambystoma mexicanum. Next base: position 200,350,123 of record NC_090928.1, on the reverse strand, counting down.
ACAATGATGGGAAAGATACACATTTAGGTAGGGCCTAATGGTGCCTGAGCTAGCTAATTGGTGATGTATGTGTTCACGGTAGATGGGTCAATCTAAGTGATAGAAGCATGGGAAGGCCATTAGTAAAAGAGTGTTGCATGTAGTTTGTAGTTATCCAAATGGTAAGAGAGAGGGTGATAAGCAAAACAATCTCTCCAAGGCCAGGTAATTGTAAGAAAGATTGTAAGAATATCAAAACATGGGAGAGGTGAGATAACATGCAGAGCATGCTGAACCTTAGATTTACAGAAAATGGCATAGTTCCTGGTCACTATTTAGACCTGTGTTGCAAGTGTTCATTAGGCAGATCCAGCGAGCTTCTTGTTGTCTAAGTTTCAGTTCCATATTTTCCTGTAAATTGCACCAGAACTTGGGTGTCATCCGCATAGTCCGTATAGTTAACACCCCTCTCATCTAAAAGATCAAAGAGAGGGCATGTGTAGATGTATAAAGAAAGCATTGGTAACAGGCATGAGTCCTGCAGGACACCACACTGTAGTAGGACAGGATTGGCCATGTTGTCATCAGCAAAGACCCTGGCAGTACGATCAATCAGAAGTGAGTTAACCAAAGCCTGTGCATCCTGGGAGAAATGAGCTACCTCCAGAAGCCTGTTGATAAGTACAGTATGATCAAACAGGTCAAAGGCTGCTGAGAGGTCCACCAACATAAGCAGAGCTGTGTTACCACTTGCTATGATTCCAGAGATACTGGATTTAAGGTCAAGCAATGCAATCTTGGTGCCATGCTTAGCACGAAAACCTGATTGACATTGACCCAAGAGGCAGTTTATCTCAAGGAATTCCTGCACCTGAATATATGCAATACAGTCCATTATCATTATCTATGGCAAGATACCGTAGCAGGAAGTCAGCTGTTAACAAACTCCTGCACTAAAGCTATATTAAAAGTCCCAGCGACCTGCTACAGTTACACATATGTGCATGTTTCTGGGTATGGCAGGATATTTCCACCAAGAAGCGAACACAATTAAATACACCATAGGCACTGCCATGATCAGCAGAAGCATAACAGGCATTCACAGGAGTAAAACACACTTTCCCTGGAATGCCTTCTTTGTGGTCACCAGATTACAACTAGAAATACATTTTGTATTGCTATGAGCAGAATGGGTTTCCATTGGAAGTGCTTGCCCAAAACCATGGTGAAAAACTCTTGCATCTTATAGGACTGCACTTGGCCCAGTGGCTGCATATTTCCCCTCTTGTCCCAGGTTTGTTGCTGCAGCCGCACACATGGTACAACAATGCAAATGTATTCTTTTAGATTCCTCGCTGGAGATTGCAGTACCACATCTTCAGCTGTACTGTCATTGAAAATGAAAAGCAACACCTTTCACTTTCTCGCTTAACCAAATGTGAAATGGTATTGTTCAATTGATCTCATAATGCCCTAACACGCTGCTATGTTTTACAACTTGCATCTATCTTATATAGCGCAATTCATGGCGAGATTCACTGTTTCATTGCTTTTACTTATGCAATTTTACAACATAGGAACCACATTGATGTACCCTTACAAAATTCTGATCTGATTAATTTTTGTCAAAGAGTCATTTTACCATGATAGTAACAGTAAATTATTTGCGGGATAAGCGTATTGTAACCCCCAGACTGTGAGAGAAAGTGTCTAATTGGCAAATGTGTTCTATGCCTAGGTTTCCTAATTAGTAGCACTGGCCAGATAATGCATATTGGCTGATCAACATAGTGTCATCCTTTTTGCTTTTAGAGTTGGTCATGATTTTGATCAGCTTAGGAGGAAGAGGGGGCTCCTCACATTATCAGGTTCTACCATTCAAAATAATTCTTACATCTACAATTTACTAGATGACATGCTTGCCACCAAAACATATGTGTGGCACGCCAACCCGTTTTTGATGATTCTCAAAAGGAAATGCTGTAGCAGATGCATTGATTAAAAAAAACAGAGTGACGATTAATGCCACACCAATTTACTCAAACTTTGATTCCCATAGATGTCTAATCAATACATATCAACAGTCCAATAGTAATGTAATCCAGTTTTTTACACAGAAAAAGCTCCAACAACATAAAGTTGTAAAATGTGCCCATAATGTAAATCAACTTGGTTTTCAAGTATATTTTACAAATGAAATCACAAAAACAACACTTTGTTCGCCCCATGGGGACTTTTTTTTAAGGCTTTACACTGTCCAATACAATATTAATTTCCTTTAGGATGTATACAAATGAGGCCTTCTAGGGCTTGGTAATATCTTTTGCAAATGTATAATTACAACCAAGCTGTTAAGAAACACACAAAGAATTACACAAATGGGAGAAGAACATGCTTTAAGTGAAGACAAACAAAAAGTAAAATGGAAAAAAAGAACAACGAAATAAGAATTATTTGATTCACATAATTCCCAATTTAATATGTGACAGTGCTCAACATGTTGGTAATTCCAATACTATTAAAATCAACATTATTTGTTCATAGTCATCTGCAGTGAACCAACTTTCAGATAGATTTAACTAAGTTAAAAAATGTATAAAAAAAGAAAAAATGTTATGGCTTGAATTAATACTCTATTGCGATCCATCTTGTGCATAGAAATAATATTCAACAAAATCTAATCTTGATCCATTTTGATACACCGTTTATATATCGCCCTAAGTAACTAGTTCGACAAGTATCTTGCTCCTTGCTGAGAATCCATAGTTAGATCCAGTTATTAAATGTTTCTGTCCTCTTCTGGGCACAAAAACATTTGATAAAATGCACTTGCCAATAATGCAGTTAAATAATGTCCTCGCATCATACTCTTCTCCTATTCACTTCTAAAATGTTAAAGCCAGCTACAAACAATCAAAAAATGTGTGTAGCCATGGAAGAATGTGGCACAGCAAAACTTGAAAGTATACTCATAGTAATGCTATCACGATTGGTGAGCCAGGGTAAAGGTGAGGTCTCATCAACCCCTTTAAACCCACTAAATGGAAAGGGTTACAAAAAAGTCCATGGCTTCTAAGGGCATGTTACCTAAAAAGAATAGAGCAGCAATCTAGAGCTTTGGATAACAAAAATACAGTTAGAACATTTTAAATCTCCCTGTGAGGATTGCTCTCTTTCATCCTTTGTCCATTGATGGATTCACTTATCCTGAGCAAAGCCATACAAGGAGCAGCACAGGTCTTGACGTGGTATGGTAGCCTCTGTGCCACAATAAACTCAGTGTTTCATCAGAACAGGCATAGTTAAAAGGCAACCTGACAAAAATACATCATGGTATCTCTTAACGGTCTACCATGGAAAAAGATATGTTGCATAGCAGGACACCATGAATTACTGAACAATCACACTGAGACTATATGAAAGGCACCCCGACAGGCTACAATTACTCAACTGCACACAATTCTGGGCATGGCAGAATATTGTCACGAATGTATACTAAGTTGCGCAGCATTGGTCAAACATTTACAGGAACTAACAAAATGAACAACACCAGAACAAATATCATGGTCAGCAGACGCAGTATAGGCAATCACTGGAGTAAAATGTGCTTTCTCTAAAATGACTTCCCTGGGATCGCCAGATTGCAACAAAAAATGTATTTTGTATTGCCATGAGCGGAATGGGTTTCCATTGGCAGTTCTCACCCACATTGTGAAGGAAACCCTTCACTCGTACATTACAGCACTGCACTTGAGGTCTGCTGCAGCAGTCGTAGCTGCAGTACCGCAATGCAAATGTTTTCATTTAGATTTCTTGCTTGAGGTTGCAGTACCAAATGCCTTAACTGCACTGTTATTGAAAACAAAAAAATTACACTGTTCACTTTCTCACTTAACTAAATATGAAATGTTATTGTTTAATTCATCCCATATTACCCTGACATTCTGCACTGTTTTAACTACCGCATCTCTATTATCTAGTCCAATTGATAGTCAGCTTCACTATTGCTCAGTAATTACCGATTAATTTGCACAAAAAAGGAAAAACCTCCTTCATTTTTTTTTAATTTGTTACAGTTGGTAAACCAACTTTTCAAATAATTATTCACAAAATTACATAAGAACAAATAGAACTACAAATCTCAAAAGAAAAAAAAATAACATAAATATTCAAAGTGCAAATTATTTAACAGTTCTGGAACAAGTTATCACAATAAAAAGTTTAATGTATAAACAATGTATATAAAAAGAGAATTGAGTGTTTAACAACAAATCAAATGAGACTGTCACTTAATCAAACAATCTATCCTCTAACTTTCTCTTTCAGTAATTACCGTTCGCACTCTTCAATTTAAGACCTTACATCAGGAAATACTATCCAAGAATTGCACAATTGCAATCTGTATTGTTACTCTCGGGTTTGAGAACAATAAATTCCATATTTGATCATGATCTAAATGACTCTGAACAATTAATTTCTTTCCAAAGCATTGTTTCCTTATGTCATTCAACGCAATGCACTCAATTATAGGATGTTGCAGAGTTTCTCTCTGATCACTAATTAGGCAGAACCGACAATAATTCTGCTCCCTGTTAATTTTGCTCCTTCTAAACAAGATGGCCTTTGTTTCGTACTGATTCAGTCTAAATCTTATTAGTAACCCGGCGAGAGTGAAGCAGAATGCAATAAGCATTCTGATTGGCTCTCGCCAGGTCCCTACCCGGCCGGGAATTCCTCCGTCGGGATTCCACGGCCTTTGTCCCTGGTGGGGGGGCGTTGCAGCCCCTCAGCCAATGAGGAGGCTCGAAGCGGGGCCATCCCCGCTCCAAGCCTCCCTGCGGCTGAGAGGCTGCCTTCGCCCCCCGCCGGGGACTCGCGTAAGTCTTTTTTTTTTTAATCCCTTCCCTCCCTATGACCCACCCCCCCAACTTACCTTCTTGGTCCTACGTCCCCGGCAGGGGACGATGGAAGCCTCCAGCCGTGTGGAGACTCGGAGCGGGGCCATCCCGGGGGAGCGGGGTTTTCCCCGTCCCACTCCCGCCCTCCCAAACCCACTTACCTTCTTTTTGATCCTTTTTTCGGGAGCGGACGCGCTGGGAACACTAGTGTTCCCAGCGCGTCCGCTCCCGATGGCTTTCCATGGCGGCGGCCATTTTCTTTTTTTTTTTTCTTCCGAAACGCTGCAGCGCCGAAACGCTGCAGCGTTTTGGGACAAAAAAAAAAAGCTTTTAGTGCCCCGGTCACGCAATTTTTGTGGGCCGGGGTACTAATAGCAATAGAACCCTCGCGTCGGGGGCATTACTGACGCTCAGGTTCTATTGCTTAAATAGTTTCTGACGAAATAAATGTGTTGGGGATTTCAACAAATAATCAGATATGACTCCATATTTTTTAGTGCCAAACGCAATGGCATTCAAGGCTTTAAGTTTAGTACACAACCCCATATTTCCAGCCCAATCATTTTGATAAATTAAAATTTTTGCACGATCTGGGTTTGTTAAAAGGAGAACAATTGTCACAGCGGCATCAGCTGCCACATTTAAAGTGTGTTTTCGCCACTTACTGGGAAAGCTGTTTTTAGATGAATGTAAATTCTGGGCTATGACATTAAGGAGGGTAGGTTTTCCCACACCTTCTAATAATTTTCGCAAAAAAGCACATTGCTTCCATATAACTTGTGAGAACAAGGATACTAAGCCTAGCTCAAACCGCAATAGTGCCATGGGTGTTCCTGGTGATAGCTGTAACACTGCTTTCCAGTATTTCGCTTCCATACTATTGCAGAATTTGCGGCCCTGAGGAACAAAGGCTTCTACACCATACAAGAGGATCGGTGTGACCTTTGACTTATAGAATGATACAATGTGTTTTAGTGATTTTCTCAAAAGTATCTTGGATTGTGATATCAAGGCGTTTAATTTAGATTTAATTTCACAAGTCAACATACCTAATGTTTTTTTTTTATGTTCAATAGACACTCCCAGGTATTTGTATTTCGAAATCACGGAAAGTTCGCACTGTTGGAGCAACCATCTAGGATGGTATTTTTTGGAAGCATTGTTATTGCACACCAAGATTTGTGACTTGGTGGTGTTGATAATCAAATTGTTTGCTAATGCATAGGTTCCCAATTGTGTTAACATATTCTGAAGGCCAATGGGTGTTTGGGATAACAGGACCAGATCATCTGCGTATAATAAATACCAAATCTTTTGGCAGCCAATGCGTGGTGGATCAGCAATACAGTTCATTAAAGCAGGGCCTAGATCGAGAATGAAGAAGTTAAATAGGAATGAAGCAAGGGCACAGCCCTGCTTCAGCCCTCTATGCGTGAGAATTGAAGGGGACAATTTGCCATCAAGATTCAATTTCACACGCATGGATGTATTTGAATGTAATAACATTACCAAGTTTAATAATGATGGGGGGCATTGATGTTGACTCAGTTTTGCCCATAACATTGACATAACAAGCTCTTTAAGAATGATTCAGCAAAATATTTTGCCAGGAGCGTCTAATAATGAAATTGGACGATAGCTCATGGGTAATTGACAGTCACCCTTCTTGTAAATAGGAACTGTAATTGCTTCAGTCCAAGTGTTTGGTAGTTTTTGATGTTGAATTATGGCAGAAAATATGTTAAAAAGAATGGAGCTCCAAATTTCAGGATTTTTTTTCATTGCATAGTTCGAGATATCATCAGGGCCAACTGCACACAAATTACTTGATGTCATAATTAATCACGTAATTTCATTTTGGTCAAAGTGCAACAGAAATTCCAAATTCCAATGCAATGATGTTGGAGACATAGAAGTTGTAGGTAGTGCGTACAGATTTTCAAAGTGGGTTACCCACTGATGTACGTCTACTACCGATATTTGCATATCCATTTGATGTCTATTGTTTGCTTGATTTAATAAAGCCCACATTTTAGATATGTTTTTGTCTGCTAATATAGATAGCATGTTAACACCATCTCTTTGATAGAGTGAGGCTCTATGCCCTTTTAGCCAGTTGTTGTAAGTCAATCGCACTCTTATGGTGAGAACCGCTCTGAGGGAAATGGGAAGCCTTGATAGTCTTCTTATTTCAGCATGATACGCTGATTTTCTAATATACATGGACCTGTCGAAAGTATTCAAATGACTCATGTTTCTAAAAGCAGAAGATTTAGGCTGACTAAAGGTTTGCATAACATTACTGTAATTCGAATTCGAATTGCATTTGCAGACACATGAGTCCCTCACTCCCAGCGGTTGATTTGGGCTTGACAAGGCAGGGGTCAGGGATTTGGGTTTTGTTACATGTTCCTTGCTACTTACCCCTAATGAAACAGCCACACTGTCTACCTCTGCGCTCAGCAAAAAGCCTAAATCAAATAAGAAGCTTTTCGCCTGCCACACAAGATTTTGAACCACTCTGGATTTCATCCAGATACGAACTCTGCTCAGATTTTGCTTGGTTAAAAATTCAACCAGAGTTAGATCAGCTGATGTGATATCCTCTAATGACTGAATATCAGAGAAGATTACCAAAACAACTCTTCGGTTGAGGTCGTATTGCGTGCATGGAGCAGGTCTGCATTTCAAAACCAAAGAGCATAAAGCTGGACGAGTTGCAACTTTCTCACTTCCCTTTTTCACCTGGTCTTTCTTCGAAGCACCAAGCGGGTGCACCCTCTCCCCCATGGTATTGGATCCCGGGTTCCCCAGGACATTCCTGATCAGGGATAGAACTGCATTAGAAAATTCGGTTGGTGATTTCATCTGAGACTGCAAGGCAGAATTAACCACGGCAAAGGATTCAACCACCGCTGTAGTGGAACCCATTGTGGAAAGTGCAGGATGAACAGAGGCAGTGCTATTTGCACTAGTGCCCACTAGTGTTTTCCTCTGAGCCCCCAGTGTTTTATTCAGACTGACGTTAGACATGCAAGGCATAGCCACTACGGCAGAAGAAGCTACCGGTGTAGTATGACCTTGCATATAAGCGTCTACAGCCTTCCTTATTTCCGCTCTAGGAATAGCCTTGCCACTCATAATAGCCGGCATAGAAACCACACTAGCACTATTAACATCAGCTCTAATGGTCGGAAGGGAATTAGTCAGACTAGAGCTCTAAGGTACCAGCCGAGAAATTTCATTTAACAAAGCATTAAGGGGGGCATAGGATGAAGCACCCACTGGGCTGGTCACATTAAGTGTCTTTTTCAATTTAGCTTGGGACAACAACAAGTATTTTTTCTTAATGAATTCCGATGCAGTCACATTTGTTTTTCTGTTATTGATTGGTACAGAGATTACTTTCAAAAACTGTTTGGAGGCTGTCTTTCCAGTGTGTTTGAGAGCCAGCTGATTTTTGGTTAGTTTCATTTTTACCTTCCTTTCCACCAATTTACTAGGCAATTGCTTTTCTGGGGGTGCTAAAACATTTAGCACCTTGTGTGAGCTGTTGTTTGCAAATTTTAAGATTGAATAAAGTTTCTGGACTGGAATTGGTTTGGCAGGGGGGGCACTCAGGTGGATACAAACACCTTTCCAAGTCTCGACTGTGGGGGGCAGTTATATCATCATAAATGATAGAATTAATACAAAGTAAAACACTCTTACACCCATGATTTTGCAGCACACTCAAAGCGGTACACATAGGTGTTGGGGAAACCTCATCGAAAGTGGTTTGAGAAGCAACCAAGGACAAAGATGCTTTCTTATACAAATTGTGCACAGAGACCATTTCCTTCAATAAGGCGCCCTGGTTTAAAACTTTCTGGTCTAAAACACAATATAACTTGCTTAGAGAATGAACTGCCAAATTTAAAGCCTGTAGCGAAATGTCCACCTGTGGGGGCGCAGGGGTTGGGTAAAAGGAGGTGTTAGTACCCAAAGTATGTACGCATGGGCTACAGTGTGCTAAATAGTCGGATGCCGCCACAGAATCAGTGAAACTGTGTGCCGAATCCGAAAACATCATTGGCGAGCAAGACAACTTATCAGACATGCATTTATCAGAAAAAGCAGAACCATCAATGTCAAGATCAATAATGACGGCATCACCCACCGCCTTGAATGCACATGATTGGGCTGTGGGTGGATTCACAACAGAAGTTAACGAATCTAACAGCGCAGTGTCAAAAATTGACAAGTCATGGGGGCGGGAGTTAACACTCAAGATGGAAATCAAAGGTGCCGACTCAGATGAAACCGACGATGGTGGGCAGGGGGGGCTAAGAGCGGGATTGAGACTCGAATACTCCTCACTCGAAGCCACCACCACCCTGCACGTCGGTATAGTATTTAAAGCCCTCTTTGCTCTGTGTGCCGATAGCGAACCTTTGTAAAACATGCGGATATCCGCATTAACGAGTGAGCCCTTCTTGCACATTCCCCCGACCGGAGTCGAGCACTCATAAATAGCAGGAGGAATCGATGCAAATTAACTTTCTCTCACAGGCAGAGAGGGGATTCTCAAAGGCATACCTGTTTATAAGGATTTAGTCAGCATTGCTAATGGCCAAATCTCAATACACCAGCTCGGGTAACACAGAAGCCCCTATCCCCTCACGCCGTCTCGCCTCCTCAGCGAAGAGGCAAAGAGGTGCTTCCTGGTGCTTCCCTCGGTGCGCGCGACCAAAACTATGGAACACTTGACATACTTACTATTGGACAGCAATGTTGCTAGAGTGAGTCTACCTCTCAAAGCATCTATGAACCAATTCATATTCCCCTTGTGTGCACTATTAACATTAGATGCAATCATTACCTTCCCAACCCAGTTTTACCACTAAAGCAACACGTATTTACACTTCAAAAATGCTCTCACTCTTTTGTTTAGCACTTATGTATATCTCTTGAAGAGATAATATATGAGCATTCAAAATAATATAGTCAACCAAGATGCACAATAATGTAAACAAACTAAAAGCAGTATGAAGCAATGGAGTAAAAAATACAGGAACACATTTTAAATCTCCCTATAGGGATTCCTCTAGATTCTCTGTGCTTTGATGGATCCACTTATCCTGACCAAAGGACCAAAGCAATACGAGGGGTAGCACAGGTTTTAATGCACTATGGTACCCTCTGTAGCATGATAAACCTAGTGTTTCAACAGCATATGGATTGCTCAAAGGCAAAATGACAAACATGTATCATTGTATCTCTTAATGGTTTAACCATGGAAAAGAAAACTATGTTGCATAAAGGTCTTAGCTGCACTCTCTGAGAAAACTCCCACAGCGTCTATAGCATTCTACTCTACTGCCCACCTCTTGGTCTACCACCGCTCCACCTTACCTCAGCTGACCACCTTTCAAACTCCAGTGTGCTGGCTGGGCTTTTATAGTCCAGCTTACCCCTTCCAAACCTCCTCCTGGTTCCCCTTGGTCATCATGCTCACGTGTCCTCCCATGGCCAATCTCTGGCTAATGTATAAATTAAAGGGCTCCTGGCACTTCCCTGATCTGTCCAGGTAAAGGGAATAGCGCAAAGAAAATGATATGATATGATATGATATGGCATTTGTAACGCGCCTATACACAAGTGTTTATAGGTGATCAGGGCGAGCCCGGATATATTCGGACCCAAAAGGATTTTTAATGAGTTTACCTAATTTCAAAAGGTATCCATCACATTCACATTCATCAATTTAGTGCAAAACATTCACATTTAATTGTTTGACAGTGTGTATAACAGGAAAAATAATATTAAGCAACAATACAGTGTAAACATAGAGAATTAAACATGTAAAAACTGCAAAACATGAGTTTATACAAATGCACAGGGTCCCTTTACATTTTTTGGGGACGAGTCTGACAGGAGGGGCAAGCAAAAGCTAGCCTCTCTGGATACAGGCACATGGACCTTGGAAAGGCGTGCCGCACAGCAAGGATCTAAATAAATGAAAGAAAAAGCGCTCCTCAGAAGAAACACCAACTATCTCTGTCAGCTGTTTCAATTAGGTCTCTTACCTATCCTTTGTGTGTGCAATGGGATTCGAGGGGAAGCGGTCCACTTCTCCCGTTACCATCTTGACTGTGCATGGCGAATCAGAGGCGTGGCACCACTACATTGGAAAATGTTGCAGCTCATCACCAAATAATTCAATAGGAAACCAGGCAGCAAAGGTAGAAACACTGTGTATTTCCATTCAGCTGTGCAGAAATGGACAGAGAAAATGGCACAACATATACGATTGTTTTTTATAGGGACCTTGTACAACAAACCCTATACTGAAAAGTCAGTATGTTTAGTCGGTTACTTTAACAGTGGACTTCCTAATGGTACATCCTCTGGCTTTGGATGGCTTGGCTTTACAGACCTGTACAATTCTGCTTGACCTACATATGCCATATAACCATTGCCTCTAATGGGCCAGTTACATTACACTTAAAAAAGTCTGCTCCATCAATGAGTGCCTACGTGACTCCCTTTCTGGTTCTTAGGTGGCATGGCTCGCCTTCAGTCATGACACCGGACCAGAAGGTTGGTGTTCGGTCCTGAACAGAGCCTGACGTAACATTTGCACAGCCTTATGTGCTCTAGTGACGGTCTCCACCAATCAGCTTCCTCAACTCCCCCCTCCCTAAACATGGCAGCAGGCACCATTTCATATCATGGCTGTGGCTTTGCTCTGTCCCTGGCTCAAATAAATACATGGCTTATGCAGAAACAAAAAGCTGTTGGTTTCCAAGAAGCAGTCATGCTGCATAGTAGCGCTACACACATATTGGCGTGTAACGTATAGCATTTTCTCTGGCCTTCTGTTCCACATATAAACTTATTTTCCTAATAGTAAAATGATAAGCAAGATATGAAGAGAAGATAGGCAGGTAGTTAAACGCTACCTCGTTCCTTTGTTCACTTGTGTTTGTTTGCTTGTCATGGTGCCCAAAACACACATTGTTCATTTGGTAAACACAAAATATAGAAATAGGTTTACACAAAGTACTGCTTATAAAAATTAGACTGTACATATTTGAAAATATATTATTCAAGGCAGGACATAACACAGGCAACTAAAATTCACAAATGAAAAGGAGGTCATTAAGAGTTTGGGGCTAGTGGTAAATCCAGTGGTATTTGCCAAATACCTATATATCACACAAAACAGAAATAGGACTGTGATTATTATTAAAAATTACTTTAGTTGGCAATACTGATATTGTGTTACCTACTCTGACCCTGGCATTACCCTGCGGTATGTTCTCTCCCTAGTCAGAGAGTGGGGTACCATCTATCTAAAAGAGGATAGATAAGAAGGGAGAAACTGATCCTGACCCTACAATGGGTTGTTGATCAGTATTTCCGGAGTGTTGTAAGGCTTTCCCAGAAAAAAGCACCTACAAGGGGCCTAAAAAACTGAGAGAAGAGATGAATGTTTGGGAGAGCATAAAACGGGGGAATTTCAAGTGCTTTATTCACCCTCCTTGTTGTGTGCTGCCCCCACCCATCTATGTGCTTGCATAAGACAAACGTGAATTATAAAACACAAAAAATGCTAAGAATAACAATAACAAATATTTGTTATATTCCTGATGTCTCGGCTGGGTCTACATAGCCATCTTTGTTTCAGGAAACACCTTTAGAGTTGTTTACGAGGGAAGTATGATAACATTTGATCTAATGAATAGAAAGCCATCATTGGCATTAAAAGTGGGTTATTCTTGACATGTGTCTCCTATGTTTTCGGGACATCCATGAGTTATGAGGTTGACGGGTTTCGATGATGTATGTCTTTCAAATCATCTTCTTCAGGACCGATTTCTTATTCTTTGAGTCAATCTTCTATCCGCCCCATGTGGCGGTAGCCCATATCCCACTTAGGAAATATAAAGACCTATTTCAGGGCCGATTTCTTATTCTTTGAGTCAATCTTCTATCCGCCCGATGTGGCGGTAGCCCATATCCCACTTAGGAAATATAAAGACCTATTTCAGGGCCGATTTCTTATTCTTTGAGTCAATCTTCTATCCGCCCGATGTGGCGGTAGCCCATATCCCACTTAGGAAATATAAAGACCTATTTCAGGGAGGGGTTTGTAAGGGTGATATAGTTTCATTTAGTAGTCATATGCGTTAAGTGCTAGACACCCATTAGGTTGTATGTAAACATTTTTCAATGGTGACCCTGCACCCATTGTGTGAAACACACCCCATACTCGCAGTGCATCTCTCCATGTACTTCATAAATATGTGTCGGAATAGGGTTATGTGCCTCCCGGGCCCCAGAGTGGAAAGGGGAGAACAACACACAACAAGGTGGGGCTACCCCTATATCTCCACACCCCTATAAATAGTCACGCGTCTCCACATTGTGATTTTTTTTAGAAAATACCTTAGAGACTTTAACATTCACTTTCTCTCTATTTCATTTGAAGATGGTCTCAGCGATATGGTTGGGAGCCCCCAAGATGTTGATGCATTCTCAGTTGCTGTCCACAGTGGGCTATGGAGTAGAGAGAACATGAAAGGAATGTTATCTTCTCTCGTCTCAGAGTCTGTGTTTGCATGATATTATTTGTGTGTACTGCACTACGTTGATGTTTTGAACAAACTCCCGATCAACACGGGATCTGACATGTCTATGTTATAGATCATTGTGCATTTTGCAGACTTGGGCTTATATAGTATTGGTTATTCGTTAGATTGCCCAAACTGCATACAGTCCAGCTGCTCCGCTTTACATGCAGGGAAAGGTGCTTAGATTACTGCGGTGATATGCTACGGTCCGTATTACGAAACCCCATTTGGTTCGTGCTGTGATGTGCCGCTTTTCATGCAGGAAAGGCTTTTTCAATTATTGCAGTGATCCACTACGGTCATTTGTAATGTACAAAGTTCATCAGTATCCCAAAAGACAGTCCATAACTTCTCTGTAGATTCTGTTATAAAAAGTCATTCAAACGGTATCATGCTCTTCTTCAGGAATATCAGGGTTTGCCTCATACAATTTCCCCAGCCTTGACTAGCTGCTTGAAACCTGTAAAGATGTGAGTTACGCCAGAGGTGGGGTAAGTGACTTCTTTACTGGAAGTTAAGTTACAAGTCACCAAGCCACAAGTCTTAAGTAAGGACAATAGGTTAAGGTACACAAGACATCCACCGGCACCCTCTAACACAGCAGCTCACTCTCCAACTGACAAAAGTTGAACACCCACATGGAAACACAGGTCACATTCCACAGGCATTCAGGCAGCTCCATGCTCACAGCAACATGAGGGAAAGAAGGACATCTCAACATATCTCTGCCCTTTACAAACAGCCAAAAGGAAATTAGGAAAATACAGAAATACTGAACTCGCACCAATGTCAACCATGACAACACTCTATTCACAAACAACGCAAGAGGAAAACACTCCCGACAATCCAAAACCCTCACCGCCCTAACGGGTGACAACATAGGACCAAACCAGCTGAAACCAAACAGAGTTCCCACATGCCGGCCGGACAGTAAAACAGCTCCACTACAAGGACCAGCCCCAAACACTCCAAAACTACTAACATTTGCCAACAACCCAACAAAACAACACAACCATCTACATCACCCCACAACCAACCAACAAGCTCTGAACAGCATACAAAGTGCCCAACCTATTATCTCCACAAAAGACAACCTAAACACAGTGGTTTACCACTGCCCTCTCACAAATGTGTAGGATTAACCACCCCCTCGCAAGGTACCAAGTGTCCAAAACCCAACAAAAAATGGCAAGGCACCGACCGGTGCAGAAATGTCCAAAACAAAACAGTGCATTGTGAAACAACCCACAAAATTCAACAGAACAGGATCCCAAACCACACATCTAAAGAGCCACAACTCAACAGGCATCCACACCACCTCCAAGATTGAATGGCACGGTTCAAATGTACTGTAAAGATGTGCTGGGTGTCCAACACCCCCAAAACACTGTGTGGAGTGGCCAGGGTCCACAGCGGCAGGCAGAACACTACCACACCAACACTCCCAACTCAAATGGCATGGTTCACTGAGCTCACAACAAAAGTGCTGGGTGTCCCACCGCCAGATGGAGCATGTGTGTCGGTTGGAGCCTCTCACCGTGGGCTGGCACTACACTACAACAGAACAAGTACACTGCTGCCCCAAACCCCACTGGCGGTTCGCTAAACCGCCAGCAGTGCTACATCACAAGACGCACAACACATGCACCACTCCAACAATGTGCAGGAAATGAGCAAAAGAGACATGGGAAATAAGAGAAACCTACTCTTATCAAGTCCATGTCCTGAGCTAGCAAAGTCCACAACAAGGATGGCTCTGTGGCAGCAAATGTTAAAGAAAAACACATAGTAAGGACTATTGACATACAATCTCAGAAAGAGAGGCCACGACAAACATTACCCTACACTCAGTCAAAATGGTATCACCATAGGCTTCACATCACAAGACACTACTTATCAGGGGCCTGCAAAGACTCTTCCCTGAAGAAAGCCACAAAATCTGTATCCATCTCTTGTAGCACAGCCAAATATTTACTCCTTGGATCAGCCAGGCAAGTTCCACAAGAACGGCAAAAGCCCCACAGCTCCTCTCAGTGCACACTCAATTCTTCCTTTCCCGCCATGCATTGTTCACATAGAGCAGTCCACTGGAAACAGTGCCTGCTGCTGCTGCACTTACAGACCATTGAGCCCCGATCTTGATGTATCGCTGTCCCAGTCTCCATCATTGACATCTTAATTGCAGAAAATATCCCTTGGCCCCCAACCGATGCCGGATCTGAATGCTCCACACACTCTGCCGACAGGGATGGCATCAATCACTGCCACTTGGGTACACCAGGACACGGCTCCTGTGCAGGCCTCTTAATGGCCATGACATCCCAGCTGTCACCTGATGGAGAATGCATTCCTTGCATCTCTACTGAGCATGCCAGCCCCTGGCCACGTGATGCCATCCTCTGTGAATGGCCATAGAACTGGTGATGTCATCATTGCAGGTCTGAGCTCCGACCCACGCAGAGCTGCCCGCTCCCAATGGACACCGGCAACTCTGCCACCTGCGATCCTGCAAAGAACGCTCGGTCTCCAAGGTAATCTCCCCAATCTTCGCCGAAAGCCGTGCCTCAAAAAACATGCCTACCACTTGTCTGCTGCTCTCCGATCCATGGTTTGCACTTGACTGTGCAGGCAGATGTTCACACCCCATGGATAGTGCGCCGAACCTCTTGTCTCTGCACTGCAGACCGGACATTCTTCCCTTGCAGGACCGTGCTGACCACCACTTGTGCCCTGCAGCCCGCCCCTCGCAGATCACGATTGCCTTCGCTGGTTGTGACCTCATCCCCTTCGCAGACCCACACCTGGCTGGCAGGCCCCGAAGGAACACTGCCGGCCCACTCCACTGACCGACAAGAGCCATTCATTTGAAACGGTGCTTCAGCTCCTTGCCTTGCCACAACTTCAGCCCCTCGCTGAAACTGTACTCTTAAGATCAAAACATAGGTTAATCAGGAGGACTGCAGGTATGGATGTAATCTTCTTTGATCACGTTACAGGTTCAGTACATTTCAGAATTAGGTGACATCAGGTACATCAGGAGATAGGAAGTACAGAGAGGAGAGCCCACTGGCTCCCACCACCCAGGCTACATCTTCCAACATCCCTGAGTGGGATCACATTCAACCACAAACATTCCAATCCCTCTCATAACATTCCATTCATGACAACACACCAGGCATTCACACACCATACATTCAGGGGACAGGAATCAATCAAGGAATACCAATCATAACAGGTACTTCAGCCCCAAGGCCAGGTGATCGCCTGCTTGACTCCCAGCCGCCCACTTGCAGCACAGTCAAGCTGTAAGGGAGACAACAGCCGTGTTCCTATGCCTGCCTTGCAAGGGTGTAGGGTGCTGGTGGATGTCTCACTGATGTCCGCTTCTGCTGCTGCTGCTCCCCCTAACCAGAGTCCATTGCCAGGTTTGATGAATCCCACTGAGTCATCACTGATTCCCCATTGGTGATCTCCTCCCATATGGCCACGGAACGGCATCTGTTACCTGATCCTGACCCTGGGGTGGTATTATGAGGTAGGATCATGTGGGAAGGGATGATTATTGGGAGAAAATAATGACTCCACCAGAAAATATACAGTATTCTTCCCTCCCTTATGAGACTTCAAATATGATGATGGCATACTGTCAACCTGAACGAAATACCATTAGTCATAAAACACATTTTACATCTTCTGTTTATGATGGTTGTTATTTAAACCAAGGCATCAAGCAATATAACTTAAAATATTTTAAAATGTCTTTGGATTACAAATCCCAGAAAGCCTCAAGTACTGAGACGAGGAAGAGGAGTAAGGAGTCAGTGTCGAATGAAAGTAACATTGAGTGCAATGTGCGGTCTAGTTGCCTGGCTAAGAATCAACTGCACAGGATATTTAAGTCTGAAGATCACCTGCAAACAGAGAGAGGAGAGCTGCAGAGAAAGTGAAGCTGGAAACGTACCCAATAGCAGAAGCAGACACACAGAGATCAGACAGGCTGGAAGTGCCAGGCGCTAACAGGTGGCATCCACCTGGAGGCATACCTTACTGGAGGAACGGGAGTCGAGTAAAGAGACAGCGGGTGCCCTGGAGGAACGGCTGTAAGACAGACAGAGGCCGCAAGACACTGTAGAAGACATGGTCCTGTGGGGTTGCCTTGGTTCCATTGGCAAGAAGTTGGGGAGCCGAAGCGGAAACCGAACCAGAGTCTGCCTGACAGGGGAAGCCTGCCCAGAAATAAACCTTTGCATAGCTACACATTACACCGGTGAGTCATCCCACAGAGGTTAGGGGACCCAGGACATGCTGGCAAACCTGCGAACACTTGAGTCATTATTTTGAATACCGACCAAATAGAGTTAAAAGGCAAAATGTGTACAAATCTCCTTACATGGAAAGTCAATCTAGGGAAAACTGGAACACGCATTGCCAAAAGCCAAGCAATACTAAGAAAGAAGTTGACAGACAGAACTTGAAGAAACCGCCATATATGGGATGTCAATAAGGGGGAGGTTGGAACAAGTAGTACCTGAAGTGAATGAGGTATAAAAAGTGAAGAGGTACAACTGTGTTATACTTGGAAGGAAAGTGAACAATGTAGGAAGGAGTACACCAGGCAATACTTAAGGTAGATGAAAGAGACACATTGAAAGATACCTGGCAGGAGAGTACAACAGGATAGCTAAGAATTCAGTTGAGAGATTCGTGGCAGGAGAGTATACCAACAAATCATTCTTGGAGCAGTTGTGTGAAAGAGAAAATGTCATCTAAAGCAATGGTTGAAATGTAACATTTTGCCATCCTGTAAAGTAGAGAATACTTCCTTTTGCTATCCTCCAGTGTTGTGGGAAAAGACATTGGACCGCTTTATGGGTCCGGCGGTAACCCTGCCGGTGCTACCGGCGGGTTGCTGCCACACCTGTAATAAATTACTGGTGCCTGATTTCCCGGTGCCACTAGCTCATTAAGAGTCCGGCGGCCCGGGAAGTTAGGCGTAGCAAATTGTAAGTCCCCATTCCAATAGAGTCCTATGGGACTCTATGGGAGTGGGGACACGGAAGCACTGGCAACGCATCCGCGAGCAGTCTGCCTACCATGGCTAAGCACCCGGCAGGGTCAGACCTGTCAGGCACAGAGGCTACGGCAGGCAGACTCGAAGTTGGCCAATCCGGAAAAAACAAGGATGCCAGTGAGCTTACCGGCACCCTTGTTTCCAGACAGGCAAACTCGTAATGAAGCCCATTTTCTTTGTCAAGGGGGGGTTCTGGGAGTTTCTCTACTATCAGCCTATATCCCGGGTTAGAGTCTAAGTTACTAGGGTAATCCAGACGTGGAACCCTTGCTCAATGTTCTCAAAGAGGCACAGCTCCACCTCACTGACAAGGCCCAACCAGGCCGAAACACCGTTCTGGGTTTGCTGTTGGTAATCTTGTTCAGAAGAGAACTGCCAGGCATTTCGGTGCTGGATTGCCCTTGGGCAGGACAAAGACTGATAGTGGAAATTTCTCTTCTGTGAAAGGATGGTGAGCTAAAGACTCTGATTGAGTCTCTAATCCGGGATATAGACCGGTAGTAAAGAAACTCCCAGAATCCCCCCCTTGTTTTGCATATTAAGTAGCTTTGGGTTTTCACCCTAAATTACTAGGGTAATCCAGACGTGGAACCCTTGCTCACTGTTCTTAGAGAGGCACAGCTCCACCTCACTGACGGAGCCCAACCAGGCCGAAACACATTTCTGGGGTTGCTGTTGGTACTCTTGTTCAGAAGAGAATTGCCAGGCATTTCAGTGCTGGACTGCTCTTGGGCAGGACAAAGACTGATATGTAGTGGACATTTCTCTTCTGTAAAAGGATGGTGAGCTAAAGACTCTGGTTGAGACTCTAATCCGGGATATAGGCCGGTAGTAGAGAAACTCCCAGAACCCCCCCTTGTTTTGCATTTTAAGTAGCTTTGGGTTTTCACCCAAAGTTACTAGGGTAATCCAGACATGGAACCCTTGCTCACTTTTCTTAGAGAGGCACAGTTCCACCTCACTGATGAGGCCCAACCAGGCCGAAACACCTGCCTGGGGTTGCTGTTGGTGCTCTTGGTCAGAAGAGAATTGCCAGGCATTTCAGTGCTGGACTTCCCTTGCCCAGGACAAAGACTGATATGTAGTGGAAATTTCTCTTCTGTGAAAGGATGGTGAGCTAAAGCCTCTGGTTGAGACTCTAACCCGCGATATAGGCCGGTAGTAAAGAAACTCCCATAACCCGCCTTTGTTTTGAATTTTAAATAGCTTTGGGTTTTCACCCTAAATAACTAGGGTAATCCAGATGTGGAACCCTTGCTCACTGTTCTTAGAGAGGCACAGCTCCACCTCACTGATGAGGCCCAACCAGGCCGAAACACATGTCTGGGGTTGCTGTTGGTACTCTTGTTCAGAAGAGAATTGCCAGGCATTTCAGTGCTGGACTGCCCTTGGGCAGGACAAAGACTGATATGTAGTGGGAATTTCTCTTCTGTGAAAGGATGGTGAGCTAAATACTCTGGTTGAGACTGTAACCCGGGATATAGGCCGGTAGTAAAGAAACTCCCAGAACCCCCCCTTGTTTTGCATATTACTTAGCTTTGGGTTTTCACCCTAAGTACTAGGGTAATCCAGACGTGGAACCCTTTCTCAGATTCGACACGTTGGATGTCTACCACAGTGTCCTTACCCCAGTCCTCACCTGAAGATTCATTGTTGAACTCTGAGGGTTCGTCGGAAGAACTCTCCACCTTCTTCTCTCTCCAGGCAGTCTTTGTCTTCTTCTTGATGGTCTTGCCCTTCTGCTTGAAGAGGTAGGGGCGGGCTCCCCCAGAGGCACTTTGCCTGTGAGGCTATTTGTCATGATTCGCTGTTTAAGCCCCTTTTGGACTTCCTGGTCCATGGTGCACTGCACCGTTTCAGCTGTTCTCCTCGAAACATGGCTGCGCCTCAGTCACGTTGCGGTCTAGCGTTTACACAGGAGCCCTAGCTTCCTAGAAAATGGGCACGCCCCTGCGGTGCTGCTCGTCTCAACGCTCCTTTTCGAGTTTGCAGCTAGTGTGTTCATCATTACCTTCTTTTCCCTTGTACCATTATCCGATACTTTTCCATATTGCTTTTCCTTCCTGGAGTATTAGAAGCCGCCTGTTGTCTTCTCCGAGGTCGTCCGATTCA
This sequence comes from Ambystoma mexicanum, assembly GCF_040938575.1. Lineage (NCBI taxonomy): Eukaryota > Metazoa > Chordata > Amphibia > Caudata > Ambystomatidae > Ambystoma > Ambystoma mexicanum. The sequence continues at coordinate 200,329,445 of NC_090928.1, read as the reverse complement.
TTCCTTCCTGGACCCACTTCCATGTTTCCGCGCTCGCAGCCTCATCCCAGTACTCTGCGAGTAGTGCTACCCTTCCCTGGTTCCGCGCTTAATCCCGGACATTGACTGTTCATTCCTTACCTTCCTGGAGTCCTGAACTCTTGTCTTCCTCCGAGTCTGCTCTCGCTCCACACTGGATACGGAGGACCACCGGCCTTACCTGTATAAGTCCTGGACATCCCGGAAGACAGAGAAACCTTCAAAGAAGAAGATGACAAAGGACAAACAGGTAAGACCGGGGGCAGAGTGTGACACTATTTGCCCGGCAGCGGGGACTCTGGGGAGCCTACCCCAAACTAGGGAAAAGCCTTTCCTGAAAAAACCTGGTAGGTCTTGATGGGTAGGTTGTAGACTGTGATGTGTTTTTTAGACTTGATAGTAATCCGTAGAATAATCCATTACCCTTTTAGTGAACTACCAGTACCAGCATGCACTGGGAAGGTAGCAGTAGATAAAGTCAGCAGAGTCCAAATAGGTAGAAGGTGCTCACGACACCCAGCGCGAGCAATACACAACTATAGCACTGTTGTATAGAGCCCAGAGACTCTGCAGGACTGCAAGGCAGACACGCTGGGAGTTCCGGAAACAGGCGGTCCTGATTAGCCACCCGACAGCAGAGGAAGGCGCTGTGGATGAGCAAGCGAACACAGCCGCTGCGAAGAAGCGCTGCTGAACCAGGTAACAGCTAAGGACTGTAACGACCGCTCGGGAGCGGACGAACAAACAGGAGGAACTGCACAAGAGCGTCAAAGGGCAGAACGAGGAAGACAAAACTAAGGAAGGAAAGCGGGGGTAACAATCAGGGGAAGCAGCACACAGGAAGGAGCGTTGCACAGAACTCACATAAAAACAAACACCATGAAAGTGTCAACGCACCGGTGAAGCCACTTGACATGATAATTATAGCTTGCTGAGGTTGGAAGACTAGAGCACACCTCGCATTCCACACAGGAAAACTAGTCCTTCTTCCTTATCACCCATCTGTTCCATAGCTTCCAAGGGCGATATGTGACAGTATCACCCCCTCTCAGCGGTCTTCCCCCGGCTTTCCCTGGTGTAAGCGATGGAACCTCTGAATGAGTTGAGGTGCAGAAACGTGTCAAACAGGTTCTCATGAACTCTCGGACAACGGGTTACCCTTCCATAACACCAGGTACTATAAGTACCCTTCTTGTACCTTGACTCCAGCAGTCTCGACACTTTGTATTCCTTTGTCACTCCAGTCAGTCTGCATCCAAGGTTCTTCGTCTTTCTGTTGTGAGGTTTTTCCATATATTCCTTTAGCAAGGATGTGTGAATGTCAGGTTTCATTGAGTTGTGGTTTAATTAGGTGAGTGAGTATGTGATGAACATGATTTATGGTTTGGGCCTTAACCTTGAAGTTCAGAGTGTGGAGAGCTTCCAAGCCAAAATGGGGATTCCAAATAAGATCTGTGATTGGTAAGAGTAATAGAAAGGCATTGTCAGAACATTCTAAACTGCCTTTCATTGTCAGCAGTCCAGCAGGAAGGTCATATATGAGAGGCTCTGGTAAATTTGAAAACTTTGGTAAGGCCTCTAATCTTTGAAGGAGGAACTGAGAATCAGGAGAGAGTCAGAGGAACCAGGAAGTCATTCCAGAGAAGTAATCTAACTACAAAAGAAAGAAGCAAGCTAAGTGACTTGAGACATATTTATTAACTTTAGTTAGGTAAAGTTTCCTGTTATTCATTCCTCCTTTTTTGAAAAAACTGTCTAGTTAATCTTTTCTAATTTAAAGACAATAACATTATTTGAACTGTCGGTTATTTGAGAGTTACTTTAAGTTCTGCACTTCAAACCAGGAAAGCATGTATATCTACAGTAACGTTTGAAATGTGAAGCATTCTGTTTTGTATGCAACCAGTAAATGTGTGGATACTTGATAAATCCGTATGCTGCAGGCATTTCGTATTTGAAGTTAAATATTTTGAAGTCAACTTGTCTTCATATTAGAGGCGCGGTGAGCAGAATATTTCGCACTGTCTGTGCAAACGACAGTGTTTTAGTTGAAAGATTAAACTCAGTGCGCGCTCGTATTACCGGCCGTGCATGCATGTTCAGTTACTTTATCTGCGTGAGTGGCTCGCGTCACCATCCACGTTAGCAGCTCGCGTCATCATCTGTGTGTGCAGCTCGTGTCATCATCCGCGTTAGCAGCTCGCGTCATCATCTGTGTGTGCAGCTCGTGTCATCATCCGCGTGAGCGGCTCGCGTCTTCAACCATGTGTGTGACTCTCATAATCTTTTGCGTGTGTGTAATCTTCCGGACTGAGGATCGAACATGAGCATTTCAAGAATATTTTAATTGAGACACTATTTTCCTTCGCGCATGGGCAGCTTGTACTGATTTTAACAGAGACTCTATTTTCCTTCGCGCATGGCGGTTCGAATTTATTTTAATCGAGACTCTGTTTACATCGCGCATGGGCGGCTTGCTTATGTTTGTATTTATTAAGACACTATTTATCTTAGTGTGGGCACAACACAAGTTTACATACCGTTAAAGTGAAAAGAGACATTTTTTGCTTCACTCACATGCAATTCTGAATCCAATTGAAAATTTTGGATAACTTAATATGGATTAGTTTTCATGAAACTTTACAGTTAACTTTATAAAAAGCAATGGTGAAGAAGACATAGTGAAAAAACGAATTTTAAAAAGGAACTCAAATTGTTGATGGCAAAATGTATAGACTGCAACCAAGGAACTTAATCTGTTTCTGACAGTTCCTGCAGCAATCATCATCTAAGGAGTTCTGCATGTAAATACTTCTCTAGGCTCTAGTAGAGAAGTACCAGGTATGGTGTTTATTATAATTTCTTTAACGAAGTTTATGGGAGAACACCTGAATTGAAGATTAGTGATTATTAAATGTTATCCAACTTTTCCCTCTTAGGTAAAACGGCAAAACACATATCAAGCAGACGCTGACCTGGTGTTTTTATTATTTTATCCCATTTTCCCCTTTTCCCTTAAAGGTGCTGTCAACTTAACTGTTTGTAATATCAGTTGAGAAGGAAGCATTCATGGGGGATTATGGAGCTCAGCAGCTACCGCGGACCAACAATTAATTAATTGGACATCAAGCCTGACAGTGAAACACTGCATGGATCCTTTGTAGTTTTGGTGCAAGGAGCAAGCAAAAGGCAACTAGATTGATTTTGGCAGCGATTTTGAAGGGACCGATAAAACAGGGAGAGAATTTGCCTTGATGGACTCATCTGGGTAAGAACTCGGTAGACAACCACACCTTAGAACCGACGTCCCATGGCGGGTTAGGTCGCCGCTTGAGGTCGGTCCATCTCTTGCTTTCTTGGCGCAAAGTCTCCAGGTTGGACCTTGTTTTCTTGTGAAGAGTCTGCAGTGTGCCCAAAAGGTGGTCAACAGAAGGTATGTTAGTAGGCACTGGGCAAAACAAAGGGATGTGTCTGGGATGGAAACCATTGGTACAAGAAAAGGTGCTCATGCCTGTTGATGAATTTCTTGTGTTGCATGAAAATTCCGCCATGGAAACACCTGATCTATTGTTCCAAGGTTACTTTGAGGCGTTCGGTCTGTCCATTGCTCTCTGGGTGAAATCTGCATGAAAGTGACCGCTCTATTCCTAAAGATTTGCAAATAACCATCCAAAACTTGGACATGAACTGTGAGCCTCTGTCAGAGTCTATGGTGTGTGGAAAACCATGTAGCCTAACCACGTCCCCCAGAAACACCTCTGCAGTAATACATGCGGTTGGTAGTCCTTTCAGTGGTGGAAAATGGGCTTACTTGCTGAAAGAATCAACTGTGACCATTGTAGCCGAGTAACCGTGAGAAATGGGTAAGTCCACAATGAAACTGGTTGAGATGTGTTGCCATGGACCAGCTGGTGGGGGTGTAGAGGAGGTCCCAAATAAAACCTGAACTCCAGTCACCCATTTTGGAGTACCAGGAATGTTCACACCAAAATATGTGATGTATGATGAGCAAATAAACCAGCAGAGAGCCGCAGTGGGGCTCTGCCCAGTGCCTATCAGATGAACAACACCTATTGAGGTACTGATACCCAGAAAACCATGGACAGTAAGGTATCCATTAAGGAAACCCTACCAGCAAATGAAACGAAATGAAGATTGCCTAAGTACTGTCCCGGAAGCAACCAAAAAGGTCTTAATGGAAGACGATGGTGACATCACAAGGACCCGGACGGACTCACAGATAGAAGAAATGACGACACGAGAATGACACAAAGAGTTGAAACGCCATGAGTAAGGATATCGTGAACTTAAAACAAAAGAATGATGTCCAAATGTAAGAAAATTAAGCTGTAAGCAATACGAAGACAGTCGACCACTTTACACCTGTAAATATGCTTGGAGCCACAAGAAAGCTAAGGAAACAGTGTGGCTTGCTATGCTAAGTAGAAGAGTAGTGCGGCAAGCGCCATTATACATAAATCTACCTCAAATGAAGTACTTTATTATAAGTATATGTCCACTTTACAAACGAAGCAGAATCAAGCCTGGTTACTAAAGGCCAAATGAGCAGAGATTCATATTCAGCAAAACGAGAAGAGACGGCTGAATCGAAACCCGGCAGAAGCAACTCGTGCCAGGGAAGCCAAGGTCATATCAATAGACAAGGCGAACAGTAGTTACATTTAATTAGAACTAAGAACAGAATATCCTGCCTCTGAAAGGTCGAGATAAGGTGGCGGGCTAAATAAGAATCAAATACACAAATTGAGAGAAACAAGACAAATTCACGGTGTGGGAAGCACGTGACCAGCCGAACAAGAAGAAGCGAGGGTTCACACCTATGCTTGGCACCCTACCAGGCAGAGATATCAGAACTTTTCTAGAAAGAATATGCAGTTTCGAGGCCAACCACAGTGAACTAATTGACACATGGTTACTAAAGTGATGATTGATTGTAACCATAATCGTAGGAAGGCCGGGTAACTAAGGGGCACCCCGCACCTGGCCTACCATTCTGCATGCTGCTAAGCGAAGTGGAAAAGTATGCATGGGGTTGGTGCCAACCCAATCACAATGGACCAAATAATCTAGGGTCCTGTAGTTAGTAGAACCAATGAGACGTCATACTCTTAGTGACGTCTACAGTAGTCATTTTTGAAGGAAGGGCTTAGACGCCCACCTGACCGTGTTTACCCAATCCCCTCACTTTGTTACCATATACAGATATAGTACCTATAGTAAAGTTACCTTTTCCTAACCAGTAGAATTGCATGTTACGTTTTGAGTGTTACACATCAATTATGACAAGTTTTGAGTAAAAGTGTTACAACTTGTATGAAGTTTGTTGGAGTTGAAGTGAGAAGGACGGTCGCATCACTGCTGATATCAATGGCTCCCCGTTTTTTGTACTTGTCATTAAATGGACTCCCTTTGCCAAACCATTGAGTTGTCCTTATTGATTGGTGTTGGAGTAATAAATCTGCACCCCATCCATCGCAAGGGTGCAGCTATCTCGTCTTAAAGTACTTCTGAGCAAACCTCGGCTCTATCGGCCGGCCGGGGGTCTTGGAGTACACTTGGTAGCAGAGATTGATGGTTATCGATTATCGATTATTGATTAGAATAAGACACCCATTGACCGTCGACATAAAGTAACTATAGGTCCTCAGCAATATCACGAGTCCTTTGCCATTCGGCCGAGTAGACCATGAAGCTCCCTGTAGACAGTGGTAGTGTAAGAAAACAAAACCTTCAGGACGAGGTCTGAAGGGACCTGTGTTTCCCCACATAAAACCCTTCCCATTCCTACGGGCAGCTGAGTGGGAGAAAAGCCAAAGAAGGCGGGGACGAAGGCGGTGATCCCGAGGGTCCAGAGAGGAAAAATGCGAATGGTGAGTGAAAAAGGCTGAGTGTTTGGCAAAATTGCATGCTTTAAAACAAGTAAAGGGAAAAGGTAACGGAGGGAGGTGGGGAAAAAATATAGTTAGAAGTAGAGAAGAATGTATTTATCTAAGGGGAAGGGAATAATGATTCGAGAATAATTAAGCAAATAGAGAGAAGATACCGGGGAGGACACCCAAGAAGAGAGAGGTTACTGGGGAGAACACCCGAGAAGTGAGAGGATTCACCTTATTCATACGCTTTTAATACAAGCGGCTAGAAGAAACGTGTATCCATAGTCCCAACTAAAGGGGAACAAATAAACTACCACAGCGATTAAAGAAGACGGGAAAGGGATACGTTTAAACTCCATGAAGGAGTAATGATTCGAGGCAGAGATACCTGTGACCAGCTGGTGTTTGTCTAGTCTGTTAAACGTCTGTTTTATATGTTGTCTGTTGTGATGTCATAAGTCGCAAAATTTTCCTTGAGAAAACTGATTTCAATTTTACGCGATTGAATTGCCGAGATAATATCACATGCAAATTGATGTTTTTGAGTAAAATAGAAGATATAACATTTTGTGAAAAAATCGGGATTGGAGCTTGCAGTGTTTGGTGCTCACTCATATTGTTGGAAACTGTTTAAGTCAGGTAAAGCTTTGACAAGTGTTATATAAGGAGAAAGGGAACAGATTCAAACATGGAAGACATAACTCCATTAACATACCTATGCAAACAGATGCCGAAACATGCACCCAAACTGAAGAAATATAGTACAGAGTGGGTTAAAGGAACCGCCCACAAAATGTTTCTGCCATGGCCACACTGCGGGTCCTTATCTAAAGCTGTCTTGCAACACATGACAACATATTTGCACGCCACATACACGGGCAAAAGGTTAGACAAACGCCTAGCTATTTTAGAGCTTTGGAAGATGTATGAACAAGAAAAGGGAGAGGAGATGCCAATAGATTGGATACTTAATATATGCTCAGAGGGGCCTGAGATGCCTACTGCGCGACCCGCCCCAGCCGAAACGAAGATTGAAGAAAATAAAGATGAGGGACTGTACCCGCTGAGAGAACTAAAGGCAGCCACGCGGTAGAGCAACCTGGCATATGAGTCACCTACACAAAGTAGTGACGAACATCAAGGGAAAGATAAGGGTAAGGATATGACCTCCACGGTCCTTGTCTTTTGTGCGCCCTGAGGCCCACGGGCATACGGCGCATTATAAGAATTAAAATAAATAAAATATAAAGGGACAAGGAGAGACATGATGATGAAAGAAGGGATCAGGCACAGACAAGTGCATCTCTCGACAAGGAGAGAGAAGGAAAAAGATGGAAGGGAAGCAAAGATAGAACTGATGAGATAGCATTTGCAAATGACGAATGGATGGGAGGGCAAATTCTATTGAAACTCAATGAAACTCAATGGCAAAGGCATTGATGATGCGAAACAAAAAGAGAGGCTAGACGAGGTACAGAGAAAGGGGAAAGAGAAGGAATTGAGAGTAGAATAAGAAAGAAAGACAGACAAAGACGAAACAGCTATATCATGAAGAGCAAGAAAGATAGCTCGATCGCAAACAGAGAGCAGCCAACAATCAAGACAGACAGAAGTAGCAAAGGTCAGAGGAAGAGCAAAGAATACGAGAGAAGAGAATAAAGAGGTGAAGGGATGAGGAAATCAGAAGAGCAGATGAACGTAGGGATGAAAAGAAAAAGGAAGAAGATAGTGTCAGAGAAGAGGCGAGGAAGCGCAAAGAATTTGATGACGATGTAGAACGTAAGCAAAGACAGAGAGCACGCGATATTGAATATCTGGGGAGAGAGGTTCAAAAACCTGCTCCAGTAGTAGATTGGGAAGACATCAAAGAATTCTCTCCTGCGTACGATTCAGTACCAGGCACGTCTAGGGCAAATATGGAAGATGACTTCAATACCAGAAGCATCAGAGAAACGATTGATAGAATATATGATGAAATGGGGCGAGAACAAACACCCCAAAGGGAGGGGGAAGACGAGCACTTGGAGAGCACGCAGCTTTACGACACTGAAGATGTTTCCCGAAGTAGTGGGAATAGGGAACTATCCCTGGACAGATTAGAAATAGGTAGGAACCAAGAAGACACAAGAAGTTGCACGAATTGGGGACAGACAATGTCCGACACAGAGAGGGAGGAACGCAAGGAAAATGAGGAAGAGAGATGGAGCGAAAGACGACTCCCAAGAGAGAAAGGAATAAGATGGTCAGAGACTAGCGAGTCTGCACCACGGGCATCAGATCAAGCTACGCAGTCAGACCGACATGAAGAAGTATTGCACGGTCAGAGGGGGGTGTCTCCACCGCCCTCTGTAGACAGACTTAGGTCACTGCCAGGCAGGCAGCGATGCGGGAACATTACCCCTGCCATAGATAGAAGAACCATGAAGGAAGAGAGAGAGAGCTATACATCCCAATTTCCGTTACTCGAAAAAGGGGGAACAAGACCACAATATATTCCATGGCCACACATGGATCGAGAACATTTGAAAAACAAGCTTCCATTGCTGATATGGGGAGCTGGAAAGTGGATACACGAGTTAGAAAAAATGACAGGAGGGAACACGTTAGCTATTGGGGATATCAAGGGTCTCCTAATCTCCATACTTGGTAAGAGAGCAGACGATGCGTGGACATGGGCAGGTTAACCGGGTGTAACCACAATCAACACTGCACATGACGGAGCTCCATTTAAACTACAGAGCCGCAGTATTGAAAGCACTACGAGTGCTTTACCCAGACAGTTCCGATATGTGAGCTATAATGACATGAAAAATGAAGGAGTCTGAGGATCCGTTGCTTTATATACGGAATTTCCAAGATGCTTGGGTACTCTAAACTCATGAATCTTGGGGGAAATCTATACCTGTATTCTACCATATATTGTGCCAAGGGCTGCCAGAACCGGTACAGAAACAGCTCAAGAAATTGGTAGGAATCGAAGCCAAACCTTGGCCAGAAATACAGTTGACCATTGCACACTATTGCAGATTGCTGCAAGAAAAGAATCGCAAAAAGGAAGCTGCACGAAAGGGTGAGGAAGCGAAGTTGGTGCAGAAAAAAAATGTCAAAATATGCTCTTGAGGGAGCCATGATAACTAGCACAGCTGAATCGAGCATGCAACAGGTGACTAATCCACAACAGAATAATCAGAGCGATACTGGGTTTTACCCCAGGGGGAGAGGATTTAGTGGAAGAGGATGGCAGAGCAATCAGGCAGGTTTCCAAAATAATCAAGAAGGCTTTCAAAATATGCAACATGGTAATCAAGATATGTCAAATGCGCAAATGATTCGACCACCACCAGTATGTTGGTTATGTGGAATGACAGGGCATTTAGCATGCACATGCAGAAACCAAGGCATGGTGCAGCACGGACAATGGACAGGAGCAGGTACGGTGAATCCACCTGCATTCGTAAAACAAGGTGTTGCACAGAATCACACAATGCAACAAGCGCCAGCAGCGCACCAAGGCGGGCAACCTCAGAATATGGGGAGTTTTCCACAAGGACAATCCCAACAGGCACTGATGCAACTATCACAGACAGTGAGCACAGGACAGACCTTGAACCCTGGAATGGGAAGTAACAATGGGAATGGGGGAAATCCATCAGCACACAGTGTGCCAAAATTGTATATTGACTAGGACAGCTCACTGGGAACCCTGATGTGTTCTATCCTATCAGTGACACCAGACCCTCACCGAGAACCTAAGGTGGATGTCATTATAGGGGATAAAGAATATTCGTAAAAAAAGGGAGGGGTGAGGCGCGCACTCCAATTCTTGGCCAATATACTACCTGAAAAAGGAAAAAGAATAAATGGGTTAAATCCCAAAGTGTCCAATTCACTGGGTTAGATCCCAATTGTTGCGAAAATATTCACAGGGTTGGATCCCAAACGTTGCAAAAATATTCACAGGGTTAGATCCCTTATGCTGCATTGGTACTGCTGTTCTCCTCCTCCAAATATTCACAGGATTGGATCCCTTATGCTGAATTTGTACTGCTTTTCTCCTCCTCCTAGCGCTTTCGTGTCCCAACACTCTTTTTCTTTTTTCAGGTAGTATATTGGCCAGGAATTGGAGTGCGCGCCTCACCCCTCTTTTTTTACATGTCATTTGTGGAGATCCGGACTCCAGAGGCTACAGCACCGGGGACATTTTTCCCTACAGTGGAGAATCATAGTTATGGCTTTACCCCCTCCCCCTGCTAAGGGTAAGATGTGTGCTCCTGCAGGGGAGTCTTTCCTTGGTCACCTGAATTGAACTAATAATTTTACTACAGCTCCCATAATTCTTAGAGACTACATTAGCAATTTAATTGGATTCACCTGAAGTGAAAGACAACACAGCCTCCCTGAAGAGTGAAAGCGCTAGGAGGAGGAGAACAGCAGCCCATATGCAGCACAAGGGATCCAGCCCTGTGAATATTTGAAGGCGGAGAACAGCAGTACCAATGCAGAATAAGGGATCTAACCCTGTGAATATTTTTGCAACAATTGGGATCTAACCCAGTGAATTGGACACTTTGGGATTTAACCCATTTATTCTTTTTCTTTTTTCAGGTAGTATATTGGCCTTGAATTGGAGTGTGCGCCTCACCCCTCTTCTTTTTTTCTTTTTTTTACAGATAAAGAATATTCCTTCTTAGTTGACACGGGTGCAACATGCTTGTGCATACGTGAAAGGCAAGTTTTCATTGTCTGGCGAAGCCATAGTTACTCAGAGTTGCACAGGAGCTACAAGTCGTGTTCCCTTCACAAATGCACTTCCAGTCTCTATAGGAGAATGTGAAATGAATGTGCCTTTATTATATTCACGTCAGACCCCAGCAAACATTTTGGGTCGAGATTTAATGACAACCTTAAACATGACAATCTCATTCATGAAGGAGGGCATAGTATGTTCAACTCCAGGAATGCACTATTCAAATGTATGAGGCTATACCATTAGTGCCAGAAATATTTGCGTATGGTATGCGCATACTAATGGCAGGGCTGCCAGGCCTTGCAGACAGAATCATGAGAACCCCAGAGGAGTTCCTATTTAGACCAAGAATATCGATGCACGAGGAGAAGGGACAAGTATTTCCCTCGATGATACACACAGTGCGGTACGAGGGAGAATGGCCTTGATTAATGGTTATGATGATGAAGGCCGACAATGGTGCGCAGTAATCGCCATTGAAGGATATCGATTGACTGACGTCACCGATGACGACCTGTTTGAAGAACAAGCAGATATGGGAGAGACAATGGTGGAAGCGAGTCTCACCTTTTGGGTGAAAATTATCAAAAGAGAAGTGCCTCAAATAATGATGTTGGCACGAAACCGTCCTGAATATTTTGATGACGACATGGCCCAGGTGCCTGACTCAGTATGGACTACAGGACCCTATGACTTAGGCCTCTTGAAAGGGGTTGGAAAAGTGAAAATTAAACTGAAACCAGGAGCAATTCTACCAAAAGCCCGACAATATCCCATGTTCAGAGAGGCAGATGAGAGGATTTTAAAGACAATTTTGGCAATGATGGAGCAGGGCATCTTAGTGAGTCGTCATGCAATACCGTGGTTTATCTGATCAAGAAATCAAAGGGAGGGTCTTGGAGACTAATTCAAGATCTGAGGCCAATAAATGATATTGTTGAGGCCGAGTTCCCTTTAGTTCCTAACCAGGCTACAATCCTATGTAATATACTTGTTGAGGCAAAATATTTCACGGTAATTGACTTGAAAAATGCATTTTTCCCAATCCCGTTGCACCATGACTCACAAGATCTGACGTCATTCATATTCAGACAGATGCGTCTGAAAAGCACGAGGCTACCCCAGGGACATTGTGAGTCTCCATCTATTTTTCACAGAGTCCTGCAGATGGACTTAAGCAATATTGCATTAAAAAGTGTTGCCCTGCAATATGTGGATGACATCTTAATTTGCAGCACAACAGAAGAGCAATTCAGGCACGATTCTGTTCAGCTATTGACTATATTGGCTGAGAAGGGATATAAGGTTGACAAGGAAAAGCTACAATATTGTCAACAAGAAGTGCTGTACATAGGCCAGCTTATCTCACATGAGGGAAAGAGAGTGACCCCAGAAAGGGCTTAAGCCATACTGAACACGGTTAAGCCATAAACAATAAAACAGATGTAGAGCTTTTTAGGCCTATGCAACTATGTCATAGCATGGGTCTTCGACTATAGCTCTTACACTAAGCCTTTACTTCAGGCCCTAAAGAAGGCCCAAGTGAGGAAGGAAAAGATTGAATGGTCTGAGACCATGGAGGAAGGGTTTGCTGAACTCAAAAGAGCTATTTGCATACCACCAGTTCTAGGGATTCCCAATTATGCAGAGGACTTTTACCTGTTTTCACACACGAATGGCAGCGTTATGACGGCAGTACTCACACAGAGAATCACATTGGGGTACAAGCCCCTGGCATACTATAGTGGAAATTTAGACCCAGTAATGAGAGGTCATTTCCTGTGCAAACAGAGTTTAACTGCTGCAGCGTTCACCATAGAGAAGGCTACAACCATTGTAATGGGTTGCTCAATGACGTTGTACGTCGAGCACTCACTTTTTGCCATTCTAGAGAAACCGAAGGGCACATTGACATCTCAGAGAGGTTCTGCTTATGAAGAGATCATATCAACTCCATCGATTAAGGTAGTCCGATGTAAGATAGTGAACCCAGCTATGTTTATAGCAGAGCCAGTCACTGAAGGAGAGCCAATACATGACTTTGCAAACTATGAAGAATTCTATGACGAAATTCCCAGGGTGAAAGAAAATGCCTTGGCAGAAGGAGAAAGTGTCTTTATTGGCGGTTCTTCGAGAATCGATTAAAATGATGGGCAAAGATATACAGGCGTTGCTGTGATGAAGCACATATCAAATGGAGAATTCCGAGTACTTAGTGTCGAATACCATCTCATTATTCAGCACAGGCTGCAGAATTATTGACGTTGATACTTGCTGTTGAGAATCACGCAGACCAGGAAGTAACGGTGTACATTGACTCCGCCTATGTGACGTCAACAGTGCACACAGGCTTAGCGTGCTGGAAAAGGAGGGGCTACCTCTGAGCAGACGGCACACCAGTACAGCATGCAGCCTGATTGGACAGGCTGATTAAGGCACTACAGCTCCCAGTGGGCATAGCGGTCGTGAAATGCGCCACCCACATGAGAGGGACAGATTTTATCTCACACGGAAATCAAGCAGCAGACATGGAAGACAAGTGTATGGCATCCAAAAGTGGGATGATCATGGAAGTGGAAGTCGCCCATACCAATGAGAGAATGATGGTTGCACGAATGCTATAACAGTCTATGGCAAACACAGTTGATGGAACTCCAAGGGGAGGCACCACAGGAAGAGAAGAATCTTTGGAAACGACAAGGGTGTTCTTTAAACCCCTCTCATGGTTTGTGGTGACAAGGCAGCACTGGTAAACCAGTGATGCCTGTACTCCTATTAAAAATAGTGCTGGAGCAGTTACATTATCCGGCACACATGACAAAAGAGAATTTAGCAGCAACACTCACAGAAGACTGGTTCATACCGAATTTAACCGAGTAGGTTGCAATTTTGTATAGTAAACTGTATAATCTGCCAACAATTCACAGCTGGGCACACATTAAAAGTAATGAGAGGAGTCATCCCCAGGCCAAATGGGCCTTTTCAGCACTTCCATGCCGATTACGTCGACATGATTCAAGTATGTAACGGGTACAGATACTTAATTGTGGTGTGTCCATTCTCTAGATGGATTGAGGCAGGTCCCTGTACCCACCCAGACTCTACCTGTGCAGCCAAATTTTTTGTGAGAGAAGTGTTCCCCAGGTGGGGGGAGTGCGAGGTCCTGAGGTCAGATAACGGAGCTCACTTTGTAAACGAGACATTCGAACAGATTAGCTTGCTGCTTGGTATAAAGCACAAGTTCTCGTTGGTGTATCATCCGCAAGGAAACAGGATCTGTTAGAAGCTTAACGGCTTATTAAAGGCAAGGATATCCAAGTTCAAGCTTACTCTGAGAAAGGGATGGTTGCACTGCCTTCCTTTGGCACTGTATGCACTTAGGAACCAACTTGGTTCTGATCATCATCTTACGCCACACAAGATAGCCACAGGAAGAAGAATGCATACTCCTCTGACACCCGGAAATAGAGCTAGATGTGACGCCCAGTCAACAGGAGAGATTTTTGTGTCAGAATTGCAAAATTACCTGAATTGCATGACATCTTGCCTTACTGTAATTTCAGACCAGCTGCAGCGACGACAAAAGGGGTGCAGGGCAGCAGCGAACACAGAAGGAGATACTACTACCGACACAGCTCAAGAACTTTGTGTACCATCCGTTTTCCCTGGAGGCACGTCCTTGTAAGGAACCATACGAGGAAAAAGTGGGATGAGCCAAGATTTAACGGTCCCTTTACAGTAGAGGACTGCACTCAGTCTGGAGTAAAACTACAAGGCAGGAGAGCTTGAATTTTTCTGGGTGACATCAAACCCTACATCGGAGAAGGCCCCCTGCCTGCACCCCAGTGTGAGGAGACTATGAGCAACGGGGAAGAACCACAGCCCGTGCAGACGAGATCCATGACGACGAAGAAGGACGCATGAGCAGCCAGACAAAGATAAAGAACTTTTTGTAAATTGTGGCTTAAATTGGACACTTCCTCTAAGCAAAAAAGGGGATAAGGACATATAAACTGACACTCTGTGCATCCTAGTTGCAGGGTGAAGAAGAAAATTGCACGTATAAGCCACAACATAGTCTGTTGACTTTGAACCTTGGACTGAGGCACACTTAAAGCCTTGATAAAAAAAGAATATGCCATATTTTGATCGAGGACACATACATTGGAAGAAAATACAGTATCCAGACTCATTCCACACCAAGACGCTATTCGGAATCACTTATGGTGTCCCGCAGTAGCGACATCACTAAAGATGTGGTAACATACTTTAATCTAGTGCTAAGATCATACCTGTCATTGGTGTGATGGCTCACCAGTGTCACTGACTTTCTTCAAGATGCTGAAAACGAAAAGAAAATAAGAAGATTGCTTACTGTAATTGCTGAACAATTCCTCTTACTTCCTGAGTACACTGAGGAGAAACCAAATGTCCCAAGCAGAGAAGGAAGTAAATGAGCTTGTCAATACATTGTTCTTTCGAATAGTAGCAATACTGGGGATGGAGGACAGGCTTGCATTGCTACACCAGCAACAATAACAACAACAGGCAGCACAGAGGAGATGCAGGAGGAGAAGAAGGGTGAGAAAGGCACAGCATGCCCCACCAGTGCAGGCAGTTGTACCACAGAGACAGCCCCCAATCCCTCGAATCGGAGCCAGTCCATTCAACCTAACCCCTGAGCAGATCCACACCCTGTACCGTCTAGACCGGGACACCATCACCACCATTGTGGACATGATACACAACGACATCGTCAGCCTCATAGACATCCGTACCGCCATCCCCCCTCTACTTAAGGAGGTATCTGTGCTCCACTTCCTGGCCACAGGCACCTACCAGCGCACGGTTGGGCAGATGCATGGCATATCACAACCATTATTCTTACGCACACTGAACCAAGTGCTCGATGCCCTCCTGAAGCACACAAGCGACCACATATCCCTACCACGGAGTGCCCAGGAGATCTCCAACAACAAAGTTGGCTTCCATTCACTGGCAGGCATCCCAAGTTGCATTGGTGCCCTCGACTGCACCCATGTGGAAATGGTGGTCCCACATGCCATGGAGGTTGTGTACCGCAACCGTAAACTATACCACTCCATCAACGTGCAAATGGTATGTGACTCAAACAAGATCATCACACATTGTTGTGCCCGATTTCCCGGATCAACCCATGATTCAATGGTTCTGCGGAACTCTACGATACCACGCTACATGGCGTGACGTGCCGGACAACGTTCCTGGCTATTCTGTGAGTTGCTTGGCAAGCACATTGCAGTGTGATGTGGGGAGATGACGGGGGGGGAGATGCATACTTCACCTGGTTGAGATTGGGGGGGAGATGCATACTTCGTTTTCTGCAATCTTGTTTCTTGAACCTGTTTTGACTCCTTGGCCTGTTATTACGGATTGCCCATTTTGAACTGCCCCTGATTTCTGGTATTCGGCTCCTTCGGATTGATTCCTGTTACCCCTGATCCGGCATACGTTACCTGGACTCCCACTGCCTACCGTTTTGTTACGTCGCTACCCCGGAACTCTGCAACTCAGCGTTATCGCTTCTGAAACCTGGTCAAGTACCTCCCGCTCCCGCTTGGACCCACTGCTTACCTGTATTTTCCTCTCTTTCATTTCCATTCCTTTACTCCTTCTATCCTTGTTGATTTTGCCCCCTCCTCCATATCTCCATACACTGACTCATTTACCTGCACCCTGGGACGCTCTGCTGAACCACGAGGTATGTTTCATTTGGACACAAGAGTGACTGTTGTGGACGCTCTCCTGTTTTCTTCTTTGGTCACTCTTTTCACTAAAAACCGGGACGCTCTGCAGTACGACACAAACTGTTGTCAATCCTTTCCTGTTGGGATTACGGGACTTCTCCTGGACCTTCTTTATCTGGTTCTTCATTCCATTTCCTCCATTGTGGCCAAGTAGGTTTCGGGTCTTGTTCTTCACGGAGCAGGTAAGAGTGGGAAATAGGGGGTGGTGTCGGATACGGTTGGTACTTTTGATCAAAGTAGTAAACAGCTGTTATTGTTGTTTCCTCTAGCTCTGTTGCTGCTGCTCCTGCCTTTTCACTCAAACCCCTAGTCTGTTAGGTGCTTTCTCATACTCCTACAGACTGCTCTTGTGAGGAAAGTTTGGCTGCAAATTGGCTTCAGGCAAAGAGGGGGTTGTGATAAAGATTGTCTGGTTTTGACAACCTGGTTGAGATTGGGGGAGGAGAGATGCATACTTCACCTGGGTGAGATAGGGGCAGGGGGAGAGATGCATACTTCACCTGGGTGAGATTAGTTGAGAGACTGAATAATGCCCATACTGCAATACACTGTGCCCCAAAGCAGCCCAGACTGAACATGACACCTGAAACCAATATGCAAGACGTAAGCTGCACAACAATGACAACAAACCAGTACTGCAACCATGCCACATCCATCCACATGTACACTGCACATCATCAGACCATACCCTCTGCAACACAATGCAGCAACATGCTGTCAGTATGGCCAATGCAAATGACCGCTGAACAGCATCACAACGGACATGCGTCCATGAGTGCGTACAAAGGAATCACATGAAGCCAATATACAGAATTTCACTCGTACACCACCACAGAAGTGCAGCATGCCAGCATGGGGACATCAAGCGTGGAATGGAAGATTATTAAGAGTCTGGTTCCAACGGTGACAGGATCAAAGGATATGAATAACTACACATCACCTAGATCATGGCAACAACTGCCGTAGGCAAGCACAGTGCATGAACACTTGCAAGGAATAGGACACCCCTGCATCAACTAGACAATGCTACGCACACCTGTGGATCATGTGACTTCACACATTGCAGTTAAATTGATTACCTCCATTCATGCAGGGATATGTCAATGTGATCAAGAAATCAATGCAGGCATGTGTGTGATAGGTACAGGTTCCATTTGATGAAATCACTTACACATAACCATTGTTGCACCCATGCAGGTGATGCTGGCTATCCCTTGAAGAGGTGGCTCCTTACCCCTGTCCGGAGCCCGCAGAACAGGCACGAAGAGGACTACAATCGTGCACATACCCGTACTCAGCAGGTCGGGTGGGGCACTCCTGTACGGGCATGAGAAGGTGGCCAAGATCATCATGGCATGTGTAATGTTGCACAATATGTGCATCAGACAGAACATGCCTCTGCCCCCTGACATCGAACTGCAGCCGCCTCGTGAGGATGAGGAGGAGGGAGAAGATGGGGCTGCACCTCAGGCAGGTGGCGATGCACAGGAGGGACGTGCTGTGCGCCAGCATCTGATAGACCAATATTTCTAATACACATGGATGAAGAGGGTGCAATGGATGTGGGACTCAGGGCACTGGGTGTTGGGGGGACATGAACACTGTGCACTGTTCACCAATAAAGCACACATACACAATAACCAATGTCCAGTCGTGTGATTGTTCTTGACACAACGGGTGTATTAACCATTAAATGATTAGGAAGTCCATGAACCCTCAACCCCAAACACCCTCTCACCTCAACCCCCATAACTCCGCCAAACACCCTCTCCACCCTCCCCCACAACTCCCCCAAACACCATCTCCCCCTCCCCCTACAACTCCCCCAAACATGGCGTGCACTTCAGTGCAGCGTTAGTGTGCAAGAGTCACCAATAACAGGCTGCCCCTACTTCCCACTCCTCTACCAGCATTGGGTGGTTGCAAGTCTGGCTGCCGCAAGGACTGCACGGACCTGCGCAGGGGGCTGGTCTGCCTGGCGCTGGCAGAGGATAAGGTGCTTGGTTGCTCCAGTCCCTGTGCGGGACGCTGGCTCTCCATTGCATCCGCGATGCGGCTGAGGACCTGCCTCACAGCTGCCAACTCATCGCAAATGCGTGTTGTACTGGCTTCTATTGCGAGTTTTATGCCCTTAGCATATTCCCGACACTCCTCCCTCACCAGAGCACCCTCGCTCACGTGCTGGCCAACCAGCCCAGTGAGCTCCTCCTGGCGCTGTTGAATGAGGCTGATTCCCTGGTCTCTGTCCCTGCCTTTGGTTGATCTTGGCGCAGCTTGCAGCATGTGTCTGCTATCAGGTGAGCTCTCCCTGGGACTCTATCTCCCTGCCAATGACTCACCACCAGACAGCTCATGGCTGCTGGCATTGGATGTGGAGCGTGGGCTGTGGTGGGCTGACTGCTGCAGGCTGGGTGTGCGCTGTCCTACAGCTGTTTGGCATGGTTCCTCTACATTCGACAGGGGTACCATGGCAGCTGCTTCTCCAACCGAGCTGTTGGCAGCGGACAGTGAGCCTTCTGCCACTGGCTCCTGTGTGGTGGGAGTGGCTGCTGTGGGTGCTATTACATTGTCAGTAACCCTTTCACGCCTTGGTGACGTATCAACATGAGTGGCTTTGGCCCTCTGCAGCAGTCCAGGTTTGCCAGTGCCCCTTGATGTGCTAGGCCTGGTGCCTCCTTCCATGCCCCTGGCCTTCTTCATTGGTGTTGGGGCCTGCGCCGCGGAGTCCTGGTCCTCACTGTCAGATTGTGAGCCTGTGGGGGACCAAGAGAAGGACAGCATCGGTGATGGATCAACGTGCATCATGCATATGTTGTTATTGCTGCTGTTCTGTGCATTTGGACTTTGAGTTGTGACATACAGGTTGCTTACCATATGGGTGGGTCATACAGGCATACGTCTGGGTGACACATGCATGAGGTGCTGCATGCATGGGGATGTGATGGGGATGTGCGCAGCATATGGGCAGGGTTGTGTACATGTGTGTGTGATGCCCCATGCATTGCCTAATTTCAGTGTCACATTTGGGGGACTACGTCATGCTTTGCATTGCAGTGTTTTGTGTGGACACTCACCTTCATCTGCCGATGACGGCACAACGCGCTCCATTTCCCCCACTCCCTCGATTGTCTCTATGCCAATAGTGCTGCCACATGTCTGCTCCCAGTGTGTCATCTTGATTGGGGAGCCTCCTCCACCTCCTGTCCCCATGCCCTGGCTCCTATTGGCTGTAAGTATGCTCCGGACACAGAGGCGCAGGTTATCACAGCGCTTGCGCACGTCCTTTACAGTGTGGGGGGTGGAGCCCAACGCACTGACTTTTCGTGCCACCTCCTCCCAGATCTCCTTCTTTCTTATCTGGGCGGGACGCCGCATGTCTTGCGCAAACACAACCTCCGCATTTCACCTAGTGTGTTGGCAAGCATAGTTAGTTCCTCAACTGAGAACCGGACCTTGCTCTGGCGCGCAGCACCTTGCTTCAGGGCCTTGGGCATTCTGATGTGGTGTTAGATGAAGTTGGGGCTGCTGTAATGGTGATGCAGGTCCTGGGGGCTGAGGATGGCAATGGATTGTGTTTTTAAAGATGGCCGCCATGCTTTTTCCCGTTCCTGTGCGATGACGCTACTTCTGGTTCCACTTATTTACGGTCACTGCTAATAGCGGTCACCCCTATTAACGGTGACCGCTAATGGCAGATCCATGGATGGCGGTAGGGCTATAAGCACTTTCCTTGATGCCGCTAAGGACCATTTTGGGGTCTTTTGTGGCATGGCGGTAATGTCCTTACCGGCATTGGCGCAAAGCTCATGCCCACGTACTCATAATGGCATGCAATTAGCGGGCTGGTTACTACACGGACACATTAATTGCTCCATGCCTCCTACCTCGTAATGAGGCCCATAGTCTCTAATGTATTTTGTCATACTAGGCCACCAAAAATGCTGAGATGTCAAATCCAGAGTGGCATTTTGTCCTTTGTGCCCAGCTGATGGTATGTCATGACACTAGGCCATGGCTTGTTCATGTAGGCCTTGAGTGGGCAAGAACAAGGACCCGTCCTTGAACAGAAGATCTCCTCTTTGTGTCACCTCTTGGTTACGGTTACTCTTTACCATCTTCTGAGCTACTTGTACTTGTTGGAGAAAAGAATTTACGGTGTTAATGAATCTTTTCCCTGCCAATAGGATTTTGTGCCCCTGGTATCCTCCAGAGTTCCCTCCTTGACTGCGTGACATAGCATCCACTAGTGGATTGTCCTTACCTGGTACGTATGTGATCTCGAAATCAAACTGTGAAAAAAAATATGCCCATCTAGCATGTCTTCAATTTCGACATTCCATCTTCTGTAGTAACTTGAGATTTCTGTGGTCTGTACGGACCTGGAAAGGGCAAACATTCCCTTGTAAAAGGTGCCTCCAATCCTCACATCCCTGTCTTATGGCAAGGAGTTCTCTTTCAAGTACTGAGTAATTACGTTCACTCGGACTAAGTGTTCTGGAGTAATAGGCGAGGGGGTGTTCCAATCCATCCTCTTTCCTTTGCAACAATGTTGCACTAATAGCGCCACCCGAGGCATCAGTTTCCACAATAAAAGGCAAGGATTGGTCTGGTTGTCTCAGAATGAGGGCTGTTATAAATGCGTCTCTGAGTCGTTGAAATGCTTGTTCTGTCTTCCGATCCCAGAAACATGTAACTCCTTTTTTGAGGAGGTTTGGAATAGGTAGAATGATGTCAGAAAATGTTGGTATTAATTTACGGTAAAAATTAGCAAGCCCCAGAAACCTTTGTATGTCCTTCACTGAAGTGGTACAGACCATTGAGTTATTGCCTTTGTCTTGGCAGGATCCATTTGTACTGTGTCTGCGGAGATGATAAACCCTAGGTAAGGTACCGTGGTAGCTTCAAAGACACATTTCTCAGGTTTGGCTAACAGACTGTTCAGTCGTAACCGGTGCAAAAATTCCTTAACATGTTGACAGTGTTCTGCCAGAGTGGCTGAGAAAATGAGTATGTCATCCAAATATATGACTACTGAAGAATAGAGCAGATCAGCAAAAATCTTGTCCATAAAACGTTGGAACTGGGACGGCGCGTTAACTAGACCAAAGGGCATCACCCTATATTCGTAGTGACCAAGGGGCGTGCTAAAGGCTTTCTTCCACTTGTCTCCTTTGCGAACTCTTAAAAGATGATATGCCCCCCTAAGGTCTCATTTGGTGACGATTCATGCTCCTTGGACAGCCTTGATGATGTCTTTCATTAAGGGCATAGGGTATCGATCCCATATTGTCAGGCTGTTAAGGCCTCTGTAGTCTATGCACAACCTTATTTCTGTGGTGCCTTTCTTCGAGATAAAGAAAAGGGATGCGCCTGCTGATGAAGAGGACTCTCTTATGAGGCCATTCTGTAAGTTGGTCGCCAGATATTCCCTAAGTGCCTCCTTTTCTGGTAACAGCAATGGGAACATTATTTCAAAGGGTACTACTGCGTCAGGGATTAGTTCGATCTTGCAGTCCTCCTTCCGATGAGGCAGAAGGTTTCGAGGTTGAGTGTCCAGAAATACATCAGTGTTTTCCTGTTACTGAACTGGAATCATATTGACACTGAGAATGGTATTTTATACCATCGTCTGTACACTGGGAAGAGTTGATTCTGGTATCAGACAATGTTGACAGCAGAATTGTGATTGGAATTCTACAGTGTTCAGTCGCCAGTTAATACCCGGGTTATGTTTTCTAAGCCAAGGTATGCTCAATATGACTGGAAAATGAGCTGCCCAGGTGAGGTCAAAGGCCAAGTACTCATGATGATTCGACATCCGGACTCTTACTTCCTGGGTTTCCTGACTGATGGGTCCGGAAGTCAATGGTGTGCCATCAACCCCTTCTACAGCAATTGGTCGTATCTTGGAGCGTCTGGGTACGTGATGATCCAAGGCCTATTTATCATCCACAAAGTTTCCTGCTGCCCCACAATCCATCATGGCTAAACATTCTATTGGTTCCACTTGATTCCAGTCTAAGGTAACCTTGATGACCATAAGAATAGTACTGTTGATCACTGCTGGTTGAGCAACTGCACAGGGATTAACCGACAATTACCCTTCCTTTTCCCTGTTCAAGGTCGGGGTCTTTCATTTCCTTGTCTCCTGGGAGGTACTTCAGGACAATCACGTAACAAATGTGTATTGGACCCGCAGTACATAAATAGCCCGAGGTCTTTGCATCTCTTTCGTTCATTTGCTGTAAAGTGGTCCTCTGGCGGTTCCAATCAGCATTGGTTCTTCGGTTGGAACCTTTTCAGGTATTGAGGGTAGGTTAGGCAAGGGTATGAAAGATCAAGGTTTCCTCTTCTCTGCTCTTCTCTCAGCCATAGAGAACACTATCTGTAACACCAAAGAAACGAGTGCCTGAAAAGAAGCAGGTCTAGCTACTCTGGCCAGTTAATCCTTAATGTCTTAATGCAGACCCTGCCGAAAAATGGTTTGCTGGGCAGTCTCAGGCCAACCTGCTTCAGTGGCAATCTTCTGAAAGCTGGTTACATAAGTCTGCATGTCTGAAGATCCCTGGCGTATTTCTAGCAGGTTCTCAAAAGTGGAATACAATACTTCCAGTCTCTCAAACCTTTCTTTGAAATTTTGTACAAACAACCCATAGTCATTAAGGGCTGGATCCGTATTGGTCATTAATGGTCTGGCCCATGCAAGGGCATTTCCTGCTAGGTTTGAGATCAGAAAGCCCACCTTTGCCCGGTGCAGCTCATAGGTTTTAGGGCGAAAGGAATAATGAATTGTGCAAGCATCTAGGAATTCCTTTATTTTCCACCAGTAACCTTCGAATTTGCCACAGGGTAAAGAAATAGGAGGTAGGTCTCCTCTAGAGTCTTCTCTCTGTTGGACTTGTTGCCTCAATGCAGCGTTACCAGCTCTTAGTTTGTACTTCAACTGTAAGAGCCTGTATAGCATTAACCATTTCCTGGTATTGCTCGAGACTGGCCATCCTTTCTAGGCATTGCAATCTCTCAGATTCGGCAGGTTGCATGTCTACCACAGTGCCCTTACCCCACTCCTCACCTGAAGATTCAGTGTTGAACTCCGAGGTTTCGTTGGAAGAACTCTCCACCTTCTTCTCTCTCCAGGCAGTCTTTGTCTTCTTCTTGATGGTCTTGCCCTTCTGCTTAAAGAGATAGGGGCGGGCTCGCCCAGATGCCACTTTGCCTGTGAGGCTATTTGCCTGGCAGCGGGGACTCCGGGGAGCCCACCCCAAACCAGGGAAAAGCCTTTGCTGAAAATCCCTGGTAGGTCTTGTTGGGTAGGTTGTAGACTGTGATGTGTTTTTTATAGACTTGATAGTAATCCGTACAATAATCCAGTACTCTTTTAGTGAACTACCAATACCAGCATACAGTGGGAAGGTAGCAGTAGATAAAGTAAGCAGAGTCCAGTCTCTGAAAACCTTCTAATAACTAAACATGAAAATGAAACTAAAATACTGAGTACAGATATTTTAAATCAGACTTTGTTTTCAAAACTTTTGTTTAGTGAAGAATTCATAACCAGAAGGACAGATAAACTGGTGCTTGACTCCTCTGTTGTGAACAGGTTTACTTTAAATGAGACCTTCTGCCAAAAACACTGAAGACTGTCATTCTTCATGTGGAGGATATAAGGAAGTTCAAAGGTTCAATAACAGGCACTGTGCCTCTTAGTTTTCAGTCAAATTACCGCGCTCCTGTCTCCACCATTTAGGGAATAGTCACTGCGCTTCCACATGGCCAGATGCTTTCTTTCAAAAGTCTTATTGAACCAAATACAAACACTTGCCAAAGTTCCAGACCTCCGTTGCGCGGATTTGATCTGCTTCAAATAAGTTCTGAGAAAATGAACGCAGAGACTTCTGAACAATAAAACTATTTACAATTGTTACTCAAAATCGCCTCTTTCCATGTTCACCTTCAAAGGAAGGTAAGCTAAATCCATGCGGCCGGTGACCACAACCAAAAAATGAAATAAAGAGAAGCCGGTTGCTTCTTTCGCGCTGCACTCGCGAAGCAACAGCTGATTGCAGTCAGAGGGAACTTGACAACGCCCCCCTTCTCAGTGGCCATCGGGGGAATAAATAAAAACCTTTTTTTTGGGACGTAATGCTCTACAATAGTCTGGCGGGCATTTAAGAAATAACATTTACAGTAAACGGAGCGTAAGCCTTCCGTGAGCACGAACTGTCAGGCACTGTACTTTATACACACGTGCACCTTGAAAGCCATGAGTCAAAGGAAAATAAGACAGGGGGCCTCATTACGAGAATGGAGGTAACGAAAAAACGAAGGCGGAATGGTAATAGCGGCATCGTTAACGGGTCCGGGTCATTACAACCCGACAACCCGCTAATACCGGCACCGCCCGTACCATGCCCCCTCATACCGGCATGGGCGCGTACACATGCCCCTTCCAGGAGTAAATACCGGGATGCTGGTGATAGGAGGACATCACAACCCATGGCGGCCATACAGGCATCGCGGACCACCCGTAAACAGCAATCTGCAATCAAGCAAACTGCTACAGGTGCACAAAATCACCACAGGTGGAGTCAATGGAGCCTGTTCTCGCATAAAAGGAGTACCCCCACCCACCACACCCCTTCCTACACCAAAATGATACCACTAGCTGTTGCAATCATGGGGCTGGAGGACATGCCCATACTGCTTCAACTACAGCAGCAACAGCAACTACAACAACAACAACAACTACAGCAGCAACAACAGGCACTTCCTGGCCACAGGCACCTGCCAGCACACAGTGGGCCAGCTGCATGGCATTTCACAACCACTATTTTCACGCATGCTGACCCAAGTGCTGGATGCCCTCCTGAAGCACGCTAGCACCCACATATCCCTACCACGGACTGCCCAGGAGATAGCCGACACCAAAGTAGGCTTCCATGCACTGGCAGGCATGCCCAATTGTGTTGGTGCCCTCGACTGAACCCATATAGAATTGGTAGTCCCTCATGCCGTGGAGGCGGTGTAGCGCAATCGCAAGCAATACTACTCCATCAATGTGCAGATGGTATGTGACTCAAGCAAGATCATTACACGTTGCTGCACCCAATATCCCGGATCCACACATGATGCCATGGTGCTGCGTAACTCCACGCTACCCCGTCACATAGAGCGACATGCTGGACCACGTGCCTGGCTTCTTGGTGAGTTGCCTGACTAGCTCATGGCAATGCATCGGGGTAGTGATGTGTTGGGATGCATACTCCACATGGGTGTGAATGGGGGGGAGATGCATACTCCACCTGGTGGTGAATAGGGGGGAATGCATACTCCACCTGGGTGGGAATGGGGGGGATGCATACTCCACCTGGGTGGGAATGGGGGGGATACATACTCCACCTGGGTGGGAATGCACGGTGAGTGGAGAATGCACGCAGAGCCAAACACTCCTGACCTGAACCTCCCAACCCCATCACAACACATCACTGGCACACATTGACCAATTACGTATATCAATGACAACATGTAAGACGCACAACCTGGCCACCATGTGTATGTCTAGCAAAGTATCACTAAACATGATAGCAACTGTGCCAATGTGGCAAATGTGACCATGCACTGTTTAGTATACACAGCAAAAATGGGAGGCAAAACATTGTCTTGCAACCACAGTACACCCGCACCAGCATGCAAGAATTCACCCTGCATCCATCATCTGTACAACGCCATCCAAACTACCACACCTTATAGCAGTATAGAATTTTTTTTTATTGTAAGTTGTTTTAATCAAGTAAACTTGATTTTTCAACAAATACAGTTACAAAATTCATTACAATAATTTAAAATATTCCTAGAATGAGAAACAAGTAAAGTATATTTAACAATTCAACTTAAATCAAGACAAAATGGATCCCGTAAATCACTTGAATCGAGCCAGATATTAAATTGTTTTAAAACGAGGCGGGCAAAAATCTTGCCCGGGCAGTCCAGAAGGGCGATAGGACGATAAGCTGTCGGATCAGCCCTCTTCTTTCAAAGACAGTACACAGTAATGATAATAAACGATAGGATGTCGATCCTTATTCAGAAATTAAGTACAAAGAAGAAATGCATATGATCATAATCTGCTCTGGGTCGATCTCTTATGTATCAATCTCAAGCTATACAAAAAGTTCAGAATGGCATATCTTAATGACTGTCTATTAGTATGAAACAACAGGTCCCACAATCTGTCACTGGTGACTATGATGTGATCCATTAATAGAGGTTTAAGATACTTGATTCTTAGCATGAGTAGCGCCGGACAGTCTGAACAGAGATGTTTCAGTGTTTCTGGAGAGACCTTACAAAAACGACAAGAACGCTCATGCTCAGATATTAGTTTGCGTTTGTATAGAAGTTCATTGGTTGGCCAAAGATTCAATCGATAGCGCAGGAAATCATCACGCAGCCGTGGACTGGGGA
The DNA here is from genome assembly GCF_040938575.1 of Ambystoma mexicanum. Classification (NCBI taxonomy): domain Eukaryota; kingdom Metazoa; phylum Chordata; class Amphibia; order Caudata; family Ambystomatidae; genus Ambystoma; species Ambystoma mexicanum. Next base: position 200,302,536 of record NC_090928.1, on the reverse strand, counting down.
ACATTATTAAGTAACTTTCGTTTGTACCATAACATTTCAGATTAAAGGAAGTATTTATAAGAGTCCAATATTGGGTACACGCAAGTTGCGTTTCTATCCAATCATACTCCCATAATCGTATTTTTGCTCTATTCAGATTCTCTAATAATAATGTTATTGAGATTCCTGTTTCACTGATGATTTCCTGCGCTTTAAGTCTCCAGCCAAGAGGAAACCTGTCCATTGAATGTAGGAGATATTTCGCAATGATTTTAATTAAACCCGATTTGTCGTCTGCCATAACACATTTCCTATAGAGTGAACAAATTTTCCATTTACAAATGGCATATAATGACACTAGACCCAGTTCGTGTCTCACGATACACATAGGATAGGAAAGTGGTAGGGGCAAGACTTGTTTCCAATAACGACCCTCAATAGCAGTCCAGTAAATATAAGTTCTTTTCAGGGAAGCCTCAGTTCCATAAGTTATTACTGGAACAAACTTTTGCTTGTAATAAATAATTATCGGGACCAAAGAGAACTTGCAATACTTAGCCTTGATCAAACGGGCCTGTGATACTGCTGTTATGACCTTTTGTTTTACACAGTGATCATCAGCGTTGGTATTCGTGTTATTTGTGACCAAGGAGCCTAGATATATATATGACGGTACGGTTTCCAAAGTTGTACATTGTAAGGGCCATTGATGATCAATGTATCGTTGTTTCCTAGTGCCGAATTGAATTACCTTGGTTTTCGCTATATTAACACTTATACAATTTTCCATAGAATAGCGGTCTAAAGCATTCAATAGGGCACGGACGCCGTTTGCAGTTTTCGAGAGTAATACCATGTCATCAGCATATAGCAAATGCCTAATTTGAATATCATTAATTTTCGGAGAATCTGTAATGATTGAGGCAAATTTCTGTCTTACAACGGAGATAAAAAAATTAAAAATTGCTGAAGCCAAGATGCAGCCCTGTTTGAGGCCACATGCAGTCTCTATTGGTTCCGATAATAGACCTTCATCATTCAATCTAATCTATATAGAGGTACCCGTATGCAATTGAATAATCCACTTCAGGATAAACCAAGGACAGCCTTTATCCATGAGTTTCTTGTATATTAGCTCACGGGGAATTGCGTCAAACGCCATGCGAACGTCAACGAATGCCATGTATAGTACCTGGCATCGTTGACGAGCATGTTGAATGACAGAATTTATTGTGATAACATTGATGGCAGTGCCTAAACCAGGTAGAAACCCTGTTTGAAATGGTTCCCGTAAATCACTTGAATCGAGCCAGATATTAAATTGTTTTAAAACGAGGGGGCAAAAATCTTGCCCGGGCAGTCCAGAAGGGCGATAGGACGATAAGCTGTCGGATCAGCCCTATCGCCTTTTTTAAAGATTGGTAAAATGATTGAGCGCCTCCAGGAGTTGAGAATTTCACCAACATTGAAGATGTGCTGAAAGATTTCGAGGAGAATAGATGTCCATTCATGAGGGTGATCTTTGAGCATACCATTATGTAGGCCATCAGGGCCAACCGGTCTTGAACGGCTGAGATGATTTTTAATACAATCTAATATATCTACATGGTCTATTCGAAAATCATGAGAAGAATTTATGTTCCGAAACCCCCATAAGAGATCTGGAAAAGGGGAACGATATAGAATTCTGAAGTGCTCACACCATTTTTCATTAGAGACTGCAGAAGTAAGTACAGCAGACTGCAGTCTATGGGTGTCTGCATTTAGGCAGTTCCAAATGCCACTGGTAGATTTGGTGAGCATCTGTCTCAACATATCCTCTCTTTCTTTCTGATATTGCAGGCACTTCTGACATTTCAGCCAGTGTCTATATCTGGCTTTCAGGAGCCTTTTCAGTGCTGGTCTATTAAGGGGTGGTTCGTCTTTTAGGTTACGTATGGCTTGTCTCAGCTTTGTCTTTCTTTGCTGAAGTTCAGCATCATAATTATGTAAGTGCTTATGTCTGATGCTAGAATCAGGCATTTTTAACTGCCTGAAGATTTGCATCATCGTGACATAGCACTGGGGATCCTTAGATAACGGGGCTCTGTGGGAATCAATCAAGTCGAGTTTAAACTGATTCAGTGTTGTTGGATTCCAACGTAAACGAGTGCCGCTATTGTTCACTTTGAGAGAATTTGGGTAGATGTTGTGGTTTAATAGTTGTTGCCCTACTGGAAAGTCAAAGTGCATAACGAGTTTATTATGGTCACTCACAGATGAAGGTATCACATTCATAGACTGCACCTGGGATAAGCATTTCTTATTTATATAGATATAATCTATGATTGCCTGCCGCGAGCCGCAGGACCAAGTTGCACAAGCGGGTACATCACCAGTCACGGTATTATTCACCATAACATACCCCCTTTCTTGCATAATGGTGCACCACATTTGTTCTTCATGCCTATACCTGCTAGTAACCGTTGGTAAAATATGTAGGTTTAGGTCACCGAGAATAATGGAACACATGATGCTAGTGTCAGCAATTATTTTATCCAAATGTGAAGTCAAATGCATGAAAAACATCTCATCTGTTAAATTCTGCCTACTCCAATATATCTTGATAATAGCTAAACTCGCCATGCCCCGAGTTAATTTTACTGCTTGGAAATACGGGGAAGAGGAGGGATACTGTACAACGCTAAAGCCACTATCATGCTTAACTGCTAGAAGCAAGCCACCGGAGGGGCGCCCCACGGATTTTTTGACAGAAAAAGAGGAAATGATTGTATGCGAAGCACAGATTGGGGCAGTCATAAGCCATGTTTCCTGCAAGGCTACGATATCAAATCGATGTAAGTCACTTATAGCCGAATTTATAAAGTGAGTATAGCCTCTATAATTCCAATACAGGAGAGTAACAGCATCTTTTCCGAGGGTTAGTTATGATTGACCCCCATACTCTTGGCATCCCAAGGCTAGGGATGCATGATAAGGGGTTAGACTTCGAGAAGTGTCGTGCTGTTTTGAATGATACGTTGGAATTTGAACTTTTTCTGTTTAGTCAGTGATTGGCTTAATGTCTTGAGAAAAAATAAATCCCAAATCAAATAGTGACATTCGCGCCTGCCATAGCATATTGAACACCAGACCTGAGCATATGTATATCTTGACTTCTAACAAGTCATCTTGGTTAACAAACTCTATGAATTTGATGTCAGTGGTAGATAGGTATTTTAGGGTTGCAACATCAGCACAAATTTTCAATATGCTTGTTCTGTTAAGAACATATGTTGGAAAGGGTGCTGCACGACACTTCACAGTTAATGAGTAAAATTGTGGTTTACCAGTGGGACACAGATTTTGAGGATTCACAATTAACTTTTGCATACGTGCATCACAGGGCATAGGTTTATTCGTTGCAAGATTCAGCTGCTTATTTGGTATCTTTGGAGTTTGATGAAACATATTTGTTTTAAGAGAGATAGCTGGACAAGTTAATTTATGGTCCTTATTAATGGATATGAGTTCAGAAAAACAAGATTCGATGGAGGATTTGATATACTCTCTTAAATCTTGTTCTGGAGTTGAAATTTGAGAGGCAGATTCTACATGCAAGTCATGAGTTATTATAGGATTCAATGTAGAATTCGCTTGCATCTGTAAATATTTTGCAGAATCATCTATAATAGACTGCACATGTTCCACATGTGTATCAGTAGGTATACATGCAGTTGTAATCTGTGGAACAATAGTGGGTTGTTCAATTTGACTCATAGGTAACCGCATGGTTGGAATCATCAGCCTTGTGTTGGATCTATACACGGTGGAAGAGCTAATTGGGAGGTCGAAGGAGAATGTGCGGTATAGGCATTAATCGAGGCTCTTATTTCTTCTCTTAATTGCGAGATAATTGACTCAACTTGTGTATTTGAACCTGATAGAGAAGCTAATGACGTTAAAGGTATAGTGCCTGTTGGGACTTTTGGATCAGGTTGCATAGCCGTCCCAGGGCCGGATTTAGATTGAAACATGGACAGAGACGATGCAGTGGGAATAGCAACCTGCTTTGCTAAGGTTATGAGATTATCAAGTGGTTGATATGGTATTATCGCTGGAATCGCATTAGTTAGAACTTCAACAGTTGATGACACTAGAGGTTTTTCCAATCGAGATGGAATTTTGATAAATTTTCGGGGAGTATCGCTTACTTTTGAGCAACATTTTATTTTTTGCACAGCTTTTATCATTCTTTTCCAATCTTTTCTCGAACGTCGAGAGGTACAGAGTTTGGATGAGGAAGTAGACGCAGCTGGTGCAAATAATTCAAAGATGTTAGCAGTATAGAATGCATCTAAATAATATTTGTGTATACGTACAGGGACATGTGCATGTCCACACAAATAGCTGCTGGCATGACTGTGAATCCTGAAGGTGGCAGCTCATAGTGACATACACCTATTTGTATTTGCTTGCAGGTGATGGAGGATCTCCCTTGAAGCCGTGGCTACTTACCCGTGTGCTTAACCCGCGGAACAGCCATGAAGAGGAGTACAATTGGGTTCACACCCGTACCCGTGTTGTGATTGAGCAGACCTTTGGCCTGTTGAAGGCGCCGTTCCACTGCCTAAGCAGGTCTGGTGGAGCACTCCTTTATAGGCCTGAGAAGGTGGCAAAGATCACCATGGCCTGTATCATGCTGCACAACATGTGCGTCCGGAGAACTGTACCAATGCCACCTGACATTGACATGCATGCACCTGGTGAGGATGATGAGGATGGAGACGGAGGTGAAGCAGCACCCCTGCCAGTACGTGATGCACAGGATTGCCGTTCAGTACGCCAATCACTGATTCAGGAATACTTCTGAACCACAGGGACTTTGATAGATATGTGTCAGTGACACACTGGGTCCATGTGGACATGCACACAGGGAATGTTGGGAGTTGTTCACTGAACACCGTCATACATTAAAGGGATACACATGAAATGAACAATGTCCAGGCATTGAATGTTTTTTCACACAACGGGTGTATTGATTCAAACTGCAAAAATGTGACAACCCCCACCCAAACCCCCAGTGAACTCCCAAAACCCCCCAGTGAACTCCCAAAACCCCCCAGTAAACTCCCCAAAACCCCCAGTGAACTCCCAAAACCCCCCAGTAAACTCCCAAAACCCCCCAGTAAACTCCCCCTAATGCTCCCATTCACCCCCAACACCATCTGAGCCACTCCCATAGTTCTCCCACACTATTTGCGGGACTTCTTGCCGTCCGGCGGCAGCATTTCAGTGTGCCTCCCTCGCACTCCTTCTCGTAGGACGCACAGGGCTGGAGGGTCCAGAGGAAGTGGGCACAGAGGAAGCAGGTGTGGTGGATGGTGAGGAGTCGGTGGGGATTTCCATGCCTGCTGCAAGTCGTGGCCGCTGCATGTGCAGCAGGATGGATGTCAGGACCTGTGTGATGGCCCCCAGACAGTCTCTCATCAGCAATGCCGAGGCATTGACTGCGGCTGTATTGGCCGTTATGGCGGCTGTGGTCCCCGCTATGGCTGTGGCTATCTCCCGCCTGGTGTCCTCGCCATCCACGATATATTGCCGCATCAGGTCCAACATTGACTCCTGTCTGGCCTCCACCCTCGCCAGCCGTACTTCAAGGCTGTTGGTGGGAGCAGCAGTGGTCGAGGGGGCTGTCACGGGGCCTGCATTATCAGTGCTGCCCTCAGGGGTGGGGCTTAGGTCAGAATCGTGCAGGCAGGGATTGGCACTGCTGTATGTGTGTGAGGGCTGAGTTTGGGGCGGGGGGGTGGACACGGGGCTTGGAGAGTGTGGACATGCCACATGCGTCACTCCTTCCTGGTCCACATACTCCTCCACATCATCTTCGGTGGTGGCCAGTGGTTCTAAGGCCTCGCCTTCCACTGGTGTAGGTGTTGGCAGCTGGTTGTCCACAGTGTCAGGCGCACTGGGTGTAGGTGTTGGCAGCTGGGTGTCCACAGTGTCAGGCGCCCTGGTTGTAGGTGTTGGCAGCTGGGTGTCCACAGTGTCAGGCGCACTGGGTGTAGGTGTTGGCAGCTGGGTGTCCACAGTGTCAGGCGCACTCGGTGTAGGTGTGGGCTGCGAGGCTGCCCCGGAGGTGGTGGTGTCGGTTGCCATTTTCTGTGGCCGGGATGTGGATGCCCTTGTGGTGGTATCCTGGCTGGCATCTTCTCCATCGGTGCCTGGGGGGGTAGAAGAGATGCAGGGCATCAGTGATGGTGTTACATGCCAGATGCATTCTATGGTGCTGTGGAGTATTTCATTAATCATGCATTCATGTCTTACAGGTGTGTCACACAGGGTAGTATGAGGGGGCATTTTGGCATTTGCTGCATGGCAGGTGGCATGCCGTTGTATTAGGGTTTGTGTGATGTATTACATGGGCACGGTCCGTGTGTGTTGGCTGTGTGTTGGTAATGGGATTGGCACTCAGCATGCATTTCAGTGTGGCAGGGTTTGGCCCTCCATCTGGACAAGATATATTCATGTTTGTGTTGGGACGTGCATCGCCTTGCCTAGACTGTCTTCCACATCACTTGTGCTATGTCATGGTTTCCCCTACAGGGATCTGCAGGGTCACTCACCTCCATCTGCTGATGTTGCCGCACCCGTCTCCATCTCCCGAAATCCCTCGATGGACTCAAGATTGATAAACGTGCTTGCTGTCTCCTCCCAGGTGGTCAGTTTGGCAGGAGAGTGGGGACCCCCGCCTGTAGCCATGGCCTGCCTCCTGTTGCTTGACAGGATATTACGGACCCTGAGGTGGAGGTCATCCCACCTCTTCTTACAATCCCTCACTGTCCATGGGGTGGTTCCAACAGCAGAGACCTTGCGGTCTACCTCCTGCCAGATCTCCTTCTTGCGCTGCTGCACCTTACGCTTCAGGTTCTGATCTTTTATCACATCAGCATGTGCGGCAAGGGTCTGCGCAAGCATGTTCAATTCTGCATCAGAAAAGCACTTTTTCCGCAGGCGGGGGGTAGTCTTCCGGGTTGCCTTCGACATGGTATAAGTATTGCCACTGGTCTCTCCTGTAAACAACTGATGGTTTGGGAGGATTGCAATGGATTGTGTTTTTAAAGATGGCCACCAGCGCATTTCCCATTCCGACGCGATGACGTTACTTCTGGGTCCGGTATTACGAGCCCGGTATTAGCATGTTTTTATTACTGGGTCGGTATTAACGGGTTCCTCCTAGGCGGAGGTGGTATCGGCGGGTCCCGTGATGGCGCTATTGGGGGTTGGAGGGTCTTTAGCGGCATGCCGGTATGGCCATTACCGGCATGGGGGTTCACGCGTGCTCGCGCACTCGTAATCGGACCCGCTCGTAACTCCATGCCGGTAATGACCCCGTTTTTAAAGCGCTCCTCGTAATGAGGCCCAGAGTCTTTATAATGAGAAGCTCCGCACTCTGATAAGAATATATTCAAAGTTTATGGTTTGCAGTTCCAAACCTGCTTGCAGATGTAAACAAAGGGCAGAAAACCTCACTTATCTTTAAAATGAATTATTCACTGCTTCCAGTCTGCCTTGCTCTTCAGCACTTCTGAGATAATTTCTTCCTGACACCCTGAATCCTAGATAGGCCCCTTGATCTGGAACTTCACAAATCCTGACCTGCTCAGCTGAATTTTGACAATGAAAGGCAGTTGAGAACTTCCTTCAACAGAACAAAAGGAGTTCTCAACCAATCACATCACTGACCAGTGCCTCCATTTTGGCTTTGGCAATTGTCAATGCTCTAATTAACCAAGTTAAGGCCTAACCTGGTAAAATTTACAGATAATATTATCATAACCTTTTCCCAATCAACCACCTCCCAATTTATTAAACAAGGTGACCTTAATATACCAATCATGACAGGGTCAAATATATTTTGGACACAAGGTCGGCTTGCTTTAGTTTTAGTTTCATAGCCAGGGACACTCTCTTTACAATAGGGACTGATAGGCCGTTATCCAAACCCCTTTTTCTTTTAATAAAAATGACTAATGTTGAAAACATTACAACTTTGTGTCCACCTATCACATCTGACCCCTTACAGAGGCCAGTCACTGCTCCTGGCCTCTCCTCTCTACTGTTCCTTCTAGATACCCCAGGGTCTTCCGGTCAGCTGGTCACCAATATAAAGATGTGGGTTCTTCAAGAAGGAAACAAGTTGGGGATACCAGGTATGTGGGTGCTGTGGCTAATAAGTAAAAGGTGTGTAAGTAAAAGGTTGAGATTTGATCAGCTGCAGGCTAAACAAGGCCCAACTTGTTTTCTTAGATTATCCATCCAGGTAGCAGCACCGTAGGCTACGAATACACCATAAATATGGTGGAATATCTTCTCAATAGAAAAGAAGACAAAGCAGCCCTATTTGCACCAAGAGGCAGCAATGGGAATGCATTTGCTAGTAGAAATAAACAGAGTGAGACACTCTCAAATACATTTCTTAAACTAGAGAGGCTCTCCAAAAAAGAGATCAGCAAATACTGGGAAAAGGCATCTCTAACAAATTATTTGCAAAACAACAAAATCCCAAGGGGATTTAGGATTCTCATTTTCCCAGATTTTACTAACACAGAAGACCAAGATCTAGCACAGCAATGGGAGGAAACCCTGACACAGAGTTCGGAGAAAATGATACGCCTTCTTATAGAACATGCAGAGAGGGACATGCTAGAGTGGTCACTCAGATCGATGTAATCAAACAAGAAATAGCAGAAATGAACAATCCATCCAGTACTAAATAAATAAGCTATCAGAAAATGTACGCTCTGCTTAAAGAATACCAAGATGACATTAAACTCAGAAAATGTATGAAATATTTCAGAGATGACAGGCACTATGAAAATGACAGGGTCTATACCTTTCAAGCGAAATACGATGAAAATAGGAAATCTACTAGTTACAACAGTACACCAACTACCACACAGATTACTTCACATGTTGAATCCGAAGGAGGAGGTCTCATTAGCTTAGGATCAGGAGAAGCCAGTGCTGCAACGAGGACCACTGGCATCAGGAAACGTTTCCTAGCCAAAATCAAAAGATACAGAAGAGGAAACCAGCAAAACTTTCAAACATTATCTAAACACGTCAGATTGCAAGCCTCTTTAGGGCACAATACTTCAATACAAAAGACCTCTTCAGAGGAAGACGAGGAAGAGGATCAGGGAGCAGGCACAGGAAATACAACCAACACACTAACTAGATGGAGCACAAGATCCCTGATGGGCAAGACATCATTAAAGATTTAGTTATCAATGTATCTGTCAGAGGGCTGTCAGACAGTGAGAAAACATAAATTAATAGAGGTCTCTTAATTACAGATTGATCTATACAAATTTGCCAGAAAATTAAAATTTAAATAATTATTTCATAATAAAGTAAGAATGTATGAATCATATGGACATCAAGAGCCTATGAGCAAACTCACAACAGCAGACATTGAAAGTACTAATTTGCTACTTTCACTTACAACCGACATACCTAAGACCAAAGAAGTCATTTGTCAGGACTAGGAGTTCATCCAACAAATCTAGAATTTGAAGAATTAAAAAACAGGTCGAGATGTACTCCCCCATCGGTCACTGAGAGTGTGATAGATACCTTCTATAAAGCAGTAGCTTCCGACATTCATACCTATATGGATCATGCAAGTTGGGATATAAGAGTAAAAAACCCAATCTCAACCACTCATAAAGGGCTTCTCTCAACAATCTTGCTATTGATCACAATATTGTGATAAAAGAGGCCGATAAAGGAGGCAATATAGTTATTCTCAACAGAGCAGATTACAAAGAAATGGCAAATAGACCTCTGACTACACCGGGTTGCTATAGGAAGCTAAAAAGCAACCCAACTGGACACACAGTTCAAAAACTCACAATTCTCATACAAGAATGATACACTAGAGGAATCCTCAAAGATCAGGAAAAATCCTTTCTAATGACGTAAAATCTGGTAATTCCCACAATGTATTTTTTGCCTAAAGTGCATAAACATTTTGAACATCTCCCAGATGTGCGTCCCATCATGAGTGGCTTGAGGTGGGCGACAGAGGGATTATCTGAGTACATTGAAACAGCCATTAAAGACTTGGTTCCATTACTAGCATCCTATCTTAAAGATTCCACAGAAACTCTCTTGATCCTTCAAGGGACACCATGGAATCCACAACATAAACTGGCCACATTAGATGTTAAATCACTATACACCTCGATACAGCATAATTTGGCAATTGACACATTAGATTTCGTGTATCATAACTTTTCAGCCTCACACAGTAGACATGTGGACATGATGAAATCCTTTCTGCAATTCACATTAGACCATAACCATTTCCTTTTCAATGAAGATTACTATGCACAGGTAAAAGGTGTTGCAATGGGAGCATATTACGTGCCCCCCTTAGTCAACCTTTTCGTGGGCTTTTTTTTAAGTCAATTATGTTTACAACTCCAATGACTATGGAACAGAGATTATATTATGGTCGAGGTATATAGACCATGTGTTGCTGATTTGGAATGGCTCCAGGGACAGATGTCATCATTTGTAAGATATTTGAATAACAATACTTTTGGCACTGAGTTTACAAGGAGTATGGACCCTTCCACAATTCATTTTTTGGATGTTCAAATCTATATTGAAAATGGAACAACTCACACTCAAAACTTTAGAAATCCCACTGAGGTCAATTCGACATTGTTTGCGACAAGCTGCCATAACAAACTGTAATTGAGAATATTCCAGTAGGTGAATTCTACCGTGCCAAAAGAAACTTTAGCTCAGAAGAGATAAATGAAAGAAAGTGTGACTTACTCGGCCGCAGGTTTGAGGAACCGGGTATTCAGGCAAATGTATAGAGAATGCTCGAGCTAAAACGAATCTCATATAAAGACAAGACATGTTCCAACCCAAATCACCAGGTTCAAAAAAGGAGAATCAAGGTGTGAATTTTATTACAAAATTTCACATGACAGTAACTGTCTATACAGCTTGCTTAAAAGATATTGCTATCTACTTCTTTTGGACTATGACTTACAAATATATATTGAAACTCGACCCAGAATTATTTTTACTGAGGCTCCAACTCTCAAGAATAAATTAAGCCCCTCTTTTTCCCAGGCCAGCCCCCGAAGCAACAACCACAATCAACTGGCTGAAGCGCACACTAACAGATTTCCACAAGTGTGGTACCTGTAATGTTAGTAAATGTGCTCTTTCAGCTTCAACTACATTCACTTGTCATGGAGCAATACAGACTATAATCAGGGATTTTATTAATTGCAGATTCAAGTTTATTGTGTATGGAATTATATGTGTTTGTGGGAAGTTATATGTTGGCAGCACTATCTGGGAATTAATAGTACGGATTAGAGAGCATTTGTCCAGTTTAGGCAACCAAGACCCTAAGCTGCCTTTGGCAATCCATTGGCAGGAAAATCATCAAATGGCTAACAAAGAGGACATCCGCTTCATTGGGCTACAACATGTGGGATATTTTTACCCATGCTGATGTGCCCCACTGCACCCCTTTGCCAATGGGGAAAGAAACAGGCAAAAATGGATGCGCTAACCCCTGTGCACACAAAAATCTGTAAAATCGTGCATGGTTCGTAAATCACCAGGGGCTGCACACCCCTGCCACACACAGGCAGAGTTGGTGTAAAAACAGAACTCACTGCAGAAAAATGCCAGTGGGTGCTGTACATGAAGCAAGGCCACCGAAATGGGCTAAAAACCGAAAATGCCCTTTAAAATGCAGCTTCCCCAATCAATTGCAACCTTCAAAGTGCTGCAGGCGCTAAATGCAGTCATTTTTCAAGCGAACCATTGAAATTAAAAGTGTACTGAAATCACAGGTCCTCCAGGTGGCTCAGAGCAACCGGGCCTCACTGACTGACAGCAGCTAAGAAATGTATTTTATGAAAAACCAGACCAGCAACAGTTTGTTTCAGTTACACAGGAAAATTGCGGATAACAGTTGCAACATACAACAATCTCAGCTCTGCAGAGAAAACTCCAAGCATAGGCTGAATACTTACTACCAGGCTGCAAACAAATTCCTGCACTCAAGGACAGAAATTGTACTGAATAGATGTGTATGCTGCAAAGGAAACTCTGATGTAAAAGACTCAGTGTAAATGTGCTTTTTCCCCGAAGAAATTGCAAAATTCGCCTATTTAAAAGCATGTTTTTGTGAAGGGCTTAATTCTTTAAATGTCAAATCCCTTATAAACTGTGTTCATTTTTATATGTTTTAAATGAAAGACCTTAAAGTGAATCTTAAAGTCAAAAACCCAGTTTGGAGTTAACTATTTAATTCTGACTTGACAGTGCCCAGCCTGGGAAAGATGACACTTCAGGCAGGCTGACACTCCCCTGCTAGAGGAAGGCTTCATTGATGCTGGAGGTTCTCGCATATTGACAACAATGAGCTCATTAGACTTTCGTCTCTGGCACAGCCGAGGACAATGACAGGCTGCCTACTGATCCCTACAGGGGAGCTTCCCTCTCAAGGAAGAGGATACCCCCCCTGATCAAAGGAATGTGACAGCTGTTGCCAGTTGAAAGGAAAGTTACAACAACAAAAAATGCCCAGAACATTTGGTGTTTAAATGCCTATTTGTGATTAAGTTTGAAACTCTTTAACGTTGCAACATGAAGGAGGACAAATCTAAAAGTTGGTAGTTGTTAATCTAATTTTAGGCCCTTGCTTTGAAGACGTTTGTGAACACTGTACTACATAAGGAACCAAAGTTATAGGAAAACCCTAATTGTAGCAGAACTATTAATGCTGTAAGTCTAATATTGTATACCCATGCTCTAGTGATAATGACCCAGATATGTACTGAATTAGAAATGATTAGGCCAAACCGTTATGATTAAAATTGATAAAATTCCACAGAATAACAAAGACAGCTCTCACAGAGATGGGAATTGAATATAAAAATAACCCATCAAATATGTAATGTATGTGCCTATTAGGGGACATAATTTTAGAAATGTACATTTGTGCAAAAGATAAATTGAGGTTCAAATCAATGTGGGAGTTCCCAAATCACATCATCAAGATGACAGCTCTTTTCTGAATTCCAACCAGAACAAGGCAAGTGCCTTTGACCACTCGCAGCCGTAGGGGTGTGGTTTGAAATTCTGTCCCTACCATAAACTTTGTGATGTCACTTGGTAGGCTAAACATAGGAACTTCACCACACATAGACACACTGCTTCCTGAACACATCCTGATTTTCTGTGGAGCGCTTTGTTCCAGAACTCTTCATCTTGCAGCTGATTCCAGACTTCTTTGCAAAACCCAGGCCTCAGCATTTGCTGAACTCTTTTCAGCTAGGCCCAAATCCAATCAGCCTAACTTAAGGGAAATTAATTCTTATCCAGTCTGGCTTGCTACCATTCATGCTTGCCTACTGAACTCGCCATCCAGCTAATCGACCGTGTCCAGTGACCAGAAGGGCCAATCCAATCCAAATCCAGTCTGAGGTGCAGTCCAAATTGACCAGAACCGCACAGCTGATCCAATTCCGCCAGAAGTGCCCTGCTGCCGGTAGACCCAATCCGATGACCAGAACCCTGACGGTCCAATCTTAATTACAGTGGACTGTAAGTATCAACAGGCATTATAGTAACCCATAGTGTATTGCCTATGTTGCCTTGTTCTATCCCAATCTCAACCCATACTCTCTTTAACTTAAGAACTTGTAGTAGTGTCACACCAGTCTGAAACCTTGCTTTGATTTCTTGTAATGGTAATAATTTCTTGCAAATCCTTTTGTCTTTTGAAAATCCCAAACCCTTAAAATCATCACACGGGTAATCCGACTGAGTCCTCCAAGGCGGACACGGAGGTGCTGGGGTTGGTTTCCGCTGACCACTCTGGGGCTTACTGTGTTTCAAACTGGTAACCAGCCTGAATACCCTAGTTTAGAGCATAATTGTCATTGTAAGAAATAATTTCTGTTTTCATTTTCGCGCCTATTTTTTCAAAAACGTCTCTTATTCAAACTTGTGTAACTTCTTCAATTTTATAGATAGAAACTCAATTTCAACTTAAACCTAAGACATGTAGCTACATCCACAACAAAAACCGCATTGCGGGACAGTGTATTTGACCCTTTTTTATTAAAAATCGCATAGTGAAATTTTGCCCCGAATTTACATTTTGCAAACGTTTCCCACGTGTCTTTTTCCCATTCAAAGTGTTTTCTTAACTTCCATTCCGATCTAAAGTGTGTACTGTTGTTTATCTTGTAGCTCATGTTTGTTAGGACCTGTTTAGTATTGCTCCCATAGGATTTTTTATCAATTCAAAAACATTTTCACACTTTTTATTTTTTCACAAAGCCATTTTCAACTGTCATCTTAAAAAAGTGTAAATTTACCAAAAACGGTTTTCTCTCTTGTTTGGGGAGGGAAGATTGCATTCAAACTCTAGACATTGTTCTTTCTTTCCTGAATACCTGCTGCTCACATCTGTGTAGAATTGCTCATGTGTGAATTAAGAACTTTGCAGGGGGGAACCTTAACCTAAGCGCTATCTGTTCACAAACCAAAAATGTCTTTTCCCTGTGTTTTATCTTCTGCATTGCTATAAATGAATTCAATTGCTTTACTTATTTTCTGAATTGTATTGTCACCACTTGGTGATTGCTGCCCCATATATATATATATATATATATATATGTGTGTTTCATTTCAATATTAAATAAATAAATACATATTTACTTTGACCAACTAGCCTGATTCCTGGTCCACTGTGACCTGGGGGGTATTTTGTGATGTGTGTGATATGAGTGGTATATCACTCAGAATATTGAACCTATAGACATAATAAATAAGTATTTCATTTGTGCATTTCATGCTAGGCGAGACCCGCATGTTTGCCTTATTGAAATCCTTAACAAACAAGGCCAACGTCACAAGAGAGGTGGCAGCCAACAACTCCTCCTCAGGCAACTAGAGTCCTTCATGATTTGTAAATTACAGTGTACTAAACGTGGCTTAAACACAGAACATGAGCTGAATGTTTTTTTGTAACCTAACAGGAAGTTCATACTAGACAGGGTAACACTCTCTATATCACAAATCTCTTTTTTGTACACTGTTTAGCACATATGAATATCTCTTTTTCTCTTTGTCTTTTTTGGGCATGATGCACAAATGTAATATAAGACAATGATGCGATATGACTCCTATTATATCAAGTGTTTCTCATTGAGACAGGCTCTGTCGAGGAAACCTACATGACGGTCGCAAGCCTAATTTCAAAGCCAAACTGAGCCAAACAAGGGCACATAAGTCAAGATCACTACACACCAAACCATACACCAAACTCCTTGAATTGGGGAGAAGCAACCATGCCGGTTTTTAATCAGGCACTGAACGGGAACATGGCAATGTTTTATTTTTATTTTTAAATTTTTTATATTTTTTGAATTGGTTGATAATATTAGGGGTGGGGGGTTAATTACAACTCTAAGAAAATAACAAAATTCTTTCGATCACTCCGATGCTGAGAAATAGCAAGGCTGAACTGATTTTGAGGGTTTTACCCAAATTGAGACTTGCATTTGCAATCATTTTTACAAGAACATTTGTTATGTCCCACACATTTAGTTAGCACTCATGGAAGGCTGTTATCTCCAATGGACCTAATATAGGAAAATTACCACACAGCAAATTAGTTCCTATGTAGATGGAATCGATCGACAGAGGTATTATAAACATTATAATTATGGAATGTATCAGGTGTTGCGTAGCACGCACCAGTTATGGGCATGCGTGAGCCTCGTTCCTTCAATAAACGAGGTCCCAAGATGGCAGTTGCCACTGGGACCCCATACCAGCAACACGCGGCCCGCGTATGCTTACCATGTGCATGCGTGTATGCATGTGGGGTGTCCGGGGGCACACCAGACCACCAACACTGGCGATGAGGAGGTACTGTGGGTATGTGAATGCGACATTACTCCGGCGACGTTCTAAGTCAGAGAAAGTGTTTTTCGTTCACTACGCGACTACGGACCCGACGCAGTTTGCCGGCAGCCATCTTGAATAAGCTGATCACGACGGTTGCTGCCCAGAAGGGTGATTGTGCGCCATCTGTGTTCCATCTTTCATCAATTTTTGGACACTCCATGGCCATTAGAGGACTAATGGCCATGGTTACTGCTTCATGAAGGGGCATGAAGCACTGCAAGGGTGCTGGAGAACTACCTGTGCCACAGCTTGGCCCAATCATCCTGCCGGGCCACCAGATCCGAGTGTCATCTCCCAGCAAGAGGAAGGTTAGTGATGGGCACATTGTGCTGACACAGCCAGAGTCACCAGGGCTAACCTTTCAACTGTACCCTCACACAGATCATCACAATGGGTAAGCAGGAAGAAGGGGATGGTGCACCTATGCCAATATCACGCAGGCAAATCAGCACTCTGGCGCCCATGCCAGAATTCGACACATCAGGCCCACCCTCCAAACTGGGTCCTAGATGGCTGCTGTGGGTAAAAAAACTTGAGATGTTTTTCAGAGCCACTGGTGAGACAGATGACGATGCGAAGGTGGCCACGATGGTGTACTCAGCTGGCACAGAAGTCCACAGGATCTTCAACTCGCTAAACCCTCGGGTGAACACTTATGATGCTGTCAAACAAGCCCTCCAGAACTATTTCCTCCCCATGGTGAATGTGGACTTCGACAGATTCTTGATGTGTGCGGAGAAGCAATTGGGCGAGGAATCCCTGGACTAGTTTTGTGCAAGGCTGCGACACCTCACAAGTACCTGCAGGTGGGTGAACGAAGAAGAGATGGTGTGTAATCAGTTAATACAAGGTTGTAGCTCGGGGAAGCTGCAGAGGCAAGGGCTTCGAGAGCCAGGCTTGCCGCTCACACAAATTCTAGACAAAGGGTGCGCATATGAACGCCCTGTGAACAGGGGCTCTAGGATGAACGCAGGTGTACATCCAGGAAGGAGTGAGGATGCCTTCGCTATTGGTCACCCCGCCCTGGGGAAGACACGCTGGGGACAGAAACGGGCGGATAGTCCCTCTTCGCCTGTGTGCCCACAGTACTGTCAGTACTGTGGGTATGATCTGCCACAAACAGGGGAATTTCCTGCGAAAACGAGAGTCTGCGGAATGTGCAGCACGCCCGGCTATTATGCGAGGGTGTGTAGGGCAGTGACTCCAGTGGCTGCATCAAGGGGGCCGGCAAGAGTGAGTGGGGGAAACCTCAGACATTTCTGGAGTGTGTCGACGATCAAACAAGATGTGTATGAGTTAAACATTGCCGAGGAAGAAGAGGATGAGGAGGAGATCTTTTTCATCTCGAACATTGCCACAGGGGCAAAACAGAGAAGGCAACCAACCTGCACAGTGAACATTGGATATGTGCCAACACCTGTTTTGATCGACACAGGAGCGTCGGTCTGTGCCCTGGCAGCGGAACACTATGAGGTCCTCCAGGGTCCTCCCAAATTAGAAGAGTACAATGCCCGAATATATATTTTTGGGGGAGACACACCGCTGCCAATCCAGGGAGTCTTCATGGCACCAGTCTCACACTGACTGAATACGATCAAGGCAAGATTTTTTGTGACTGATGTAAGCCTGCATTCTCTTTTGAACCGCGCTGCCTCTGAGGCCCTAGACATTGTACACTTCACCATGACGGTGTACCAAATGGAAATTGACCGCCTTCTGAACCGGTTTGAAAGTGTCTTCCAGGGTGTGGGCAAATTAAAAGGTGACCCTATTAGACTGCACATTGATGGGTCCATGAGACCAACAGCCTTCAAGCACAGAAGGATACCGTTCCACCTTAGAGCACAAGTTGAGAAAGAACTTCAATCACTGATCAACACTGATACTATTGAAAGGGTAGAGGGCGCAACGCTGTGGGTCTCTGCCATAGTAGTAGCACCCAATCCCAAACAGCCAGGGGCAGTCCGCATCTGTGTGGCCATGTAGTTGCCAAATGCCACCATAAAAAGGGAAAGACACCTCACGCCCACGCTAGATGACATCGTGGGTGAGCTGCAAGGGGCAAAAGTATTTTCCAAGCTCGATCTAAGATCTGGGTATCACCAGTTGGAACTCCACCCAGAATCACGTTATATAACAACTTTCACCACCCACAAAGGGCTATACCAATTCAAAAGACTCAGTTTTGGTGTCTCGTCAGCGGCAGAGGTCTTCCAAAACGTCATTCGTGGGGCCCTGGCGGGACTAAAAGGTGTCATCAACATGTCCAATGGCATTCTGGTCTTCGCCTAGTCGGAATCGGAACATTTGAAAAGGCTGGAACGAGCGATGGAAAGACTCAAAAACCTAGGGCTAACACTACATAGGAAGAAGTGCGAGTTCCTCAAGTACCGCATCGAATTCTTCGGATTTGTTTTCCACGTCGGAGACATCTCTCCTGACCTGGAGAAGGTGAGAGACATTCGCGAGGCGGCCTCCCCGGAATCACCAGCAGAAATAAGAAGCTTTCTTGGCATGGTGAACTACTGCGAGAGGTTTATTTGTGATCTGGCATCGTTATCGGAGCCCTTACGGGCGCTGACAAGGAACGACGTGGCTTGGGTGTGGACGTCCAAGGAGCAAAAGGCATTCACCGATATCAAGAATGCACTGTTGGACCATGAGACAATGGCATACTTTAGCCCTGACAGGGAGTCGGAAATTGTTGTGGATGCTAGCCCAGTGGGACTGGGTGCAGTTCTGATGCAAGCGGACTCACATGGACTCATGCGCCCCATAGCGTACACTAGCAAGGCGCTCACGGAAACCGAGAAAAGATACTCGCAGATTGAGCAGGAAGCTCTTGCCATTCTGTGGGGATGCAAGCATTTCAGGTTGTACATCTTAGGAAAGCCTGTGGTTGTTATCACCGATCACAAGCCCCTCATTCCAATCATAGCTCGGGCATCCTCCAAACCACCTCCTCGCATCGAACAATGGATGCTATTGTTGATCGAGTATGGTGTTAAATTGCAATATTGTCCAGGCACCCATTACCCAGCAGACTACCTGTCCAGACATCCATCGGCCGGGCTTGACCGAGACAAAACTGAGGCGGTGGACTGCATCGACATGGTTCACAACGTCTTGGAGGCGCATCGACATGGTCCACAACGTCTTGGAGGCAGCTCTGCCGGTGGCACTTTCATGCCAGGAAATAGCTGATGCATCAGAGGAAGACAAAATATTTCAGGTCATCAGGGGAGGAATGTATAACGGTAAGTGGAGAGAAGTCCTCACCAACAATGCCAGGCAGGAGGCCGGGGCCCAGAAAGACCTTCAAGCATTATGGATGGCACGTAATGAGCTCTCAGTGACCGAGAATGGTCTTCTGTTAGGAGGCCGACAGTTTGTCGTCCCGCGGGTTCTGGTGGCCAAGGTGCTACAACTGGCACACAAGGGACATCAAGGAGCTGCCAAAACGAAAGCACGCCTGAGACTTAGAGTGTGGTTCCCGGACCTAGAACAGAGGGTGGTCGATTTCATGCGTGCCTGCATTCCTTGCTAAGCGGCCACTCCGGCAGAGAGAGGCCCACCGATAAGGGCTATGAAGAGAAGCGAGCAGCCATGGGGGACGGTGCACGCCGACTTCGGTTCCACGGGAAGAGGCATGTACTTCCTGGCAGTTGTGGACATATGGTCTAGATACCCAGAAGTGCAACTGGTAGCATCAACGGCAAGTGACCACACCATTTTGGCGCTGGAGAAGATGTTCGTCACTCATGGCTTCCCGAAAGACCTATGCTCTGATAATGGTCCACCCTTCCAGGGACAGCAATTCACCAGGTATCTGGAAGAGAGGGGTATCAAGCACAGGAGAGTCACTCCGCTCTGGCCAAGGGCTAACGGAGAAGCTGAGCGTTTCATGAGAACGCTCAATAAAATCTTTAGGATCTCGTTGGATGGGGGAGGGGAACTGCGCCAGAACCTTTCGAGTTCCTCAGAGAGTATCGAACGACAGGGGTCGCACCGGCAAAGGCACTATTCAGCCGCTGCCCCAGAGGACTGCTGCCAGAGGTAGAGGGGCGAACCCAAGGTGTGATCAACAACAACCGTGTCCGCCTAGAACGACGGGTCAAGAATGAGAGGGAAAGTGTATGAAGGAACCTCCAAGAAAAGACCATTGGAGTAGGGGACACTGTGTTGGTTAGAAACAGGCGTCCGGAGGGGAAGTTGTCCCTGACGTACGAGGCCCAACCGCTAGGGGTGACTCATGTGAAAGGGTCTATGGTCACGGCAGCCAACGAGAGAGGGACGATCACGAGGAACGTATCCTACTTCAAAAGGATAGAGGCCAGCCTGCCGGAAGTAACACCGACGGCTCATGCAGAAGTGCCCTCAGAAGGGACCCGGCCGGCAGCAGGACCTGAGGAGGATGGAGCCCCGGACGCTCCGGGAACACCCGGACCATCCCGAGAGGATGGCAGAAGGTACCCGAGCAGGGAGGGGCGCCAATGCCCATCGAGGTTCCAAGACTTATTATGGACCCGGTCTCGTAGAGGACCGAGAACTATTTGCGTGAACTCAGGTTGTGTTATGGTTATAGTTAATGTTTAAATTGTTTTCTTTGTTTGGAAAAAAGGGGGGATGTTGCCTAGTACACAACGGTTGTGGGCATGAGCGAGCCTCGTTCCGGCTTGCACATGCGTTTTCAATAAACGAGGTCCCAAGACGGCAATTGCCACTGGGATCCCATACCAGCAACACGCGTCCCGCATATGCTTACCGTGTGCATGCGTGTATGCGTGTGGGGCGACCGGGGGCGCACCAGACCGCCAACATCAGGGAAATACATGTCACGTGGACGTTACACATGTGCTTATTTTGGGAGCGTAGGCGAGGAACATGGCACAGAGCAACATATAACCACAAGTTTCCTGGCACACTCATAGTAATGAGATTATACATAATATGGTTGTAAGTATACATACTGTAACGAGTCGAAGATGCTTACTTATTGGCCCTTTAAGAAATAAAAACAAAGAATGCGTTCGGGTAATGTACGCAACGTGAGACGCTAGACACAGGACATTTTGGGGGCGTAGACTACGCATTAGGGCATGGAGCACAACATAACAACCAGGTCGCTGGCGCCCGCGCTGCATTCAGACGCAGACGCCGGACGATGGCAGGGTTAGCTGCCAGAGCGACCCGCAATGACTAGAGATCCGTAAGTTATATCGAGTTTTGGAACAATGTTCGGCACAGCATTACTTGCTTGTCAGTTCACACACTATTTATAAAAGATACAATATGTTATTTATTGAAGGCATCGGTCATTTTTGGATCACAAGGAGAAATAAGATTTGCATTGCGCTACGGACAGTTTTTTTTTTCTCTGAATATAATTTGTGAGGTGAGTTCTTTGAGTATCCGCACAAGGCAACATGCACAGAATGGTGCGCCTCTATTAACTACAGCATTTCTCACAGTTTCCTAGTCACATAATGGCAACGGGCCCTTTTGGATTCACAACACACTGCACGCGTGATGATATATATATATATATATATATATATAAATATCTTTTACTATCACTGGGCAAAACTACCTACATGGGCATAACCTAAGCCTATGCTCTTGCACCAGTTTTGTACTTTGCATGAGTTAACCTCTCACACATGCACAAGGTGTACTATTACAATAGGACCACTGGGTTGCAACAGCACACGATTTATTATCAACATGAATTATATCAGCAGCATAGCATTATCTGTTTTGTTTTCAGTTCCACGGGACTGCAGCACGCTTGCATCTTCACCCAAGAAACAGGCAATATATGCTTAGCTACTCTCAAGGGACACAGCCCATAAGAGGGTAAGTAATGGGGATCACACACGGCAATCTTTATGACTGTATGTCCGTTTGATCCCAGTTTCGACTATCTATGACTACTAAGTTTGAGAATCATGTTTTTTATTTGGCACTTTTTATAAATGGTATTTCATGTAGTAGAATGTTGACAATAGGGGACAATTCTCTGTTGTTTAGACCAGAATGGCATTGGCACTATCTGTCACAGTTTATAATGCAATCAATGGCAAATGAGGAACTTGTGATACTCACACATGTTTATATCTCTTTGTGTCTGTCTCCTCCCTTTCCCCATCTTCTTTCATCATTGTTTCATGATGTCATGTATCAATAATGCATCTTCGCATGGACAAACCATTTCAGGTCAATTATGTTTTTTTTTCTGATTGCTTGTGTCAAATTGTTTTTCCAATCATGCAATGTAAATTCATTTGTTAAGCGTTTGGAATGTAGATTTGTTGACTTGCCTTGAAAAAGACTGATAAGGTCGAAACATGTGCTGGCACAGTAAACCAATTGGCACAGCAAACCAATCAGGAGACCACGAAATAAACTACCACTTTCCTAATACAATACTGTCGTTCTATACTTTCAAATATTTGTTCTTCAGCTGACATTATCTGTATCAGTGCACGCACTTGGCACATTCCTGTGACTTCTTCAAGAAGGACGCTGCAGCCAGAGGTGGGGTAAGTGACTTCTTTACTGGAAGTTAAGTTACAAGTCACCAAGCCAGAGGTTTTAGGTAAGGACAATAGGTTAAGTTACACAAGACATCCACTGGCACCCTCTCACATAGCAGCTCTCTCTACAACTGACAAAATAGAACACTCACAGGGAAACAGAGGTCAACATTCCACCACTCACATTCCACAGGCATTCAGGCAGCTCCAGGCTTACAGCAACATGAGGGGAAAAAGAACATCTCAACAAAACCCTGGTTCTCTTTATTTACAAATGTTAAGTTTAATGGTTCTCTGACTCATGACAGTCCCCATGTTTTCTATTTGGTTTGCTGCAACTTGGCTTGCATCGAGCCTTTCCCCCCTCGGGTTTTTCAGGCTCCTGTAACCTTGCCAGTGTCCCCAGCATTGGCAGTCTCTTAACTTCTGGGGGCCCTCGGAATCCCGGTCATCGTTTGGGAGGCTCACCTTCTCTCTGCTCGGGTTTATCAGGCTCCCATAACCTGGTTGGCTGGCTAACCCGTCCTTGACAATCTCTTGGTGTCTAGGGGCTCTCTGTGGCCCTGTGACCTTCCAACAGGCTCACTTTCTCTATGCTCAGGTTTATTATGCTCCTGTAACCTACTTGCTTTCCCCAGCCCAGACAGTCAAAGTTCCGACCCCTTAATTGTGTTCACTCACATGGAGCATCCGCTTCCCTGCTGCTGCGCGTTCGAGTGACAAATGCACTCCATCGATCTGGGCTCCCCTCTGTAGTTTGGTCTCAGCATCCGTTACTGTGCTCCTAGCACATCATGGATTCCTTGTGGTCATGCCACTAGTTAAGACGGTTATGCTTCTGTCTCCACCTCGTACTTGACCTCGTTCCCCTGTCGGTCAGCACTCCAGCCTTCCAGCATTTGGCTAGCAGTGTTCTTCCCCTCCACACCACTGCTGATTCCACGGACTTGCGTGGCTCTGCCCATCGTGGACATCGTCTCCACAGAGGCTCACCTCTGTGTAGGAGTCTCTATCAGCCCTGTGTAGCAGTTCCCTCTCCATTCACAGATTCTCCTGATTTTATATATGTCATCACAAACAAAAAGGGTGTGTCCTTCTTCTTTGACTGTGGCTCTCAGGCAAAATTTAGCATTGCCTGAAGCCAAAGAGATCAAAGAAATGTCACTGGTTGGTGGAGTCAGAATAGACCTAACAATAGTTTTTCCAAGCCCCATGTAGGCAAACAATGTATTCTGCCTCTATGTGTGTTGGCAGACAATGACTGGGAGTTCCTTACCAGAATGGGAGTCCTTGTCCCCGAGAGGGGAGTCACTCCCAATGAGGTCCCACTTGCCCAGACCCCTAGGAAGGTCTTGCGAAGCAGGCTTACCTCCCTAATCTCAAAGGAGGTGGCTCAAAGGAAAGGTTCGCCCACATGTTTAATTCTACCACTTGTAATGACATCCGTATCGCTTTATATATATCGATGTATTAAACTTTTTATTCGCTGAACATAACATACAATTCGAACTATTATTATTTGTGAACAATACCTGTTCACATCTGCTTCATTGTGATACTGTAATCTCTTCCATGTTCAACCGAAGCTCGAGTGCCCTGAAGGCAGTAAATCAGAGAACACCCCTCTGCATGTGATATCAGCTGCTTCAGCTGCTATGAAACACCCCTTATTTTTATGTTAGTGCATCACAGAGCTAAATGTACTAACAATTTATTTAATCATGTTTCTCCATGCAAACTGTGAAGATATTCACTCATGCAATGCATACCCACATATGCGTTGTTCATTGTCTTTGAACAACGTTTTTCTTTATTATTATTGCATGCAGAATAAATTATTGGATTGAAGGGGTAAATGTATCTATATGGTTTGTGTTCAAATTTAAATTTTGAAATGCTTTTGATGTGAAGTATTTTTTTAATTGTATTGTTTATTGTTTAAAGCACCGACCTAGCTCGAGAGCGGCGCAGCGCTGTACAGAATGTGGAGCGTGTGCCACCAGATATGTGGAGCTTAGCCACCAGGTACACTGGTGTGCTACTCGTAACTGCTTTGTAGATGGCACATGCAGTCTTGAACAGTATTGTTGGGAAGGGGGCAATCCCACCCCGCTAAGCACCTTAGAGTAAGGCAAGCTTGATTCGAAGCACTATGATGGTCCAGGGAAGAGGGGGGACAGAGGTAGGATCCCACCCCAATATAATCAACTCACATAGTGTAGCGCAGGACGCGAGCAAGACTGCCATTTTGCAGAGATGTTCGTAATCATAGTTAGGAGACAAGGGCGGCGCAGCGAATGTAGCATTTCATGCACTAGGCCCTAATTGCGAGACGAGGGAAACCTCCAGCATTGCACGAGCTCCCATGAGGACAACCCACACCCCCAACCACCATAAAGTTGTTGCATAGATGTTTTTTATCTACCTGAAAGGAATGTGCCTTACAAGGCCGCGATCATAGACTGGCGTATGGTGTGCATGTTATCTCACACTGGCCAAAGTATGACCCTGCCCACCCCAAGGCGACCACAGGTGATAGTCCATATAACGGACTAAGCCCCAAGATCCCGAAATTCCATGGCACCAGGTGACCTTCGACCACCAACCCTAAAGTGACAAGTCTTGAATGTTCAAACAGAACGGACATTGCACGTCTTTGAGCTACAATCATATGATTTGAATTGCGAGGTGTTGGGAGGGATACATTATAGTTCAAAACGAGGGTGGACACCTTGGAGCCGGATGACGTGAAGGGGAGAGAGAAAAATGTGTGTGTGGAGTTCAGAGTACCCAGAACCTAGTGTGTGCCTGTCTTAAAACCTGCCAGGTGCACAGTATAATGATGAAACTAGAATTTTGTTAGGAGTGTAGTTAATTTATTCTTTGACCTTCATCAGTAAGAAGAAGATGACCTCCGCAGCCCCCACGTGATGAAAGACGGACGGACTGTTACCAATGACCTGGCATCCCTTATGGAGCAGGCGGATTCTGTATAGGTGAACCTGACATTATCCCAGCGCCCCCTGTATTTGCGGAGGCGCCCAGGCCGCTTATCCAGAAGGAGCTGTGCCCACCTACAGGGACCGGTCTAAAAATAACACGAGTTCCGAATGGTTTAGCAGAAGCGATTTTAAGAGAAGTCCTCTCTGCTCTTTGAAGCGGGCCGCGGCTCCGAGGGGAGTGCAGGCCGGCGTTGGAACCCCATGATGGAGAAGTTCAGGTGAGCACGCACATGTGAGTAGACTCTTGTAAGCGATATAAAGTAGTGGACAGATGTATGGGGAAGTGTGAGAGGTGTGAACACGTGGAGAATGATGTTGTTGATGTGATGTGGGTGTGGTTTGTGTTATTTCTTATTGGTGTTTGTATTATAAAGAGATTATTTTGGTAAGGCATTATAAGGTTAGACAAAGGTAAAGCAAAGGTAAGGCAGGGAGCCCCTCCTCGGAGGAAGAGGAACGGTGGTACCATGATAATATATATTATTTGAAGGAGGAATACGGAAATAAAAGTAGTGGTCCTTTGTAAATAGTAGGCCTAGAGCCAGCAGTGGTTGTTAAGTACCTAGGAGGGGCATTAACTGTGTGTGTTGCGGCCTGGTGTGGCATTGGAGGTTTGTGTGAAGTAGTGTGTGTGCATGGGGGAGGGGAAAAAAAGGGTGGGGGTTGATTTTTCTTTTTTTTTGTTTTGTCGTGCGCAGCGCATTAGCAGGGATTTGCGGCGTCAGTAAGACATAGACATCACCAGCATGGGGGGAGAAACACCAATAAGTATATGTACAAGGCCCTGCCACTGTATCGTGACAGGGTGGAAAAATACCATAAGCAGTGGATCGCAGAGATGGGAGAAGGGGGGATGGCCTGCTAGTGGCCACAGCAGAGCTCCCACACTAAGAGCATCTTGGAACATATGTCCACATGCTCAGCTCCCGTTGCTCTCTCTCCTGCCAAGTATTGAGGCAAGGGAGATGCCTTGCTTTTCATGGGGGTCTGGCCCCTGTTTCTCCCCTTCTTATTCTCACCCCACTTGGCTTGCTCTCCCACCAAGTGCTGATGCAAGGGAGGTGGCTTGCTTTTTGTTGTGGGTCCCAGACCCTTCTCTGGTGGTCAGTGGTTTTTATGACTCCATTGAGCCAAGGAAGAGCTCCTCTGCTGCAAAGCTTTCTTGCCGTCTGCCCCGTGTCCCTACTTGGCCTCCCAATTGGCCCTGTATCTGTTACTGGGATCTGGTAGCTCTCCAGTCCTTCCTGGGACCGGGCGTCCTCCCAGCATCACTGTCGTTCCTTCTCGTCGACTGCTCGGGTTTATGTTTCTCTTCTCTGCTACCAACTTCCTATGGCTTTGCTACCACACGATTCCTCAGGACTGGCGGGCAGGTTTCCTCTTGCGTGACCTCATCGAGACGTCCACGGCTGCTTGTCTCAGTCTGCTGCTCGCCTCGTTCTTTTTTTTTTGCACACAATTTGAAACTCCCGGATTCGTCGCGGGCAGAAGGAGAAGACACCATGTCCTTCTTCAGTTTCCTTTTTTATTTCGGAAGCTCCACCCTGGCACAACGTCCACGCCTGCATTGAGAGCTGTCAAGTCAATCCTCACTCCTCCTAGGAGCCACCTCATCTCAGTACTAGGGTTAGGTAAATCTCTCAGGCTTTTAAGGATCTTCTTCATCCCAGTACCTTCAGTTTCACAGATATTACAGAAGTACATGGATCTATCCTGATCATGGGGTCGTGTGTTAACAGAGGGCTCTAATGACTGAGGGAGTGTGTAGGCTATGGGTGGAGGGTGTATATACTGCGTTCTTCCAAGATGTTCTCCCTTGACCCGAGAGGGAAAGTCTCCTTCCAAGAGATCCTCCCGCTGAGTACGACCTCCAGGGGGACTATTGGGTAGCTGCCTCACCACCATGGCCTCGTGGAAAAGGGTTTCTCCCTGGTGGAAGTGACGAAATCTCAGGATTTGTCACAAATGAATAGTCAATTGTTGCTGGATGAAAACATGGAATGGTGTTTTTCAAAGTAACAGTTTTATATAATAAAAAAAACGTTATAGTGTGATACAAGTATTTACACAAATTCCTATATTTCAGATACACTGCCCTAAATACTTTTATATGTGACTTGGGTTTAAACTCTTGTTTTTGCAAGTAGGAAATTAACCTTGAAGGGACTTCTGGTTAAAAGAATGTGTATTTCCCTAGGTAAATCATAAAGAGGTGCTTTTGTTTTGACAATTGATCACATGCATTGGGCATGGTTTCAGAAGAATTATATAGCATTGGGAACCAGTGTAGGCAGAGAGCACTAATGGATCTTCCATTTTGACAAATTGACTTTAAAAATGTGGCTAAATTCATTCCTTTCTTTGGTCCTTCTATTCCAAAACCAGATCTGCCCATTAGGTTGACAGGCTAATGCCGCCAATATATGAAGTGCATTTGAAGAGAGGGTCTGTTGAAACATGGTGACACTAAGGGATCATGCATTATGTTTCCACAGATCAAATAGTCCATGAGCAGACCACCTGCAGAGATTACTATCGGTAGGACTTGCCAATTTAGCTTATATTTAGTGTGATAGATGGAGATGGGGCCGAGCTTAAGTAGGAGTAATTATCTGAACTCAGATGCAATAGGAATGAGTAGATTTCACATGTCCCTTCAGGGAAACATAGTTTAGGGACTTTACATGGAAATGGGGATAGAAAAACCAAATGCATTTAATCATAATGACTGTTCTCTATGTTATTAACAGGATCTGAAGGTCTTAGAAATAAAACAAATGTATGTGCTTTGTGTGAAAGATGAGCTGAATCTAATTATATATATGAATAATCAACAATTGACCAGAATTGCTCCTATAAAAGGATAACATGTTGTAACTGCCAAATTACAGAGTCCAGAGAAATCAAATTAATTTCCCTAGAAAGAGACACGCAACACATTTAATCAAATAATATATAAATGGGTGAGGCAATTAGAAGATTTATAGACACTAGAATTATTTATTTCCAGTATGAGATAAACAACATCATGTCAGGGGGTGCGGTGGAACCTTAGCCAAACCCTTTGGATAGCCCATGAAAGACGCTTGTCTTATGAGAGACAGGAGGTGTATTTTCTAATACTGACATCAATAGAATAAGCTCCCATTCTGATTGATCCTACAATGAGAGCTGAGATAGGTACAACACCCTTTGAAGGTGGAGTCTGCAGTCTCTTTAAGGCCTCATGAAAAGATTTAGTCAGAAATATCAAAACAAAGGGAGCAAACTAGATTGCTTGCAGACCACATTGCTGTGGGAGAGAACAGATTTGATTGAATCCAAAGCCTTATCTAGGGAGACTGACTGCTGAATGGATCCCAGAGCAGGACAGAGTTGCCACTCTGAGAGGGTATTTAAAGCCATATCCTGGGACAGGTGGCCAAAGAGGGAGAACATTACTTTGTCCCAGATGGTGGTCCCTGCCCGCTTGTCTGAATTTGAGAGATACAGAACCAAATTGAGTATCGATGCTCTTACCAATTGTACTTATTGTCTATAGAATTGAAATCAATCCCATATCCCTTTAATATGTAAAGTTATATATGGGGACCCATGGTTAGATTTATATTGAGGGTACCAGAATATATCATAAGGAGTATGTGCCATTAGGAATCCAAATAAAATTGAAACCTCTGGTGTATGTATTGTTTAGAGTATTTTTCTTATGTGCTCTCTGATAACCTAATAGCTCCGGGTCCCATCAACTGCAATTGGAAATTAAAGATCTGAGGCCAGACTAAACCAAATGCCATGGGGGTTGATGTTGTTAAAGGGCCTGAGTCAATGGAAACAAGCGTGAGTTAGGTTGCTGGTCACCCAATCCAATTGGCAGTTGATTCTTAGAAAACTACTGGTTCAAATATTGATAATGAGACCAACATTTTGAATTCAAATAGAAGCATAAATGAGTTATTAAATAGGAGTCCACTGCAGTTATTGATGTGTACTGATACAATGAAATGGCAGAACAGAGTATGCTAACATTTTGAAAATTGCATTTTGCTGAAGTCTTATTCTTATTTTTATTCTGAATACAGACTCAAAACAAATGATTATTGTGTGTGTCTTATTTTGGGATGGTTGGTAAATTGCCCTGAATCAGATGTTGCCCATTGAATTACTCTGACAGATGATGTACAAGGTGGAGGCTTGTACTATCATCTGCTTGACCATATTAAAGGCCTTGACCTTTTCCTCACCACATGATGTAAGGAACACATGGTGGCAACAGTAAATACAGACACAAGTGATCACAGTTCAAGGATGTTTATTAAACTGTATATGCCAGTAGGGAAAAAAGCCTAATCTAAGCCCACATCTAAGATGGGAGAAATCTAGGACCATCAAATAATAATAAATCAGTCCCAGTGATGTCTGGTAAAATAAAAGGGCCTATACTAAGAAAAACCATTTGTCAATCCCCACGCCAAATACAAACAAAGAGTGTGGGACAGGATTTACAGGAAAGAAGGACGTGTTCACAAATAATAATTCAGGATGCGGTAGTCAGGTCTCCCTTCCCCGCGTTTTGAGCACGGGTCAAGGTAGGACTCTGGACTACAGCACACGCTCGAGCTTTCCCAGCATTAGCTTATAGTTCTGCTCTCAGCTTATCAGGGCCTTCAGTGGTTAAGTCTCTTTTCAACAAAAAATAGTCTCTTGCCTCCGAGGATCTGATGTCTTCAATAAAATAACAAACAAAAGTTCCTTTCTGCATTCATGTTGGGTGATACCTTTTCACCCCTGGATCCCCCTCTTTTGGGCTCAGATCCCCAAGAAGTCTTTAGCTCTTATCAGGCCCTTCGGTATTAAAACTTCTCTTTTTTCCGAGCGTCTGATTAGCTCCAAAACTATCAAACTGTTACGCAGCTGTTGGTCGTGCAGAGTATGGGCTATCCCTCTGTTCCCAAGTATCAGACTGACAATCACGGAAATACCGCCAGAGTGATGCTTAGGGCCAAAGAAGGTAGTCCGTAGAGCCAGGACTCAGGAACAACCGGAAGAACCCCTGGAGCGCTGCAAAGGAAGGTATAAGGTTATGTAACTGTACAGTATGTAGTATTCTTAGTGAAAACAACCAGGGCACTAAATACCTGTGAGGACTGGAGCGTTGTCTCAGAGAATCGAAAGTAGGCGTTAGCCAGTTGTTCAGAACGGGGCAGCGGGTCCGAGCAGGCGTGGCAGCAGAGATGGGCAGGTAACCACCTAAGACAGGACCGGAGTCCTGTTGTAACACATGAAACGTGGAGAGTACCAGAGCAGTCCGAGGGGCTAAACACAAGGCAGTCCGTAGGGCAGAGCGTAGGTCGGCATCAGTGGATCCAAATTCCAAGGTAGTAAAGGGGCAAGACACAAGCAATCCGTTGGGCAAAAATAGTTCGTCAACCAATAGTCCAAAGTTCCAAAGCAGACAAGAGTTAGGCACTGAGCAATCCGTAGAACAAAGCCGAGGTCAGATGAAGTGAGGAGTCTTGAAACGAAGAGTAAGCAACACGTGATCCAGATAGAACAGCTGTGAAGCAACGCTTTCCGTAACCGGACTCCTTTTATCCAGGGAAAGGAAACACGTGACCACTATCACGTGACACGTATACCCAAGCATTGAGAATTGCTAGGCAACGAGTCACGTGTTCCGAGCCGCGCTAGGTCGCGCAGTCCTCCGTGCGTTTCTGTGATGAAGCCTCCAGTTCGCTTGCCACAAACATGAAGGGCGATAAACTCCAGCCCTGCCGAGCATGCCACGCCGTGCCCCATAGCGTGACACCTGATAAGGTGATAAGGTACCCCTGTCGGGACGTGTGTGTTTGGGTGCTGGTTGAGAAGAGGCTGTGGACGTGGTGGGGCGTGTCTTAGTAGGACGAGTCGTAGCTCGTGCGGGGAGCGGTGTGACAGAATCCCCCGCAACGGCCCACGACCCCGTGGGCTAGCCGGGTTATCCCTATGGAACTGAGACACCAGAAGAGGGGCCTGGACGTCATGGAAGGGAACCCAGGATCGGTCCTCGGGACCATAACCCAGCCAGTCCACTAGGTACTGTAGGCGGCCCCTATGGAATCGGGACCCGAGGATGGCACTGACCTCAAAAACGTCCTGGGAAGACACAGAGACTGGGGCGGGAGGAACAAGGATGCGAGTGGAAGCAAGGAATGGCTTAAGGAGGGAGACATGGAAAACCGGGTGGATCCGCCAAGCACGCGGAACAGACAGACGCAGGGCCACAGGATTAAGTATTCTGACGATCCGATAGGGGCCCACAAAGCGGGGCAACAGCTTGCGACAACCAGGGATTCGCAAGTGTCTGGTCGACAACCACACCCGATCGCCCACATGATACACCGGCGCCTCGGCCCGCTTACGGTCTGCTTTGACCTTCATCACCGACTGAGCCTCGTGGAGGTGGACCAGTGTTTGTGCATGGACACCTGCTAGATCACGCACGCAGGCGTTAGCGGCAGGAGTGACAGAGGAGAAATCAGGGAGCGGTAGGGCGCGAGGATGTTGTCCATACAGAGAGTAGAAAGGGGAGAACCCAGTGGCCGAATGACGTGAATTATTGTATGCGAACTCAGCCAGATAGAGCAGCTTGAACCAGGAGTCCTGGTACTGAAGGGACAGACAGCGCAGGTACTGCTCTAGGGCTTGGTTAACCCTCTCCGTCTGCCCATCGCTTTCAGGGTGGTACGCCGAAGAGAAGCGAGCATCGATCTTCAGGAGTCCGGTAAGAGCACGCCAGAAGCAGGACGTGAACTGGGATCCCCGGTCTGATATAATGACATGTGGTAAACCGAAAAGACAGAAAACCGTTTTGAAGAACAGGCGAGCCAGTGTTGGGGCCGACGGGATGCCTGTGCAGGGAATGAAACGGGCCATTTTGGTATATGAGTCGACGATAACCCATATGGTATCGTAACCCTGTCTGCGAGGTAGATCAGTGATGAGGTCCATAGAGATGGTGTGCCACGGCCTGGGAGGTAAGGGTAATGGTAGGAGTAACCCCAATGGCCGTCCTCTACGTGTTTTGCATTGTGCGCATATAGAACATGGGTTTACATAGTCTTCTATGTCCTTTCTCATGGATGGCCACCAGCACCAGCGTTGTAATAATTCAAGGGTGCGTTGTTGCCCGGGATGGCCATTTATGGCCGCATCATGCGACCATGCCAGCGCCTGGTTGCGTGCATCGCATGTAGGAAGGAATAGTTTGCCCTGAATGAAAGGTAGCCCGTCCTGGAGAGTAATGTCCCATTCCGTGAGTGTATGAGGATGTTGAGAAACCCATTCTCTAATGGCAGTGAGCATGAGTGGCGAGGGTGTACACAAGCAAACAACATGGCTTTTCCCTAATAATGTGTCTGGAAATGTAACCAAGGATTCACCACCGGGAGATCGGGACAAAGCGTCAGCCTTGCCATTGATGAGGCCTGGTCTATGTTTAACAACAAAATCGAAGGCAGCAAAAAACAAGTGCCAGCGTACCTGCCGGCTGTTTACGCACTTCAGGGAGGCCAGGTCTTGCAGGTTTTTGTGGTCTGTATAAACCACCGTTTGGTGCTTTGCCCCC
Organism: Ambystoma mexicanum; assembly: GCF_040938575.1. Classification (NCBI taxonomy): domain Eukaryota; kingdom Metazoa; phylum Chordata; class Amphibia; order Caudata; family Ambystomatidae; genus Ambystoma; species Ambystoma mexicanum. Next base: position 200,269,408 of record NC_090928.1, on the reverse strand, counting down.
ATGAGATGATGTCGCCATGTCTGGAGGGCGTCCTTGATGGCCAGCAGCTCTTTCTCGGTTACAGTGTAGTGAGTTTCGGCTGTTGAGAACTTCCGAGAATGATAGGCCACCGGATGTAACCGACCCGTGGCTGGACATGGCTGGGACAACACCGCACCTAGTGCAAACGAAGAGGCGTCTGCTTCCAGGACGTAGGGGAGGTCGGGATCGGGGTGTTGTAGGACCGGGGCAGAAGTAAACCTGGATTTGAGTGTCTCGAATGCCCTTTGCTGCGTAGGGGTCCAAGAGTACGGGACAAGAGGACTGGTCAAAGCGGTCAATGGAGAAACGATGGAAGAGAAGCCGGCGATGAACCGTCGGTAGAAATTAGCAAAACCAAGAAAGGACTGAAGTTGTTTAATGTTAGTCGGAGTCGGCCATTCCATGACAGCGCGAACCTTGGACTGGTTCATGGACAGGCCTCCAGGGGAGATGTGGAAACCTAGGAACTCCACTTCCTTTGAATGGAAAGTGCATTTCTCCAGCTTGGCGAACAGGGCGTTCGCCTTAAGGCGAGAGAGGACCTCTCTGACATGACCAATGTGTTCCTCTAACGAGGGTGAAAAAACCAATATATCGTCCAGGTATACCACTACGTACGTATCCAAGATGTCAGAGAATACGTCATTGATAAACCGCTGGAAGGTTGCGGGAGCGTTACAAAGCCCAAAGGGCATTGCGGTGTACTCAAATAACCCCTGCCGAGAGCAGAAGGCCGTCTTCCACTCATCCCCAAGTCGCATACGGATCAGGTTGTATGCCCCTCTTAAGTCCAACTTGGTGAAAGCGGTAGCCCTTGTTAATCTGTCCAACAGTGTGGAGATGAGGGGGAGAGGGTACCTGTTTTTTATAGTAACGGCATTCAACTTCCTGTAGTCCACACATGGACGCAAATCGCCTTCCCTTTTTGGCACGAAAAATATCGGGCTGGCAGCAGGGGAACACGATGGACGGATGTGACCCAATTGCAACGCCTGCTGGATGTATTCATTGAGGGCCTGCTCCTCTGATTGGGACAATGAGTAGATCCTCCACCTGGGTATAGGTGCATCCGGAACCAAATCAATCGGACAGTCGTATGGTCTATGTGGGGGTAGACCCTCCGCCTTGGCTTTATCAAATACCATGTGGAATTTGTGGTATTCGATGGGGATATTAGCCAGGATGGCCCCCACAGTATGTGAAGGCCCAGTCTCTGAGGTTACGTCAGTAATGCGAGTAGAGGCCATGGCGCCCAGGATAGTGGCAGGAGAGGAGAGCGTATCACCATCCACAAGACAAAACTGCTGACACACCTCTGACTCGAACGTGACCTGTCCTGTCCCCCAGTTAATCAACGGGTTGTGTTGCCGTAACCAGGGTATTCCCAAAATGACACCGAATTGTGGTGTGGTGATAAGGTCAAACGACATGATTTCCCTGTGGGTGCTCTGAATCAATACTTCCAAGGGCGCGGTCTGAAACTGAATGGGGCCGGACGACAAGGACTTGCCGTCCACAGCATGTACGGGTTCCGGGTGTTCTTTTCTGACCAGGGGTAGGTTGAGAGGATGGGCCAAGGCAATATCAATAAAACAACCTGTGGCCCCAGAGTCAGTTACAATTTGGACCACATGTGCGACCTCCCTGGTGGGTTTCATAAGGGCCTGGACTATTACTGGTCTGACAGGGCCAAAGGCGGGTTCAGAGGGGTTTGAAGACAGGCTCGCCGGTGCCCCCTGTATCATGGGCGAGCCCTCTGAAAACCCGGGGTTTTGTTCTTAGGGCGTCGGGGGCATTCCCTTACATAGTGCCCGTTTAACCCGCAATAAAAGCAGGCGTTATCCGCCCTCCGGCGTTCACGCTCGGACGGTGTTATCAGCCTTCGGATACCACCTATTTGCATGGGTTCGGAAGGGGTGGTAGAAGAGGCCTGACCGGACTGGCTAGTGAACAATGTTCCTGTCCTTCTCTCGGATCTCCTTGCATCTATCTGTAAAGCGAGATCCACCAGATCCGAAAACACAGAGGGAAGGGCAGGAACTACTGAAAGCGCATCTTTCATGGTGTTACATAAGCCACGGTAGAACACAATCGCCTTTTTCTCCTCCGGCCAGGAAGTCTCGGCGGCGAGCTGGTTATATCGAGCAATGTATTCAATCAACGATAGTTTACCCTGTGTTAGGTCCAGGAGTTCCAGGTCCCTCGATTGAGCTTTATGGTGTGTATTAAAGATGTAAGAAGGTCAAAATCATACAGAGCGGGATGATCGCTTTCCAACATTGGATTTGCCCAGGTGGCCGCCACCCCAGATAAATGTGACAGAAGAAATGCGGCCTTTGTGACTGAATCGGGGAAAGCCAAGGGTCTGCACAAGAAGTGGAGTTTACATTGATTAATGAAGGTACGGTATTTCCGAGGGTCCCCCTGGTAGCGTTCTGGGGCAGCAAGAGGAACGGGTGTCGGAAACAACATAGGAGTGGGTGCAGAGGCCGGGATAGGTGCTGGCTGATCCGAGGGACCGGAGTCCCCGAATTCGGTGTCTGGGGGTAATGGGTAACGTGTGCTCTGTAAGGCGTCAAGACGGTCATGTATGGCTGTTGTGGCGGCGGCCATGTCGGTCCTGAGGGCCGCTACTGCTTGCATCAAAGCGGTCACTGGGTCCCCGGTGGAGGGATTCATACTCTGGATGACCAAGAAGGCTTCACAGTCTGTTACGCAGCTGTTGGTCGTGCAGAGTATGGGCTATCCCTCTGTTCCCAAGTATCAGACTGACAATCACGGAAATACCGCCAGAGTGATGCTTAGTGCCAAAGAAGGTAGTCCGTAGAGCCAGGACTCAGGAACAACCGGAAGAACCCCTGGAGCGCTGCAAAGGAAGGTATAAGGTTATGTAACTGTACAGTATGTAGTATTCTTAGTGAAAACAACCAGGGCACTAAATACCTGTGAGGACTGGAGCGTTGTCTCAGAGAATCGAAAGTAGGCGTTAGCCAGTTGTTCAGAACGGGGCAGCGGGTCCGAGCAGGCGTGGCAGCAGAGATGGGCAGGTAACCACCTAAGACAGGACCGGAGTCCTGTTGTAACACATGAAACGTGGAGAGTACCAGAGCAGTCCGAGGGGCTAAACACAAGGCAGTCCGTAGGGCAGAGCGTAGGTCGGCATCAGTGGATCCAAATTCCAAGGTAGTAAAGGGGCAAGACACAAGCAATCCGTTGGGCAAAAATAGTTCGTCAACCAATAGTCCAAAGTTCCAAAGCAGACAAGAGTTAGGCACTGAGCAATCCGTAGAACAAAGCCGAGGTCAGATGAAGTGAGGAGTCTTGAAACGAAGAGTAAGCAACACGTGATCCAGATAGAACAGCTGTGAAGCAACGCTTTCCGTAACCGGACTCCTTTTATCCATGGAAAGGAAACACGTGACCACTATCACGTGACACGTATACCCAAGCATTGAGAATTGCTAGGCAACGAGTCACGTGTTCCGAGCCGCGCTAGGTCGCGCAGTCCTCCGTGCGTTTCTGTGATGAAGCCTCCAGTTCGCTTGCCACAAACATGAAGGGCGATAAACTCCAGCCCTGCCGAGCATGCCACGCCGTGCCCCATAGCGTGACACCTGATAAGGTGATAAGGTACCCCTGTCGGGACGTGTGTGTTTGGGTGCTGGTTGAGAAGAGGCTGTGGACGTGGAGGGGCGTGTCTTAGTAGGACGAGTCGTAGCTCGTGCGGGGAGCGGTGTGACACAAACAAACGGTCAACAATAATAAACCAAAGTTCTTCTCTGATTGTCTGCTTTTTGCGTTTGGGTGATAACTCTTCACCCCTGCGTCCCACTCTTCTGGACTCAGACTCCTCTTGATTTTTAGCCTCTCTCCGCCGGGTTCACTGTGGCTTTCAAGACAGTCTTCGATTGTTAGCCTCCCTCGGCCAGGTTCACTGTGGCTTTTAACACAATCTTCCTTGTGACATTGCTTTGATTCACAAATCTTAATGTTTTTTTGAACAGCTCACTGTGGACATCTCTCTGCTGGGTTCACTCTTGTCAACACACCATTCATTGGGACTTCAGACTTCACCCTCTTTTAACGGCATCCCTTGGTCGGGTTCACTCTTGCCAACTTTACGATGCAGGATTTGCTTCCCTTAGCTTCACAATCATCTGTCAGTCAAGGGTTTTTGAATGCATAGAGGATTTTACTAGACCCCTTTATGACCACGTTGACCCCCTTCTAGCCTTTCTCCCAAGTCCTACTGGTAATGCTAGTTCAACAACAGGGTAATCGCCCAGAGTTTCCCCAGTGAGTACCCACATGGTGCTTGACTCTTCCATGCTGGCTTTCCCCTTGCGTAACAACAGTTCTTCGTACTTTCAGCCGTTTGCTTCTTTCGTTCAACACAGTTCAGTTTCTTATCAGCTCTCCCCTCGACTCACCGGCTGTGATGACCCCCTTGGCTTTTCTTGTCTCTGGAGTCAAGGCCGGTACCATGGGGCCAATCTTTTCTCCCTGGGTTAGTTGTCAGCGGAGGAGGACCCTGTATACTTTTGACATCTGCTGCAACACACGCTGGCTATTGTTTGTGGTCTTTCGATTCCTTCTGCTGAGGTTTCACGGGCCTTGGTCGGAAAGAGCAAGGTCACTTCTCTCCTTGGCACCCTCTCGAATTGTGCTGTCTTTCTTCTCCTCTTGAACTGCCGTGCTGAGTTAGCTCTCTCATTGTGTGGTCTGCCTTGCTCGTATTGTGCTCTCATGCTCCACCTTTTATCCCTGTGTCTCGTTAATTGCCTGACTTTGCCTGACCATGGCATTGGGACATGTGAGGTAAATGGCTTTGGTGTTTCTCCGTCGTCTTTCGTGGTGTGCGAAAGTGTTTGTTTAGGAAAAGGAGGGTTTAGAGTTTCTAACGATTCTACAGAGCCGGAAGGGGAAAGGGTGTTATATGAAAACTTAGAAAAGTAAGATTGGTAGGATTTGGGAGACAAACGGGAATAACCAGGGTTATTACCGTGAGATAAACAAGGGGCATTGTGGGAATGGTAGTGTTTTGTCAGTGTGTTCAGGAAAGAATAACCAGAGGGATGTGGAAAAGAATGTCTGGGAGTGTTCGTGTAGGATGCAGGAAAACAGGGATTCTGGGATAGATAATTTTTGGGTGCAACCGGGTTTGGGATCTTAGGCGATTGGTTACATATGGAGGGGTCGTTGGATCTGGGCAGGAGAGATTTAATGGGATGGAGCGAGGCAGATGTGTTAGAGTCTACAAAGGTCTCAGAGATTTTGTCCTCCTCTACTTCGTTCTCAGCATAGTACTGCGTCTCACCTGGGGCATTCCCCCGAGCATAACCCTGGGTTCACTTACCCAGATGATCATCCCTCGTTCGTCTACCCCTAGGGTTGGCCTTTGAGAGAGCCAGTTCTTCCCTGGCCACCTGAATAAGGGATTCCCATGATGTGTTGGAGAATACCCTCTGGTTTCTCAAAATGAGCACTTAATTATTTTCTTTATTAGTTTCCTCAGGGGCTCCACTATGAAGGCAAAGTGATGCATGAACTTGCATACAATGTGCATAGGCCCAAAAAGGAGATAAGGTCTTCCTTAGAGATTGGGGCTGGGGTAAAGTGAGATGTGTTAATGAAGCTCAACATGGGCTTTATCCTATCTGCTGGAAATGTGTGGCCCATGGATTCTTCTTTATGGTGAAATAGCTGGCATTTATTTACCTTGACTGTTTCAGTCCCTATAAAGCAGAAAGTGCAGCCTATGAGCAGCTGATGGTGAGTCTGCTTGGTAGCTTAATGTGTACTAGTTTTGGGCTGCATACATTGGATACTCTGTTATTGAGGCTGCCCAATACGATAACACACATTGAAAAGAATTTAAGTATCCTTCATTTTGCGTCCCAATTTTATATTTTGAAAAAATGCTTTATATATATATATATATATATATATATATATATATATATATATATATATATATATATATATATATATATATATATATATATGCAAAATGTAAGATACAAATATATAGTTACTTACTTGTAGCTCCTTGAATATTGTAAATTTAGCTTTGATATAGAGCTTTTATCAGTTGTTATCACTCTTGTCGTTAGCCTGGGGTGGTACCTGATAAAGATACAATCACGTTGTATTGAGTATCTGATCTGTCTCTATTCAAATATCAAGAATCTACTGGCTTTCATAAACCTGAGCTCCTGCATGTATCTTACCTGTTAGCTCCGGAAGCGTATTCCTTATCCCTTTCGGTTTGATAAGCGTACTTCATTTGGCGGGATAACCGCTTTGTAAACCAAAATGGCCTTTTTTATATTCACCGTGATGACGTGGACGTGCTCTCTAATGTGCAACTGCATCATCACGTTGGCCCCCATCTTGGTTTGGTATTGTAATTCACTGGAATCAAGACGCTCTATTTTACATTGCGCCATTATTGATCCCATTTTGCTGCCTTTTACTGATTTCTTTAGAATTTTTAATTTACTCAGCTTCAACCTATTTCTATGTTGGCCCAAACCAGTTATGGTGTGTGGTGATACATAATAATGAATGCGGCTCAACTTATTAAAAATAATTGTTGCTTATGAAGCGGCTTCATGAACACCTGAACATTAAAGTTGTAGCATCACAAATTGGTACAAAAGATGTATCTTTCTCTTGTATCCCACGGTTACAAAAAATGACTAATTTCTGTGTCAAAGTTCAACCCCATGGTACAACTGTCCAATAAGCAAATCCAATGTGATTCTTGTTGTCTCAGGAGTTTCTCTCTGTTTCCTACTCTTAGTGGCATGCTGATTTTTTCCAAACCAAAATACTTTGTGCCTTCTATTTTTTCTTGTGCATGTTCTTGTTGAAAATGATATCCCAGTAGGTATCTTGAATCTTTATTTCCGATGGACCTTAAATGTTCTGCAATCCTTTTTTTAAAGGACGGATTGTGCTGCCAATGTATAATTTTGAAAATATTCATTTTATGCCATAGATTACAAACTAGCAGTTTATGAAGTCTGTAATCTGACGTTCTTTTCCATTTGTCATCATAATTGTAGTTTTTCCATTTTCTGAAAATGGGCATTATGTGCATTTCCCACATTTGTGGTTCCCTCTGAGTCTTGTTTGGTGCCACATATGGGGTGTACCCCTTTTTTTCTTTTTTTCCTCAAAAGGAGATGGGCACAATCATTTTTGAGATTTCTGGCTTTGAGAAATGTTATGCATGGGGTTTCATCCAAGTACGGCCGTAGGTCTTCATCTAACCTTAATATAGACCAGTGTCTTGTCAACATTGTTCTGATTATATTGGATTCCGAGCTGTAAGTGGTTATGAACCTGATTTTGTTGGTTTCAATGCTTGGTCTTTGTTTAGGTTTGTTTTGTAGTAGATCTGTCTTTGGCCTCAATGTTGTTTTATGATATGCTTTGTTTAGTTGTCGAGTTTCATACCCTCTTTGTTTGAACTTACTTATTGCTATTGCTGCGTGTTTCTCTAATTCTTGAGTCTGTGTACAATTTCGCTTGATCCATAGGAATTCACCATACAGTATATTTTTGGTGATGTGGTTGGGATGATTACTTCTGGCATGTAAGATGCTGCTACTAGATGTAGGTTTAACATATAGAGTTGATTTTATTATATTATTCTCAATCTAGAGCTCCAAATCTAGAACATTTATTCTTTCTGTGCTTTCTTGCATGTTCAATCTCGGGTTGTAATTATTGCTGTTCAGGTGTTTGTGATATTCTTGCAACAATTCTTTACTGCCTTTCCAGATGATCAAAATGTTGTCTATGAAAAAAGAAATTCAAAAAGAGTTAATTGCTCAAACCATTGCGGTGTGTTTTCAACCCAACACAAGGGTAATAGTATGTTCATTTTATGTTTTTGTCTACATACTTAGATTTCAAAACTTTCGTCCCTCCTGATGAACCATGGTACACAATGGAGAAACACGTGTCGAGGGCACGATTTTAAGGACAACATCGATTTTATCAAGGAAACAAATCATTACTGGCTTGTATTTGAAGATGTTTCCAATCAAAGATTGATGCACATCGATTTCCAACACAAAGAATAGCAGCAATTTGCAAATTGGAAATTGAGAAATTCAAAACTGCATGAAATACTTTATGTGAACATTACATGTGTGAATATTACTAACACAAGTAAATGAAATTGGGGCTCAAAACTAAGGATACTTAAATTCTTTTCAATGTTTCAGTCCCTATTTGTGGCTTTCGGTGGTATTTGCAAAGACAAGCACCTTAGAGGGCGCTAGAAGGCCGACCAAGATGGCCGCTCCCCTGTATGCTCTCGGCTACCTCCCACATGAATCCTGTTTAATCGCGGCAATCCTGAGGCGAAATCACTAAATACGCAAGAAATACACTATTCTAGCGCAGCACCTCATCCCTGACGAAAATCCGGAGAAAATCGGTCTCGCCTTCTGCGAGATACCCACAGCGTGGTACGGGCTGCACAACCGTGAAGCGCGTGGGCCCCTGGAACACCGGCCCACCTGGCATCAATCCTCCGTAGACGGATAGGAGAGGCGGCGGATCCACCCGTGAGACCTGCCGAGACCAGCAAAAGCAGGGAGGTGACTCCGGAGAGCAGCACGGCAAGAGTCATTCGGGACGGTGGCGTCGCTTCACCGGCCTTGCGGAGCAACTACACGGCTCACATCCAGCAGAAAGACGGTGTCGGAGCGGACACCCGCAGGTGAGAGGCAGGAGGTGCGCAAAGGCACACAGAGGCACGCAAAACAAGCAGGATGGCAAGCCTACGCAACGCTAGCAAGAAAGGGTCGCTCTGCGACACCACCGCCATTTTAGCCAAGCAACGGCCCATAACGACTCTCCACGCAGCCGGGTCCCAGCCCCTCCTTGTGCGACACGCAGCGGTAAAACCAGAACTTGAGCCGAAGAGGGATAGATTCTAAACCCCGGCACGACTGCACTGCGACCCTTCATCCATGCACGCCTCGACAGCGCCTCACATAAAACCCAAAAACCGGGCGCTCTGACACTGCGGTCCACAGCACGGGACAACCAACCGAACGGCACCCATATACCCGCCAAGACCAAGATGGGGAAGCCTGACAAGTCCCAGAGAAGACTCAATTTTGACGCGGGACCAGCACCCAAAACGACCAGGCTGGACCACCGCCCCGAATCCCCAAATAATCCATTGGAGGAAGAGCAACTGCAACAAACAGACATTAGGGAAATCCTGATGGAACTAAAAGCTGGGATAGGCGGCCTGGACAGCAAGATAGACTCGCTCTCGTCCAAGGTGGACCTGCTGCAGCACCGCCTCGATAAACACAGTGACAGGCTAGACTCCATCGAACAGGGGGTTTCGGATCTGGACGACGGCACAACAGCACTCACCACCCGAGTCTCCACGCTCGAGGGCCAAATGAAAAACATACTGGCCAAAAATGAGGACTTGGAAGGCCGCTCCAGACGAAATAATATAAGGATAGTCGGAGTCAGAGAACAACAACTACCAAACAAAATGGAGGAGCACATTTGAGAAACTATGCACTGAGCTATTTGGCCCTGCTGTCTGTCGCAATTATTCGTGGTGGAAAGAGCCCACAGAATCCCTGCAACAAGACCTGTTCCGGGAACTCCTTCCCGCCCGATCATCACCAATCTCTTAAGCTACAAGGACAGGGACGCGAGAGAAAAGGGCAAACTCCACTTCGATGGGGACGACATTCAGTTTTACCCAGACTTCTCGCCGTCAGTCCAAGCCCAAAGTAGGTCGTTCACCCATGTTAAACACAGACTGCGCACCAACCAAATCACGTATTCAATGCTCTTCCCTGCAAGGCTTTGCATTCAACTTGAAGGAAATACCCACGTCAATCCCCGGAGGAAGCCACACTGTTCCTCGACAGGCAGGGATGTAAATCCGCAAACCAAATGTCCGGAGCTACAAACAGAGAAAGAGCGGGAAGAGTCCCGCCTTGATGAACACCTGCGCCACTGATCCAAAGCAAGAAGGAAACAAGCCATCAGGCCAAGCTTCGCAAACGGGAGGTTATGGCCTAAGCCTTGGAAGGCCACCTGCGCCCCGTGCACAGCACGTCTTGTGTTCTAGTTGGGGGGTTCCAAACGGACGAGTTGGGGGTTGTCCGTGTAAGGAAAATCATTTTACTGTTGTTGTTGTTCGAAGTGCGCACCATGCGCCATCGCCCAGCCGCGGGCCTCGTCCCGGGCCCCGCCGTCGCCCTCTGCACGCCCTCCGGCCTGATGCAGCTCCCATGCAACCCAGCCGCCCAAAATGCCTGGACACCACCGAGGAGTGGCCCACCTCTACTCCCTCAAACGGGTTCCATGTAAAACATCATCGTTCCAATTTAAAGTAGCAACCTGGAACATTAGAGGGGGCAATATCCCGGCCAAGACGTGAAAGATCCTGCAATTACTCAGACGACACAAGATAGAGGTGGCAATGATTCAAGAGACCCACCTTCTACCTCAAAATGAACACCTGTGGGCCCGCAGTTGGGGATGCCACCGCTACTTCTCTTCATATTCATCCTACGCCAGGGGAGTCGCAATTCTCCTTCATACTTCGCTAGGGTTTCGCTTGATCAAAACGGAAAGAGACAATGATGGAAGGGCACTTTTGGTTCGGGCATGGTGGGGGAGAGGAGGTGGTTTTCGTCAACTCCTACGCCCCCAACACAGACGGTGCAAACAACTTTGACTGGGTGCTGTCCCGCCTAGCGCAAGTGCGCAACGCAACCATAATCTGGGGAGGCGACCTGAATACTCATCTCGACCCAGAGAAAGATAAATCACAGCCAACAACCGCGCACTCGTCCAAGGTCAGCCTACAAGTGCAGGAGATCTGCAAAACATTCGACCTATCAGATATATGGAGGATCCAGAATTGGGAAATCAGAGACTACACATACCACTCAAGTGTACATAATACGAACTCCCGCATTGATTATCTTCTAGTCTCAGCACACAGCAACTGGCAATGGGGCAGCTGCCAAATACTCCCCAAAACCTTCTCGGACCACGCCACGGTAATACTCGAATGCTGCTTACCGACTACCAGACCATGGCCCCCCCAATGGCGCTTCAAACCCAGATCTCTTGCGGATCAAATATTTGCCACTGAACTACGTGAGGAAATCAGCACCTTTCTTGAAATCAACCATGGCACCGTTAACTCCGCCGGGGTGCTGTAGGAATCACTCAAATGCCATGTAAGGGGCGTCTGTCTAGCCAAAGAAAACGGAATCTTGAAACTTATCAGACGTGATCTAGGGACCAGCGAAACCCACCTGAAAGAACTGGAAAAGCAGCCAGCCGCTAACAACTCAGACCACATCCAGGCAATGTTGAAAGAAGAACTTCTCAACTTCAGAAACCTAGCAGAACGGGAGTTAAAATTTCTGGGCCACAATCATAGAATTAGACAATATGGCGAAGGCCAGAAGCCTGGGGACCTTCTTGCACGTCTCATAGCTGCAGAGAGGAGACCAACAAGGGTGGACAGTATCCAAGCACCGCAGGGAAATATGCTGCACAAAGAAGAAGACATAGTCGAAGTGTTCAGGGCATTCTACCAAGAACTATAGAGTGCCGGGCGCCCAGCAGATACCAAGGCGATCCGGAACTACATCAACGACACATAACTGTACTGGGTGGAGAGGGAACTTCGCGAGCCACTGAACGGTCCAATTACTCTAGATGAGATCCAAGAAGCCTTTAAAAGTCTACCGCCATCCAAAGCCCCGGGGCCTGATGGGTTAACTGGCGAGTTCTATAAACACTTTGCCCCTCTCATTAGCCCCCCTTCTTCTAAATGTCTTCGAAGAACGATCGAATCCTGCATTCTCCCACAAACACTAAGGGAAGCCAACATAATCCTTCTACACAAAAAAGACAAACCACCTGAAGAATGTAAATCCTCTCGCCCAATATCATTAATGAATCTCGATAATAAAATCCTGGCAAAGATTCTCGCAAACAGACTACTCCCGCTAATGCCTGCACTGGTACTCGCTGACCAGGCAGGATTCGTGCCTGGCCGAAACACTACATTTGGGATACGTAGAATGTTCGGGGTTCTGGCAGCACTCGACCCCGAACAGCAGGCGGTGGCGGTGCTGCTGGATGCCGAAAAGGCTTTCGACTCCGTCGAGTGGCCCTTCTTGTTTGCCGTGCTACAGCAGCTCGGACTTGGGAAACAGTTTATTTAGCTGGTCTCGCTTCTCTACAATCAGCCCCTATCAGCAATCACTCTTGGGTCGACTCGCTCGGCATATATTAATCTCGAGCGCGGCACCAGGCAGGGATGCCTACTATCTGCCATGATATTCGCCCTCGTGATGGAGCCCCTAGCAGCGGGCCTCAGGGAATGCCAAATTCAGAGAGGGCTCAAAATAGGACCCCACCGTCTGATAATATCTCTCTATGCCGACGACATAGTCCTGTACATGCAAAACCCCAGCGAAAACCTTAACCCGATTATGCGTGAAATAATAAAGTTTGGACTGGTATCAGGGTTGAAAATCAATCAATCTAAATCAATCGTTTTCCCTTAAACACAAACACCAAAATATTTAAAGACGATTTCAACTTCCATTGGGAAAAGGCTCACGTCCGATACCTAGGAATCCTAATGTCCCTGAACCACCACGACATATTCAAAGACAACTACGAAAGCACACTGAAAACACTAAGGGAAAAGGTGAACAGGTGGAAAACTCTCCCACTCGCCCTCTGGGGAAGAGCCTCATTGGTAAAAATGGTAATTCTCCCCAAACTCCTGTATCTATTTTCCAACATCCCCATCCTATTGACTCGGCGCTTCCTGGGTAATCTGAGAACTCTGGTTCTAGACCTCATTTGGTCGGGTAAACCCGCAAGGGTGGCATACACGTCCCTCGTACCCCCTGTCACCAACGGAGGCCTAGCTCTACCTGATTTAGAACGGTACTACTGGGCAGCACAAGCCCAGTTCCTCAGTCACTGGTATAAGCCCCAGTTTGTAAGACCACACGTACAGGTCGAACGGGCACTAGCCTCACCCAACTTGCTGAGGGCCGTGATCATCAGCAAACAGGACGTGCCACACACGACACTGAATATAGTGCAATCTACTTACACAATATAGCGGAAAATGCCCCAAAAGTACAAGATACAGTTCAGATACTCTCCTCTACTCCCCGTTAAATTCATCCCCGGGGTCCCACTCACTGCAGAGAAAGTGTTCCTGAACTGGGCGGACAAATGCAAAATAAATACACTAGGTGACCTTTTCACACAAGACACCTTCATAACACCACAGCAAGCGAAGGAGAAAGGTAGTACCACCTCCCTTGACATGTTTATGTACTTCAGAGTTTGGTACACCCTTCAGGCCCTGATTCCATTGTTCCCACAACAACCACCCACTTGGCAGCTGCTGCACGGATTAAGTCAGGCACAAGGGGAGGGCAAATTGGTCTCATCTATCTACAAAGCCCTGCTCATGGACACTTTACCATCAAACCCCAAAACGAAAGCAAGGTGGGAAACCACGCTACAAATGCCCATCCTAGATGAAGACTGGGACTATATCCTACAACAGACCCAAAAAGTGGCACTTAACTCCCGCTTCAAACAAATCCACTTCAACTTTCTGCACCAAACTTATCATACCCCTTAAAAGAGAAACAGACATCACCCTTAGTCGAACGCATCCTGCGTCAGATGTGGGACAACTGACGCTGACTTTCTGCACCTGGTGTGGATCTGCCCGACAGTGAACAAAATTCTGGTCAGATGTGCTTGATGAAACTGAAGCAATAATCGGCGAGAGGGTGGATCACACCCCACTTCTGGCACTCCTAAGGCTAACGAGATCCTTATCCCTGCACGTTAGAAAACTTGCAAGCATGCTATTGGTACTGGCACATAGAAGATTAGCCATGGCGTGGGGACGTGGTGCACCCCCACACTAGCGAACTGGAGGAGAGACATTCTCTATTGCCAAGAAACAGAAATGGAATTCATAAAGACACTGTCCCTCCACGCGAGACCTCTGGATATTTGGGGCCCGTACATCTCACACCTCCTCTCCAACACTGTGCCAACTGAGCCACTGGATCAGCCACCGCAAACTGCACCCTGGTAAACCAAATGCAATAGAAGCTCACTGCATATTGAGACTGTCGGTGGGTGGGGGGGCGAACGTAGGGGGGGCAACGGTGGCATGTTTGCAGCCCACTGTTTGGGCTTGTTTGTATACATGTTTCACTAAAATGCAAAAATAAAGTTTTTAAAAAAAAAAAGACAAGCACCTTTTCTGGAAAGTGCACAGGGACTTTGATTCCTTTAAACAGGGTTTCCAGCATTTGGCTAAAAAACAGCTGCCACCGAATCAAGACCAAAAGGCATGTGCCTGAACTGAAAAGTTCCAAAGGGGGTGATGAAGGCAGTCAATCTTGTATAGCTTCAGTCAACTCAAGCAAGTTATGTAAATATCATAGTGAGTATAGAGGAATCCCTGCTCATTTCTCCTATGTTGGGTACAGGGTGGGAGTCAACCTTTATGTTTTGGCTCAGTGTGCATAAGTCCAGTGTGAGTGTAATGTCACCTTGCATGCCTTTATGCACCATAAAATGGGAGCTAGCCACTTGGTGGAGTCAACCAACACAATGCCCTCTTTGACCATTACTTCCAGAAGAGTCTCCAGTTTATCTTGGACGAGAATGTGAACCTTATGGACTGGATGCTTTATCGTCAATTCCTTAGGTTTCAGGGCAATGTCATGTTACAATCTCTTCAGTCGTGCTACTTGTTCTATGAAGACCGCTGGAAAGGGTTCTACCAATCCATGCAGCCTGTCTCCGTTATGCAATTCGTGTTCTCCTGAAAGCTTACCTTCATCAGAACTTGCTCCCAAGGCCCACATTAAACTATTTTATGAAGTTTACATGTGATATTAAACTCCACCTGATATTTCCAGCCCAGTATGGGTGGTCCTTCAGAAGCCATAGATCTATTTCCAACGGTGGATTTCTTGTTGTACTTCATGATGGCTTGTTAGCATCCAATAATGTCAATCAAATGGCTGCTGTATACCTTTAGTGCAATTCTCAGGGGAGGCAATAAGCCCACACCTTGCTTGAAGTTCTCAGTACATTTTTGTTCAGAGATTGTTGCGTAAATGGAGCCAGAGTTGGCCACAGGTCTTACCGTTGTACCAGCTATGAACACTGGTCGATTGACATTCCCCTTGCCATCCAAAACCAGTACCATGTTGTGCATATTTCCCACCAATGTATTCTCATCTTCTGACCTACCCACTACTGTTACATTGTAGGCTCTGCCAGGTTTTGGTTTGAAATGTTTGGAATTGTTTTCGTAATCAGAATAGCTTGTCTTTTGGGAAAGCAATGCTGGGCTCTGCTCATTCCATAAAAACATAGAGGTTTCGTCTACAAAAAGACAGTGTTTAGTTGACTGCATTTACACCGCTCACATGTAGCACTTGTGAATGTGTTGCCTAGGAGACCTGAGAGGAATGGGGCATCTCTGGAGTGTGCCGTTAACTTTCCGGGCAGTTCAGCGATTTGTAGTAAAATATCTTGCCTGCACTGGGTCACATGCAGTGGGTGCAGCTGCCCTCTATGGATGCCTACAGGTGTCAGAGCACAGACCAAGCGTGGGAGGTGGCAGACTTCTATACCGATCAGACACTGCCAGCTTGACAGAAGAGTCAGTACAGTGGCGAAGTTGTAGACGGTCATAATCAGATTGTTCACAGTCTGGCTACTTAGAGTGCTACAGTGCTAAATGTGTGGGAGTGCTTGTCGGGGATCAGCTCCAGCACTTATTTCTGAGCCCTGGCACTTATTTCTGAGTCCAGTTTGATTAAGTTGTATTGTGGCAACTTTATTATTTTAATTTTCAGTCAGTAGTAGTATCACAACAAGCAACAACAGTGTAGCCTAAGTGGCAGATCACAGCTAATTATCAATTTTCATGAATAACAATAAGTTTGAAGGTGACAATGCTGGTCACTCATGCTAGCCACACCTTCACACTGCTCCACTCAGCCTGCATTAATTGGTGCTAATTCTCTACCTGAATAACCAGCAGCACTGCCACATCAGGGTGGGTTGGCAATAACAGGACAGTCACCAATGAGCAGCCCCAACACAGAGACAAGGTTGTTGAAAAGGCCGTGTCGAAGAAGAGTGCCTGCCACGAGTGACAACCTGTACAAGAAGACCTTACTGCAGTGTTTGACAGGAAATTTCATTAGTTGAGTAATAATTTTCCCTGTATTTGTCCATCTATTCGCAAAAGGAGGAAAGCATGTATACTATTTTGTCCGTGGTTAGATGGTCAATATGTTCCAATTAGCACTGATAGAATTAGAGCAAAATGTTAACAATTATCTGTTTTAAAGAAACACTTAAACATTCATGTTATTTCGAGCCACAAGTAATATGTTATGTTGATACTGCCAGAGTCAGATAATTCATCATCTTCAATGAACCGGCAGGAGTGGCAGCTTTAACCCCAAATATGATGACACTGTATGGAGCGGAGGTGGGTGGTGTCCACCCCGGTGTGTCACAGTTGTGCTCAAAAGTTTTTGGGCCCTGGCACTTATTTTCTTACAAACTAAGCACTGGAGTGTTGAAGCTGCTCATTCCTCCGTTCAAAGAAAATTCACAACAAGGATTTATTGTCAACAGTTTCTTGTTCTTTTGCCAACAGTAATTACTTAGTGGTATTTTATCACAAAGTATTTATTTCACATTTTTTTATAATTTTTTTCCCTTCAATTTTGTGGGGGAGGTTACCCCTTACCTCACAATTCCCTTAAAAGTTCAATGCAAATTCAAAGTAATTGCTTTCTGGTAAAGTAACACAGCGTAATAACTGTCAGCAAAACTATGCAATGCCATTGTCAACAACAACACACTGATTGCATGCCTCTTTGGCCAGGCAATAACTCTTTGTGGAAAGCAGATATTTTCAAGTACCAACCATAATTCACATCACAACTATATATATAGGAAATTAAGAATATAACACAGTACCCTATCACTCTTTATTTCTTGTAATATCAGTACCCTCTCACGACCTGCTAGCAACCATTGGGAGTCCTGTGATACAGTAAAGATGCATTAATAATGGTGCCAAACTTCAACTGGAAACAGCAGAAGGAAGCCCTCTTCTCCGTACTTGCAAACACGTCTGGAACTCTCTCCCAAAAACCTCCAACTAGTTAATGACCAATTGACCTTCAAAAACCCTGACTATTTCACTAACACCATATTTGTTTCCATTTGACCATGGTTGTTTCCATTTTGAAGTTTTTTTCAAAATCAATCAGGACACCTATGTTGAGGGTTTTGTTTCTGGGGCACACAGATATTTGTGGACCCTCATTTATTAACAATGGATAGAGATTCCTCTTTCATCAATCCACGGTGATCGGATTGTGGTGATTGACATTAGCACTTTATACACACTACACATTGCACTTTATGATATGTTATATGTATGTATGATGTGATGCTTTTTTTTAAAAAGATGAAATTGTATTTGTCGATTTGTAATATGTGTATCCTAACAAAGTACTAGCCAGCTTTGGCGGCTTTACAAAATTAAATGATGATTAAATAAATAATTGTTGTGGTATAAAGTATATCCTCATTCTATTTTTTGGTGTAGTATTTCACTAACACCAGCATGAGACCAACATTGAAACCTATTCAACTAAAACTAACACGAGATTGGCACTGAAACCTCAACCCATTATACTCTTACTCAGAGCAGTTTGGACCAAATGGAAAGGGTTTTATGTCATAACCCTGCCCCTTGAGGCAGCTCCTCCAAAAGGTTTCCCTTTTTGGCTGTCCGCGAGAGGCCTCCTAAGTGTGGGATTTTCAGTCCTTTGGGGTGTTCTCTCCTCAACCTTGGTGTCGCTCCACCAATCCCTGCCTTCCCCACCCATCGAAAACACGCTTGTCTACTGGTACACCCCACACTTACTGGATCCTGCCCTAGTGAGATTTCACACCTGACCCTTCCTTGGAGCCACTCCCTCACCCCCGTCCTTCCCCGGTTCCCCTCAGTGAAAAAAAAACACACACACACACACACACACGCACACACGCACGCACGCACGCACGCACGCGCGCGCACGCACACACACGCACACACACACACACACACACTTTCAAGTTCTTGTGCGCCTTCCCTCTTCTGTGTGGCCGGTTACTTCCTGTTCAATATTGGGCCATTTAGAGAGTATTTCTTGGCATGTCTTTTTTAAAGGCAAAACAGGAAACGAGATCTATAGACTGAATATCATGGAAGGTGCCCTCTAAAGTTAAGGGGCCATACAAGGACCCACATGTAACTTCCCAACAAATGTCTATTGGAGAATCAAGTAATTGGATCGCACTCCATAATATGATATGATATGCCATTTATAATGCACCTATAAACAAGTGTTTCAAGGCGCGTTATTTCCATGCAATCAAAATGAAATAAATGTCTATAAACATCTAGCAAACTGCCCTAATCATTTCACCAGATGATGCTAATTACCTCACTCCTGGATTACGCTGAATGTCTTCCCCTTCACTACATGTACCACTTGTTTGTCTACTCCTCTCTTCTCCCCTCTAAAATCTCCTACCACATTATACTACACAGACACCGCCTGGCCACCAATGTGGCCACCTCAAACCTATCTGTTACCATACCATTAATAGAACTATGACAAAGCTACAATACCCACTATTGTGTCTCCGCTCAGTCGTTCGTGCATGCTAACGCAGGACACAAGAAATAAGGCAGCCACACAACTGGAAACTTGGCATGAACTGAAACTTTATTCCCACGAGCCCTTCCACATCAACATTGGTCACATGACCATTTGCGGTTTCCCGTGCCTGCCTATCACGTGTCATTATTGGCCAATGACAAGACAGTACATCTCCCCCAAAATAACTATGTTCTACCCTATTTCTTCGATCCAGCTTCAGGGTCTCTGTCATGACGCGCGCTCCATGGAAGCTATGGAGCCGATGGAAGGGCTGATTCCGTTCCTCCACCAGCGGTCTAGTTTCCCACGTACTGCACGTTACCGTCATGACGCATTAACGTCATGACGCATATATATAGGCGTCACTCGCGGTAATCGTGGCGTTGCAACCTTGCTTTCCTCGCCAGGTTTTGTACGCTAGTGCTCCTCCCTGACTCCCCTTGTTTTTCCCCACTTGAGCCTTTGATCTCTCTTGGTGATTCCTCTACTCCTCAGTTCCTCCCACTTCGTCGTCCTTGATCCTTCTACCACTCTAATGCTCTTTACTAACTTGTTGTACATACATCTACGATTGTATGCTCCTTCCCATCGCAGCCTTCTGCAGACCTCTTCCTCGTTCCTCGGCTACGGGCTTCATCCAAACAGAGTTACGTACGTTAGCTCGACTCCAGCGGTGTCTTCTGGGAATTGAAGTCCTCTCATCCACATCAACGGAAAGCCTTCAGCCTCGATATTCGTAGTGCTACAACATCCAAGCACACCAGGGTTTTTCAGCCACGCTTTTCCCTGGGATTGGGGGCGGACTCCCTGAGGGTCCCTTCTGCCTTGCTGTTTGACAGCAGGCAGGGTGGCTTCCAGTGGAGCTCGTCCCAAACTCAACAGGAAAGGACTGGACCATAGACACAGACAGTTCATCAGAAGAACCAAGTGCAGGTGAGGAGAAGGAGAAGGGAACCAAAGAGGGTATTTGTCAAGCTACTACTACTTCATCGCATGACAGTCTCTTTATGATTCGGCTAGGTCGCCCATCCACGCGCAGATGTTAGGTGGTACGTTCCTTTTCTCCTTCTGCTGTGGATTCCTTTTCATCTCCAGTGTAACCTGACTCTTATCTTTCCTTTACGCTATGCTCTTCAAGTACTTCGAGACGGTCTCCTTTGGCTCTTCTGAAGAATGAGGCATTCCAAGTCACTCGCTTGTCGGCTTCGGCTGCTCTTGTAATGATTTGTTTTTGGCCTATAACGGTCAGTGGTCGCAGGTCAAAAGGTGGCATATCTTTGTGGGTGACTGGCTGCTTCACCGGGACGCACTTGCCCAATTGGAGGTCCGACTCCTGGGCTTTCTGGCGGACATCAGCATATTCTTTAATCTTTTATTTTGCAGTGGCATACTTCCTTCTTGCTTCACGTTCATGTCTATTAGGGGTTCGTCGGTCAAATCTTGAGGAAGTTGTGTGCGAACAGGACAGCCAAACATTAGTTCAGCAGGCCATACCCCTGTGGAACTGAGCTGGGTGTTGCAATAATCCCGTAGGAGTTAGTAGAGAGTCTGCTCTAGGGACCTGTTCGTAATGTCGGACACCGTCACAACCCTTTTATGTTGGCCATGAAGGGGTCAACAGTGCCGTGGTGGAAGACCATGTATCAGGTGATGTCCTTGAAGTGAGAGCCGGTAAAAGGGGGTCTGTTGTCAGACTTCACCACCTTTGATAGGCCACACGCTGTAAACATTCTGCCCAGTGCCGGGATCAGGGCTGTGGCTGCGGTCGAATGCAGGATTTCCACCTCTGGAAATCGGGAGTGTTCATCAAGCACCAACAGGACGTGCTCACTGTTCCGGAGAGGTCCAAAAAAGTTGATGGCTATGTAGTCCCAGACATGGGCCGGCAGAGGTGTCATCAGAAGCGGTTCAGGCGCCATGTAAGGCTGGAGACTAAGACATATATGGCAGGGCTTCAGTGGGGTCTCAATCAGCTCATCCATTCCCAGGAACCAAACTCACGGTGGCCTTTGTGTGCCACATCAATGACCCACTGTTGCAGTGGGACCGGAGTCAGTGTCCTGTCTCCTTTGGGTAGGAGGTTGGAAGGAGATATGGACAGTTAGTCTTTCACCTTCATGAGCGTCTTCCAGAGCTTGTAATCAATGGCTGGATTAGACAGTACTGCATGTTCAACTGACCTCCACCTGCCACCCCAAATGTGGACCACTGCTAGCTCTAGTGTGGGGTCCTCGGCAGTCGCTTGCTGCAGTTCGATCAGAGGTTTCGTTGGTGGGATGGCGTGATGCACAATGTAGTTGATGTGGCTGCCTGCTCGGTCAATCGTTAGCCTGGAGAACATCATGGACAGAAAATCCACTGGGTTGGCTTCTTTTCCTGATTTGTGTATGGTGTTGAAGCAATATTCTTGAAGGCGCAGGCCCCACTGGGCAATGAGGGGTGGCAATTAGGCTGTTGGTTTGCCATAGATGGTGATGAGCGCTTGATAGACCGTTATGATGGTGAAAGGCTTGCCATATAGAAATAGGTAGAAGTGCTTGCATGCCCATACGACTGTGAGACTCTCGTTTTGGGCTTGCGAGTAGTGCTTTTCGGTGTCAGTCAGGCTTTTACTACATATGTAAGGAAGGCATGGTATCAAATTAAGACAGACATAAGTGATCACAGTTCAAGGGTGTTTATTAAACTGTAAAGATGGGTGAGATAACCACCTAATCTAAACCAAATATAAGATGGGAGCAACCTACGACCATCAAATAATAATAATACAGACCTTGTGAAGTCCATTCAAATAAACAGGGCCTATACAAAAAAAAACAATTACCAATGCTTACCACTATGCTACAAAAGAGTGTGGGATAATGTTCACAAGAAACAAAAGAAGTGTTCACAAAATGATGAGTCAGGATGTTATGGCCGGGGTCTCCCTTCCCCACGTTTTTAGCACGGGACAAGGCAGGACTCTTGAGCACAGCACACTCCTGGGCTTCTCCGGCACATGTTATAGTTCCTTTTCCCAATATCAGGACCTTTTGTGACCAAGTCTCTTTCATGCAAAGTCTCTTGCTTCAGAGGGCCTGATATGCCATTCACAACAAAACAAAAAGTTATATCTGCTAATCTTCACGTCGGGTGATTACCCTTGGATCCCCCTCAGCCGGTCTCCTTCTCCAATGTTAGCCTCCCTCAGACGGGCTCAGACCAACCACTCACTGTGGACATCCCTCATTAGGGTTCATACTTGTTGTCGCAATGTTCACAGGTGTATTACTACTCACCCTAATTCGCAGGTATCGTCAGGTTCACATTTGCCTCCACAACGTGCAAAAGACTTTTGACTGTACAAAGGGTTTGGCTTGACCCTCGTATGATCACTTTGACACCTTACCCCAGCCTCCCTTATGGCCTCTTGCTACTTGTAGTTCCTACAACAACTGAAGACTTTCGACTATGCACACAATTTAACATAACCTGCTGCAGGACGACTTCCGTTCCGTTTTTCAACACCTTCTCCTTGTTCAGGAGCGAGACATCAGTTAGAGTCCTTCGAATGAGTGCCCACGTGACGCCGGACCACTCTAACTCTGATGCCAATTTTACTCACAAAAGACCTTTGTACTTTAGTCTTCTTTATTCATACGATGTTGCTCTTCGCAACTTTTAGCCCCACAAAGTTTGGTCTATTATCAGCTCTTTCTGACTCACCAGCTGTGCCAAACTCTGTTGGCGTCTCTTGCCTCTGGAGTTAAGGACGGTACCACACTGGTAACTGCTTCTCCCTTCCCTGGTTATCAGTGCATGAGGGTCGCATGTACCGCTGACATCCTTCACACAATTCGCCAACTGCAATTCCCGGTCTTACGTTTCCCTTCTCAGAGGCTCTGCGGGTCTGGGTTGAAAAGGACAAGGGCAATTCCCTCCTCTTCGTCCTTTCAGGTCTCGCTGCCTTTCTCCTCCATTTGAACTGCTGTCCTGGAATAGCTGCTTCCTTATACATTTGGCCTTGCTCAGAGTGTGCTTTTGTGATCCGCCTTTTATCCCTATTGAGAAAGGGAAGGGAAGCCCAGAGTGTGTAATTATAAGCAATTGCCTGACTCTGCCTGACCCTTGTGTTAGGACATGTTAGGTATACAGCTCTTGTGTTAGTCCGTTGTCTTTCATGGTAATCGATCTGTGAGAAAGGGTTTGTGTCAAGAAAGGGGGGGTTGAGTTTCTAGACATCCTACGAGGTAGGATGGGAAAAAGGTGTCATAAGGAAGGGGGTACCGCGTCTCACCCGTTGATGTCCCACTTCCACTCCCTGAAGACCCCTCACCCAGGTGATCCTCCCGCACTGGTCCACCCCCAGGAACTGGATCCAATAGCGATGGCCGTGTCCTGGCCACCTGGATGACAGATCCCCGGGGACTAGCGAGTGAGACACCTTCAGGTTTCTCACATACTCTTCCTCCATGCGATGTAGCGCATCTGTTTCAAAGGGGAACCGGAAAGGAAATCTACATTCCCCTGGTCTTTACCTTTTCAGTTGTCCACAGTGAAACAGTAGGGTTGCAGGTCTGAGATCCATTGCATGGCATGAGATCCATTGCATGGCATGAGGGTCGGAATCCTTTCGTTGGCTAATCCGAACAAGAAGAATGGTCAGTGACGAGTGTGAACTTTATTCCTAAGAGGTAGTATCTAAGATGGATAATGGCCCGGGTCTCTGATTCTAGCAAGGAGTAATTGTTTTCATGTGGGAAAAGTTTGTGATTTATAAATAAGATAGGATGTACTAGTCCATCGCAAACTTGTGATAGGACAGTTCCTAACCCTGTAAGGGAAGCATCCATTTGCAATATGAAATCTTTAGAGAAATCTACTACCTTTAGGATCGGGTTCTAGCACAAAGTTTTCTTCTTCTTGAGTTTATCTGTCAGCCTAGCTGTTTTGTCTAAAAAGTTTGGGATAAACCTATGGTAATATCCTATTCACCAATGGAAGGCTCTGAGATCTCTTTTATTTTTAGGTGTAGGTGTTACTAGGACGGCTTTCATGTTCTCATGTTGTGGCTGTACATTCCCATTCCCTACAAAGAAGCTGAGGTATTTCATGGCTAATTGGGTTAGTCTGCATTTGGATGGATTAGCAGTTAGGCCGGCCTCTCTGAGGACTTTCATTATACTGTATAGATGGAAAAGATGATCCTCCCAGGTTTTACTATAAATGATGATATTGTCAGTATAAGCTCCACAAAAATCGGAATAGGGTTGCAATATTTTACCCATGAGGCATTGGAAAGTGGCTGGCGCACTGTGCAAGCCAAAAGGGAGGACTTTGAACTAAAACAGTCCTGGGGTGTTGAAAACGCTGCCTTTTCCTTATCAGACCCATATACCAGGACTTGCCAGTATCCCTTTGTTAAGTCTAGGGTGGATAGAAAGGTGGTAGTGCTGAGTTTGTCAATTAGGTCATCAATGCATGGCATGGGATGGGCATTGAAGTTGCAAATTGCATTAACTTGACAGACATCTATGCAAACCCTCCAGGAATGGTCAGGTTTAGTGACCAATACGAAAGGGGAGGACCCGGGGCTCGAAGAAGGCTTGATAATATTAGCTTTCAACATTTTATGTACTTCCTCAACTACTATCTGTTTACAGGCTTCCGGGAGTCTATACAGTTTTAGGTTATCCACTTTTCCCTTAGGTGTTCTAATATAGTGTATGTGCCTTTTATTTTTCCTGGTTTTTCAAAAAATACATTGGAAAACAATGTAACTATGGGCCTCATTACACGGAAGGCGGTGAGTCATGGCGCTATTAGCGCCATGGCTCATGCCGGTAAAATACCGGCACCGCCTTGGCGGAAAGGGGATTTACCGCCCCATTCCAAGGTTGGTGGGGCGGTAAATCCCCCTTCCGCCATTGCCCTTCCCCATTCCCATTTCTGCCCCATAGGGCTCTATGGGAATGGGGAAGGCGCTAATTACGGCACCGCAATTTTGCGGTGCCGTAATTAGCTCCGAGGTCCCTTAGCGGGTTGGTTTTTAACGCCTGCAAAAAGCAGGCGTTAAAGCACCAACCCGCTAAGGGACCTCGTAGTAAGGCGGTAATGGTTAACGGTCACCGTTACCATTAACGGTGGCCGTTAACCATTACCGCCTTCCGTGTAATGAGGCCCTATATCTTTTAGATCGTCTTGTTGTTGAATAGATAGCTCTGGAGGAATTAATTCAAATCTTTATATTTACTCTGGAACCAAACAGGATAGTACTTTGGCGCGGGCGGCTGACGGGTTCTCTTTCCACTCTTTAAAGAGGTTTACATGAATGGACCATCAGTTTTCTGTCCGGTTAGGCTACTTTATAAGTACGGTTTTCAGTTTGTTCTAATATTTCATGGGCCCCTGCCATTTAGAGACATGTTTGTTTTCTGAGGTGGGTAAGAGGACCAGTACTTTCTGTCCTATGGAGAACAATCCTAAGCTCGCCTTCCTGTCATAAGTGGATTTTTGTTAGTTCTGGGCTTTTTCTATATGGGTGCAGACTAGATCTCGAACAAGTCTCACATGCTCTTGCATTCTGGTAGTGGTTTGCAAGATGGGAATGGGTGCTTCTTCTTGTTCTTCCCAGGTTTCACGGAACATGTCCAGGACATCTCTAAGCTCTCTACCATAAAGTAGTTCAAAAGGAGAGAATCCTGTAGAGGACAAAGGGGTTTTCCTTTCTGAAAATAGTGCCCAAGGAATCATTTAGTCCCAGTATTTCCTGTCATTATTTACCAATTTTTGTAGTATTCATTTCAGCGTTTTATTGAATCTTTCTACCAAGCCATCGGTTTGGGGATGGTACACATAAGTTCATAAGGTGGTAATGTGGAGTAGCTCTTTGACTTCTTCCATAAGCTTGCTCATCAAATTTGAACCTTGGGAAAGCCAACCCTGGAAAAATGCAGTAGGAGGTGTTTAAGGATTTGCTGTGTGGTATTATTTCGCATTGGAAATGCTTTGGGGTATCTAGTTGCATAGTCAACAATCACAAGGACATATTTAATTCCTTGTCTGGATGCTTCTAAAGGTCCAATAATGTCCATCCCGATTCTTGCAAAAGGGACTTCTATGATTGGCAAAGGATTCAGAGGGGCAGGTAATAGGTTGTGCGTGGTTTTCTGGCACATTTCACACGTCTGAATAAAGGTCTTTATATTAGCATGGATACCTGGCCAGTAAAACTTCCCACTGATATGTATCTGGGTTTTGGATTGTTCTAAGTGCCCCCGGTAAGATGGGAATGTGCAATCTCCAGGTCAACCTTTCGGTGGGTCTTGGGGATTACTAATTGCATCTTTACTAATCCTTCTGTAGATGTTTCTCTTTATATAAAAACCCCTGCTTTAAGAAGAAAAAGGGGCTTCCATTCTCTATACCTTCTCCTTCCGGAATAGCTTATAGGAAAGCTTCAGCGAGAGCAGGATCATTTCGCTGGGTGAAGGCTAGGTTGGGATAGATGGTAGGCTCTTCTTCTTTCCTGTTTTCGTTGTTAAAAGGTTTATCAGCTCCCCCAAAACCTAATGTACCTCTTTCTGTATCGTCTGGTTCACTTTCTTTAAACTGAGGAAATAGAGCCTTTTCCATAATTCACTGAGGAATTTGATCCCCACGATGTACTTTAAATGGGATTTCACCATGTTTCTGTAAGAGAACCTTTATGTCTACCCGGAAGTCGGATTGATGACACCTGCTAAAACATCTATACCGAATTTCCATGCTAGGACAGATTTTGAGGACAACCTTATGTAAAGTCACGGATGGGTTATCAAAACCAAATCTGTAGGAATCATTCCTCTTTTCCCACGGGGATAACAGCTTCCCTACTGCTACAGATATCAAAACCTATCAATTCTTTCATGGCCACAGAGGGGCTAGAAGCTCTATGACTACGTTTTTGAAATTGTAGGGTTCCACAATTAGTTTCAATTGAGTCACATCCCACCACTGACACCATATGTAAGGAAGGCATGGTATCAAAGTAAGACAGACACAAGTAATCACAGTTCAAGGGTGTTTATTAAACAAAAAATGGGTGAGATAAATGCCTAATCTAAACCTAAATCTAAGATGGGAGCAAGCTACGACCATCAAATAATAATAATACAGTCCTTGTGGAGTCCAGTGAAATAAACAGGGCCAATACTAAAGAAATCGATTGCCAATCCTTACCACTATGCTATAACGCTTACCTGGACTCCTCAGGAGCGTAATGCCTTCTCAGCATGTGAACTTGTACTTGGGCACTTTTTGGATTTCTTTTCTGTAAAAATTATAACAACAACAATAGAATGGCTATAACATCAAATTACTGAGAAGGTGCTGCCTAAATAATATATATACTTTGGTAATTCTCCCCTCTCAGCTGTGTTTATTATGTGTGGAGCTCTCCATCCTGGTTTCTACAGGAGGCACGTTGAAATGGAATACAATGGACTCTTGGAATGCTGAGGACTCAATAGTTGTTTGCCTTGAAAATGCCTATACTTTTCCAGAAAATGTCTTTGGGTAAGAATCTTGGTAAAACGCTGTATTCTTTATATCTTGTAATTATCCCTATGTTGGAGAGATATCTATTTCTAACAATTAACCTTTCATTTGAAGATTCCAGAATTCGGAAAAGTTTATGGCTGCGAAAAACTACAAAGTTCCTTAGGATGAGGAAACTTTTAATAACGTAAATTCAACTATGCAGAATAACTGCAGTCCTCAGGAAAAACACAGAACAACTGTGCTGAGAGAAACTTGCAATACTTCAGGTACATAAGCTTCTTTAACTTTCTTTTGTATTTTTCTATTCAGTTCTTTGGTTAATTAAATACTGCTGTTTTATCTGCAGAATTTCGGTAAGCTGAGGAAAATCCTTTCGGATGATGCAGAGGCGGCGGAAAAAACTTCGGACTGAAGAAGCTGCCGTTTCGGAGAAAACTACGGTCGGAGATGCTGTGGCTGTGAGAGGAACTTCTGACAGCAGCTGCTGCAGTAATAAATGACCACTGCTGACTGAAGATACTGCTTCGAAGAGAACTATGGTTCGGTACATTTTTTCTATAAACTATGGGATTCTGTTGTCTTTTTTGTAAAACTAATGTTTAATCTTTCTCTTCTTTTGACAGGTTCTGTGAGGAGAAAGCGCCGGTAGCGTTACCAGCTGTCAGCAGAGAGGACGTGAAGCGAGCGATTCAGCGGAGGCGTGGCTTAAGTAGCTCCCTCTGCAATATCAATGGAACGCGCTGTCAGATAGGAATTGGTTCTTGCGAGAGCCATGTTTGGAGTATAAGACCAATGTTAACATTATGAGAGTCTATGAAAACTGATGCTGGGAGTGGTGCAGATGCCATGTATGCCAGGCTAACACCCACTTTAGACCCACTGACTGAGGTAATGTTCCTGGCTTATCTAGGATGCCTGAATGTACACTGTGCTCATTGGCTGGGATCATGACATATGCTACAAAAGAGTGTGGGTTAATGTTCACAAGAAAAGAAAGAAGTGTTCACAAAATGATGAGTCAGGATGTTATGGCCTGGGTCTCCCTTCCCCACATTTTTAGCACGGGACAAGGCGGGACTCTTTAGCACAGCACACTCCTGGGCTTCTCCGGCACAAAGTTATAGTTCCTTTTCTCAATATCAGGATCTTCTGGTCCAAGTCTCTTTCATGCAAAGTCTCTTGCTTCAGAGGACCTGATATGCCATTCACAACAAAACAAAAAGTTATTTCTGCTAATCTTCACGTCGGGTGATTACTCTTAACCATTGTATCCCCCTCAGCCGGGCTCCAATCCTTCTCTCAACGTTAGCCTCCCTCAGTCGGGCTCAGACCAAGCTCTCACCGTGGACATCCCTCAGTCGGGTTCATACTGTCACAATGTTCACGGGTGTATTACTGCTCACCCTAATTCGCAAGTATCCCTCAGTCGGGATCACATTTGCCTCCACAAGGTGCCAAAGACTTTCAACTATACAAGTGGTTTGGCTTGACCCTCGTATGAGCACTTTGACACCTTACACCAGCCTCCCTTAAAGTCTATTGTACTTGTAGTTTCTACAACAACCGAAGACTTTCGACTATGCACAGGATTTAACATAACCTGCTGCAGGACCACTTTCGTTCCACATTCAGGTTCTTCATACATAGAATACAAACTTTCTGGGGGAATGGTCCTGCCCGAGTGTTAGGCCAGGATGGCTCCAAGGCCTACCGGGCTGGCGTCCACAGTGACCTCCATGTGTAGGTTGGGGTTGAAGTATGACGTACAGATGCTGCTTTTTCTCTTCTGATTTGATCAAAAGACTCTTGGTGAGATCGAGCCCACAAGAATTTACTGTCCTTCTTTGTGAGGGTCCGGAGTGGTGCACTAGTGGAGGCGAAGTCTAGCTGGTAGTGGGTGCAATAGCTGGCCAACTGTAAGAATGAACGGACTTGGGCCACATTCGAAGGGCGTGGGGCCTCTGTTAATGCTCTGATTTTGTCGAGATCTGGTCCTATTCCTTTGTCCAAAAATATGTGTCTGAAAAATGTGAGTGTGGTTTTATTGAATGCACACTTCTCCTTATCAACTGTGAGGTTTGCTTTATCTAGTGTCTTGCAAACCTTCCGCAGAGTGGCATCATGAGACTCTCGTGACCTTCCGAATATGAGGATATTGTAACTGTAGTTGATGCAATGTGGTACGTGCCAGATGATTTTCCGGATCTCCTCTTGAAAGATTTCTGCTGCAGATGATATGTCGAAGTTGAGTCGTTTATAGCAAAAAAGGCAGAGGTGGGTAGTGAACGTGGTGATGCAATGTGATTCTTCACTGAACTCTACCTGGTGGTAACCTTTATTGAGGTCGAGCCTGGAAAAGACTCTGGCCCTGTTCAACAGATGCATCATATCTGCAATGCGAAGGTATTGGTGGTGTTATCGTTGAATGGCTTGGTTGGGGACACGCATGGCGACGAAGAGTCGTATCGCTCCCTTTTTAGGGACTGGCACTACTGGTGAAATCGTTGGGGTGGGCCCCACTGCAGGCTCAATGATGTTGTCATCCAGCAGTGATTGCAGTTCTTTCTCAACCTGGTGCTGGATGTTGAATGGAATACCTCTGTAGTATTGTGCAGTGGGCTTTAAGGAGGTATCTATGTGAAGGTCGCTCTTTCTCCCTTTTAACTTCCTGGTCCCTTTAAACTGTGCCGGGAACGCTGCCTCAATATTTGCTGCTGGCGCAATGTATTTACCAGCCATCAAGTTGTAGAGAATATGGATGAGCCCCATCTGGATGGTGAACCTGAAACTAAAGATGCAGATGCAAACTGCTTTGGCCTTAATAACATGGATGGTTATGCGGTCTTGTTTGTCTTTTAGGTGCATGTGGCTTTGAAGGATACAATGCATTGCAGTGGTTGTTTTGCACCATACGCGTATTTGTCCACCTGAGCGTTCCAGAGAGGAGGGTGCTGTGCCAGTCATCCTATTCATCTTCAGACATCACATTTACTGTTGTGCCTGAGTCTATCAGAAAATCAAAAACTTCCCCTTGCACCTGGATTTGTAATGTTGGGCTATGTTCCAACGCGTTGGGGTTGACTAGGGTGTAGAAGTAGTCTCTCTTCCTTCATTCTGAGCTGGATGGAGACTCTGATTCGCTCATCGATGGGAAAGTCATGCACAGACAGTGTATGCGTCTCCTCCCTTTACACTTGGTCTTTGGCGATGGAAAGCGGCGGCTTCTAGGGCTGTGCTTCTCCCTGTTCCGGTACTCCTTGTCATGCTGTCTGTGCCTGTCATTCCACGGTGGACAGGAGAGGGACCTATATCCTGATGACTGGTAATCTCTGTGTCCTGACCTGGTTGTTATTGAAGCTCGGAAGTGATCTTCTCTGCATGCAGAGAAATCTTGCAGGAATTCGTACACGCACCTAAAGCAGTGGCTCTTGTCGGCCTTCGACGTTCTTCTACAGATTCCTGTTTTATCAGGACCAAAGGGCTGATCTGGAGATTTGTCATGGTAGAGACCTGGAGCTCCAATGCTGTGGTCGTTCGAGCCAGAAGTAGTATTTCAGCAAGGATTGCGACCTCTGCAGGAACTTTTTCTTGAGTATTTTGGACTCAGAGCTGGCTATTCCCTGTGACTTGATGGCCTCCTCATTAGAGCACTGGTGAAATTCACAGTGTTTTACGTTAGCTCGCAGCAGTGTCACAAACTTATTTATCGTTTCCCCTGGAAGCTGTCTGGTGGTGTGGAACACATGATGCTCGAAGTCAACATTTTTGTGGATGGTGAAATGTTTATCCAGGATGCATTCAAAGTCTGCGTAAGTGTGTTCCACATCCTTGGCTAGTCCAAATATGATGTCCATGACTTCAGGGCCTGATGTGAGGCCGAGTAAGCCTGTGATGCGCTTATCGTCTTGCGGGCCAAGCGTGGCCAGGTATAGATCGAACACCTTGATCAACCTGGACCATCTTGGACCCAGATTAGTTGTGTCGGTAGTGTCAAAAGGGAAAAGCGTGGGAACCAGAAAGGAGTCCCTCACCTGTTGCGCTATGGGCCCTGGGGCTGGATCCATATCGACTGCGTGAAGTCGAGGTGCCGGCCAGCAGTCCGCTTCTGTCCACTCTGATCTGGCGTAGCTTTTGAGATGAGGCAAAATGGGTGCTCACTCACGGCTGGTCTAGGGTTGATGAGGGTGGGGCACTGGGTAGTCCTCATACTCTAGAACCCGAAGTTCCTCCTTCAATTGTGTGCCAAACAGTTCACTTTTGCTGGTGCTGTGTTGGGCAGTCCCCTCCATCAGATTTCAGCACCTTTTAGCTCACAGGTGCATGCTCCCGCAGTTTCTGGAGGGCCTGAAGTGAGTATGGTGCAGTGTGCATACTCCCTTAACTCCCTTGAGTAGGGTGCTTGCTGGCTTCCACTTTGTAGTGTTTTGGCTTTCTAGTGTCTTGGGCCCACCTTTTGCCGTGTGATGGGCTGTGAGGAGGGGCCACGCTGAGCGGTGCGCTACACACTTTTTCTGCACCGTCTTTATCATTATATGTTTTTTTTTATTTTCTGTGCGTGTTGGGTCTCACGCTTTGCCAGCGGCTGCACCCTTATGGGTGAGGCATGTGCCCGCTGCGCATGCCCATAGCTCTCAACTCACCCGCTTTTGACGGGTGTCACCCGCCTTGAAAGCTGATGAATCACCCGCCCAGTCCCTCATATTCCCATTCACTTCAATGGGCCTCTCACCCAGCAAAAAGAAAATCGGGCGTTTTCACCCGCCTGGGTAACAAAAAAGGTTGGGAGCTTTGCATGCCTTGACTGTGAGAAAGAAGCGTGTGGTGCCAGGAGAGGGGGAATTTGCTCTCCGGCTGCTTACTTGTTCAACGCGCCGTCTGCACGTCGAGGTGAGGATTCCACCTCTTGTTGGCGGTCTGGCTGCTGCTCCACCAGCGAGCAGAGCAAAGGCACAACCCTGGGATTATGTGCAGCCGGCAGCGCACAGACTCTTCAACGCCTGCCCCAGCGCAAGTATTGTGTCTCCACTCAACTGTTTGTAGACGCTGATGCGGGACACACGAAATAAGGCAGCCACACAACTGGAAACTTGGCATGAAGCCCAAGCCCAGCCAACGGACCCACCGGGCTGAGGCTGCCAACAGCACATCACTGCTCTCTTGCACTTTTCCAGCTTATTCCCACTAACTAACCACCCCCCACCCCCTTTCTCCCTTTTCAGAGCCGCCAGAGTGCCAGGGGTCCACTCCGGTGGTGATAGTGCACGTTACAAATATCCTTTAACATTAACATGAACTGAAACATTCCCCCAAGCCCTCCCACGTCAACATTGGTCACATGACCATTTGAGGTTCCCTGTGCCTGCCCATCACGTGTCATTGGTGGCCAATGACGAGACGGTACACCCACATCCCATATCTCACATCAGTGGCTAACTCTGACCCATATCGATGTATTTATCAGACCTTGGACCATCCCCTCCAGATTAACATATTTTCAAATGTCACTGCCAAGCACACACGAGTGGCACCCAGGATTGGGGTAATTCTGACCTGCACTCATCAGCACCACTGGTTTTGCATCTGTCTCTCCCTTTAACTAACCCCCTCCC
The DNA here is from genome assembly GCF_040938575.1 of Ambystoma mexicanum. Lineage (NCBI taxonomy): Eukaryota > Metazoa > Chordata > Amphibia > Caudata > Ambystomatidae > Ambystoma > Ambystoma mexicanum. The sequence continues at coordinate 200,236,425 of NC_090928.1, read as the reverse complement.
TCTTTTCTTAGTGGGCTGCATCCAGCAAGGCCATCAAAATGGCAGAAGGGCGCTATACAAGAACACTTTATGTTAGGTTACATTGCATTACATTCTATGTAGCGTCAGAGTCCAAAATGTGTCTTGTAAGTAACATCAGAACGAACTGACAATTAGTATGATCTCTTCTATTGTTGTTAGTGTCTCCCAAACGGTTTATTTTATTTATTTGGGTGACTTAAAGCATGTCAAACATATTTGCTAGCTTCGTTTTTGCATATACGTAATATGTTTCCCTTTCTCCATCTCCTTGGACATTCCCTCCGTCGCTGTTCACCTCTTCCCGTGCATCAACATATGACAACTGTCTCTCTCCTCGCTGCCAACCCCTTCTCTTTGTGTCCGTTTGTCTGTCTATCCCAGGACGGGCCAGACGTTTTTGTTTCTATGTGCTTTTGTCTGTAAACCCCGTGCCCTTCCTGTCTGAGCTTCCCTGTCTCTGGGCCTCCCTGTTTGCTTCGTAGTTTCCCTGCGTTTTTGTGGCTGAGGCGTCAGAAGGATCTCTGAATGTGATATTTTGACGCTTTGGACATCATCTAGTCACAGGGTAGCTGTCACGCTTCTAGAGGAACAATGAGGGACCTTTGCATTAGCTATTGTCGAGGGGCGGTGACGTCACCCCTTCAAACTCATTTAAAAGGCGACGGCTTAAATATCGTATAATTGTAACACTGTCTTCTGTGAGTGTGGCATAAAGTTTGTTGTTTAAAAAAAATGGGCGAAAACAGGAAGGAGAACCAAAACAAGAGCGCGCACCCTGTCTAGAGTTCAAATCTTTTATTTTGATTTTAAAACGTTTTTATTTTTTAATTCCCAAAGAGGAATCGGGTGCATGTTTGCTGCAGAAAGGGACTTTCTTTCTAAAAAAAACGGAAGACTGCATCAACAAGCATGTCATGACTGCTGAGCTTCATTAGCAGAAGTGCCCTGTGATCAGATTTGCAAGGCGCGCCCCATGCAGTAATCCTCCTACATCGCGTATGCGTGTGTGTGTGTGTGTGCATGACCAGCCCTGTGCTCGCTGTCTCAGCCTCTTCTCGCGGTGCTCGCAGAGCCTATGTTGAGCTGCCTGTGGCTGGCTTCGAGAGGAGGAGGAGGAGGGGATAGAGGAGGAGTGCGGTAGTGGGGGGAGGGAAAGGATCCAGTCCGTGTTTTCCAGCCAGCAGCTAGTCCCCAGAAAGAAGTGGATAATAGTTGCTGGAAGCTCGCCTCTTGTGCCATGCTGGGCCAGATAGGCTCCACCAGACGCGTATCTTACCCATATCCGGGTTAGAGAGGGGAAGGAGAGGAAAACGGAGAACGTTCCAATTGAAACCCGAGCGAAAACTTCTGAACATGGAAGCAGAGCGGAACAGCGACGGCGGCGGCAGCAGGCACCGGCAGTGAGGCACACTACCATTGTCTTGTCACAAACCGGGAGGCTGCCTTCCTCCCCCTCGCGCCCCATTGGGATGATCTGGACTCGGATTCTAGGGGGGTAAGCGCCTTCATTTTGCCCTCTCTCTGCACAGCCCTCCCGTGGCCGGCTGCGGGGAGCTGGGCTGTGTTTTCGTTTTTTCTGCTGACTGGGTTTGACTTTGCAATGTTGGAGTGATCATGGCCGCGCAAGTGGTAACGGCGGCGGCGGTGGCAGCCCAGGCGAACAATAAGGGGAAGAACCCCGGCCTGTCGCCCAGCCTCAGCCCGGAGAGGGGCCCTGGGAAGGCAGGTGGCCCCATGCCCGGGGGGGAGCATGGTAGCAGCAGCGCTGGTGGAGGCGGCGGCGGCAGCAGCATGAATAACAATAACAATAATGGAGATCACCACCACCATCTCCAGCACCACCATCACCACCACCTCCAGCACCACCACGAACCGCTCAACATGGCAACTACGAGTTTGGCTTCCCCTGCAGGAGACCCCAGCTCCATCAACAACAACAGTAGTGGTTCCTCGGATGCCATGGAAGGGGGCAGCTCTTCCACTTTGTCTTCTCCCAGTGCTGGATTGGAGAACAGTGTCCTCCCCAACCACAAACTGAAGAGTGGCCCTGGTGGAAATGACGGTGGGGATCCACACCCGTCTCACCACCAGCTCCACCACCATCCAGGACAGCACCTCCTCCACCACCACGCTCATCTACATCATTCGCACCCACAACACCATCACCCGCAGCACCACCACCAGTCACAGACCCTCCACCGCCAGCAGCCCCAACATCCCTACCAACCGGGTAGTGGTGGTTCACAACAGGCCTCGGACATGGATTCCCATCCTCATGGAGGAGGCCGAACTAAAGATGGCAATGTGATGGGGCATCAGGAGCAGCAACCTCAGCGGGCCCAGTCACAGAGTGTAATACGGGGCCCAGTGGTTCAGGAGGAAGATGTTGACTCCCCTGGGGACCCTGGTAGTGGTGGTGGCCCTTATTCGGATCATCAGCAGCCGGGCCTGGCAGCTATGACGGGTGCAGGTGGGCCGCACAGCAACAATAATGGTACTGGCCACCCTCATCAACAGGGAAGTGGCAGCTCTTCGTCACACAGCTCTGGATCTTCCTCTTCCTCATCTTCGTCTGATTATAACCACTACTATGGCGGAGGGGGCTGCAGTCCAGCCCCTGGCACTGGGAGCCGAGCCACTGGGCCTACTTTCGATCAACATGGTGGACAACAAAGCCCCAGTATGGGGTTAATGCAGCACCCTGAGCCTGGGCAACACAGCTCTGCCAGCAGCATCAACTCCCATGAGGCCTACACTAACCACAGTGGCCCGGCCGCCTACAACCACTACCCAGGAGGCTATCCTGTGCGACCCAGCCGCGGAGGATGTGGCACCCCTATTGAGAACAGAGCAGGAGGATATGGTGGATATGGGGTTGTGGGCTCCCCTCGGCAGCAGCAGGGTAACAACACTTCTGGGGGGACTCCTGGCAGCTTAACCAAGGCTGGGAGCTTCCAGAGGTTTTCTGGGCAACAGAGTCAACACCCCTCTGGGGCCACCCCCACTCTTAACCAGCTATTGACATCCCCCAGTCCTATGATGAGGAGTTGTGGCAGTGGTTACCCTGACTACAGCAGCAGCGGACCTCACGCTCCCCAACAGCCACCAGCGGGCATTGGTAAAGACATGGGCTCCCCTCAATATGGCAGTACGGGCAACCCTGTTTGGGGGACACCACAGAGGAACCATCCGGCTATGAGCCCCGGGAACTCTGTGCACAGCCATGGACGAGCCCAGGTAAAATCCCACCTTTTTACCCCCGTGCATGCATTCCAGGCCTATCCTACACTTTGCACTGATCTAGTAATTGATTGGGTATTTGGTGACCAAAAAGCCCCACCAATGGACCACTCATGGTGGCAGGCATATTGGGGGAGGAGGAGTGTATGATTTACATGAAAGGAAAATGAATGCAGAACAGTATTGCTGTGTACAACAAATGATAGATATTCCAAATGTGTCGATATGTTGGTAATTATTGTCCATTGAGGTTTGGGAGTTTTGTAGATACTAGAACTGTGGGCTGGTCAAATTCTCACTCTACCACTCCCTTTTTTCGTCATTGGCAGGGTTGCCCGATGGAATTGCATACATATGTTCGTGTATTTCTGGAGCCAGGCCCCCTCTTTTGCATTGAAGAGGACCACCTGGATGCATTTGTTGTCCCCCAATATTCGTTTTAATTGAAAAAAAACTAGCATATGGTGGGTACGCTTGGTGGTAGCCATAGCTCTGTTTTGAACACTGCAGTTGGGACTAAATGTTTTTTCATTACAAAGCATGGGCACAGAACTGACGTTTCCCCACGCTTCTGCCACCCTAACGCTTTAGTTACCCTGCAGTTAAACCATGTACTTACCACATGCATGTTATCCGGGGATGCTCTGGTGCGTTGTAATGCATTGTTGTTTTTTGTCCTTCCCATGTTTTGATTCTGTATAATAAAGTCTAACCACTAGACCACCTTATTTGGAAAGTCTAAGATCTGACCAGCAAGTATTATTGTGGCTCTATTGAAAAAAAAATCAATTCCATATATTAGTTTGCGGTTGGGAAGAACACGGTCTCTTTAGTATTAGTGCCTGCGGGAAAGAAGCGCGAATCAGAAAGGCAGGAACAGTAACGGGTTGATTGCTGCTAAAAAGGCATATTTCTGATATGTCGAAAAGCCAATAGGCTATTAATTCATCCGATCGCCTTATTCCATGAATCCGATTCGTTTGGATAAGGCCTTGTTTTGCCTTTCACGCGAATCGGCCGAGAAGAAGGCCTCGCACTGGGCTAGCGCTTCTCGCCGAGCAGCCTGAGCCGAAAGAGTGACTTGATCTCCATTGCAAGGTTTGGAATTTGAATTGTGGAGGTAAAGTGGCTGTAATAGTCTCCAGACAGCTGCCTCCGAGTTGACATCTAATCTGCCATCTGATTGGTTCCCCTCTCACCATTGGGCATTTAGCACTGCTGATGTAAATAGAAGTGCTGAGCTGCACACAGTCACAGAACGCAGCCGCCCAGCCCACAAATAATAACAGAGCAACCTCTCCCGTCGGCAGGTGAAGGAACCCCGGGAAGGGGCGCATCGAAATAAAGTACGCTTGGAGGTCGGAGTACAATTCCTCACCCCCTCCCCCTCCTCCAAAAATACAATATGTTGTCACTGGTGCAAGCTCTTGTTCGGCTTATTTGAGTTTCTTTTTGTTCTACCGAGCTGTAACGTGACAGCAGAAGCTTGGTGACATGTTAATTTAAAAAAACGGGTCTCTCAATACTGAAACGAAATACGAATAACCTCATTTAGAATGCATGTTGTCGTTTTCGGTGATGGGGAGAATTTGCCCTCCGATTGCCCCTTCCCAATACGATATTTCATTTTCACGCAGAGCACAAACAGCATTTCGGCTGCCGGCCTATTCTTTATTTTTACATTATAAATTCTGTTGGGGCAGGCGTGTATGGTCGTCCTAAATGTAGTGCGCCATAGATTTACCTCATTTCTGTTAGAAAATGACCACTCCATACTGTTTCTTCCAGCCGCAAACAGGATGGCCTGCCATGTTTGTTTTGCCTTCTATTTTTTCCCAGTTGCTAAACTGCCTTTGGTGCTATTTTGAACAATAGGACCATGTTTTTCATGAAGTTGTTTTAAAAAAAAAAAAATATCTATTTTTACACTCTAAACCGTTTTTCATTGAAGCTATATTACAGCTGATGTTGGGAAGTAGGTAATGCGGTTGGAGGTGGGATTATTTGCGAGCGAGAACCACGAATGGATGCAAATGAGGCAGGGGTGGCTTTTAATGTTCAGAGCATCTACTGTCCCCAACCTTTGCTTCCGTTGTTTTGCTTTAAAGGGAAAACCTTTTTTTCTCTAAATGAATGGAATTTAAATTGAAGTGTTACACACATTTACCCTAAAAGACTGCTCCCATTTTGTTTGTAGACTGAATCGTTGCACGCTGTTTTTTTTTCTTTTTATTGCAGTGGTTTCCTGTTAACATTTTTGCAGTCTATGATTTCTTGACAGCTCGATGTTATTTTTTTTTTTGTTTGCCGCCGCTTAAAAATAAAACATGTGATTCTTGAGTCGCTTAGAAGTAGTGAAACAACGGTGCTTCTTTGAGCATTGTCCTATGAAATTATTGTCTAAAAAAGTTCCCGCTTGTCGGCATGGCTTTTTAAGTTGGTTTGAATGTACTGTCTTGCGTTTAATCTATTCTTCCGGTGTATGCACAGCAAAGAGCCTTCACTAGTTATTGAGCTATGAAATGGCTACTACATTGCTTTGAACCTAAACCGGTGGACGAGTGACGAGGAACTCGATGGTCCTAAACCTTGTTTAGCTTTTGTTTTTTGTGTTTGTGTATGACCATTGGAAGTTCTGATATATTTTTTTTGGTCCTATCTCGCATATACATTTATTTTTGTTAACTGTTGTATGCAGGATAGAATAAGGCGGCCGCTACTATGCAATATGCCAATTGTAGATGTTGGTTGTGTATCGGTTTGTGCATTAATTGTGTCTTATAATGTGTGTGTAATCTGAAACCAAAGGAAGCAAGGTGCGCTGTTTAATTTTTTTTATTTAAAAACTTTTTTCAAAACGGAATGTAAAGCTAAATGCACATTTTGTATTGGTGTGCATCAACCTTCCTGGTTAAAAGTTCAATGAATTGTCTCAATCAAGTAGCTTCAAAGTGCCCATGTTAAATGTGTGCGTGTGGTTTCGGCTGGGTAGGTATTCTGGCTGTGACTTTTAGAATCCCATTAATAGCTTGGATTCATTGGGATGGTCTGGCATTGCCATGCTTTCACTGTCCATGCTCACGGATGCTTTTTGATATTTCACATCCAATTGCACACATGGCTTTCGCTGTAAGGTGTATTTTTGTTTTCTTAAATGCTATGTTGCATGAATTTTTGTTGTAAGTGTTGAGGGAGGATGAACAGCGTGGCACACGAAAGATGGAGCTTCAAATTGGCACGCCCCCATTACAGCTATAGCATATTGTACAAGGTGCAGTCCCCCAATGTAATCCAGAAAAGAACACAAAAGTAATCCAAAATGGAGTGCACAGCTTGCAGGGGAAAACGAGCTTTTTATTTTCAAATTCGAGTTGGAGAATGTCAGCGCTAGCCCTGTGGAACTGCAAAAAACGTCAACATGCCCATTCCGTGGTACAATATTTAAAGCGGAAAACCACAGATTAACACATTGTCCAAAAGCAACTTTTATTCTACCGTTTCAATTGGCAGTGCATCATCAAAGAACACTATACATTTAACATTGTGATTTGAGAGATCCCTTCACGTGGTCATTGAAAATCCCACCCCTCAAACATCGTCTAATTTGATAGATGAAAATGTTGCGCTCCTATTGGTTGGCACACTCCATAAGACAATTGATTAAAAAAAGCTCTGACCTCCAGCGACACCTGAGACAGCTCGTGCTTTGGCATCTCACTGAGACAGACCAATGGTGTCAGTGAGGGCAAAACTTTTTTCATCCCATGTATCGTCACAATCGCTTCCTGTGATTGGTCCTTTGGTCGTCTTTCCCCTTGTACCTGCAACTCCTGTCACAAGACATGCTGCCAACTCTGGATATGAGCTTCTAGTTATCTGTTCACAATGAATAGTTGTGAAAAAAACACGTGTTCGTGTGTGTGTGTGTGTGTGTGTGTGTGTGTGTGTGTGGGTGGCGCTCTGCACCTGGAAATTAATTTCTTGTGTTTATCCATTTCAATTTGGCAATTTTACCTGCAGGCCAAATGCCCAGCTCTGAGTGGGGGCACTGTGTTCACCATCTAGTTGTTCATTTTGGCTCTGCTGCTGCCTGGGCCTGTGCATGTATCTTACTGTGTCCTTTGCAACCATTTATGTATTCATTCATCGTCTGGGGAAGGCACCTGCTGCCTCGAGCCCCCCATTTCAGGCCGCTGAGAAGATTTCTCTCTTGCAAGACATTAGCTGAACACTGTTTGGCACTTCTTTCCATTCTGGCCTTGGCTGCTTGGAGCTTTATGCCTGTCGGCAAGATAACATTCAAGCAAATGTGCGTAGCGCAGAAATGTGGCCTAGCGCGCAAACACTGCATCCTTTAGCAATGGTGGATTTTAACATGGCAGACCTCTTGTGCAATACAACTAACTACACCTACTAAAACCCAAATCTATACAATCCAAATAAATATAACTATTTCACTCTTTTATCTAATTTATTTTTAAATGTCTTTATTGAGCAAAGGCTGACAATGCATCAGTGTCAGTACAACTACCATCATTACAAATATAGCATTGTTCATTCTAGGCATTTTGTAATAATAAACAAGACTTCAAAAAGGGAGGTGAGATAAAAAAGGGAGGGGGAAGAGAACACAAACTTCCTTACATAAAACAAGTTTTAGGGCACATGGTGAATTTGGGTCACGCGATTGATGGGCGATATCATGTTTTGGGTTTCCAGAGTGACTGAGTGTGGAGTGTTCGTCTAAGCGTGGGTGAAAACGGGGGGTGGTGGGGTGTAGATCCTTTTATATTCACAAGCAGGTACACAGCGCTATAATTAGTCAGGGAGGTCATGGTGGCTTATCATCTGATAGGTGGAGCACACTGTGGACAGGGGATTTCCATGCTACAAAAGTGTCAGCGGGGTCACCCTCATATGAATGCAGTGCCATAGCCCATTCTCTTGTTTCAGCCTCGCACAAGGTTTCAAACTCATTCAGCCACAGTTTAAAGTGGGGGCATTTTGGGGATTTCCAGGACATGGAAATTCTTCTCTTCGCAAGTATACATGCTAAATCAAGTCTAATGCACTGTTAATATTTGCTTTGTCTAGAGTATGTTCCCAACAAACATTCCGTCGGTGACCAGTCGCATCTAGCAACCCCAGCTACCTTACATGTCTTTTCGATGCAGTACCAAAAAGACTGAACCTTTACGCATTTCCAAAACACACCTTTATCTAATAATGTGTTGTTAAAAAGAATGCAGAGAGATTCTTTGCTGTATGTGTTTTTCTATGCAGCCCGTAACCCGGACACTTCCTGAAGTGTGAAAAAACTACATATGCTCTTACTACAGTGTCACACCAAGGAATGCATGTGACCCCTACGTCACTACCAGATGTCTGCTGCCTGTTTAAAGGAGTTTTCTAATCCTGTACTTGCATACACCTTTTAGAAGGCTGAACTTGTATATTTATACTCCACCTCTGTCCCCCCCCCCCTTTTTAGTATTAAATAACTCCTCCTTCCTATATCATCCTTTGGGGTCCATATCTTACAGACACCCCGTAAACTCTCCCCCCATACTGCATAATCCTCAGGTGCAAAGGTTATAAAAAAGCAATCGCCATCGGCATTACAATCTACCCAATGTTCCGTGTGGGTCTTGGGATCTGGAGCTGGATTGGAGAGCCTCCCAGGGGGACCAAAGCATACAGTGTTGTATCCCACCATTCCTCTTATGCGAGGGGCGTGGCATCGTATTAAGGATTTTTCAGTGAAAGTCATCATACATGTACCCTTAAACCCACCACCCTTGCAGCAACCCAAAGAAATTTAAAGTGCACAAAGACCAACGAGAACAGGAACCAGCACTTTAACAGCATTATTCCACCACATGGACATCCAAGAAAAAAGTGTTTTAATTAAGATCGTTGTTTTGTTCTCTCCTGTTCCCCTCCCTTGAGTTGGCATGCTCTGAAACACTTGTGTATGGGCACGATAGAAATAACATTTCAATTCAACCAATCCTCTTCGACAACCATGCTACTTTCTTTTTCCATAGTCGTGTGGAGTGTGTGCAGTGCAACAATAGCTTCAGTTAAACTTCCATTTTCAGTGTCATTTGAGGGCACCAAGGTACATCGGGTGCTTCCAATCTTCGCACACACTTCAACTTCCATAGCCGTGATTAAATCCAATATGTATCTGCTCTGCAAGGTGGTGACGAAACTGCTCTTAGTCCTTCCCTGATCGCATTCACACCTCACTCCATACCATTGGCAAGTTTCAACCGTTCCCTGCAGTTTGGATGCCGGGTGCAAGTAGTGATGCGAAAAACATAGCCACTTTTGAAAATAATCTAAACTCTGTAGTACTTCTGTCAATCTGTCAGAGGATTCCTTTGAAAAATAATTGCTGCTTCTCCTGCTCCTTTGTAAGTTCTGGGACCATGTAGTCCTCTTATGGTAAAGTTATTTTGCTTTATAATGTTCATCAAATGACACAAGGTCCTGAGGTACCACTAGTGCTGGCAAAATGCAGGGTAACAAGGGGCCAAGTGCCCGCCCATCGTGGTGGAAGCTGGGTGTAGGCCATGCTGCCATACACCCAGTAAATGTCTGCAGTTACTGCTCGTAGGGTCGAGAGCGCCTTTGTTTTGGTGCATTTCTTATTTATACCGAATTTGATGCTCCCTCTTGATCTGAAACACAAAGAATATAGTGTAAGTGCCTGCAGAGGTTGCTTATTTTCGCCAGAGTCTGAATGCTTCGGACCCAAATACTAATGCAAGTCTTGTTCATTTGCATAGCCACTTCTGAAAATCCTTCAGCTCTACACCCAATGAGCCCCTCCACCATCTCGTCTTGGCAGAAACTATATGCAACACTGGTCTGAAGGCAACTCATGCCCGTCTCCTTTTCACGTGAAAGTGTGTTGTGTTGTGATCGCTCTGCTTCCCTCGACCCCCTCCTAGGCCCCTTTGTTTCATAATACAATACTACATCCTTCTTTTTCTGCCAATTTCTTTAATTTTATGTAATTATCTTCATAAACATCGCCGTCTTCTCGTTCCACCAATACCCTGTGTGCCTGAAATGGCCCCCTAAACCTGCCCAAAGCCAGGTGAATCAAACAGTGTGTTACTGTCCTAGTGCGTTCTGTGGGATAAAGTACTTGTGCGTGCCTGTCTCATGTGGAATAAGGGAACACATGTAATTTGCCCTCTACCCACTACTCGCATGTGGCTGTACCGCATATTTTCTGTATCGGTGTGATGCTCATTCCCAAAGCTGCTTAAAATTATTCATTTCTAACAGTTGACCCACTGCCATTTTGTTGTACATTAATATTATCACCGCTATTTCTGACACCTCAGACATGTGCAAAGGAAGAGAAAAAAAGAAAGAAAGCAACACTTAAACTTAGTATACATTTTAGTATTATTCCGGTCTGCGTCTGCTGTGATGCTGGAGAAAGACAGTCTGTTTTCTTGAAAACAAGAAAGGGCGTTTAAAAAAAGTTACTGTGAATTGGTTGTAACTTCTCTTGTGCCCCCCTTTTCCCCTCTTTTCTTGAAAGGGGAGGGAGGTTGCCTTTTTGTCCCTCCTGATGTCGGAGAGGTAATAAATACCATGTTCTTCTCCCCTCAACCTTTACTGCATTTGAAGTGGCATAGATTACCTTGAAGGGGCATATAAAACGGTTGATGCCACTTGCGGGTGACACTGCAAATTTAGATGTGGTCCCCTAGGTACAGTTGAGGTTGCTGTAGCAATGATTCTTGTTCTTGTGGCGTGGGTGCCTCTTCTGTGGATGTGGCTAGCCGATTTGGGCTGGACCTGTCCTGATATAAACTTAAGAAACTTGGTAAGTTCCATAAAATAACCCTGGAATTCCTGCAGAACTGTTTTGTATCAGAGGTTGAGCGGGAGGGGGTGAACTGTGCTTGCAACCTCCTACCTTTGACAGTCTTGTGCAGAGTCAAGTGGTGGTTGCAAATAAAGCTAGAGGCAAGCAGTGCAACCAGCTCTTGTGAAGCATTTCACACGTTTTCGCATTGAGTTGCTTCACTGCATCTTTGGCTTGGGGGTGGTAAGCTGAACATAATTTGTGTTGTTGCTAATAGGGAAATTATTTCTTGGAGGTCCAACAATGGGCCACGTTTTTTCAACTCCTTGCAAATACCCCATTGTGGTAACACCTCGCACAGGAGGAATTTAGCTGCAGATTTGGCATTGGGGTGGGCACATGGACCTACTTCAAGCCAATGAGAGAATGGGCATACCACAACAGTTAAATAGGAAAAATTATTGCATCTGTTAAGTATATCTGTGTGGAGATGTTGAAAAGGCCCTGAAGGGCTAGACAATGTTGCCTTAATCATTCTGAATGTGTGATTGGTGGCTTAACGTTGGCAGGTCACGCAATTGGTGATTAACTCTGCCATGTCTTCCTGCAAATTTGGGACAAACAACTGCTGCAATGCACTCTTTAGAGGTGTGTGCTTGGTGACGCAGGTGTTCCAGGGCAGTTTCAAGTAATTCCTGGGGCATGATGGGTTTCCCTGACATATTTTGTCTCCATGTTAAATCTGGGGGTATAAATAACACCCTCTCTTTGTCCTTAATGCTTGCCTTTGTTGAGGTGCCTGTCCCTGTAATTCTGTTATGTGAACCACGGTTAGGGCCTGTAGAGTTTAGTAATTTACGCTTGCTGTCAGTGTGTGAAAATGTGGCAAATAGTTCTGTTATGTATGGTAATATGCAGCGTATTTCTTCTACTGTTTCTGTTACATCATTGCCATGTAACCTTTTTTTTTAAATAATGTATTTTATATTTTTTTGTGCTGTAAGTTACACCACTGCTAATGCTGAGGGAGAAGGTTGTGCTTCTATTCATCCAGAAAATAAATCTGCATGTTGCACAGGTGTGCCATCTGATTTTTCCAAACTCTCCCCTTCTGTCTAGACAACCGTGCGTGTATTGTTGATGATGTGACCTATGCCGAATCTGAATAAATAGTGGCACAGCATCCTTTTGACATTTCTATTGCTGTAATTAATGTCATTAGTTCTGCTGAATAGTGTAGTGGGAGTCTCCTCGTTGATACAACCTCAAACTCCTTATCCTCGTATCGTGCAGCTGCTGTCCCTGTGTGTCTTTAACCAGTGTTCTGATTGATAAATGTCCTTCCTCCAGGGGGTCTTCCTTAACCTGTGCTTGGCTGTCCAATACGTCCTGTTATGTGCTGAAATAGTGTACATAGTCACCTGGTTGCACTGGTTCTGCAATGAATGTCGCTGGATTAACAATTACGACACACCCTATGTTAATGGAGGGATTGGATAGTATCACCTCATACCCAGAAGCTTGTTGGGTGGTAAGGGTACATTTGGATTTATCAGAATAGTAAATCCTGCATGCGCTACATAGTGTCGCATTGCAGTCGATGGTAAATGTGTCATGACCCTCGCCCAAAACCCCCTCTGGCATCCTCTTCAAAAGCCCTCATGGGGCCAGTCGTGGCACCTATTGCGCCAGGCTCATACACCATGAATAACAATGTGCTTGGGAACTACTTTATTGTATTGTCAGCCAACATGGAGGCATCCACATAGCTTGGTTCCTAAGAACCAAGCTATGCAGTGTAGTGTTTTGGGTGTGGTAGCCTAGGGACTACTTTACCTGGACTATTTTGTTGGGGCTATTTAAACCACACCCGAACACGCTTCGCGTTAATTTGCAGCTTGCCATGTGATGCTCACCGTGTTCAGCTATTCCCTCGAACCTCGGAGAAGCAGAACCTGCAAGGAGACAAAAGGAACATCATTAGCAGAAGCATCTTACCTGCAGTCTTCATCTTTAAACACTCGCAGCTACTGAGAACAGCTTCCTTGAATCTGCACGCCTCCCGGACAGAACAACCTGAAAGAGGAAGATAGAGGCAACATTAAAGAAAGCAGTAGAGACATTTACAAATTATGAACTGCTCAAAAGGCTTACCTGGCTGGTCGCCTCTCGGCTGGCACCACTCCGGACATTCCACTCACGCTGAAGAACACCGCAACCTACAAGGAAGGAAAACACAGGTTAGCAAAGGCAAGACTTTGCAGCGCTGCGCATAGCCCTACTGCATCATAGCACTCTTAATGCACCATCATTTACCAGCGGGGCTCAACCAAGCCAGTTCGCCGCGCTGACGCTCCGCATACCTAAGGGAGAAAAAAGAGACATTTTAAACAAAGAAAGGCATGCAGGATAGCAACAAAACTAAAGAACAGCAATATGACCTACCTGAACAATATCGAACAGGCCGGCATCAGTGAAGTAACTGGACCGCACTCGCCCATGAAAGACAACGTGCCCCTGCAAAGAAGGCAGGACGGAGAGCACGCGTAATTCTACCACAAGGTGAGGAGAGGGCGCCAGAGGGACTGAAATCATACGGGGGTGAAGGGAGGATACTTAGCCCACTCGGTCAGTCTTGAACACAGTCCTCCTGTATTTTCAGGCAGAACCTTCGCCGCAGACCAAATCGGGGCAAAGCTGAGAAGCATACCAGAGAGTAACCCGGCTGGGTGGCGTCCCTGTGGATACCAGGTGAGCTTAACAAAATGTTGAAGATTTAGGAATGGCAAAAGCTGCTGCTCACATGGAAAATGCCCATTATAATGCCAAATACCCTGTCAAAACACCACTGTAATAAGCCAAAGGCTTGAGTCACTTAGAGTTTTCTGGGTGAGGACTGACATTGTTGCCTGACCATTAGGATGTGCAAAAAAGAAACAATTTCATACAATAATTTGGGGTTGCTGAAACCAGTGCTTTACTAAGTGCATTCTTTAACCCTTTGCATTAATCTATAATTTCAGGTGTCCGTGGTAGAGGGCCCTTTATTTTCTGTGCTTCCTCTAACACCCTGTAGGAGGGGCTTGTAACTTGTGTAATCAAAGCTCCAGGACCGGCAATGGCTGCATAGGTCCAAGAACTGTTGCATCCCCTTCACTGTGCTTGGTTGTGGTGTATTGTGCACCGCTGCCACCCTTTCTGGGGTAATCCTTCTCCCTGATATTATCTGCCCTAGATACACTACTTGTTTCTGGCAGTACTGCAGCTTTTCCTTGTCAACCTTGTACTCTTCTATGGTACTGCACCACAGGAGGTCATACGTGATCGTTTCACTGTGCTCTGTGTTTCAAATTTCCTAAATCCGTTTGTAGAACTCTGTAAAAACAAAAAAAGCCTGTGGACTCTTAATACCCTTGTGGTAAATGAGCGTGTTGGAACCTTAGCTAGCGGTAGGTAAATGCAGTAGTTACTGAGAGTGGAATGAAATGGATAATAATGCGTTCTTCAGGTCAACTACAGTAAATTAAGTTGGTTCTGTAGGTATGTTACAGAAAATGGTGGCTGGATTTGTCACTACCAGAAATTCTACTTATACTATGTTATTTATAAGGGGAGAGGTGCTGCACAATCCTCCAAGATCTCCTTAGCCTTTTTCCCTGGATATATATGGGGATTCTGATGGCTGTATGTTGCCCTGTCGCCACAATGCCAAAATTGTTTGATAAATCCCTTCAGCTTCTCGTGTCCTGAGGTACTGGTTGAGCCAGGGCACAATCGACCCTGGTTTTAGTTTGGTACGAACGGCCCCTATTCCTCTCAAAAGGCCCACCTCATGGAGTCAGCTGGTCTGTATTACCTTAGGCACCCTGTTCAGATCTTCTTTCAGGTGTGCTAATAGTGCTTTGGTAAGAAGTATTTTCTGAGGAACCTCTACAACCACCGACATGGTATGCATATTTGGAACACCATCTCACGTCAATCGTCTATAAAAGCAGTTAGTCTGTCAAGCGTTGTGCTGAGGCAATGAATAAGACAGTGCACCGTTCAATGCTATCAACGTTTGTGCTGTACAAAACTACTTGGTCTTTGTTTGTTATGGCTGCTTCTAAATGTATTGTGATAGTGGTGCCGGGCGCGACTTCCTTGTGAACTGTGGGCTTGAACAGAAACTGTGGTTAATCTGAATGTGTGGTCTTTGATCCTGGGCACCCATCCTAACGGTGTCTGGACCCCGTAAAGGAATAACTCTGGAGGAAGTGACGCAGAGCGCTGCGGGTGCAGAATGCTTGTATGTTTGCAGCGTCCCCGTGTGCAATACGTGCCTGGAGCGGAACACCCTATGCCCTTTTTTTGGGGAAAATGATAGTCATGTTTAGTTTGCTCATAAACCCTGCCCAGTATGTTAATCTGCATCTGTTTTTGAGTAGAACAATAGTGCTACAACTTCTTGTCTACCTATGGAAAGGGGCAAATCTTCAGTAAAAGGAACTGTTGGAACAGCCCCAGAAAACCCCTCTGTGTCCGTTATTTTGTCTGACAAAGGAAACCATTCTTACTTAATACAAGCCTTGGTAGCCCCTGTGTCGACCAAAAAGGAAAATGACTGGTTACCTATTGTCACTGCAACCTCTGGTTCCTCTTCCAGGTCTGCAGTTACTGATAGAATTGGGCACGTCAGAGCCCTCTCTGGGCTGTCCTGTGGGCCAAACGTATCTGTGCCTGAAAGCGTTTCTTCCCAATACTGTTACTCCGGTGTAGATGGCCCTGCGCCTTGGGGTAACACATTTCTGACCCACTTCTGACCATGTGCCTGTGCTTGGAGGGCATTCTGTTGTTGCTGTTGGGGAAGCTGCTGCTATTCTGCACTCTGTATAGTTTGAGCAGTTGGGGGCTTCTGCTGTGGGGTATTTTGGCCAACAGGGGGCATCCACTGTGGTAACGTGAATGGCATATGTTGGGGTTGCATCCATGACTGTATGGGATATGTCATGTTCTGGTATGTTGGGATACCCCCAGGGCCATATTGTACCAGATTCCTCGTCTTCATTCTCGTGAAAAGTGCCCCATTCTCCCACAAATGAAGCACGGTCCTCCGAACCTTGGTCTTGCTCCCCATATCCAAAGCCAGTCCTCCTTTCTCTCTGAAAGCCACCCCTTGTTTTCAGGAAATATCCAATAGCCTACTCATGTGGAGGATATCTTGCTTGTGGAGTATACCCTACTACACCCCCTGATCCCCTCCCTGTTGGTAGTTGTACTGAGGCTGCCCTTCTGTGATGCTTGTAATCGCTGCTCTTTCCATGCTAAATTCAATTTCTTTTGTACCGGCATCACTTCTGTGATTGGTCAGTTTTGCTTCTTTTCTTGTCCTGTTTATGGTTGTTATACATGTGAGCTTGTATCTCGGCCCACCCTTTCGTCTGAATGCCGAACACCTTCCATAATTCTGTCTGCACTGCTTTGGGTAGCCCTTTTACTAATGTGATCAAAAAACAGGGGATGATCCAATCTCATGGTTGTTTTGTTTCTAACCGCCACATCTTCTGTATCTGCTGAATATACATTGCAGGGTCAGAATGCGAGTGAAAATCGACTACCTGAGGAATCTCTGTATATTTACCTTTTTTATACTCTCCATATGTGTGTTCCACATTTATTGAATGGCACAGCATCGTGGCCATTACTGTGTAATCTTGCCCCATCATCTGTTTCCAAGTGCATCTTCTTGTTCACCCAATAACAAGGCAAACACACTTTTCATAAACTCCTTCAGCCAGGGTGATCCCTGCTCTGTTTCCCGAGGGGGTCAAGCCACTTGCCCACCCCCGTTGTGAGGGACGGCAAGCTGTTAATTGAAATTACTGATTTTTTTTTTTTTTTTGTTATGGTACATGCTGCGCGCCCTCTGCCTTTCTGTAATGGGGGACACTGTGACCCCTGCATTTGAGGCTGTGCCTTCTCCTCGGGCCACAGTACCCTACTAATTCATTCCTCCCAAAAGGTTCTTTCCCCTGCATCTTCTGTTACATTCATGCCATCATCAATTTCTGCCTGTGCACCACCACATGCTGATTCGCTGTCCACTTCCTCTATGGTAGGGAGATTTTTACTGTCAATTTTAAACCTGATCGTTCTTGTTGTCCACTTATCTGCTGCGCATCGACCCTCCTCCTGCTGTGACGAGCTCCTCTTCTGCTTCCTTTAATACATCCTCCATCTGCCTTCGTGAATGCTTCTCTACTTCTAAAAGTACTGGGTTTTTAACAGTGTTTGGTGTAGTTTTTCTAACTGCCCCTGCTGGTTTCCTTTTTTATCGTCACCTACAGGCGCAAAAGGGAGTTTAGTATATCCTTCAGCGGGCTGCAGAGGAAAGCACACATAAGAGGGTGGGGCTGAAGTCACTGTAACTTCCTTATCAATTTTCTCTGTTTCATGGTTGGGAGCATCCGCCACTTCCTCAAACATTTCCCACAATTCTAGTATCCTTTCTCTACTCAATTTCTTTCCCTTGTGTGTGGACAATAAATGCGTACATATGTTCTAAAACCTGTTTTTCATATTTTATTCCTATATTGCTGGAGTGCTTCATCCATATGTTGGAATGGAAGTATCCATGATGTTAATACAAATCCACCCATCTTCTGAAAATCTATTGACACTGTTCCAGCAGCGTCATATACTTCCTAAACTACTTCGTCCCACCTATAAATTAATTTATAAAAAGCCCAATTTCTCCCACTAGACCCCCATTTCCAATAAGTCTCCACAGTTCTTAGTTCCACCAATGACCCCGTTTTTATAAACCGCTATTCTTTTTCGTGTCAAAGGCCCCTGCTCCCCCCACAAACTCGGCTTTTCTTACTCATACATGCCTCATCATCCACCTCTAATGCACCACTCTAAAACAACCCTTGGCCAAAACCTCTAAATATATCACTCCAATAATAATTTAACAAATACTTACATTATATTCTCTCACCCCTCCCAGAGTGATGGAGGGATCCCTTTTTGCCTTTCCCCTTCTAAGGGGAGATCCCACATCTTTTCACAACTGTTTTCCACTTATGATGCCATCTTTCCCCACAATGGAGGAGATCCCTTCAATATCACATATTTCTTCACAGCTTCCTTCCAACTTAATGTACTAACCAATTAAACAACAAAGCAAACATCCACAATGCTGCGTTTTTTTTCATGCGAGAGTGCACTTGTGTGGTATGGAAACTCGGAGTCCCCTCAATGCGAGTCTTCCCATCTCAACTGCTTACAACACCCGGATCGGGGTCCCGGCTAAGGGATCAGTCAGGCTTTCAGGTAGCTCGGCTTCTGCTCACGTACTCGGCTGTACGCACACTATCTGGTCTCTGCAGGCCCCCCACTCCAAAGTGTGAGGCAGGAAGCACCCAGCTCTTCGGCGGTACTGGAGGTCTCACTGGGGCCTCCGAATGTAGAGGTGCATTCCCCCAATGTAATCCAGAAAAGGAACACAAAATTATTAAACGGAACCACACAACCCATCCCACATTATTGGCCCTTTGGTCTTCCGGCCCTTGCACCTGCAACTTCCGTCTCGAGAAATGCTGCCAGTTCTGGATATGACCTACTAGTTAGTAAATGGAATTCACAGCTTGCAAGAAAACGCACCTTTTTATTTGCACATTCGGTCAGCAGAATGTCAGACAGCTCTGTGGAACTGAACTGCCTGCCCATTTCCAGGCTGCAATATTTAAAGTTTAAAACCGCAGATTAACATATTCTCTAGAAGCAACTTTAATTCCACCGTTTCAGTTTGGCTGTTCGTCATCAAGCCCCTAAAAAAACAGTATACATTTCACATTGTGATTTGTGGTATTCCTTCATGTCACCATTGAAAATCCCAACTCTCAAACATGTCATTTAATAGCTGAAAATGTTGCTCTCCTATTGGTTTGCACTCTTGTAATTGATAAAAATCTCTGACCTAATTTGGACAGCGACAACTGAGACAAGTCTGGTGTCAGCATCCCACCAAGACAGACCAATGGTGTAGTGAGTGGAAATCGGTGAGGGCAGAACTTTGTTGCATCCAATAGACCAGCACAACCCATTCCCCATTATCGGCCCTTTGGTCTTCCTCCCCATGCACCTGCAACTTTCGTCTCGAGAAATGCTGCCAGCTCTGGATATGACCTACTAGTTATCTGTTAACAATGGGGGGGGGGGTGTTTGTGTGTGCGGCTCTGCTCCTAAACATTAATTTCTTTTGTTTATCTGTTTCAACATGGCCATTTTAACTGCAGACCAAATGTTTTGCTCTGTGGGGGTGCCGTGTTCACACTGCTACCTGGGCCTGTGCATATATCTTACTGTGTCCTTTACGACCATTTTGTGTTCATGAGTTTATCGTCTGAGAAGTTTTGCTGTCTCGAGCCCCCATTTCAGGCCCCTGAGAAGTTTTCTCCCTTGCATCCTGGCCATGGCTGCTTGGAGCGTTCTGCCCGTCAGCAAGATAACATTCAATCAAATGTCCATAGCTCAAAAATGTGGCCTATCACATTAGAATGAATGGCAAAAAATGCAGCTGTTGGCAATGGTAGATTTTAAAATGGCAGACCTCTAGTTCAATACAACAACTACACCTACTAAAACTTTACCCAATCCAAATACATGAAAACTATTCACCTTTTATCTAATATAAATTGTAAAAAGGAATGCCGAGAGATTTTGCTGCATGTGTGTGTTTTCTATGTAGCACAAAGCCTGGACGCTTCCTGAAATGTGGCAAAATGACATATGCTCTCACATCGCACCATGGAACACATGACCCACCTATGCCAGTAGCAGAGGTCTGCCTGTTTTTAAAGGCGTTTTCTAATCCTGTACTTGCACACCTTTCGAACCCTGAACTTGCATATTTACACCAGTTTATTGGAGCATATGATCTAATCCACGTAGATTCATAACCTTTCTTGGAGCTGTTCAGGATGTTCTAAATACGAGAAGTAAAAGTCTATAGGCTCCAATTTAACACCTAATCATTAACTGTTATGATATTAGCCATTCTGCAGCTGTCAACAGAACGTACTTGGGCAGTTTCTTTCAATAGAAAGCCGATCTTTGTAGTGTGTGTGCTCTTCGACACTATTGATAGGTTAGCGTACTACTTTGTAAATGATCTGAACGGCATTCCAACCAAATTGTTACCCGCCCTTCCCCAAATGTTCTCTCCGGGTCCTGGGGGACAAAGTGAGCTTACGTGTTAAACACAAAAAATGGACTTGACGTGCATGGGCACGATGAGACAGAGCAACAGAGGGGGAAATGCGGAGGCCATGTTGTGACATCTTTTTATATTCAAAGCGATTTACTTTAGAAATGGCACAGCAATATGTATAATATATTGCAGTCTCCTTTTTTAATTTAAGACTAATTAAAACCATTTCCTCCTTTTAATTGTATATCTCGTTGTGTTATTGGTATACTTTCTATCCTGAAATTCAAATAAAAGAAAATGCATTAAAAATAAACGTTCTATCCAGGAATCGCAATACACTTAATGTTTGTACTTCTATTTTGTTGCAATTTGAACTCCATATCATTCATTTTAATATGATCCCTGCGTATCCCAAAACCTTTATTTGGTCAAACTATTTCATTTTTGTCTTGGGCAAGTCCCCTCTCCATTTCGCTTAACCAAGTCAGTACTTGGTTGTTCCTAGCCTTGCGTGGAAGGGGGAACGCAGGGGGTGCAGAGTGAGATGGAGGGGGTCAGTTTCCGCATTAACTGTGAGGAGCAACTGGGGGTGGAGCAGAATAAACTGCTGCCTCGTCAGGTTTTATCAGGGAAAGTGGCTTCAAGGAAGGGCAACTTTGGGTGCAGGCAAGACAGCTTATGTCATGCCTTCTTGGGTGGGCAATTTCCACAGCTTCTGGCTATGTCATGGAACAATTCTCCCTGGCAAATTCCCTTTTAACATGACCGCCCCAACTCTTAATAAATAATGTTAAATTGCTGTGTGTTGTAGTGAGTGTTTGTGCAGGCCTTTTCACTTGTCTTTTCCGATTGTGGCGTTTTAGGATGTATGTATACATTGACGTAACCTAGGTATTTTCTATTTAGGGCGATGTACAAAGATGGTCTAGGCAAATTAATTTGCAGTGGGATACTGGGTGACAATAATGCATGAGCAAAACAAGACATCCAAACTAGCCTACCGGGCCCTGATTTTCACCCTGTTTGCGCATGTCGTAATATAAATACTCATTTTCTCAGAACAGAATAATACTACTGAAATAAAATGAACAGAGGAAAACTAGGTATTTTGGTGTCACCACAGCCCACCCACAAACTATAATTTTGTAACGCACTCTGCCCAGACCAGCATATGTAAGGCAATGCTTTGTAGTTGAATTTTTGTAGGTCACTTGGGTTATGTATCCCACTTTCTGTTGAGCTACAATCATCCATAGGGTTTAGGATGACCGACTTTGGTATTTGTAATCCTTATGGTACTGGGGACTTGCCTATGCGACTTTTAATCGACTTGTTTAATCCATTCAAGAATAATGAAGTGGTATATGTTGTACAATTCTCCCAAACGTCCGTTTGCGTTTGATAGGTGGAATCCTATAACCATCACAATGTGTGCAGCAAAGGCGGTAGGAACTATTTCCTGACAATGGCGTAGAAAGATGGAAATTCTTTTGCTGTTTGGATTTTTTTATTTTTTGGCGGTTTTTAAAAATAAAAACACCTCCTGATGCACTTGGGCACCATTCCTCCTCCTTCCGCTCCCTCCTTCTCACGAATCATTGAAATACTCTTCTTGAGCTAATGCATGTACTCATGGATGCTATCATTTTATGTTTCTGCTGGGTTTTTAAAGTGCAAACCTAGCTGTGTGGCAACATAGCAGTGTGCAGAAAGGGGATACAGCAGTAGGTTACAATAATGTTGATAAAATTACTTGAATAAACTACAAAGTGTACTAATGGTAGGATATGCAACGTAACCTAGTGTGTATCACCCATCTGCCACTTTTGTTGGCCTTGCTGCATGCCCGTGGCTATCGGAAGAGGTATTTGGATGGATAGCAGGAGAGGCAAATGCCCGTGGTGTCGATTGGTGCAGGCAGGAAGGGCCGGGTCCTGGGTGCTGGTCTGCTTTTTATGGGTTTGGTTTGAACACTTATCTGTGGGGCAGACCAAGTTCATATAGGCTACCAGACTTCAGTTCTGGTTAGCCAATGATGCAGGGAGGGTGGTGTGATGGGGCTTAAAGAGTAAATATTAGCTGCGCCTCAATTAGTAGTGATATGCTGAAGGCTAGGTCTATGGCGGCTGTCTGTGGGAGATTTGTGTATGTAGTGTAAGTAGATCGCGGGGGCGTCTGTTGATTGGACGGGGTCGACCTTGCAAGGCAAAACTACCAGATGTCCTGCCTCCATTCCTACTACTGGCCTCTTGCAGGTTGTCCCATTTCACATTGTCACTGCCAAGCCCTGTCTCTGTGTGTCTCTTGCTCTCAAATACATTGAACCCCATGTGTAATACCGATCTATACGTTTGCAGATGAGGGAAGGTGGCAGTCTGTACACTCAACTCATTATCATAAGATGCATTCCAATGGTTGAAACTGCGTAGGGTTACCTTTTTTTAGTCTTGAGAAAGAGGCTGCTTAAGATCTGAAGACCCCAATCACTTCTCTCACCTTTCTTGGTATGCTGTTTGGCAGTCTGAGTGCACTCTCAGACTTCACTCTGGCTTGCTCGGATGCAGCGTTAGTGGCCAGCTGGGGCTCTGGCCCATCAGAGTAATCCCTGTCGGATAAGCGAGTGATGCTTGTCGGGTGATCTGGGCAGGGTCCTGAATGCATGGCCACTTCTCCCAGAGGTTTACCCTAGTGGCTTTCACAAGCATCAAACTCCCGCTCTCACGCAGTGGAAATAGCCACAGGCCAAAATGAAATTCCATTTCCCACCAATTGATACTACTCTCCTTGTATAGAGACATCTAC
Source organism: Ambystoma mexicanum (assembly GCF_040938575.1). Taxonomy (NCBI): domain Eukaryota; kingdom Metazoa; phylum Chordata; class Amphibia; order Caudata; family Ambystomatidae; genus Ambystoma; species Ambystoma mexicanum. The sequence goes on along the minus strand of NC_090928.1, from coordinate 200,213,335 downwards.
GTAACTTAAGTTTCAGAATGATGCTGAAACCTTGCAGGGGGTCTTCACAATGAAGCTGGTCGAGTGGGGATTGGGGTTGCAGGCAGAGGATTCAAGTTAATCGCGTAAGGCCAACCCATTCTTATTTTCTTTTGTTGGTAGTTCCACTACAGTGCTCTCGTTGAAGCTGTTTCTGTGAGTTTCACGTGACCTGACCTGCCTAACTGCGTTAAGTCCCATGATCTGCATCAGCCATTCCTTCTCTCGCCTTATGTTGTGGAAGAGGGAGCGAGTTGAGTTCCTTTTTTAGACCGCATAGGGCCAAACCATTAATCAACTCGTACTGGGATTCCTTTCAATGTACAAAGGATAGGGTGACCAGAAGTCCTGGTTTTCCCAGGACAGTCTGGGGAAATCACCCTCTGTCCTGGGGTCCCGGGAGTTTTTTTATTTTAGAAACCCAGTCCGGGGTTTGCATGGTTGGGCGGCTGTGGTAATTACAATTGTAATTATTTTTCACAACACTTTCAGAATGTTGGAGCTGGAGGATTGGCTCGAACCCCCTACTTTTCAAGTAGAAGTCACAACACTTACTGACTGTGCTACAGCGACTGACTTGGTAATGACTGTACAGCAAGCCATGCAATATCAATTGGAGAAAACGCTTGTTTTGAATTAACATGCCAAGATTCACAGACAAAACTGCACAAATTAGATCATAAACAGTTTAGAAAAAGGAGAAGTGCTGGAAATATGCAGCCTGATTCATGGAATTATTTGCGTGAAAAACGCAGATTTGCGCACCTTTCCGGCCGAAAATCCCTGTTTGAAGTATGCAGATTTTTGGGCAGAAAGGCGCGCAAATCTGCGTTTTTTCACGCAAATAATTCCATGAATCAGGCAGATGATTGGGTGTTGGTTGTGGGGGGGGGTGCTAATTGGTGGGCTGCAATGGAGTACTCCCTCTTTATGTTGGTCGTCCGGGTTTTTCGTTTTGGAAATCTGGTCACCGTACAATAGGGCTTTAAAATATGGGGAAGTAGCCTTGGTGAAACTAAGGAAATGGGTAAGCTGAAAATGTGTGTCTCCCACTATGTATAGATGAACTATTAACTGATTCCCTTGATAAAATAAGTGGGTATCGAGTAACGCAACACTAGTCATCTTTTACCTTGTGGCTTCCCATTGGTCGGATGTTAACTAATTAACATTCATCCTAACGGGTCCACACTGTCCTAGATCTGTACCAAACTAGCCTTTGGCCACGATTTTGCCTACCGTAACAATCTGGTTGCTAGTTGTCCATTGATTCCCAAATTACCATTTTCTAAAATCTACTGTTCAACTGGAAAACCTTTTCCTAAGTCACTTTAACTCGTGATCTAACAAGGATTGTTTTATTACGAGAGGGTAGAGGCTGTAACCCTGCATTTCGAGAGCTTTGCAGCACCAGACCTCACCCATTGCTACTTTTGTTAGAAATGTTTCTCCTTTTGTAGAGCATTCCATTGGGCTCCTTGCAACTGTAGAATAAGATGCGACAAATGAGCCCAGAGCCTTCCACCATTTCTCTGTACCAGCAGGTTTATTTATTTAATTTTTTAAATAAAGCTGAACCCAGTACTCAACATAAGATTTAGAGTTTGGCATATTTGACTTATTATAAAGTTGGGTATACAATGATTTTTTTTTTTAGCAAGTAAAAATGTAAGTCGTCCAATTCCCAATTGAAGTTTTGTTTATAAGCTGGTAAAAATAGGTTTTAACTGGAACACAGACATTCTGTTTATTTATTTTTCTTTTTTGCTCCTAAGCTTTCCATGTACATTAAAATTTATGTTTACTTCTGATCCGGGAGTAATAATAGTAGCTTGTACTACGTGCACTACTGGTGCAAACATATCCATGGAGCCGTGTGGGTGAAAGCGGTTGCACAAGGTTGTTGTGTCCGTTTCCCTATTTTTATATAGTATTTCTACTCCCTAATTAATTTTTTTTTGAGTTTTGCCCTATTTTTGGTACCAAACGTGGCCTTTACTCCCCTTCTCTAGGGCTGGCTGAACCTTTAAAGACACTTATCCATATGTGGCCTGGTAAAATGGGAGCACTTCAAGTCCCCCCTGATCAGTTCAAGTACACCATTGTGAGAGAGCCCTTGTTGCCAAAATATTTGATCAGATTTGTTTCACTGTCCTCTCCATATTAATCTGCACTCCTTCTTAGGACTACTGACCCATGCTGACTAGTTTGCCCCCAATGGTCAAGAAGCTTGCACTGCTTGCTCACCCCTCTCCAGCCTCTTTCCTCTGGAGTTATCCAGCCATCTTCAAGGGCGTAACCATTCTTGGTAATTGCAACGAAGCCCTCGGCTGACCTTAACAATCCCTCCAGCTATTGGCCTGCCCTCTTCCCCCCGCCCTCCCCCTATTAATCTGAAATCCTTGAACTACTTGTCTTCAATATAATCTCCTCTTACCTGGATTGGAATCACCTGTGGGACCTCTCCAATCTGGAGCTTGCCATGTTCGTTCTACATAGTGTGCTATTAACCATGCCTCAAACCTTTTTGTGTCAAACCTTCCTCCATTGGCGCCTCCCAGGGATCCGTTTCCCCCCCACCCCCCTTACTATTCACCAATTAAGTCTCCTCCCTTCGGCATCTAACCTCCTCCTTGGGTTCTCCTGGTAAATGACACACAGCTCTTGCTCTTACCCCATGTTTTTTTTTTTTTAAATATATTTTTATTTTGTTTTAAGTGAAAACAGTATAAACAAACTTGTGACATTATATACAATAAGACAATAAACACTTAAAAAAACACAACACTGCACTCCCCCCTCCTCCCCCCCAAGAGCTTATCAACAGGGTAGTTCTGTATCGACCTGGTGTGGCCGGGTGACCTCCTCCTCCGAGGCAGTAGGTTCTCCTCGTACCCCAAACAGACCAGTGACCAATAACCTCCAGGCCACTAGGCAGGCCACATCCTCCCCCCCCCCGCATTTACTGCATGCCTCTTGCCAGACCATGGTTTCGGCTTCCGCCCATTTTTGCAGATCCCTCCACCACATCTCTATCCTAGGTTTGTAGCGTTGCTTCCAGTTCATAGCTATCCTCCTCTTAGCGAGTATATACACTAGGTCTCTCAGTTTCCCCAGATGTCTGGTGTTCTTCGGTCTGGGGAACCCCCCTAGAAGGCAAGCCCAGGTCGTGTCAATGCTTATTGGGACCCCTTTGTCAGCTAACTTCTGTGACACTTCTCTCCAGAAGACTTCGATTACTGGGCAGGACCAGAACATATGCGTCATGTCCGCGTCCTCCTCGTTACATTTCGGGCATGCCTGCCCGAGTTCGCAAACTTAGCTATTCTCTTGGGGGTCATATACGCTCTGTGTGTGATATATAGTTGGATTTGCTGTAATCTAGCATTTCTGGACACTTTTTTATGATATCCCAGCGCCCGTTCCCACATCCCATCAGTCATCTGAACCCCCACCTCCATGTCCCATTCTAGTCTCAAGTCTGTCAAGTCCTTTCCCACTCGGGACATCACCACTTCATACAATCTGGAGATCTCGTGTCCGCCCTCCGATATGTCATATATTGTATCAATCAGGGCGTCCGGATCCTCCGCTAACACCGTCTCAGGCCAAGATTTTCGGATAATCCGTACCAACCTGAGGTATGTAACGTATTGGCCCCCATGTAGCCCAGTTTCTTCTTCTAGATCTGCAAAATCCTTGATGTCCCCATCTTGCCATATATCTCCTAACGTGGCCAACCCAACCGATTCCCAGTACATTCTGATCGTTTTTCTAAGTTGACCATCCCCCGCAGTCAAGGCAACCAGTGGCACCTGCGGCGAACACGGATCCGGGCTTTCCAGTAGCCGGCATGCTCTACGCCACATTTTCCACCCAAGTAACAGCATACCAGGGCGAAGATTTAAGTCTTGTCTAGGGACCCAGATGATCTCCTTCAAATGAAACGGGGTGCAATCTGTACCAACCAACCTGGACTCGGGAGATTCCTCATCAGAGAGCCACTGTGTAACATATTGCAATTGGCTCGCTACATAGTAGGCCTCAAAATGTGGTAATTTAATCCCTCCGTTATCGTAGAAGTTTTGCAGTTTCCACAGCGCCACTCGGTTGCGAGTGCCGTGCCATAGGAAGTCCCTGCACACACTGTCGAGTTTGGTAAAGAACTTCCTAGGTATTAAGTGTGGTATGTTGTTGAAGAAATGCAGCAGTCTAGGCAGGACAACCATTTTAAGCAACGCCCCTCGCCCTATCATCGCCAGCGGCAGCTTTTCCCAAAATCGCATGGACGCACGGATTTTATCCACAGCAACCTCGGTATTGTGCAGATGTTCGTTTCCCACAGTGTGATATATGTCTATTCCGAGGTATCGGAAGGACTCGGTTGCCCAAGGCATGGGCAATACCGGCAAGCGTTCCGTGGGGACCCTCGAATAGTACCCTAGGGGAAACATGCTCGACTTGCCGGGATTAACCGCTATGCCGGACAATTCGGCATACTTCTGCATGACCTCCAAAACTTACTGGAGGTTCTCTTCCGGATACTTTAGGTACAGCAGCAAGTCATCGGCATATAAGGATATCAAATGGCTCTTTCCTCCCACCTCGATGCCCACCAGGTCATATTGCTGTCTAAGATATACCGCTAAGGGTTCCAAGGCCAATATGTATAACATCGGGGACCAAGGTCATCCCTGCCTAGTACCCCTACCCAGGTGCCACTCCTCGGATATCACTGATCCCGTAAGCACCCTAGCCGTTGGCTGGCTATACAGCAGTCTCGCCCATCTGATATAGCCTGGCCCAAACCCATATTCCCTCAGGACCGCAAACAGCCACGGCCACCTCACCGAATCAAATGCCTTAACTGCGTCTAGGGAGATCACTGCCATTTCCTCATCTCTTCTGTTCCCTTCTTCTATCACTCGGTGGAGCCGCCTGTGATTATGAGTTATATTCCTGCCAGGGACATAACCTGTCTGATCCGAGTGTATCAGTCTGCCGATGACCTTGCGCAGCCTGTCCGCCAAGACCGCTGTCAGGATCTTACTGTCTTGGTTCAACATCGACAGCGGTCTGTACGATCCACAGTGTTGTCTCGGCTTGTTAGGCTTGGGTAGTGGTACTATCAGCGCTTCTCTGAGCGTGTCTGGCAATCGGCCTCCCTCAAATGATTCGTTATACATCTCCAGCATAGGGGGGAGTATCTCTGCGCTATACGTTTTGTAGAACTCACTCGGGAGTCCATCAGTGCCCGGGGTCTTGCAAGTAGGCAGCCGTTTCACCACCTCTTCCAGTTCATCTAGCGTAATGGGGCCATCTAACTCCTCCCTTTCCTCTGCACTAATCCTGGGCAGTTCTATATCTTCCAGTGTGTCCCTGATTTTATCCAGATTGTCTTCCCCTTTGTCCTCATACAGCGCTTTATAATAATCTAAGAAAGCAGCGTTAACCTCTTCCTGAGTGTGAGCCTCCTCCCCGTCTTCCCTTTCTATCTTCATGACCGGGGCCCTGGGGGTTTCTCTCTTATAAAGCCATGCCAGTAGGCGACCAGTTTTGTCACCTCCTGCATGTTGCCTCTCCACGTATTTCCTGTAATTGAGATCACAAAGCCGCTCCCAAAGCTCTGAGCATCGTTGTTGTAATTCGAGTACTAGGTCTGTGTCCCCTCCCCCTCTGGTACATTCACGCTCCAATTCTTTCTCCACTTTCTCCAGCTCAGCTAAAACCACCCCCTGAAGGCCCTTTGATTTAGAAATAGCGTCGCCCCTCACTACCACCTTGAAGGCCTCCCAAAGTGTACCAGCCGAATCCACACTGCCCGTGTTCTCCTCAAAGTACCTTATAATCGTCTCTCTAATATCTTCTCTAAAGACCGGGTCTCTGAGCGCCTCTGCCCGAAGGCGCCATGTTGGAATCCGCCCTCTGGGGCGGCCATATTGCCAGGCCATCACCAAGGGCGAATGGTCCGACAGGACCCTCGCTCTGTATTCAACCTGTGTAGTTGTTATCGCCACTTCTGGCGTAGCAAAGAAGTAATCTAGTCTCGTATGCAACTGTTGAGGGGCCGAATAATGAGTACTGCAAGGCCGTGGGGTGTTTCAATCTCCAGACATCTTCTAGTCCAAAGTCATCTAATAGTACCCGTAGAGCCCTGGCCGCTGGGGTGGGCCTGTCTACTTTACTGTCGGACCTATCTATCTTGGGGTCAAGAACACAGTTAAAGTCCCCCCCCCCCCCCCCCAGATGATCGGTTCCCCTGCGCACGGGCCCAGGCGTGTACATAGAGTCCTGAAGTATACAGCAGTATTCTGATTGGGGGCATATGTATTAATAATACTCAGTCCTCTGTTCTCAATCAGTGCCCTCAGTATTACCAGCCTACCCTCCGTGTCTACCTCCTCTCGTACAATTCTGAGTGGGACATGCAGGGCCACCCAGATCAGCACACCTCTGGCATAGGCCGAGTACGGGGAGCCCACCACTGTACCACCCCATTTTTTCTTTACTAGGTCTAGTTTATGTTGGGCCAGGTGCGTTTCTTGTAGTAGGGCAATGTCGATCTTCTGTCGCTTAAGATACAACATGACTTTATTTCTTTTCAGGTAATTATTGAGACCTCGGACGTTCCAGGTGGCAATCTTGAGGTCACCCATGGCAGCTATGTGTCTTCCCACCCCACTTACGGGAACCTCCAGCGGTTCTCATGACACAGGAAGCGTCCCACTGCAGCCACTCCGCGAATAAGCTCATTCCCAAACTAACCACACACACAACCAAACTCCCTTTCCCCTCCCTCTCCCACCCTCCCCCCAACACCACACACCCCAACTGTTGCCCAGCTTCAACAAAAGAGCTCAGGCACCCCCACATCTGGTTCCGCAAACACCGGTCCGTGCACGGAGCCCAGTAGGGTGAGGTCGCCCTAATGGCCACCTAACCTAAGCTATTGTGGGGAGAGAGTATCGCTCCATGGGGCTCCCGTTCAATAATAATCTCAGTGTTTGTGACAAACAGTACAACCAACTGACCTTCCATACCGAAGGTTCCGAACCGACTATAATCAAGTCTGAGTCCATGAGTCGCGCCATCTTGCGACGCCATTTTACGTCTTCCGCAGCTACTCCGAGTCCTTCTGGGGCCGGTCCACCGATTCTTGAGGGCACCCCTGTGCGTCGAGCCACTCCATGGCGTCCTCTGGGGTCTCGAAAAATAAAGTTTTATGCGCCTGTATGACCTTCAGTTTTGCAGGGTAAAGCAACATATATTTGTAACCTGCCTCCCTCAGCCTCCGTTTCACAGTCCCAAAGTTCATGCGGCTCCGCTGCACAGCTAGGGTGTAATCCGGATACGCCGTGATGTTTGCTGTTCCTCTCTTGATCGTGCCTCCTTTTCGAAAATGTTCTAATATTCTTTCCCGATCACGATAGTTAAGAATTTTGGCAATGATGGGTCTGGGCGGGTTTCCGGGAGGCGGCCTCCTCGTTAGGGCTCTATGTGCTCTCTCCACTGCGAAGCCTTGGGATAAGGCCCCTTCGGATATCTCCTGCAGCAACATGGTCTCAACAAAGTCAGTAGGGTCACGGCCCTCCGTCCCCTCCGGTAGGCCCACAATGCGGATATTGTTGCGACGGGCCCGTCCTTCCGCCTCCTCCGCTCTACTTTCCAAGTTGCCCACCCTTTGGATTAGGGCGTGCAGTTTTGCCTTGTGGGTGGCACAGTCCGCCGTATTCGGGCCAACTTCTTTTTCCAGGGACTCTGTGCGCTCCGCCAGAACCCTAACGTCTTGTAGATTGACGTCCTCCTGGATCTCCCCAACTTTGAGGTCCAATGCCGTTTTTAATTCAGAGACAGTTCTAATTTCGACTCCCAGGCCGCTCTCAGGTCCGCAATCGCTGCCAGGATTTCGTGGTTAGAGCTCGAAATCGTTGCGCTACCCACGGCCGGTGCATCCTTATTCTTGGTGGCGTCCGGGCCCGGGGACGTTTTGGTGAAGTCGTCCAGCGTGGGCTGTTTCGCCTTAGGTCGCACTGCCTTACTGGACATGGTTCTGAGGATGTGCAGGTCTGCCGAATGATGAGTGGGCGCACTGCACGCTGACCTGCTTAGGTCTTCCCGCAACTCTTTTCAATCCCGTCTCGGGCCTATGTCGGCCATTTTGAGTCGCCCTTTGTTCTCAGCGTCTCTCGACTTTTCTTCTCCGATTTTAGCCGTCGTAGCTGCTATGACCTCCAAAAGTTCACAGTGCTTCGGTAGCACCTTCACACGCTGACATGCATATCGTCGGTATTCAATAAGCAGTCGCACTGCACTGATTTGCCCGGATCTGTTCAGGATCTCGGGAGCTCCGCTGGAACGCGTCCTCCTACATGGCTCTCGTAGCCACGCCCCCTGCTCTTACCCCATGTTTACTCCTGTACACTCTGCCCGCGCGTCAGCTCCGTCTTTCTGCCATCCACCACTAGATGGCCCTTTGTCTATTGCTGAACTCCTCCAAACCTGAAGTAACTACCTTGCCTTCCTGCCTCTACTGCGCCCTCCCCGCCTTCCCTCCCCCATCTCGCTCCCTCTTGTCCTACTGTACCTTTTTCCGTGAGGCATCTAACCTCTTTTTTTTTTTGACAGCAACCTTAACCATCAACTTTAGAATTTTCTCTACCTTGACTGGATTAAAGACAAAGCTTCTTAACATCCGAAAAACCTGCCCCATTCTCCCTCATAGCTCCTATTCTGATCTTTATTGTTTAGTTTCCTTGACTGTTGCACCAGCCTCCCCCTGGGCTAAACATTCCAAGTGGCAAATTACTAGTGTGGCATAAAGTCACTTGCCCCCCACCCCCCTCAATTCTTCACATGCATACAGCACACCATTTCTTACTCACCAAGAGTCAATTCTCACTCGCCATCCGGCCAAAGTACTCCGTTTCGCCACACATGCCTTCCCCAGTTTTGCCTGGTCTTCTCCCTCCTTCAAGCACTGTGTAAGAGGCAGTTAGCTTTCCATGGCTAATCAGTCCCAGTTTACAAATCCCAGCATGGGCCTTCCCGCCCCTCCTAGCAACAGTATCCACTGCTACTCTTCCCCCCCCATGCACCCTCTGCTCTAGGTCACTCCCTAATATATCTGTCCCATTGCGTCTCCTCTCGCTTCTGCTTTACCTTCTGACCCTGCACCACTGAAACCCCTTCCGTCGTAGGCCAAAAAATGACCCTACTATTCAATCTTTTAAGACTTCACCAGAGCCTCCCCCTTACTCCTCCTCTCTGACCTGCCGCACCCTAACCTTCTTGTTTTGTGCAACTTGTGTCTATAGGCAGTCCCCCTCGGACTACTGTCTATAATAGTTGGTTTTGTCCCAGGTCTTTATATTGTTAATTCTCTCAGGCCAGTCTCTCAATATCATAAATGATTATTCATGGCACTTTGCTCAGAATTGCCCTGTCAACTAATGACTGCTTTGTTAGGTATTTCACCCAGAAGCACTATTAGCCTAAAATGAAAATGCAAATAAGTAAAATGGGTTGTTAGGGATGGGCCAGCAGTTCGATCAGGTATTTTTGAAATCTAAATGCATATTGTTAACTTTCAGGAGGGATTTAAGAATGTACACCTCCTGAGATTCTAGAATAAGGACAAAAATGGTTCCCTCATGACCTGAAAAACCTGCTCTGTTGGATTGCTCACTTGAACCATGCCCCTATTTAGCAGTCTGCCAGAGCTCTTGCAGCAGGATGTCAATGGGCCTGGTTTGCCATGGGCTGCTCCGCAATGCTGAAAGATTGCATTAGAGCCAATGCTCTGTTAAAGTGTTGGCCATTTTGTAGAAGCTTTTGAAGCTGTTGTTTATATTCATGTTTTTCTTTCTTTGTGCCGCATTTAATTTCTTTTTGCTATCATTGTATTCGTGTTGCTCGGTGCATTGTTTTTGTAATTGGAATGTTTAATTTTTTTCTGTCCACGGTGGGCAGTGGTTGTTTGGTTAAATAATACAAGGTTCCCAAGCCATAAAAATCGGCTGTTTCATAATGCAGTGTCTCTTTTATTGGGCTATTCTACCTTAACTTAAATCAGTGTTGTCGCCCATCTTAGAATGGAAGGACACCCCAAACAATGTTATTGTTTACTTGTACGTTTCAACTCCATGATAATGTTTCTACTCCTCTGCGTTTTCCTTGTAAGTGACAACTTTGAGCTGCGGTAAGTAATACAACCATGTATTAAGGTGAATGAATCCCTGGCCTATAGTATAGAAACCCAGTTTGCTTATAAAATGTGTTTTTGCAAGATGGTGTAATTGTTTCAGTTAAGTTTTACCGAGCGACTCGTCTAGTGGATTACATGTGCATCACTTTTTAAATCAACTTGTAATATTTCTTGTTAGGAGCTGTAACTCAAACAAAGGAGCTTGATTGTTAGTCAAAATAAATATCTGATTTCTGGAGCACACATAATGGATGCTGGTCAGAGAATTTAAAACCAGAATGAGTCTGCAGATCAAATCTGGAGTTGGACAGACAATATGGTATGGAAGCATTTTTTATTTGCTTTGATGACGTATTGACACCAACCCCTGCCAAAGTCAGTAGGTCAGGCTTTGCAAATGCAGAGCGTAAGCTTTTATCCTCTGGGGGCTTTACACAAAATATTACCCTCGACATTTACAAAGCCAGACCCATTGGCTTGCCAATGCTTGCTTCACACAACCCGCTCCATGTTCAACACCTCTCCCAAAAATCTGAATAGAAACCCTTTGATTTAAGGGTAGGATTGTTCTGAAAATGGTCAAAAAAGGGGGAAAGCTTGTGTATTATTGCATTTCCCACATGAACAAAACATAGCAGGCAAATTAAAACTATGAGCTACTTTGGGTAATGAACCCTTACATAGAAAATAAGAGTTGTCCTCTGCAAATCTTGACCCTTGACCTCCTCCATGTAATGTACGTTCACGAGATTTGTCAAGGAACTGATTTGGCCAGATACAAACGCACATACCGAAGCTAGTTAACGTTCAGCGACTCTTAAGAAAAAAAGAAAAAAAAAAAAAATAATAATAACACATATATACCGTTTATTTGCATAGGCCCAAAACAATAGCCTTGTCAGGGGTGCATATTTCGGAAATGACCTGCTTTGATTTTCAGCATACACACCTGGGACTAGTGTATGTCACACACATTCGCAAAAGTTAACCCTTCAGACTTGATATTCACACACACAGAATTCATATGGTATGCTCAGAATATGTGTATGCGCAATAGGCATACATGCATCACCTTCAAATTCGCCAGCATCATCTATATTGCTATTGAGTGCCCATGCTACCTTGCTGACCAGCTCTGCATCTCCACAGGGCAATGACCCACCAAAGGACATGTGCAGATGTGAACTCCACCGGGGCAGGAAGGAAAGAATTGGAGGACAGGCCTTCTCTGGGACATGGGGGCGGGGGGGGGTTCTCTTCTCGCCCCCCACCCCCTCAGTCCACACAAGACTTGCCCTAACAATTCAGGAAGGAGCTCAAGACACTCATCGATGAGGAATGGCTCCTCCCCTAAACCTATGTCCACACACCCACTCTACCTAATCTGATACTGTGCAATCTGCTCCCCCTAGTTCCTTGTCGATCACTTGCCGCCAAATTGCCTACCCCCTTCCTTCCTTGTAGCTTCCTCTCCCTTCTCTCTGAATCCCTCACTGTGTACATATCCCCCGCCCCCCCCACCCCCCCCCTATGGAATGAACTGTAAAGCGCTCTGATGCTTTCCTAGGTCTGCGCTCCATAAATACCCTAATTCTAATAATAGCTGTACGCTTGGAATGTTCATGAGCACAGCCATTACACCTGTAATGAAACAACCAGGAAACCCCCATAATCTAAAACGCGTGTGCGTGCGACAGTGGCAGATCTACGCTTTACTACTTTACTATCCGAGCAGTACCAATATTCTATGTGATTAAATGTATCTCCATTAGGGATTTTTTTAAATCTTTTTTTTTGGTGGTATTTTGAACAGCATGAGTCTTTCCTCATGTGGACTATGTTGGATGAATATGTATATCTACCATACTATATTGATGCTTCTTCCCTGAAGAAGGCTGGGTTCCTTTGACAATTTTACTCAAGGCCGAAACTCCAGTTGGCATCTTTCACTGCGTATTATGCCAATGATTGTCTCTACAAATAATTTCTTGGTTGCATAGTTGTCACAAGTGGGTGCAAAATTACCCAGGGTGCCATGTGGTTTAGAGTAGTGGTGCATGGTAGTTAACAGGATGGCGTATTTTGGTATTTTTCACCTTTTTCAACTTAATCAAATTATTTGTATATTTTCATATGATTTCTTGGTTTTGTTGATTGAGAGTTGTATAATCGTGGAAGGATGGATGTTTATTTGGCCACTTTGGTAGGGTGTGTCAGTAATGAGGGGCCTTTCAACCACATGCTTCATTTCTTTTCTATTCATTGTGCTGTAAGGGGGTTTCCAACTTTTCTAAAATGCTTTACACAACTGTTCCCATTGTCTTCACACTTTTCTTAATTTTGTTCATTCTACTGACTTGGTATGGGTTTTTCTTGTTTCAAATCCTTATCCCCACTGAGCCCATGCACCAATTGATATTGTGGGTCAACCTCATTAATTGGGTTTATTATATCCATAATGCGCATAGCCACAAACGATGGTCCCTGGATGAATTTGTATACCATCCTTCCATTATTCCAAATGTTGACTCTTTACGGTCCCCTCAACTCTGTCCTACACTCACACAAACACACACACACTCTCTCACTCTCTTGTGCACCCCAGACAAGCATCACTTAGACTACATGTACACTTGGTTCAGGAAGTCTAATGCAAATGGAATTGCAGTGGCCACAATCAACACATACAATAAGGAATAACCGCGCACACAGACTATGCATCAAGTTGCAACAATTAAGCTTGGACTATGAAAAGGCAAAAAAGAAGCGCAATGAACAAGCACAATAAACTTGGAAAATGAGCAACCACAACTGTAGGAATGGAAGTTGTTGTGAACGATTTACCTCATGCCTATAGGTTAGTGGAAGGCACCAACCAGAGTTATTTGGACTCCCAAAGAGAATTACTGTCGTACAAATATACCCAAGAGGTTTTAACTTTTTAAGTTTGGAAAGGTGTTTTTTAAATGAGCCTTGCTACAGATATGCAAGATCTTTAAAGCTTAACTGCTCCTTCGTAGTAAACGATATGTTTTTCTTTTGCATCTTGTGTGAAAGTTTGATTTGCGGCCAGATGGCCCATAACTGCTTTTAGCGTTCTGCTTCTGAAATCTTTATTTTAATCCCTGCAAAATGCACATCCTATCATTTTATCTTGTGTCCCTGTAGTCCGGCTTTCGCTCTGGTTGTGAACAGAAACTGCACCTCTTGCCAGGGGTAAAAAAGCAATCTACTAAGTCAGTACGGTTCGAAACGGAGGGGAGCTGGGGATCTTTAGCTCCTGCTTTTAGCCTGGAAGAGCCTGGTTAGCTTGATATCAACAGCTACCAGGAGCTACTTCTGGTTCCTCGGGCAAACTGATGCCGAACACACCTTTTTGTAACTTTAACTCTTTGCATTTGGGATAATCTATGAATAAACATTAGGGCTAAGCTAGACGATAGTTAAAGCATACGCGATTGTAATTAATGGACAACATGAAATGTTTGCATAGTATGTAGAAATTAGATTTGCAGAACGCTTTGTACTAGCTCCTGGTTCCCCAGTGTAGCTCCTAATCACTGGTTAAAACTGAATAGCCAGGAGCTGATTTTTGATCCTGCCCATCGAATCTTAATTTGGATCCTTGAGTCAATCTACCTGTTGCATCCCCTGTTTTTGACCTGCTCTCAGCACGCCCCCCTTTTTATTTTTATTTTTTTTGTGTGTGCCAATTTTCACTTTCCAATTGCTAATGGCATTTGCAGATTTTGAACCCTGCTCTTGTTGTGGAAGATGATGGCTCTTTTTGCAGTGCTTATGTCGGACTGTTGGCGGCATTTGACACCATCGACCAGGGCTTGCTTGTTGGTGGAGTGCCTAAGCTCTGTGGCCAGTGTTTGGGGGGGGCATTTTTGAGCAGTGTTAATGTATCACTTCAGTGGGTTCAAATCGGCAGTTTGTTTCCCTTGCCCCCCTTTGTTTTAGTACGATCTTTGCTCACCACTTGACCTCTTAATTTCCAGTACATGCTTCTGCCAGTGAGACACAAATGTGGTCAATGGTTCCTCCATAAAGATTTTACTTCCTCTGACTTGAAAACGTTAGCAGTTGGATGAGGAAAGTTCAATCGGTCTGAAACAGCGTTTTTTTTTTTTTTTTTTGATGCCTCACCTTCGATAAAGGAACCCTACTTTCCGACCACATTCATTTTGTGTATTTGTGAAATGTGAGTTTGCCTGCAATTGAAGGTGGAAAACACTGTTTATGGCTTTCATAGACCAGAACGACTTTCTGTCTCCATTCCTGAACTCACCAAATATTGGGTCCAAAGGGCTGCAACAAATATGCTGGTCGTGGTCCAAGATAAAAATCTCCACTTGAGGAGGAGGAGCAATCTTCATAGGGAATGTGCTTACGGACCCATGTTGGTCTTCAAAAAGTAACTGCCAATCTCTGCTCCCCTAGCATCCTGGGACAGAACTGTTTTGCTTTTCTTGGATCCACAGCTATGTTCCTGGACCCACATTCCAAAGCTTAAAATTATTTTTTGTTATTTGAGATTGCTGCTTTTGGTGAAACCATTCTGACGTGTGTATATGGTGTCCAAAACGTATTCGTACGCATCTTCTGTATGAGCAGTTTAGTTTTTGCACTTGATGAAGTTTAGTTTCTGCCCTGTTTTTGTGCTGTGCTGGCAGCTTAAATGCACCTCCCTTTGTGACGGGCATAAAGAGTAAAAAGCCATTCTTGGCTAACCAAACACTGTGTACAGTGTCGCTTTTTTCCTCTGCCTGTCCCTACGTTTGATGTGGAGTTCCTCAAGGATCTGCCCATTTCCCCCACCCCTTACTTTTTAACGTCGATCTCCAACCTCTGCTAAGGCCTAATCGGGCTGCCAGCATCCAGTTTAACTCCTACACAGAAGGCACCCAGATCTGGGTACATCTGTACCAGGGTCTGGGTGTCGCAGCAAGATTTCGCAGATTGCCTTGGGGCCATGGTGGAATGTAAGGGCAGCTACTGACGTAAGCTTGAAGTTGAAAAGGCAGTTGACACTGAGGGACCACCTCAGTTTTGGCCTACAAAAATAGGATCACTTGCACGTTTGGTTCCATCAATTGGGAACCTTAGTTTCCATTTCGATCAGGACAGCTCCCTTTTACCTCCAGATTAGTTTTGTGTCTAGCAGTTGTTTTTTTGCATTAAAAAGTTTGAAAAAATGACTCCCATAACTTTAAGTTCAGCTTAGACATGTTTCTACTGTCCATTACCCCTCCTTCAAATCAACCAAAATGCTGCAGCAAGACATACTATGGGTGCTCCTTTTTCCCAGACTCCTTCCAATCCTCTTCTATCTGCTTTATGCGGTTTTCCATTTCAGAAAATAATTAAAACTTCACATTTCGCCAAATTCAACTGGCTTTTCATGGAATATGTCTCTTACCATCTTAAGGTCTTGGCTGGCCCGATACTCACTAATTCGCGGACTTTGTGTTTTCATTAGTCGGCAGCATTTAGAGGTTCTGCAATACCAGTGTACCTGCATTGGCAGAGGGCATTCCATCTGAGTTGTGGCCACCCCACTTTATCAAGATTATGAGGAGTCCAAGTGATACTCTTGCAAAATGTGCTTACCTTGCATCACATTCCTAACACCTTCCTATTTCCTCGTTAATTCTTTCCGCTAAAAATGTAAATTATAGTTTCTCTCAGCAAGCAACATTCTTGGAGGCAACCACAAACTTAACAAAACCATACGAAATAGTATTTGAGAGCACACGCCAGAAAGCAAATATCACATTTCCCATTCCTACTGCACCTTGAAGGAAGGTACGTAATTTTTATTTTTGGCTATTTGGTGGCGCCAAAGCGGAAACTATTGCATTAGAGTGCCGCTAGGGAGAAGTGCCACATGAGAAGGGGCACAAGGCTTGTAGATGTGGTTTGGTTATTTATCCACCCATTGATATTCCTGCACCTCCCAGCCCAAAACGCATCCTTCTGGGATCTCTTTGAGCTAGCATTATATAGTCTTGCCATCAAACCTTGTGCTCAAAGTGCCTGTCAGTGTTTTCCAAAGCAGTCTTCTGATACTTAATGGCTTAATTGGAGCTGTAAACATGCCAATGGTGTGATGAAAATGACTTAGCCAGATGTGCCTTCAGCCACTTTATTTGTAAGATCTATGGGTGTCCTTTACTGAAGTCCTGTTGAACCAGGCGCTGGCAAAGCCAACAGTTTTGCTGTATGTATACGTATTACGCATTTACAAGCCGCTGCTAATATATGCCCAGGTATTTGCAGGATTTTGCAGCTGCTATTATTTGTGTGATTTATTTTAGTTATTTTATACCACTATGGCAGTGCCTTGCAAATGCCTACACAAAAGCCAAAACTGTTGGCATTGACAATGCTTATTCCAATTGTTACATGCCCGAATTGCCATTTTGAGGGAATTAACAAAGTAATTGCACTTGCGCAAAAGGACTAGACTGCTAAATTAGTCCAGAAGAGAAAACTCGGTGTGCTCTGAAATCCACACATTTTGGGAGTTCATGATATTAATTTCTTGAGATTTCCCATTACTTCGCTAGCTGTTAAGAGCATTTAGGAATGATTTTATTCAAGCACAAATTAATTTATTCTTAAACAAAATTATAGGTGCGAGAAACAATATTTTAATAGACAGTCGCTTTTGTAAAATCCATATTGAAACATTAAAACATTTACTCATTGAATATAATATTTCATCTGCAAAGCTTAACCGATGGATTATATTTGTACAGGAAATCCTTCTCGGGGCTCAACTGATTTCTTTGATGGACGTTATAGCTTTTATAAATATCAATTTTGATATAAAATCCAGTTTTAGTAAACTGACAGTTTTTGAATTAGGAATTGTAATAATTCATTGTTTTAAACGTATGTATTTAATTGCGAAAGGTTTTATTATATACAAAACCACAATTTGAAGAGGGGGGGGGAGAGACATTCACACATTTGGTGTGCACATGGCCCCACATAAGGAACAAACCAAAAAAGCGAAACAAGCCACCAAAGATGGCCATCACGGAAAAATGAGTGGAGCTCTGCCCCAAAAGACAGACTTGACGTAGGTCATGGTGGAGAGGAACGGGAACTGGAATGGGTAGACCTGCCAAAGGAAACATGGAGCACTGCAGGAAGAGCCGGAAGGGGACTGGCATGGATTGGTGAATGGAGTAGCTCAGAATGAGGGCCAATTATGCCAGTTAAGGCCCTCATTGAAAGCGGGGTGACCTTTTCTGCACTTCGCATGTGCTTAAATTACCTCACCCGATTCGCATGTTACTGAAAAGGAGTACACAGAGGCAACACAGATTAAAGGGTGGTGAAAGAGCAGAGTACCTTAAAATCATCCGTTCGTGCCCAAGGCCCCTCCTGAGCCAAGAGGGCGTCAAATGCAAGGAATAGATGTAATAAAATCCAGGCTGTCGCACTGCTGACTTTGGAGCAAGTTGGCGGTTACAAAGTGCCTCTACCAAGACTAGTTCCATTGCTCTACAGGTACAGAGACCCGCCCTAAATGCACCCAGTGCATCTTTTAACTGTTACTATGCCAGGGTACTTTGACATAGGGTAGCTGCAGAGAAGATGTTGTAGTCGCTGAGACAAAGGGTTTCAAGGAAGACTTCTTCAATAAAGGAATAATTCTAGATTAAAGCTATTCAGGAATCAGTCTGGATTATAGTGACTCGGTAATAAATTGAGTTCGAGGGGTTGCTGCTAAAGGAACAAATCATTGAAGGAAACGCGCATAGGGTTTGTTGGAGAACCTGATTATTTTTTTTTATTTATTTTTTTTAAACCGCCCGACAAAAGAGATATGGCTTCTTCCGAGAACACTGGAAAGAAGTTGTAAAGAGCAACAGATGGTCTTGACAAGGTGATGAAGGATGAGGGGGACTGATTAACTTGATGAAAAGCATGATTGTTCTTTTTGCATAGACTTGATGAAAGTTCAGCAGTATGGGGCTAAATATTTTTAGTGTGTGTATGTATATGTATATATATATATATATTCTTATTGGCAGGCTCCTGTGAAGGTGCTGGCATTGTTGGCGGGGTTTTAGACACACATTTTTTTACTTTTTTTTTTTTTTAAGGTTATTTCTGTATATTTAAGGCAGACAAGGCTTTAGTCTAATAATAATATTAGTCTTCAATTTTAGAAATATCTGCATGATTGGTGTGACGGCCGTTTGAAAGTTTGCAGCAGATTGGAACATTGGCATTTTCGCTCTAGATGGCACTCCTGTTTGGTTTCATTTTTAGTTACAGGGTTTTGAAGGTGCTGTGGCGTTACTGGGGCAAATTTAAGTGTTTTGAGAGGATCTGGTGTTTCCACTACCATTTATGAACCAGTAAATGAGCTTTCCGTATAGTAGCTCAAAACGAGGCCCAGTACAGTAAACGAGACTTCCGGCGCTGTTTAATTCGTCAGACAAAGCGGCTATGGCGGCCTAATTTCTTGCCTGAAATGACCTTGTGAAGGACTTTTCAGTTTCACTTTTGGTAATTGGTTGCAAGGTCTTCTGTCCTAGGAGAACATGGGTATTAAGCATCACCTCAATTGTTTTTATGGGGACAATAATTCCTGGAAAGTTTAATATTGAAACGAGTCCCATCAGGGATGCAGCGTGCAACATCGACATTGCCCCCCCCCCCCCCCCCCCTGCCCCACGGCAGATTTATTACATATATATATATATATATTCGTGTCAGTAGGCTGCTATGTTTAGCAAAACCCTATCGCATTGGCTGTGTGGGGACATTGTTTGCCTAAACCTCGCACGCGCCATACTGTCTGGTTTTGATTGCTTTTCGGAAGAAGAGATGAGGGTTCGGTTCTGAGGGCATATGGCAGGGAGTTCCAGTGCCTTGCAATGAAAGGGAAGCTTGGACCCATCAGCCTCCTCCTCCTCCTCCTCCTTGTCCTCCTCCGGCACGGTTGACTCTGGCAGCAGGCAGTAAGTTGGTGTATGGTATATTTGTGGGTCTGGAGGTGTGGTGGATGGTGACGCGGAAAGAGAGGTAGCTGGGTGCTGTGTGATGTATACATTTTGTGCGTGAGGGCTAGCGTTTTGAAAAGGATGCGCTGACGGACAGGCAACCAGTGCGCTTGTTGTCTAGCTGCTGAGATGTGTTCCCTTTTGGGTTCCCTTCACTTGGCTTCCTTTTGAATTCCTCTGTTCTCCATAAAGGAACATGTGACCAACCAAGTGGTCTAGTCTGTTATCTCTGTTCCACAGCTTGACATTGTTTTACCAACTGCACTGTGCTCAGTGCTTTTGCGCATAAACAGGGAATGCCATCCCGATGACTGTTTCCAAGTCTGCTCTGCACCTGCTGAAATCTGCCTTTAATTCTGGTATTAGATGGGTGCTTTTAACAGCTCCTGACTGGTTTCCCGTGGAAGCCAGTTTTGCCATATCGTGGTTATTCTCCACCAACCTTACTATCTAACCTTCAGACTTCCAAATCGCGGACTCTTACTCGTGGCTCTAGCTTTGGTATTCAGCAGGCATTTGGCACTTTCCCACGCCCCCTGTAAGGGATTTTAAAAAACCTTTGCCCCCCCTGGAGTATTTCGAGCGTGGGTGCCTATGCTTTTAATTATTGTTTTAAAGCTTGAGCTCTGTTATTACTGTAATGTAACTTTTAGTTTTTTGCTTTTGCATGGCGCAACGCCTGCCGTGTAGCCGTCCTCTTAGCTGACCCAGTATTTCCGGTGATTTCTGTTTGGATAATGTTTAGCTGGGTGTTTATTGCAAATGTTAATCTGTATGACCTGGTGCCAGACCCACACCTTTAAGAAACCTCTACTGGAAGGCAGCTCGGTTTTCATTTGGAATTGGTTGCAGAGTTTTCGCTCCAACTCACCATCCCAAAATCGTATTGGTGGAAAAAATGCTTCGCCTCTGATATTAGAAGCGTAAGCTGTTCCTTTTTATTTTTCAATCTTATGCGTGCCTTGGTGTATCCAAAACTTTTATGAATAAGGATACTCGATGAAACCCATTCCATTACAAAGAAATTAGTTGGAATACATCAAATTGATATTTTTTCACAAGAACTCAAGGTGAAGTTTAATTCCTGTTTCAATATATATTCCCAGAATGGAGCCCCTGAGAATATCTGCTTGACATTGTTACTCTTCGGCAGGTGCGACGACAGGTCAGTTGTTTACTCCTACACATGGTTCATATTAAGGCCCTAACGTACCAAAATCGCACTAGACCCAAGACCTCAGTCTACCAAGAGGTGCATAAGTTTCCACCAGCAGCTTTATTCTTGCATAATTCGTAAAACGATGCGTTCTAGGCAAGTCAAGCCAAACCCAATTTATTAAAATATAATGCTTTTTGGGGAATAGGAACATACTTGTGTCCTGATAGGTATACGTAAGGTGGATATAATTAAGGTTACCAGAGGCTCACTTCAAGTGAACCAAATCAGCAAGATTAGACGTTTGATCCAACTCCTTTTTAATTTGATAGATTTTGCTTCAACTCTATCCATTTGCAGGACATTCAGAATATCTAAGCTGCTGAGTAACTCGCAGTAATGCTGTCCGAAACTGCTTTGTCCGCAAGAGAGCGTATGTGTCAACTCTTGTTTCAGCGAGGACCGAATAGCATCTCCGAGAGCCATGCTTTTAAGCACAATTTGGCCTCTCATCATTTGGCCAAGGCTGTCTTCGATATCGAACCCAACTCAGTCTGCACATATTCAGTTGTACCTTTAGACCTAACGCCATCTCCCAGCAGCTTTCTTCTAATTCAGTATCTGGAGGATGGCTCCGGGTAACATGCTCGTCTTGCAAGCACGATGACGCGGAGCAACACAGGTTCGATCCCTGGGTCCACGCTAAGAAACCTCTGGGAATTAAGCGCGTTATAAATAACCAATTACTCCAAGTTGTACTTCAAATGCCCAAGTTTTGGAGGCATAACATACCATTTCCACCACTTGTTCTTGTAAGTTTCAATTAGCAGAAGAGTAGTTTTAGATGCTGTTCGCAAGGTAGATTTGTTTGAGAACAGACATAATTTGAACTTTCATTAATGATCAGATCCCGATGCGCCTCCATTGGTCCTTATTTCTAAGATTCACTTCAAGTTATTTATAGTTTTTCATTGAGTCCATAACATTCACATCTAAGTGCCATTTCTAAAGGTGCATAACATTCGTTTCTTACTAATATTCATAATTTTTGTTTTAGAGTAATCTCTAAATGTGATGCAATTAATTGGCAAAACTAGTCCTGGTCGTCTGAAACAACTGGCGTATAGTGAATAATTTGTGTCATCTGCAGAACTTGGACACTTGACCCAGAGTATTGACGGGTTTGGGTGGAAAGGATCATTCTTCAAGAGCATAGTAGTAAGCACATGGGTAACATGGAGTCGGACCTTCTGCATGAAGTGTAGAAGGGGGTAGTGGGAGCTTGCCCTGCATAAAAATGCTGGGATATCGCCGCAGTGAGTTGTCGCCTACGAGTTGTACCAGATCCGCCAACTCCCTAATCACTGCCGTGATCACTGCTTTGAAATGAATGGTTGGAAATCTAAAACTCCAGCGCAAACAAACAAGTTGGACTCTCAAGATGTTAGTGAGTATCCTGTGTTACGTTATCCCTAAGACAAATCGAAGCAGCCCTCCTATGCAGATGGCATGATCCTGTAGTGCTGTACTGGGGCAGAAGCCAGAATCCTAAGAAGCCAGAATCCTAAGGTGCCAGATCGTTTTCCTAGGCGTACTTGTTCTGTTCAAAGGAATCAATGTTTTCCAAGCCTTTACCAAGCAGTGCTATGGTCTCTTAATAGAGTTGCCCCAAAACTCTGCAGGCAGTGATGGTTAGTGGGGTACATTTTCCCAGTTTCCAAACATCATCAGCAATTCTCTGCTTTTGGGAAGATGCTGATCATACCAGTCCGTGCAGGTGATCAGCAGATTAGTGTCTCCAACCTAACCCACATGTCTAACCTAACCAAGTCAAGGACACAAGACGGTTCTTTGGCTGAGACCCATAGAAACGCTCGACCAAGATTACTTTTTATAACTACTGCACTAATGTTTACACTTTTAATGGCAAACGTCACAGACTGAAATATCTTTTGGTGCTTATGATAGGTGGGGCATTGTAACCAGTTGGTCAGAGGAGCGCATTATGCATTGATGGAAGGGTTGCTGCTGCTTCCTCCATCTTCAAGCCTTGCTTGAATTCTCCTTATTTTCAGGGGTGGATAGCAGCAAGTTTGGTTGCCCTGAACGTGGGCACATCTCTCTCGCGCTTCAGCCGTTCTTGCTTGCTCTCCTCGCTACCCTTCTCCCACATTAAAACCCCTTTATCGTCTGAAATAAAAAGCAAACTGCTGTTGCCTCCTCCCTTGTTCACCCCCACCCTCGCCTACAGATCTTATTTTCCAAAGCACACCCCCGCCCCCTAACAAAAAAAACACCAGCACCTAAAATGGCTTCCCAAGGTACTAATGACCTAATTGGCTGGTGATGCTGGGTGGCAGCTCTCCACCTTCTGAGTTGAGAGGCCTACGCAAAGCTTCACTTGGGCCTGTTAACTTGAACTATAGGTCTCTACTACTTTTGTATGGCTTTCCATTGCAGGCACTCTCCTCTGCTACTCTGATCTGCCCCTGACGCAGTGTTCCGCCCCACCCCACACCCATGCCCATTTGCTTCAATGTCACAGTATTGCGTGCTCCAAATTCATAGCTCTCCTGCTTATGCTATTCTAACAGTGTCACTCGTTTAGATTGGTCTACTGCTGTGCTTAATTTGTCAATACGTGTACCACTTGTGCCATCCAGTGACCTCCATTTTGTTTCAATTCGTTGCTTATGCATCGAGCGGTTTCCAAATTCATTTGTATGGTATCAAGCTTTTCTCCTGTTTAAATCGCCACGTAGTGGTCTTGCGGCACCGGTATCTTGTCTGAGAACATGGTGTGCTGTGCCCCCTGCCCTAGGAAGAAGCAGGGATGGAGACGTACAGAGCTAATGATTTGGGTAGATAAGATGGAATTGTGGTAGAGGGTTTATTTCTATTTGCTCTCTTTTTATAGGTTTATGTAAATATTGATCTAGAAAGAGGGGAAAATGAGAAAAATTGTGGTAACGAGCATTTTGCAGTGATGGTGGTTTTTGGTACCCTATATAGGGGGTGCATGATTAGACATGTTTGGAAAGCACTAGTGTGGGGGAGGGGGCAGAATTGTCAGATTTTTTTTTATTTTCACAGCTGCTGAAAATCCCAGGTATGTGATCTGGGAATACCATGCCAACTGTCAGGAGGGACAGAGCCAAGGATAGGCTGTGTAAAAAAGGAGAGGGCGCATTTACCGATGCAACCGGGGGGGGGGGGTGGCTGATGAATTGACCTCATTTAAGCGCACGTTTAACGGCAGAAACGTGTGGCGCTGTCCTGCATCCCTGCGAAGTCCGCTTGGAAGCCCAATGGTGTTGATACTAATGAATATTCCACTAGGTGATTTGGTGGTTCGTTATCAGTGTTGCCAGCTGACCAGAAACCTAACGTTTGCTAGAACCTTTTCCCCCGCCACTTTCCATTGCAGTATGCACTACAGAAAGAGAGGGGTTCTAAACTAGGCGTGCCCCCTCACACTTGAACTGCCGCCTCCGCTCCGGTGTCTGCTGTAAACTGCACGCATCAGCTGCCTCGAAGGGGCGTGTTTGTAGTTGAAGTTCATTTCTCTTCTCCTGGGTGTGTGAATGAAATCTAAAAATAGCCTTTAGTGTCTGAGGTGTATTTATAGAATACTGCCAACTGAACAAACGGAGCCCAGCGGCTGATATTAATGTATTCTGATGTGTAGGTAACAGTTGTGCAGGGGAGTGTTGGCCTGCCAGTCAAGAGCTTTGAGTTTACGTCTGAAGATGCTTCCCGCTAATGTTTATAAAATAGCTTTACATATGAATAAAAAATATTGGCTGCCTTGATGGATTTCATTCACGTGTAACATTCTTTTCCCACATGTAAGCTACCTCTTCGCGGTCTGCGCAGATGACCCTGCGTGTTTAAAAGTCACGCAGGGGTGGGGGAATTGGGCGGGCAGGGGGGGGGGGGTGGCTGTTTAGAGTGGTGTGGGTGGAGGGGCTGCAACTAATGGATGTTCTTGTGTGGATGGGTCGGCAGAAGACCACGGCTCTCCTCTGCAGCTAAACAGGCAGGGAACATGCCTGTTCATCTTCAGGGGTGTCAAAATGTACTCTATTGTGTGAGCTTGGCCTCTGAAATGGAGCACGCGCTACTTTTGGATGTGCCCCTCTTTAGAAAAACCAGTTCACAGATCGTTTTGCCGTTTAATGTAGCTTGTGTTGTGAAATTATTAGCTTCTCGCGCTGTATAAATCTGTCTCTCTCTGTCTCTCTCTGTCTCTCTCTGTCTCTCTCTGTCTCTCTATTCTCTCTCCCCCCTCTCTCCCTTTACATGCACGCATATATGGTTGAAAATTAAAGATTGGTTGCCAGATATGAATAATCCGACATTAATTGAAAGTCATTTGCCCTTTCTCACAGTTTAGGGGTTAATTCAAATGGCAATTTACTACTAGCCAGGCATACATCAGTCACTTGTCCTCTTAGTTCTTCCCATGCACACCATTTCTTACTTGTCAAAAAGCCTGTTGTCGATCACTAGGGGTGAGTGCACATTTTGGGGGCCTGATGAGGGCTTGCTCCTCCAGGTCATTGGGGAATTGGTAGTCTTTGCTCCCACAGCTACCCATGTCTAACCAGTAATGAATGGCTCACAAAGCCTGACGTATGGATTCATATCAAAGGGTAGGGAGCTCCCTGGGCAATCCGCGAGTGATAACACCATAGAATAGGCTAGGCTCGGGCTCATATTTGAGAATCCTCTGGTTCACATCCATCATCCCATCACATAGTTTTTTTGCTGTCGTTTACTTTTGGCTTGAAGTTTGAACGAGATCCTGAGATCAGAGTGGCATACATTGAATGGGTTGTTTACTACTTTTATGGGACTTTGCCATTTTGAAAAGGATAAATTAATATAAATACATGGTCTTGTGTGTTTTCTGGAATGAAAAAGTGCATACACCTGATTGGGTGCACAAATGAGAAATTTCCACGGAATCTGCTAGGTACATATAACGCAGTACTTGGACACTGGCCACAGGCATGGCTACTCGCACACGTCAGAATACAGCAAGGACTATGACGCAATTCGGTCGTGCTCGTCACATAATTCTCTGCCTACTTACACCAGACTGCGCCTCAACACCTCTGACATCACAATGCAGCAAATACCTATGACAAATTTGGGCATGCTGAGCACATGGCGAATTTCTAGCACTCCTGCAATCTCCTGCTCCTCGCAGCACCCATCCACATGCCTGACTGCATGGGCCAGGCTCTCTACCGGAGCCTGGCAAGCTCTGCTTGGGCTTATTTGGCCAAATGCGCGCACACACATTCTAATCTTACTCTGACCTCCAACACTCTGGACTTCGGTCCACCGAGGGCGTTCCCACTCCCAGCCCTTTAAGACTATAATAATGGTAAAGGCGCTATATAAATGACAAGTACACTACATTATTTGGATGTCTCCACAATTTGAATTGATTCTGACCCTTTAGTCAGAATGGTTGTGTCCTGTAACCATAGCATTCTTTTAGTGGCTCAGATACTGTGGGGTTGGTAAATGCCCTTTGTCTGGAAGCTGCAAATGTATTTTTTTGGAAATATGTAAACCGGACCATGTTGGTGATTTAGTTTGTGGTTGGGCGATCTACTATAACGCGTGTTTTTCTACACATGAAGATTTCTCCGAAGCATCATTTTTAAGCTTTATAATAATTTACTATCCCCATTGTTGGCTCCATCAGCAGAGCTCTATAATATGACAGACACTCACCTAGAGTTAAGTCCCGTCCTGCACACATTAAAATGCATGTGGTCAAATGATGTCTTCAGCTGTGGATAAAGGGGGGTGGTGGTTAGAAGTAGGGAGTCTGGAGATGTTGTTGCCACTAATTATTTTCCACGCAAAGTTTATATTTTATTACAGTGTGTGGGTATACATGTTATCTTTATAAAATAATTAGTAAGTCTGGCATAAAAGAACTAGAGTGATTAGTTGACAGATTAAGGCCAGCCAGTGTGCACAACTTAATCAGCAACAGTAAAATAATTAAATGATCGGGCTTCCGCCGATCCATATTTTGCGCGAAGAACTTGCATTAGCAGAATGTTCATTTAAAAAATAAATAAAAAATGGGCAGAGGCCGAAGCGCCTTTACTGGTGCCTACATTTAAGGAAGCGGCTCCTTCATCATGGAAACAAAGGCGATTGGTTCACTTAAGAAGCTACAGTTCCCAGTGCTCCAGATAAGATTGTGAGGTGAGAGTATTTTATTCCTTGTTTTTAAACTTTTAGAGTAAATGTGATTTTAAGAGGGTAAAAATGACTTTTCTCCTTTTGCAAGAGAGTAAAATGTATGTGACATCCAGCCGACGCGTGCACAAACTGTATGGAAATCATTACCATACGGCAGCTTCCTGCATTGTGACACAATACACCTTTCATTATTTCTCGAAGGTCCGGCCATTTGATCTCTCCTGTATATATTGAAATCACAAAAACCTAGCCAATTACATAGTAAAGCAAACATGAATTGTATTGTGTGTTTTGAGGTTCGGTAGCAGAATTGTCATTTGATGTTTAATGAGTCCTCATTTTCTGGAACTATTACTACATAAATGGTATGCCAATGTTCTGGTGCAACAGTGCAGAGAGGCAATTACTCCATGCTAAATTCTACATCTAATCTAATGGTCAAATGGTTATTTATATAGCGCTTTTGGCCAAGCCCTGTACATAGAACATATTTATCACAATTATCACCAAACCAAAGTCGGTACTCCTTTATCGACCTCGAAAGGATGAAAGGGTGAATTGTACTTGCCGGGATTCGAGGCTGCAAACTACAGATCACGCACAGATGGAAGCAATGAGTGCTCACCTGGCTGAGCTATCTTATTGGCTAACATCCTTCAGAGGTCGGTTAACTGAGTATTGACTGAGATATAATAATCACAGTACCTAGATGTTGGGCGAACCATTCATGAAGCACTACATGAAGTTAAACGCCTATCTGGATTATCACAGGGACAGGTTTTGCTGAGTTTCTATTTCAATTACAAATGTAACTTTCATTGGTTTGTTTTTGAACAGCGCTTGCACTTCTGGAGAGTCAGGTTTTGGATGTTTTAATTGTAGTCTTGAAGATTTGAGAGGCTAGAACACCTGTGATTGGTGTAATGGCAATCACTCACCCTTGAGCAAAGACACTGCTGCCACGGACCATTTATAGTAATGTACCCCATTTACTGCAAGGTTGAATGGATGTAATCTAGACTGTGCATAGTCATAATTTTACACACTTATATTTAGAGTGTAAATTAAATTATCAGTTTAAAAATGATCTGCCTCCGCATGATTATGCACCCACCACCAGAACTCTGAAAAATATGATTGTGCAATACTGGTTTGCTTTCACTAGAAAAAAAAGCATACATTTGTCACAAAAAAATATAATTCTCAATTGCAACTTGGTTTTCCATCTAATTATACAATCCTAAAAGTCTAGGAAATTATGCACAGTGCTTCTGAAGCATTCCTTTTATCACAGTGTGCAGTTTGCTTGAAAAGCTCCAGAGAAATGCATTCTGTTTCAGAGGTGGCTTGCAATTACATCCATGTAGATAAAAATCAAAAGGAGCCTCCTAGCTTCTATCAAGTAACCTGACCTTTGCAGTGCCCTCTGCTTTAAATATGTGTAAATGTACCCAGGAAAATAACAAAGCTGTCGTATTTGCAAGATTTTCATGCGAAAAAAGCCTGGTACTCGCCTTATCTGGAGGCATGAAGTTCCTGTAGCTTGATTATCAAAGCAACACCAATGTCCTCGAGACAGTGTGTCCTCCATGTAGCAACAAGAGCACGCTAATCTGAACAGTTATGACCCTCTGAGATCAAGGTTTATTGCCCCACTTTCCCTTGCGAAAAGTGGATGCATGCATTTTCATAAGATTGAACACAGCACGCCTGTACTGGGTGCACCGGTCCTACCTGGACATCTTGGCCCCCTTAAATAAATAGGAGCAAGGTGGCCAGGCGACTTTAGCCCCTTTTGCAAGTGGAAAGCACAACCTATGCAAAGGGACTCTGAATCCCTACGCACCTACAGCGACTACTTGGTGATTATTGATGAAGAATTAATCTTGGTTGTCACAGTAGAGGAGTGGATTTAGAAAATTGATTTTAAAATGTATTTCCACACTGTTGGGAGTTAGAATTGAGAGCTACCTACCTGACCCAAGCAGCTGAGGTGGCAGAATGGTGTACTTTGAGTTGAAGGGATGATCCTAGCCAGTAAGCTGCACTTTTACCAATACACATTTAACGAATTTGTGTGTTATTTGCCAAACAGGCGATTTTTATTTATTTATTTTTTTGATTTTTTAAAAATATATATATTTTTTAAAAACACATTTAGGGGAACAACAGAGGGGTGGCAAGTTAAGGTATATGGGAAAGAGATTGAGATGAAGGATATGGATGGGAAGGAGTAGTGTAGGTGGGACACGGGCTCATTAACCTTACCTGGATTTGTGAAAATGTGTTAATTGGCATCTCTGCATCAATTATGTCCTAATAAGGGTTGCATCATCTTTCTGTGTGAGAGAATCATACAACCTTTACCATGTGTGAAAGATGTTCCAAAAGCACATATAGCTGTGGACCATGGCAAAATGCCATCGGAGGCATGGATTAATTGCATTAAGGCTTTCTGTGAGTGCCAACACTTATTCGGTATCCATTTTCAATTTAAAGGCAAGTTCGGGCACAAATCATATGGAATCCCTGGTGGAATTCTTGACTATTGGATATCTGCATAGAAAGAGGCTTTTAATTTTGGACACCCGAAGCAGTGCAACATTGTCTTAAGAACAATCCCGAAGTAACGTATTAAAAAGGGCCGTATCCTCTGAATTATTTTAGCATAAAACACAGAATGAGTAGTCTGGCTTCTATCATGGTTTCAGGGAGGTTTCTTCAAATTCTCTGAGGTCCCATGGATTTAAACCCTGTAAACCGATAACTGCTGGCATCAATGCAGAAAAGGACCCAGAAAGATCTCGGCTGGAGAGAATAAACTAAATATTGTATTGGATTATGGGACAGTGACCATTTTACTTAATTGACAATCGTTTTGCCTGAAGAGCAACTCTGCTAAATCTGGATTACAACCAAATCCTGTTTATCGTATTGGTCTCTAGACCTGGTAAAGGAAGGGCAGGCCTGGTGGGTTTCATTGGATATTGCTACTCCACACAGCAAGCGTTGCTCCCTGGTCTTAGGTTTCCAATTGGATATCTGTTTTGACAAATGTGTGCCCAGAGGATGCTTCAGTAAAATATGCTCGTGAAATGATTCGAGCTCCTTCCTACAGGATGCTATAAACATGGTTTATCCGGCAATCACTGTTTGTGTGCATGTGTCTGATTTGTAAAGCTATTGGTCCTGGTCTTTGAGACTGTTCCGCTGCTGTTCAAAGCGATACAGCCTTTTCATCATTGCTGTAATGGAGCCAAATTCCCTGAAAGGCCAGTCAAGGTTGCCTGTAGTAGGTGTTTGGTGCAGGGGGTTCACAGGAGGGTAGAAGCTTTTTTTAAAAAAAAATGTTGAAATGTATTTATTTTTTAATGGGAGAAAGCGGCACTGGAAGAAATTCAGTGCTGGTGGGCGGATTGAGTTATTGCGGCTGCCGTGTCAGTCTGCCTTTCCACGCGTATGAAGTGGTATGCCTAATGGTTGGACTCGTCATAATTGGGCAGGCTGGTGGAAAAAACGGAAGGGGGAGAAAAAACAAGGTCACTGGAGGTTGGGAAAGGGGAGAAAAATGGAGGGATCAAGGGCTTTTCCCATGTGAAAGGCCAGAGATTGGAGAGGTCCAAGCGTGAGAGATGCCCTGCATTTCAGGCCCTAGTGGGCACGTCCGGGAACAGGTTTGGCGGCCTGGAATAGCAGAGGTGTGTAACGTAAACACTTTGTTTTTCTTTAAATGGTCGAGGACGGCAAATATGGGGGAGTCGGGAAAGAAAGTAGAGCAGAAAAGATGAGGCCTGTGAGCTGAGACGCCACAGAAAGAGCGCCCACAGTATTGTGCCCAGACCGCAGGAGAGATACTTTTATCAGTGTCTACTTATTGGCACAGGAATAAAGCGATGTAAAATCGAGATGTTCCTGGAAAATTAGGGGAGCTGTTCTTCTTGGGGGGTGGGGGGGCACTGATTCAGGGCGAAGAGCAGCATTTTGTTGTTGTGATTGCCTGACATGCACCGATATCTAGGATGTGGCAGGTTGAGGCATGCGCTCCCCTTCAACATCTAGTTTCAAATGTTTGTTTTCAAAGATATTTGGGGTGTATGTGTTTTATGCAGCACTTCAATGAGGAGTCTGGCAAGATGATGGGGTCTCCATCTGTGGGATAATGTTCGTTGGGCAATTTACTTCCAGGTGGTCAAATAATAATAATGTGAAGCTGGAATTGCAGAATAATTCTCAAAATATGCTTTCTGCATTCTTCTGCCATTCTCTTTCGGAAAGCTCTTCAAACCATCACTAAAGACTGGAATTGTTCTGGCGCATACAATTTCATTGAAAATGAGAGGTTGCGTTATTGGATGACATTTACTTAGGCTGTTGGAGAAACGGGTGTGCCTGCTCCATTCCAAAATAATATTGATATTCAGTTTTGCACAGAAAATGCAAGCGGGAGTGCTTACTGATGATACTTTCTGCTGGTGACATGAAGTTTTGAAGCCATTTGTCTTAATAGTAGAATTGGGGTAACCCTACTTATGAGAGTGGCAGTCCAGATGATGTCCTTAATAGTTGCCTCGCAGGTTGAACCATGAAAATGGCAGACAAAAGTGCGAAGTACGGACTTGCAGCGATGGCCTTGGGTGCAAACCCAGCCCGTTCAGTGGAAAACCAAATTGTTTCTACATCGGGGAGAGTACTGCGTATGCCTTGATGCTTCAGCTGTTTGGCCATGTTCTCGGAGCATCGATTTGAAACACTCCCTACTTCTGTGTGGGGTACACAAGACGCAGCATGAGAGCGAGTTGGGCCTGCAATCCTCCAATTCATCTCCTGTTGGTGTAGTGCTCTCTCCGGACCCATAGCCTTCATAGCTGTTGAAAAAAGCACCCAAAGGAGGCAAATATCTGCCAGTGGCTTTGGCGCAGTGCCTGTCCGGACTTGGGTTCTTAAGGGAGAAAACTGCCCAGGGAGAAAACTGCCCGCCAGGGGCACTTGAAAGTAATGTATACCCAGATGTCCATGCTTGACCAGAGAACTGATGAATTGCAAGTTATTTTGGGTGGCTGGGCTTGATTGGGTGCCTAATTAAGAAGGGGATCATCTTAATTTCCTCTAGAAAAATAGTACTCTAGTTAGCACTTGAGCTGATACGCCAATGCAGTTTAATATCGCACTGCGTTATCGCTTCCTGTACCTAAATGTCTGTTAATTTTCCAACATTAACTGGTATGATATGGCATTTGTAACGCGCCTATACACGTGTTTCAAGGCGCGACGAGGCAGGGAGGGGGAACAAGGGGAAGACAGACAACAATCCTACTAGGCCAGGTGTCATTCAGATCGCGCAAGTGCAGGGGTAGGGGGAAGGGGAAAAAGTGCAAAGGGAAGGGGAGGGGGGGGGAGTGCAGAAAAGGGTAAGAAGAATAAAAATAAATAGGGCCAGCTGGTGGCAAGTGCAAGGTAAGTGCAGACAAGTGCTGGGAAGGGGGGGGCTGTAAGGATACAGAGACAGTCCCGCAGTGCAGGGGTTGCCAGGGAGGCAGTGCAAGTGGAGAGTGGCTGGGCCAAGGACCGAGGTCGGTGAGTGGCCCAGTTGCAGTTTCAGTGAAGAATTTAGCAGGGGAGAGGGAGAGAGAAAGCAGAAGCAAAGAGGAAGGTTTTGAGGTGCTTCCGGAACCGGGGATGGTTCTCCTCAAGTTTCAGGGAGGCAGGAAGGTTGTTCCAGAGGGAGGCCCCTGCCGCAGAGAGAGATCTACCCCCAGCTCGTTTGAACTTAATCCTCGCAGCCACTCGGAGCCAGTGAAGCGATTTCAGTCCTGGAGAGATACGGTCCCCGGGCTTAAGGCCAAGGACAAGTCTCGCAGTCCTGTTCTGGATGAGTTGCAGAGGGCGGAGAGTGGAGGTAGGCAGATTTAGATAGAGGCTGTTACAGTAGTCCAGCTTTGAGAGAACCAGGGCTCGGGAGACAGTGAGCTTCTGGGGGAAGGAGAGGAAAGGAAGACTACCTCTGAGGAGGTGCAGCTGGTAGTGTGACTTCTTAGAGACGTCAGATATGAGGAGAGAAGGAGAGTGTGCAGTCGAAGATGAACCCGAGGTTTTTTGCCTTGCAGGAAGAGGGCCAAGAGAGGCTGGCCAGAGAGCTGCAGGGAAGGAGGGAGTAGGTGTGCCGATGAGTAGAATCTCAGTCTTACTGGCATTAAGGCAGAGGTAAATGGTGGCACACCATTCCTGGATAGCAGACAGGCAGTCAGAGATGAGGGAAGGAGAGGAGGAGGCCGAGGGTAGCCTGAAAATGGGCTGGGTATCATCCTCGTAGCGCTGAAAGTTTAGGCAGAGAGCGGCGATGCGGTGGGCAAGGAGTGCCAGATACTGGTTGAACAGCCAGGGAAAGAGATTAGATCCCTGGGGGACACCACAGGTAGAGAAAAAGAGGTCAGAGGAAGGACCCCAGTTGGACCTGGGAGGGTCGATTGGAAAGGAAAGGGGTCAGCCATGCAAGAGCCTGACCAGTGATACCCAGGTTATCACAGACGGTTGAGCAAGATGGCATGGTTGACAGTATCAAAGGCAGAAGAGAGATCGATCAGAATGAGAACACACGGAGTGTTTGAGTCAAGGTTAGAGGGCAGGTCATCACGGATGTTCAGGAGAGCTGTTTCCATGCTTCTGGCAGCTCTGAAGCCAGATTGATGGTCATGAAGACTACCAACAGATTCAGCATGGAGGTTAAGCTGGGAGATGGCCAGTTTCTCCAGGAGCTTGCCCAGGAAGGGAGTGATGGCGATTGGGCGATAGTTAGCCGGGTGGGAAGAGGGTTTCTTAAGAGGGTGCTTAAGGGGAATGGGAAGACTCCAGAGGCGAAGGAGTGGTTGCAAAAGTCAGCCTGGGCAGGAGCCAGGGAGTCGATGTGGTCCTTGATAGTTTTGGAGGAACAGGGGTGAACCTGTTTTGACGAGACTTTCATAGATCGGACTTGTCTGGAAACCTAGTCAGCAGAGAAAAGGGGAAAGGCAGAGAAGGATGGAGGAGGGGTGGCTGCAGAAGGGCCCGAGGAAGAGCAGGGAAGAGAGGGAGGGAGGTGAAAGGAGGAGAGTGAGGACAGGATGTCCTGAGTTTTAGAGATGAAGTGAGTGGCCAGTGCGGTGCAGAGGGCCTGGGAGGGGACAGAAGAGGTAGAGACTGCAGCAGGGTTGGCAAGCTCCTTGCAGATTTTAAAGAGTTCGGCCGAATTGTTAGATGCCGCAGAGATGCGGGCTTGGATAAGGGCTCTCTTCTTGGTGAGAACAGAGAGACGGTATTGCCTTTGGAGCAGGCGGCAGGCCAGTTTGTCAGAGGATGAACATGAAGCACACCATTTCCTCTCTGCCACCCTGCACTTGCGTTTTAGAGTGACGTGATCCGGGTCATACCAGAAGTTACATTTGGCTTTGGGCTTCAGGTGGATTCTCATGACAGGGGCAAGGATATCGAGAGTTTCAGATATAGCAGAGTGGAGCGTGGAGAGGGCTGTGTCAGGGTGGGAGTCAGCCGGGGGGGGAGGGAGGGGTGAGAAGGTGACAGCGAAAACCTCAACCGACACGCGCTTCATGGGTCGGATGACCGAGAAGGTGGGTGGCAGTGATGAGGGTGGCTTTGCCTGTGGGGTAGGGAAGGTGAGGTGGGAGGATAGGAGAAAGTGGTCACTCCAGGAGAGAGGAGTGGAGAGCGGGACGGAGAGGGGAAGGTCAGAAGAGATCAGAGCATCAAGAGTGTGCCCTGCAGAATGAGTAGGCCCAGACGGGAGAATAGAGAGTGAGAGAGAGTCGCAGAGGTCACGAAAGAGTCCAGAGGGGGGACAGGAGGCATCAAGGTGGATGTTGAAGTCACCAAGAAAGAGGAGTTGGGTGGTTGAGGACAGGAGTGAGGAGGAGAGGTCAGCCCACTCAGAGAGGAAGGAGGAAATTTGACCGGGTGGCCGATAGATAGTAGCCACAGTAAGGGAATGGCTAGGAGAGAGAGAGTCGGCAGACAAGGCATTCAAAAGAGGAGTAGGCCTGCGTAGGAGTGACAGGAATCCACTCGGGGAAAATAAGGGCCACCGCCCCCCCCCTCCCCTCAGCACGGATGGGCCTGGGAACAGAGAGGATCTTGTAACCGTCAGGTAGGAGTGTGTCAAAGCTGGTGACAGAGCTGGCCGTGAACCATGTCTCAGTGAGACCGAGGACGTCATGGTCCAGTTCCTCAAGAAGGTGACAGATATCGGAGGAGTGTTTGATGGCAGAGCGAGAGTTAAGAGTGGCAATGTGGAGAAGGTTGCCATCCTTGAAGGACTTCCGGTGAGGGGTACAGTTTAGAGGAACGCCCTGCAGAGGTGAAGAAGAAGAAGGTGAAGAAGGAGCATGAGAGGGAGCAGGGAGGGAGGGTAGAGGCAAGGTAGCCGAGGACAGAGGAGGGGGGGACAGCAGGAGAGGAAAGGAAGCGTGGGAAGCGTCTATCAAAGAGGTGAAGGTTGGCCTGAGGGCCTTGGACCAAGACGGTCCCATTAGCGTAGACATTAATGATGGCTTTAGAGGAGTGGAAGGGGGCCAAGAGGACATCCCAACGGTTGCCACCATTAATGGGAGAAGAGGAGAAAGGAGAGAGCACAGAGGCCATATGAAGGGGCCATAGGTTGGGCGAAGGCATGAAAAAGGGGATGTCAATGAGGGTTTCCTTGGAGGAGGCACTAGTGTAGGTGTCGGCGATAGGGAGGCCTGGGTTGGAGACCAGGATGTCCTTTTTAAACTTTTTCCTACCAGATTTAGTGAGGAGAGCAGGATAGTCAATAGAGAAGCAGTTAGAGAAGATAAGCGAGATAGAGAGCACCATGGAATAGGAGGGAGTGTGGGGGAAGACAGACGAGACGAGAGCGCGCGGACAGGAAGTGAGCGGCAAGCCCTAGTTTACCACATTTCGGAAACAGTAACACAGTAATGCGTACTAGGTACCCAGTGGAGAGGCCACCTAAGTTTGAGAATCCTGCGAGGGGAGAAAAAAAAAACCCTAGTTTTCCACAATGCGGAGCACAGTGAGGTGTAGACACCATGCAAATGAACTGAAAAGGTGTAGGTGGGGTGGGCCGGGAGAAGGTGGAGATAGCAAGGTGAAGCTGGTGCCTGGCGTCCCCTGCGGACACCTGCAGACACACAGGGAGCCGCCCTTTGCCTAAGGGGCCGCCCTTTGCCTAAGGGGCCGCCCTTTGCCTAAGGGGCCGCCCTTTGCCTAAGGGGCCGCCCTTTGCCTAAGGGGCCGCCCTTTGCCTAAGGGGCCGCCCTTTGCCTAAGGGGCCGCCCTTTGCCTAAGGGGCCGCCCTTTGCCTAAGGGGCCGCCCTTTGCCTAAGGGGCCGCCCTTTGCCTAAGGGGCCCTTAGCCGAGG
The DNA here is from genome assembly GCF_040938575.1 of Ambystoma mexicanum. Taxonomy (NCBI): domain Eukaryota; kingdom Metazoa; phylum Chordata; class Amphibia; order Caudata; family Ambystomatidae; genus Ambystoma; species Ambystoma mexicanum. Next base: position 200,177,303 of record NC_090928.1, on the reverse strand, counting down.
GGGGCTGCCGGGCAGGGGGCTGCCCAGGGGGAACAGTTGTAAGGCAGAGTGATAGGAAGGGGAGGGGGGTGTGGGCGGGCAGGGAGGCGGGCAGAGGGACGTGGACCAGGAAGTGGCTGAAGCGGGAGGGGGGGAGCGGGCACACAACGCGCTCAGAGCGCTGCAGTAGATTTTTAATAAAAAGAAGCCAAGAATCCAACAATTTACTCACAAGAGGCCCGCAGGGCCTTGCCTGCACTCAAACACCGGCGTGGCATTGGCGAACCAGTTGAAGTGCTAAGTGTATCCTTTTCTCGTGAGCCACTAACTGCAGAGCAAGATTGGGAGCACTTCGACGTTTTCGTTATCCACGTTAGTGGTATGCATCTGGATGTGTAGGTGCCATGCACCAGGGCACAGTAGATTATGTGGATGGAGGTCCATTTCTAGTGCATCCGTTTTTTGAGTGGTGCACTTTTTTTATTGCTTACCAATGCCATTTGCTGCTTTCGCGTAATCCCTAATGCAAACAATGCAAAAGTTTATTAGATATTAACTTTGTTTTGTACCCTAAACTTTGGAGAGGAATTTTGAAAAGTGAATAGAAGTCTTCCATAGACGGTCTTTGTTCTGCTGTTGCACCAACCACTTAACACATTTTTTGAGATTATTTTAGTGTGTGTTCAGAAAATTGTCTGTCGATAGGTACATGTGCTGGTTAAAATGGTGCAGGCTTGCCCCAGGCTTTAAACCCTATAAAGTGGAAAAAGACAGAAATGTCTAGCCTGCAACGACCACAGCCTGAGTGCAGTATTCCTGGGTCACTCCTGATCTGTCGTGACTTTTTCTCTTATGCTCGTTCACCCATGCCCCAGAGAGAGGGGTCCCTGTGTCTCTTGCCCGACTTGTTTGTAAAGCCATAATGCCAGTGTCTGGGGGGTGAAGAACGAGGGTGCTGGGTACCTATACAATGATGCGCCATCTTTGCTTCGCAGAAGTGCAACTCCACAGGTCTTTGTTAAAATTAAAATAGCATTTTTTTTTGCTTAATTATACGAAAGGATAACGACGGACTTTAGCCAAGGGGCAACCTCACTCCTGGAATGGCCGGATTTGTAGAATGTAGAGCTGTTGGGAAAACATGTGCTGCCCAAATTGGGTATAGCCTTTCTTATACTAGGGTTTTCGTTTGGCCAACATATATTGCTGAAACGCGATTAGAGATTTATAGTCTTAGAAAATCAGAATTGCGCAATGTAACTGCTAAATCGCCTAGAATGCAATGGGCAATGCTTGCATTGGTACTCTATATTGCCCATAGGTACACTTTAAACCTTTAAAAAGGGTCTTTAGCATGGACATCCTGGGTCAGTGTTTTAGTTGATTTTAAAATACATTTAACTGTGGATGACGGGGTTTGAAATTGAGATTCGATGAGCAGGAGCTAAAACCAGCTCCTGGGTGTCAGGCATCACCCTGTAAGCCGAAGCTACCAGAGGAGAACCAGGAGCTACCAGAGATGTTCTTTTAATGTTTTTGTCCATTTTGTATTAACCATTGCATTTAAAATGCATCTTAGATGTGTTCTAATTCTTCTTTTATTAATATTCTCAAATACTCAGTTAATGCCGCATTACATGTTTAGAAGGCACCACTTGTCCATAGGAGCCCAAACATAGCTCCGGGTAGCTGTTGGCTTCAAGCTAAACAAGCTCTACTATGCTAGAAGCAGGAGCTAAATAGCTTCCAGCTCCTCTCAATTTTGAGCCCAGGGATGAGTATTTCCGAGGATCAGGCACAGTTTTATTATTAAAAACGAGTGTAGACTATAATTGGACACCAGGGCCGGCCCTAGGAATTGTGGGGTCTAGTGCGGCAAGTTAAATGCGGGCCCCATAATTTGCATATGACACCAGAGGAAGTGACGGTACTCCAACCTGACCGCAGAAGGATGAAACTTTTGGTGACTGTATTCCATGGCCAGCAGTTGAAACGCACATCTCGGCAGTAGGCACATTAATCCAATGGCTATCATTGCTGCATGCATCTTTATTTAGGACACACGGAGTATAAAGCTACTTTCTTGTTGTTCACCTGCACTTTTACCCCAATACACATACATAGACACTTGCTATTTTCATGGTAATTTGTTTTGACAATATTTTCTCAACCTATGCATTTTTTTATTTTTAAACTTTATTTGGGAAAATGTAAACCTTTCCATAGAACCCTACACCCCCACAGCAAGCAATAAATACATCACCATAATACAATGTGTATCAATTATTAAAACCAAGAAGAGAAGGTAAGCAAAATCAAATGTAAAAAAGCAAAGGGGAGAGGAAAATAATTATTTGACTGTTACCATGTGCCCCTTATCTGCCATGCACATTCTTTCTATACTAGTGAGCAGTTGCATATCACATGTGGGGCTTGATGGTTCACTCATCACTACAACACATTTGACATCTTTCATTTTACTGGGTCATATTTTTTTTGTGTGCCGTTTGTTACAAAATTGTAATAAATGTCGGTCACTTCACTTTACTCAACAAAGACTTTATGAATCGCAACCAGAGCTTTCTGCTGCCTAATTACATACACTTGAACATTTATCAGCCACATGGCACTATGGAAAAAGGATGCAATATCTCAGTGGGTAATAACTATGAGCAGGAGCCGGGCTGCAGATTGAAATTAACATGGCTTCACCCCAGCCTTGCAACGCCACCTTTTAATCTTCACACCACTGTAAAACTGTCTTAAATAATTAACACTTGCGAAAAAGATTCATCCCAAAAATCCCACATTCATGCAGAGAAGTGTTGCACCATCCCTATAACGCATACAGCAAGAAACAATTGTGTTTGTGGATGTGCTATAGAAAAGATCAATGCTCCTTTTCAAAACACAAGCTGGGCAAAACGGCATTGTCAAACTGATTTATCAGTAAAATAATTTTGAGGGTGAGAATAAACTATTGATTGCTCCATATCCAGGAAGGGGAGGGATCATGAATTGTTCTCTTATACAAGCACCCCTCTGCGGAGAAGACACGAGGGAGAAGGGCTCCTGACATTGGTGGGGGGAAAAGCTGGTGACAAATGGAAAAAGGGAGGTAAACACATTGGTAAAGGGGCTGATGAGACAGGTGTGGGGGGGGGGGTTAATGACCTGGGGAAAAGGTGACATAGGGAGAAGGGACAGGTAAAATGGGTGGAGATGGGGACTGACAGGGGGGAGATGGGCTCTGGTTGTTGACTCCCTGGTGAGTCACTCTATTGTGGTCAGTCACCCTTCTGGTCTTTGGCGGGTCGCTGTCTTCTGGTCTTTGGCTAATTTGGTTCATCAGCCCTCTGGGCGTTGGACCAGAGAAACAACTCTCAATGGAGCCATCATTTCTCTACTGCTTGGCATTGCCACTTGATAGTTCATGGTGTGCAAATCCACCTGCAATGTGCCATAATCCCATGTAACGCTGAGCAGTGCCATGTATGGCAACATTCCCCATTCCATTCGGGAGATGCTAGTCGGTCCTGTATTTAAATTTGTATTTTGGGACCTTTAGTACCAGATTTCCCTGTTATAAATCTGGGCCTACAAGGACCAAATTAGCACCTCCCGACTGATTGAGGCAAATTGGGTAGGTATGCAGTGTTACAGCTGGGAGTGTCTTTGAGGCGTCAGTGGACATTCCTAATGGAGGCCCTGTGAAACTGGGCAGAAACCTTGGGCACTGTGACCTGATTTAGCAACACTAAGCCTAACATTACATATTATGGCATAAAACCTGGTGAACAGCTGTTTTGCATTGATGTAGGCAAAGAAATGTGACCAACTCTGATGTTTCCAAAATGAAAAATCTTGTCCCCAGTTGTTGGGTGGACTGTTCCACAAACCATGGTAATGTACACCTGAAAACCTCTCTACACCCAAGTCTACCACCGAAACAACAAGTTACACAATGGATTGAACCCCCCCCAACCCTCCTGTAAACACTTGTCTATTCAAAATGTCCCTGAATAACGCACTGCCATAGTTGCCAACACGATCAATTCCAATCTGTAGATGCTTATCCTGTTTTGATACTTTGCATTTTGGGACTTGTAGGCTGCTTTAAAATCAGAACTAAAAGTCTCAGAATTCAGCCTAAAAACCTGGACAATGTAAGAACCTATAGATTGGAATGGATCATGTTGGCAACTATGCTAGTCCGCCACAGATGCACCAACAAAACTCTCCACACTCCTTGAATGCTGCTTCGACAGAGACCAATTTACGTTACCAACATGGAGCACAAATTAACCACTGTTAAAGAAAATCACAAAACATACCCCATCTTTTGAGATATGTGCACGTAAACATTGCAACAATGCAACCTTGTCCTAATCCTAAATTCATCCCATATCCTGCCTGCGGCATAACCTGGAACTCCAAGAAACCGTGAAAATGGTAGAATGTGTGCCAGAAAAGAGTCAATACCATAGCATAGCATAACCGGACATAGAATGAGTGAAACTCCTTTTGTTGCGTAGTACTCTTGACCATCCATGCCATTTTGGTGACTGGCAGCAAAAGGGGAAGAACATTCACGTTGGCTCTGCTGAGGCCAGTCCTCTATACTAACCGAGGACATTATTTGCCTAGGATCACACACTTTAGCTTAACAGTGAACCTGGAATTTTAAACCACCCTACAGTTTCCGCAGTTTAACACACATCTCCAAACTCCACCAGATTCAAATATTTCCGTTTTGGAGTTCAAGGCCTACTATAATACTGTCTTGTAGAGCAGTGCTCTCACGATTAGCATGGATTTCTGTGATGAAGCCACCCAGTCACGTTTTGCTTGGAATTCTCAGATTCGTAGTTCTCCTTAATTTCAAATGCGTAACAAAAAAAGTGCCAGAATCCAAATGGGGTGGGGGGGTGGGGGGGGAACAGGACTGGTTGATTTCCTGCGTGGTGGCCTCGGAAAACCTGAGAACTGACAATTTCCTTGCAAAATACAGATCTTGTATGAAAGCAAACTTACACTATGTACATTCGGTTTAGTATCCACCTGTAGAATTGGAAACTAGAAGTCTTGGAATGCAAAATAATGCGAGCCTGAAATTGTTTCTTTCCACACCACTGTACTTGAATCATTTTTAGGATCACGAAACAGGTTGAGTAGTAATGTCACTTGCGTACAGACAACATTTGTGACACACTCCCAGTTTACTATGCTGTCAAGAACCTTTGTCTATAAACACAAAACAATGCCTTTTTTTGCATGTCCGTCATAGACATCATGACTAACGTTTAAAAACCTTTCTCTTCTTTTGCATATGTTTGGGCACTTTGCAGGGATGGGACCCCTGTTGGCTCGGTACAACCTGTAAGGGGTGTCTCATATTGAAAGATCCCATCAATGCCTAAAGCCTCACCATTTGCAAAAGAGAGCAGTGAGAATATGGAAAGAACAAAGGAGTAATTGCCGATCATTAATGCACTGCCACACAGCCCAATCCAGGAGCTATTTGGCTCTGGCTTGTAATGATGGGCTTGGCTGAAATGTAAACCAGCCCAATCGCACATGTTGGATTGACAGTGTATCCGGGGCTGACCCTCTTTCTCTGATGGCGAAAGGGGGGGGGGGGGTCAGCCTCTGCATGGGACCCCATGAGCACGAGGCCAAGTTCAGCTGCCCCTGGGGGACTGAGTAAGGGCCACCACCGTAGCACTTTGAGCGCCCAGGCTGCACTGGGCTTTCTCACAAGGACCGAGGCAGCTCAAGCATGCGTTCGCAAGCGTTATCTTGTCAGTAGAAGTTTCTCACTTCCAGCTTGTTTAGTTTGTTTGTGCATGATCACATGCGCGAATTATTTCACCCCACGCTGCTGCCAGCAGCCATCTATTGCTTTTCAGTAATCACTATGCGTGGGCACCGCGCCAAGATGCTGGAGACGGCCCCTTCCCTCCTGAGAGCGGTTTCTGCCTTCACCCCCTCCTGACTGGAGGGTCGCGACCTTCGCGTATGTACATTAGCCACGTGCGCCGTGAATTGAAACTTGCTGCCTCAGGAAGAAAGGCTGTTTTTTTTTCTTTTTTTTTTTTTTTTCTTCTTTTTTATTCCTCCGGGAATCTGACAGCCATTCAGCCCTGACCTGGGCAGAGGTAATGCAAGGAAATTGGATTCAAATGGAATGCACATAGATAACGCACACAAGCGGCGCGTAGACAGGCAGCCCGTTCCGTGTTCTGTGAAGAGGCGAGGACACTAAAGCAGAGGGGCGCTGTTGGACCAGCTGTTGCAAAAATACATGACTGGTGTCGCCCCAAAACGATTCTTTACCGTGTAACTGTAAAGGAGGGGCGGATTTCTTCAATTGAAAATCCCTTTTTTGGCCCTTATTTCTTTTATACTCTAATTTGCATTACAATAGCAATCGCACCGTTTGTATTTCTGCATCAATCTTAACTATTAGTTAAGTCGTCTTTTTTGTAACCTTGACAAATAAGATGTATTTCTTTGCTATTTCTCTGTATTAACCTTTAAAAGGAAACCGATGGGGACGCTACTGCCGAATAGGAGCGTCCTGTTTATTTCTGTAATTGCGATTAGTGTGTGAACTACAGCCAGCTTGTTTGTTGACTACTATTGCATGGATCTGTGCTTGTAAGTGGAGATCTAGAACCCAATCCAGTGAATTTATCAGAATGGAAATGATGCTATGTGAGATGTCCTGGAATATCCATGCAAAAGGCTGTCTCTTAGGTAATTAGCCATCCGTTTACATGGCACCGGTCTGGTAGGGAGCACAGAAAGGACTCGGGCTTCACGTTTTTTTGCAAATCTGGCCCTCTTTGAAGCAAATTCTCCCTCCCCGTGATCATTTATTTTCGGTGATGGATTGTGTGGAACATTTGAAACTGGATAGTAAGCCTGCTTCGGGACTCTGTTAAGAATTAGTATTTTCAATGATCTGCAGTTTGTTTCTAGCCTTTGGGACTCTCCTGTTATCTCCTTTTTATAGTTGGTAAGACTTTCTCTATTTGTTCTGTTCATCTCGTTATGCTTCCTTCCTTGCATTTGCCCTCCGTCTCATGTTTAGAGCCTTTGACCTGAGTTGCCTCATTTGGCACAACAGAATAGTTCTGCTTATCCCTGATGGGCGAAACTGGGGTGTAAATAGAGCGATTCCACTACGGGCTGCAGTTTTGCCATTCGACTTCCCACAGGGAATGCCGCCATCAGCTGCTCCTACTATTCTGTACCCGCTGGTTAAACTATTCTGTGAATTCTTTCATCGCTCCATGGCTTCAAGATTTGGCTTGTTGGGCCAGGGTTTTGTTTTTAATGGCAAGCTCCCTTGGCAATTGATGGATCTGCTTCAAGTTAACACCCTCCTTCCAGCAGTGGAAGGTCTCGTTCATCTTGTTTTTGTGAAATTCCTGATAAGCACATCTTGCTTTTGGGCCCTAATGGATGAGGTATTGCATGCAAGTGCCAGAATGAAGTAGGAGTTGGGACTGATGAAGCCTAACATGACAACCAAATGGTACTTTTTATTATGGAGTCTGCTGTAAATTCCTATTGCATTTTTTAATGATCCTATCACTCTCGAATATTAGACTATATAGGTGTGTTTTTCCTATCTTGCTCAATTCTGGTCTTTCTGCCAAGCTCTTTCATCCATATCTTGCTATTTCCGTTGAATTCCTTCTTGCCCCCGGTTGCCCCCAGGCCCTGTGTGCTGCCTTGCTTCCCCGGCTCCCTCTCCACTGTTCCCCCTCCCTCTGCCCAGCCCTCCCTCCACCTGTGATAGGCTAGTTCTCTGGTCTTAATGGACCTTACCAGGGCAGACCTCTGTCCATGCAGCCCCTGCGGCTAAGGGCCCCAAGGCAAAGGGCGGCTCCAACAGAGGCAGCTCCAAGTTGTGTCGGCAGGTGTCAGCAGGGGAAGCCATCAGCCATCCCATCAACCAGCAGCAACAAACCAGGTAAGTGTGGCCAGGGTGGGGAGTAGAGCAATCACTCTAGTCTGGAAGCTCTGCCACATAACAAAACTACTTACAATGTGATAGTATTCTGATTATTAGCTTGTGCCCTCTAGGACTACACAGTGATTATTAGCTTGTGCCATCTAAGATTATTAGCTCGAACACCCTAGAATAGTACTGTGATTGTTAAGCTCCTGCTCTCTAGGACCACACTGTGATTATTAGTTTGTGCCCTCTAGGACCACACTGCGATTAGCTTGTGCTCTCTAGGACTACACTGTGTGATGATTAGCTTGTGCCATCCAAGGTTATTAGCTCGAACACCCTAGAATAGTACTGTGAATATTAGCTCCTGCTCTCTAGGACCACTGTGATTTTTAGCGTGTGCCCTCTAGCACCACAATGTGATTATTAGCTTGTGCCCCTTAGGACCACCACACGGTGAGTATTAGCTTGTGCCCTCTAGGATAGCACCGTGATTACTAGCACGTGGCCTCTAAGATAGCATAGCACTGTGATTATGTGACCGAGCACTACCCTTAGAGACAAGCACACATTGACCAAATTCACATCTAGAAAAGATCACTATAGAATTGTACTGTTTATTAGCTTGTGCCCCCTAACATGGAACTTATGAGCTTGCGCCCACTAGGACAAGTCTGTAGTTATTAGCTATTCCCTACTTCACACCACAGTTTTTGTTTACTGCAGTAAGCCTCTTCCAGAGAGACCCCACACTAGGGACATCCACTGGATAAATATCCCAGCTATATAACCCTAGTAAACCTCCCCAAGCAGACAACCCTAACTCGAGACAGCGACTGATCTACCCCAACAATATTACCTGACTAAACCACCCCAACAGACAGCTTGTACCGGACCTTCCCCCACACCCAGTCCAACACCACAAGACAGCCGGACCTAAAGCAAAAAGACCAACTCTGCTTCACTGAACCGAAGAAAAACCAACAAACGCTCAAGCTCATAATGCAGCGCAAAAGAAAGACGAAGAGCAAAGAACAAACCCAACTGAACACCACTGAAGACTCTCACACTCCCACAGACCGGAACAACAGAACCAGCGCAGAGAGAAGAGAGAAATCCCTCCACCTAACTCCATACCTCGCAAATAACCACTCACCAGAACGAGCCAACCCAACGTACAAATCGAGAACCAAAAACCAAACGCAACCATGCAGAAGAAGAACGGACATAGCTAGAAATAACAAGAACATAATGGATGCATTAACACCTTACATCACCAAAACAAGACACTTGACAGCCACAAAATTGAGAAGCGGAGCCTGATGAAAACAAAAACCAAGACTGAACCTAGAAAAACTTTCACGACAGAGACACAACTGTACCAACACCTCAACTAGAGATCGACTGGCAAGGAAACCTTACCACCAGTCAGAAGACAACGCCGACATTAAAGCACAAACCAAACTGCACCTTTAAAATCCACTACAACCTAATTAACACAAGATCCATGGCAAAATGCTCAACAGAGATCTTTGACCTTCTCTGCGACAACAGCATTGACATCCTATTCATCACAGGAACACGGCTGGATGACTACAAAATCACACTCCAAAGCTGCCTCCCCACCAACTTCAAATGCCCTGAGATAAACAGGAAAAATAAAAAAGGAGGAGGCCTCGCAGTAGCATTCAAAGAAAACCTGAAAGTAAAAAACAGATGAACCTCTCAACATAATCAACTGCGAAACCATGGTCATACGCCTATCAGCGAATCCAAAAACATCAAATTCATATTTGGTTTACAGACCACCGACATACGATGCGACCTTCGTTGACAACTTCATAGAAGCCATCAGCAACATAGCCATTGAGCACGAACATATAATAATCCTGGGGGACATCAACATTTGGTTAGAAAAACATGCCAACTCTCAACACTGACTAATTGGGCAGTTAACCATGAAATTACAACAGTTGGTCAAAGGGGCAACACACTCGGCAGGACACACCCTTGACACAATCTTCGTCAAGAAAAATAATCACCAAGGCATCACTGATACAAATACTTTGGAGCGACCATCTCATCATCCCATTCGTGATCACACTACCAACTCAAGTCAGCATCTATCCCCTCAAGCTCACAACCACCACAAAAAGAAACTGGAAAACTGTCAAGCAAGCAACCTAATCGAACAACTGGAGATGACCAAACCTTCAACAACAGAACTGGAGCTGGCAGACCTAGACGGGAAAGCAGAGCTACTCCAAAAATGGATTGCTAATGCAATTGAAAACATTGCCCTGGAAAAAACATTTACCCCTTCAAGAAAAAGCGCAATGGCAAAATGGTTCACCCCACTACTAAGCACCATGAAAAAGAACAAGAAGAAGCTGGAATTGGAATGGAGGAAAGAATACAACCAAGACGAGAAAACCCAGTTCCAGAAACCAATCCGATCATACAAGAAGGAAATTCAAAAGGCAAAGAGAAGGCATTATGACGACAGAATCACCAATGCCACCAACACACAAAATGAAATGTTCAAAATCATAAAAGAAATAAGAAACCCACCTGGTTGCGACAACACTCCAACCCCCTCAGAGAAACTATGCAACGACTTGGCAGACCATTTCAAAAACAAAATCAACTACGTCCAACAAATCGTACAAAACGGACCAACCAACCCTAACACTCAACTAACCGGACCTGACGAGGAGCCACAGCACAAACTCCAAAACTTTCCTGAAATATCAGCAGAGGCCTTAGTGAAGCTGGTAAAACGCAGCAAGAAAGCGGGCTCACCAATGGATCCCTGCCCCGCTGACCTCTACAAATCAATCCTCGCACAAGAAACCGCATCAGAATACTACAGAATCCTCCTAAATCTTTCACTCGCAACAGGAACTGTACCACAATCCTTCAAATCAGCATATATTAAACTGCTTTTAAAAAAACACAAGTGGTGATGTGGAAGGACCTCCAACGACAGACCGATTTCAAACATTCCCTACCCGGCAAAACTCCTAGAAACCTACGTATACAAATTACCCCAAGAACATGTAGAAAAACACCACTTACTAGACCAAACACAAGTTGGTTTTCAGACCCGCAAGAGGAACAAAATCGGCACTACTTTCCATCTGGGATGACCTAACAATGAACGCGGACTCCAACACAACCTCGGCTCCGATTCTGCTCGACCTCTCTGCAGCTTTCGACACAGTAAGCCATGACACCCTAACCAAAAGATTGGACGATATAGGTATAACGGACATGGCACTACTCTGGATGAAATCATTCCTAGCAGACCGAACAGAAACCGTATGGATAAAACCCTTCAAATTTACTCCACGAGTTAACGACTGTGAGTACCGCAGGGATCTTCACTATCACTACTATACTTCAACATCTAGTAGACTCCAGTAATCAGGATCTTCAAAAAATACATAATTACATGCTACAAGTACGCAGACGACACTCGGATCATCTACCAAATCGAAGATACGCAAGCCGATCACTCAACCCTAATAGAATGTCTAAAAGAAGTTTTGACTGGACGAACACCAACACCTTGAAAATCAACCCAGGAAAGACTGAAATCATGATTATAGGAAAAAAACCAAGAGAACAACACCTACATTCCCTGGCCGACGGAAATGGGAAGCGTGCCCACACCATCTAAGGTAGTAAAAAATCAGGGAATTCTAATGAACAGCGCCCCAACCATAGAACCATAAATAAACGCAATAAAGAAATGCTTCTTCCTCCTTCACACAACAAGAAGAATCCTACCTTTCCTTTCCTTCACCGACAAAACACTCACAATCGTTGCCCTCATCATGTCAAGAATCGACTACGCAAACAGATACCAGAATACCTCCTGAAGAAACTATAATGCGTCCAAAATGCAGCAGCCAGACTACTTCTCAAACTATCCAGAAGAGACCAAATCACTCCAGCACTAAAAATACTACATTGGCTCCCAGTCAAACATCCTATCACCTTCAAAACAATGTGCATAACACACAGGGTAATCGGCGGACAGGGAGCTGAATTCCTACAGAAGAAAATAACAATGTACAAGCCAACGAGACTCCTCAGATCAAGCAATAAAATCTGCCTGTAACCAAAACCATATGTCAAGAAAAAACTTGGAGGCTTCTTTCTCCCACCTAGCTGCAAAAACCTGGAACAACATCCCAAAAGAAATCAAACAACAAAGACCACCTACAATTCAGAAAACTACTAAAAACCTGGCTCTTCAACACGTCGGAACCAAATTGAAACCACTAAACAATTGAACAAGAAACACAGAACAGATTAACAAAATAGATGACATAGACAACACCCAGTACTGACTAAGATGAGAAAAAAAATCCTACAACAGATGACGCTATGTGGAACAGAAAACAAGTGACAACCCCATTAGGACAGAATTGGCATACATGCCCAACACTATCCAACAACCGCAGCACTCCATGAACGTTACCAAGTGCCATACTTAGAATTAAGAATGTTAGCAAGTTCAACATGTAGACAGAATCATGAACATTAGCCTGCGCCGGACCGAGACAGAATTGTGAATGATAACAAATACCACATTTAGTTAGAATGATGAACACTGACCTGTGCCGCATCTAGATAGGAATCTGAAGGTGAACAATCCAACACTTAGAACTGGGAATGTTAGCAAGCGCTACACTCTGATAGAATTATGAACATTAACCTGCATCACAAAGGGAGAGGATTATGAATGTTGGCCAGCGCCACATCCAGATAGTATAGTGAATACTAGCCATTGCCACATCTAGACTGCACTGGGAATATTAACAATGCCATATTTAGATAGAATCCTGTATGCTAGCTTGATTCCCATCTAGACAAGCTTGAAGCTAGGTCAGTACCACATCTGGATACAATAGTGAATATTGGCATGCGTCGTGTATAGATAAGATTATGAATATTAGCCAGAGCCGAATTTAGATAGCAATGCAGAAATATTCACAAGCAACACCTAGAAAGAATGTGGAAATTTAGCGTGCATCGCCTCTATATAGCGAGGCCTATAACCTACCCACTAACAATCTCACCCTCTGCATACACTCCTTAAACTCTAACCAACCACACCCTAAAGCACAATCAACCGCACAAACTTCACTACAACAACAAAACAAACCACACATAGCTTCGCACAACAGCACACAACGGCTACTGACTGATCAAGCACCCCCCAAACTCAGTGAACGGTGTTAACCGAGCTGAAGCTGAAAACAGCACATCACTGCTCTCTTGCACTGATCCCGCTCGCTCCCACTAACTTCACCCCTACCCGTTTTTCCTTTTCAGATCTGCCAGAGTGCCAGGGGACTACTTCGGCGGTGATAGTGCGTGGTACAAATATCCTTTAACATTATCATTCCGTTTAGTGAACTTCTATATTGTTATAACCCGGGTTCTTCCAGATCTTGTTTACTGAAGTGGATCAAGCTGCTTTTTCAATATCTACCTTTTTCTGTTTGCAGCTTTACAGCGTCCCACACAGTAAAGCCTGCTAAACTGTAGATTGCTGTCTGATGGGGAATGAGGTTTTCTGTAATTTTGAATTGGCCATAGTTTGCTAAGGAAGAGCAAGTATTTGAAGGGAATAATATATTATGGGTATCTGATTGTGCCCACTAATGAATCATCATACATAAGAGAACCTATCCAAAAAATCAGTTGTATTTTTCAAACTCCTTTTTTTAATTTTTTTTTATTTCTTCATATCCTAGTGCCAACACATGTTTGGAGCTCTCTGGTCTTTTTTCAGGGCTTATTTAGGACATTTTTGAATATTTGTGAGTGTTATTATGTGGGTAATTAAAACTAAATCTAATCATATATGTAACATGGGAAATAAGTTGAATGAAGCAAATCAATATGAATTGAATTGGGAGGTCATCAAAGAACAAACATAAGAAAAGTAAGGGAGAGAGGAAACAAATGAAATGTTGGTATATGCTCAATTGGAGGCGATACAAAAAAGAGATGCTTAGAAGTATTGCGATAGACATGTAAATAGAAGCCTATTGTAAGTACACTTAGTGCTATAGTTACAGGTTGGACGTAATATAGGGAATACATTAAGGTTTAAAGCTATATGGTTGAATCTGGTATTCTGATATGGCTTTGCCAAAGTAAGATTTCTACTGATTATTCAGTTAGCCAGGTCACAAGCTGAACCCATGTTCAACCCAAGATGTGCTGTGCTGATTGGGGGGGGGGTATCCCAGGAGAATAGCTTGCCATTTGTGGATAAACTGGCCCATTCATCTTGCACCAAAGAAACGGATTAAAATCCCTACAACAAATAACATCTGTTCAGAGCCTTAGAGTAAAACATTTAATGAGCTGTGTGAGAAACTGGAGGGTATTCTCACTCCTTCTCCCCATGTATCCTGCTCAGGTGGCCATGGGACAACCATCACTGTTGGATCCAGAACCTGGGGGTAGACAAGTGAGGGAGGATCACCTGGGTGGAGGGCCCTTGGAGCTTGGGAGTGAGGTATCCACGGGCAAGACACAGTATCCCCCTTTTCCTACCAATGGCCAATCTACCCATGCCCCTTTCACAACCTCTTTATGTTGCGGTAAAACATCTTCCCTCGTTTCTCCACAGGTAACATCTACTGGTACAGGGACATCATATTCTCCCATTCCCAACATCATCACAACCTCCCTCAGCCTTTAGGGGTATTTTCAATCTCGCCCCGTTTCCCAGCCTGCCCCATTTCCAAAATGTACTGGGATGAGGAAGAGGTAACCAGGAGTTATAAGGATCACCCATAGGAACAACATTGTGCAGGGAGAGGCCTACTACACTACACCATTAGGCGGTCCCGTTAATGGTCAGGTGAGGTCAGGCACATGACGGCAATCCTACACACTTGCACTAATTAAACACCACTTCAGGATTAACCAGGAGATAGTCCTATGGGTCACGCATGGCCTATTAATTTTTCAATGAAGGTCAAGCAATGGAGGCCAAGGACTCGCGCCTGAAGCCCCCTTAACAGGCCTCGAGTGTATAAAAGGTGGGGCATTCAGCAGTACAGGAGAAGTAGTTTGGAGAGCGGAAGGGAGGCTGCGTGGCTGAGTCCAGCAGGGGATCCCGTCTCCATCCCAAGCCAGATTTTTGAAAGAAAAGCAGAGCAAGCTGCGGATGCTGAAGGAGCTGTGGGAGCTGCAGCAGAAGGAAGACCTCGAGGTATCTGGTTGAGAACAGGATGCCTGGACGCTAACTCAGTGTGCGAGAAGGATTTCAGCGTGGTGAGGGAGCCGTGTCGAGGCATGCTGGGCCCTGCTGTTTGTGGCTAAGCAAGTGCCTGTTCCTCTGGGAGGTATCCAGGACCAAGGGGTGCCTGAGGGACAGGAGGTGAGACTCTCGCCTCCATGCTGAAGCAAGCAAGCCTTCCCGACAGCACTGTGCTAACCGGTGAGATAATCCTGTTGCGCGTGTGAGGCTGAAGCGGGAGATTTGATTAGAAAGACAAATGAATGAATCCTTTAGTGAACTTAAAGTCAACTATTGTCCATCGGGAGAGGGGCATTGTGGGACTTCTAGTGAGAAGCTGAGTTATGAGTCTGGGACCTGCACATATGAGACAGTTAAAGGGTCTGGGAACCATGTAATAAAGAAATACTTGAAACGCAGGTATTGCCTCAGCCAAAAGGAAGCCAGTATCTTTTCAAGGAGAGACAGAAATAGTGACCCGAAAGCAAGAATATAGGTGCTAATGGCACAGAAGAAAGGAAACTTAATTAAAGAGTGCAAGAGGCACGGAAAGGGAAACAGAGTTTGCCAAAAGCATGGGGAAGAAGGAAAGACCCATGTGTTATAGGCACCGCAGCAGACCAATTAAAACGGATAATGCAAGTAAGCAAAGAAGGGGACCAAGCCTCAGAATGGTCGTGCATAGGGAAGATTGAAAGCCATGCGTTCTCGAAAGTCTCTGATTCTGACCGAGTGTTGGAAAGAGGAGGTGAACGGCACCACTTCAGAGTAGGTGGAAAAAAAGGGCAGTGGGCTAAACTGAAGGTGAAGTGGGAGAAAAATCCTTGAAGTGTTACGAAAGGCTGTCCTGACCTAAGGAGAAGGAAATTGTGTTCTGGAAAGTGAATCCTGACAAACTGAACGTTTGAGTTTTGGGAACCATGGAGACCAGAGGGGCCTAGGCTTGGGGGAAGGGAACACCGAGAGGCCTGAAACGAATTGTGGATCTTTTGAAACCAGAGGGGCCCAAGCTTGGAAGGGAATCCCGAGATGCATAAAGGAACTGTGTGCTTTCAGAAGCTTGGGGGAAGGGAACCCGAGCAAACCTAAGAAGGTTTTATGAACTAAGTTGTTTTGACATTTCAAGAAATTTCCCCGGGAGATTCCATGGGCCTGTGTTAGTTGAACTATATTACATACTGGCAGTGTCAATCCTGGCAAGACCATCTGAATCCGGTCTTGGATCTTTGGGACACTATTTTTCTTTTAGAGCGATCCTGCACTATATCTGTTTTCAGAGTAGGGGGCAAGCATAGTTTGGACACATACAGCTTATATTTTAGGAATTACGGACATAGACTATCCTTAGAGGCATCAGTTAAGGGAAATACCAAGTTAGCGATGGGCATTACACCGACTCCAAATACTTTAAATAAAGGTTTTTGAACTGTTACTTTTGAGTCTGTCTCTCTCTTGATGCCATGCCTGTCTCACAGCTGCCTCCCAACCACTTGGACCCATCTCAAGGGAAGTGTTATTCTGGAATAATACTTCTAACATTCCAAATAGGCCTTGAATACAGACCTTGGACTGATGCAATCTAAATTGAATTCACATGCTAGGAGCCATGTTTTCCAAACTCTCAGGTTTCAAAGGAAGATTATTGCATTCAGGAGCTGAACTCAGAACTAGACCTCCCAGTATCATTCTCCAACTGTAGTTTGAGAGACTTTGCAAACAAAAAAGCCCCTGTCGGCTTACCAATTTAACCATTAACTGAAAAGCATGCCTGGACACAATGTTTTGGAATTAATGGAAACAAAACTCAATATGATCAACTATGGAACTTAAGGCTTGTCTCAAAAAGTGTGATGGCACAATGACGATGTGTGGGGAATAATTCTCATTTTATATAAACGGAACACACGGGTAGTAAGAAAGAGGTAGAATTGTGAAGGCTCCGGAGAAGAGGAACCCCTGTTCCAAATATATGGAGATGAAAGGAGTCTGATCCATGAGGAAGCAAAGGTAGACCTGCTTTCCTAGAGGAGAGAACGAAACCAGAATGGGACATCTCCCTGGGAACTACCTACAAACATGGCCCTTGCTGGCTGTGTCCTAAATATTTAAAAGGGAGTATGAAACTTCCTCAATGTTATTAGAAGAAGGCCCTCTAGAACCATTTCTCTGTTTTCAGGAGCAGTCGGTCTGGGAGGAACTTTCACTACGGAGAGCCAATTTTAAACCGAATGATTGTCCTTGCGGTGTGCGAACTGCACTTTGCGTCTCACTGTACTCAAAACGGAGCCAGATTTGTTTTACATGAGATCTAGCATTCTGTGTTGATAGTCAAACGGTTCCTACCATATCTCAAAAAACGGCCTCCTTTCATCCAGTCTGTGGAAGGCAAAGGACGCATGCCATGGACCAATCCCACTGAAAGGCTTTTATTTATTGTAATGGTGCATTTGGGTGGTCTAATGGCATAGTGACTGTATATAGGATTGGGCAAGACTATGTGAGTAGTTTACACCGCTGCAGCAGTCCCCGAAGAGTAGGCTTGGATGAGCAACTCCACATCATAAGCTTTTCTGTGTTGCATTTTTTTTCTTCATTTAATTAAACCTGCAAGTGTTTCATGGCCTTTATTTTAGCAAATGTTTTGGCTTTCAATCCAGGTTACGTTTTTTTTTACAGATAATAGGTTAATTTGTTATCGACAATCGCACGTAGAATTCTGAAACGTTCAAAGCTTGTAAGGAAGAAAAACTAGATTTTGCAGAACTAAGCAGCCAAGTGTTAGTACCAAAGAAGCGATTGGACCGGAAAGTTATTCCTCAAGTTATGCAACATGCACTTTATCTGCCAATATGCCCGGCATCTTTGCCATGCCTCACACATTTGCACTTGTATATGGCTCCTACTATCAGTACATATGGGGCATGCGCTTCTAGTACACTACGTAGTCTCATCAACCAATCGTGAGGCCCACAGCATCTCTTTTCGGCAGACCAGTCAGCAACAGGATAGGAGAACACCACTCCGAAAGGAGGTGGTCAACACGTAGGTTGAAGGTATGCAGAAGTAGCATGGCTAATAGGAGAGCACTGCCTTTGTTACAGATGCAAGGAAACAAAAATGCAGTGGACATAGGAGCTGGACCTTGCACCAGACATACAGTGAGCACAACCCTGGAAACGGAAAGGAAACTGTAGGAAGTGCGCCGTAAACATGCCTTAAAGATGTCCAACCGCTGAATGAAGAAAAAAAATAAACCTCCCTTTCGAAATGCAACTGAAATGGCCTAAGGCTAAGGATGGCTGTATTTACGTTGAGTCATGTTTTATGCAATAAAAATATGCGAGTGCTTTCAGATTCGTCGTATTCTTTTCCGTGGGCTTGCAATTGGTTCCAGTCGATCATCTTGACGGGTCTGCCTGTATCTCCGATGGAAGGAGAAGTGCCCAGTCTTCAGGACTACCCTGGCCATTAGTTTAATATCAGCAATTTTGAAAGTGTGGCCGAAAGGTTGGGTTTACAATTTTATCACACCAGTGACGGCTTCTCATTTTCAGTGTTCAGTGACATTTGCACCTCTTCAGTGAGGAGATGTGCACCTCGCACTATTCTAGGGATGGGAGGATAGCTCTGTGGCAATGCGTGGGTGTTGGAAGCAAGACCACGCTGAGCAAACGCAGGTACGAATCCCGGTCCCGCGCTTTTGAATATATAAATGACGAGCGCGTTATAAATTTCCTGCCCTTCCACAATGAAACTAGCAGCTAGATACCTACGGGTTATATGTGCTGTAAATAAATGCAACAATGAATAAAGCAGTTAACTCTAAATTGGTCACAAACCTCGCTAGTTTGAAAACCGTAAACACTCAAGTTGCATTCATTTGAGCTGGCAATTACAGCACTGGGCTTGACGGTGCTGCAGTGTGTGTGTGTGTGTGTGTGTGTGTGTGTGTGTGTGTGTGTGTGTGTGTGTGTGTGTGTGTGTGTGTGTGGTTAAAGAAAAAACAAAAAGAGAAATTAAATACTTGCCACGGTATTGTAATGTAGTTTAAGATGTTTTAATAAAGGAACCAATAGCCCTCTCTTCGAAGGGATTGTGTCCTCCAACGTATTCCTCTTCTTAGATATCTCCTTCCAGCTCTGCCGGCCTCGGAAAATGTTTTCTCTCTAGAGGGCGCTGCGCGTCGACGTCCTTCGAGTCGATGTCCCTCGACAGCCGCCGTATCGACGCCGACGTCATCCTGGCTATAAAGGCCGCGCGTAGCGCCCGTTGCTCAGTTCCGTTTTTCCGCGCGTACTCAGTGCCTCGGAATACCGTTGCTCAGTTTTGTCAGGTTAAACCTATGTACCTCGAGTTATTCGATCTGTACTCGGTGGCTTCTTCGTCGGAACCGACAACTCCTCGATCCGGCTTCAAAACATGCCGAGATTGTGGGAAAAAGATGTCGCTGACTGACCCTCACAGAGTTTGTCTGTGGTGTTTGGGAGCTGAACACCATTGTTCGGAGTGCGAGGACTGTATGTCCATGACAGCTAAGGCCCTGAAGGAGCGTAGGGGGAAGCTGGAGAAAGGTAAGACTTTTAAAGCTTCTTCTTCGTCGACGAAGTCGAGAGATTCGTCTCCTCGTCACCATTCGCGCTCCAGATCTCGGAGTGGGTCTCATCACTCCTCGAGATCGAAGCACTCGAAGAGGAGACGTCGAAGATCCCGTTCTCCGTCTTCCTCTTCCTCTGTTTCGCCAAAGAGAATCCTGTGCCCCACGAAACACAGTTCCCGGGCTGAATGGGAGGAATTCCGCAAAAATATGATGAGCGTCTTCGAGAAAGCGGCCTCGACCCCCTTGAAGACTGCCGAGAGCGATGCTCTGGTCGAAAGACCCGAAGGTCAAAAACGCCGCGAGTTGCAGTACCCGGCGAAGGAAACCTCTCGAGCGCATCACAAACCCTCGAGCAGGACTATGACCTCCAAACCTTCCTCGAAGGTTCCGTCGACGAAATTTCCGTCGAGGTCGATGTCTTCGACGCCGTTGTCGAAGGGACCTTCGACACACGAGTCTGTCGACTCGACGCCAGCTTCGACACCGGTGTCGACGCCAAGAAAAGTCACGGTTACGACACACCCAGTGTCTATCCCCAGGTCCTCTACGTCGATGGCTTCGAGATTGTCGAGTAGAATCCCAATTCTGTCGAGGTCTTCCAGGCCTCCGCCTTTGTTTTCGACGCCACGCTCGAAGCATTCGGCGTCGACGACATCGACGTTTTCGAGGCCGATTATGACAAGTTCGGCACCCTCTGCCTTGGAAATGGGGTTTACACCCTTTATGAGTTCAGAACAATTTTTATGTCCTCAATATTGGAAGAGGGTGAATTGTCTGAACAGGAAGACACATTTGAGTTGCAGGGACCTGTAACCCCAATTAGAGAGGAATTTTCCTCTGAAGAACGCAGGTTAAAGGATCTTCATGATTCCTTACATGAGGCAAGTGGGTTAGACACCTCCCCTGACATGGAGTTTGCTAGGCCAGACCCGGGGGAACATGCTGAAACCCCCTATAGAGCCTTAATGGCCAGGATCACAGAGTTTATGGGGTGGTCTGCACCTTCACAATCTTTCCAACAAGATGACCTCACAGATATTCTTGACAAAGGCCCACAGGAGGATCCTGTGGTGCCTTTTCATAAAGCTCTTCAGAGGAAGATCATGACAAACTGGGAAACCCCAGTTGTCGTACCAGCAGTAAATAAAAAACTGTCTACAAAGTACAGGGTATCCTCTACAGACCCAGAGTTTTTGTCTAAACACCCATCCCCAGAAAGTCTGGTGGTACAGGCAGCATCCTCTACCGATGTCAAGACGGCTTATCCTACCGTCCCACAGGACAGGGACGATAAAAAATATGATGCTATGGCAAAGAAAGTCTTTTCGGCATGTAGCATGGCGTTAAAATCTGTTAATGCTACTTGCACCCTTGCTAGATTCAGCCATACACTTTGGGAGTGTGCTTCTACAGCGGCTGACTGCATCCCGGAGGGAGAAGAAAGGGATGCATTCCTGAATATTATACAGGACGGTAAAGACGCTATGTGTGAATCCCTCCAGACGGGCATTGATTCGGCAGACAGTATCGGCAGAGCAATGGCGGCAAGTATTGGGAGATTCGCTTGGTTGAGAAAGTCTGGTTTTGCCCCAGATGTGCAAGCCAGGCTCTTGAACATGCCATTCGATGGCTTTTCTTTGTTCGGGAAAAAGGCGGATGACAGTTTAGAGAAACTGCAAACTTCAAAAGCAGCAGCAAAATCCCTGGGAGCTGCAATCCGTCAGACACCTTTTCGTCCTACAGGAACCTCTGCGAGGGGCAAGTCCTTTTGCTTCTACTCCGCATTCGGAAGAGGTAGAGGACGACCGGCTCAAAGGGGACAAAGAACTACCCGAGGTGGACGAGGTAGATATTCAAACGCCGCAGCAACAGCAGGTGCCTCTTTACCATCGGCATCTGCATCAGCCGCCCCAAAACCACTCTGAGGACTTCCCTCACAGGACACCTGTAGGAGGTAGGTTGACTCAACATCTGGCGGTATGGCAGGCTATCACGTCAGATGCTTGGGCATTGGAAACAGTTGCCCAAGGTTACTGCCTACCTTTCCTACGTATACCTCAGTCATCCACCGGGGATCAGCTCTCCGAAAGCTCCAGATACGCTCCTCTTGCAGGAAATTTTAGACCTGCTAGAGAAAGGTGCCATAGAACCGGTACCGGTAGCGGAGAGGAACAAGGGCTGGTACTCCCCTTACTTTCTCATTCCGAAGAAAGACGGAGGACTGAGACCCATCTTGGACTTGCGAGAATTGAACAAATTCCTCAGGAAAGACAAATTCAAGATGGTCACTCTTTCCCAGATCCTCCAGGCCCTTCAGTTCCGGGACTGGTTGGTATCTCTGGACCTTCAGGACGCTTATTTCAATGTGCCTATCCATCTCAAACACAGGAAATACCTGAGGTTCGCAATTGGCAACTCTCACTATCAATTTCGAGTGCTGCCATTTGGGCTGACCTCCGCCCCGAGGGTCTTCACCAAGTTAATGTCGGTAGTGGCGGCAAGTCTAAGGAGGGAAGGGATTCATGTCGACCCCCACCTGGACGATTGGTTGATCAGGGCTGTTTCTTAGGAACAAGCTAAGATCCAGCTAAATCACGTGTGCCACTCCCTTCACAGACTGGGCTTCTCCCTCAATTTAAAGAAGTCACAAATGATACCATCGCAGAGACTCCAGTTCATAGGAGCGATCCTGGACACTTCCCTGGGAAAAGCCTCGCCACCAGAGGTGAGGGCTCAAGATATTCTACAGATGGTTACCAAGTTCCAACATGCCCAACGTCTCCCAGCCTTCGACTTTTTGAGGTTACTAGGCCTCGTGGCATCCTGCATTTTCCTAGTGCCAGAGGCTCGCCTGAGAATGAGATCCCTCCAGTGGGCACTGAGGACTCAGTGGTCACAATTCTCAGGGAGAATGACAGATCTTCTTCAGGTTCCCGACAGAGTAGCTCGAGACCTTCAGTGGTGGGCCTGTCAGGAGAATATTCTGAAAGAACAGTTTTGGCAACCCTGGCCGGAGATAACCGTAGTCACGGATGCCTCACTCACAGGGTGGGGAGCCCATGCCAACGACTTGACCATCAGCGGTCGTTGGTCTCCATCGGAGCCCAGACTACATATCAACCTGTTAGAGCGGAGAGCCATCAGACTTGCGCTGAAGGCGTTCCTGCCAGCTCTACAAGGGAAAAACGTCCTGATAATGACGGACAACATGGTGGCCATGCATTACCTCAACAAAAGAGGAGGCGTAGGATCACTACCCCTGTGCAGAGAGGCGATGCAGCTCTGGTTTTGGGCAATCCAAGAAGGAATCTCTCTATCGGCAGTTCACCTAGCCGGAGAGAAGAACTTGACAGCGGACGCTCTGAGCAGGCAGAGCACAGTCTCCCACGAGTGGGAGCTAGCTCAGGAAGTCCTCCAAGAGATCTTTGCCCTTTGGGGAACCACTCAGGTAGATCTGTTCGCCACCAGCCTCAACAGGAAATGCGATCTGTTCTGCTCAAGGGAATTTCCCCCGAGAGGAGCTCTGGGAGACGCGTTCATAGTGGACTGGGAGTTTCCGCTTCTGTACGCGTTCCCACCGGTCCCTGTCATTCCTCAAATGATCAGGAGGTTGAGAAGATTCCGGAGAACCATGATCCTAATTGCCCCGGATTGGGCCAGGAGAACGTGGTACCCGGACCTTCTAGACTTGTCCATCTGCCCTCCAATTCGACTTCCACTCAGAGAGAACCTACTCTCACAGAAGGGAGGTCAGGTTCTCCATCCAGACATCAAAACCCTCAACCTTCACGCTTGGCTTCTGAAAGGCTGAGGTACAAGGATTGGGACCTCTCTGATGATGTTATGGAGGTGTTGCTTTCGGCAAGGAGGCCAGCAACAAAGTCTTTATACCGCTGCCGTTGGAACAGATTTTGCAGCTGGTGTAGAGAACAGAATATCAACCCTTTTTGATGTGGTACACCAATGGTTTTGTCCTTCCTACTATATTTGGCAAATTCAGGCCTTCAAGTTGGCACCATTAAGGGCTATCTCGCAGCGCTATCCATCTTTAAGCGCACTGCGGAAGAACCATCCTATTTCAAGTTACCCTTGGTAATACAATTTCTTAAGGGGTTAACCAATGTTTATCCCCCAAACCATTCCAAGTTCCCCTATGGGATTTAAACTTAGTCCTAACTTTCCTGATGGGCACACCTTTCGAACCACTCCATTCTTGTTCGTTAAGATTCCTTACCCTTAAGACTGTTTTATTAATAGCACTTACATCTGCTAGAAGGGTGAGTGAATTACAAGCTCTTTCTTGTAAACCCCCTCACACTATCTTTCACAAAGACAAAGTTGTCCTGCAAGTGAAGCCTAATTTCCTCCCAAAGGTGGTTTCTGAATTCCATATCACTCAGAAGATTACCCTACCATCTTTCTATCCTCCTCCTCACCCAGGGAAAGAGGAAGAGAGGTTACACAGGCTAGACCCTAGAAGGGCTTTAAGTTTTTACATCAGTAGACTAGCCAGGATAAGACAGGCAGACCAGCTGTTTGTAGGTTACACAGGTCACAAGCTGGGGTTACCAATAACTAAACAGATCATTTCCAGATGGATCATTCTAGCCATTCTGGAATGTTATAAATTGGCAGGAAAAGAGCCCCCTCAAAACCTTAGGGCTCATTCGACCAGAGGTATTGCAGCTTCATCGGCCCTCAAAAGAGGTGTGCCGGTTAAAGACATCTGTGCGGCCGCTACATGGTCGTCTGTCCATACCTTTACACGATTTTACAATTTGGATTCCTCCTCCAGTCAAGAGACTAGGTTTTGGAAGGGCTGTACTGCATTCTATTCATCAATAGAAGACTGCATGAAGTCAGTACTCCCTCCTCCAATAATAGAATACTGCTATGGGAGCATATCTAAGATGAGGAATACGTCGGAGGACACAATCCCTTCGAAGAACAAGTTACTTCTTACCTTGTAACGTTCTTTCGACGGGATGTTCCTCCAACGTATTCCTCATCGACCCTCCCATCCATCCCCGCAGTTCTATTTCCCTTGTTGTTGCAGCTTACGCTCCTTCAGGGTGATTAGTTTAGTCCAGAAAGCATTATTGTGGGCTACAAAACGGAACTGAGCAACGGGCGCTGCGCGCAGCCTTTATAGCCAGGATGACGTCGGCGTTGATACGGCAGCTGTCGAGGGACATCGACTCGAAGGACGTCGACGCGCAGCGCCCTCTAGAGAGAAAAAAATTTCCGAGGCCAGCAGAGCTGGAAGGAGATATCTAAGATGAGGAATACGTCGGAGGAACATCCCGTTGAAAGAACGTTACAAGGTAAGAAGTAACTTGTTCTTTACTTTGCAGATCGGTTTGCACTGGTGCTGGGTCCTCCCTCGAACGTGCGATGCTATAAGCAAGGAGTTAATGTCATTTACTTCATAATTTTATGTGGAACTGACACAGTTAAGTTCCCTTTCATCTCCCAATATCTCTTTAAATATGTCTGGTATTCAGAGGGCACGAATTAACAACCAAATATGAAGATATAGAAATGGCCATCCTTCCAATAATTCGGTAGCAGAACACACCAGTGAAAACCTGGAGTTTAGTGTCATTGGCTTTGGATTTAAGAGCTGCATGGAAACCCTTTTTTGTGGCCAGCGCATCCTAAATCCTGACCCAGCAACATACTATAAATGGTTAAGAAGGAGTCGTCCAGTTGTGCCCGTCAGTCGTGCTGCTTTGAGGAAATATGAAATAAAGGCTGACGCATGTCCAGAGAGTTGCTATGCATTTTTGTTCCCAAAGACTAACTCGAATGGATCCAAGGGGGGCAAGAGAAGCCCAGAATGTGTTGGCTGAGTTAATGCCACAGACATTTTCAGGGCTGATTTGGCAAAGTAAACACACAACCTCTTATGTGTGTGTATGTTTTTCTTTACGCTTTTAGAATCATCTGTAAAAATCCTGGATATGTTGGTCAGATAGCACAGTGAGCTAAACGCTCGCCCTGATATCTGTGCCCCGCCTACTGTAGCTGGTTCGAATTCTGGCAGGGTCAGCTCAGCCTTTCATCCTGCCAAGGTCGATAAATTGAGTACCACTCTGGGTTAATGCCTTTTTGTTACTTCACCGCTCTTGAGACGTGTGTAGTGCTATATAAGAAAAGCATTATTATAAGAAAGCACAAGCATGGGGGGCCTATACATGGCTCATTCTTCACTTCTGCATTGGAAATAAATAATAGTTTGTCTCCCCGATTGTATTCCTCCTAACCCCCCTCCTTTTTCCCATCCGGGCAACCTGCAGTCTCAGTAGATTTCTCAAACTACCATCAATCAGTAAGGCACGTAACCTTACATTTGGAAAAAATAGTAAAACCCGCTCCTCCAACACACAAAGCACCAACAGTTGAGCTATGCACAACACAGATGAACTCTTGGTAAGCTCCCATTTTAGGTAGAGGGCATTTCACTTGAAATACATAAGTCACATATGGAACACTCTATGGTTATCTGTGCTTTGGCCAAGTCTTTATCCCTTAACTGCTGAGGGCATGTGTTTTCGTCCTGAATTAAATCGTACATAATTGTAAGCCTCACTCACTCAAAGAGTAGGATAGACTCGACGCAATACCATCAATGTAGACTGTCTCCATGTAGAGTCAGAAAATAATTAATCAGTTACTATTTTAGTCAAAGTATTACATCTTTTGCACTATTAATATATGCCAGCCCAAATAATAGAAATAAAGCAACTCCTGTCGCCTATCTGGATCTCATTAGAATTCGGTATTTAACACCTGTGTCAATTATGCACCTAAACTAAAATCGCCTTTGTTACACTACATATCGGGCAGTGAGCAGGGTGTTTAAAAATAAATAACGGTTGTGGGAAGATGCTCCTCCAAGCAGGCCTCAAAATGTGCACTGGCCATTGGCAAGTGATCTTTTCTTACTCGCCAAGAGTCTTTTATGTACTGTGCTCAAGTGGAGAACTGTGAGGTCAAGTGACTTTCTGTGCCTCGCTAGTTGCTTGCATTGTCGAGTCTTTGCCCATCCTCTGAACACTAGTCACTCCTGTTGAGCTTTGTCTGCTGTGTTCAGTGTTTGCACCTTGTCAAACCAGAAATACGCGCAGTGTTCCGGCCTTCGAGCGTCGGAGGGCTTTGGTATTCAGCAGGAAGGGGTCAGGTGAAACTGAAACCCAATGCTATTTAAGTGTGTGCGTGCGTTTAGCAGTATTTTACGTTGTTGAATAATGGGTTCTATTTTGTTAAGCACTATCGCAAATCTAGCCCCCTTCCATATCCCCAAAACAACTTGAATTTCAGCACCATCAAAAGCAATTGGGTTATGTTAACACTTTTGCAACGTTTCTGTTCGATTGTATTTGAACAGTGGATTTGCTCTGAAGCATGGCTCATCTAGGGGGGAAGGAAAAAAACCCGTTTAAGCTTTTTCCCTTAACCTTTTACCCTGTGAGCTCTGTCTTTCTAAAGTGAATTTTATAGAAGATGAGTCAACATTTGAAGTTGCAAACTACTAGCCAAGCATGACTTCATAAGCCCCCTTATCCCCTCTCATGAGTCCCAGTTTTCCACCTATATGTTGCACACCACTTCTTGCCTGCCAAAAGTGAGAGATCCCTGGCCAGTAACTAGCGGCGAGTGCAGATGCCGACTAGGCCTGGTATAGTGTGGCAGTGTACATGATTCCTATATAGTACACTTCAAGTCCACCTTCTCATTGCCTCACACTATTTATTAAGTTCCAGCATTAACAAAATTGACAATTCGGCAAGCTGGCTCAAAAAGCTTCTTGGGGACTTTTCATGAAACACATCGAGCAGTTGCAACCCTCCAGGCCACTGACCAACGTGGCCTGCATTTTATCCACCTCTATTAATATGAACAACGCTAGATCAGATTGCGATCTACCTAAGCACACAGGAGGCGGTTTCCACTCTGAGCCGGGTGCTTTACTTTGCTCGATGAAGCACTCGCCGGTGTCCTTGACGCCCCTACGCCAAGCCCCACCCCTGCAAATGACATACTGTGTGTCGATGATCACTAGAGCTGAGATGGCTGAAGATTAATGCAACACCAGGGAAGTTCCCACTAACTCTAGCTCCACTACTATTCATCTATAAGGAAAAAGAACCCACAAGAGGAAGTAAGACAGCACCACAAGCCGGGCAAGCAAGACTATATGAAAGCCGAAGAACATTGTGATAGCTCCTAACAAACTCTTGCTCAATGAAAGCAAATGAGACTGGCTGCTTTGATGTTATTTGTATTGGAGATTCCGGAGCTAAAAATGTAAGTTCTCCTGAGGTCTCGCGCAATCTCGCAGCCGCACACAAATCGAACAAGACACTCTCTCACATACTCCGCCTTTATCAAGGGACACACCGGCATTTATGCCTGCATACAAGGCAGGAAAAAGTGTTACACTTGCATCAAATGCGTTGTGTTCTTCGCTCATGAGGTCCATATTGATCTGATCAGCGATACCTCTGTTCTTGAAGAACTTGATGGTCTCTATCAGTCACCCTAAGCACAATACTTTGTCCCACGAAGGTGCATTCGGAGCCCCACCAATTAGCCCCTCAGCATTGGAATCGAGCTTTAGACAAGTGCTGGTACTGCATGCCATTTGGATGCAACAAAGAAACGTCCGCAGGGACTAGAGCCGAAGTCGAGCAATGAATGAATGAATGACTGACCACTGAAAAGCATGAATACAGGATACTCCTGCGTTTACAGAGGTCTCTTTTGCCCATATGGAGAATTCTATCTAAATCGTTTTGTCATCTTGCAGCGACTCCATGAAATAATCCATCCGCGTTTTATATTATTTATTGGTTATTACTTGTGTTTCAAGACGCATCATGACGGGGGTTGGATGAGGAAGAGGGTATAAAACAAAACGTTAAACATTCGGAACATGTAAGTGCTATAGCATGGAGCAGGGGGAAGTGCAGGAAGGGGGTAGATGGGAAGAAAACAAACAAATGCGTTCTAAGTCGTGAGACAATTTGGAACGTGCAAGTGCTGAACATGAAAAAGTGGGGCAGGGGGAGGAGGAAGGGAAGTGCAGGAGGGGAAGAAGTTGGAGATAAATTGAGTGCAAAACACCTAGATACGAATTTCCTGTAAAGTGGGCGAAAGGCCTAGGTTTCAACATAGAGCAGAAAAAGTGAAACGCCTAGTCTGCTATAGAGGTTGTGGATAGATTTTATTTATGGAAATTCTGCTGACTTTGCTCGTCTAGGTTATTATTGTACAATTGAGAAATTGCAACAGAGCAACACTCCGTTAACCCCCCCCCTCCACACTAGATCACACTTTCTGCATATTGACATTGCTAATACACAGCCAGCCAGGCGAGAGACATTCTGTAGGGTGTGATCCTATTATGAGCACGACTTAGAAGCAGCACTCGTTTTGTTGAAGTTGATCTGGGCACAGGAGTGGAGAGGAATCGCAGGTGAGCAGCTGGCAATGGCTCTTTTCTCTCCTCCAACCAACAGATTCGCCCGCAGCTGCAACAGCTAAGGTGCTTTCACATTTATTTGGTCCCAGTGGGTTAACATCTGGTATTGATGGGTTTAAAATAGTGGCCCTTCAGGAAACCTGGTTTAATGAAGCCATCAAAATTGACGGCAGGGGGGACATTCAATGGTTGGCCACTAAAGGCGATAATGGGCTACCTAAAGAAGGCCCACTTATTAGTGTGGAGTCATCTTGCTGGCCTACTTCAAATCTAGGTGTTAGTACTCTTTCCAGGTGAAGTTTAACCATGAGTCACTTTGGGAGTGAAAATTTGAAGTTTAGCCATGCGTCGCACTTGGATAGAATTGTGAGGTTTAGCCAGGCAGCACACCTAGATAGAATTGTGAAGTTTAGCCACGCGTCCCTTTCAGATAGAATGGGGACGTTTAGCCATGCATCACACTGGGGGACAATTGAGAAGATTAACCATGCGTCCGACTAAGATAAAAGAATGATGGCAATGATTTTAATTAACAGATGGGACTGTGTAGATTAGCCACATATCATTTCACGAGTAGCCCAAGAACTAAACACCCGCTTCTACCTCCTCAAGCACACCACCCAAACACTATACACACCCACTGCTTGCCAACCTATACCCTAACATAAACCCAACACAAGCAACACACACTTGCAACAAAGAAACCCGGACACAGGACCTTACTCGTACGGACACAACAAGCCAGTGTGCACAAACTTAAACACTTGCCAGTCTTCACATAAAACACACATACACACCCAACAAAACAAACAGCCACACAGAAAACGCCCCACGCATTGGACCGTACCTGTATGGATACAACAAGCCAGTGCACACAACTTACCATCTGCAAGCCAATACGCACAGATGGCAGTTTCTCCTTGTTCTGGACCTAGCCTATCATTCTTCCCTCACTAGCCAATCCTGTCCTCTTTCTTGCAGAGCCACGTGAGGGCCTGGAAACTGCCCTTGGGTGGTATCGGTGTGCAGTATAAATTAACATAACGTATAATCTCAGATTTTGTAGAGCATTCTCTTCTTGCTTGCCTTTTTTTCTTGAACCTCCTCTAATGCATGCACCACACTCTGTTGCTTATGACCCTCCGGGTGGCAAGCCTAATTTTTGTATGATTACGATGGTTGGAAACCTGCTTCAGTCAGTCTGCTGCTTACTGCATCATCTTAGGTGATGTTAACTCTAGGATATCGGCTGAACTAGCTACAAATGAGGCACTTCCTACTCCTCTATTTAAACAAATTGTACACGATTCTCCAGGACTGGAATGGGGTAAACGGTTTGTCTCCTATGGGCTTTGTAAACTTAATGAGAGGTGTAAAGGGGATTACCCAGGCAACTACACAAGTCACTAGCAATAGTGCATCCACCATAGACTATACATTTGCTTCCTTTTTGTCTTTTCTCTTTTGAGATCAACCTTTCTGTTGCCCCATAGAACGATCATTACCCTCTGATCACTCACCTCTGCATCAACACAACAATCTGAGGCATACGCACAACAATATTGGTCTGTTGGAGATTAACAAAGGGCTTAACCTCATCAGCTGGAGTTCTGCTTACATACATAAAGCCAACTTACTACTTCCGTCTGTGCTGTTAAATATTTCAACCACAACAGCTTGAGATTTATGAGCTATAGCGCCCTGATGACCATGGTCCCTTGGACGTAAGAGGTTCCTTCCGTTGGCGTTTCTTTTTTAATTTTTTTAATTTTTTTTTTAATCAACCAATTGCGAACAACTAGATGGCTCTAATGATTTACTCAACAAAGCCATAACAAGCTACATTATAGCCAATTTTAGCATAAATGGGTCTTGACACAAGCATTCCCATCATGAGTACGTGGCCACTTATGTCCTTGGGATTATGAGATCCTCGAAGCAAAACAATCTTAGATATGACCTGCAAAATATTGCCAATAGCCACTGTGATCATATCGTAAGTAGTTACATGGTTGTTAGTGGAAAAATCATGTACAATGGGCAGCCTTATAATGGTGGCTAGAAGTAATGACGGACAGGGCCTTTGGAAACGAATGAAGACCGTTTGGCCACTCTATCCCTAATTGGGGCCGTTTCTTGTGCTGATTGGGGAAAAATACATTGAGCACACCATGGGGCAAATAGTTATTCCCAACAGTGGCAATTTTGACACTACGCATAGGTGGTGTTATTGTGGTGATGCGAGCAAACTCGCAATAATAATTTTATCTCAAACACTTTCGTGCTCCCGGGCCAGATTCTTTAGTTATATTTTACTAAAATATAACCCACATTGGTGGGCACAAGTTCTACATGTTCATTTTACGATAATCTCCATTGGGGGTCCCCTTCCATCTACGTGGGTTGAAAGCATCGTCATACCGGTGTATGAAAAGGGCCCATGTTCTAACCATGAGAATTCTCACATCCTGGCGATGCTTGATGTCCCTTCAAAATTATTTGCGCAATTGCTTCTAAAGGAACTAAACTGTTAGGCTTTGTGTTCTTACATCATACCGTACAACCAAACTGTTTTCCGTAAGGGAACAGGGACCTATGCTAAATTGATGGCATTGTTATCCTAGGTAGAGTATTCTAGGCAAACTTTAGAGCAACACGTTGGTTTACGTAGATTTCAGCTCAGCGTTTGATATGGTTAGGGGGTGCATACTGTGGCAGAAGGTGCATGCTGTGGCAGAAGCTGCTTACATGGGGCATACCACAAGGCCTACTTAAAATGATTACATCACTTCACACTAGCACCAAGGTCAAAGTTTCTGTTACTATGAACGGCGAGGTAACTAAATCTGTGACGACTTATGTTGGCCTTAATCAGGGGTGCATTCTTGCACCTACACTGTTTAACTTGTATCTTGCAGATCTCAATGAACACAATACCTGCTGCATGCCCACCAAGACTGGTCTTCTTACAACTGCAGGGGTTAGGTTATACTGATGACCTGGTGTTTGACTGCACGTCATGTGGCCTGCAACACCTGCTCAATTGTTTGAAACAATACCCGCGGCATAACGGCTTGACCATCAATGTTACCAGTGCTCCAGATAAGACTTTGAGGTGGGAGTATTTTACTCCCTATTTTTAAACTTTGAGAGTAAATATGATTTTAAGAGAGTAAAAATGACTTTTCTCCTTCGCAACTGAGTAAATTGCATGCAACATCCAGCCAACGTGGGCAAAAACTGTATGGAAATCATTACTATGTGGCTGCTTTCTGCATTGTGGAGATTACACCTTTCATTTATTTCTCTAAGGTCTGGCCATTTCATCTCTCCTGTATATATTTAAATGTTGAAAATACAAAAAGCTAGCCAATTACATAGAAAAGCAAGCATGAATTGTATTGTGTGTTTTGAAGTTCGATAGCAAAATTGTCTTTTGATTTTTAATGAAAGTCCTAATTTCCTGGAGCTATTACTACATAATGGTATGCCAATGTTATGATACAACAGTGCAGAGAGGCAAGGACTCCATGCTAAATTCTATATTTAATCTCATGGTCAAATGGTCATTTATATAGTGCTTTTGGCAAAGCGCTGTACATAGAACATATTTTTCCCAATTTATCACCAAACTGAAGTCTCTACTCTTTTATTGACCTTGAAAGGTTGAGCTGGCCTTGCCGGGGGTTTGAACCTGCAACCTACAGATCACACACTTATTGCAGCAACGAGTGCTCAACCAGCTGAGCTATCTTAGTGGCTAACATCCTTCAGAGGTCGGTTAACAGAGTATCAACTGAGGCATAATAATCACAGGGCCTAGATGTTGGACGAACCAGGTAAGTGCTACATAAAGTTAAATGCCTATCTGGATTATCACAGGGACGGGTTTTGCTGAGTTTCTATTTCAATTACAAATGTAACTTTCTTTTGTTTGTTTTTGAACAGCTCGTGCACTTCCTGGAGAGTCAGGTTTTGGATGTTTTAATGTAGTATTGAAGATTTGAGAGGCTAGAACACCTGTGATTGATGCAATGACAATCACTCACCCTTGAGCAAAGACTCTGCTGCCACTGACCATTAATATTAATGTATCCCATTCACTGCAAGGTTGAATGGATGTAAACTAGATTGCGCATAGTCATCATTCTACTCACTGTTTTTAGAATTAGAGTATAAATTAAAATAAGTGTAAAAATTATATGCCCTAGCATGATTATGCACACAGCACAGGAACTCTGAAAAATAGAATTGTGCAATACTGGTTCGCTTTCACTGGGGAAAAAACATTTTTGTTACAAAATATCGATTGTCAGTTACAACTTAGTTTACCATCTTATTAATTTTACAATCCTAAAATGCTAGGAAAATAAATATGCACAGTGCTTCTGTTTGCTCCATGAGCAGCAACAGGGCAGAGGCTGAATGGAAAGAAACCATTCCTTTTGTCACTGTGTGCAGTTTATTTTTTAGAAAGGCTTCAGAGAAATTCATTGCTTTCATGGCTTGCAATTACATCCATGTAGATAAAATCAAAAGAAGCCTTCTGGTTTCTGTCAAGTAACCTGACCTTTGCACTGCCTTCTGCTCTAAACTTGTGTGTAAATGTACACAGGAAAATAATAAACCTGTCGTTTTTACAAGATTTTCATGCGTAAAAAGGCCCGGTACGCACCTTATCTGGAGGCCTGAATGTTACCAAGACTAAGGTCATGGTCTTCAGTCCTCGTCAGCGTATGAAAAAATGCATAAACGCATGGTTACTTGGAACTAACAGAATCAAAGTTGTCGGCACCTACAACTATCTTAGCGTGACTATTGATGACTGTCCTGGAAACAGATGTATAAGATTGAGAGTAAAGCACTGCAACACTTGGAAGCCAGGTGAATTTTTGCAAAGAAGCACAGTGGTTATTCCTTCGGTAGAGCTCTTAAAGCATATAATGCTAAAATCCCTTTGGTACTCCTCTGAAGTGTGAAGGTCTGGTGGACAAAACATACTGACCGCCTAAGGGAAAGTGAGGGGAAATGCCTTAAGATCTTGGCCCGCTGCCCTAACACTCTTCCGGTAGAATACTTACGC
The DNA here is from genome assembly GCF_040938575.1 of Ambystoma mexicanum. NCBI lineage: Eukaryota > Metazoa > Chordata > Amphibia > Caudata > Ambystomatidae > Ambystoma > Ambystoma mexicanum. Next base: position 200,142,915 of record NC_090928.1, on the reverse strand, counting down.
AGCGTGCTAGAAATTCCTAGCCTTCTGGGACAACTGCAAGCACGCCACGTGAGCCTTTATTGAAATATAGTAAATAGCCAGGATCTTTCCCTGTTAATCTTCGTGCAAGTCTAATACTAAAGCGACATTCTAATGCACAGTATTAAAGAGCCTAGTTGGAGAGCCCCAAACCGGCTGCCTCAACATTTGATCAGTCCACATAGTGTCACTCAAAAACTCTTTATACAGCTACATAAAAGGCTTATATTGACTCTTGATCGAGAACAGCTTGACATTATTGTGGCTACTAAATCGCTTAGTGGCAAATACCTAATACAGAGTTCTAGGTGTCTCACCCGTCCTGCGTACTTAACTGCATATATTCGAATAATTGGATAGTGCATGAATATCGCCACTTGATGTTCAACTTGGTCAATACCGTGCATGACGTTAATGTTAGAGGCTGTCGACTATGTGGGGCAGGGGTCCTGGAAACTGCTAAACCCCTGATACTGATATGCACAAGTCTAGACACGTTGTGCAGGTGCACGCAGAGGGCAATTGGAAATTCTATTTCCCTTGATCCTGAGCTTCTATGGCAGTGGTCTTCAAACTTTTTTGGCCGGGGCCCACCTGGGCAAAATTTGGGTTGGTCGGTACCCCCAGAAATGCCAAATGGACAGTATATATTGCGCGCCGTCACCTGCTCCCATCAGTCGCTGGGCTCCCTCATCCCACTCCTACCCAGTTGCTGGTCTCTCCCCACCCCATTACACACCCTGGGCTCTACCCCCCTCTGCTCCCACCACTATCCCATGGTTCCCGCCCATTGTGCTCCCACCGTAGTCCATGGGTTCCCCCATCCCATTCCCAACACAGTCTGAGGGCCAGTGGCGGCTGGTGATTTTTTTTTTTTTTTTTTTAAGTGGAGGGACATAATTATTTCCCCCAAAAAAATAATGGGTTAAATGTTGCATTGTAGAGCATACTTTTAACAAATAAATGGGTGAATAGCCAAACGGTTTGCAATTGGTGCTGGGGACCCAGGGGGCAGGCATTGATATTGATATTTTATTTCTGTCGCGCTCGTACACCAGTGTTTCAGAACGCGACAAGGCAAGGGAGGGGAACAGAGGAGAATAAAACGGCGATCTTGCTAGGCCCAGTGACATTGAGAACACGCAAGTGCATGGGAGAGGGGGAGGGGAAAGTGCGTAGCAGAGGAACAGATAAATAACAATAAATAAATAATAAAGGCAACAAACGGTGGTAGTGCAGCCAGCAATTTGCAAGTGCTACTTTTAAGGCAGCAGACAGGGTAGGTCTGATAAGGTCAGGAAGAAAAATGGGGGGGCTGTATGGGTATAGATACAGACCCCAGTGCAAGGGGTGGCCAGGAGGCAGTGCGGGAGGGTGGCAGGGTGAGCAGGTACCTGGGCCCAGAGGGTGGCCAGGTGTACGGTGCCAAGAGAACAGATCAGCAGGTGAGAGGGGGAGCAAAGGCAGAAGAAAAGAGGAAGGTCTTGAGGTGCTTCTGGAACCGGAAATGGTTCTCCTCAAGTTTTAGAGTGGCAGGCGGCTGCTCCAGAGGGAGGCCGCAGCCGAAGACGGAGATCTACCCCCAGCTCGTTTCTTTGAAAAATGACTGACCCAGAGGGAGTTGGAGGTAGAGGAGCGAAGAGCGCGAGAGGGGAGGTATTTGCGGAGGGATAGGTGAAGGTATTTTGGCCCCAGGCCCCAGAAAGCCCTGTGGACAATGCAGAGGGTTTTGAATGATAGATGTCCAGTAAAAAGATACCATCCCTGTCCCCCACTGGTCCTAACACAATAAACATGGTTATGTGTGTATGCAAGGCGCTGCACATTCGTGCAGCAATCATTCTATCATTCACATGAGCATCCATCACCATACACTTACTCCTAACATAAGCATATACACATCCGTACACATGTTTAAATAAAAACAATGAACATAAACGTACCTTCTGCATTGGCCTGCATGTGGGTGTTGAAACGGCCTGCTCCAGGCTGCTCTGTCCGTATGTCCGAGGAGGCGCAGGAGCTCCCCCTCGGACATACAGACATGCAGTGCCCCAGCCAGCATTTCCAATGAGCTATGCAATGCTGGCGAAGCAAAACGCCCCTGCACTTGCACGGCTCAGTGCGCATGTGTGGCTGGGGAACTAAAATGAACTGTCAAAGCGAAACAATGTTTCCCTTTGACAGTTCAGCCAGCCCAGGAGCACTTCATTAGCTGGAAAAAGCAGCTGAGGGAGTGCTCACTGTTTCACTGGGCTGGCTCCTTAGCTCCTCCGTAATGGGTGAGGGGCCACTGGGTGGGCGTCCCCTCACCATTATGGATAAGCGCCAGGCTCGGACAGGCCTATAAGGCAATGCCTGTACCAAAAATGTAAAATGCTAGTGTGGGCCAGTCAAAATGGGCCACCATTTTGGCCAATGTGGACTAGTTTGATGAGTTACTTAACTATGCAGTTAGTAATTTTGACCATTGTTGGTGAATATATCACAATTTACTTCCATTTTAACACAAAGGACCCCCTTGGGTACTATTGGAACAGTGGGCTTCATTACAACTCTGGCGGTAGCTGTGCCGGTAAAACCGGCACGGCTGCCGACGGAGTTGCATCCGGGTCCGGCACCCGCGAATGGGCAATTACCAGGTCATGCTGAGTTAGGCGGACCTGCTAATTGCCCTTTCGCAGGTGCCGGTACGGTAGATCCCCATTCCCATTTCATCCCCATAGGGCTCAATGGGAATGGGGAGCTCGGATGCACCGGCACCGTTAATATCGGTGCCGGTGCATCCGGCGAACTGTGCTCGCGGGTGCTGCACAGCCTGCCAGGTCAGACCTGGCGGGCTGTCGGGTACCCACGAGCACAACTCTTACTATGGCGGTAGGGTAGCAATGGTTGCAGTAGCTTACCGGCACTGTTGTTAGCATACCGCCATAGTTGTAATGAGGCCCAGTCTGTGACTAAAGGAATGAATATCCATTTACAACTTTGGGCCACTTTTTCATTGTTGCCTGAGACAGTTTCATGCTTCAGCTCGACCATGTGAGCCACCCCTGCCCATTTCTTCCAATCTAAAAAGATTTAAAAATATTTCATGCTGAGCTCTCCGGGCCCCCCAGGGATGGACCCGTGGACCCCTAGGGGTTCGCGCCCCACAGTTTGAATACCGCTGTTCTATGGGCTTAAGGCTTTCAGGGACGCTATTTTTGCAATAATGTATCATCGGACTAAGATATGGCTCAGCATTGAATGTATTTTGGATGCACTTATCTGTTAGCACCGCCCTGTTTAAGATGGCAAATTTGGTTGACGTTCCAAATGGTGGTTGGGCTGACAAGCTATAGTTTGTATTTGTTTGAATAAGCTTTGTGCAAAGAAACTTTGTTTTTAAATCACATGTGTATGTAGAGGGATTTGACAAGTGTGTGTGTGTGTGTGTGTGTGTATATATATATATATATATATATATATATAATTCCCCCCCCCCTTTTTTACAATTGTGTGTTCTGGTCTTCTGTAGAAAAATCCTTAATTGGCCAACGGATGGATCCATTGACATTCCCACTTATCGCCGTCTCAGTATTCCTTTTACTTTTATCGGCTGTCTCAACAGTAGAAAATACTGTTCTATTCAGAGCCAAATGTTAAGGAATTCTCTTTTCCGAACCACAAGGGCCCTTGGAGCAGCCGTCTCCTGTAGATGCTCCAAATCACCAGCCCTCCATCACATATCCTCGTATGAAGGGGCTAATGCTTGAGGGCTGGAAGCTATCCGAGAATTGAGAGCTCCGTACCCCAGAGCATATTTCTGGGGGAATAAACATTCAGGAGGGCTTACAACTTTTATTTGTATTGTTTTACAAAATCTTCATGAAGAGTGTTTTAATAGAGGAGCAACCTTTTTGTATCCCTACTTCCTTCAGAAATGTCTCCCTCCTTCCCCATCTATTACTTGCATGCCAGATTTTTGTTGTTTTTCTTGGGGATTTTCCTATGTAGTAGTAATCACAATTGCATGAAGGTCTATCTAGTGACGCTGCCTTTTGGACCGATGTGACTTCTTCAGGCAGTGTGTGGCTTATCGCGGCGCTCCATAGAAATGCAGCCTGTGGTGCCGCTGCCGCTCACTTATGCAAGATGTATGGGCTTCATGATCTGCAACACTTTCTCATCTATGCGTGGCCGCTTCATCCACAGTAGAGGCTGTCTTGGTGTGCATGTGGCTTCGAATCTTTGTATGTCCTCCTGCAGGAGCCAAGCTGGAGTCTGAGCCCATAGCGTTCATCGGTTGCCATCTGCAGTTGAATGCACTAGAACCTTCCTTTTCATCGTTGTGGGCATTGAAGACATAGCAAATTGAAAGCAACAGGGATAACACAAAAAGGACAAGGCGTACTCCTGCAGTGTGGTTTCAGGCAAATCACTGGAGTCAATCTTCTGTTTAGAGGACTTTTAGGTTTTTATTATACCAGTAAAACAAAAGCAGTACACCTATGTTGATTTCTCCCCCTCTGTGTTCCTTATTTTAATTATTCATTATATTGTTATCTTTTACAAATTCAACACACAAGGAAGTTATCCCACCAGCTTGAATTTAAATGCATAGGATTCCCCCAACACACCACTATTAACTTTACATTATTCCCGACGCCCCCGTATATATCCTTACCCAGAACCCCCTATATTTTCCGATGAGTTTAAAAAAAAAAAAAATCTGCAAAAAAACCCATTGGAAAAAAAAACATTGATGAATGAGCGTCGTATATATCAGTACTAGAATTCCAAGCCAGTCTGGGTGATACAGTGTTGGGGACATGTCATTTTATTAGCTTACTTTTGCCACTTAACTCTAGACAACTTCGGGGTACTTGGATGCCAGTCAAATGAATACCGTCGATTGAGGTAGTAGTTGGTAAGAACATGGCCAAATGAGTTATTGGTATGAAATGTGAAGCTAACTTCACAAACTACTCCTGAGGTTTAGATTATAACGTTTTTTTGTGTGTGTGCGCGAGAACAGAGAACTGTGCTAGAATATGGTTGGGGGTTTCCATTTGCATCCAGTGTAGCCCTTTCACACACCTTTTGCAGTTTTACATAGCGATTTGCTTGCACGTCCATACAGCTCCCTAAAATCTCTTCAAATGATGCTTTGCTGGCACAGGAGCTGGCTGGTCTTCTTTCTGACTTCACATCTCATAGATGGCTTTCTGTCAGTTCCATATAATTTGGGGTGCCTTAAGGCAATGTTCGCCCGACCCCATGCCCTGTTTCTGCAAGCAGCATACTATTCATAATGTACAGAACTCGAAAGACGCAGAGTCCGTCCACTTTGCTCTTTATTGGGCAATTGAAGCCAGGGGTCAAATAAGTCAACCCAGATCAAACCTGAATGCCCATTCCATGTAGGTTTATTCTTGCATTGCACATGGAGGGGAGTAGTGGCATATGACCATAGCAACACTATTTAACCCTCAGCTTCCCACTCAAACCAATGCCCACTTTTCTCCCTCTCTGTTCCCTAGCAGCCTCCATCCACTTCAAGCTATTCCACATTTAAATTGGATAAAAATGTTTAAGATCCAATTTATTAGCTATGCATTAAAAGCTGCTTGCTCTCTCAATACGCCAAATGCAAACACCATGCCATGTCTTACTCGCCAATGTTGGCTCAGTTATTTCCCGATGCTCAATGGCAAGTGCACATTTTGAGGCCAGTATCCCGTCGCCTCCAACACTACTCACCTTGATCTTCACGTTCACACGCTAACCAATTTGCAATTGCCTTCCTAGGTCTACACTCATGTAGGGCATAAAGCAACGCATTCCCTCACGTTTAATAATACGCACTCGTCCTCATGAGCCAAGCTTGCTGTCCCACTTGCCAATTAAGCACCTCGCCCCACCGTACTTAAAGGACCGAAGATGCCAAGAAGCTGTGCAAATGGCAGAAGTCATGCTGTTGAAAACCTAATCGCATAAGCTACAATTAGCCTTTTTGTTTTTTGTATTTTCTTTTGCCTAGCAGTGAAGCACCTTAACAGACTCTGAACCTGCTGCACATTATGGCCTCCACAATACCTGGCTCTAAAGAACTCGCCCAAAGCTGGGATTTGCACAACAAATGGATCACTGCTCCTTCCGCACCTGGCTACTCTCCTTCTAGCTGTTGAACCTTTACAAGATGCGGGGTGAAACCTCTGCTCGCAACCATTCCAACAATGGCTTGTCCGGTCTTTGTTTGTCCTCTCATTTATTGTTAAGGAGTTGAGGTTTCTGGTACGGTCCTCATTGCTGTTGCTCGTGTTCACGCGTCCCCTGCCTCCCATCCCCCAGTCCTTTATTACACTTAGCATGGAAGTTGTAGGCAGCTCAGTGCTTTATGTAAAGGGGGTTCTTCAAGGGGAAAGCGCTTGATTCCGATGCCCTGCATTGGGAGAAATGAGCCAGGTACTAATTACATTTGAAGGGCCCACTTCCTCCTTGCCTACCAGTCAAACTCCCCAGATCTTTCTCGACACTAGTCTCATTAATGTTTTCTCGTACCAGCTCACGGACCCATTGTTGCATTCTAGTTTGCATTTTGCTGCATGTCAGTTCCTGCAGTTTTGTCACCTGCTTATTCTGGCAATCTCCTCTTGGGTTGACAGACATCTCTTCCTTTGATCTGTCCCCTCCCACCAGAACGTCGGCCTCCCGCGGACCAGTATAAATGGTGCGTGCGTGCGTGTACACATCTCTAAATGCACTGGTGAAAAGCACCCATTTTGTAAATGTTTGAGTAGCAATATCCTGCTGTAGGCTTCTCTTTTTACAATCTTGCATACCATATTTTTAACTCTCTGGCTTCTCATCAGAAGCTGTCGTGTCTGATCTTCCCCCTCCCCCTTCGCAGACACTCTTTATTTAGAGCAATACATTTCATGCTGTCGGAACTCTGTGTTGTGACACCTTTACTCAGAAATTATGACAGCCAGTGGCTCTGGAGAATCAATCAAGCAATTAATTTTGTAAATGAAATGCTGATTATACAAAGCTTCACTTCAGAAGCCCAGTGACAAAAAAATCAAACTAACAAATTGTTTCAGGTGGGACTTGACTAATAATTTGGCGTAAAAGAATATAGGACCCGCATTTGTATGTATTTTTTAACAAACTGTGTTGTGATGTGTCTTCCTATTAGCTCTCTTGTAAGTGTAGATGCCACCAGTCAGTTGCCGTTGTGCGACCTTGCCGCTGTGCCTGTGATGGCAGGTTAACTCGTGCCCATTACCTGGATAGGATTTCTCTCCCATGTTGGATAACTGAGACGCCTTGGTATACCAGGCTTCCTTTTCTTGCTCGTTCTGGTGCTTTTTAGATTCCAACCAGACTAGCAAAAATACAGTGCCAGTAATCTTTTGCCTGTGCCAACCAAACAATGGTTGTATATCGATGGTAAGCGATGGCATGAATGCTTGATCTCCTTATTGACCTGGCAATTGTTAGTTAATGCCATTTAATTTTTTTAAGTTAAGACTTGGTGTTAACAGGCTGTTCTTCGCAGGCTGCTTTTGTGTTTAACATCATCTGTTGGATAGAAGCTAGGTAAGCCATCTCTGGCAATACAGGGTTCTGGGATTAGTTTTCATTCCAAGATATAACAAAAATAGTATGTCCAGGAACATCTTAAGTCTTCAGTCTATTCTTTTCCAGCTCATAAGCTTAACAATGGTAATATTCTGAGGTTATCCCACCTATTTACCCCAGCTTGCAGCAGAAATTGAGTAACAGCGGCAAAGCACACTATATTCTTATACCTACCCTTTATTCTATACACCGAACCTATCTTGAATATTGTCTTACAGGGAAATCTAAAGTTAAGTTGCAGTCTTACACTCTCTCAGTGAAAAGTGACTTGTTAATGACGGTGTTCCTTGTTCGGGCACTATCTCGGATTGTTGCTCCACCCAGCTATTCCACGTCTGTTTAAATTTGAATGTCCCCGGCTGGATAAAGGAGCCCTATCAAAATAGTGTCGTCTTTGGCCAGATTAGCCCAATATCATTGTCAATGTACAGTGACGCAGCGAGTAAAAAGTACCACGGGCTATGATATGAGTCATTTATCACGCACCTGTACACAAGTGTTTTCTAAGCTTGATAAGAAAAGGGAGGGAAGACGGGAAGGATAAGACAAGCGATCTTATTTGGCCTTGTGTCATTCAGATCGTGCAAGGGGGAAAGGGCAGGGGGGTACAAGGGGGAGGGGAAACCGGGCAGCAATGCTCTAAGTGCAGCCAGGGTAGCGCTGCACTGGGTAGTGCAAGGAGAACAAGGAACTATAGGGTTACAGTTACAGCCTGTAAGTGTGGGGTAGGCCCGTAGGCAGTGCAGGGGTGATTGAACAAGAGCGAGCCTGGTACCCACTGAGACTCAGGGTAGCCAATCAATCAGTCGGTTCAGCAGACAGGTAGATCAGCAGGGGAGGGAGAAAGCAGAGGGAAGTTTTGAGCTACTTCAGGTGGTCCAGCTCAAGTTTGAGAGTGGCAGAGAAGCACCTGAGGATAGAGAGATCTACCCCCCACTCTCTGCCTGGAGAAGCGTCTAACCCTTATATAGTTGGAGGCAGCTGAGCCAAGGGCTAGAGAAGGAAAGTATTTTGGAGGAGAGCGTTGGGTGTAGTGCGGGCCCCGGCCCCAGAAAGCCTTGTGGACAATGATGCAATCTACATGCCGATAAAGTGCAAATCAAAAGGCCTTTTATATGTAACCTAATCACGTAAGGGCACTGAAAGGGGCATACATGAATGTATCTAGGAAAAGTGTGTGCTAATATGTATTTGTGTGTTTGAGCATGTCTCTTTTTTCATTTCTTTTGGTGTTTGTGGTTTCGGGCTCTACCACAAATGCCTGAAATAAAGATTGTAGATTTGTGGCCAAACTACTTGACAGATCTGTATGTACCTGCTACTCGTACAGCACACTGAATAGGTGAATTTGCTTGATTTCCCCCCCCCCCCCCCCCTAGAGCCCCAAATGGGAAATGCTAAATGCTGCGGTGTTTCTGCCTAAATCTGCTTTCCCATTTGGGGCTCTAGGGCTCTACAGAGGGAGCCCTAGAGGCCCAAATGGGAAAGCAGATTTAGGCAGAAACACAACGCGGTTGTGTTTGAAAACGCTGCGGTTTTTCTTTCTATGTTTCTCAGGCTCCTCCAGCAAAATGGATGCGCCCATGTGCTTGCTTTTGCAAATTTTGAGCTTGAATTGCTCAAAATTTTACATAGGGACATGGGGGGGGAGGAGGTTTATATTGCCTATCTATTTTAGAAACTTTTTTTTGGGCGAACCATCCCTTTAAGGATGCCCATTTGTGTTCCTACTCCATCTATTCCCCTTCCCTCGTTTCTAAAATGTCTCGACCAACCTTGTCATTAATACACTGATGACATTGGCCATAGATTCACCAATACAAACGTTACTGAAAATCTTACTTCAAATTGATAATGAAATGGGTTCACAGTACTTGGAGTCACTATGGATTATAATCTATCCTTGGAGCCACAGGTCATCTTTTTTGCTAAGCAGACTATCATTCACTTTAAAATTGGGAAAAATCTATCCTTTATTGTACTGCCATCGCATATATTATTTTGTCTAGACTTAAATATGTGAATAGGCTGTACTTGGGTGATTCAGCATGTCCAATAGACTCCTGTGAGGGCAGAATGCAGCAGCGCGATTGTTAAGACTGTAGCAGAGAGACCACATATCTCCTGCCTCTATTGTTGCACTGGTTTCTAGCTTTTGGTCTTCAAGCTGCTCTAATTTACCCTCAAGGCAATCCATCTGTTGGGAGCTGCTTTCCTTGAGGCAAAAGTAAAGCAACACCTTCCTACCACAAACCTCTGATATTCATCCCGATATTTCAAAAGGGGGGAATGGAAGGCTTTTCCTTCTGGACACTTGGCCCTGAACTTACCCCTGAATTTGTGGACATTGCCAAACCCCATGATCGACCTTCCCAAATTGCCAGCCTTAAAAGCGCCATAAAAATGTGGCTTTCTGCCATTAAGATAATGAGCAGTTGATTGATAGCCGGTATATATCACACCAGACTATTTGTATCCGAAAACAGAATCTATCATTAACACAGTAGGAGTGTGTTATTGGAAATGTTTTTAATCTCTGCCGCAATTGCTATTTTTGTTCATCCCGTGGCGGTCACGGCAGAAATGGAAAAACAGCTCCAATAATTGATGGTACTAAAATCCCAATGGGTGCCAAAATCTGCAATGAATTGAATGAGAAGAAACGTAATACAAAGGAGAAACGTGAAGCAATTCATATAAACACTATACAGCAATCATGCATTTATGAAGACTGTGGGAACAGGATCTTCTTAATAGATCAAATGTATTTATGCATAAAAGGAGATTGGAACACCTAATGACCTCATCCAATTAACGACACCAGGAAGATAAGATTACTGTAAAGAATATTGTAAGCCTGAGGAGATGAAATATGTTTAGGCAGGAGTTATGGATCTATTTTTGTTTTAGCGGCGTGATTAGCAATATAGATTGTATGTCACTTGAGTGTAATACGTATTCTTTATACATCACAATAAAGTTTCTCAGACATAAGTGTTGAGGTGTAAGAGTTTTCATTACTTATTTACAGTAATCCTATGAATTCAACATTTTCTGCCATTAATGAAGCCCTCTCCACAAGACAGAATCCCAAGAACTCCCATTATTCGTGCATATGCCCCCTATCTTTGAGAAATAACACTCCATATACTTGCAAATTGTTATTGACAATACGGAGTTATAGTTTTAGTCCTTCCTGCCACTCTGGGTACAAGTGCTTAACGGGAATCCGATTGACTTCAGATCAAGACATGGTATTTTATCTCCCCTCACCTCCCATGATTGCATTTTTCTCTGAAAGTCTGGTTTTTAACTCTTGTTCCCATCACTTAAGTGATTGTGCGTACTCTTGGAGCAAAGCGTCCCACAATGACTTCTGAAGCCCCCCGCCCCTAATTTTCTTGTTTACAGAAAAGATGTTGGAATTTTGTTGTCGGGTCTGCTAGAGTAAGATCCTTTCTGTGACTTGTTTCAATCGATTGCATTTTATTTATAGTACAAAATGACTCTACACCTACCGGTAATTCACTCACTGGGAATTCCCAAGACCTAGCACAATTCCATTAGGTTAATTATGTAGCTCGACTGCTCGTTTCTTTCCTCAGACATAAATAATAGTGAAGAGAGTTAGTTTGTGCGGTCAGTTTGGTTAAGTTTCTTAAGCAGTTGTGGGAGGTTTAGTGCATTGAGGAAGGTAACTTGTAGTAATGGGTTTTGTCTGGAGTGTGGTGACGTCTTGCCTCTCAGGTGGAATGTGGTGCTCTGTGTGTTCTGGGAGTGACCGTTGGGGCTTTGCATTGAGAGTTGCTGGTGGATGGGTGTGGGGAAGCCCAGTGTTCCTCTTCTAATGTCGTGTCTACGTGTCCCCTACCATCCTGTGTATTCCCTGAAGGCGTGCAGACCAGGGAAATTAAAGGAACCATTAACTTACCTGAGGTGGGCATTCCTTATGTCCTACACTGGCGACGAGGATGGGATGGTAGGAGGATCCTGCGATTTACACCAAGCGATGCCGGGGAGGTGGGGGGGGGGGGTTCAGCATGTTCAGGACACTGCCCCAATTGACTTTCCCCACACCCAGTCATGAGGGCACCGTGACTTGGTGGTGCCGTGAACAGTTGAGCTGAGGCCGGAGTGCTGACCCTGGACAGTGCGACTCTCTGACGAGGGGTACAGGATTGCCCAACGCAATCTTCATTTGCCTTGTGTCTCCATTGTTCCCTGCAGAGCGTTGGTCTATCAAAGAGTTTTGGCCTGCATTGATGGCTGGAATGAAGGAAGAGCTGGAGGTACAGCACAGTGCGTCCCGGTTGGGGAAGAAGAGGGGAGGGCATTCCTCCTTCCTAGCAGCGGTGTTCCTGAGCATGGCTGCATGACGAATGCTGGTTGACATTTGTGGGAGCCTCGATTCCTTTCCCAGGGCTTGACAGCTCAGAAGGAAGCCAGCAAAGGTCCGGGGGAAGAGCGTGCTGAGGGAACTGCTAGGCATGGCTACGGCTTGGGTATGCGGTTCGGAGATGTGCAGGTATCTGTGTTTCCCCAAGGAATGGTGACGTCATGGAACATTGAGGAGGTGTGGCATGGTCAAGTGTGCAGCCATTGATGCGCCTGTAGGTCATGCCCCACGCACGGCATACTGGAGATCATGCCTTTCCAGGGGACTTTATGGAGAACTGGAGTGAGTTTCCTGCGCGGCGAGTAATGCGGGCAAATGCAACATTGGAGCATGGAATAGCGGCATTACAGGTGAAGAAGAGGAACGTCCGGAAATCGTGGCTATGAAAAGCATGTGCGTGCTGACAGATTTGGGTTCCCTGAGAGTGAGGGGCAAAGTTCGGCGAATATTTATGGATTCTTGGATGATGTGCTTGAGAATTTCCGTGATCCAGCGGAACGCGATCCGGGGTAGGGTTGCGTTAATGTTAGGTGTGTCTAGGGCCTGTTCTGCTTGTTGTGTTAATGTCGTGGCCCATGTTGGGGGTATAGGATGTCTACTCAGGGTGGTGTAGCAGTGGGTGATGTTGTCTAAGGCCATTGTTTGTATCCTGTGGTGTGTTTTGTTGTGGCCTCGGTTCCCCTGTTAGGTTTCCCAGGGCAGTAAACATCTAATGTTTATCCACATATTAGTGGGTTCTTTTAAAGTAGTGGTAATGGGGTGGTGTTGCATAGAGGGGATGTATTTCCCTTTCCATTCGTATTGGACCTATGGGTGGGGGATTTTGGACAGTCAGGAGTGACGTTCTTTCACCTGGGGATATTTGGTTTCGTTCATTTTTCGAGCATTATAGTGGGAGGGCCTGAACATGGGTTCGTAGGGTTAAATATTGGTATCATTCCTTTTTTGAGTTCCTGGACATTGGCTGCAGTTCGGTGGAATGTATCTTGCTGATTACAATCTGAGCAGCGCATCCAGTTATGAACATTTGGCGCAGTTATATTTCCCAGAGATTGTTGGTGGCGTTTAGTTATCACGTCAATGTCTGTGATTGGTGAGAGTTGTGCGAGATTGATGTGAGTGTTGTGCGAATGCAGTGTAGGCATTATTGTGTTACACACTGTTGGGTTGTGTTGTGTTTGCCATAATGTGGTGCGTGTCCTAGAGTTGCATGCATCGCCTGGTTGTGTGGATGTAGTGCATTAAGGGTGAGTTGATTATTGCATGTTATTGGTGTTTGTGAGTTATACCCTGTAGTGAGGGGTTGGTTCTGACACAAGTTTAGCAAGGCATGATGTATCTCCTGTTTCGGATTTATGTGCCGGTTGGTTAAGGGGACTAAAGTTCTCATTTTGTTCCAGTATTGAGGGAATCCTACCCCAGAGGTGTAGGGGTAGGTGTTTATCTTGTGAGCAAGGCCGTGCTCTTTCGAGGTGGTGTTGTCCAATTGTTGGGGTTGGTGCCCTAGTAGTCGTTCCCTGTGTGGTCATTACGGTTCCTGTATTGAGGGAATCGTGCCACAGGGTTTGGGGGTTGTGGTGTGAGCAAGGTCGTGATCTTTTGAGTTGGTGTTTTCGAATTATTGGGGTTGGTCCCCCAGTAGTTGTTCCCAGTGTGGGTCATTTTGTTCCAGTATTAAGGGAATCGTACCCCAGGCGTTGAGGTGTGAGCAAGGTGTGTATTTTCAAAGTAATGTAAGGTGGGTGATGTGGTTGGGAATTTGTATTTTGGAAATATTGTATTTGTGGCTGTAGGGATGTAACGGTATTACGGTATACCGTTAAAGATACCGTGAACCACTTAATTGAACAATAATAACCGTCACATTGTTTATACCGGTATACCGTTAAGTGTGCTTTTCAATCTGATTTGGAAAGGCTGCAGTAAGCAAGTGCTGCACAGTCTTGGTCTTGCACTGTTGGATGTGCCGTCTGCCAAGTAGTTTCAGTTGGAGCAGTTTTTAATGCCATTCCATAAACCACACGTGCCTGACACAAAATAACTGTTAGCAATAGGAAGAATAAATACAGTGCCAAGAAGGAAAAGGGTTTACTTTGGGTTGGCGGCTTTGGGGTTTACATATTTATAATGGATGTTTTCTAAACATATGACAATGGGGGATTTCCCTGGTTCTATCATTGAATTTACATATAATAAGTCACACTGCGAAATTTACTCATCTCTGTGGGTATTCCCTGCTGCCATACCAAAGGGTAACATGTCCGTGATTACTGAACACCTTTTGGCCCGCAAGTAAAGTAAAGGCTGTAACGTAAAGAGAGAGTGCGTGTGTGCGTGTGTGTATGCGCACAAGCGTATACTACCATCAGACTCCATTGATCTGTGGCATGCAGGTTATCAAGATGGCAACATGTTCATCTTCACCAGTGGCCAGTGGGGGAGCTAAAACCCTAAATGACCACTTAAGAAAAACTATTCAGTTTGCTTTGCCAGTCGCAGCAGGGCACCCCCCGCTGCCCACCTCCTCCTCTCCACACATGTGTTTGTGTTTGGTGGAAGCAAGGGGTGGCATTTCAGTGGAAAGTATGTTGAAAAGCCCAATTCTGGCCCTGGATGCCTGGTTTTGTTGGTGATGATAAATCTGACAATGTATGACCTTTTAGAAAATATTTGTTAAGATTAGTTAACTCCACCTGCTATACCGCGATAACCATGATATACCGTCATTTGGCAAGAAGGTTATTGTACCGTCGTAAAACTAATACCTTGACACCCCTATGTGGCTGCAAGATGCCAGTGGGTGTAATTGGAGTGTGATGTTTTTATGTTCTCCAGAAGGAGTGGTGATGGTTTGTTTGTGTTGTCAGGTTTTGGTTTTATGGATCCCTCGACGGGGTTAGTTGTCTAGTCGCTCGCAGTTGAGCGGGTTTGTGCTCGGATGTGGCAGGTCTGAGGCTCTGGGTGGCAGCCCAGGGTGGAAGGAGTTGGGGCATTGTTGGATTAGGATTGTTAGTGGATGTTCCTGGAACATTGGTACGCTTGTGTGTAGGAGGCCTGAGGTCTTGACGGGCAGCTCTGGGCAGGTGGTAGTGCAGTTTATTTATTTATTTATTTTTTTTTTTCGTTTTTAGTCCTCAGTGGTTGCCTGTCCAGGGTTGTGTTGCTAGGTGTGCTTTCCTTTTTCCACTTCTGTGGGCATTACATTTGGTGTGTGAGTGAGCGCTGTGGTAGTTGTGGAGTACTGGGCTCCTGGAAATTTGTTGGTCCGGTTGGCCTGTGGAGGTTGTTCCCCTTTGTTCTCCCTGTGCCGGGTTTTCTGTAAATTGTCGGCTGCTTTGTGTAGAAGGTCTGGTGCATGTATGCGTGCGTGACGGAGTGCAAGTTGTGCGGGTCACAGTTCCCTTTCCGTTCTTAGTGTGTTATTCCAAGGGAGGGAGAAGTGTAGTAATGGGTTTAGTGTGGAGTGTGGCGACGTTGTGGCTCTCGGGTGGAATGTGGTGCTCTGTGTGTTCTGGGAGTGACCGTTGGGGCTTTACACTGAGAGTTGCTGGTGGATGGGCGTGGGGAAGCCCAGTGTTCCTCTTCTAATGCTGTGTCTTCGTCCTCTACCATCCTGTGTGTATTCCCTGAAGGCGTGCAGACCAGGGACATTAAAGATGTTCCTTATTTCCTATATAACTCTCATTAATACTTATTAGTGGCGTTGTCATACGGACGTCAAGTAGAAGGATGTCTAGCTGATTGGTCTTTTTATGGTTTCAGAAAATGTGGCGCTGGTTTAGGGGGGAGCGCTGTAGGTTTGCGCTGGTACTGGTCCGTTTTTGAGAGGTATGTCTTGACATGAGCGGTATTGCAGTGCCTTTTGAATTTATTAGGATATGTTTATTATAAAGTTCAAAGCTGGTGCATTTCTGAATGACATGGTTTTATTACCCTCTTAAGACCTTTAATGTTAATTTGAACCTATGATATTGTGTGGGGGTAAGGTAGTGCAGATTGAGTGTTTGGCCCGTGTTCAGTAGTTTCAGCCTTTTAAAATGTGTGCCCCATTTGAAATTATCTGCTTAAAGCGTGACAATTCTAACTTTGCAGGATTTCGGTTCTTGTTTCTAAAGTTAGAAGATTAGAGGTATTTCTTAGTGTACAAGTCTTTTCTTATTTGTGAAGTCATCATTTTAGATGTTGACTATGGTTCTACCAAGAGGGGTGGACTGAATGTCTTAGTAGTGTTTTGTGTTTCATTGTGGTGGGACAAAATAGCGTTTGTGGCATGTCTGTTCTTGTCTAATTTTGATAATGCCACTTCCCGGGTCTTTTTCGGTTCACCATTTTCCCAAGATCATGAGAATAGATTCTTGACTCGGCCCAAGAACATTTCTACACAACACACGCTACCTCCCCAGCTTGCATCATAGGAAGCACTGAACCTTATGCCTCAAGACTTGGTCCCAAAACTTTACCTGAAAACCTTTCATGCTCACTCTGTGATGGCATGCTGTACTGGCACTGCTAGGCACTTCATCGTTTTATGTCATCTTCCAAAAGTCCCAAAGTATGATGATCAATTAAGATGGAATGTTTGGTTTGTGATTTTTGGAATAAACGTGTATGAAAAAGTTGGCAGGGAGAGGATTCAGGAAGTGGTCAGACCAGCCTTGGTTTCAGTAGATTGCTTTCACTGATTGTTCACTACTGTTGTGCATGCTTTTTAGGTCGATACGTGAGACGAATCTGCGCCGTACTTGTTGCAAAATGGTGTGTGCAACACTTCCCAGAATCTCCTTGTGATTTTTTGAAAAAAAGAAATCTCATTATAAGCCGTGGTATTTAAAGTTTTTTATTTCCAGTGGGTTCTTGTGAGAGGATTTTATGTGTCGGCTCAACTGTCATCGTTTCCTTTCAGTAACCTTTCTTTCGTTTTATTACATGAAATTAAGCCAACTTTGTTATATTGCTTTTATTTTATGGATTGTAGGTGTTATGTTTCTCAAATCTTTAAAAGATGTTAGAATGTTTTGTTTCACAATTGGTTACGTAACATAATTTTCTGAAGTAAAAAAAATAAACTAGCCTCCATGAAAACAGTATTTATTTCAAGAAAGTGTACGTCTATTGCAACTTCGTCACTGTGCTGAAAATTGTGTGATCAGAAATCCGATGGAAGTTTGACTTCACCACACACATTTTTCTTAAATTTGCTCATCCTTTCTGTTGGCTATCTTTCTTTCCTTATCTGTGGATTCAATATGTGCAGAAGTCATTTTCGTTTAATTTGAAGTTTTTATTTTATTGCCGCACATACAATGGACATTTTTTTTCAATGGCCATTTTACAAATTCTAGAAAATCAATGATGGGCGTTAACACCCAGTTCCAAGGGCTGGCTTGGCAGCCCACGGCTCGAGTGAAGCACGGGTGGTTAACGAGGGATACGGGCCGTTGCCCCCATTCCAGCACTTGGAATGGGCTGTTAATGCCATTAGCACCCCGGATTACCAACGCGGTAACCCGGGGTGCTAAAAAAGTTGTTGCCATTCATTGAATGGCACGCTGCGTGCGTCCCGTTCAATGAATGAACATGCCGATTCAAAATGCCTGCCATGGTTATAGAAGATGGGGCTTCGCAGGGAGTCCCACTTCTATGACTGACTATGACGGGCGGAAAAGGGAAGTTGGTGCGGCGGTGGCAGGGCGCTGCTGCCGCAATCTGTTAAAGGGGGGGGGGGAATGGGGTAGAGGTATTGAGATATTTAAACAAACGCAAAGAAAGATGCAGGAGGGCGGGGGAAGATGTTGCCCCGTGGCGGGGTAAGGCAGCCTGCAGGTTCTGTAGAAATCAGGCTGAGATTATAGATTTCAGACCCTGATCCACGGAACGTGATTGGCTGAGCCCCCCACCCCCCACCGTGTGTTAATGAACTTTAATTGTATTTGGAATGTAAAGAAGAGCTGCATAAATACATTACCATTTTAATCCAGGCACCCTGAGCATGAGTGGGCAATTTACTTCAATTACGAACTATAAAACTCCCCAGATGATGGGTAACTTGTGCATTTTACAAGCCTGGCTTTCGATCATTTGCTGGTGTATTTTCAACAAGGACCATCCACTTTTTAGTTTCACTAATTCTGCATAAGAACTCTGAGTAATGCAGTGATCTGAGGCCACAGTTGCTTAAACACGACTATGGCAGTCAGAGACACAATGTGCCCTGTCGGAGGTTCTTTGATTTAGTCGCTGTGCTTAAGGTGTGGTGTGTAGATCGAGGTAGGCGGAAGGAAACCTCCTCAAAGATGTGCATAACCGATTGGCGAAACGCTTCCACTATTTTCTCCAGTGGGGAAGAAACGTGACTTATGGTAGTGTACATTCCCCTTTTAGTGAGTGAGCTCAACCCACAAATGAGGGACTTGCCGCAACTAGGCTGTGTCTGACCTGAAAGTCGCTTATGAAACACGTCATTTTCATTGTACCATTTAACAAGGCCTAACATTCAATTCTTTGTTAATTACATCAGAAAGATTTCCTTTCCCAACAAGTTTCCTCGGTCCTCAAGAACCAGTGGATCACCATCTCTGACAAACTGTGTATGGTTACAATCTCTCTCCGGCACGACGCTCGCACATAAAGATCTGCTTGTTTTCATGCTAAGAGCAGGAAGAAATAGCATGCTTATGACTCACTCAAAGCCAGTGCCTTTTCATCGTTCTAATCTGCGCGTTCTGTCAGGATAGTCTTTGTGCACAAGGAAATAACAGGATGGCAAATAACTGTGAGAGGCTGAATTCGATACTGGGCTGCTCATTGACTTTATTGGGGAGGAGTTGAGAGGAGCTGCGTGCCAACTGCTACACACATGAAACTGGTGAAGACTGCAGTGGGACAAAAAAATGTCCTAAATGCAACATCCTGTCTAGGGCTGTGACCTTTCCAAAAAAAAGTACTGACGTCCTGTTCCTTTTCTATGGTTTTGGAAGTTCTGTTGCTTGGCTGTTAAGTAATCATTGGATCAATCAAATAATTGCGTCAATCACGTCCGTGGATCCTTATCATTTAGACTGGTTAAAGTGCTTTGTTACGTCAGGGGTAATGATTTCGATGGCTTTAAAATACTTTGAAATATGTTTTCCTCCGTTTCTTGTTTTACCATTGTTATTTGGCATTTATACAGTTCTCTATATATCATTGGTATGATCTCAAAGCGCTTGTGGGTTGAATGCCTTTGGGGACCGTAGTCCAGATCAGTCGAGCGAGTAGGGTAGTATAGGATGCTTGGGTGCCCTCAGTATATGTGCAGCTAGTGTGAATTGCCTGATGTTAGCTGCTTCCTAACTAGGTGCGGTGGTATGTGCAGTCAGGTGGAATGGTTTTGAGACTGCATTCTGGCGGCATTAGACCAGTGTAGGACTTGTTTGCAGCTAGGCGTTCTAGCAGGGTGTTGAGGTGTTCATGGAGTATTGTTCGTTTGTGAGCAACTGGGTTAAAATTGATTGAGGGGTATAGTTGCACTCTATTGTGTGTTGGTGTAAAGTAGACTGCATAGTGGTAGGTGAGGTGAGTGTCTGGAGTGGATGGTTTATTCTTACGAGCCATGCTGTTCCAGGATTACATTCTCGATCTGGATAAGTTGGTAGCGGTCTTCATGCATCGTTGCAGTGACCCTCTGAGGTAGAGTCATCGCTTGGGGGGCCCGAGTAAGATATGTTTGATTGGACAGTCGGTCATTATTCTTAGGCTCAGCACCATGTATCTTAGGGGCCCGAGTTCCAGGTCGCTGGTTGTGGTTTATGATGGGTTGCAGGGTAGTATTAGGGAGGATATTTGGTTATATGGCAGGAGCTATCTCGCACCAATGTAGTCACACCAAGCCCATATTCCGTTCTCTGGTAGTGGTTGGTCGTTGGTTGTAGGCAGGATATTTGATTATAGGACAGGGGTTGTCTCATACTAACATTGAGGCAGTCACACTAATGGATAGACAGGACAGTGGCATTGTAGACTCTGGGTGCTTTACATCTATGTGGGGGAGTTGAAGGGGATTATAAGCTTGATCGCGTGTGAGGCTGCTAGGCCTGTGTAGTAGACGCAGGAAGTGGAGAGTCAGCAGTTGAATATCCTAGAGCCTGGAGGTCGCTAAGATTGTCATCTAAGGTATCCATTTCATAATTCTGTCATTGTGACTTATTAGTTGCTTTCTGTTCTCTCATTGCTCGGTATTTTCCTAAACAATTGTCCACAGGCTGTAATTACTTTTGAATGTATTGTCATTGAAGTCATGGTTCATGGTGGTGGTGGGTTTCGGCGGCCCTAGTTGGTCTTGATCAGGTTTATGGAAAGAGCAATGTTTTTAGAGCTTTGCAGAATGCCATGTAGTCTTGGTTGTGTCAGATGCGCGGAGGGAGTGAGTTGGAGCCAAGGTTGGGAGGGAGTGAGTTGGAGCCAAGGTTGGGAAGGTGAACCCTCCAATCCTGGTTGAATTAGAAGTTGGAATCGCTAGTAAGAGGGCAGAGCTTGATCTTGGGGCGCGTGATGGGAAGTAGGGTTTCATGTTTTGATATATTTCACAAATAGATGAAAACATGTATTGTTTGGCTGCTTTCCTTTTACCAGCAATGCCAGAAAATAGCTGCAAGTTGCAACTATCCTCATGTCTGAATGGATTTGGTACATGCAAGACTTTAGAATCAGTGCAAGAGAATGCTTGTTTTTTTTTTTTTGTTTTAAGTTCTTCTGAAAGAAGGAGATGGTTATTTTGCTTTAGCTAGATGAAGGATCAAATAGTAAGCAGTTTGGTGGTTAAAAAAAAAAGGGTTAAAATTATGGTTATTGTTGGAAAGCGAATACCTTTTTAAAAATGAGTTGTGCCAACAAAATGTATTGGGTCGGTATTCCTTTGATGTGTTTTCTCCTCGACATTTTGCTGAATGTTTAAGAAATCCTTACAGGAGCGCAGGCAACTTAAACTTTCCTTAAATCACCTGTTTTTGCCCACAATCTCCCCTAGTCTTCGCCCTGTCCATGGAACCCTTCGCCGCTAGAATTAGACAAAATGAGGGCATTAAGGGACTACAGGTCCAAGTATATAAAATAGCACTTTATGCTGATGACGTGCTAGTCACCGCCACAGACCTAGCATCCTCCCTGGGGCCGCTATGGAGCGAGATCGAGGAATTTGGGGCCCTGTCAGGATTCAAGGTCAATCTATCTAAATCCTCAGCACTACCCGTTAACCTCTCCACCAAGGTAAAGGACTCCCTTGCCCCACTCCCTCCAATCCCCTGGGCTAATGGTGCAATAGAATACCTTGGGATTCAGATCACCAAAGATCCGAACCGACTGTACTCGAACAACATCCCGCAATTAATTAGCGTCCTGCAGAACGACCTCAAAAGATGGAAACAGCAGGAAATCTCCTGGTTCGGGCGAATTTCCGCCATTAAAATGAACCTGATCCCCAGGTGGTTATACCAATGCGTAGCACTTCCTGTACAGACACCGGGCCCTGCCATAAAGGTTTTACAAAAGAAAATCCTAGATTTTGTTTGGGGGGGGGTGGAACCCGAATTAACAAACAAATCATGCTTAAAGGGAAATCGCAGGGGGGGGGGGGGCTGGGTGTCCCTGACTTGGCCAGATATTTCCTAGACGCCCAACTATCGCACGCCTTCTCCTGGGTGCAAGAAGCAGACCCCCAGAAATAGCGACAAATGGAAGAGTCCTGGTGCCTGGTCCCTCTACCTGATCTCCCGCACCTACCACATATGGGCCCGCTGTTTGCCTGCGGTTTTATATCAGCCACAAATATTGCTGGAAATCCGCAGCACGGAAATGGGGAGTACGTTGCACCCTGGGTCCCCTATCTCCCATCTGGAACAACCTGGAATTCTCTCCAGGTAACCCCCCCCCCCCGAGGGACTTCCAAGCCTGGGTAGCAGGGGGTCTGTCGAAAACTTGCCACTTTTTAGAAGAGGGTGTGCCCATTACTTTCGAAAGATGCAAAATAAAATTTGGAGCGGGAGAGCGAGAAAGATTCCGCTACTCCCAAATCAAGCACTGGCTATCTCACAAGAAAACACGTGAAAAATGTGCCAGAGAGCCAACATCACTGGAACTCACGCGAACGTCGGCAGCCAGCAGTGGCAGAACGTCCACCATCTACCGGCTCCTGGACAGATCAGACTCTACAAAAAAAGAACGATATATGACAGACTGGGAAAAGGATCTTGGTCGTAAAATAGCGATAGAAGAATGGGGGAAAATATGGGCCAGATTGCACAAAAGCTCACAATGTATCACGAACAGGGAAGGGGGGTTACAAACTGTGCTACAGATATATCACCCCCACCCAAATCCGCAAAGCTAACCCAGATTTTCCTGACACATGCTGGCGCGGTTGTCCGGTGCCCGGGTCCCTATTCCACCTGCTGTGGTCGTGTCCAAAGGCGGAGGCATATTGGAAGGAAGTTCTCAAACACATCAAAGATGTCTCCGGCCTCTCCATTCCTTGGGATC
The DNA here is from genome assembly GCF_040938575.1 of Ambystoma mexicanum. Classification (NCBI taxonomy): domain Eukaryota; kingdom Metazoa; phylum Chordata; class Amphibia; order Caudata; family Ambystomatidae; genus Ambystoma; species Ambystoma mexicanum. The sequence goes on along the minus strand of NC_090928.1, from coordinate 200,120,363 downwards.
CAGGGATCGTCCTTATAGGGGGAAACTGGAGACCGAGAATTCCCGATCTCAGGTCACATACCCCGGCTATGCAATCACCTACTACTTGCTGCTAAAATCGAAATGGCCCGACTTTGGAAAGACGAAAAGGGTCCCTCGATTGCTATATGGTGGGCCAAATGTTGGGACATAGCAGTAGCCGAAAAAAATCACAGCGATACGAACTGACTCCCTCAATAGAACCCTGAATGTCTGGGACCCATTCCTGGATTACGCAGCCAGATTCCCAGCCCTCACAAGGAGACCTCCACTCACCAGATGGCTTCAATGCAGCCCACTGTACTAGGACCCGGAGTTCCCCTTCTCGCACTTGTATTCATTCGGACAAGCATCAGGGACCAAGAAATCCCCGCTCCCACCGGACAATAATCCAGCTCTACCCTCACTCCCAACCTACAATCACTTTGAGTGACTCTTGCTCATGATGCACCTTATGCCTTTACTGCATTGTTGTAATGAATAATATTTTGTTGTAAAAATCAATAAAATGTGTTAAAACATAACTTATTTAAGAAATCATTTTTTTATGTGGCACAGCCACCCTAGAGTGTCTCAGAGAACTCGATAGGTGGACCTGGGGAGGGGGGGGGGGGGGTAATTCTCTTCTGAAGGCTAATAAAGAAGGGGAGAAACTTGGTTGAATAGACATATCAATGCAAAAGCCTAGGGCACAAAATGTGCACTCTCCACTAGCCATTAGCTAGTGCTAATTGACCTTGGCGTGAAAGTAATAGTGTGCTGGTCTGTTTCTATAGAATTGAGATGGTGAGTGACTTTGTGACAGGCTAGTATCTTGCACCTAATTACCCATGCACATTAAAACATTGAAACGGTCATATTAGTTTCTTTCTGTGGGAGAAAGCACGGGAGGCTCTTATGTGGTTTTTTTTCTATTTTTGTTGGGAGTTATTTTTAATCCTCATTTTTTATTTTTTGGGAGGATTTGCCTAATTCTAAGAAGGAGTAAAAGTGCCTGATGCGCCCCTTATCTGTAGGTCTGAATCTACCGATATACTGAAAACTGTTTTTTCGAAAAATCGAAGTGCCGTTATAAGCAATTGTTTTCAAAGTGCAATACTTAAAATTCCCTTGATGGTTCTTGAAACAGCACATACCTTCTTAACATTTATACATTACACTGCACAATTGCCTCGATAACGATACATCCATTTTCTAAGATTCATTTTGTTAATATATGCATATATACTTCTTGAAAGAAAAGAGAAAATGCACTACAGCACAATATCAACTTCATTGCTCTCGGATATTGATATTGACATTTTATTTCTATCGCGCTCATACACAAGTGTTTCAGAGCGCGACAAGGCAAGGGAGGGAGCACAAAACAACAATCATACTAGGCCCAGTGACATTGAGAACATGCAAGTGCATGGGAGGGGGGGGGTGTGCAAGGAAGGGGGGAAGTGGAAAGTGCAGAGCAAAGGAGACCAGAATAAATAATAAATTAAATAATAAAAGCAACAAAAGTCGTAGTGCAGCCAGTAAGTTGCAAGTGCTGAGTTTAAGGCAGCAGACAGGGTAGGTCAGATGAGTGCAGGAAGAAAGAGGGGGGCACTGTATAGGTACAAATACAGACCCCCAGTTCAAAGGGTGGACATGGGGCAGTGTAGGAGGGTGGCAAGGTGAGCAGGAACCTGGGCCCGGAGGACAGAGGGTGGCCAGGTGCACGGTGCCAAGAGAAAACAGATCAGCAGGGGAGAGGGGGGTGAAGGCAGAAGCAAAGAGGAAGGTCTTGAGGTGCTTCCGGAACCGCAGATGGTTCTCCTCAAGTTTTGGAGTGGCAGGGGGGCTGTTCCAGAGGAAGGCCCCAACCGAAGACAGATCTACCCCCAGCTCGTTTCTTTGAAAAGCGACTTCTCCGCTCTTCTACCTCTAATTCCCTTAGGGTCACTAGAGAGGGGGGGGGGGGAGTATTTGTGGAGGGGTAGCTGAAGGTATTTTGGACCCAGGCCCCAGAAAGCCTTGCGGACAATGCAGAGGGTCTTGGATTTAATCCTCGCATCCACTGGGAGTCAATGGAGAGATTTCAGAGTTGGAGAGATACAATCCCAGGGCTTGAGGCCAAGGACAGGTCTCACAGTCCTGTTCTGGATTAGTTGCAAAGGGCGGAGAGTAGAGGCAGGTATATTTAGAAAGGGGCTGTTACAATAGTCCAACCTAGAGAGAACCAAAGCCTGGGAGACCATGATCTTCTGGGGGAAGGAGAGGAAAGGCAGAGTCCCTCTGAGGAGGTGCAGTAGAAAGTTTGACTTTTTACAGATATCAGATGTGTGCAGAGAAGAAAAGTGTGGAATGAAAGATGACCCCGAGGTTCTTAGCCTCACATGTGGGGGTAGGAGGAGGGCCAAGGGATGGCAGGCCAGATAGTGAGGGGAAAAGATGGAGAAGGTGTGCCGATGAGGAGGATCTCAGGCTTGCATTCAGACAGAGATCATCCCATTGGAAATGGATCACCAATATTCTGTCCACCCATGATAACTAACAATATTTCCCTAAGGCTTTCTAAACCAATTCATCAAGAACAATGCAAAAAATAACCACATGCATATGTGCACTAATTTATGTTCACCAAAACGTGTGTCATTAGTAGATGGTGGCCTGGAACACCCTCTCAGTAAGCCATCCAAAACGCACTTGATAAAGAAATCCTAAAACAAATCTATGATTCAGTTGATAACATTTGCACCTCATGATAAATATAGCTGCATTCAATAATGAGTTGATACATTATTTGTGATCTATCTTTATTTCAGTCATTAAGTCTTACCCCTGCACATCATATTCCAGCTCAAACGAAAGGCTGTAAATAGTTGAAATTCCAACACTGTCTCTTCTTATCCTAGTTGAGTTTGATATGAAATTTCATTTGGGTCATTTTTCTCTTTCTGACCCACCCGGTGGACTTGCAGCAAATTGCATGTTTGCATCTATTCTATATGGATACAAAACAGCTGTACATGTTCTTGCTCTACATTTCCCTAAGATTGTAAACCTTAATTGACTTTCTCCGTTATTGAGAACGTGTATATGTAATTGCTGACTCCTTGTCCTTTTTAGATTATCCTTCTGAAATCGTGTAGGAGACTGCAAATTCCTAGTTGGTAACATTTCAAGATTACCACGATATATACATTACAACGTACCTATTATTATTTATATGGGGATATTCAAACAATAGTCTTTTTTTTGTCATCACCACCTCTGCTCGTATCTGTATTACAAATGTGTACCTTAACACTAAAAAGTGAGAAAACATTTATGTATTCAAATACCCACACGTGACTGATTTATATTGCTGATTTATATTTCTATGCATATTAAAAGGCATACACACTATAAGTCCCATCTGTGCGTTGGATTTTTTAAAAAAAGTGTTTTCCTTTAATTTAATTTGGGATTTATATAGCGCTACGAATCCTCAGGTATCTGAGCGCTGCTCATTACCCACGGTGTGTGGTGCTCATTTATCGACCTCGGAAGGATGAAAGGCTGAGTTTGGCCCCGCCGGGATTCGAACCTGCATCAGCAGGCTCTGCACCCATGTCAAAGCGAGCGCTCTACTCGCTGTGCCACTTGACCGGCTTGACCTTCCTTGTCAGCACCCAAAAAATGACAAAATTATCATTGTATCTTCGGGCCTTCTCCCTCATGTCACTATTTTGGTAATCGCTGCTCTTTTGGATATGTCATTCTGTTGCATACTTGGGCTGCATCACTCCTCTGTACGGGGGGATCGTTTTTCTCGAAACGGGCCTTTACTCGGTTGCAATCTCTTACATTACTTCTGGTTGTTTCCCCTCAAATCAATATAAGCACAGAATAGATACATTTTCCTGTGTATTCAGGACATACAGTACATGTTCAACTAGCTCAGCTACACTTCCTTATATTTAGTATGCAATGTGGTCGATCTAGCGTGATATATGCTTTTAAAATGTCATATCAATATATAGACTATACTCTACATTTCCATTATGCAGAGATTGCACTGATATCCACAGCAACGAGAATGTGGGAAAATTTCAGTTTGGAATATTTGGGGTAAACCCAGTTATTAGTTATTCTGTTTTGGAGCACAGATTTGGTTTTGGTACATCCCTGCTAGCTTGCATCTTTCTACCCCCAAAAACCTACCAGCCATTATTTGTCTGCTGTAGCTCTGTACCTGCTTCTTCATCCAACAGCTGTCTAGGGTGCTGATACACCAACTCCAGGACAGCGGTTCAGGCGGGGAGTTGTTTAGTCTGGGCACAAAATTGGTGTATTCGAGGAGTGGTGCCGACAATTTTAATATTGCATGTACTTTAATAGATTTGTGATGGGTTGGGACCATTGTTAAAGGTTTGGAGTAAAGTTAAAAGCTGCTGGTCTACCACGTGTTGAGATGAGCTTTCCTCCCATCAAATGCCTAAATGCCACTAGTGAAGCTTTGTAGGAGTTGAACATTATGGAGTCCATATTACGTTTTCTGTTATAGCTCTTCCTGCCATACTCTTTCCAATTTTTGGGCGGTTGATCGTTAGCATTATTGTTCTGTTTTCTTGCCTATGTATTGCCAGCATTAAAAGCTGAATTTCAATGACTCTCTTATCCTCATTTATCGATGGCTCTTTTGACCTGGTAAGTTTGCCTTGACTCTAAAATGGATGCATTTGTTTTAGCCATTCCTGAAAGCACTCTGGCTGGGTAATAGTCCTATTGCTGATCTTCTCTGGTCTTCTGCGAATGTCAAAAATTCTTAAGGACGGGGTGCAAAACTAAACAAAGTTGCAAGCTAGTAGCAAGCCATTTAAAAAAAAAAAAAAAAAAAACCTCACCGCCTCAATTCTATAGATTTACAGAGCACACCATTTCTTACTCGCCAAGAGTCCAATATCACTAGCTAGTGGCGAGTGCAAACATTGCACTCTGCTTAAGATGTTACTATCTGAATTTCATAGTAGCAATAGTCGTTTTTGTATGTATAAAAATACAGTAGGGAGATGGTTTATAACTATCTGATTTAAGAGTGTGAAGATAATGATTCAAGTATGCACTGCAAACTAATCCAGCCAGGTAAAAATGCATAGAAGCAGGGTTTGAAATTGTGGGGAGCTGGGAGCTTTTTCGCTTGTGCTCGTAGCCTAGAAGAGAATGGTTCGAAATTGCTGGGAGCGATTTAACTCCTGCTTCTAGCAAAGTAGAGCCTGGCTAGATTGAAACTTAACGGCTACCAGGAGCTACTTTTGGCTCCTAGGGCCAGCTGGTACATTACAAGCATGCAAATGTGGCAGTATTTGAGAAAGTTAATAAAGAAGAATTGGAACACATCTTCACATTATACAATGTTTCATACAAAATGGACAAAAAGTCAAAGTAGCTCCTGGTTCTCCTCTGGTAGCTTCTGCTTACAGGGTGATGCCCGATACACAGGAGCTGGTTTTAGCTCCTGCTCATCGAATCTCAATTTCGATCCAGGATCAGGCTGGTTAGTTTGACACCAACAGCTACCAGGAGCTCCTTTTTGGCTATTCAGGCCAACAGATGTTGAACAAATTCACCTATTTGAATTTAACTGTGCATTTGGGACACTCCTATGAATACACATTAGGAAACGTCTATACGACATTTAAAACATAAGGGTTCATAAATAACAAAATTATGATTCCATCTCATGTGGAGGTTTGATTTGCGGAAAGCTATGTACTAGTTCCTCAATGGTTAATGCTGGATAGCCAGGGGCTGCTTTCAGCTCCTGCTTATTCACTCTTAATTTTCGAACCCTGAGCAGTCGCTGCACTATTTTGAGTTTCTCTCTAATCTTGAGTGAATAGAGCATGCCACAAACCTGCTAGCCTTCCTTCTTCGCTCTATCCTATTAATTGCCTCCCATTTGCGCCCACCCTCTGTGTCTGACACTTGACTGGTTTTCTTGTCTCTTTCCACTGGAAGGAAGAGTTGAGAGGGAAGACTGTGCTGTGGCTGGAGGGAAGCCTGCGCGGATCAGTGTGACTAGGGGATCTGGGCATGAAGAACATCTCCTTCTGGGATAAAGAGCTGAATGAAATGAATAGATGGTGGAGTGTGGAAGTTGGATTCCATTACAGTGGGTCACAACGCTTGGAGCTGGGAGATTGTGAGGGGTGCGGGTGGAATTGAAACATATGTCTGGATGAAGGTGGAAGTTTTAGTGAACGCCAAGGAAAGATGTGCAGACTTTAAAAGTGAATGATAGTAGTTATGTCACATTTTTGTAGTGTGCTATAGTACATGCTCTCGTATTTATTGCACGATTTAGAATTTGCTGTTGCACCCTTCTGTAAATCACAGAACATATAAAATTCTTGGATTCATGATAGCGTTGCAGACTGATGTCTTCCTTTTTACAGGTTGGTGTTGGGAATAGCTTTTGGGCGGTTGCTGAGGTGCTTAACTGATTATGCTAAGCGCTTATATTTCTGTCCTGAATTACATATGAAATCATTGTCTTTGCCCATTCCCGCACTTGTGAAAGTGGGGGAGCAGCGAATTAACATCTACCAGCCTACCAAATGTCTTGCGTTCATGCAATAATATGCCATTAAACTACCCACGCCCAGAGGTTGAATGCAAATGGCAAATCTTTTACTTATGATACATCTATTGCTTGGAATGCTCTACCTCCATATTAGCACCTGGAAAGAAATGCAGTCTTTTTTGAAAAATTTGGAAACGTACTACTTTTTAATAGATATCCCCTAATCTCACTCCACTGCCATTTAGTTTAGTTTGTCTTTTGCTCTGTTAGGTCTTGAGGGTTTTGTCTTCACACCCTGATGCCTGCCTAGTTTCCGGTGTGCAATGAATCAAAATAAAATAAGTGTTGTCCGAGTACACCCCAAATTGGCTTCACTCTTGAAATCAATTGGCACACATTAGTACTCTGAGAATGCATGCATATCCTTTAGAGGTGGCTGTTTTGCAAAGGTCAGTTTTAGGAATGATTGGGATGGGTTTAGTTCATTTTATTCTAGTGCACAATCTCTTCTTGTATTGATATATGATGTGGCATTTATAACGCGCCTGTACACAAGTGGTCCTAGGCGCGACAAGACAAGGAGGGGGGGGGGAAACTAGGGAGGGCAAAATAACGATCTTACTAGGCCTTGTGCCATTCAGATCGGACAAGTGCGGGGAGGAGGGAAGGGGAGATGTGCCAGGGGCAGAGGGAAGGGGGGGGGAGTGCAGTTAACTCGCAAGTGCAGCCAGCTGGGTGGCTCATAAGTGCAGAGAGAAGGGAGTGTAGGGTTGCAGATACAGACCCTTCAGTGCTGTGGAGCCCGGAGGCAGTGCAAGGGCAACTGGACATGCAGAAGCCTGGGCCCAAGTTCAGAGGGCGACCCGTGCGCGGAGCAGTCGGGTGCATCAGCAGGGGAGAGGACTGGGGAAAGTGCAAGCGAAAAGGAAGGTCTTGAGTTGCTTCCGTAAACCAGAGGTGATTCTGCTCAAGTTTGAGAGAGGCATGGAGGCTGTTCCAGAGGGATGTCCCAGCCGAGGACATGTCCCCAACTCTCTGCTTGGAGAAGCGTCTGACCCTCAGTTTGAGGTGGATAAGGGTAGAGCTTCAGAAGAAAGATGTTTTGGAAGAGAAAGTTGGAGGTAGAGCGGTCCCAGGCTCCAGAAAGCCTTGTGGATAATGCAGAGGGTCTTTAAGTTTATCCTTGCAGCCACTTGGAGCCAGTGAAGAGATTTCAATTTCACAGCTGGAGAGATATAATCCCTGGGCTTGAGGCCAAGGACAAGTCTTGCAGTCCTGTTCTGGCTAAGTTTTATAAAGGGCAAAGAGTAGAGGCAGGAAGATTTAGAAAGAGGCTGTTGCAGTAGCCCAGCCTACAGGGGACCAGAGCTCTGGCGACAGTGAGCTTCTGGGGGAAAGTGAGAAAATGAAGAATACCTCTGAGGAGGTGCAGCTGATAGTTTTGACTTCTTAGAGACGTCCGAGATGTGGGGAGAGAAGGAAGGGGTGGAGTCAAAGATAACACCAAGGTAACCTATTGGTTACGTGGCCTTTGTGTCTGGGTGATAACAAGCACTACCGACAATAGTTTATCTGCATTTCAGCCTGTTTTATCTAAGCTAATGGTCTTTGGCTGTACACCCCCACCCCTTTTAACATTAAGACTGTAGCCCTCCCACTTAATATTGCGTTTAAGGATTGTAGCTGAGTAGTGGTATTTCCCAGCTGGTAGTGTCTTTGTTAATTGTGCAACTTGCTGAGTTGGACTGTCATCCTAATGACATCTTGTTAATATGAGCACTGATATGTGTAAGACGTGAATGTTTCTCTTCAGCTTAGTAGGCCATCTGCAGTGAACTTATTATTGAGGCCTGTTTCAATGCTCTTTTCTGCAGGGTAGCCCAATGGATCCCATGGTAATGAAGAGACCGCACTATGGCATGGGCTCCAATCCCTATTCTCAGACACCGGTGCAACAGAGTAGCCCTTACTCTGGGCAGGCTTATGTACCTTCGGGCCCACAGCGATATCCCGTTGTAATGCAAGGACGTACCCAAGGTCCAATTGGAGCAATGCAATATCCTCAACAACAGGTATGTGTTTTTTTTAAATATTGCATTTAGCTTTTAAAGTTATCACAAATGTTTTTTTTTGTTTTTTGCTTTTTTTCATTTCAGTAACGCATGCCTGATCATTGTGCACTATGTGACCGTCGCTGGGTTATAATGAGACCGTTGACTTTGCTTAAATATTCTTGCATGCACTTAGTATTCGATTAATCAATGCCTAAAGAATCGGCCCCTTTCATATAGTACATGTCTGAAAACGCCTTCCCTGTTTTTCCTTTAAAATTTATTAGCTAATTTCTGGGAACAAACATCTCATTTAAGCACCACCTGTAAATTGAAACTGTTGCATTGGAGTTCAGCTAGGAGTGAAGTGACCTGAGGGGGGGGGAGACGCACAGCTTGTAGGGGTTTGGTTATTTATACACTCATCTCATTGACTCCCTGGGCCATGCTAATCCTTGTGGCCATTCCCAATCGATACACAGCTTGCCCACTGAAAATACATCAGCTCAAAACACATCCTATTGGGATCTCTTCTAGCTAGCTCTATGAAGTAGTAACATCAAACTTTGGCTTGCCAGTGTTATTTCTAAGGCGTCTGCTGAGAATTAATGGCTTCATTACAGTTGTGAATGCCCTACTCGTGTAATTGAAATGCAGTCACAAAGTGTGCCTTCTGCCACTTGATTTGTATGTGTCTCTTGCACTGAAGTCCTGATAAAAACAAAGCTTGGCAAAGCCAACAGAATATGCATTAGATGGCCATTTGCCAGGCAGTGATACCATACGCCCAGATAGTGCGTTTTCCACCTGTTGGTATTTTATGGCCCAGGGAGTGCCATTGTGCCGGTCTCCTGCCTACACAAAAGCCGAAACTGTTAACGTTGCCATGCTTGTCTTTTAGAGTGGAGGCATTTGCCTCAACCAGACTGAGCCCAACATTCTGGGGTCCTCACTACTGGTCATTGTTGATGATGCAGGAATTGTTAAAAAGCACAGGAATTATTTCATTTCGATAGAGGGCCTCAGCAAGCCGCTTTTTTTTTTCTCCTAATGTTTTCACTCTTTTCCCAACCTTGTCCGGTCTATTGTTTCACGATCCCATGCAGGTATCACTCGTGTCAGTTTTGTCCCGATCATCAATAGTCTGCGTCCTAACCAGCAGGACAACCTTTTTGGGCATTTCTGGCCAACAACCACTCTCAACCCTCTCCTCCATTCCTCCTTCCCGACATCCCTCCTTTTTAAGTGATCTCCCATTGGTACTCTGACTTTATATCGGTATTGGGAGGCGCGACAGGTATGTATTAGTAGAAGTGTATGCTGTGAAGAAATAATATGCTTGCTTAATGGGGTGCCTCTTTCACAGTCCTCGTTCCCCATACATCTGCAGCCCAAAAGGCACTGAAGGGGCGAGGGAACGGAGGCCACTAATTGCATTACATCTACCCTACATATGAAAAAGTGTGAAATTACATTAAATGTGGCTGTACGGTATTTTCCTAGTTTTTTGTTTTTGTTTTTTTGGGCGAATATACTGTGCACAAGGTGAAAAACACAATGATCTCTCATATGTACTGTAATGCAATGACAATCCCACTGGAGCAACCCACAGCAGTTAGTCCTGAAATATCTTTTGGATGTTGTACTTATTGTGAGCGGTCGCCGGGCTATTGTAGGACTCGCATGTCCGTAATAGGTTGCTGCTCCCCACACAGCCTGTCGTCATGCAGCCATTCTTGTTTTTTCACCCATACTAGCACTGCCAGCTCTGTTATTGTGCTGGAAACGACCAATTCAAAGATATTCGAGAATTATATTTTTTGGGTGGGAAGGATGGGGTATGGCCTTGTACAAATGCCATGCCCATGTGTGTGTTTTTTTTTTTCTTTCAGTTTATTTGTAAATTGATGGATCATTTAAAATGATCCATCAACCGGCAGTGACCTGGCACAGCGATTGGCTGCTGGCCCTGTCCGTCTTTGTGCGGCATTAATGTAATTGGCCCAGCAGCATTGTAGTTATGATTACTAATACTCTTTAGGGAGAAAGTGAATGGCTAATTAAGACATTGAGGCTCTTTATTGAACGGACATGCTGCCTAGGCCTAACTTGCCTTTGGACAGGCTCCAGGGCCGAATCCAGTTTCTGTTCTGCGGCTTGTGCAGTATGATCATTCAGAAAGGAGGCCAGAGTCAGCGGGCCGGCCAAGTTCTCACACCATGGCTTTGCAACTTTACCACTGGGTTGGGAAGATACCTGTGCACACTAACATGCTTTGTTACCGCTTTCATACTTTGCTTTTCTTGCTACTTTTTCATGTAAAACTGACTTCTATCTAAATATCACAGTATGCGTTGTCCGATATTGATCGATTGATACCTTAAAATAATAATTATATATATATATATATATATATATATATATATATATATATATATATATATATATATATATATATATATATATATATATTTTCATATTCCTTGGGTTTCCTGTTCTTCTGTTGTGAATCTTAATGGCACGTGTCAAAACGAAACTAAGATCACGGGTGCAAGCATCATAATGCAAAGGTGAGGGGTAATGTTTAAATATGATCATGGAAGGGTATGTACCCGCCTTTTTTTGCCCCCCCCCTTATAATATAGGTTGGGATTATACGTTCTTTTATAAAAGGTTGGTCAAAGCAGTTCACTACAGTTGAGTAAGTTAGGACAATTTTAAAGACGATATATTTCGACATAAAATGATTCTCTGTAAAGTAATTAATATTATTTTAAGTCGTTAGCTATAAAATATGTAAGTAATAAAGTTGAGGCTGGACCAAGAGAAGAGAATTCCTTTAGAGCGGTGGTCTTCAAACTTTTTTGGCCTGGCCCGCCCGTGTGCAAAACGTGGGCAGGCCGGGACCCCCAAAAAAATTCCAAATGGAGAGCAAGTCCAAATGGCTATTAACTATCATGCGCCGTCACCGCACCCTGCTCCCAGTAGAATACCTGGGCTCCCCCACCTGCTCAATCAGTCTCTGGACTACCTCATCCCTCTCCTAGCCCAGTCCCTGGGCTCTCCCCACCCTGCGCCCATCACTATCCCATGGCTCCCCCACCCCCATCCTACTCCCAGCACAGGCCCTGGGCTCCCCCCCTCCCCGCAAGCTCCCAGCACAGTCCTAGGGCCGGCGCGGCTGGTTGGTTTATGTAAGTGAAGGGAATAAATATTTTCCTCAGATAAGCCATGACGATCAGGGGGGGCTGGGAGGGGAGTATTCGCCCCCGAGACTTTATTTTAAATAATGGGTTGAAATGCTGCATTTTAGAGCGGACTTTAAAAAAAATGTATTAGCCCAATTTACCACTTTCAACTTCCATCCCTAAACTGCACAGTTTATTATCAAGTCTGTCTCGAACAAGGGTCCTCATGTGAGTCAGTAGAAGGAAAGCAGAAGCAACATGTGTACACATCTCTTTGTAGGTGTCAGGGTGGCAGTTTCGTTATTTAGGCTGACTTGTTTTGGACCTGCAATGACAGTACACTTGTCTCAGTTCCCTAGTGGAGATGTCCTCTCTGGTGTGAGTTGAAATCGTTTGCCTTCAGCAAAAGCCACCTGATGAATTGCGGTGTGCCTGAGCAGGTTTGCCCTTTGCAATCTATTGGAAAAATTAAAGTCGCACCTAATTGTGATCAACAGTGTTCCCTGATGTCCAATGGAAAAAAACACTAAACAGATTATGCACATATGACATCTAGGGAACAAGTATCCTGTGCTATAAAATGAATGTTTGGCACATATGGCCGTTTATAAATCACCTATACATAAAACATTCTGAAGTGGCTGCTGGCTACATCACGGTACAATCTCAAACTCACCATTATTTGAACTGAATGAAGCATTTTAATAAATATTTCTTTCCGTTACAATGCACGAACAGGCAGTCTTTACAGACCTAAGCGGACATGATTGAACACGTAGTTATAAAGCCCACAATTTTGTTTTTTTTGTGGAAAGGAGATGGGCCTTTGCAGGCCCTACCTTAACAGGGGTATCTGTCCATAAGATGGCGACAGCTGGCGAATCGTGCGAGTATCTGAGTTTATTCATGGCAGTGGTTGGCAAACTATCTAATAGCTATAAAAGAGCCAACAGTGGCTTTGCCAACGCTTGATTTGTTTGACTTTTTTTAATGATAAAAATGATCAAAGCCGATTTCAATTTTTTTTTTAAAGCTTTGAAAAAAGTGGCAGCCCGAGAATTACTACAAACCCCAGCCCCCCAGAAAACTATCCTGTAGAAAGACAGATTACAGATGCAAATCCCTTAGCTTGCTCAGAAGTCGCCCTCTTTTAATGGTGCTCCTCAAATTGTCTTCATTTTAAATAACGCAATTATGGTTTATCGGAACATGCCAGATGCAATGCGCAATAGTGTAGAGCTGATGCTGAATCTGGTCTTCAGCGTGCAATGAATATAGTGTGTAGCGCTAGCCCTATGCAAGTAAATGTTACCATTACACACGATATTCATTGCATGCTGAAAACAAGATTTAGTTTTTAGTATATAGTCTAGACCCGAGTCTAGACTACAAAAAATCACATTTAATTATTTTATTTTTTAAATTTAATTCAGGGGCTCGCACACCCAGTCTGAACATGAGGCAGCGGCCCCAGTTTGAATACTGCTGATGCAGAGTTCTGATATTTTGTATGTGGTAGTTAGTACTCGATGCCGAACCAACTCTAAACTATGGCCTACATTGAGGCTAAATGATATAAATGTTTCCAGCTGTAGAAGGGTCAGCGACCGGCAGTTGTTAGTCTTGGAAGCCCTCATTGGTTACCCATCACTAACCTCTTGTTCGAGTAAACACTTGAGGAAATCCTTCTTGAAATAGAGCCCACGATTATGTGCATACATTATTTTACTAATGTTTGTTTGGAAGTGGAATAAGGGATTTACACTCTGAAATTCACAGCGGCTCCACTCAGTGAGATGACATGATGTCCCTTGAGGTGTGGATTGGCACAGGTTCATGCGTTTCCTTAGTTTTCCTCCATGGCACCTCGAGCAGAACAATGATGCTGTTGCTGTATTGTACATTTGAATATCTTCTAGGGACCATTGCAGCTTTTATATGCACCTTCTCAGGAGAGTAACTAGTAGTTTGAAACCTTCCTTACTACCAGATTGCTGTCTGGACCTATTTTAAAATGTTTATAAATAACATCGTATTCAAGCACATGTTCAATAAAATGTGTTTTAAATACGACAAATAACATTACTAATGGTAACTCCTACCCCTCGCTCCCCCAGGAAAATACTGTGCCTCCACATTACCGTCAGCAAAAGCCAGGTGCGCCTGAATCTCCCTTTTAGATGCACACTGAAGTGACCAGTCCAAACTATTATAACATTAGGTCTGCAGTAGCACATGCTGTTGAATTAAATGCCTATATTACGGATTTGGATAATGACATTGTTCGAACCGAGACTTGGATACGTGTCTCTGGACCATCCCAAATTCCCTCCCCCATTGCGCTCTGCCCCATGTTTCAGTCTCCTACATGTGGATCAATGACACACCACCACCAGTATACAATTATTAATTTGGAAACTTGGAAGTCTGTGGAATTATTTTCTAATCAAACCATATTGTACTCGTTTGTGTTAAGATAATCAGCACCCAAAATCTCAAACTTGACTTTGCTGATTAATGAAACCAAACTCTCCCAGCACTGACCACGACCTCCAAACGTGATACAGTGCTTGAGGGGGATTTTAATTTTTGCTGATAATGGTGACCATTGACCTATATAACAAATGCACCAGTAGAATCGCTTCTGTTCAAACTTATTGAGAGTGGAGGAACACACAAAGGATCACTCTTTGGAGGGGTCCTCTTTAAGAACACATACATTCCGACAAGTCCTTCCACCTTTTTGGATTGGCTGAATCACCTGGCCATTCATTTCTCATTTATTACATAGCTAATCCATCGTGGAGCTGACTGAACAGATTCAGAAGGTCTTTCTGTTAACTACAATTACGGCACAGTGCATTGATCAGATAGATCACTGTTGCCCAACTGCCCCTGGCCGCAATCCTGAAACCCGCACCCCCACTTACCTTTACTGCAGTGCACTTCCTTGTGCCCTTGCAGCGTCAGCTCCTCCCACTAACGTGGGGCGGTGCTGACGCTGCAGGGTCATTTATTTTTTGATCTTATCCCCTGCTTACCATAATGGTAAACGAGGGGCACCCCTGACCCCGTTAATGCATCCAAGGAGAGCAGGGGGACACCCCCGCAGCTCCGCTTCGGCACAGTAATGGGGGCCAGGAGTTTTGTACTGCGCTCAGGTGCAGTTTTAGTAATGTCGCCACAATCGTGGTGACGTTTTCGTGCGATTCCTATGTCCCCTTGACAAAGCACAGCCAGCAAGCTGACCTCTTAGGCTTTACTTCATGATATTGCTGATTTGATTGCCCCAATGAAAATGTCAAGCAAGTAGGGGAGCCGCCAGACCAAAAGGGTACAAGTCCAAACTTCCCCCTAGGTTGAGCAAATTAAGACGCGCTGATCTGGATCGCATACAAGCCATCAGAATATAAGACTCCATGAACTACTAGACCTCAAAATAGAAAAGAAATGTGTAATGCCAAAAGACCTTCTGGTCAAGTGCAAATATGTGCTTACAGTTCAGTTTGGAAATATTCACCGTCTTTAAATCAGGGGTAAAGTAATGGCAGTTGCAGACTACCAGCCAAACATAAAAATGCTCTTGCCCATCAGTTCTTCACGTATGCATTTAACAGAATGTCCTACTCTTAAACATCATGTTAGATTAGTTACAGACCATCCACCTTTAATTTGATGATACAATTACTAGGATTCAAGTTCAAGATTTTAGTTCTAGAGCAGATGCTCGGTTTGGACAGGTGGCACTACTGCATCATATATTTGTCAACGGTACTGCTATTTGCAACCAACGTTTTGATATTAAGACTCTTTAGTGTGCATGGAGGAAAAGTGATGGTCTGTAGGAGCAAGACTAGGCCACTCACTGCAGTGACTAGTACACCTGTACAACCTAGTGCCTCTTCCTCTGGTGACTCTTCCCAAAATAACTGACTATTGGGCTTTAAACTGGGACTGACTGGTGGTGCCACACGCATGCCTGACAGATGTGCTTCTGGGTGTATCATCGCATGTTTTTATGTTTGTAAATCACAACCTGCTTTGTAACATGCTGCTGTCCAGTTTCGGGAATAGATTCCGTAGTATGAGGGAAGGGGGCAATATGGACAGAGTACTGAAGATAAGTTATTCCGGGAACATCACAATTGCCAACGTCATTAGTTTGCAAATGTGAACCGTGGAAGGCTCCGTAAAACAAGACTCGCATGGCTAAACAAATGTGTAGGCCCAGCCATACCACAGCTGTCAGTCCCGAGGAGGCTTAGAAGAATACATATCTGATGTAGAACCAAACATTGCTTGATTGCAGGATGTGCACGTGGACATGTCCCGGGAGCTCTATATAGAGAAATGTGACCCACGAGGGTGGTCCAACAAACCTGATTATGCAATAAGAGTTCCATCTGACTGCATTTTGCGCATCATTTTTATTGGTGTGGCCCTACCCTCCAACCATGAGATGCCATTAAAACTATCTCCTTGCAACGCAGCCCCTTTAAAAAAAAATGCAAATAATGTAGTAAAAGGGATTTTAAGCAAATGCTGTGAAACAGCCGCAGTGAGTTGGGCAAGTACCGCCGCGCCATCCCCATAGTCTCCACCCACACCCCCAACACAGTTTGTGTACAGCTTCCTATGATGTCATTGTGCTCACACATTCCTTTTGTTTAGTCCTTGTTGTGTTGTTACTGTTTGGTTCAGTGTGGACCTAGAAACAAAAAGGCCAAGGGCTGAAGTGTGCTTCAACTTGGAAATTGTGTTAAGGATTAAGTGGACTCGGAAGAGCTTCAACTTTTAGCAGTGAATGGAGGCGGCAGCAAGTTTCGGACTGGAGGGACCAGAGTCTTCAAAATATAATGTTACCATAACCAATCGGAACAAGTCTGTGGCCAAAGAGAAAGCCGGTCCCACAGTATCCGTATTGGCAGAAGGGTATGGTCGCACCAGAGATTACATTTGTTTCCCAACCTTTTCTCCCAGCATCATTGGCCACCTATACCACGTGTGCAAAATGTTAATATACAGGTTAATGCTCTGCCCACCTATATAGAAAGTCAAACATTCCACTGTCCGGACAACAGTTGGAGACTAGCCATTGTTGTGGCTAAAATGACTAACGGGGAAATATTTGCATCGACTTGCCAGACCTAAACGGCAATATTTGGTAGGAGAGTTTCTCCTTAAATTTGTAGAGAGGTTATGATAAAATGGGCTATGCTTCACTTAGTTGCTGCATATCACCAGATACCAACGGATGCAGCGTGCAAACATCTACCACCAATTAGAATGCCATTTGGCACTATGAACATAATTCCGAAGCCATTTGGGTTGCCTTGTGGTGCAGCAGTGTTTTCGTGCCTGATACAGCGGGTTCTATAAGGGTTTAATTGTATAGTGTTATTATTGGACAATATTGTAACATCTGTTTTTCTGTAAACGTGATTTAAGACCAAAATAGATTTTCAAGCTCGCAGGAAAAGGGCCTCGCTATAGAGGCAATCAAGTATACATTTACAATAGAAGAGGTAGAAGATTTAAGACTTTCTTTGAATGATGAGTTTTTGGGGGCAAGTTAAAGTACTGTGGAAACAGTGAAGACGACCCCTGAACCAAACAAGCAAGGATGATGCCCGCTTTTAGTAAATTTGGCGCCTTTCTGCGAATTATACTGTAAATGTATGTCCTTGTCTCTATAACCTATATTTTAATGTTGAGATTTAAAGAAAGTGCTAAATTCAACTTTGATGAAGAATGCAATTTCAATTTTTGATTAATTGAAGACAATATATGTAAGAATGAAACCCTGTGGGGTTTCGATCAGAAAGCCAAATCTACAATCACCTTTGGAACCAGCAAAAGGAGTCTTGGTGCAGTATTATGACGTGAATTTCTCTCGCCCCTCGTGCCATCAGTGAAACACATGGCAGATACTCTGGACTAGCGTGTGTACTGTTAGCACTTTGCTGGGGGAATCAGCCTTTGCTGGCAATATGTGCAGGGTAAACAATTTGTATTTTGTACAGACACAAAGCCTTGGGTGTATAGGAGTTCTTTACTAGAGCTGGCAGCTTTTCATTTAAGCCTCAGGAATATTAGGATGTGAAATATTTTCCTGACCAGAATAACTGTGTAATTGTATGAATTGCCTCTTAGTGTTAAACCAAGCGATGTAATGCTTGATGGAATGTGCCATTAACTCAAGTTCCTTGTGCTGCATTTGAAGATCAGATCCAGCTTCCAGAAACAGTAGTTTTTCAGTCACTTTATGAATGGGGTAGTGCATGGTCCAATAAACAAAAGGGTCAAAAGACTTTACAGGGGTTCAGGAATGTGACGTGTTGGTTGTGTAGAGTATTAACCTTGTCCCTCTGACCAGGCCTGCGAATCAGTAATGTATAAGTATCTTGAAGGGCATCAAAGTGCATAGCATGCCAAAATTACACTGAGGAAAACATACGAGGTATGAACACTGTCACTGAAAGGTTAGTTGGACGACATTGGTCTTGTCTCAACAGTTGCAAGAGCCGGAATACCTACATTGCAACCCATACTCCTACTTTTTCTGCAAAATCCAATGGCTCCATTGAAGTATTGATGTAGTCTGACAATGACCTATATAATGTGCCTCGAGCGATTATTTGTTGGTGATGGTAGACCAGTACTGGCAGGGGCCTGAGGGAAGCCTAGCTGGGAGGTCATTGTTGAAAGTGTGACCAAGTCCTAGAGTAGGTATTCGGGAAAGGTGGTTATCTTGCCCCTCCGTGTATACCGAATAGATTGACTGAGGACTTGGGACATCCAGTATGGGCGTTGTATTTTTACACACAAGCCCCTGTCGGGTCCATCAGGTGGTAGAACTAGTACAAATAAAAGCAGCACATATATTACAAACATTATATTATTATTATATAACGTACTTATAATGTGTTGTCTATGCATTATGTATTGTTGCTCTGTGCAATGTGCCAATGTAAGGGGCGGAGATGTGTTGTGTCTGGCTTAGCTTGGTAGTGGGAATGCAGAAGGAATGTTGTGATGTCATGTGGAGTGTTTGTGTCTGAGTGTTGGAATGCCTGAGGGAAGGTTATATGTTGGGCAGGTAGTCAGCCTGAAGCCTGGGTGATGGGCTGCCAGTGTTTGTGTCCTATTAATGTAACTTACCTAAGGACTATGTAACTGCTTATGAAGGTGTCCTGAGAAGCTGTAATAAACCCAGCATGTCAACCTAAGAAGGCTGGGAGCTGCTTCGTAACATAATGTTCTCATGGAAGTAGATGCTGAACACCATGGGCCTCTTGGCGCATGACAAAGATATACATTCATAGCACATTTGAAATAGTAGGCCGGAATTTAGCTCCTTGTAATTGCAACAAAGTACCCCTTTGACACCCTTTAGATGAGTGCATTGACGTTTTTGGTTTTGGCTATTAGATGGCGCTAAAGTGCCACTTATAAGCCAAAACTATTGCATTAGGGTACAGCTACGAAGAAATGGCATTTGAGAAGGGACACAAAGCTTGTAGATGTTTGGTTATATACCCATTGACTGCCCTTGGCCATGCTAATCCTTTTGGCCATTCCCACCCACTTCCTTCCTCTCACCACCCAAACCACATCATCCTGGGATCTCTTTGAGCTATGTTTTTATAAAGCCGTACCATCAAACATTTTGCTAGAAGTGTCTGCCGGTGTTTTTCAAAGCGGTCTTGGTGAGAGTTAACTTGGTCTGAGCTGTAAACACGCTACTGTTGCAATAAAAATGTCTTCAACAGGTCTGGCTCCAGCCACCCGATTTTATAAGCACCATGCGTGCCCTTCACTGAAGTGCTATTAAAAAAAGAGCATTTGCAAAACCAACGGTTTTGGCTTGTGTATAAGTATTGGGCATTTTCCAGGCATTGCTATATGTCCAGGTACTTCCACCATTTTGCAGCTGCTACCATTGATGGCCAGTTAATATCACTACGGCAGTGCCTGGCAAAGACACTTCTCATGCCTACATAAAAGTCGAAAACTGTGGTTATTGCCAATGCTTGTTTTTCCTGTTAGAACATTGTCTTCCTAACCAGATCTCCTCCCACTTTCTAATTGTAAGTGCTAGGCCACACTGAGCTGTCATGGCTCCTCTGGGTCAGCCTCATTTTGACTGGTGGAAAGGTATTTAATGGTAGCTTTGAATCATTCGTGTCTTTGGAGTATGTGAACTCCTGGCCTTTCTGTTTCTCGATGTGAATGGTTGTTTCCTGTGTATTTCGCATGGCATGTTCAGTGTGCCTAACTTCGGGCTCATCTGAATGACTGTTCTCTGTGCTTGTAAGCCAACACCAATGTAATGTTTACTTCTCTCCAAAGCATGTTTTATGTACATACATTCATTTAGTTGTGATCCTGTAATTTTATTGCTTCAATTAGTGACTGCCTTCTGTTTAAACCACACCCCTGCCCCTTGGCTAGTCTCCAGTACACCATTACTTAATTTATGAAAGAATACTCTGTACACATGTTTGGTAACTTCCCAGCGTGGACGTGTTGACTGGGAGCCAATTACTTGCAGTACATATACAGCAGGGTGAAATCCTGGCTTTCAGAAGTCAATAGGGCCGAGTCTCAAAATGTTGTGCTAATGTGTGAGCTGCGTAATTGGGACTTGTGCATCAAGTGAGCTGCTGTACATCCCACCTGTGTGCTTTAGGCAAGAGAAAAGACCAAAATATCAGTGACCGGCCTTTCGTCCAAGGATAAATATATATTGATTGTTGTACATCTGGAAGTATGCGTGCAATTGTGAGTTTGGAACTTGGAGCCATGCCCAGATGTGTCTTTTAAGCCATCCTGATTTCAGAAAGTTTTTAATTTGCGGTGTTACAAGTTGGATTTGCCACAGAGCAAATTGGAAGGTTCCCTTGATGAATTGCCCTAAATCATTTGGGATCCATTGACCCCCGTGGTTGAGTGAAGACGGTGCACTAACTCGGGATATAGTTTTAATACATCTAACTAAAGTGAAGCTATTTAACGATAGCATATGCAACTTTCTAAGTAATGAGTGAGAAGCACGTTTTTTTACAGAGCCCGAAAGTGTCCATTCTAATAGGTTATTTTAGGTCCGAGATCACAAGAAAATGTAACTGTGATTAGCAGTTGGCCCTAATAGATGTGCAATCTGTTCTCTTTGCAGGTGCTTGATTCTTGAAGGGGTTGCAAGGTGTAGAAGAGGTTGACTTTGGGCTCTCGGGGATGTCGGGGGGGGGGGGGGGGGTTCAATCCCTCCATCCTAGAGCCCAGTGCTTTTGACACATAGATATGCATTGGTCATGTGAGCCCACACTTACCCCGGCCAAGCGAACACATTTGCTTACAAGGTCCTTAAAGGCCACATCATTCAAACACAGGTTGTTCATGTACACCGCCGGAGATGAAAACTATGCTTGGCAACAGCTTTTCTATTTGGGACCGGCAAATGAGTTCACGTGTAGAATGTGCGTGTCAACATGGGTGTGTGATGCGCCCATGCAATTGTATTAATGATTTCTTTGAATAGGAGTGTGTCAAGGATGTTCTGAGGTTTAGCGGAGAAGTGAGAAGCCAGAGCTGTACATAGGGCCTCGGAGGGAATAGGAGAGTTGGAAACTGAAGGAGTAGCCTGCTCCTTGCACATTTTAAAGAGTTTGGCCTTGTCAGAGGCCACAGAGACACTGGCTTGGATGTGGACTGTATTCTTGGACAGCACAGAGAGTCTGTATTGCCTTTGGAGCAGGTAGCAGGCCAGTTTGTCAGAAGATGCACCCAAAGCACTCCATGTCCTCTCAGCCTCCCTGCACTTGCGGTTCAGGGCAGTGAGGTCAGAGTCGTACCAAGAGTTGCACTTGTAGGTAGGCTTCAGATGGATTCTCATGACGGGGCAAGGATGTACCAAGTGTTGGAGATGGAAAGATTATGGTCAGAGAGGGCTGTGTCAGAGTGTGAGTCAGCCGCAGGTGTAGGAGGAGCAGACAAAATAGCAGCAAAGGCATCCACTGACACATGCCTCATGGGCCAAATGACAGAGAAGGTAGGTGGCAGTGCTGTGGTAGGCTCAGCTTGAGGGACAGAGTTTCAGGTGAGAGGAGAGCAGAAAGTGGTAAGTCTGAGAGGAGCGGGGATGCCTGAAGAGATGTGAACATCCAGGGTGTGACCGGCAGAATGCGTCGGACCACAGGGTAGAATGGAAAGAGAGGGAGTACTTGAGGAGAGTGGGGAAAGATCCAGTGGCGAAAGAGTGATTGCAGAAATCAGCCATATACTAGAAATACATTGGTATATGTGGATTTGGTATACCAGTGGGTTTACATCTCCTATGCTAACCTTGGTGATGATTTTGGTTGTGTTGCAAGACTGAGTTGGTAATATAACGGTCCTATTTTTGCTTTCTTACATGAGGGCTGTGTGAAGGTATCCACCTTCCTCTCTGTCTTGACCCAGATCTCCTCCAGTTCCGGAAGCTCCTCTCCTCTACTCTCTCCTCTAACTCCACAGTTGCTGAGATTGGCGACTATGGCCCTTGTGTCCACCCGGATCCTTGCCTCCCAACCCCAATTGCCTCCAGCCTCCGCCCACTCCCAGCACTTGCCTTACACGCCCACTGGTCT
Source organism: Ambystoma mexicanum (assembly GCF_040938575.1). Lineage (NCBI taxonomy): Eukaryota > Metazoa > Chordata > Amphibia > Caudata > Ambystomatidae > Ambystoma > Ambystoma mexicanum. The sequence goes on along the minus strand of NC_090928.1, from coordinate 200,097,940 downwards.
GTGCCATCGCAGGTCTACACCTATTTTTCGATAGTTGACCACTCACTTTCACCAAGTGATCTCTGCCAGTCACTTAACAGTTTGCAACTTACTCCCTAGCTCTTCCCTACTTGTTATTCCTAGCACTTACCCTCCACCAATATATATATATATATATATAACGCGCCCCCCCCCCACTTGCATGCTCTGAATGCTCACAAGGCCATTTAGGACCACCTCTTTCATTGTTTATTTGCCTCTATTCCCATGTTGCCGCCCTGTGGGCGCTTTGGGCCTTACAAATGCACAATAAAATTAAGGACACAGACAACAGATTGCAAATTCAAAACATCCATGTTTATTAACTTAAATGTTAGGATGGAGAAATGCCTAACTTTCCCTATAGTAAGGTGGGATTTCCCCTCCCTAAATAAAACTAAGGAAAGTCAGAGTCAAATAGTTCAACTCGGGAATCGGTCTTAGTCCAAAACCTAGGCTTGCAACTAATCCATATAAAGTGTAAGGATGTCAGCAACCAAGAAAAAAGTGTTCAACATTAAGTTTTGAGCTTCTTCAAGCTCGTAGCTTGATTTCAGCTCCCTTCCCCAAGTATAAAATAGTTCCACACAGAAAGGTCTCAGGATTCCCTTTCTTGGATTTAAGATGCAATAGTTTATTCAGGTCTCGGGGTTCCCTTTCCCAGGTTTCAAGTGTTGCACTTCAAAAAGAAACACAGAATGTCCTTGTCTTCTACAGTTTATTTGATATAGTTTTCAAAATGACAGTTCAAATCTTCAATTCTGCTAATTTTGTACCTTTCACACATGTTGGAAATATAACTGTAAATTGGGCAAAGTTGTAGTTCAGTTTGGTATTCAGTAGTTGGACTCCTGGCCAAGGGTTACTTTTCTCTAAATATTCCCTTTTGTTTAATAGGTGACAAATATAACTGTTTAACTTTAATTGAATAGTCCGTTGTTTGGAGACTTTTGAAAGCGTGTTCCTTTCCGCACGCAACCACTCGGATACAAAGTGTGTATAGTTGTTTGTTTCACTTTGAATGGGGTGATTCAATGTTCGGAGACCTTCGAAAATGAGCTTCTTGCCACACGCCCACACGTTTGAACTGCAGCGCAGATCAAAGAACCATCTTCCTTTTGTGTCGGGGCTCCAGTTCCTGCCCCTTAGACACTCCTGAGGTGGTCCTGCACCACAGGGGAACAAGCACGTTGAATAGAAAGGAACAGGGCAGCCTTCCAGCACTGCTCTCTTCACTTTTCCTATTCTGCTCCAGGGAGTCCCCACTCCCATGCCATGCTGTAGGGTCATCTGGCACCTGCACAGGCTGCCTGGTCCCTCTCCTGTAGTCCCTGCCCCCCTCTCCCCACCACTGGGTTGTGTGCCATTTGTACACCTGCAGTCCCTTGGCAGGCTGCAGGTGTGGATGATTGAGCCATGTCTGACCATAATTAAAGGGACATGCCTGGCCTTCAATGCTCTTAGCAGGCATCTTCCTAGTCCCAATACTAGGGGGGCAAAAGAGAATAGTCTCCATTGCTCTTAGTTGCCTCCTCTTCGTCCAACTACTGTTGAATGTCAATTGTGGAGTAATGAGGGGAGCTGGTTTACAATAGCCCATAAAGGTTGGGGCAGGGTTGGTTGCCATTAGGGAAAGAGGGGATACGGTGTCTCGTCCAAGGGAACCCCACTCCCCAAGGACCCTTCACCCACGTTATCCTCCCTTGCGTCTCTGCCCCCAGGGTCAGGATCCAATAGTGATGGCCTTTCCCTGGCCACATGCGCAGAGTATCCAAGGAGTTTAAGAGTAACAATACCCTCAGGTTTCTCACAGGTAACGCTGGGTAATGATGTGGTCTAACACTAGAACACAGCAACCTGCTGGTAGAAGACGTCCTTTCAGGAATGAGTATTGGATAATGGCATTCGCATGCCTACATTTTGCTGCATTCCTTTTCCATGTGCCCATATATAGGATACACGTGATTGGGCAGCGCTGCCCCTCATGTGAAACCACGTTATTTGAGGTGGTTTAGAAAGCGTGTTGGGGTGGTAACTGGTTGGTTGTGGTTTTCATTGAGGGTGGGAGAGGGTTTTAATGTCTGTTCAGGAAAGTGTTTATCTGTTAGTGTCAGAAGTGGTGATGAACGAAGAGTGGTGCGATTCACATGGGTTGAATAGAACAGAATGTCTGGTATGTTTACGGCTTTCTGGTTCAGGTACACTGATCTTGTAGCATTGCATATACAATATTGTCTAGCTGGATGTGGTACACAAAGCAGGAAGTACCCACCTATTTATGACTTTGTACAGAAATCGGCGATTTTCTTTTCAATGCCAAAGTGAGCTGTATATGTACTTTCTCTAGCATGGGGTGTATATATATATATATATATATATTGCTTTATGTGGAAAGACATGGGTTTGATGTTGTATTCTTACAAGAAACTCATTTGAGACTGGTTTCCAAAGCTGGCCTTGCTAAAAAGTGGGGCTGTCCTGCATACTATTCTTCCTAGTCGTATGCAAGAGTAGTGGTGAGACTGGTCAAAAAGCCAGTTAAACTATTGGCATGGCTTACAAAGATAGAAAAGGGCAAACAAATATACACGTCATTAAAGATAACGGGACCCCTAAATACCAGGATGCAGAAACATTGGATACTTTCACACTATCACAACATTTTATGCTAGGCATAGGTCTGCTGGTAACAAAATCGTTCCGCAAATAGATTGATACTTGGAGAAAATCAGCCTATATTGAATGGACAGAGCGGAACGAGATTTTTAAATAATCCATCCACTAAAGAGGAAAATGATAATGCTATAACCAGCTTGGTGGGAAATAGCTGAAATTTTATAAAGCATGCACAAGTTCACTAGCTTCATATCTTTTAGAAGTGTATCTGAAGGCAATAGCCCAGGGCACACTACCGGTAACAATGCATGAAGCGATTCTAGTTCTTCTACAGTAAACTAATTGGGATCCCTTACTTTGTGCTGCGTATCATCCCATTTAATTAATTTAGACCGTAAAATGTAGGCAATACTTTAGAAAACAGATTGCTTCCCCCATATAACTATCTAACTAAATGTGTACTATTGGACCAATCCGGTTTTATACCCGGCTGGTCCACGTGCTATTGTTTTTTGCATCGTTTTGGCGTCATGCATTTACAGAAACCTCTACAATATCTGTATTTTTAGAGAAGCAGAAAGACTTTAGGGTCATTAGACATCTTTTTATTTTTTATTTTCCATTATATCTCGACTTTGTGATCACCCACAAATGGAAGATTGTTGAAGGTCTTTATTATGAATTGTGGCACTTCACAGGGGTGTCCCATTTCCCCAATAAGTTTTACTCCCAGTAGAGAAAATTTGGCTGCGCTTCTCAGAAAACCCCATATCCAATGTGGTTTGAAGCCTTATGCTCACTAATATATTCACTTTTTGCAGCTAATGAAATGCGTTTTTTTTAAAAAACCGAAGTGAAAGCCTAGTGCCATTAATAACTGAAATTCAGAAATGTGGGGAGTGTTCTGGATTACGGGTGGAGCCATCAAAGTGCTTGATTTGTCCTTAATCAAAGATTTCCGGATGATTTAGTGTTCGTTTGGTAACGGATTTGTCTTGATATTTAGGGAATGATATTGCAAATGAGCCAGAAATTATATTTTGGGAACATTTTGTGTGCACTGGGTTAAATTGAAGGCGCAACAACGTGAGAGATGGAAGGGCTTACCCTGTCACTACTTAACAGGATTGCTCTACTTAAAATTCTTCTTAGGTCTTTCTTCCTTTATTTATTGTTGAACCCTCCAATTATCTTTGTTTTTTAGGAATCTGTAATGTATTTCGTCCGAAATGTATTCAGGCTAGCAAACTATTTTGCTTGAATAAATTGGTGAAGCAAATGGATGCTGGGGGGTTGACATGCCAGATTTTCAATCTTAGAATTTGGCAGCGCAAGCCCTTTTTCTGTCATTCTGGTTCTTGACATCATCAGATTAGCTGTATGTACAAGTGAAAAGGGTGATTGTAGCTACATCAATGCTTAGGACTGTCGTTTCAGGGTGCCCAAGGGTTGCTGATAGTTGGGGGAAGCAGCCGGGTGAATATAAAGTCAGAAGCAGAGGGTCTAAGACCCCGCGCAAGTTGTATACTTGGCAGGAGAGTGAACCAAGCGGATAAAATGCATGAGTGCAAGCCTGGGACCCACACCCATATGAGAGATTGAGAGCAAGAGGGTAAAACACCATGCATCTGGGAAAAAAAGGAATCCTACGTTTTTTAGCAAACTGTGCCACATTGCTAGGCTAAAGAGACATGAACATAACTCATTATCTTGTGAAATACACAATGACATTTTAAAGACGAGAGGCTCCGGAGCCGTGCAGGCATTGGCATAAGACGAGACATCTAGGGGAAAGGAGTACAACCCAAGCATTGGTGAGAGCAAGAGGGTAAATTACCATGGATCTGACAAAAGGGAATCCTACGCTTGATTTAGTATTTATTCATATTGCGCACCTAACCCCTGAAGGGGTAGTGAAATACACCATGTTCCTAGGACAATAGAGCCACAAACGCAAGACAAGTTGTTTATTTTGACATTTATATAGCGCACCGAACTCTGAGGCATCTGGGTGCTTTAAGCTTAAGAAGGTGGTTACAAAGTGCATTTATGTCCACGTACACGCGCTGGGAAAGCCTGACCTCCTGTTGCAAGGCGGCTACATCTGGGCATGCAGTTACGAATGGTAAAGTATGCTTATCTTGGGCTATTAAGTTGCGGTGCAGGAATGCTTAAGGGGTTACATGGTAGATTTGCAATAGTCACATCAAATTTGCAGGTCAGTGAACAGGTATAATTATGTGGTATAATTGCAGGCCTCTAATTTACTGTAATTACTGCATGCAGAAGTGCTACGTAAGTAGGTGGTATAGTAAGGCAGACCATGCTATTAGGTCAGGTGGTTACAGATCTTCACGTGGAAGTAAAGCAGCCCAACGCTACCGGTTTACCAGGTAAGTTATAGTGGTGGATTGAGTGAGTAAGCAGCATAGGCTGCTGGGTCGAGGTGGTTACCGCCTTCAAATGTCAATTGGGTAGCAAAAGGCTACTAGCCAGTGAGGACAGTTAGAGTTGTAGATGGGTTGGTAGGTTAAATACAGTATGATATGGTTGTAGAGTGGGGGCGATGTGCGGGCTTGCAGAACACACCGCTTGTAGCAAGGGGCTGCGGCAGTCGAGTCACTTTACTATATTTATATTGCACACCTAAGAACCCGAAGGCGTGAGGGCGCAGACAAAACAAACATAAATATATTCAGGTGCATGTGACAAAATAAATTTGGCATGGATTGAATAAGCAATCATCTGCAGATTGTTACATCAAATCTCGCCAAAAGCGGGTATTATACATTCAAGATCACCAGGTTAAAAATAATGAGAGCACAAGAAAGACTCCCTGGGAGAGTCTAAGTTTAAAGAATCAGGTTGCAATTCGAAACACCACTGGGCAGATATTTACAACATCTGAGAAAGACAGTTAAAGTGCTGCCCCCACAACCCACTAGAACACAGTCACTATTGGGTTGCGAGCACCAATCACACTGGTCCATCCTATGAATGATCATTAGGTCAGTAAGTCTGACCACACCTGGCCCTGTTCTCAGTCGCAACCAGGCAAGAACCTTGTTGAGCAGGGCTTCTTTAGTCTCTTTTCCTTCGGGTTTCCGAATGTTAGTTATAATGAAGTTTCTCTGCTCCATTACAAAGTCATATATATTTGTGTCCTTAATTATTGGCATTTGAGACTTTATTTGTAGATTCCATGAGAGTAGCCTCTTAAGTTTGGCGTTCATAGTTATAGGCCGTTTGACCTTTGTGGCTATAGTTCGAGTCAGGTAGCAATGAAGGTAGAGAAGTTTCCTGTAGTGAATCTACATTGGGGATTTTTTCTCTTTCCTTGCTAGCCAAGATTGGCCCAGTGGACCCCAAAGGCTCCTTACTGCAAAAGTCAGTTTGTGTTGCTTGGTCTAGCATATCCCTTTGTATGAGGGCTTGACAGGCAGTATTCACCTTGCATGCCTGGACTAATGAGCTTGTGTCTTGAGAAGCAGTGTTCACTTTAGGCGGCCGTAAGTCCGATACCCAATCATTTAGGGCATCTGCCAAGAGGACAAGGTCAAATGTATCCTTGCATAGGAGTAATTCTTTGGCAATGTTGGCCATAAGCGCAGGCCACTGGGGGAGACCAGTGTGCTCAGATTGAGCTAAATTGGGCATAATCCTCCCTTGCAGACCATGAGGTTGTAGGGTTGTAGATATCTCAGACCTTACCGAGAAGGGAACATCTGGGGTCCGTACTGGTATACAGTCCATGGTACCAGATTTTTCTGAACTATCCGTGGGTGCCTGTACTATAGGACCAATCTTCAATGAAGGACTATCCAATTCCTGAAATAAGCTTAGACCTTTATGAGGGGAGGCAGGGTCTTCTGATAGAATCATTTTTGTAACGGGAAATTTACTTTGTTTACTTTGCAATCTGTCTCCTGCTCTCACTGAGGCCAGGACATCCGAAACGTGTTCTCTATTAATCGTTGGAGCGAGGGCCATAGTCTGCTAAGCCCCCCCCCCATGGCCGACTATGATTGGATTAACACCAATCTTCTTATGTGCAGCCATACTAGCACTCGTATTAGTGGTCAGCTAGAAACGTAATCAGCAAGTTTTTTGTTGGGCTTAGAACAAACGGAACATGACCAAAGGCAACACCTCCCACATGGAGGACTGTCCCACCAGTAGCAGCAAATCTTTGTGATTCTAGTGGGACTCTTACCGCACCAGGATACACCACAACATGCAGGCCCTGGCAGGACCCAGCCGACACCCCACCAAGGCGTTCCACGTCCCTCCCGAACGACCTCAAGACTGCTGGGGTGGAGGGGGAGAGCTCCACAGAAGCCCACTTCAGTGTTTTTCAGTGCTGGAGCCGCTGAGAACACATATTTAGAGTTGCAGAGCACCCAGACTGACGCTGAGATGCCAGCAGCAGACATGAAAGGTTAGCAGAAGGGACCTAACCCTTCACGATATTGCATCATAGGAATGGAGTACGAAGATATGGGGCAGTAGCGTGGGTATCGTAGGGCAACAACATAATACAGCAACCATACGTATATACGTATTAGTAGAGGTCACTCCACCGATTATGGACTATAATCATAGGGGCATCTTACATCACAAGCATATTGGGCATTACTACCAAGTTTGAACATTGAGGAGAGTATACAGTACAAATAAGCGTTTGAGGAAGTGATGTGGGGGGAAAAAAAGTCTAGGTTTGAGATATCACTTGACATATAAATACTACAGTGTAGGAGATCAATGGGTAATGCCTTGACAACCGTATCGCTACATAGCAGTTGCATACCAGCGGGGGCTGTTAAATTGAGCTCATCAGTCATTCAAGCAGAATACTGCAGGCCAAACAGGTAAAGTTGATGTTGTGTGAGCTGTGTGGTACAATGACGCACAGTAGTCTTGAGTGGGTATGGCAGACGTTGAAATTTTACAGATAGGACGCTTGCCAGTGATAATGTTCCTTGCATCGTTCAATCTGTGTTTGAGATTACGATGGCGTTAGTGTCCGTAGTAGTGGAAGCGAATTTGCAGTAAGGCATCCCAGATATACAGTGTTATGAACGGGTAGGTGCAGTGTTCGCGCAAGGTGTGCATAGATGGTGAGGGCAAACAATTAGTGAGCGTGGTATGGAGCTCGCTGAGCAGCATGGCATGTCAGACGGCTTGTAGTAAAAAGAAAAGGGGTTTCGAGCAGATCTTACCTTCGGAGAAGCATGATGCAGAGGGAATGTCTCGAGGGCTCTGGGGCAGGTTGTGGAGTGCAGCGTGCGTAGGAAACCACCCTGGATAGGTCAGCCAGGGGCAGACTGGGAAAGACGGCTCAGCCAGGGCCTGGTATTTACTGTGTAGGCGGACCAATCTGGAGTCTGTTTGTAGGTAGATGCCTCTCGAGGCAGTTCCAAGAGGCCCGGCCAGGATAGAACGATGGCGGCCATCTTAATAGTTGTTTTGGGGCCCCTTAGTCCAGTGACAAGAGTAAGTAGATGGGGTGTAGTACCCCGATGGTGAGGAGGCACATTCTTCCAGATCCAGCGTGAGCAGGATACCTCATTATGTTACCTTGTGAATTACCCAGTGACATTTTATCTAAGAGTAAATGGGCTCAGATGCTCTAAAGGAATCGGCATAGTCTAAGAGGTAGTTTAGGGGAAAGGAGCACCAACCTAGCATTGGAATTTTGCATTTGTGGAGCATTGTTTTTGCATTTGCAGAGCATTGTTTTTGCATCATGTTTTATTACCAGAGAGAGTGGTAACTTTTCTGTTGGTTGAAAACACAAAGAACACTTGACTTTGATAAGAGATCATCCTTGCAGTTACTTAAGATTGTTTAGGTTAGGGACAAAGGTAGGTTTTGGGAAATGACAATGACAGGCTTTTCAGTTTTGGACTCCCTGACAATTACGCTAGTTTTCTTTGAGGTAGGGAAACCCCTCTTAACTTTAGTGATCGAGAGGCATTTTTCCAACCCTTTATTATAAAATACAGGTTTATACCCAAAAACATGCCACCATTGTGTCTGCGCCTTACTTCTGCTTCCTTACACAATTGTAAATGCACAAGAAGAGTTGTTCTCATGAGACCACTGTATTTGCCAGGCCAGTGTAGGAAAAGCAACCAGAGACGTGGGGAAGAGGATAGTGTCTATATATTGAGACAGACTAAACAAGCGCCCTTAAACTCCATGTTCAGTTATTCATTTTCTCGACTGTATAATTCTCCTAAGCAGCTTCATAGATGTTTCCCACACATGTAGACATTGTTTGGTTGACCATCCAGATAGTTTTTCATTTGGACTGGCAATGGGGAGAAGTAGATAATTTTGGGGCAAAGTGTTTGCGATTATAGGCGTGTCACCTTTAGTTGGTCTACTTGGATTCGCAAAGACCGTATGACCACATTCTTGGAGCATGATACTGTTATTGATGGTTTTGGCACATGAATGTGTTGCAAAAGCTTAGGGGAAGCGAGGACCTGCTCAGAGTGCGGAATAACAGCTACAATATACAGTGCATTATGATGCTGAAGACGTTTATGTAAGCATACTACATTTTACCACCAGATCTGCAGATGTATGGTCTCCTTGTAAGAATTGTCTAATGTTAATCTGAAGAAATGATTATTGTAATGATTGCATATGAATAATATAGGTCAAGTCGTAGATGTGTGTACATAATCTGGATATTTGTAAAATAATTGTTTGATAATGGTATTATCGGACTATAAGAATACTGTTTATTGAGATGTTTTTCAGCAATTATTGACATTGATTTTCTATTAAAGTTTTTAAAAAGAAGGGTTCTGGGATAGTTATCAAATGCTAGGCGGTAAAAACAGCTTTGCTTCATATAAATGGTTGCCTACAACAAAAGCAAGCAGACGAACATTTTCTGTAGAGCAGTGTAACAAAGTCCATCTATGTCTATGAATGCCCTTTTTGTGACAAACGAAACTTGCAATTCTTGGTGTCACAGTTCAGCCATCGTTCTTAAGTCAACAGAAAAGGAACTTGTGCTGTCTGAAAAACGTTTCCTTAGCTCTGAAGTGCTACTCCTCGCGGCAGAAATAGATGCACATTTTCAATAATGTGCTCCACACCTCTGATCAACCTTTTGAGTATAAGGACCAACGATATTAACTAACCTGAAGGAGGAATGGTAGGGTTTTGTTTTGTGTTTGGAAATGATACTCGCTGTTGAGTGCACTTCGTTGAATGGAGGATGGCGAGCCTGCATTATAGATAGTTGCTGAATCAAATGCTAAAATTGGATCTTTGTGGTGGCATAACTGAGCATCTGAATGCTGGTCAGCTAGTGCTATTTCACTGAGAAGAGGGGCAAACCGAGAGGAATTGCACGGTGATGCATCACAATGAAATGTTCAGTAATTTCTATCAAGTCCCATGCTGGCCTGCCCCCACCTCACAAACCCCATCACCACGCCTGCTCCCACGAACAATACAAACCCCTGGACAAATGCACCTGTTTAAGGCAACATTCGGTGCAGTGCACCGAAGTGCAAGTTTCAACTGCTTCCTACACTTTTTTATTTTAAAAACCAAACCATTCCGGAACGGTTTGTTTTTAAAATCCTTGTATAGGAACAAGCAGAGAAGCACCGCTCTCGAACAGTATCGGGTAATAATGTCCTCGTACATAATGTGGCCGGGAAAAGCCACTGGCAACATGTTATGTTGACATTGTATATGTTGACATTATGTATGGGGACGGGTTGCGGGGATGTCCCCTGCTCCCATTGTAAAAATAAAATATTTTGAGGGTTGTGGGGGTGTGCCCCGCATGTTAAATGTAATTTAATCAGGAGACATTTTTGCGCTGACATTATTACATGAATCAGGAGATGGCACTATAAGAATGTACTTCATAGTTTTGTCTGTACCCAGGGGTTCCCGCCACTACCTCCTCCCTTAGCTCTTGGGATGTGCCAATGCATCATTGTCATAGATATAAATGTTTTCTTTACAAAGCACGTCTGAGGCGGTCACGCTGTTGGACAAGGTTGGAAGATGCCCATAGCTGAGGGGTGAGCCAAACGAGACGCAACGCGCTTGATCATGAAATCAACGAGTTCTTGGTTGTAATCACCGTGTTCTTGGTTGTAAAGGTCAGGTGTGAGATTCTGACGTGATTTTCTAGACTTGAATTGATTATCCTAGCCGTTTTGATGTCCTGCTTCAGACCTTCTATTTTATTCTTTTGTTTTCTTAAACTTGAGTGTATTTTAGATCGTGTAGAAGCTTGCGTGTTTTGTTTCTGTGCTGCATATAAGCGCTGTCATACCCAGATTTAAAAATCAGGATATCCAGCGCATACCTCCAACAACCGCACCAAAATTGAAATGTTCCTCTTCTCCATTAACTCCCATCACAACCACATCCTGAACTGGCAGTCAACCATGAACGTAGCGGCAGGGTGAACATTTTGCACTCTCAACTAGCCAAGTTAAACATGGTTGTGCTGTGTATATGTATAGAATTGAGGTGGCGAGTGACTTTTTCTTTATAGCTTGCAACTTTTTGCCCCCTGGTAGAGGGCTTCAACCGGCAGGCACACTGAAGCACACGTTACTGAGCCACGACCAGCCTTATCAAAGACCCCCACAAGTTTTGACCACATTATGCCGTGCTCATCGAAGTACATTGGTTTTCCCTACAATCATCATTGCCTTAAAAACATGATGCATAATTTACAGTCAGCTTTGCATTATCGCTCCTTCTCTGGCAGCCAATACTCCAAAAGAAGCCAGAACCAGGCCAAATCAGAGCTTTGAAAAGGAAAAAGAGAAAACATAGGAAATTGATATTCTCAAGCTACACCTTCAGGCTATGCAACTTGATACAACTCTGCATTGGACTTGCACCCAGCCTCCTGCAATTTATAAAGGTGCTCAAAACCCTCCTTTTCAAGGAGCACCTTTTTCATGCACATGTTGCTGAACTGTGTCCCAGCCCTGCTGTAACTTGTCCCTTACCTGTTTTTCTGCTAGTCCGTTGTTGTACCGTCCTCTGCTGCTTATTGAAAATGAATAATGCAACTGTCCATTTTCTCATTAGCACCTAAGGAGTTAGTACAGTTTGAAAGCACTCAGAAGTTCAAATGTTGCAGTGCGTACTACGACATCCAGAGTCTTCTCTAGCATTGGATCTTTCATAGATTCACACGCTGTGTATATTCCCCGTCGTCAGGCTCCCTCTGTAAAATAGAGCACTCTACATTTAAACTGAATAACGTCATCGCTTTAGTGCTCTAGTACAGTAATTTTGGTTCATACTGTCCAGTCAATAGCAAGGGCTCCCTTGGATCCACGCCTTGAGGCCATCTTCGTTATTTTTTTACCACACGTTTCGTGTTGAGCACTCACAAAATCTCTATCCAAATGTTTTTCTTCAACTACATTATTTACAAACTTTGACGGGTCAGGCAGCCTCGACACCTGGTTGTCGGTCTGGTCAGCAGCTTTCCTGCAGCAGATTCCCATCATCGTTCCTCTACAACGTTGGGACCTGCAGCTATGACTGAATCCAGGAGAAAGTCTGTTCAAGGCCTGTGCCCGATGCGGCCGTAAGAACGTGTTCATGGAGGATCTTCACAACTGCCTCTAGTGCCTCCACCCAAATCATGTCATCCAAGACTGTGAGATCTGCTAGTCATTTTCCAACACGACGCTGAGAGACCGCCACTGGAGGCTGATGGCGTGGCTCAACGATGCCAGGCGGGCGGGAGCGGTCTCTGACTCAGCCTCAGTACAAAGTCGAGCCTCTCTCAGGCAGAACAGCTCAGCAAACTGCCTCTAGTAAGTGGTCTAGGTCCCACAAGGAGGTATCGCTGAGCAGGAAGAAGACTCATGCGATCAAATCGTCCAAGGGGTTTTCTTCGGAGAAGACGAACACGCCTCTAAAAGCGATGGAAAAATCTGAGGCCGTCCATCTTCAGCTCGAGCATTCCTCTTCATTCTCTTTTCCGAAGGGCATTGTACCGACAAAGTCGCCGTCAGCACAAGCACCGAGAACGTGGTCGTCTACGAAGACTACCTTGTCCGACTATGTAGACCTAGTCGACGAGCAATACCAACAGCCCATCACGAGTCGTCGACGATATCGTTGATGATCCCGTCAACTATCAGCATTGGTGGCACTATCCAGGCCTGTCCATCCTCTTCGGATCATCCCAGACAGAGCTCATCTGTCAACTGACATCCAAGAGGACACCCCTCAACCGGATATTGACCTGGCAGACCCCTTGTCAGTTTCTTTTGGGAAAAAAGTGGTTTTAGATCGGATCCCATCCAACCCCAAGCTGGACATGCCTCCAACTAGGGAAAGCCCTGCTCACGTGTCTCCTCATCAGTCAATTCAATCACCTGGTTTGGTGCTTCCATCAGTACCTAGAGACGTCTCATTGGACATCCTAGCCACCCTAAAAGCTCTAGTAACTGAGCTTCACACGTTGGCAGACCCTTTCGTGCCACAGGCAACTCGGGTGTCACAAACGCCACAGTTGGGCATTAGTGGGACACCTGCACCCCCTTATCCTACGAGGGAACATAGTTTGACTGATACTAAGTTGGAAGAGGAAGTCCCAGGTGATCAGGTCTCCATCCCCACCACAGACACTGATGAATTGACTGACATAATCCCAGCAGATGGTGAACCGGATGAGATCTCTACCAGGGATTCCCTGCCAGACGAAATTGGCTGTTTTCACACCTTGATTCCTAGGGCGACAAATATGTTATGCTTGACCTCTGAGGAGCAATGAAAGATGGTTTGCTCTACCAAAGGCGAGACCAGCACAGGAAATCTGTCATCGCCATACCCCCTGCTGGACGACATCTGGGAAGAAGGCTTATTAGCCATGACCAACCACTGTCTGCCTCCCAAGAAGGAGAGGTTCGACGAAATGTAGAGTCCCAGTCTCGGCACCCATATGCCTAAGGACAGAGCCGACTCCAGATGCAGTGGTGTCTGCAGCGGCCTGCAAATGTTCCGCCAACCCTTCATCTTCCCGCTCCGTCCCTTCTGACAAGGAAGGCAAGCGCCTACATGTCTTTGGGAAGAGGGTCATGATGACAGCTGCCACTACAATCAAGGCAGCTAATGCTATCCTGTTCAGATATGACTGGAAGCTCTGGTTTAAGATGGGTCCCATCCTCGAATTCCTCTCGGATGATAATAAACAGGAGGCGCTTGCAGTCCTTCTTGAAGGAGAAGCAGCAACAGATCACGCCATATCTGTCTCGGTGGACATAGCCAACGCCTGCTTTAGAAAACTTGGGAATGGCACGGTGCTTCGTAGACGAGGCTACCAGTTTGCAGCTAGAGGTCCAGGCAAAGGTGGTTCGACATGCTGTTCAATGGCATTGATCTGATCAGAAAGAAGGCTGAAACTATACAGATCATCCAGACACACCGATATGGCCCACTCTCTGGGCACGTTACAACAAAGGTGTCAGTCCTTTACCTCAGCAGTCTCATTTTTCAAGAACTACACACGACTACCGGCCCTTCATCAGTCGTCTTCCTATAAGGCCCCTTTGTACTCCACATCTGATCCCTACAGAAGTAAGTCCTAATCTTACAGTGAATCAAATGTTGACACAGATCCTCTGAGGCTAGGGGCCAAGCGGCTAAAAAGCCCTGACCCATCCCAGGCCACACACTATCTGAAATTATTGTTTGACTTTTTGGGCACACCTTATAAGGGAATTGCTCTACAACCTTGAGGAAAAGCTTTGCCACTATCATAGTAACATTTGGCCTGGTGGGTGAGTCGGATTGAATAGGTGATTTGGGGACCATGGGTTTATGTTCTCTCACCCTTAGGAACACATGGGAGAGTGACTTCATGGAGACCTGATGGACCTTCCCTCACGGGTTGTGCAATGTGTATGCCAATGAAAGGTTGGCACCAGAACAATTGTATCTAGAGTGAGGTCTAGCTCATATTTAGGTCAACCATAGTTTGCACAATTATTCTTGATCTAGTGGAGTTCGGGGTGGTGGCGTCATGGGAATTGTGGGAAGAACTGAGCTAGTGCCAATCCTGGAGACGCACAGCTTGACAAAAATAGTTGTATAAATGTTGCTATGGATTTTGTGGCGAGTCGAGCTTTCACCATACAACCAGAAACGTCACTAGCTGCTTGATCCCTGTCTTGGAGTCTGATTTCTCATTTCTCCTACAACACCTTTCCCTCTACTTTGCAGTCTTCCTCACTCCCTACAACACTAGACCCCTACCTGAGGCCCTTGATCGCACCCCACACAACACAGGAGTTCTGCCTGGTAATGTGCTCCCAACACCCACATCAAAAGAAACACTTACCTAACATCCTGCCTCCCTGACATTATAATTATTATAATTAATTTATAACCCGCTTAATACCAGGAGTGCTTTCTAAGCGCGGGATCGGGATTGAAACCTGTGTTGCGCTGTGTTGTCTAGCTTCCCAGACAAGCGTGTTGCCCCTGAGCTATCCTTCCTCCCCATCTTCCTCCCCAGCTTCATTCGGCTCATGTTCCCATTTTCCAAACCCAGAATGCAGGGACCGATGGTGGCAAGGACTAGGGGCAGCCTGTGCTTTCCAGATATTTGTACACATGGGAGGTGGGGGCGGGAGTTTGGGGGGGAGTGGAGCCAGCAGTATTTATGCTGGGTGGAAGGCAGACTGTGCTGCCACAGTAGCACTGGTTGGAGGTTTTTAGGTTGTAGTTCTTTTGTTGGAGGAGGAGCAGGAGGAAGTGGTGATGGAGTAGCATGCTTGCTCTAGCATTTGAACATGGGGTGTGTAAGCTATCCGGACAAAGGTTGTCCAGATGGCTGGAGGAGGGAAGGAAATTGCTGCCACTCGCCTCATAGTAGCTTCCAGAAATACCCCTGTCTTTATGCTCCAGGCCCCCAGCCAACGCTGAGTTGTGAGGAACATGACAAAAAGTCATGTATGCAAAAAATATGTCCAATGAACAAACATCCATTAGATCTTGGGTTGCCAATGGTGTAGTAAAGACTACTGCAAAATTAAATTCTGTTTATTCACGGTTGAAAAATAGTCGATAGATTTCCATTAATCTGGCTTAATGAATAGACTTGCAAATGCTTCTTTTAGTCATTTTAATGTTAAAAGTTCATAGTTAGGAAGCAGAATTTAAGCTAATTGCCAATGCATTTCGCACCTGACACCTGGCCCTTCAGGGCAAATTCTATTCAACAAAAGACAAACAAAGTACCTAATTTAGTTGAAAAAGGTAAACCAATTGAGATTATTGCATACATTATGCTATTTGTACCAAAGTCACATACATCTTGGGTTATTGCAATGTAACATGTCATGTATTGAACCTTAGGATATGCCTATTCACTAAACACCATTGTGTCTAATTTTGCATCTATGATTAATTATAGCACCAGTACCTGCATTCAGATGGGCCTGTGGCGCATTCTTTGATGTGGCCACTTAAGGTAACGTAATCCTTTTTAAACAAGTTCAAGGTACAGTCCCCTTAGTCATGTCCAATCCACACGTGAATATTCTTAAATTTACATGCTCTGCAGAAATAATTAGAAAACGCCTTCTTTCTAGCATCTCAAAATATGCGGTGTAACATTAAACTGCAATCAAATTGAGCATTTTAAGAATATGTATGCCAATGATTCACGGTCATACCTTGTCACAGAGGTGGCCAAGCTTATCCCATAGGTTTATGTTGCGCGGTGTGACCGCGACAGGATTGTAGTGCAGAGCGTGTATCTGACGCGTCTGTTATAATGTGGCTAGGACCTGCGTTATACAAGGCTATGGATTAGTGCTCAGATTACGTAATTCTAAGGAAACAGTCTACAAAATAGATCTGCTGCGATCGCTCACATGAAACTTACTTCTGTAACGAACTGCGTGTCCCAGCGCATTCTGTTGCTCAGGGTTCAGCGGTTTCGGAAGCCAGCGTGTTACCAAGGTAACGCTGATAAACGCAATGTATGTATGCGTTGTGACGCAACTATGGTCAGCGCTCATGGTTGCCTAGGTAACCTGGGTACTGTTGCTGGCGCTAGAGCAGGTCGTATGGAAATGCAAACGATGCTGCAAGGAAGCGCTGCAACAAATTGTAATTAGACGCTCATGTAAGGTTGGTAAAAAGATGTAGTTGATCGTAGTGAGCTAGTAGATAGGCTCTTGCTACGCTAAGATGTGCATGATCGTGTACATCAAACAGTGCTGTTCATATATATAAAAAAAGTGCGGGCTTGACCTTAGGACTTCATTAATACGAAGATGGAGAAACAAAATGTTGGTCATTACTAGGTATGAAAAAATCTCTCCCCAGTAAGTTGTGTAAGTTCATGCTTACCTTAAAGTGTGCGAACTAAACCGTGTGCATTCACTTCCTAATATTGAGAATTAACAACCATATTCACTAACGATTGCACTCCTGCAGTCCTGATGAGAACAAGGAAAGTGAATTATGTTTACAAGTGTTAAACAATGGCTATTACCAATTAAACAAAACAACACCAAGTGCCAAACACGCAAACACATATACTACAGTATAATTATGGTCAGTGTTTCAAAAGTCCACAATCATACCCCCCCGGTTATGTTTCACTTTGCCTGCATAACACTCCCATTCCTTAAATTTCATTAAATGAAGCAATGCAAATCGAGTTCTTCATTTAGTCCGCGTGGAGAAAGTAATGTATGCCCTGCCGCCTGAGTCCGGGAAATTGATTTTTTTTTGTATTTCTCCTGCATGGGGTCTGGCATGGATTGACATGCTCCTGAATATTCCCCATCAGCAGGCCGGGAATCCTTAGTAAAAGAAGTGTTTCACTTTCACTTACGAACTGTATTTCTCCTCTAAACCAATCACTGTACTCTTGGTCATACTGCCCTCTCCCTAAGCCCCTCATTTGGCAGCCATCTTCAAATTTTTATCGCACGTTCAAGTGTTGGGAGTCCTCGTGTTTTGCTCCGTGAGCTATTCTACGTTTTTTGTGCTTTTTCGCTAAAAAGTCCTTTGTTTGCTCTTTCTCTCAATCGGTCGACAAGCGGGGATCCGTTTGTCGTTGACTTTCTGCACCCCTCAAGGTCCAGAATCGTCAAAGTTTCATTGAATATTCCAGAAGGCTGACGGCCCTACTCCGGACCATGCTGTCCCAGAGCCCATTTCACCAGAGCGATCGCTGCTACGACGTCGTTCCTGTCTGGTGTATCCCTGCTGGACATTTGCAGGGCTTCTACGTGGAGTTCTACGCACACCTTCACAAGAGTTTACTGCATTGACTGGTATTCCAGGGAGGAGTTTACGGTCGGCCAAGCAGTGCTATGCAACCTGTTCATTTGAAGGTGATACTGTCCCCTGGTTGTGTATTGTTGTACTGCTAAGTGTTCTTTATTCATGGGCATGTAAATCCATGCCAGACCCCCTGCTGGGGAAGGAACAAGTTACTTACCTGTAACTATTGTTCTCCAGCATGGGTCTAGTATGGATTCACATGTGAACCGCCCTCCTGCCCCTCTGCTTCTTGGTCATACTAATAATTTACGTGCTACCAAATCTGAAAATGGCTGCCAGAGGAGGGGCTTAGGGAGAGGGCAGTCATTGGCTGGTCCAAGTATGACCCACAGTACAGTGATTGGTTTAGAGGAGAAATACAGTTTGTAAGTGAAAGTGAAACGTTTTTTTCTTTTACCGAGGTTTCTTGGCCTGACGACTGGTAATATTCATGAGCATGTGAATCCATGCCCGACCCATGCTGGAAAACATTAGTTACGGGTAAGTAACTTGTTCCTTTTTGTTGTTTTGTTGCCTCCAGCAGAATCAATTGTCAGCAGGGTGTGGCTAAGGTTTTTGGCAGCCTGAGGTTCGAGTGTCGCACTAGACTCGAGCTAGAACGTGTCCCAGGCCCTTGCTGGCTAGCCCACTGCTAGTAGAGCAAACTACAAGTGACCATGAAGTCCATCTTGCGTTATGGAACTCCTGGGCTGAGATTGGCGATTATTCCTGAAGAGTGCACCAGGTGTGGCTGGTGTGCTTTACTGCCATGCTTATACTGCTGCCCTTTCACATCGGTGCTCAATGTGTGTTGTACAGGTTAAAAATAACATTAGTGTCTGATGAAAGTGTTAATGTTAATGTTAATGTTAATGTTAATGTTAAAGGTCATTTGTAACGCGCACTATCACCACCGAAGTGGTCCCCTGGCGCTCTGGCGGCTCTGAAAAGGGGAGGAGAGGGGGTGGGTTAGTAGGAATAAGCTGGAAAAGTGCAAGAGAGCAGTGATGTGCTGTTGGCAGCCTCAGCCCGGTGGTTCCGTCGGCCGGGCTTGGGGTGTTTTATGGTCCGTAGTCGTCGTGTGCTGTTGTGCAAGGCTATGTGTGGTTTGTTTTGTTGTTGCATTGTTGTGAAGTTTGTGCGGATTGCTGCGTTTAAGGCTTGTGGTTGTGTTTGGTTATAGTTTGAGAGGTGTCTGCAGAGGGATGGAGTTGTTAGTTGGTTGGTTAGTTGGCATTGCTGTCCTTGCAATTGTGGGATTCCATCTAGGTCCGGTACATGCTAACAGTCACATTTCTATCTAGATGCGACGCAAGCTAGGGTTCATAATTCGAAGTGTGGTGCATGCTAAGAGTCACATATGCTAATGGTCCCATTCCTGAAATTCCATCCGAGTGTGGCATATGCTAACCATCATATTTCTATCTAGATGCGACGCGGGCTAAGCTTGGGAATTCCATCTGAGTGTGGCATATGTTAACCATCATATTTCTATCTGGATGCGACGCGGACTAAGCTTGGGAATTCCATCTGAGTGTGGCACATGCTGACCATCATATTTCTATCTGGATGCGACGCGGACTAAGCTTGGGAATTCCATCTGAGTGTGGCACATGCTGACCATCATATTTCTATCTGGATGCGACGCGGACTAAGCTTGGGAATTCCATCTGAGTGTGGCACATGCTGACCATCATATTTCTGAAATTCCATCTAAGTGTGATATCTGCTAACATTCATATTTCTGTCTAGATTTGGCGCAGACTAAACTTGAGAAATTCCATTAAGTGTGGCACATGCTAACAATCACGTTTCTGTAGTTACCTCTAAGTGTGGTATATGCTAGTAGTCACATTTCTGCAATTCCATCTAAGCGTGGCACATGCTAACAGTCATATTTCTGTCTAGATTTGGCGCAGACTAAAGTGATTCAAAGTCAAAGTTTCACTGTAATTTATCTATTCTGGGGTTGTTTCTCCTACATTGGCCAGCCTCTCCTGTTGGTGTTTTTCTGATATTCGGATTGGACTTTTCTTGTCTTCGAGTCTGAATTTATCAGAAAATCTGAAGTTAGTTTTCATATGAAATTAACACTTGCTCTTCACCGCAATAGAAAATGCAACAGGTCAACAAGTGCTGCAATAGTCTTGTTGACGCTTTCAAAATTGATTTAATTGGTCCGAGTGCACACGGCGCAGCTCTCGTATGTAACTGTAGAATAATATGCATTTGCACAAGGTATGTGAAGTTATGTCCTTAAAGAAAAATGCTATTGTGGTCTATGTGGAAAAGTAAGATATTAATAAGGTGGAAAGGCTCCCACATGCACATTTTTTGTACAGGGCATTTGTGTGTTTTTATAACCATTTGGGCACTTTGAGACTAATGTCAAAAGACATGAGCAACATGTTTAATTAGACACAGTGATGAACCGTCCTACTGGACTTAACTGCGAAGCGCTTTTTAAAGCACACATCGTGTCACTCTCTCATGCCTAATCGTAAAAGCTCCTCGCACAAACTCCTGTTCTTTAAAAGTAGAAACCTCTTAACTCCCAATTTATATGTTCGAGCGTGGGTCGGGGCACTCTACTGCTTTGTGCAAAAGAAAAAAACAGCCTGTTTGCTGTGAAATTGTTGAGAGCAAAATGAACCTGGTCAGACCGCTCCTCAGAGGAGACATGGCTTAATTAAAAAGGGGAAAAAAAGACAAATCGATTATTTTTTTTTTCTCCAAGTGATTCTTTCATTTATTTTATAGCCAGCGGTTGCCAGAGTTATAGCCTGGTACTTCACTAGGCTTATTTCCTGAAACATGCTATTCAGTGGAAATCACTTTAGATTGGAGCGAATGGTTTATGGGTCCCGTTTCAAGCTTACATCCCCTGTTTTTGTGTCAACACCGTTTGCCTTTAAAACAAACCAGGTTTCTTTGTCTTCAGTAGTGCCCCAAAAGCCTTTTATATGAACACACTTTGGGTCTGATTAGCATAGCGTTTTCCTATGGGATTGTGCCATTATAAAACACTTCTGGGAATCGGGCCCTTTGCCTTTAGTGACTTTGCATTTCTCGTTTGCTGGCGATTCTTGGCCTCATTTATGATGATTGAAATCCTATGCTCATCCCAAAACACAAACATTGTAATTCGACATTGGGTTTGGGGGGGGGGGGGAAAGGGGGGTCTTCCATTCAATTTCTACCTAGTGTACTCGTCTCAGTGATTCAACTCGTTTCATGAAAATGAGAAACGTCTGAGCAGACAGTCTTGAATAGATGACTGTGCTCCACCAAAAATACATTCAGGAGAAACGTCTTTGGTACTTATTTTGATAGGATAGTGTTTTTCTCAACATGGGTGATAAATTGAGCTCGACCACCTCATGTGTCTGATCTCAACAAGTCTCTGTTTGGTACGCTGTTACACTGCAATGGTCTTGTCAAGCCCTTGTGTGTGAAGCAAATAAAATAGACTGATTCAAAGTCTTCGTTTTTAACACACACTCTTTGCATGGCCCCATTGATTGGATATGTTTAATAAGAAACTGACGATATTGCGTTTTGTTCAGGTCTTTGGTTCAGGATCTGCCTATTTAGGTTGGTGGCTCTTTGAATGTGTGCTAGCTGCCAAAACCCATGTGTGGTGTTAGTGCACTATATAAAGGACTAAATAACTTGGTGCACTTCCAAAATGGGTCTCCAAACTGCTTCGAACTCTGGTTGCAGACCGTGTGTTCGTCCACCCAGCTGTGTACCCTACCAATTTCCTAATCCAAGAACCTGGTGTTTGCAAAAGTATCTGTTGCTGTCTTGTGTTATATGTGCCGGTTAAAACAGCCTATTCAGGCTGGTTTTGTACAGCGTCTGGATTTAGTTTGAAGAGAGTTTTGCCTGGTCACCTTATTGAAATTCTAATGATCCATTGGAGATAATGAGCCGTAAATGAAACTGGTTCCTGTTTCAGCACAGACCAGAGAACGCAAAATTAAGCAAGTGGGAAATGGGTACATTTCCAAACAGAAAGGGTGTGAAGCTAGAGCCTAAAAAAAAAACAGGAGGTGATGGCTAGAACGTTTAGAATTAATCTTAAACTCTATATTTGCTCTGGTCAACCCTCCAGACAATCTGCCTGCCAGCCCATTGCAGAAGGGTAAAGACCATATGCAAACCAGGCTTGGGCCCACCCTGAAAGAGGCAGTCCAGCCCGAACTGGTCGGTCACATCCTTCCTGCACGAGATCACAAGCATTCCATGACATGTGTTTGCATTGGTGGGCCTCAGCAGGGAGTAGTAGCTTGGGTCTTTCCCAGACGTGGGTCCTGTGCCTGCTGGGCCTAGAGACCCAAACTGCTCCTCACTGATGATGCCCAATGAGGCTGAAACATGTCTGGGCATGCTTGTGGTCTCATCCAGAAAGGATGTGACCTAGTAGTTTGGGCTGGACTGCCCCTTTGGAGGTGGGACCAAGCCTGATTTGCATATGGTGTTTCCCCTTTCTGTAATGGCTTGGCAGGTGAAGAACGATGGTCTGCAGGGTTGCCCAGAACAATTGCCAAAGGTTTAAGATTAATTCTCAAACTTTCCAGCTATTACCTCCTTTTGTTAGGCTATGTTTTACGTCATGCAAATATGGCTGGCCACATTCGCAGTTCTTGACGGACCACGGGCAGCAAGATCACACTGGCAGAGCTTTCGGAAGAGGCCTCTGGCATGTTAACGCTAGATTTCTCATTGCTGGATTAGGTCTGTTACACACTTGGGCACAGTCCCCCCAAAATCTATAGCATGGTACCAGATTGCTCTGAATAAGCCTTCAAGGAAAAGAAAATGTAAAAGTTACTCACTCTAGCGACTTCAGTTATTTTTAGTCCAGAGATACCTTTTCTCCAGGGAGACAGTTTTATTTTGTGATTAGCGATGCAGTGGAGAGCTGAGGCTGAAAGCCAGCATCAAGAGTTCTGCATAGTTGACAATCTCATTTGAATGTACCTGCCGTCCCCTGTGCTGTCCCCCTTCCTCCATACTTGTGGGAGTTTACACTTGCAGAAACACATCTGTAGAAAAAGGGTCTAAGGGCTAGGAGAACAGTAGTCGCTACAGTGAGGAACCTTTACTAATTTGCTTTTCGTCGAAGGTGTTGAGCAATCTTGACACCTTCAACAGCAAGCAAATTAGTAAGTGTGCAACGGACTTAATCCAGCAATGAGAAATCTAGCGTTCACATGCAAGAGGCCTTTTCAGAAAGACTCTGCCAGTGCGATCATGTGGGCCCATGTCTTAGCAGCACATCTTTAGAAGGTAATGAATATTTTTGGGAAGGCAGAAAAGTACTTTTTGTGGTAACAAAATAAATGTAATGAACCGGGTCTTATTCGGGCACAGTTTTCCTTTAAAATGGTCCGCTAATGTGCCCTACATTGGATGTCTAGGTAGATCACCGAGCACACAGTCATCCAGCGGTGCAGGCACTTGGAAGGATCGAGGCTTTTATTAATTATCAAAAATAAAATGGAAGAGCCCCGGCATATCCTTGTGTTCATGTGCATGCTTCTTTGGAATCTCTTTTGCGTTTTCCCTCAAATGGCATATACTTTCCATGAGAGGTTGCAAAGCTGAGATAACATGCTTTAAAGTGGGTGTGGAACCATGCCCAGTAGAAGGGAGCGCACCTGGCCGAGATCATGGGATTTAAGAGATTATAATCGTGCTGTCTGGCCCCACAGATGACGTGCAATCCCTGCTCCACGCACCATGTGTGAATGTGAGCTGCAGAGCCATGGCTTCAGGTCCTCGCAGTTCTATAGGAAAAAGTCGCCAGGCAGGCACATTGATTTTTTGATTTATTTTTGTTTAAATGTTTTTTTTTTCTGTTCCTCTAAAACCATTCCCCACACATTCTACGGCGGGTATTTATTACTATTATATACTCCTGTCCTAAAGTATTTGGGGTACTTTCTCGATTTTCTTGGGCGTGTAGATTTGGGGAAATGTACCCCCTGGTGACCTTTCCCCATGTGACTTGATGACTGCTTACCGTCCTCGCGAAGAAGCTGGTGCAGTGCAGCATTTATCGCCGCACTTGATAGCGGAGCATTTCTTTGAACCCAAGCGGGGGCCTGCATGCGATGTCGTGGGGATTTCTCTCTACGACCCCCGTGTTACATCTGGGTGTGCCATATGTTCCTTGGAATTCTGGGACCCCTTCTCGTGGGGCTCCTTTTGGTAGCTTGGACAAACCTTGAAAATCCTTTCTTTGATGATCATGTTCCTGTCAGCGGCATCTTGGTTTCCGGAGAGTCTTCACCCTGGCCTCATTTATTAGACTGTCTTCTGCCTGCTGTTTGTATCCTGGTCACTTATCCATTCTTGTACATTGTCTGGCAGCACTGAGAAACGTTGGAGACACGTGATGTGCCCTGAAAAAAATATAAAAATAACAAATTAAAATAAATGGCACGTGTTCTCATTCAGTACCAGTGTGTGGCATCCACGTGCTGCGAGAATTGGTTCTTAATTTAGACCCGGTGCGACAAAGGCCTAAATATAGATCTGGCCACTACCTGGTCAGCAGTAAAGCGCCAGCGGAAACCGGGACCCACTCCTCTGATGTGCAAAGGGTGCCGACTGTATTCTGCAATGCTAGTGTCGTGCATCTTATATTAGTTATTTCTTTCATAGAAAACCTCTCCAGCAGAACCCTCGCTAATTGACTCACAGATCTTATTTTTTGCCGCTTGGCTCGAATGTCCTGAAAATAACCCAACTAAAATTGAGTGGGGAGGCAGAGGGAAGGAACAGCGCAAACAGGCCTCGAGGAGAAAGCACCCGAGCAAGCCCCGACAGCCATCACGTTTGGTTTCTGAATGCAATAAAAATGCAGGAAAGCACCTTTCTTGACATAAGGTTTGCTCGAACATCGCTGCTGTCTTTTTTGTAATACTCCTGTGGATGTTTTGCACAAAGTGATATCTGTCATAGCTTGAAATCCTATTGCTCAGCCCTCCTTTGAACAGGTAGTTCAGGACAAGTTCCAGCACATAGCAACTTGACATGGGGCCGCCTACCGCTGGGAAAGAATGTCTTGCTTCCATCCGCCTGAGCTGATGCGTTAAGAAGTTCCCCAGCCGTTTTGCAGTTCACACTCTGGGCTGTAAATAATTGCTGAGCGTTTCTACTTTGAATTATTCCTGTTTTTTTATTCAGGGAGTTGGAGGCAGAGGGAGAGGTTTAGGCTAATATGCAATTGTCACAGATTTTTCAAAGTGTTTATTGACCGCAAACATAAATCCACTGTTAATGTTAGCATTTTTATTTGTGTGCGCGTTTCCTTTAATGTAAACTGAATCTATTGTATTTTCTTTGAAAGCCGCTTTTTCTGTATGTTGCAATGTTATCGCCCAGTTTTTTTGGATTGAACCAGGCATTTGTTCCATATTTGTCTCGGATTCCGTCCTATAATTCTATTGAAGGGGTCAAAGTGGTTTCGGTTGTGTCCAACCTTGGCAGATAAAATTGCACGATGTTGGTTGTGCCCTGAATCGCTTTCGGATAGCAAATGTAATGCAATTCCCTCTGACCACTACTATGCTGACTTGGAAATTGGTTTGGGTGTGAGGTGCCTGTTGAGAGTTAAAACAAATTCAGCTTGGCAGAATAATTAGCCAAAAAAAAATCCTGCAGGGCATGGATCACTGTCAAGAAATGTCAACTTTGAGACAACGTGTAGGGCCAGTGATCAAGTTTTAAGGTTTCCATCCAAATATCGTTTTTTAAATGGGATCGGAATTTCAAGCACATTTTTGTCCAGTGCATTGCCCAATGTGACTCGCATCACAGCCTGTCTGAGAGGAACGTAGCGCGGAGCCTGCATCGGCAAAAGTGGCCATCAAATGAGGAAAGTGCTCTGCTCTCACCTTGCCAGGCGTGTGAGAAAGTTTCATTCTTTACTGTTTGGTTTTCCGTAGCATTCTAGGAGTTATATTTTTTCCTTTCTCCATTTTAAATTTAGGAAAAATGTAAGTCCCAGATTTCCAAGAAAAAAACGGATTGAATGTATAAAATGTGGACATGTGAGATCTCTGAACTGGATTAGGAATAGGGCCTATGAAGCAGAAATTTCAGTACTACAACATCTGGTGGTGGAATGCAATGCCTTAAATGAAGTGCGAATGAAGTGTTTTAATAACGTGTTTTTGCTCCACACAGAGTGGGAGAGTGATAACATTTGGCAAATGCTGTTTACAAATGTGCGTATGAGGGTCCAGATTGTCCTAGTTCAATTTTTACGAATAATATTGCCATGTGTAAAGGAAATGTAAATATGAGTATGTACCAAGATTGGTTGAAGACGGACTAGTCTAGGTTACACTGGCGTGGCAATAAACACCTAGTTTGATCTCCCTCTTAAAGGGATCTATTTTTCCTTTTTTCTTTTTTTTAATTTTGTACTGGATTTATTGTGTTGAGTAATATAAGAATTGTATTTGTATGTATTGTGTATAATATATGAATTGTATTGGTATGTATTTTGTATACTAATTTGAAAAGTTGCTTGCAACTAAATCAAATTAAAAAAAAAAATGTTCAGTATTGACCAGCAATATGGCAATATTGACATCCAACGTTTTTCAGAATGATTCTCAGAGTTCACGCTACTGATTAACATATAGGAGCCTAGCTAAAGCGGGCAATTTGAAGGGGGTGAGCAACACTGTTGTAATGCAGTTAGGAGCAGCAGGCTGGATTAACCTATTGATCTCACACAGATTTAGCAGTAATTAACAATCCGGAAGCTCATATATCGTAATGCTCAGAGATCGCGCCCATCCTGACGCCATTTACCATACAGACATTGCCCCACTTTCCTCACAGGCGCATTCACACTCTCCATAAACCACCCCAGATATACATCTCCACAAGCCAAACACCTGTCAGCTAAATACCCACACTCTACCTGCTCTCATAACCGAAAAGACCTATCCACCATCCATTCCTCACAAGCAAATACTCATCCTCCATCGGTACAATCTCATGCAAGTCTCCGTACACTAGCCACCAAGCCACCAGAACGTGCGCGCTTCCACACTGCAACCACTTTCCTGGTAGGAATAAAGTTCTAAACCAAAGATCCCCATTGAACCAAAACAGTTTGAGCAGATGTTGCCTCGTGTCTAAATCATAGACTTTCAAACCATGGTTTTTAAATAAAATATATTTTATTTTAATTTTTTAGTAGCAGTTACCAGCAAGCTTTTGCTTTTTTGTCCATTTTTTAGTGGTAAAGAGGACATTTGTAACAGAAATGCTCTAGGTAGTATACATTGCATTTAGTGGAGGCAATCCCCAGGTAAAATGCTTTTACCAATTGCAACAGGCTGTGTTCTTGAGAGGTATTGAGGTGGTAAAGGAAAATACAGTGGGCATTGACCGGGGGGAGAGGGGGTCAGATAAACATTGGGCCTAGGGCCAGTAATTATGTGATAATACTGGTGAAGCCAAAGACTAGGATATCAGTTGAGGAGGGGCACAGTACCCAAACCATCCCCATTTGCAATTAGCAAGTGGAGCTTGGGCCTGAACAATTCCACTGATTGAATGGCTTTGACCGTGAAGGGAGCATTCTATAAAGTGGGCCAGTAGTGAGGAGTGTGTGTGTGTGTGTGCGGGGCGGTGCACATTTCGGGGGGTAGGTAGGTTGAGAGATGTAGTCAGCAAGGTAGTGGGTGACTAGTTAACGGATTCATGTATAATCCAAGAAGCAAGTCATCTTTCCATAGACCGCCATCAGCATTGACGTTATGTTGAGAGGAGAGGGGAATCTGTGAAAGGTTAAGAGGGTGCGTGTAGCATAGCTGAGAACTTCCTTGAAAGGAATGAGGGTGGAGCAGAAGGCCATGGAGGCCTGTTTCATGCTGTAGACACGTTTGCTGAGCATCAGAGTAGAGTTTCATTTTTTTGCATTTGGGTCCCTGGGGCGAGGGCAGATAGTCTTGTCGAATGGGTTGATTCTGGCTGCAGTGGCAAGGGCTGTGATGAAGTTATAGTTTCATGTTACAGTTGAGACTACAAAGGTTGATCTAGATGGGGGTGAAGGGTGTAGGCGATGAGCGAGTGGTGTTGGCATTGGTGGCTGTGAGAAAGGTGACCTTAGACCTTGGAGGGATCTTGCAGTATAAAGCTGTCCAGTAACAGATGATGGAGAGTCAGTGATGGTGAGGCAGCTGTAGTTGCATTCTGAAACAAGGGTGAGGGATAGAAAGGTACTTTTTTTTTTGGGTGTAGCATCAGCATAGAACTGAAGTGAAAGCCGAGGGCTGTGATGAGTTTGCCACGGGGGAGGTATTGGAGTGTCACAGGAGTGTTTCCAGGAAAGATCCTTGAGACACACATGCTTGTAGAGATGTGGGGAAAGGGGTGTTCTATTTCTGTGAGATGGAGCCGAATTTTCCAGAGAGCTAGGACCACCTCCCCAACGGAGTACTGTGTCCTCAAAAGCCAAGTTACGCGAGAGTAGTGAGGGGGAGTTGATGGACGTGTCAACACTTGCAAAGAGGACAAGTAGAATGGGATGGAGGAGACTTTAATGATGTGCAGTGGTTCCAAAGTTGGAGATGAAACATGGGTGAGAGCAGTTTGGGTGGAACGTTTACTTAGAAATACAGATTGGAGATGGTTGCCTGGACCTTGTACCACAAGGTATTTAGAGCTTTGGTTAAAGACAGCATTCAAGGTTTTTTGGATGGTCTGGCAGAGGAGGGATTGTTTTGAGGAATGGGGGATTGTTTTAATGTGCACTATTGTTTTGGTTATGGGCATGGCTATTTTGTAGAAGGTTGGAAAGATGCCTGTTGCGAGAGATGGCATTTTGAGCAGAGGTAGGAGGAGGTGACTGGTGCAAGCTGCTTGATAGATTGGGGATCAATAGCAGCACAGGATGATTTAGATGAGCGGTGGCTGAGCATGTGTTCGCTGAAGAGAAGTGGGATAAAGAATGGGCGGAGAAGAGAATTGTGGACGGAGAGATGACTGTCTGCATGGTGTCACATTTTGGACAAGTAGAAGGCAAAAGGCAAAAGAAATATTTTTTAGGCAGAGGTGAGGATAAGTAACTTTTTTTGAGGGGTGTGTTTGGCCTGGAGGGTTATGGCTAACTTGCCGAGGATGAGGATGGAGTGGTTTTAAGATCGATATAGGAAGAGGTTTTGGCAGAGTCAAAAGCAGTAGTGAGGGCAAGAAGAGTTTGTTTTTGTACACATTAAGAAGAGCGGGGGTAACCATATTTGCATCGGCTGTGTAGGAGGTAAAGCATGCTTGTCCTCAGCTGTTGTGGAGAACCATGAGCGTTAAGTATAGTGATGGACAAAAGGAGGACCGCATGCATTAAAGAGCTCCATGTATGTTGCTCCACAAATGTTGCTATTTGCAACTCCTATGATTTGACTAGTATGAATTTGGATCTGTTGAACTGTGCATTTTGTTTTTAGTAGTAGTAATAGATTGGTTATTATCAATTGTTTAATATGCTGGAGCCTTAGGTTTCCAATATATATATATTTTTCAAAAAGCATACATTGCCCCATCATGTGGGTCATTTGATGTCACTTTCTGTAAAGCCATGGATTCTAATACTGGTTTACCCCATAGACGAAACATGTGCGATCTTTGAAAAATCTGTGACTCCTGATTAATATTTCTCATTAAAATGGAAAATGTAGGAATGGTTAGAAATAAACTGAATACAAGTGTGAAGTAATGTATTAAATCATGAGGATTGGCAATGGGAGGAAATGAAGATGATGATTTTGGAGACAGAACATTTGCTTCCCATTTTAAGCCTTCCTACCTCAGCAAAGTGGTTGCACTCTGACGTTGGTCCCCTTTACTCCACACTAGTTCCCGGTCACTGGACTGGACGGGAGCAGCATTTGTAGGTACACAATATTGTGTAATCTTAACTGCCTCATGTTATTGGGTGGGGGATAGCCTGCTTTTCTCATGTTCGCTGTAGTGGGGCTAGCTAAGCTGACTGTCGTTGTCATTTGCTTATTTTATTACAGGCAAAGGGTGTTTGTTTTTTTTTTTTGTTTTTTTTTTTCCATTGCTGGCCTGTGTTCATTTAACCCTGCAATCCAAGGGGTGACTAGCAGGAAGCATTTCCTGC
Source organism: Ambystoma mexicanum (assembly GCF_040938575.1). NCBI lineage: Eukaryota > Metazoa > Chordata > Amphibia > Caudata > Ambystomatidae > Ambystoma > Ambystoma mexicanum. Next base: position 200,067,843 of record NC_090928.1, on the reverse strand, counting down.
AATATGTTATTAGTTAGATGCAGAGAGAAGCAAGATGCTGGAACTTTCATCCATTTGTCAAGACTTCCCTCTGCCTTCGCTCACCCGGGGCTCTGCTTTTCTTAATAGACTAAAAGGCCCTCAACTATCCTGCATTCTTTTTTTTTTTTTTTTTTTTAAACTTTTATTTATTCATTCAGCTTGGTAACACAGATACAGGTGAGTATCAATAGAGCTTTCAGAGCAAACAGAGCAATCGGCACATTTCTTATAATACATGCAAACGGGGTACATAAAGAAAAGGGTATCAACATATGCACCCGGGGGGCCCATAGAAGAGCGGTATGGGGGTATTTGAGAGACAGCTCAGGGGCCACCCGAGGCTGGATTAGGGGAGGGAGCTGGGGATGCGTGATCTGAGTCGGTGTCAATGGAGGACATGAATGAGCGGAACTTCTGCCATATATCCCTAGGCCTGGAGCAGGCGGGTTGTTGAGCCGCCCATGATTCTTCATTGTCGGAGGCCCACGTAACCGCTCTGAGCCATTGCGCGTGGGTAGGGGGAGTAGGCCGTAGCCAGGAAAGTAGAATTGAACGCACCGCTAGTAGCATGCAGAGGCCAGCCAGTTTCCTGGAGTCGCAGTGGAGTTCAGGGAAATCGTGGAATAGGCATTTCGTTGGGGATGGTAGAAAGGAGGATTCGAGGATAGTCGATGTGGTGGAGCAGACCGAGGTCCAGAATTGAAGGAGACGAGGGCATGACCAAATCATGTGGATATAATCGGCATCCTCATGGGCGCATCTAGGGCATCTAGGGGAGGCGTCACTAGAGATGCGGTGTAGCCTGGTCGGGGTGTAGTGGTACCTATGGAGCACCTTAAATTGGATCAGTTTGAACCGGGAGTTGAAGGACACCCCGTGGATCCGTGTACACATGTGGGACCAACGCTCATCGGTCACCTCGAGACCGAGGTCTGATTCCCAGGAGCGCCGTAGTTTGGAGAATGTAGGGGGTGCCCTGGTTTGGAGTAAGGTGTATAGTCTGGAGATTTTGCCCCTCATTGGGTCAGGTGAGGACAATTCAGTGATTGCAGGTTCATCAGGTGGCAGAGTTGGGAAACATGTGTACTTGTGCTTGAGTACTCTACGTAGAGATGAATACTGAAGCCAGACGGAGGGTTTCCGTCTAAGGGGAGCCGGGAGGTCAGGCCATTCTATAAAATTACCATGTTCGAATATATCGCGCAGTAATTCATAACCCGCCTCAGCCCAAGTGCGAACCATGGAGGGAGGGACCCGCGGGACTCCAGGGAGGAAATTCCAAATTGGGAAGTTACCGTGAAAGGGTTGGGTAATGCCCAGTATTCGCCAAGATTTGGTCAAGGCCAAGGATGTGCATGTCGCTGGGTCCAGTGAATCTGATACCTCTGGCAATGGCACGAACACGAGAGATCGGATGTCTCGATCGCTGACTGACAGCTTTTCTAGTCTAACGTGGGGAGGGGGGTCCGGTATGTTGAACCAGTGTGCGGTATGTTGGAGTTGAGCCGCCAGCCAGTACTTGAGGAAGTCTGGCGCCCCAAAGCCACCAGCCTCCATTGGGGCAGAGAGGGTCTTGAGCTTAAGGCGAACCGCACCGGAGTGCCAGAGAAAGGAGTTGAGAGTGCGTGTTAATGTCTGAAAGAATCCGGCACCAGGCCATAACGGGATATTGGCAAATCTGTACAGGAGTTGGGGAAGTACCACCATCTTCAGTATCCCTATCCTGCCGGCTAATGAGATTGGAAGTTTGTTCCATCTCTGTATTTTTATTATAAGGTTTGTGAGGTATGAATGGAAATTGTCTTCCAAGACCCGTTCAGTATGACGTGACACCTCTACGCCCAGGTAAGTGAATCTAGCTTGGGCCCAAGTGAATCCCATGGTATCGGGAGGGGGGAGTGTGCTGGGTGTGAGAGGAAAAAGGGTTGATTTAGAGCAGTTCACCGTGAGACCTGAGATCCGGCCAAAGAGAGCAACGTCGACTAGTATTGGGGTTAAATTAATTTCGGGGGAGCGGATGTAGAGAAGAGCATCGTCAGCATATAACGAGACTATATCAGAGGAACCGGCGGTACGTAGCCCCCTATGCCCGTGGTTTTGGCGAAGCATATCCGCAAACGGCTCCATTGCCACGGCGAAGATTAAGGGCGAGAAGGGGCAGCCTTGTCTGGTGCCTCGAGCTATTTGGAATAGAGGGGAGCAGCGGTCCTCAGTCCGAACCCTGGCGACAGGGTTGGAGTAAAGTAGTCTGACCCAGGACACGAAGGTGGGGCCAAATTTACATTTATCTAGTACCCGCCAGAGGTAGTTCCACGAGACTGAATCAAAAGCTTTTTGCATGTCTAAGGTCGCGGCCACCGCGTGTGTACACGGGTTCCCTCTACTTATGATATTAAAGAGGCGTCTCAGATTTAAGGAGGTGGAGCGGCCTGGGATAAACCCAGCTTGATCAGGGTGGATGATATGTGGCATGTAGGGAACCAAACGTAAAGCGAGTGATTTAGCGAAAATCTTAGCGTCACAGTTGATCAGTGAAAGCGGGCGGTAGGAGCCGCATTGAGTGGGGGATTTGTTAGGTTTTAGTAGGACTGTTATGGTGGCTTCGCGGAGTGAAGGGGGGAACTGACCCGCCTCCACCGACTCTTCCCAAAGAGACACCAGGTGGGGGAGCAGGAGTGATTTAAAATGTTTATAAAACTCAACAGGAATACCATCTGAGCCTGGGGTCTTACCCGAGGATAGAGAGTCAATAGCATTCGAGAACTCCTCAGGGGTAAATGGATTCTCGAGGGATCCGATGGTGTCGGGAGAGAGGACCGAGAGCGGGAGCCCTTCAAGATAAGCATCGATCTCTGAATCGGTGGCGTTGTCAGAGTGTGTATATAAGGATTGGTAAAAGGAGAGGAATTCCGCATTGACATCCCCGGGGGAGGTGGCCATGGATCCATCGGGTCTTTGAATTCCGGGGATGGGGGGGGAAGCAAACTCATGGCGGAGGAGTCTAGCTAGGAGACGGCCAGGGCGTTCGCCCTCACCATACCTCCTCGCCCGCCCAGGATTATCAAGAAACCTCAGCTCGCGGTCCGCTAGGGCGCGGAAGGTGTCCAATTCAGTGCCAATTAGCGCGAGGGTTACAGAGGTAGGATCAAGGGAGTACTGAGCTTCCAGTGAAGATAACGTGGCCTCGCTCTCGGCGATTTCCCTACGAATGGTTTTGAGGATACCACTTTCCTTGGAGAGGGCAATGCCTCTAATGTAGACCTTAAAGGACTCCCAAAGGGTAGCCTGTGAGGACACGGAGTTGGTATTGATCTCGAAGAACTCCTCGATCGCCGATTCCAACTCAGAGCTAAATACCGGGTCGAGTAAGGAATGCGGTTTCATTTTCCAGCATCTGGATCGATCCCCATCCAGGCCCCAGCATAGTGTAACGGTCACAGGGGAGTGATCAGATAGGGTCCTGGGGAGTATCGCCATGCCGGATACACGCCTTATTAGTTCATCGGACACCAACCATCTATCGATCCGAGAAAAGGAATCGTGAACCGAGGAATAGAAGGAATAAGAGCGGGAATCAGGGTAGAGAAGCCTCCATGCGTCAAATAGGGACAACCGGGGAAGAGAGGAGAGTGTAGTGTAAGCTGCCCTGGAGAGCTGACGGGGTCTGGAGCCAGATCTGTCCAGGTCCACGTCGAATATTGTATTGAAATCCCCTCCCCAGAGAATCGGTACCAAAGGGAAGCCATCCAAGAGAGTTATAAGATCAGAGTAGAATCCTGGATCATCAATGTTGGGGCCGTATATATTCAACAGGACTATTTCCTTATTCTGTAGGGTACCATGGAGTAGAACGTATCTGCCCAGGGGGTCTATAATCGTAGCGATAGGGTTGTATCTAAGGTTTCTGTGAATAAGGGTCATAACTCCACGGCTTTGGGTAGAATAGGTGGTGTAGTACCTTTGGGGACCCCAGGATTTAGCAAATTTTTCGCAGTATTCTGCGCATGCATGTGTCTCCTGAAGGAAGAGGATTTTAGTCCCGTGTCGTTCGGCCTGGAGTTGTAGTAGCCTCATTTTCTTATAATTGCCCAGACCCCGAATGTTCCAGCTCATAAATGTCAGGGTTTCCTCACTCGACCCCCCGGGTATAGCCATGGAGAAATACGGGTGGGTGGAAATGTGCTCCCCAATGATGGTGCCCACAGTGGACCAGTCTAAAACGCCGACGGGACCACGATGTTGCGAGCTCTGCCCTTTCTGCGAATACCAAGCTGTTTTTAACATTTAACCCCGGTCCCCCCTCCCCCTCCCACATCCCTCCCCCAAACGAAGGGATGAACATCCCATACCCAAACAACCAGAACAAACATGATGGCATCAACGCCTGGGGGGCCTGTGTGTCGGCCTAGCGGCGATGCTCCGAACATGAGGCAATTTTAGGATAAACATAAAGCCCACAAGTATTACCCGCTCCCACCCATGGGAGGCCCCATGGGTGACGGTGGGGGAGTGGACAGCATGTGGTGAACCAAGAGAACAGGAGTGAAAGTGTACATGTATCCGATCAACTGGACCGGGAAGCATATTAGCACAGCTACAAGAGCTGCAAGGGAATCCCAGAGAAGGTGGACAAGGGGAGAAGCAGCATTTGACGGGCGACCAGGGCCCAACCAGGAGGGGGGTGGGGCGGACAAGAGACCGCCCAGGCACCCGGCCATGTTGTGATAGGTCAATGAAAACTGGGGGTAACCATTTCAGTGAACAACATCAGCAGTGATACCCACACTTTTGACAATAGTGAGAAAGAGGCATTAAACAGGAAGCTTATCAAGTATGAGCGGAGTGACTAAAACGTAAACAAGGAATAAGGCCGGGGCAGGCGGTGTCCGCTCCACAGTTAGAGCGACCTGTGTTGAGCCAATACCAATGACTTGCACAAAAATGTTTCAGCCGGGAAAGTGTTCATCGATAAACCTGGATGCCTCCTCGGGTAATGTGAAGAAGTAAACCCGATTTGAGTGTTCGATGCGTAGTTTAGCGGGGTATAACATGGCATATTTAACCTGGAGGTCGCGCAGCCTCTTCTTCACTGCCAGGAAAGTCTTTCGTTCGCGTTGGACTGATACAGAGAAATCCGGGTATAAGTGGATCCTGGCTGCGCCCAGAAGAAGGTCCCCCTTGGCCCTTGCCGCCCTAAGGAGTGCATCGCGGTCGCGATAGTTTAAGACCCTGGCTATGATCGGTCGTGGGGGTGCTCCAGGTCTGGGCTTCGCTGCAAGTGATCGATGGGCCCTTTCGACCGCGAACTGCGAGGAGAGTTTGGGGGAGTCAAGGAGTTGGAGCAGCATGCCCTCCACGTAATCCTCCATGGGTTCATGTATACTGTCCTCTGGCACACCAATTATGCGGAGGTTGTTGCGCCTCGAACGGGATTCGAGGTCCTCATTCTTTTTCTCTACATCAGTAATGCGGGTAGACAGCGTGGAGACCTCAGCTCGGAGGGAACCCAGAGCATCCTCGGCGGCGCCCACTCGCGTCTCGATCTCGGCGACACGACTATCAGTCCTCTCCATGTGTGCTTTGATGGAGGAGATCGTGCCATTCATATCATCGAGTTTACTATGAATTGTGGTGAACCCCTCCCGGATGAACTCCATCATTTTCTGGGAATCGGATGGTTCCGACACCGGTGAGGGGGAAGGCTCCGGTGACGGCGCCTCAGCTCCGGGGGTCCCCGAGGGTTTCGTGAAGATATTGATCGAGGATTGTTTCTTGCCAGTTCGTGTCGACATGTCGCCGGTAGGGGGGACCACCAAGTTCAGCAGAGAGGGGACAGGGCCACAAGGAGAGACACCGGGGTCATCCAGGAGACGTGTGAGCAGGAGGCTCGGGAAGGGCGCCAGGGAGGCAGGTATATGGCGTCTCCGACTGGGGTCCCGCCGGAACGCGCGGGAGCCGATGAACGCCGAGCGGGCTCGAGCACCTCACCGTAAGATCCGTAGGGGTGGTCAGGGTTCGGGTGATAGTGACCAGCAGTGGAGGCAGTGTGGCCAGCGTCGTAGATGTTGATCTGGTGTAGTAGACCACCACAATAGGAGACAATGAGACGGGTGGTATATGGTGCAGATCACTGAAGGCAAGTGGAGGGGCTCCCAGCGTGGCCCCGGAGTCAGGTTCACCAGTCGGGAGGTTCGACGGGTGAGTACAGGATATCTTCGTGTAGACAGACAGACGTGCCGGCTACCCATCAAGCAGGTCTGAAAAGGAGTTGGTGACCAAGGGAGAAGTCAATGGAGAGGAATGCCTCTATGAGACGCAGTGAGGCGGTCGGCGGAAGCAGGGCATCCAGGGAAGCCGGGGCCTCCGAGGCAATGGAGCCAGGAATGTCAGTAGTTGGTGGTCACAGTGCACACAGGTGCGGGAGGAGCAGCCGCCGAGGGTGATCCAGGCCCCCAACCGTGGGCCAAGAGAAGTGCTAATGATGCAGTATATTGGGCCTGAGTCGCATCCACCACGTGCCAGGGGGGCCAGGAGACACCCACGGGCCCAGGGGTATGAGAGTTGTAAAGGTGAGGGCCGGGGCTCGGGGCGACTCACCGCTTGAAGGAGCAGAGGCTCAATTGTATGCAGCACGCCGCCCAGGACGAGGCAGCGGAGCGAAACGCTCTGGATTCCAGTGTGGGGGTCCCTTCGGTGTAGGGGCCAAGGCCAGTGGCGCTCGTGGCAGGCGGGAAGGGGCGAGATCGCAGAGCGGGCAGAGCGCCTCACACTCACAATGGGCTGCGAGCAGCCCGCCCACAGCGGGGCTCCTCGGACAGGAGCGGGGCCTGGGTAACCTCCACCACCGCCGCGGGTTCGGCGGTAAGCAGCACGCCGCCCCGGACGGGAGCAGCGGAGCGAAACGCTCTGGATTCCGGTATGGGGGTCCCTTCGGTGCAGGGGCCAAGGCTAGTGGAGCTCGTGGCAGGCGGGAAGGGGCGAGATCGTAGAGCGAGCAGAGCGCCTCACATCCACAATGAGCTGCGAGCGGCCCGACCCCAGCGGGGCTCCTTGGACAGGAGCGGGGCCTGGGTATCATCCACCACCGCGGTTCCGGCGGTAAGCAGCACGCCGCCCCGGACGGGAGCAGCGGAGCGAAGCGCTCTGGAGGCCGGGTCGGGAGACTGCAGAGACTCAGCAAACGGCGCTAGCCGCCCCCGCAGCAGGCGGGGGAGGGGAAGCGCGAGGGCGAGTGTAGCGCCCCTCCCCCTAAGCAGGCCACAAGCCGCGGGACTCCGATGAAATCTCACGGATCAAGGCGCGGGGCTAGGGAGGCACCCGCTCCCGCTCAGCCCGCGGCGGCCCGTATCTCCACAGCAGGAGTGGCACCGAGGGCGGCGATTGTACAGCAGACGCCCGGACTCCCAAGCAGCCCCTCCGGAGTATCGGATCAACGTGGCGTGGGGGCAAACAGGAGAATTCGGTTAGGAAGGTGCCTCACAGGACGGAGCCGAAGATCAGGCGGCCATCTTCACCGAGCGCAACAGCGCCCCCCATTACTATCCTGCATTCTGATGTGAGGTTACTCCTTTTGAGAACTAGTGTGCTCTTGGAGTCCTGTTCTCAGGCCAACTTCCTGTGGAGTGGCTGTCTCTCGAGAAGAGGGTGGTAAATGCCCTTGCAAAGGAACAAAGAGAGGATCCCCAAGGCTAAAGTCCTGCCAGCACTGGCAAGGTCCAGCCTGTGAGGGGAGGGTACCTAGCCTTTCACAGCTTAACTGGACTTAAACGGCTGATATCAAATTGATGTAGCGTGGATAACTATGGAGACAATGGCCACCATACCTCACACCCATGTATGGCTTATATTTACAGTTTAATGTGCCACCAGGACAGCAATCTCATCGTTTTTGGAACAGTGGTGCATATCTTTAATCCAGCCCCTGCGCTGCAGAGACTTGGTTGTCACAGCTACAGCTGCTGCTGTCAAATGGGCACTTGCGACCTCTTAACCTGCTCTGTGCCACTGGAGAGTAGGCACTGCAGATCAGGCTACTGATGCTGGCCACAGATCTACACTATGATTTTGACATGGAGCTGATGAAAGGGAAACCTAATCATCAGATTTCAGTTCCTGAAATGTAATTAATTGCGCCATTTCATTAATAAACATTTTAAAAAATCCAAGGCTTCTACAACCTTGCCAGATGGCAATACTCCTATGTCCCGTCCCCTTTCCTCCATACTTGTGGGACATTCCGTCCTTTGGGACGGTACTGGGGCACTGTTTAATAGCATCAAATAATTCACTTTTTTGTCCTTTTATTTTTACGCTGGCCCACTGCATGTCGCCGTAGCCCCACCTTCTTGAGCTCCGCCCCGCACATCACCCTTCAGTCCTTTTCTCCACACGGTTGGATGCACTAGCATCTCAGGGAATATTTTTCTTTTTATTCCCTTGTCCTTCATTTTGTTACTCCGGTCCCATGGTCATCTTTCTTCCTTAGTCTATGCCGGAGCGTCTGGGATTCATGTCCTGTTCATCGTGCGAACGTCGTTTCGCGAGGTCGGACCCCCCCCACTCTCTTTGCCTGGAGTGCTTAGGCCCGGAATACCGGTAGGGCTCCTGCTTCAACTACAACTCCTTCTCCGTTCTAGCACTCCAGCGTTGGCTTGTCAGGTGGGAGGAGATGTTCCAGCGGATTCCTCCACCACATTTACAGCATTTCTTTAAAGAAAAAAGGAATCAACCGGTAAGTTTGTTCCTTTTTAGGGTATCCTGGCCAAGGGACTCCTTCCTGGGGTCTTCGGGTTCTGGGAGGGGCTCAAGTAGCTCTGTTACCAGAGGTGTGCCGAAAGGGATCTAAGCAGCACTCCGGAGTTCCCTGAGAGGTCCCCTGCAAAGGAGCTGGCAGGACCGGATCTTCAACTGAGGTTCCCCTTTTGAGGGCTAAAGTTGGGTCCAGTACTTCTGGAGCCTTTTTTAATCGGGGTCAGTCCCGAGGTTTCCACATCTGGAACAAAGTGTACTGAGTCTCGGCTCGAGGTTCATGTTAAGGTGACTAAACGTACCGGGGTTATCCCCGAGGTTCCCTATCTTGGGGCTATATCGAAGACCAGCAAGATTGAGGGGGGGGCCCTTCGAGGGCTCTGGCTTCAGCGGGTGACTCTAAGCCTTCCCACACTCAGGCCTGTGGTCTAACGGAGTCTGCTGAGGGGGCAAAGAAGCCGGTTAAACACCTTAAGTCTTCTAGTACCGGGTCTTCCGAGGTTCCCTCATTGGGTTATAATTTATCTGTAGTTTCCAAGGGGTTGCAGAAACACTGTCTGCTAGCACTGGCCCTGCCGAGGTTCCTTGTCACAAGGCTAAAATGAAACATAAATCCCCTGATTTCCCTGTGGTGAGCACAGCCTCACTGGCACCTGTGACGCAGTTCACCTCAGGCCTTAACAAAATGGCAGTCCAACCCTGCGGTCCACAGTGGCCATAACGTTCACAACGGCTGGTATTGAGGGGCCTGTATTTGGGGCTGAGCAGCCTTTTCCACGTTTTGTGGATAACGAGAACCGGTTCCGCCCTCCAATGGATTGGCGTGCTCGGACTCCCCTGCCGCACACAATCTCGCTTCCTCCTACGTCTGCTCTTTTGGTTTACATAGACACTTTGCAATCCTAGCGGTATGTCCCTTCCGAGCTGCCTCTGCCCACTCCAGTGCCTAGACCTTCTTCTGAGGATGCGTTTTTGGCAAGTTTCAGACGCTGATGCATTCTGATCCCATGATGGTGTACTTTAAGGACTTATTTTAGGAGATCTATCCTAAACTGCCTGAACTGGCCCCTGCTCCGGCAATCCGTCTGCAGGTCCTGGTAGTGCAACCTCCTCCACCACTTCCTGTGGGGCCTCTTCTTCCTCCTCCTCCTCCTCCACTGCCTCCTTTAGCTCCACTTTCTCCTGTGGATAAGACTCCCGTTGCGCAGCCAACCCTGCCCTCGGGGCCTGAGGCGCCAAGTGTGGCGGATCAGGTTTCTGCTCCTGCCTCACTGGATGAGGATCAAGCGGACCAGGACAGCAACAACCTGCACCACTCTATTAGAGCCTTTCGCGACTCAGTTGTGGATATGATGGTGTTCCTAGATAACCCAAAACCCAAGTCCCCGGCTCCACAGGAAGGGGTACTTTCTAGTGCCTTTTTTTCGCTGTTGACACAGGAGCGCACTGGGCTGATCCTTCAAAAGGATGTCTTGGCCGACGCCTGCAAGGTCTGGGAAAAACCTACTTCTGGACAACTTCTTAACAAGAAAATTGACTCTCGCTACAAGCCTCTGAGGACATATCCTCGTCTGCATGTCCGCTCCCCTCATCGACTGCGGTAGCAGCAGCTACGCTCCAGTCGAAGCGGGCCTCTGCATCCTCCACTGCAGCATCTCAGATCCTTTCCAAAGAAGACTAGCTTCTTGAAGCCATTGGGGGAAAACTGTTTTTCCAATTTGGCTCTTTAGCTGCATCAGGCTAATACTGAGCTTATCCTGGTTGCTGCTAATGTCATGTGGAAGGAGCTTGCTGAGTTTCAGAAATGTATTACTCCTGATAGGCTCAAAGACTTTAAGGGTGGCTTATCTGATGCCAACGTTCTGGCGTCGGCTCTACTTGAGGCTGCGGCCCATCATGTGGACACTTTCGCTTGAGGCCTGCTAGTCGGAGTAGACTTCTCTCGCCAAGCGTGGCTGCATGCTACAAAGTTTTCGAAGGAAGTTCAGGACAAGGTGCTTGATCTCCCTTTTGAGGGTAAAGAACTGTTCTCATCCTCCATGGATGAGGAAGTCGCAAAGACCAAGGCAAGTACTCAAACTGCCAAGTCATTGTCGGTCTTAGCGGAAGCCCGAGCAAAGGCACCTTATACTCGGAGGTCGGGGGTCTGAAACAAGGCCCTTTGCTGATTTTTGAGGCTTTCAGGCGTGCCTTGCAGAGGCTCCAGGTGGTGGCCCTCGCTGTAAACAGCAAACATAAAGTGGCTGTTTTTTCTCTTGGTCAACAGCCTCCTCTTCAGCAACGGCTGGTCTCCCCACCGATAAAACATCTAAATGATATTTTCCATCAGTCACACGAGACTCTGGGAGGACTAATTTCATCTTCTCTGTAGGCCAGGCAGGCCATCACACAAGACCAATGGATTTTGTCTGTCGATCGGGCGGGCTACCGCTTGCCCCTCCCACACCTCTCACCCGCTCCAGCTGTATGGGTCGCCCTCCCTCAAAGCCGAGGTACAGAAACTTCTAGAGATCAGAGGAGTGGAACCTGTTCCCTTGAAGGAGCAAAGGGAGGGCTATTACTCCTGTCTGTTTGTAGTGCCTAAACCCAACCAGGCTTGCCTGCGCACTATCCTCGACCTCCAAGTTCAATCTCTTTCTACCCCAGGAGAAATTCAATATGATTACGCCCGCTAGATAAAGTCTTCTCTCTTTAAGGGCGATTGGCTGAGCGTGGTAGACCTTCAGGATGCCTACATGCATATTCTTATCTGGAGCCCGCATCAAAGGATTCTGCGGCTCTCTGTGGGAATGGAATACTTCCAGTATTGTGTGCTTCGGGATGGTCTCAGCTCGGCACTGTCTTTACGAAGATGATGGCGGTCATCGCAGCATTTCTCAGACTGCATGGATTTCATGTAACTCCATACTTGGATGATTGGCTCCTGCGCAGTCCTTCCCCCACAGGCCGCTACAGCCAATCTTCTGTCACTCCTTCAGCTCCTGTTCCATCTTGGGCTGTTGGTGAACTGGTGGACATCGGCTGACGGTTGCTCAAGACCTGATCTTTCTGGGTTTCCGTTGGGATACCGTCAGTACCAGTGTGTTCCTGATGGATTACAGACTTTTCAGCCACGTGCCAACTCTTCCTACAGTCGTCCCACATGTTGGCCTGGTGGTTCCAGAGACTCTTGGGCCTCATGGCCTCTTCCGAGTTAGCTCTACCTCTTGCACGCCTGAAAATGAGGCGTACTCAGCTTGCTCTTCGGAGCTGCTGGTGCCAGGCTACGGATCCGGATTCCAAGAGGATTCCAGTCCCATCCTGCACGACAGTGGTCGTCATCTGCCAGCAACCTTTCAGTGGTGGCCTCCTTCCAGGAGCCCTGCCTGACATGCAATGGTTACTACAGACTCCTCCTTTCTGGGGTGGGGAGCGACACATCGTCACCTCAAGGTGTACAATTTGTGGAAGCCTCAGGACAGGCGGTTCCATATCAATTACCTGGAGCTCCTGGCAGTTTTTCTGGCGCTCAAAGCTTTTCAACCCTCTATCACCAACAGTGTGGTTCGAATTTGCACAGACAATTCTGTAGCGATGTGCTTTATTAACAAACAGTGGGGCACAAGGTCTCACCTCCTGGTGGACCTTGCTATCCAATTTTGGAATTTGGCTATCCAACACAATGTCTGGCTTCAAGCTGTGCACATTTCGGGTCACATCATTGTGGCTGCAGACTCCCTCAGCCTCCAATCTGCGTCGAGTTATGAGTGGGTGATGAACACCAATGTTCTCACCAAGGGCTTCCAGCAGTGGGGTTCTCCAGCGGTGGACGTCTTTGCGATATCGATATCCCGTGGGACAACATGAAAGCTTGCGCTTTCCCTCCTTTGCCACTGATTCATCGGTCACTCTGTAAACTCTGGAGTGCATCGAATTGCACTCTCCTTGGTGGCCAGCCAGGTTCTGGTTTTCGGAACTGCAACACCTGTCGTCGTGCTCCCTGATCAGGTTGCGGCAGATTCCCGAACACCTTCATCAGAGCAAATACCAGTTGTGGCAGCCCTCCCCACAATCGTTCAGCTTGGCGGCCTGATGCCCGAGTTTCAATCATTAGCGCAGTTCAACCTCTCCGAGGACAACATGCATACAATTGAAGAGGCACAAAAGCCCTCTAGGAGAGCTCAATACAGGAGCAAGTGGCTCCGTTTTCGTCATTGGTGTCTAGCCAAAGAGCTTGATCCCAGACAGGCTTCTATTGACTGTGTCTTGTCTTTTGTTTCTGACCTTGCAGCGTCTGTCATCCATGTCTTATGCTGCAATGGCAGATCAATATGTCCTGCATGATATCTGTCCACAGATAGTTGCTTTTTTCCCACTGGTGACCCCAGTCATAAAGAGACATTTTGCACATCTTCTCCATCTTTTCCTGCCGGATTGGGCCCCTCATCCCAAATGGGATCAGAATGTGGTCCTCACTGCTTTGTCATAAGCGTTTTGAACCCATGGCCGCTACCGAGCTGAAGTACCTTTCTTGGAAGGTGGTCTTTTTGATTGCAGTGACATCTGCAAGACGAATAAGCGAACTTCAAGCTCTCTGTTGAACATCCGTTCCTAACTTTCCACAAGGATAAGGTTTTGCTTCGCACTAACACTTCTTTCCTTCCCAAAGTGGTTTCTGAATTCCATTTAAACCAGTGAATATCTTTACCGGTCTTCATCCCGAACCCAGTCTCCAATGCCGAGAGGGTTTTACACAATCTAGACGTCAGACGTGCTCTGAAGTTCTACCTCGACAGAACAAGCAAACTTAGAAGTTCTCCACAACCGTTAAGTTTGGTGACCTGAAAGGGAAACCAGCCTCGAAAGCGTCCATCTCTAGTTGGATAGCTTCATGAATTTCCAATGCCTACAAAATCAAAGGCTTTCATACCCCAAAGGGCATTCATGCACATCTGGTTTGTGGCAAAGCGGCTGCAGTTGCCTTTCCAAAAATACAACCCTTGGAGTCCATAGCCAGGGCTGCTACGTGGGCTTCCCTTCTGCTTTTTGCAGACATACTGTCTTGACCTGGTCTCCCAGGCTGATGCCCAATTCGACCAGGCAGTTCCTAAAAATCTGTTCCAATAAGTTATTTTTCATCCACCTATAGTTCCTATGGTCAGTGCTTGGGAATCTCCCACAAGTATGGCGGAAAGGGGACGGGATGTAGGAGTATGAGTTACTTTCCATAGTGACTACCTTATTCCTAGTTCATAGTCAACTTTCTTCCATACGCCAGCCTGCCGTCCCCTCTAATAAGTATCCTCTATTGTTGCTAAATGGTCCTGGTGATAGAAAAGGACTGAAGGCGATGCGCGGGTTTGCAACCACATGCGGTTGCCCTGCGTAAAAATAAATGGACAACAATTTTTTGATGCTATTAAAAAATTGCTCCTGTCCCGAGGGACGGAATGTCCCACAAGTATGGAGAAAATGGGACTATGGACTTGGTAGTAAGGTAGTCACTACAGTGAATAACTTTGTCCTTCTTTACAGTACGTGTCAACACCATCCGAGAGAACGTGGGTTACCAAAGACAGAACTTTCGTGAATGGGTCTAAAATGTCCTCCTTGCCTATTGTCTACTCTCGCACTATCCATATGTCTCTATCACAGGGGTAAAAATTCCAAGCTACAAGCTAGTAGCCAGACAAGTTACTCGCACCACAGCATGAATGCTCGTTCATCACATGAAAAGGGCACCCATTGATCACTCACCAATGCATCTCTAGTTAGAGTGAACATGTTGTTGCCTGCTCTAGTGGTATTCAACTGAGAAGCAGGATGTTGGTCAACTACTCACTCGCCAAGGATGTTCTCGGGCACAGGCAGTCCAAACCTGCCATTAACCTTCCTCTTTTATTGTCAAAACAGTAAGTGTGCAAACACCCACTAAACTGGAGGCACATTTCACACAAAAATGCCTATATGCTGACTGTATAGTGAAATGTGAAAAACTCTATACTCTAAAAACTGTGCCATCTTTCTAACCAATTCGATCCCAGGCAAACACATTTTAAGATCTCGTATGATTCGTTTTTGATCCTTCTATTATGAAGGGTTTGTATGAGAATTACAATACAATTCATCATATTTGTATTAATTGGGGATTGGAATTATTGCTCGAGTCTCTGGCGCCAGGTATCCAATCTGGGCACCTTGCTCGGCCAGCGGTGATAGGCTGCAGACTTCTGGCATTTCTCCAGCATGGGTCTCATGAATATTCCCCGTCGTCAGGCTGGGAATCCTCGGTAAAGAAAAAATAATTATCGGTTTCATTTCTGATCTGTCTTTCTTAGTAGTAACCAATCACTGGTCTCTGGGTCATACTGCCCTCTCCCTAAGCCCCTCCCCTGGCAGCCATCCTCAGATTTCTACCGCACGTTCAAGTGTTGGGAGTCCTCGGGCTATAGCTCTCATTTATTCGGTAAATCGAGCCTCAAGCTCCTCCGTTTCTACTTCCGATCAACAGGGACCCGTTTCTGAATTTTCTACACCCCTCAAGGGCAAAGTTTTCATAGAGTACGCTTCTTGGTGTCCAGAGACATTGAGGCCTACCCCGTGGACATGGCCCAGGACAAGGGAATCTCGATACCTGGATCCAAGCTGTTCAGGAACTGCCCTGGATGCGGATTGCAGAATGTGTTCAAGGAGGACGAGCATTCTAGATGCTTCTACTGCCTTCATGAAGACAAAACGCACGTGGAGAAGGAATGTGCGTTTTGCAAGAATGTCGGAGTGGACCATGAGGGATCGACGGATCAGCCTCACCAACTGGCTGGAAGGAAAGAGCCCCGCTGTAGGTGAGAAGAAGTGGTCTGAGCGGTCTTCTAAGTCCTTTGAGGGCGCTCTGGCAACGGGTGCCCAACAGAAGGCTAAGCACCACAAGTCCGCGGGCACCGGAAGCGCCGAACGGTCGGGCTCCTCGGCTGCCAGGCAGGGTGCACTTTCACCGACGCCATCAACCACGAGCCAACGCTCTGGCTCGGGGAAGAGGAAGTTGGAGATCCCGGGTAAGCTTCTGGAGAAGCCCCAGTAGATACCCGATGGAAACAGCCGAGGGGGATCAAGGTGGTGTCCCTCCCTCCAAGATGAAGGCCTCAAGCACGCCAAAAGTTCTGAAGGCCCTGATTCACCCGGCTATGGCCTCTATCGAGGGAGTCGTGAGGGCCCTGGCAAAGCCTGTGGAGGCTACCCCAGTGGAGACTACCTCGGGGCCCAGAGTTTCCCTGCCACCGTGGAGGGAATTCTCTTTTCAGCCCATCAATAAGACCCCGGTGGAAAAAGAGGGGGGGTGGTCATCGCAGACACAGCCTCTGAGGAGGAGCTGGTTGGAGTCGTGCAAGGCCTCATCAAGAGGTTTGAGGAGGTCCGGTCCCACGGGAGGAACCCCGAGGAGGCAGACGAAGAAAGCGACGGTGGCGCTGACGAGGTTCCCGAGGAGGAGGGGGCGCAACCATTGTGTCCGTCACAGCCATTGTCGGACAACTCGGCAGTCATTTTGATGGCAATCCAAACCTTATGCACGGAGAAAAGGACGAGATTGCCTCTACCCCCAACGGACGACCCAGCAGAGCCGGGCCTGTCGGGAAGCCCTACAAACAAGCGGAGGAGAGTTCATCCCCCCGCCTTTCCAGCCCTCATGGCGCGCTCAGCCTTCATCTCCTTCCCCCTGATCCTAGGGATGACACCGGAACAGATGCAGCCACGACGGGGACGGATGACGACGGTGGTGACGACGGGATGGGCCTTCCATCACCACCCCCTCGGGCCTGCCCGCCTGACAAAATTGGCTCCTTCCACACCATGATTTCCAGGTCATCCGAGCTCTTCCAGCTCTCCCCCGAGGAATAGAAGGAAGGCTTCCTCCATCAACGGTGCGAGGCCAAGAGTCCTCGCTGTGCCATTGCTTGATGACATCTGGGACGAGGGACTTGCTCTCCTGAAGAACCTGTCCACCACGCCTGCCAAGAGGGATCGGTACGAGAAGTAGTACTGGGTCCCCGATTCCGCCCCTTTGTGCCTAATGGTGCAGCCGATCCCGGATTCGGTTGTCTCCGTGGTGGCCAAGAAGAAGGTGGCGGGGGTGACGGCTTCGACTTCAACCTCTCCACCTGACGGCGAGGGAAAGAAACTGGATGCTATGGGACGACGAGTCATGTCGTCCACGGGGATGACAATTAAGGCGGTCAACAGTCTACCGATTGTGGCCCGCTATGACGGAGTTGTGGTACAAGTTGTGGTACAAGATCACCTCCCTGCTGGACTTCCCACCGGGCGACAAGAGGGCGGACGTCCTGGGGATCCTCCAGGAAGGTGAGGTGGCATCAGACCACGCCATAACGGTGGCCACGGACACCGGGTTCAGCCAGTTGGGCAACGGTGTTTGCCTTCGATTGCAGGGATGGCTCAAGGCAACAGATTTCCGCCAGGATGTGCAGACCAGAGTTCTGGACATGCCCTTCGACGGGAGCAACCTGTTTGGAAAAACAGTAGATGAGTCACTTCAGGCCATAAAGACCGTCACGGAGACGGCTCGGGCCTTGGGAGTTTTGCAGCAACAACTGCTGCCCTTTCGGAACTCCAGAGGCAAGCAAGGTGCCTCCAAAGGATTCGGCGGTGGCTCCTCAACGTACCGCCAGGCAGCCCGTTCCTCGTCACAAGAGGCCTACAGAGGGCGCGGCAAGTCAGGAGGACCCTGTCACCAAGGAGGCTAGGGCGGCAAGTCTGCCTCCAAGCAGGACTGAAGCGGCCGGGGCGTCTGGCCCCCACCTGAGCACCCCGGTGGGAGTCCCCATTCTAAAAGGACACAAAGTCTCGGATTTGTAGTACAACGGCGGCACTACCAATTCAAGGCCCTGCCATTCGGATTGAAGTCGGTGCCCAGGGTATTTACCAAGTGCCTAGCGCCACTGGTGGCGCGGCTGCGCCTGCTAGGAATCCACATTTACCCCTAACTGGACGATTGGCTCATCTGAGCAAGGACAAGGGAGCTCGCCGTCGAGCACACAGCGCAGACCGTCCAACTGCTCACAGACCTGGGATTCTCCATCAACTTCCCCAAATCCCACCTGGTTCCGTCGCAGTTCGCATTGTTTTTGGGAGCCAAGCTCGATACAGTGGCACAATTGGCTTACCCATCGGAGGAAAGGACGAAAGCCATCCTGGGCAAGGTGCAGCGCCTGCTGGCCACGGTCCATCAAGTCACTCCTCGGCATGATGTCCTCTTGCATGTACCTGGTGCGCCTATGCAGCCTGCGGATACGTCCCCTGCAGGAGTTCCTCGGCGCCGTTGGATGCGGGCAGCTTCGAAGACAAGATCCCGCTCCAAGGAGATCTTCCGCCAAGTGATTCGGTGGTGGGGCACCCGTGCACACCTCGCGGCGGTCATGGACTTTCAGACCCCAGCACACCAGGAGACGGTGACGACGCATGCCTCCCTGGAGGGTTGGATAGCGCACACCAGAGATCTTCACGCGAGAGGCCTTTGGCTCCCAGAGGAGAGGTCACTCCACATCAACATCCTGGAGCTCCGAGCAGTGTTCTGGGCTCTCAGGTCATTCCTCCCGTCCCTCAAGGGCAAGGTGGTAAGGATCTTCGCCGACAACACCACCACAATGTTCTACATCTGGAAGTAGGGAGGAACCAGGTCCCCGGCCGTATCCAAGGAGGCCCAGGATCTGTGGCATTGGGCTGTTGCCCAGGGGCTGTTTCTGATACCCTTCCACCTAGCAGAGATAAAGAACACCGTCGCTGACTCGCTGAGCAGGGATCTGCGCTCATGCCACGAGTGGGAACTGTATCTATGTAATCACATGTGACCAGTTCATGTCCTCTGGTATTGGTTAAACACAGGGGTTAATCACTCATCATAGCCCTTCTCTGTTTTCCCTCCACCCAGCTCTTCGCTGCAGTTTAATGCACCACATCCCAGATGAGGAATTCATCAGATTCCAAACATCCATAGCCCCTGGCTCCCACTAAGGACCCAGTCCGGTGAAAGGTCAGAACTTGACCACCAATAGGAGTAAACTAGTGTTTTTAACTATTTGGGTCCTGTTCCTTTGAATGTACATGGCTTTTTTTAACCACTATTCTTTTACATTATTTTACATTACATTATTATATACACCATATGTAGTAACCTTAGTTCCCCTTTATTTTCTACAGGGGATTCCTTTCCTTGGCTCCATGAAGAAGGCTGTGACCCACTGGAAGCCGAAACGTCCTGGGACACTCTCACCCCCTTGTGGTGGTGTTAGGTCCCCTTAAAACCTTAGTTTAGATTCATTTCAGTGACGTTGATCCATTATTTTGGTCACCCTTTAGCCTGGATATGTTAGACCCTCCCAAGGTCTTCATTTTAGAGGAACAATAGGTTATGTTAATTCCACTTTGGTTAGGTGAACTTGTTAAAAACCTGCTATAAAAAACATGGTCTACAATGAGAAGAACAGAATGTATTAGAAGTAATAAGCTGTCTTTGAATGTGTGTCTCTCTCTATCACTGTTACCATGCAGCATGTTCATGCATCAATTTGTTTTGGGCTTTGATCTATGCTTACATTTGTTTGAACTGTGGTCTGTTATGTGGGCGGAATGACAGTTACTTAATAAAAGCTGTTCATCCCCTCGTAAACAAGCTAGCATATGTGGATTATTATTCTCCTTCATGTACACCTACCCTAGGATATGCATAAATGTGCCACCGAAGGTTAGTGAATACTCCACAACATTGACTTGCAATAAATAAGTTGCAATTAGCTCTGACTCCTACAGCCAGGACAAAACCCCCGTTTTGTACACATTTATAGCCCTTAGTCCTGGGTCTGTGTTGGGCACTCCCTCCTGTGTATACGAGTGGGAACTGTGTCAGGACCAAGTGGATCGGCTTTTCTGACCATGGGGCAAACCCCAGATCGACCTGTTCACTACGGCGACAAACTCCAACTGCCAGAGGTTCGCCAGCAGGTTTCCCCAGCCGAGGAGCATGGGCGATGATTTCTCCTTCCCCTGGGACGGCCTGTTCCTCTATGCGTTCCCTCCGTTGCCGTTGCTACTGCGACTCGTCAACCAACTTGAGATCCCAGTGCAGGATGATTCTCGGCCATGCCGGTGCGACGAGGCAGATCTGGTTCCCGGACCTTCTGGACTTGTCAGCGCCCCCCCTCCCCCCGTCAAACTATCGACGGACGCAGATCTTCTCTCCAGAGAAGGAGGCGCCATCCTCCATCACGACATGGGGTCGCTGAACTTGCAGGCCTGGCTCCTGCGGCACTAGAGTTTGGAGGGTACGATATCCCGGCGGACTGCAAGGAGGAGCTTGCAAAGGCCAGGGCGTCCTCAACTCTCAAGTGCTATGGACACAAATGGAAGAGGTTCTCTGTCTGGTGCTGTGCACAGAACATTAACCCTCTGCGAATTACGGCCCGTCAAGTGCTGCCGTACCTGCTGTTGCTGGCCAAGGCGGGGATGGCTCATGCCTCCATCAAAATACATCTGGCGGCGATCTCCCGCTACACCAGAACTAAGGGACGATCATCTCTGTGGTCTCATCGCCTGGTGAAGGAGTTTATGAAGGGACTGTTCTGTTAATTCCTGCCAGTGAAGGCTCCGGCCCCGGCGTGGGAGCTCAACGTGGTGCTGACCAGGGTCATGGGGGCGCCTTTCGAGCCTCTGCATTCGGCACCGTTGAAGTTCCTGACGTGGAAAACCGCATTTCTTGTTGCCATCATCTCCGCACGACGAGTGGGGGAGATCCAGGCCCTATCCTGCAAGCCTCCATACTTGACTTTTCACCAGACGAGGGTGGTGCTGAGGACGCACCCCTCCTTCATGCCCAAGGTGCCGTCAGACTTCCATCTCAACGAGCCCTTGGTGTTACCAGTTTTCTTCCCGTCGCCTTCGTCGCTGGCCGAGAGGACTTTCCACTCGCTGGATATAGCTAGAACGCTGAAGTTCTACGTGGACTGCACGACGAGTTTTCGGAAGACATCACAACTGTTTGTGAACTTTGGACCTGTGAACCAAGAGATGGCCCTTTCAAAGGCTTCCATTTCCAGATGGCTCTCCGGCTGCATCATGCACTGTCACCGGTTGGCAAACCGACCATTGCTCGGCCTTCCGAGAGCCCATTCGACCAGAGCGATCGCTGCTACCACGGCGTTCTTGTCTGGTGTACCCCTGCTGAACATCTGCTGGGCTGCTACATGGAGGTCGACGCACACCTTCACAAGATTTTACTGCATCGACCGGGATTCCAGAGAGGAGTCCAGGTTCGGCCAGGCAGTGCTGCGCAACGCAACCTGTTCGCCTGAAGGTCGGCCTGGTGAGGAGGTAAGAGTTGCTTAATGTTGAGTTTATGTAATACTTAATGTTGAGCCTTGCCACCTCCCGTGGTTGTGCATGTGTGTACTGCTATGTATTCTTATATTCATGAGCATGTGAATCCATGCCAGACCCCATGCTGGAGAAGGAACAAGTTACTTACCTGTAACTGTTGTTCTCCAGCATGGGTCTGACATGGATTCACATGCGAACCCTCCCTCCTAGCCCTCTGCGGCTCTTCACTTGGTCATACTGCCACTTTATGTGCTGCCAAATCTGAGGATGGCTGCCAGGGGAGGGGCTTAGGGAGGGGGCAGTCATTGGCTGGGGGCAGTATGACCCAGAGACCAGTGATTGGTTACTACTAAGAAAGACAGATCAGAAACGAAACTGATTTTTTTTTTTTCCATTACCGAGGATTCCCAGCCTGACGGGGAATATTCATGAGCATGTGAATCCATGCCAGACCCATGCTGGAGGACAACAGTTACAGGTAAGTAGCGTGTTCCTTCCAATGAGTTTGTCCTTGAAAGGAGCGGAATGCGCAACATAGTAGGACTTGGTTCATTGCACTTTGGGAGGTATATGGATCACCATTCTTTGAAGCGCTCCCATCATCTCGGTGTACAAGCGGAGATTTACAGGCCGCCAAGTAGACTGTGACTGCCTTTTGCCTACAGACCGTGGCCAGGAGTTGACAATTCAACATCTTTTACAGAACCTGCAGTCCTTTCGCCTCCCTGTGGTCCACTCCATCCCCCCTGGGCCTGTGAAGAGTCCCTGTTCCCCGGGCCTCAGTGTGGCTGAGTATATGCAGAGGGGGGCCGGAGCAGGGAGGAGCATCACAGAGCATGGCCGATGCTGCCCAGTGCTGCCCAGTGCTGCCCAGTGCGAGGCAGTCAGAAGTGCATAAGGCCTGGTGGAATATGGTAGTATGTTCAGTTATCAATTCTGTAATTTCGCGTGGTCGTTGGTGGACTCCTACGAACACATGTACAAGAATCTTGGTGGCCTGGTAGGAAAACATTTTAGTTTCGAGCCAGTGGTCCAAGTGCAGGAAAAGAATTGGTGGAACTATGTTACCTGCTGCCTTTACACCCCACTGCCCCCTAATCCCATCAGCACGCGCAATCCAAAACCCCAAACACCGGCTGTTTATGGGAATGTTCAGTGCAAGCTTAAACTTCTTCCTACATTTTTTTTTAATTTTTTTATTTTTTAAACGAACCCATTCCGGGATGGTTTCTTTTTCAAATAATATTATAGGAACAGTACAACTTAAAATAATAAAGTAGAGGAGCAGTGCTCCAGAGCACACTACATGCAAGAGAACTTTGCTGTACTGCCCTGGAGTGTTTGGTCTCGCATTTTGGAAATGTATGAAAAGCAAATGGTTTTAGGGTTAACCTGTTGTCAGCTAATATTCCAGACTTTTCAGATGACTCGTCCATAACCTGCATATTTCGCCCAGCATGACCCCCAAGCATCCCCAGGGTTTAACGTGAACAGATTAGTTTTAAGAAAGATGTTTCACTGCTTCTTTAAATCTAGGTCTACTGTCTTCACACCACCTTCCCGTACTCGTGTCCTGCTTTTCTCGTCCTTCTCTCGGTGAAGGTCATTCCCTTTCCCCCTCTTTTTCCTTGCATTTCTGTGCTGCCTGTCGCTTTTAGCAGTTCCTGTTCTGAGAAACCAGCAAACTCAGCCGATTTTGCTAGCAGTCGTATCCATAACGATGGCGATGCATGCAAAGCTAACCACCCGCCCCCGTCCCCAGTCCCGCCGAAAAATCATATATACCTGACGTGTTAATGAAAGTAAACTGACCTGTTTCCGGTACTGCAGAAGCAAACGAAAAACCATTGTTTAAATGAAATTACGAATGAACATGTAAGCAAGGTTTGCGGATGAAAAATGCTGTACATGCTTCCCTCTTTAACTCTATAAAGGTAAATGATGTGGCACTATGCAGCAACACCACTAGGAATGGGGCCCTCAGTCAGTTCTAGAAACCCTGAGTTGTACTAGAACCTTAAGCAATATTTAGGGTTCCCTTGTTCGCGGAGATGCGTGCTATCTGTTGTTTTTCGTTTTGCAAACTCTGCAGTCCTACCACTGGAGGGCATTCTATTCAAGAAAGTGCCTGCATTCCCAATACTTCATGGTGATGACGAATCTGCCAATGGCCGAAAGTCGTCTTGTCGATATACACGGGTTTTTTCATACTTCTTGCTCTCGAGGAAACTTGCAGTTTGCACAAGGTTTGTGATTGGGTGTTCCGTATACTGTTGATACACAAGGTCCCGGCAGAAGCAACAAAATCCTCTTTCTGGGATTGAGCAGCACAAATGAGCAAAACATTTTGTGATTTATGTTGAACAAATAGAGTCGTCATTTATTTTATTTATTTATTGGACATTTTGTATGGCGCCTACACACCTGTTTCTAGGCGCCACAAGACAAGATGGGGGGGGGAGCCATGGGAATTGAAGTAGAAAAAAAGTTGTATTGGCCTTGTGACAATCCTACTGTGCGAGTGCATGACAGGGTGGTAAGTGGGATGGGGCACTGCAAGATTAAGGGGCCCTCTAGCGTGGGGGCGGGCAAGTGCTGGGTGGGCCAAGGCTGCAAGTGCCATGGGGACGTTTAGAAAAAATATGACCGGGTTTGCGCGTTTAAATCCAACTTTTCCCTCCAAGTCTAAATGACCGCAAAGTCTGCTCTCCAGAAAGGACACCGCACTGCTGAGGTGAGGAGCTGTCGCACAGGACGACTCCACGTTGAGTGGTTTCACATCGCCGTGATCACGTTAGGTTATGTGAATGGATAGACAAACACATGCCGCTGTTTGAGAATTTCTTTATGAAAAGGCAGCTCCGCGTGCTGCCTCATTTTCCAAATTTGCATCAATTGCTTCCTCTGTGGTGGCTTACGTCGGCGAAGCCTCGGCGGCTGAAGTGTTCCATCCCCAAACTCTACATGAGCCAGGCGGCACGCTGAAATTGCCACATTAAAGACCTACGGTGTGAACAAGAAAATCAAGCAATTACGCTGAGCGTCACAGAGGGGTCTCTGCAAATGGGAGGAAGATGCATTTTGGCCTTCAAATGTGGCTTAAGCTGATGTAGTATTTTCCCAATTTGTTTAACAAAAAAGAACTGTAATTTTGGAATCTTCAAATGATCTGGCATTTTTTCACTTGTAGCACAGTATTTACAACACACTCAGCAGTTTTGAGAGAACGTTGCATTCCTGGTAGCTACAGCCTTCTTTCTGGGGTGACCTCGGCCCCTTGTGTTCGCACCCCAAAAGTTTAGTTTTTAGAGATGGGCAAAGAGCAAATCATGCAGAGTCCCAGTAGCAGGACGGCTTCAAAATAGGCATCTACCCTGTCGAAGTTCCCAAGAAACTGGACCGCAAAATGTTTCTTTGCCCAAGGTGTCTGAATCCTGCCGTGATACATCGCCAATGATTCACACTTCAGACTTTCAGGGAAAACGAATTTGTGAAATAAACACAAGATAATTTTTTGTCCCTTTGAAGAATTATATTTTTGGCACATATCTGAAGCAGAATATTGGACCGTGTCTGTATAGCCAATGGTTTTAGTTTTGGACCTGATGTGCGTAAAGGACAGCACACGCAATCCTCTCCAGAAGGGTGGTTGGCGGTGGAAACTAGACCGGACTGCATGCATTAAACATGAACTGCAAACTTCCTTTTTAATAGTTCCAAACTTGGTGGGAACGTCCATGAGCCTCTTCCATAGGCGGATACGCCAACTTGCAACTGCCATGCTAGGTGCTAACAAATAGTTACACTGTCTAGCCCGTTTAGAAATAAACCTCTTAAAGGAGAATTGCAGTGTTTTTTTTTTTTTTAATGGCTCCCTGCTAAGAGATGTAGAGAGGTTACGATGCTGTTTCAGGTGTCCGAAGAATGCACTCCCTCCTGCCACCCAGAGAGTGGCATAGCATGGAGCCGTTGACTGGCAACAATATCTCTTTCGAGGCCTGTAATGTGCAAGTCATTGTTGTGCGTTTACCCGATATACTAGTCTTCTTCTTGCACCCCCCTTAACCTTTAGGATCACCCTAGTTGGTTATTTTCCCAGTTGTTGAACATGTATTAGACTGAGATGTCTAGGATTGCCAGCTGCGAGTTCTGAGAGGTGCGATATTAAGACCGGAGATATCCATGTCATGTAGGCAGTGTTGTATTTAAGCTCCCTTCTCGCAAAAGGTTTTTATTACATGAAGATGCAAGGAATCGCCATGGGCTTGTTCTGTTACCTCATGAGGTGGGGTATTTTTTGGCTTTGGGGTTCAACAGGAGGAGGAGATGGATGGATGGTTTGTTTCTGTTTATGGGTATATTATAGTGAAACTCATACCCCACACTGTGGTGGGTGTTGAGGATTCAGACGGCTGTCCTAACTGAACTGCGCTCGTTCTGTCGAGTGTCTGGCGCTTCTATGGTGATGTAAAGTGGCAAGGCGCACTTCTTCCATCCCTGCAGAACCTTGGTCATCAGAGGCGTTGGCTACGTAGGAAGACTCCCTGAATCTTGATGCACATGAAGTCTGCTGATTCGATCTAATAGACCTGGAGATTTTTTGTTCTCAAATATATTTTAGTGCAGTTGTGTTAGAAGTGCATAGAACGTTTTAAAAGAATTAATCTAACCGTTACCACTTACATATTATCATCCCCCTTCTTCCTCCTTGTTAAGGTGTGCCTCGTGCTGTTTTGTTCCTCTGTTCTGAGCTCCCAGGGGTCCACGAGGTTCAAAGGGTGTGTGAGCAGGTGAGGGGAGGAGCCTACTTCAATCAGGGTGGTACAGAAGACATCCCCAAGTTGGTGCAGACTCCCGCACCATAATCGCACCCACGATTAATACTGCATGAGGACATTTGCGAATTCTGGGTGGTATACTGATGGCCAATAAGAGAAAAGGAAATGACTGATGCCTGAATGTGAAAGCGCAAGCAAGAAAGACATAGGAGGGCACACTGGCGCAAACGAGGCGGATCAAGAAGCCAAGCAAGGAGCGGAGCAAGCATGGAGGAGACGGAACGGAACAGAACAGTAAGCATCAAGGTGTCTGGGAGGCAAAGATTAAGGCTCATCATTTATGGGCTCCAGTGTGGCATTACATTGGCTCAGTGTTTGAGCCGCTTTGCAGCTGGTACCAAGCAAAAGGTTATAGTGTGCCTCACTGTAGAGGTGCAGAATTTCTTCAGAAGTCCCCGGAGCACGCTCGTCGTGATTCCAGCATGGTGGCACCTATGACCAGGATGCATGCAGAGTGCATACTTTCATGAGGAAGTTGATGTTCCCAAGTTTCAGGAGCCACTGCAGAGGCAAGCACCCAACAAGGCTTGCCTGCCATGTTTCCGAACAGCCCTTTTTGCGACTTGCATGAAATAAATTTGCTGTGCTGGTTACACACAAATGTGCACGATAATCCATCTCGTTTTTGTTAAAACGGAACTTGCTCGCCTTCAGTATACCGTTGATATTACAATAGGTATTGGTGCCCTTAGTCTCAATGGTCTCATGAGCACTCTATAAACCTTCC
This sequence comes from Ambystoma mexicanum, assembly GCF_040938575.1. Classification (NCBI taxonomy): domain Eukaryota; kingdom Metazoa; phylum Chordata; class Amphibia; order Caudata; family Ambystomatidae; genus Ambystoma; species Ambystoma mexicanum. Next base: position 200,041,149 of record NC_090928.1, on the reverse strand, counting down.
CATGTATTTTCGAACTGGTCCCCATACTTTTCGAAGTTTCTGCAAACTGTTGTTTCGATTGAACATCACTTCCGCCATAGTCCTAACCTGCCGGTTTGCTAACGATCTATTCAAAGATGGAACTTACTCTTTCTTCCAAACATTATCACTGGACAGTCTGGCTGCGAAGAGGATCATGGCGATATCTAGGTTTATTCTTTTAATTAAATGTAATGAAAAGTAGCAAAACGTCCCAGAAAATTAAAATAAATTGGTCAATAATTCAATTCCCCAAAAAACCGATGGGGGCAGAGGTAAGTGTTAATGGGACAGAGTTGGTATGAAGGGGTATGAGGATGACCCCTATCCCTATAAAAAGATGCAGGTGTTGGTAAACAAATTTGAAAATATAAAATTTGAGATTAGAGGCATTTTGTAGATCATCATAGATCGTCACCTTAGTTTGGGGCGTGCAGCAGATATATTATACTGACCGGGAGACCCAATAAAATTAATCCCAGGTCCCAGCGGAAATCCCAACCCATGATCGTTCTGAGCATCTAAACATGCTTTCCAGATGTGTTGTAGCCTGAGACAAGCCTACTATACCCGACTAAGCCATTCCCCTATGCCCACAAACCCTCAATCATTTATCTGATTAGAGCCCATGGCATGAAGCAACATTGGTGTTAAATAGCCCCTTGAAAGTGTACACGTCTGCAGCCTGTATGTTCTTGGGGTCTAGACTGGTTTCTTATTCTAATGGTTGAACATTCAATATATTTAGACATAATATTTGTTTTCTTAAGCGCAGCTAGACATTTGTGGAGTGCTGGACTCGAGCTGCTTGAGCAAAGGGTATTTTTAAGATATCTTTTAAATACAATGAGGGGTTTAGTAGCTCCCACGTTTAATAATGCGTGTACTCCCCTGTATCAAATGGAATTACCAAATTCTCACCAATTCCAAAACATTACCTACGTTCCTGGGAGGAATTAGTCCTGTGCCCCACAAAAAGATTTGAATGCAGTAACCCTCCTTTTTGTTCCAGAAACCACCTGATGGCAGGGTGGGAGTAAAGTTGAGATTTGCAAAGGTGGAAGTCAATGGAAGGAGGTGCATCTCGGGAGACTGGATGCCATTTATTTCCTGCGTTTCTTATTCCATCCTTTCCTTGTTCTCTGTGCTCTTGAGCTACTGCTATCGCTTTTTGTCCTGCCTATCTCCTTAAGCGGTTCCTGGTCTGAGAAACCAGCAAACTCAACCGATCTTGCTAGCAGCCGTATCAATAACGATTGCGATGCATGCACTGGGTTTCTGTGTAGCGGCATAGGTCCTTTGGATTTCGGACGCCACCTAGATTTCCACATGAAGCGAACTGCGCTGCCCTGCCCGTTCTATACTCCACCAATCTTTCTGTAACTCCTTGTTGCACCGCCCACCAGGATTCTTAGTTGGGCAGCATATGCATATGTAATAGGATCTGGTTATCCTTGCATTACATCTATTTTCAGCATGGTAATAATATGCATAACGGATTTGTTTGCTCCCTCTCGAAATAAATCGAAGCAACTTGTTTTTCCTTTCTTTAAGGTAGCCAGGTTGTCATGGCACCTGTCTATTCTTTTTACAGAAGGAGGACACTAATGTACTCTTTTCCGAATCCTACCCCCTCCCCCCTCCAACAATGCTAGTGTCTCACCCCTCTATCTGGGACACAAAACAGGAGTTGTTTTAATCATAATATCTTGCTATTTCAAATAATAAATCCAGGAGTTAAAGGTGCACTCCTAACTTTCCAACACTGGGGAGGCCGTACTCTCATCGTTTAAATGAACACAGGGAGCGTGTGTACAGAAAGGTCAACACAATCTGCCTGCTATCATCTCACTAATGAGTTCATAAAAATGTGCTCAAACGTCCATCCAAATGACTGTTATAGACAATGAGTGCATACTTTTACTTTGCAGATGCAAATTGCCATTGTGCGAATACACTTTTAAGAAAATCAATCTACACCTTGGAATTGGTTGTCTACCTAAAAACGAATCTCCCCTTGAAATCTAAAGGGGAAGCAATTGTCGGAATAAAGTTGGAAATAAATGTACTAAGATGTTAGACTATCTTTATGAGTGACAATGTCTTGGTTCCTAGCTCAGGGATGAATACAATTTTATTTCTTGTGTTGATGTTGTATAATGTTATAGGCTTGGTTTTAGGAATTCTGTTTCTTTTTGGAATGCAGGGAGAGAAGCGCCAAACTTTTTTGCTATTCTCAAGTAATGAGGTTCACTGTAACACCCCAGTTCTCTGTGGTCTTTAAGGAATAAATGTCAGTTACGTTGACTATGGCAGACATGAATCAAAGGACTTAAATTCTGTACTTCAGTGTGGAATGTCTAGAGCTTCCAAAGAACTCAAATTTCAGGAGAAAATATAATGGTGTATGACGTACGGTTTATAATAAAGCAGGACACAAAATGAGCACTCGCCATTGGCTAATAATTTGTCAGTACGAAATTGTGAGCAGTGTGCTTCTAGCTTGGAGAGCAACAAGAATATCCCAACACTGAAGCGCGCTGTAAAAATCTGAAGATGGCCACCAGGGGTGGAGCTTAGGAAGAGGACCTTTATTGGATGGTGGCAGTGTGACCCAGAGGGCAGTTATTGGTTTAGAGGAGAAATGCAGTTTTAAAACAAACCTGAAACTGTTTTTCCTTTTACCAAGAATTCCCAGCCTGACGAACAGGAATGTTCATGCGCATGTGAATCCATGCTGGAGAACGAGAGTTATAGGCAAGTAACTTAATTCATGTGTAGAATTGAGGTGGCAAGTGACTTTTTATGCCGGGCTATAGCTTGCAACTTGACGTTTTTACCCATGCATATAGGATCTACACCTTTCGTTATATACTCCCTTTCAAGGACATCATTTGTAAATGTGGTTTGCCCAAAATAGTTTTAATTGCTATCTGGTATTTAATTAGACCGTTGTCCCAAGGATTAAATACTCTAGGATCATTGTACCAACTTTTGGTTTGGATTCGGAAGGCCTAGGACAGCCTGATTTAATGTAGCATCTCCAGGTAAACTCTTTTGATCTGTCCACCTAATCCCAAAATACTTCTCTGGTAACCTGGTATTGTCTTGTTAAAGGCCTCTGCTTTCAGTCTGATCTGGAAAAAGGCCTTCTTAAGGAGTGTTCCCCTTCAGCTACTTCCAGTTGGATTCCTCAATCTGCTTTTCTCTTTTCGGACGGGCCCTCTTGCTTTTCTGCTTAATGGCCCAGATGGGCAATCTTCCTGGAATCAAATGCTCTGCAAGGTCAGTGTTTGAGTAAGCATTGGCCTTTTCAAAGGTTGCACAGATGGTCGGCCTGGTGCATATATTCGCAGGGTGGCCGTTTGAGTTAACTTAAAAATATAAGGAACATAGAAACCCTGAACCTGTCGTTTTTTCGTTTCTTATTTTGAAAACTGGGCTATAATGACCTGATCTATAGAATGTCTCCTCAGTTTTGTAGATTCATTTTTACAAAGAAATTCCCCATGTCTAACACCCCATCCCACACCACATGTTTGATGGCAAGAAACGGGCTGTTTCTAAAATCAAGATTAAAGGTTGTCCCCTAATTTTAAGTGCTGGGGAAAGTCATCACCAATATTCTCCAGAAATACAGGCTGCTTGTCTACTGAAACAAAACACAACCTGCCTGCTACTATATCAATGTTACATGCACAGTGCTCACAGACATCCATTCATATATATAAAAAACAAGTCCAAATAACTATTCTGTATCAAATATACAATTTTATCCAATATGAACATTCAAATTATCACTGCTCATCAAAATGACATTTCAAAGAAAACCTGAACAATTTTAATAACTTGCAATATATAATTAGTTTTTTGTAACGCCATCAACACATTTTTGGCATCAGTGAGAAACATTAAATGCACATGTGACTTTCTTATTCAAAGCCTGTTTCTATTTTAAATGGTGGGCAGTGTTGATTTTTACCTGGGACATGTATATAAAAAATATACGTTCTATTTTTGCTACTTTGTCCATAGGTTTGAGTTTTCGATAGAAATGTTTAATTTGTAGAGCATAATAGCTAGATTAATTTAAAGGGTCACGCACAGATTATAACTTTGAGATTGAACAAGGACTCAACCCTTCATTTTCATTGGCATTAGGAGTCTGTTAATGGCAGAATCCTTTCCATTCTTCGGGGAAAAAAAGTAGGTCAATTGCACAGAAGTGGAGAAACTTTTTAGTTGCGATTGGTTTACAAAACCTTAGATATACTTTTATGGAACTATCGCATATTAATAAAACAGTATTTCACCCTATACAATTCTTCATAATGCCAGTATTGCCAACGACTGTTAAGGGATTTGGAGCTTTATCTGTCACAACTGGAGTTTGTACATAATAGTATGTTCATGGGTAGGTAGTTAAAAATGGATCTGACCCATACAGTGCAAAGACTAAACCTCTATGAAAGACACTTCCCAACACGGCGTACGTTTCCCTAAGAAAGTGCGCAAGTGCTATGATTACTGATTTGTTGGTGCCTGCTAATAGAAGACACCACAAGCTTTCAGATAGTTTTATTCAAATGTCGGATATAAAGCTGTGAAACCACCGATACTTGCCTTCCATGGTTGCAGGCCACTCTAGAAGGAGATGTTTCCATGTTTCTTTTTTCCCTTTAGAGTTGACAGACTATCACAAGGTGTAATCCCTCTGAGGTCCCGCTACATTCAATGAATTTGGGATATTCTGCCTGAATCTGAGATCAAGCGTTCTTATTTTACGATCTGGAAACAAATTTAATTAATTGGGAAATCTATTAATTTTATGAATGGTCAGACTGTAGTGTTCATATACTGATTGTTTTCATTCTGGTTGCACCAATCCATATCTTTACTTTCAGTTTCACCCTATTTGGATTACAAAGTAACTTGCCACTCTTTGATCATGTCTTTTCCAGCGCTGTCAGGCATTCCATCCATTATCTTTTCAAAATAGTGGAGGAACCTATAATGCCTACAGTTTTCAAATCTTCATATAGCGAGTTTTCCTGTGTATTAAATATTTTGAACAAATATCAGTTTTTTTTATATAGGACTAACAAGTCCAAGGATTGGATTCCTAATTCTAGTGATTAATGGGATTGGTACATTTTTCGGTAGTCAAAGAAATATCTTCTGTAAGCTTCCCTCTACAATATCTAAAGAGAATTTCTCTGGAGGGTTTAGGTTCTCTAGGCCATATAACAAAGTCAGGGTCTTTTTTGCCTTGTAATACCGTACAAGGGGACATAGCGTGAATGCAAAACATTTAGTGTAAATCTTTCGCATCTGGGCTATTAATTGAGCAAGCTTACTTCTCAATCTGGCCATAAGTAGCGTTGGTTTAGGTTTTGAAGAGAGTAGGAATCCCAGATAAACTGTGTTCTAACGTATTCATAGTGATGGTGTCTAAATGCAATTTGAACTTCCAAGGTTTCTTGTCCTTCTTGCAGATCATTACATATGACTTGATTGCATACGTTTTAGACCATTAGAGGCTATCAAAAAATCGAATGCTGCCAGCAAACGCTGCAACCCTATTTGGATAGCTGAAGAAGAGCATGATGTCATCAGCAAAAGCTAACGCATCAGGCTAAGCAGCCTGCATCCTTGGCTCAGTCCCCGCAATGCGTATACCCCTAGCAGTGCTACGTGTCATGTTTAGTCTTACGTGGACTGTTGTATTCCTATGGAGGGAAATGCATACGTTTCTCGGGTAAGTGCCAGTTGAATAGCTTGTTCCATAGCACAGTATGGTCCACATGTCGATACACGCTATGTATAATGGGGTGTTTGCTTTTAAAAATGCTTTTGCTGGAGTAGGTCTACCATAAAGCGATTTTAAAAGTAAATCTCAGCCCAGCCAGAACACATTTTGGTATTTGGATATTATATTGGCCTCAGAGGACCATTTCTCAAGATCTTGTAAGAAGAGTTTTTGCACAGGGCTATAAAACGGTATCCGAGTATGCCGTCTTGGTCCTTTCTTATAGATTGGAATGATGAAGCTTTGACTCCAGGTGCTGGGGAGAATGTGCCTTGTAGTTAGTTAGTTCTACAAATAAGTCAACAATCAATTTAGAGTTTACTTTTAAACAGAGATTACTCAGGCCATCAGGTCCCATTGCTTTGGATTGTTTAGCTTTATTAATTGGGAGTTCTAGAGTTCTATTTCGCCAGAATGGAATTGCTTTTTCCATCGTGGTAGGCTCATCAAATTGCAAAGCGGACCTCTGCATACTATTACATTTCTCTTATAAGGGGAACACCAGGTATCTTGGCAGATGGGGTTCATTTGAAAATCTGCCTTAGTGACTGAAGCGGTTAACGAGGGACCAAATGTTTTTCGTGTCATTTGAAATCTGGGTGCAAGTCACAGTTCAGCTTTCCCTAAGATCCAGCTCCATCCTGTGGAGTTGTAACCAATTTGTATATATAATTTCCCTTTGCTTGACTCTGTTTAGATGATCAGATGGGGCAAAATGCATGCAGAGTACCTCATCTTAATTCTTTCTTTTTTTGAATCCTTTAGTCAATGGGTAGCATTTTTAATCCATATGTTTAGTGTTTGATGTTTAGTGTTTCATTGGCCCTAACCCCACTCATGTTGTTCCCAATTACTGCATTGTAATTATCAGGGTTTAGCTTCATATCGTCCTTCTGTAGTCTAGCAGAGGGTTATTAATTTCTCCAGCATGGGGTCTGGCATGGATTCACATGCTCATGAATATTCCCCGTCGCCAGGCTGGGAATCCTCGGTAAAGAAAAATCAGTATCAGTTTCATTTCTGATCTGTCTTTCGTCGTAGTATCCAATCACTGATCTCTGCGTCATACTGACCACAGCCAATGACTGCCATCTCCCTAAGCCCCGCCTCTGGCAGCCATCTTCAGATTTTTACCGCTTGTTCAAGTGTTGGGATCCTCGTGCTATTGCTCTCGACCTTTAGTGCTTTTTTGTGCTTTTTCTTAGGAAAATGTGCTCTTTTTCGGTCAAAAGAGCCTCGAGCTCCACCGTTTCTTTATCCGATCAACGGGGACCCGTGTCGGATTCTTCTATGCCCCTCAAGGGTGAAGATTTCGTCGAGCCACGCTTTTGGAGGACTCCAGAAGTTTCTCAGGCCCATCTCGATCATGGCCCAGGTGAAGGGAAGCTCGACGCCCGGAAAGCTGTTCAGGGTCTGCCCTGGATGCCAGCTTCAGAATGTCTTTAAGGAAGACGAACACTCCCTTTGCCTCTACTGCCTGCATGAGGACAAGACGCACGTGGAGAAGGACTGTGCGTTTTGCGGCAATATGTCGGAGCGGACCATGAAGGACCGCCATCTGCGTCTCGCCAACTGGCTGGAAGGGAAGAGCCCGTCAGGCGAGAAGAAGAAGTCCGAGCGGTCTTCTAAGACCTTTGAGGGCGCCCCGGCGACGGGGGTCCAACAGAAGGCCAAGCACCGCGAGTCCGCTGGCACCGGGAGCACCGAACGGTCGGGCTCTACGGGCGCCAGGCAGGGCGCATCCTCCCCGGCGCCATCAACCACGAGCCAACGCTCTGGCTCGGGTAAGAGGAATGCCGAGCACCCGGCAAAACTCCTGGAGAGACCCTGGTCGAGCTCGAAGGCCCCATCGGAGGGGGAGCGAGGCAGTGACCGTCCCCCAAGGAGAAGGCGGTGAGCGCACCTAAGGTGGTGAAAGCCTTGATCCACCCGGCCAAGGCCTCTATCGAGACAGTCGCGGCGGCCCTGGCTCAGCCTGTGGAGGCTACACCAGTGGTGGCGACCTCGGGGCCCAGAGTCTCCCTGCCACCGCGGAGGGAGTGCACTTTCATGCCCATCGACAGGACCCCCGTGAAACCTCCGGAGAAGAAAAAGGGGGGGGGCAGGAGGTCGTTGTGGATTCGGCCTCAACCTCTGAGGAGGAGCTGATTGAAGTCTTAAGCCACGGCGTTGGCGTGGAAGAAGACCAGCCCGTCGCGAGGGACTCCGACATAGGAGACGACAAGAACGTCGAGGGTGCCGATGGGGCTCCTGATCGCCCGTCAGACTCCCCTCAACCAGTGCCGCAAGACAACTCGGCGGCCATTTTGTTGGCTATACAGTCCTTATGAGATAAGGACGAGATTGCCGTTACCACCAACGGAGGAACCTCTCCCGACGGGAGACCCGGAGCCAGGCCCTTCTGGGAGCCCTCTGTCAAAGAGAAGGATTCATCCTCCACCTCCTTTCAACCATTGTGCCCTGCTCAGCCCTCCTCCCCGTCCATGACCCGTGGGGATGATACGGGGACTAACACGGCCGCGACGGGCACAGACGACTAGGTTTACGACGAGGATCTCCCGTCGTCACCTCCTCCCCGGGCCTCCCCGCCCGACGAGATTGGATCGTTTCATGCCATGATCGCCAGGGCATCCAAGCTTTTCCAGCTCTGCCCGGAAGAGAAGAAGGAAGGTTTCCTTTATCAACGGCTCGAGACCAAGAGGTAGACGGTCCTCGCTGTACCTCTACTGGACGATATCTGGGATGAGGGTCTCGCCCTCCTCAAGAACCTATCCACAACGCCTGCGAGAAGGGATCGGTACGAGAAGAAGTACCGGGTCCCGGACGCGGCCCCCTTGTGCCTTCGGGCACAGCCGGCCCCAGACTTGGTCGTCTCCGCGGCGGCCAGGAAGAAAGCAGGGGCGGGGGGGCCCCTCTGCCTCAACGTCAACCTCCCCGCCGGACGGCGAGGTAAAGAAATTGGACACGATGGGACGCAGAGTCATCTCATCGGCAGCGATGACGATTAAGGCTGCCAACGCCTTGGCTATCGTAGCCCGCTACGACAGGGAGTTGTGGTACAAGATCACCCCCCTGCTGGACTTCTTACCAGATGACAAGAGGGCGGAGGCCCTAGAGATCTTGCAGGAAGGAGAAGTGGCGTCGGACCACGCCATCACGATAGCGACGGACATCGCTGACACTGGGTTTCGCCAGTTGGGCAATGGCGTGTGCCTTAGACGGCGTGGATGGCTCAAGGCAACGGACTTCCGTCAGGACGTGCAGACCAGAGTCTTGGACATGCCGTTCGACGGGAGCAACCTGTTTGGGAAAACAGTGGACGATTCCCTACAAGCCATCAAGACGGACACGGAGACGGCCCGGGCTCTTGGTGTTCTCCAGCAACGACGGGCGCCCTTTCGGAGCGGCGGAGGCAAGCAGGGTGCCTCCAAAGGTTCCGGCGGCAGATTTTCCACCTATCGTCAAGCGGCACGTTCGTCGTCACAGGAAGCCTACAGGGGACGAGGCAAGTCGGGCGGACCCCGCCGTCGTCGCCAAGGAGGACAAGGCGGCAAAGCCTTGTCGAAGCAGGGCTGAACCGGCCGTGGGGTCGGGCCCCCACCGAAGCACCCCGGTAAGAGGCCGGCTGGCGAGCTTCGTCAGCATGTGGGAGTCCATCTCCACCGACCGTTGGGTGCTGGACACCCTGACCCAGGGTCACGCGCTCACGTTTCTAAAGAAGTGCCCGCGCGTCCCCCCCCCATAGCCAGGAAGGAACATCACGTCCCTCAACTTCTCTTGGAGGTAAAGGCGATGCTCAAAGGCGCCATCAAGCTCGTCCCAAAGAGGCTTCGGGGCTCCAGAGTTTACTCAAGATACTTCCTCGTGAAGAAGAAGACGGGAGGATGGCGCCCCATCCTGGACCTACGACGACTGAACAAATTCATCAAGGCACAGAAGTTCCGGATGGTCACCCTCCAGCACGTCTTGGGTCAACTGGAGGAGGGCGATTTCCTGTCGTCGTTGGATTTGGAGGATGCTTACTTCCATATCCCCATCCTAAAGGGACACCAAAAGTTTCTCAGATTCGTGGTCCAAGGGCGTCACTACCAGTTCAGAGCCCTTCCCTTTGGATTGAGGTCGGCACCCAGGGTGTTCACCAAGTGCCTCGCACCGGTGGCGGCGCGGCTGCGCCTGGAGTGGGTCCACGTCTACCCTACCTGGACAACTGGCTCATCCGAGCAAAGACAAAGGAGCTCGCCGCGGACCGTCCAACTACTCACGGACCTGGGATTCTCCATAAACTACACCAAGTCCCACCTGGTGCCCGCTCAAGACGCACTGTTTCTGGGAGCGAAGCTCGACACAGTGGCGCTTCTGGCCTCTCCGTCGGAGGAAAGGACGAGGGCCATCTTGGGCAAGGACCAGCGGATGCTGGTTGCGGACGCGGCCAGGGTGAGGTCCATCAAGTCCCTCTTCGGAATGATGTCTTCTTGCATTTAGCACATCCGCCTGTGCAGGCTTCGGATGCGCCCGTTACAGGGGTTCCTGGACGCTCGCTGGATCCAGACGACGGGCAGCTTCGAGGACAGGATCACACTCGACGATAGCTTCCGACGAGCGATCCGATGGTGGGGCATCTGCGAGCATCTGACGGCGGGCATGGACTTCCAGACCCCGGGCCACCAGAAGACAGTGACCACGGATGCCTCCCTGGAAGGGTGGGGAGCGCACAGCGAAAATCTGCACGCGAAGGGCCTTTGACTGCCGACGGAGAAGTCCCTCCATATCAACGTCCTGGAACTCTGTGCAGTGTTTTTGGCCTTCAGGTCCTTTCTTCCATCCCTCACGGGAAAGGTGGTGAGGATCTTCACCGACAACACCACCACCATGTTCTACATCAGGAAGCAGGGCGGTACCAGATCCCCAGCCCTGTCCAAGGAGGCTCAGGATCTGTGGCATTGGGCCGTCGCCCAAGGGATGTTTCTGGTGCTGTTTCATCTGGCAGGGATAAAAAACACCATCGCCGACTCGCTCAGCAGGGAGCTGCGCTTGTGCCACGAGTGGGAACTACGACAGGATCTAGTGGACCGCCTCTTCCGACGGTGGGGCACACCCCAGATCGACCTGTTCGCGACGGCGACGAAGTCCAAGTGCCGGAGGTTCGCCAGCAGGTTTCCCCAGCCGAGGAGCATGGGCGATGCTTTCTCGTTCCCCTGGGAGGGCCTGTTCCTATATGCGTTCCCTCCGTTGCCGCTGCTGATCCGGCTCATCAACCAGCTCAAGAGGTCACGGTGCAGGATGATCCTCGTCGCACCTGCGTGGCCGAGGCAGATATGGTTCTCGGACCTTCTGGACTTGTCAGCGTCCCCGTCAATCAAGCTGCCAGCGGACGCGGATCTTCTCTCCAGGGAAGGAGGCGCCATCCTCTATCACGACCCGAAGTCGCTGAACTTGCAGACCTGGCTCCTGCAGCGTTAGAGTTTGGAGGTTACGACATACCGGCCGACTGCAGAGAGGTTCTTGCAAAGGCCAGGGCGCCCTCAACTCTTAAATGCTACGGACACAAATGGAAGAGGTTCTCTGTCTGGTGCCACGCACAGAAGATTAACCCTCTACGGATTACTGCTCCTCAGGTACTGCCCTACCTGCTGACGCTGGCCAAGGCTGGGCTGGCGCACGCTTCCATCAAGATTCATCTTGCTGCGATCTCCCGATACACCAGAACCACGGGACGGACGTCTTTGTGGTCTCATCGTCTGGTGAAAGAATTCATGAAGGGACTGTTCAGATCGTTCCCGCCGGTGAAGGCCCCGGCCCCGGCGTGGGAGCTCAAAGTGGTGCTGACCAAGCTCTTGGGACCTCCGTTCGAGCCTCTGCACTCAGCTCCGTTGAAGTTCTTGTCGTGGAAAACAGTGCTTCTTGTGGCCATCACCTCCGCACGACGGGTGGGAGAGATCCAGGCCCTTTCCTGCAAGGCCCCTGTACTTGACTTTTCATGACACGAGGGTGGTGCTCAGGGCGCACCCCTCCTTCATGCCCAAGGTGCCGTCAGACTTCCACCTCAACGAACCCTTGGTGTTGCTTGTTTTCTTCCCGTCGCCTTCGTCGCCTGCTGAAAGGACTTTGCACTCGCTGGATGTGGCTAGAGCGCTGAAGTTCTACGTGGACCGCACAAAGAGTTTTCGGAAGACGTCACAACTTTTTGTGAACTTTGGACCTGTCAATCAGGGGAAGGCTCTCTCGAAGGCATCCATTTCCAGATGGCTCTCCGGCTGTATCATGTACTGTCATCGGTTGGCAAACCGACCGCTGCCTGGCCGTCCGAGAGCCCATTCCACCGGAGCGATCGCAGCTACCACGGCGTTCCTATCTGGTGTGCCCTTGCTGGACATCTGCAGGGCTGCTACGTGGAGGTCGACGCACACCTTCACGAAATTCTACTGCGTCGATCGGGATTCCAGGGAGGAGTCCAGGGTCCGCCAAGCAGTGCTGCGCAACCTGTTCGCCTAAGGTGAGCCTGGTGAGGAGGTAAGAATTGCTTAATGTTGAGTTTTGGATGTAATGCTTAATGTTTAGCCCTTGCCACCTCCCGTGGTTGTGCATGTGTGTACTGCTATGCATTCTTTTATTCATGAGCATGTGAATCCATGCCAGACCCCATGCTGGAGAAGGAACAAGTTACTTACCTGTAACTGTTGTTCTCGAGCATGGGTCTAGCATGGATTCACATGCGAACCCTTCCGCCTACCCCTCTGCGGCTCTTCACTTGGTCATACTGCCACTTCACGTGCTACCAAATCTGAAGATGGCTGCCAGAGGCGGGGCTTAGGGAGATGGCAGTCATTGGCTGTGGTCAGTATGACGCAGAGATCAGTGATTCGTTTCTGATCTGTCTTTCGCAGTAGTAACCAAACTGATACTGATTTTTCTTTACCGAGGATTCCCAGCCTGGCGATGGGGAATATTCATGAGCATGTGAATCCATGCCAGACCCATGCTGGAGAACAACAGTTACAGGCAAGTAACTTGTTCCTTTTTATATAATTTTGATGACCAGTTTCTCTCAGGATTTGAGTTTGTAATTTTGGGATGGCTTAAACTGCGCACTAGAATAGGTGGACACATTGGTAGGTTAATTGTCAACACTAAGCATGAATGATCACGCAAATCATTTTCTACAATATGCAGAGTTTCTGCTTTCATAAACCGATCACAAGATAAATGTAGTAGATGGTACTATGATTACATTGACACTTCCATGTTGATGCGCTAGGTACATCTCCAGATATATTAGTTTACTCTACACAAATCACAGGAAACCATCAAATCATTCCATGCACTCCCCCTTTTAGGCAAATGTCCATTTTGATTTACTGGTACACAATCATTCACACAATTGCAATCAACTGCAAACATAACTTGTTTAGAGCCTGTTATACCAAAGCAGACACTCAACAATGTCATTATCTGGGCAAACAATTGGGATTGGGAAGTTTTGATTGGATTCCAAGACACATTGACAGACATAAATAAAGTGCCAATCCACAGTCCACTCGCGGCTACAACTGTCTCTGGGTTGACCACTCCTGTACATCGGAGCAGCAAGCGTTGCCTAACCCAATTAAGAAACCCCAGGACTGCCCTTTGGGCCCTTACGTTTTCTTTAAAATCGTGGAGTAACCATCTGTCGCAAGAGTGTCAGCATAACCTCTTGAAGAAATATATTCTAGTTTTCGGTGTTAGATTTCTCATTTGCTCTATATGTAAAGCTACAGTTGCTCCAAGTGTTCAATGACCGAATAGTTGATCTGTCAGAGTTAAAGGTTCATCATTAGTCCATTTGCAAGTGCTCCCATGACCGGTCTCCTAAAATTGGATTATATGACCCCTCTGGGTTAGCACAAGTGACCAGAGACAGTCCGCTGGCCCTGTGAATTCAACGTACATTTGATGGGCAAGAGCTCCCTATCAAGATAGTCAGTCCCCCAGCGTGAATAGTCCCATTACCCTGCAACGGAACATTGTGAGATATACCCATCCAAGGAAAAACGTCAATCCCTAACGACAAACATGCTTTAGTCTTGTTAAGGATTAAATTGTAGATCAGACAGGATTTTACATGTAGCACTACTGAGTCCTAATTGATCATTTGGGACTCCAGTTTGTTCCAAATCATGAGTGAAATAATCAGAGTGCAGGTACCAGAGCAAAGATGGAAAGTAACGTCTATCTATTTAGAATTGTATAATCAGATTTATGGAAAATACATTCCAGCCCCAGCATCCATAGTTGATAATTTGGTTAGTAGTTGTTTGACAGTGTTGAAAATTGATGTCTTTGGTTTAGTGGCACTATTCTCATGCCATGCAGGCGAGGCATGTCTTTGGATGTCAATCCAGGGATGGCATCAAAAACACCCATATCTTCTGGAGTTTTGAGTTTATACCGTATAGGTTTTACTGGTGGTTTAGGGTGATAGGTTAATTCTACCCCTGGCTCATCTCCAATGGACTAAGTCATCTTGTTGTGAATGTACTTAGTTTTTCATCTGCAGGCACTGTACTAAGCGTCCTGAAGAATGGTACTATTGAGGCGGTATCATCAGTCAGCTTTTTAGGTTATGTCACAACCTTTCTGGTTTTTATCCACAGCTACAAGTTCCTTCAGCTTATTTGTCCTTCTTTTTCTTTTTGTTCCATCTTTATCTTGGTTAAATTCGAGGATGTAAGGCCAGATTCACCTGTAATTAACACTGTTGTTCTGATCAGTATTTAGGGACCTTAGGAATTTCCTCAAATATTTCCTTCTCACACCTCTTACCTTTTGTGCTTTTTGTCCCCCCACCCATGTTTCCAATCGGTTGGGGTGGATATATTAATTGTGGTGCTTGTCTTGTCTCTGCACAGGTTAACACCCCAGGATGATCTGGTGTTGGTTCCTCGATTATGCTTTGGTGCTCACTTGCAATTGTTGAAGATAAGTTACTTACTTAGAAACAACCTTTTTGCTTTTCCGTTTTAAGGGGTCTAAAACACTATAGAAGATTTCTCTGTTAATGTAAACTATGGGGTTGACCAGTCAAGAAGTCAATCAATTCCTGATAAATCCCTGAATAACATTGTACACCATGTCCTAAATCAAGATACAAATTGTTCTGGTGAAAACCCACCAATTAATTAATATTTGGTTACTGCTAGAGAATATAATGTGATGCACAATCATTAATTCTAGGGCATTATATTTTAAGTGTACTGCCACAGTTTCCCTTACAGGCCCAGTGCCTGTTTAGTGGGATAGCTTGTAAAGTATTCCCACAAAGACTTTCAACAGGTATTGAACTAGTTCTTGGGACCTACATCTAAATGCACTGTGGTTGCTGTACCCCTTTTGGTGTCTTCTAAAGGCCCAGGACAGGTAGGAACATCAACGGCTCCAGGCAGCTCCACCAAGTAAGCTCTACTCCCATAATTTTCCCTGGAATTGGTCCCAGGCAATCTTGTCTGGCTTGAGGAAAGTTTCTGCTTTTGATTCACTCTGGCAAATGCCATCTTAAGCAAGATTTCCACTGGTTCTTTTCCTACTGGAACCTCAATCGGCTCCTGTCGGCCAATCTTCCTTCCTCTGCAGTGGCCTCCAGGAACTCTCTCAATTTCCTGTTTGGCCTTAAATTCTTGATAAACTCCATCCTTGCAGTGTTTGGCACAGCATTTTCTGATTGGATGGGGGCCTTGGTTGGATTTCTTCAGCTATTTTGATTGGTCCAATGTGTTTTACCATGTGATAAGGAAAGGTTTTCCTTTTCCACCCTTCACAATTCTAATCAAATTGGAATGAGCTATGTCTTTCGCTTAGGCTTTCTGGTATTAACCTGTACCATTATTTGGGCTTATGTGAACAGAATCTCAAGAAAATCCAGAATTTGTGGACATCCTTAACATTCCAGTAACTGAGAATATGAGAACTCTATTGAAACATGTAGATGTATGTATAATTTACACAATATATATTGTTTATAGGCCTGTGATGAAGAGCACATTACTGAATTCAAATCTATTTTTGTTTTTAAATCCAGCAATGTGCTCCATAATTGTAGCCAATAATCGTATTATTTGGTGCTTTTTAAATTGCACCTGTTTTTCCAAGCTGGCTTTTGCATATTTATGGGAATTTTATCCATAACAGAAAATGTGCTCCACAAATGTTTTGTGACTGCAGGCCATGAAGCAGACACACGATTGGGAGCGGGCCGTTCAATATTTGACCCATTGTTCCTTATAAAAACGGAAGCTTCATGAAAATGGGTTTTTCCGAATGTAACCGCTTTAATTTCTTGTATTCTTAAGATTGGAAATATGCTTTAAATATCCACAACTATCAATATTCAGCCGAGCTAATGGATTAGTGACATATTTAATGGCTTCGCTCCTTTGCAACATAACTGACTTAGACCTTCTTCCTTAAGTACTAAGCTCTGATAAGTACAGGCCAGAATTGCCTGACTCATCCGCATTGACCATTTTAAAGTGACACGCAAGTAGAAAACAATGTTCACTTAATTTTCACTTAATTTAGACTTAATGCACACCTTATCCACACATGTGCCTCAATCGGCATGATGCTTACATTATATCACTTGACATCTTGTCTCCAAATATTAGAATGTACTTGAGTAATTTTTGTAACATGGCTGTACAAATAAACACTGTTCACATTGGAGATTTGCTGTGAAATGCTTCCTTGTGTGACCTTTACAATAAATGAGGGTAAAAAGCCAGGCAAAATGCTCCTTATTTAGTGAAATGCAGCATTCATTGTATTAAATAAACTTGACAGGCCTTTTGTCTCAATGAACACAGATTTGATACAAAGTGAATGTGATTGAGTCTGGAAAGGTTGGAAGGGCCATGGAAAAATATTGTAGTCGGGGGGAATACATTAATTGAAACTAGGTTTAATTACTTTAATGTAGTTTTAATTTCAAGGGCCTCTTAAGGCTTAAGAGGCTCTTGAAATTAAAACTACATTAATTTAAAGTAATTAATGCATTTAACAAAAATATGCATTACAACAAAAGTATCTATTTGAAAATGGCATTTTACACTATTAAAATTCTTCCAGCCAAGAATAAAAACGACTTTTTTACTCTAGCTCCTAAATGTAAAATGTAAATGAAATGAAATCCAGTTGCAGAGCTCTTCTTTGTGCAATATTCAATAGGTGCTTCTGGTTCAAGTACATTTAAGGAATAGTGCAGGTCTCATAAAGTGCCTTTAGTTGGGCAACCCTGTAGTAGACAATTATAAATATGTGGGTGTGTTCATTGACCACAATTTATGGCAAGATCTAGAGACAATGACCAAAGTGAAACAGTTGGCTGCATGGCTTCCAGCATAGGAAAGCATTATCACTATTTCAATTACCTTAAATTACTTTTCAGTAATGTCAATTCATAACACAATACTGCCTAATTTATTACACGATATAGCCTCCCAAACATGGCAGCACCGACATAGCAATTTGAATGCTTTCTACAGGGATGGATATAGGATTTAGTGGTGGTGGTGAGGGGTGGGGGGGGGATTAAAGTGGGGCAATGCACCTACTTGCAGTTCCTTTGCGAGTAGTGCTCAGAAATCGGGTTCCCTCTGATGAGGCAAGTTTTGAAAAGCATCTAGTACCTTAGAGGGTCACAGAGAAGACGTTTAGACGTGGGGGTCGGGCAATGAGGGGTTTAAAAAAAGCCTGCATGCACTTTTACAGTATTGACCATCCTTATTATGCTCTAGTTTGCCATAGACACTTACTGCGAAACATGAAAGTATGCAAACCTCTGAAGGACTGAGAATTGGAAAAACAGAGAAACAAACCAGATGCTGTCAATATTGAGAACAAAGAAAAGGGGTGCAAGAGCGGGCCGAGCAAGGAGCAACACAGCTTTATGCAAGAAAGCGAATCTTCCCAAATAATAATGATACTTCTAGGCAAATTAATAATGCCCTCCATTCACCTTTCTGGCATCCACATTTCAATAAAAAGATCCTGCACTCAACTTCAAAAGGGGCGTGTGGAGTGTTGGAAGATGAATACATGTTATTTGAGTTTACAAGAACAGATCTATCCGCCCAAGGTGGCACCATTGCAGCATCACTGTGCTGTGGATTTTGCTCTGTTGGATTTGGTAAGGTAGTGTAGTGCAAAACACAGCAAGGTGACGGGAGAACATGTGTTTGCAATGGCAGGATTGTTTGCTCTCTGGTGTCAAATGCCTCTGGAAGGGGTCATTCTGCAACAGGCTGCGCAAAAGTAAATTTTGCTGAAAACCGTGACCTCTGGCTCTGTTACTCGGAAAGATAGTGCCCATTTCCTGCTCATCCTGCTTCAGTGTTTTTAGAGGTCTTCCGAAAATACCCCAGTAAAAAATAAGCTGGTTGTGGGTTTATCTTACTTTATTGTATGTTTCAAATGGATTGTGTCCTCCCACATATTCCTCATCTTTTGATATCTTCCCTTCAGCTGATTCAGAAAACATTTTCGGCAGATGACTCAGTGTGTCGATGCGGTCGACACCATATCCCTCGAGGGCTTTCATCCCAGTTGACGGCATCCTTGATAAATATAACGGTTTTTCCATGATGGCTAACGCTTCGAGAAATACGGCAAGCTTGGTTTCTTTGTGATAACTTTGATACTAAGTACGATGGCCTAGTCTTCAACACCATTAACACTGAAGACCGGGGGAAAAATAAAATCCACAAATGTGGCACAGAGATGTCCCTCGCGAATCCTCATTATGTGTGCCTGGTGCCTTGGCACACAGCATAGGACGGCGGACTGTGAATTCTGTCAGTCCAAGACTGGTAAGGCTCTGAAAGAGCATAAAGGGAAATAAGTGGCGGGTAGACCCTCCCCACCCCCTACCCTACTAAATCCCCATTGACAACTTTATCAAAGAAAGAGGTGTCTCTCCCCGAAGGAAGAGATCAAAAAAGTTTTCTCTCCAGGAGCGGGTCACACCATTCCTCTTCCTCTTTGAAGAAGGCAAAGAAAGGGCACTATAGATCGCTGCCTTCGTCCTTATCAGATGTTAACCTGCCCAACCAAATCCTCCATTCCGGCTGAGTGGGACGAATTCATGCAGGAAATGCTTAGAACTTTCGAGAAGGATGCCCTGACCCTCTCGAAAGAGCAAAAGGCCATGCTCCTGTCGTCGAAAGCCGTCAAGAAAAGGGCTAAGGCTAAATCAGGTGTGCCCTCGAGCCCGGGACCTAAGCCAGAGACACCTCAGGAACCCCAGAGGTCTTGAGACGATGAAAAATCATCAGAGGCTCCTTTGAGTCGAGGATGAAGCCCTTTGCGGGCTCCATCAAAACCAAAATCGACGAAATTGTCTAGGGCATTAGCATTGCAGCAGTCAACACAGTTGGCGTTGAAGCCATTGGGGTCGACGCCTTTGCCCACTAAACGTTCAACAATTTCAAAACAAGTTGAAAAATCCTACAAGTCTTTGCCAAAGAAGGATTTTTTTCAAGTCTTCATCCTCCATTTATGAGGCACATGAGCCTTTGGACCACGACACACTACCATTTGGGTTGGAATTTGGCACACCGAACGCCCCAGAAAGCCTCATTTCAGAGGAATCCAGGTTAAAAGATTTTGAATGAGAATCTCCAATCGGCTAGTGGTTTTCATACATAGCCAGAACTTTAGCTTAACCAGACTCGACAGACCATGCAGATGCCTGTTATAGGCACCTTATGACAACAGTTATAGATTTTCTGGGATGGGGCAGACCTGCTCCACCATTTGAGCAAGACGAAACGACAGATTGTTGATAAAGGTCCACAGAAGGATCCCATTCTCCCATTCCATGTCACACTTCCGAAAAGGATTTTGGCAAATTGGGAGTTTCCTGAATCAAGTCCAGCAGTGAATAAGAACCTCACCAAGAAGTACAGGCCCTCAAGTAGCGACCTTAGCTATCTGTCTTAAGCACCCAACACCAGAGTCTGGTAGTTGAGGCAACGACGGCTACTTCCAAACAGGCTGCTTACCCAACCAGCCCGCCAGACCGGGATGACAAGCATTTCGACGCTTGGGCAAGAATGTAATTTCTGCTGTGAGCATGGCTCTCAAGTCTGCAAACGCCACTTGCACCTTAGCAAAGTTTACATTCACCCTGTGGGACTATACCCTGTAGCTATGGTGCTGGGGCTGACCGTATTCCCGAAGAGACGGTAAGGAGGATATGTGCGAGTCTCTACAATCAGGACTGGACTCGGCTGATGGGTATCAGCAGAGCTATGGCAGCAAGCGCGGTAATACGCAGGTTTGGGTGGTTGAGGAAGTAAAGTGTTGCACCGGATGTGCAATCCGGACTCCTAAACGTACCCTTTGATGGCACTTGGCTGTTTAGCAGCAAGGCTGACAAAAGCCTAGTGAAGCTGCAGCCTTCAAAAGTAGCAGCCAAATCCCTTGGTGCTGCCATCAGACAGCCACAATCATTTTGTCCCAGTGGATCGCCTTGAAGGGTTAAATCCTTTCGCTTCTACTCCTCAGTTGGAAGAGCGAGAGGACTGGCTACTCAAAGGGGCCAAAGAAGATTCCCTCATGCTAGACAAGGGAGAGGTACAAAGTCCGCCCAAGCAAGACTACTTTACCATCGACCGCTGCTTTAGCCACCACAAGACCACTCTGAGGCCTTAGCCCATAAGACCCCGGTGGGAGGCATTCTCTCTGCATCTGCAAGAATGGCGGGGTATTACTTGGATGCGTGGTCGTTGGAAACAGTGGTCTAGGGTTACTGCCTCCCCTTTCTAAAAAGGCCTTAGGACCATCCACTGGGGAGCCATTTATTCAATTTTCTGGATCCTTTCTTTGTGCAGGAAACTTGGATCTTGCTAGAGAAAGGTGCTATATAACCAGTACCTGTAACAGAGAGGAACAAAGGGTGGTATTGTCCCGATTTCATAATCCCCCAAGAAGGACAGATGATTGAGAACCATCCTGGACTTAAGATGCTTGAACAAGTTCCTCAGGAAAATCTCTCGGCGGATAGCTTGGGGGCAACGTGCTCACCTTGGAAGCCAAATGCGGAGCAATACAGGTTCGCTCCCTGGGTCTGTGCTTAGAAACCTCTGGGTATTAAGCACGTTATAAATAATGAATTACAATTACATTTAAGATGGTCACCCTTTCTCAGATCCTTAAGGCCCTCCAGCTCCAGGATTGGATGGTGTCATTGAAACTTAAGGATGCTTACTTTCATGTGCCTATCCATCACAGGCAAAGAAAGTACCTGAGGTTCACCGTTGGCAGTTCTCCTTATCGGTTTTGGATTCTGCCATTTGGACTGACTTCCGCCCAATTGTTTTCACCAAGCTGATGGTGGTGGTGTCGGCGTTTCTCAGGAGGGGTGTATTCATGTCTACCCCTACCTGGACGATTGGCTGACCAGGGCACATTCTCTAAACATGCCCTGGAACATCGCAGCATCACCTGCTACTCTCTCCACAGACTGGGCTTCTTCCTCGTTTACAAGAAGTCCCACATGTTACCATCTCAAAGGCTCCAGTTCATCAGAGCAGTCCTGGATGTGTCCTGAGAGGTGCGGGGGGCGAAGAGCCTCAACACCCCCGGTGAGGGCTCAACAAATTTTGCAGATGGTCACCAAATTCCAGAGTGCCCAGCGTCTTCCATCCTTTTCCTTTTTTAGGTTGCTCGGCCTCTTGGCATCCTGCATTTTCCTGGTGCCACAGGCTTGCCTGAGAATGAGATCCCTCCAATTGGCTCTCTGGACACAGTGGTCTTAATTCTCGGGCAGGATGACTGACCTCCAGGTTCCAAGCAGGATCGCATAGGATCTCCTGTGGTGGGCTTGCGAGGGAGAACCTTTTTGGCAACCATGGCCACAGTAGTTACGGACGCCTCACTCACTGGTGGGGAGCCCACGCCAACAATCTGATAGTCAGCAGTCATTGGTCTCCATCGGAGCCCAAACTACACATCATCCTTTTGGAGTGGAGGGTGATCAGACTAGCGCTGGAGGCCTTCCTCCCCTCTGTACAGGGAAAGATAATAGGATAATACAGTGGCCATGTATTACCTCAACAAGAGATGTGGTGTAGGGTCAGTACCACTGTGCAGAGAAGTAATGCAGCTCTGGTTCTGGGCAATTCAAGAAGGAATCTCCCTGATGGCAGCTCACCTAGCCGGAGAGAACGCGGCGGAGGATGCTCTGAGCAGGCAGAGCAGTCTCCCACGAGTGGGAACTAGCTCAGGGAGTCCTTCAAGAGATCTTCACCCTTTGGGAACCCCTTAAGTGGATCTGTTTGTGACCAGTAGTGTCAACCGGAAGTGCAAACTGTTCTGCTCCAGGGAATTTCCCCCACGAGGAGCTCTAGGAGACGTGTTCGTAGTGGACTGAGTTTCCACTGCTGTACGTGCTTCCTCCAGTCCCCGTCATTCCTTACGTGATCAGGAGGTTGATAAAGTTCATGAAATCCATGATACTAATTGCTCCATTTTGAGCCAAGAGGATGTGGTGCCCGGACTGTCTGGACATGTCCATCTGCCCTCCAATGCGTCTTCCACAAAGCGAGGACCTCTCGTGAGAGGAGGGTGGGGTTCTCCATCCAGAGGTCAAGACACTCCACCTTCACGCATGGTTTATAAGGATTGGGACCTCCCAGGTTACGTGATGTAGATTTTGCTTACGGCCAGAAGGCCAGCAACTAAATCCTTATACTGCTGCCTTTGGAATACATTCTGCAGCTGGTGTAGGGAAAATAATGTGGACCCTTTTCAGTGCAACCCACCTATGGTGTTGTCCTTTTTGTTACACTTGGCAATCTGGGGCTCCAGAATGGAACAATAAAAGGTAATTTGGCAGCGCTTTCAATTTTCATGTGCACATCAGAAGAGGTATCTTATTTCAAGATGCCGTTAATCATTCAATTTCTTAAAGGGCTCACTAACGTGTTCCCTCCTAGACCTTTTCAAGTACTGATTCGGGATCTCCATCTTCTGTTGAAATTTCTGATGTGTGCTCCCCTTTGAGCCACTCCATTCATGTCCACAAAGACTACTAACTTTCAAAACCATTCCGTTAGTTGCATTGACATTAGCCCGCAGGGTGAGGGAGTTGCAGTCCTTACCTAGTAAGCCTCCATTTACTATTATTTTTACAAGGACATGGTTCTCCTTAGGATGAAACCTTCATTTTTTCCCACAAATTGTTTCAGATTTTAATTTATCACAGAAATTCGTGCTTCCTATATTCTATCCGCCTTATCCTAGAAAGGAAGAGGAAAGGCTTCATAGGCTTGATCCCAGAAGGGCTTTGAGCTTTTACGAAAAGAAGTCAACATGACCAGGCCTGAGGGCTCCTTCCACAAGGGGCATGGCAGCAACTTCTGCTCCGCACAGAGGGGTGCCTATAAAAGACATTTGTGCGGCAGCCACTTGGTCTACCGTTTTCACATTTACTAAACATTATTGCCTGGATTCATCCTCTAGTCAGGAAAGAGGATTTGGGAAAGCTGTCTTACTCTCTCCTTCAAGACCTAACACTGCTTTGGGAGTCTATCGAAAGATGAGGAATATGTGGTAGGACACAATCCATTCAAAGAACATGTTACTTGGTAACGTTCTTTCGACGGGATGTTCTTACCCACCTATTTCTCATCGCCCCTCCTAACCTACCCCACTGTACAATTTCCAGGCATTACACTTTATGCTCTTTCAAAGTCTGATACTGTCTGGGACTAATTGATGTTGGTAGTTCTGCAAGAGGAAGGCGTAAAAAACAGAACTGAAGCTAACGGGCGCTGTGCATGCTATATATACCGACAATGACGTTGACTCCAAGATGGAAGCCCTCGAGGGACATAGTCGACCGCATCGACATACAGTGCCCTCTGACGAAATTCTTTTCTGAAGCAGTGGCTGGTGAAGGGAAGATATCAAAGGAGGAATATCCAGTCAAAAGAACGTTGCCAGGGGTAAGTAATTTGTTCATCTCAATAACACTTGCGACAGCCTCCGCCCTCTAGCTTGCCACCTTTTCTCTCCTCATTCCCCTTACTGCTAGATTCTCTGTTTATAAACATACAGTGAACTGTTGGTGGTCACCTCTCAACCTAAAGACCTCTGAATCTAGAACCCGCCTCCTAAATAAATTAGGATTCCATTGATGCTGACTGAACGATCAGCCATTTATCGATTCATGATCTGCGTCGCCAGATGCTGAGCATGCTGGTGAGAACATGTATGCATTCTTTGGTACCACCCATTTCATTTCAAAATCTTAACTAAAAAGCTATTTCAAAGATAAATAAAATTGCCCTTACTCACTGCCATATTGTGTTTGAACTATAAAAACGGGCTTCTTGTTTTAAGATCCCTGCACGTTTCTGTGTGAACCATTTTCTCATAAGTATCCCACTCTACCACTTACCGAGGTGCCACACACCTGTGATAAGTGAGGCGCATGCTGAAGATGATGCTGGGAATTGGAGCCTTTTCAATCCTAGTTGGCCTTCTGAAGATTAATAATCTTTCAAGCCTCGGAGGGAAATGTGCAAAGGATGCTCTCTGACAAATTGTGATCTCTTCTCCTTTTAGAAGTGCGCACAACATGCCCTCAATGTGTCCCCCGGGCCCTCCCTGGGATTCAGAGGAAGTGTAATAGGTGCAGCATCCCTTTTATGCTTGCGGTAATACATTTTCCTCAAGGACGATATTCATTTTGTTTTGTTTCAAAGACTTAAATCGTTTAGCCCTAAATAGATACTTTTCACAGCTCTATGCAATTTCCTGCCACAGATGCATGCATGGACGCAGGTGCTCACTGCCTCGTGTAACTTTGGGAGCATTACAATATGGTACAAACTGGCAATGCCGTCTGTATTTCTCATTTCAAAGTAAGCACACTTTTCTTTGGGTGGGATCCATTCTCCCAAGCACTTTCAACATGTCAGGGGAGTACGGCCATAAATATGGAACTTGGTTTGGGGACAAAATATGCCATCACTTGGCATGCTAGAGCGGATTACTATTGCTTAGATGTATAGTCCTAATTAAATGGTAAAACGGAACAACAGTTTTGGCACTGCTACTTCTCAGGGGGGACCTGATTTCTGAGCACTTGCCGATCAAAGGAACTACAAGTATGTTGCATTGCCAGCCCCGCCTTCACTAAATACTATAGCCACCCCTCTAGAAAGCATTCAAATTGCTGTCGGTGCTTCTGTGTTTGTGAGGCCATATTGTGTTATAAATGAGACAGTATTGTGTTATGAATTGGCGGTGCTGAACAGCAATTTGAGATAATTGAAATGGTGATCATGCTTCCACATGCTAGAAGTCATGGCAGCATGCAAGCAGTAGATATTTATTTTCATTGGTGTTTCCTCTCCACAGGACCACAAAACCATCAAAAGGTAGTTGCAGGAGAAACATTGAAAAGTATTAATTATTCCTGGCGTAACTTATTAATTAAGTGCACGAACAGAGAGCGAGAATTGGGCATGGTAACACTGAGGAGCAGGGATTCTAGGTGTAAATGCTTCTGATCCAATTTGTAGCTCTATTCCAGATATAGATATATATATATATATATATATATGTATGTATTTACAAAAAAAAATGCTATTGTTGACTTCCAGCAAAGACGCAGGGACACCTAAAGATTTCCTGACGAGCAAAATACTTTAATTATAATTTGTCACATAAAGAAAGTAGCAGAGAAACGACGCGTTTCGTGGTGCACACACCGCTTGATCACGTTGGAAAATTAGACCTAGAAAAGGCAACTTTAAATTAACACAGCTGTCTCTTTGGTTACACCCTGTGATAGTGTCTCATTTCAAAACAGAGTACTGTCCCTAACAAGAGTGGCAGACCTCTTTCAGTGTCTAATTGCTAGCATTGTTCCAATTGTTAAACCAATATGTAAAGTTCACGCAAGCAATACATTAAAGGCAGTTTGGTGGAGAATTGTGTATAGCCTTGTCTCAGTATACTCTTGGTTAAGAGTGTATTTTGTGCATGATGCAACATCAAACCTGATCCTGCGTTCGCGCAACAACTGCTAATGCTCATAAAAGAACATTGACATTTGCATATATGGGTACAGATATCCTATCATGTCATAAGTAAATAACCGTTCTTTGTCTTAATTCCCAAAGGCTATTGTTTGTCACAAGATGCTTTTGCAACATGCTAGGTAGATTCGTATATTATGAATCTCAGCCACCTACTGCCTATTGGACACAATGCTAAACGCTGCATTAACCCATTACAAATCCAAGCATACCTATCATGCAACCTAATGTAATGTGCAAAAATGCAAAGTTGCTAAAAAGCTCAAATATGCAGAATTTGACAAAGACCACCATAGTTGCGAGTTAATGAAGTGTATAGTGCTTGTAAACGTATTTACTGTAAACATTTTAACTTGTGCAAAAAAGCAAAGCAGTATTTGGCTATATTACATATATATAATTTTATTTAGGTCACGGTCCACTTAAATTCTAGTAAGGAATCAAACCTGAATCTGGTTACTCCTTACGTAACCTGCTAAATGCATGGATATGAACATCTAGGGGCATTCCGAGGTATCAAATTTCAGGTCTACTATGTCTCAAGTCACACTGAATTTGGTTTCTAATTTCCCCTTAGAATCCCTGTTCAAAGACATTTTTGTGAATGTGCTACAGTTTAGCATCAAATGGCACACACTCTGCTGCAATCCCTTCTAGTTTACCGAAGTACCTGCAATTCTTCTGTCCTGGGCGACCTGTGTTGTGAAGGTTTAGCAACACATTTGTCTAGTAGTACAGCATATTTGCTCTTCCTTATGGAGGTCATAGTGGAATATTAAGTTCTTGCTATGTGATTAGATGCTGGCTATGCTATGCTTCCCCGTTTCCCTGGCTGAAGGTGCATGTCTAGGCGGTTTTATGCAAACACCCTTGATAATTTCAGTTGGTGAATGCATCTACTGCCGTGCGCCCTCATGATCATCTACAACCACATATAATCTACTGCTGATCTTAGTTGGGGGATTTCACCTTGGGATCAAACTGAAGTCTGAAGCGGTCGGCATGCACAGTTCTCTTGGAAACACTGAAGCTAAAACACATTTGTTCCTCACTAAGATTAGCATAATGGTCTTTGACTTTGTATCGAATTTGGGAATTTTTGAAATTGTTCTCAATTTTGCCATTTCTTTAAAACCCTTAGTGTACAGAAGTAGGGACCATCCCCCAATTAACCCTCCCTTACCTCTGCCCATCATGTGTGTTTCAGGACTTCTTAGAAATCAGGACTCAATCACATTTTGTAATTGGGAGATTTTTGCTTTTATAAAATATTAATTTCTCCTGCAAGTTGCCATCATCTAAAGCCAGTCGCACTCTAATTTTCACTTTATCATCCAAAAACTGAAATCTCTCAGATGCTCGAATTTCACAGCACCTGGCAATACCCTTTTTTGATTATTGAACATCCACGCCCTAGAGCAGAGCAATCTCTCCCCTGTGGAGGTTGTGAAAGGAAGGAGCAGACTACTATAGCAAACCCTGCTTGTCACATCTTTGACACACTAGAGGATATAGAATGGTGATGGTTCTGAAGACGGTAGGTAATTAGTCATAGATGCGACATGAACATGTGCGGATCCCAACAAAGTAGCTGACAATGTTCCAGCCACCGTTTCCGGAAAGATGGACAGACTGAGCTGTTCGGGAAAGACTACAAAAACATCCATTGAATGAATGTGTTTTTGAGGGTTAAATCCAGTTTCCTTCTTGTAATCGCTCTCTTCAAAAAGAAATTGCTCATGCTCATTGCCATATTTTAGCCAGTGCCCTCAGAGTAATTTTGCTCAGTGTGGTCAACCTCCTTAATACAGATTTGAGCAGAGGGCCTTCCTTGGATACATTAATTTCATCTGCAAAAGACCAAAAATAGAAAAGGCCAAAAAGGACCCCTTGTCTCGATTGTAGAATTTAGAAAGGAGGATCGAAAATCTTCTATGCACTTGTATTGAGGCTGTTACCACTTTGGGCTAAGAATTCTGGAAGGTGGGATCCGACAGTCTGCATTCAGGAAAGAGTTGGGAAATGCCCCAAACATATTTTTACTCTCGATTTTCAAGAGAACTATGGGGAAAAAGAGACCACCGTTGTACTTGGCCTTTACAGTCCTGACAATGGCTTTGGACCGGGTTTGTCGCAAAAGGCTATGGAATAAACTTCTAAATTGGAGCTGTCCTACTGCATTTGTCTCGCTCTTGAAGCACCTGCATTGGAACACAAATGTACAGGTTCGTTTGAATATGGATGGCCATATGTCCTCTTTAATAGAAGCCGCCAGGAGACGCAGACGGGGTGTATCTTGGTGCAGTTCCTATTTATTATGACTATTTCTATGGCTGTAATTTGTCTAACAATAACCTTTCTGTAATTTGCAAATGTTCATTTATCTGTAACTAAGCCATGAATGTAACAAGTGCCAGGATGCCCCTGGGCTGTTGCGTGCTTTACAAATCCGAATAAACAAATAATAAATCTCATATCAGACATCAAGGATGCCCTTCAATAGACTGTAGTCCTTTCCGCCTGCACTGGAGGCTTGTTCTGTCTTTTGGTTTGGCTTACCCAGATGACTAGATTGCTGACCTATTGGGGTACAGCAGCAGCTGAGGGATATACAAGGCTACATAACTAGTAATAATCTGGAAATCAATTTGGCAAAGTCAAGGATCTTAATTTTTTATAATAAAAAAAAAAAAAGAAAATGTTCTAACTTGATTTGGTACTTAAACAGCGAGAAAGTGGAGATTGTCGAAAGGATGAACTTGCTGAGCTTTGACTTCCATACAACCTTTAATGAAAAGGAAAACGTATGACAGATTACATACCAAGGCAAGAAGAACCCTAGCAATTCAAGCTAGAAGACTCCATACGAAATATGGGTGTTACTCTATGCTTCCACTCACCAAATTCTATGAAGGAAAGATCGTGCCATCCTTCATCTATGGAGCAGAGACCTTGGGTAAACTGGATCCCACTCTATGGCTAAACGTGAGAGTACTTTCTGGAAATATGTACTCCGCCTTTTGAAATAGGTACCAGTTCAGATCATTTGTTTTGAATTTGGTCTATGATCTATGGAGGCCTCAGTCGCTTGGAAGATCTTGCCTGTGTATAGGAACATCCTGGACCCTCCGGCAGACTCCCTGTTTCTTGATCTCTCACATCTCCTCAAACCGGTCACTTAAGAACTGGAGAAAATACTGTGAGGAACTGCTGATGACTGTAAATTCAACTGCTGAATGTTAAGTCGGCAATCATTTGTTGTAGAACGAAATAGCAATGTATGAAATATAAACTCTTTAAATCACCGTCTTCAATGGAAAAAGATCTAGGAATACTGCTCAAGTGTTTGAAAGTTTCCTCGCCCTAGACGGCAGCAAATATTTTTGTGTTTTAGATTGAATATTATACCCAAGGAAGACATTTTGGGAATCGGGGCTAAGTTGATGCAATCAGAAATGCTTTGTAGATTTTGTAAAAATGGTCAGAGATCGAATCTTTAAGACATCCTGTGATTGACTGCGTCGCGTTTGCCTCGGCACGTGAGATTTGTTTTGTAGGCTATACAAAGGATTTTAATTACTAACGTCAGATGATTTTTGGTGTAAGATTTTAGAAGGAAATAATGTGTCCCCGACTACATCTGTTAAGAGTTTTTTATTGATATTACGGTTCATTGCACAACTCTTCTGCACAATTGCTCGCTATTTGCACATGTTTTCTGGTTAAACGGATCGTGTTGTATCAAATTGATGTTATGTATAGTATATTGTATATTTTCAATTGTATATTTGTAGAAGGTTTGTTTACAAGCCACGTGAATAAATGGAAGTATACAGGGCTTTCTCCTGTAGTTTAGTCATTGTGTAGTGTTATTATCAATTAATGCTACTCAATTTATGGACCTCGTTGAATGAAAAGCTGATTTGTCCTGCCGGGTGCTCGTCACACAAAGTGGTCAGCAGATCACGCTGAATTCACTGAGCTGTCTGGCAATCCTGAACCTTAAAGTTAACTCTTGCCTCTGTTCAATAGAGGGACCCCCCCCCCTGTAGGATGTCCGACTTATGGTACATTTTCAAGGAAATTTACATCCTAGAGAACAATTGCACGGAATGTTACATGCTGGTGCTGATGTTGGAGATGCGAAGGTTATTCATGAGCCATCCTGTGTCCTGCCAGAATAGTAATTGTACAACTGGCAGATCCACACGGGTCCACACAGATGTAGGCCATGCAACCCAAGCCCCGGAGAGAAGTGGCCAAGTTTCCCTGCGCGTGTTATGTACCACTTACCTTTGGCCGTAGTCTATCGCATATAATGCACTGCTGAAAGGGGAACACCTGCAAGGCAGGAACGTTTGCGGTTGTACTTTTGCAGAACGTGCTGGCAGGATAGGTTTGTCATTCTTTGAGCCAAAGCTCATGCATAGTTTTCAGAATGAAACCTTTCATCCATCGGTGAATTAGTAAAAGTTAAGAACAGTTACTACCA
The DNA here is from genome assembly GCF_040938575.1 of Ambystoma mexicanum. Classification (NCBI taxonomy): domain Eukaryota; kingdom Metazoa; phylum Chordata; class Amphibia; order Caudata; family Ambystomatidae; genus Ambystoma; species Ambystoma mexicanum. Next base: position 200,010,746 of record NC_090928.1, on the reverse strand, counting down.
GGTATTGAAAAAACTCATTAACTTGTGAAGTATTTTGGAATATTTATTTTTGGAATTCGAATCCTGTGATCCCTCTGTTTTTCTACATTTTTTTTTTTGATTATTGGTCCCTGTCCTGTTATGGAAGTCTTTCTTTTCCAGCACAGTGCTTTTGTCTTAAAGATTACTCATCCTCAAAACGTTTGACTTTTTTTTTTTTAAACGACAGATGGGAAAAACAAATGCATTTTTGTTTTCTAAGGTTTGTCCATTACTAGCTGGTGCAACAAAAATAGATTCATTTTAATTGGAATCTGTCGTTTAAAATGACATTTCTCCCCTCTGTATCTTTTCGCATGAAATTTCACACCACATCCTAATTGTTCAGATGGTAGGCGACAGATTTGCATAGCATTTGGGAATGAGTCTGATGTCTTCTTTCTACATGTATATTTCCAATTAAATGTTTGCCAGTAAGGGTTGGGTTGGTAAGTTGTGGCCCTTCAAATCAGCCTCTCCCTGATTTATTCCCACCACAAATATTCGCTCTGCCAGTGAAACTGCTATTGGATAAAAGATCAAATGTAACGTAACACTTTACTGTTTGTGTATATGTGATGGTTCTAAAATGCCATTGTTGTGTATTACTTCCATGGGAAGCTATAAACATGCTAGATCTCGAAGTGCTGTATTCCTCAACTATGACATCATAACAGTTGTTTTTCTGTGTTATGTGTAATGCCAGCGGAATTCAGAGATTCTCTCCTCTGACCCAAGGGATGCCTAAGGTGCTGATCGGACTGTTTAAAAGCCTGCCAATCGCAGAGTGCAGCACTGCTCTTTAATAGTGCTGGAACAGCTGGTAGCCTGACAAGTAGACCCATTGCTCCCAGCGCTTTCCTCTGCAGATGGCTTTTCACTTTCAGAGGCCTGCTGCTGAGCGCAGCCTTCCACCCTGACAGGGCTGCAGATGGGACCAAGGGGCCACTTTTCCAGCATTGCCCGAAAATGCTCTAAGCCAAAGCAAAGGGAATGGGGATGGAGGGACGGAGGCGAGGAAGGGAGGGAGGGAGGGAGGGAGGGAAGGTTGAGTGAGCGGTCTGTTGCTGGCAGGACTTGGAGTATGCTTTTTGGGGGGGCAAAGGGAAGGAAGGAATGAGGGCGGCACATGTGCGAGTTGGGAGGATAGTCAAATGACGGGTGTATAAATCCTTTTGGGGCATGGGGGAGGGAACTTCACAAATGTGGTGGGACTGAGTGAAAGTCATCATGGCCCTAAGAGAACACAATTAGTGAAATAAAGTTGAAGATAATGAGGTCCCCGGGCCCAGACAGCCTTGTGGATGATGCAGAGGGATTTGAAGTTAATCAGTGCAGCAACCGGGAGCATGTGAACACTTTTTAAGGCAGGAGAGATGCAGTCCCTGGGCTTAAGGCCAAGGATAAGTTCTGCTGCCCTATTCTGGATTCGCTGGCGAGGTCGCAGAGTGGAAGAGGGTAGATTCAGGAGAAGGCTATTGCAATAGTCAAGCCTAGAGAACTAGGGCTCGAGTAACGCTGCGCCTTTGGGGAAAAGTGAGAAAAGGGAAAATTCCTTTGAGAAGGAATAGCTGAAAGTGAGACTTCTTGGCAATGTCCTGAGTGTGAGGGATGAAGGCGAGAGAGGAGTCAAAGATGAGCTTCTGGCTTCAGAAGTAGAGCCCATCGAGGAAGACCGCAGGGGGTCCTGGTGGGAAGGATCTCATTTTTACAGGCGTTGAGGCAGAGATCATTGGATGTGCCCCAGGACTGGATGGCAGAGAGGCAGTCGGGGATGATGGAATGTGCAAGGGGGGTCAGCAGGAAGTTTGAGAAAGAGTTGTGTGTCGTCTGCATAACACTGCGAGTTTTGGGAAAAGGGAGATCAGGCGTGCCAGCAGAGCAAGGTACATGTTAAAGAGCCAAGGGGAGAGGATAGAACCTTGAGGGACACCACAGGTGGAGATGGAAGTAGGAGAGGAAAAGGAGCCCAGGATGACTTGGGATGAACGGTCGGTTAGGAAGGATGCCGGCCAGTCCAGTGCCCGATCCGAGATACCAAGGGTATTGTGGAGTCTTTGTTTGAGGATGGAATGGTTCACTGTGTCAAATGCAGAGGAGAGATTGAGTAGGATGAGGACCGCTGGGTAGGGTCCGGAGATGCAAGCAGTTCTTCACAGGTGTTCAGAAGAGTAGTTTCCGTGCCTCTGAATGCTCGTAATCCAGATTAATGGTCGTGGAGACCACCAACAAGTTTGGTGTGAGCAGAGTTGGGGCAAGGCTAGCTTCTCCAGCTATTTCCCCAGGAAGGGGGCGATGAAAATAGGGCGGTAGTTGGCAGGGCAGGTAGGGTCTGCTGAAGGTTTTTTTCAGGAGGAGGCGCACAAGGGAGTGCTTGAGGGGAGAGGGGAAAGATCCAGTGGCAAAAGAGTAATTGCAGAAATCGGCGAGTGGGGGGGGCAAGCGAGCCAATGTTGTCCTTGATGGTTATGGATGAGCAAGGGGAAACCTGTTGGGAAGAGGGGTTTATTCCAACTTGGTGTTCCAAGTGATGACATGAGCAGCTCTAGCTGTGCCCTTATTGTCAATTGCTTGTCAATTAACACTTGGAGTGGAACAGATCTGCATTTGCAAGCTAAGAAACGTGATGCTAAACTCTTTGGTTGTGAATCTCACCACAGTTCATTTGGCATTTTAGGACAATAACATCTACCCATTTGTATATATTGTTTGTGGCATTTTGCTTGTTGAAACTATTTTTCCAGATTGGTTAATGTTGAGATGGTTTTCTAAACTCTGACCTGGTAGGCAGAAGTTTAGGAGGCCACCCTACTTTTGTGGAACAGGGGAACCTTCTGTACAAGCTAGACCAATCTGGGTAGCTTGGTGGTGGTCACAACTAAGTCTCAGGATGGGTGAGATTGAATGCAAGCCCACAATGAACAGACACAGTAAAACTCCACAAAATATTCTAAGACGAGTGTATATCAAAAAAACATATACATGGATTATAGGCCTAATAATTAAACATGAATAAACTACAGTAATATAAAAGTTACTACTCACGCCTTTAACTATTTAACATATATACAGTTACGTTTGCCAATATGCAGTAAAGGTGAAAACACAGCCACAACCTGTAACAGAAAGATAGGTTAACACATATTATGCATTACTTCTTCAGAATTGATCCCTAACTTAAGCAGCCCTTGTGCTCAAAAGTACAGCTGTGCGTTAAAAACGTGTGATTGTGCATAATGAGAAGAAAGCGGGTCCTCTTCAGGGAGCTGTAGCAGTTAAGGAAGGGGCTTGAGGTGATGAAGAACAGTGTCCCACTATTCGAGGAAGGTCTACCCTTCAGGCAGAGCAACTTTCGAGTTTAGGGAATAGCTAGGAAGCACAGCTAAGGTGAGGATCTTTTTAGGGGGGCCAACAGTAAGTGATGCCAAGTACTTGCTGACCATCGATACAGTCTGAGCCAAACTTTGACAGTTTGACAGTCTAGTCCTTGTCGCTTGCAGGTTCCACCCCTGCATTTGCACATAGCTCCGGGTCTCAGCAGCTGCAGGACGGGACGATCGACCGTGGCGGGACAGTAACCTTTTCTCAGCTCATGATGGAAGAAAAGACAGTTCCAGTGCAGCACCTCTCAGTGCACAGAGGGCAGACAGGCAAGGCTGCGTCAACGACCAGACCAGAGTGATGCAGGTACCGCAAATGCTCACAGCGTGGCGCACTCTCCTAAATTGTGACCCAGAGCAGCTAGGACTACGAAATTTGGTGAGATAGGTCCCAGGACCACAAGCTAGCGATTCCTCCAGTCTGGAGTGTCAACTCGGGACGGCGGCGCTCCTATGTGATACCCTGTGTTCGAGCTGGTCTGTTCCGCTGAAGGGCCCAGGAACATTTCCATTGAGGCTCTTTTGGAGGGTAATCGGCAGGTGCCAAAAGTAGTTGTTCCCACTATTCCAAAGGGTCAAAGCGCCCATGTAGGCCTTCTGTGATTGATGCAAAAACAGGGGTCTGACGGGACAACAGCGGGCTCAGGGTGCCAAACCTTCCACCACGTGTCTGGTGGTTCCACGGGTCTGCTTTGGCGTTTCGGGATTAGGGGTGACACAGTATTAATTTTATGACGGTACAATAACCTTCTTGCCAAATGACGGTATATCATGGTTATCGCGGTATAGCAGGTGGAGTTAACTAATCTTAATAAATATTTTCTAAAAGGTCATAAATTGTCAGATTCATCATCACAAACAAAACCAGGCACCCAGGGCCAGATTTGGGCTTTTCAACATGCTTTCTACTGAAATGCCACCCCTTGCTTCCACCAAACACAAATACACGTGTGGAGAGGAGGTGGTGGGGGGGAGCCCTGCTGCCACTGGCAAAGCAAACTGAATGAATAGCTTTTCTTAAGTGGTCATTTAGGCTTTTAGCTCCCCCACTGGCTACTGGTGAAGATGAACATGTTGCCATCTTGATAACCTGGATGCCACAGATCAATGGAGTCTGATGGTAGTATACGCTTGTGCGCATACACACGCACACGCACTCTCTCTTTACGTTACAGCCTTTAATTTACTTCCGGGCCAAAAGGTGTTTAGTAATCACGGACCTGTTACCCTTTGGTATGGCAGCAGGGAATACCCACAGAGATGAGTAAATTTCGCAGTGTGACTTATTATATGTAAATTCAATGATAGAACCAGGGAAATCCCCCATTGTCATATGTTTAGAAAACCTTATCCATTATAAATATATAAACCCCAAAGCCGCCAACCCAAAGTCTTGGGAGGATAGCTCAGCGGCAACGTGCGTGCATTGTAAGCAAGACGACACGAAGCAACACAGGTTCGATCCCCGGGTCCGCGCATAGAAACCTCTGGGTGTTTAAGCATGTTATAAATACGCAACTAAGATAAAAACAATTACGCAACTAAATAAACAAAAACAATTTCTTTAACAGCGCCTCGATGCCCGCGGGCTGGGTGAGCGCTTTAAAAAAAATGTAAACAACAAAAAAAAGCAAACCCTTTTCCTTCTTGGCACCGTATTTATTCTTCCTATTGCTAACATACTGATTTTGTGTCAGGCACGTGTGGTTTATGGAATGGCATTAAAAACTGCTCAAACTGAAACTACTTGGCAGACGGCACATCCAACAGTGCAAGACCAAGACTGCGCAGCACATGCTTACTGCAGCCTTTGCAAATCAGATTGAAAAGCACACTTAACGGTATGAACGGTATACTGGTATAAACAATGCGACGGTTATTATTGTTCGATTAATTGGTTCACGGTATCTTTAACGGTATACCGTAATACCGTTGCATCCCTATTCGGGATATTTGGCTCCTGTGTATCAACCTGGAATGGACGTAGAGCCCCTTCTCTTATCCAAGATTAGCTTTGCACCAAAAGCTGGCCAAACCAATGAAAGATCTGCTTTCTTGCAGGCACGCCAGGCCTGGACCAATCACGATCCACGGTAGTCTGTCATTCTGGCACACCATACATCCTGGCACCAGTAGTGTGGATTGGGACCAGACAGTCCCAACCCTCTTCCTGGACACACACACGGACACGCACACGGACACGCACGCGCACACGGTTAGGATGACTGTCGATATGTTTTGCCCTGTTAACCATCAACACCAGTTTTTCCAAAATACTCTTAAGGACATCTTCCTGGTTTTCTATTGTACGAACATCTTCGATGTAACGGGTTTCTTCATATTTCAGGCATTGTATAAACATATCAGAGATTCATAACTTACCCTAAATTGTTTTCATTGATTTATTTAACCATTTTCGCCCTGCCTGTAGTGGGATTGGGTTTGGCAGCCCCATGCACTGTGACATTGTTTGCAGTGCATTCCAGCCACATGGGCTTTGGGTTTGCCCTGGCATTTTAATCATACCCGCAGTGTGTTGTCTATGGCCAAGCTCTGAGGGAGTTGTGACGAGGAATGGCTTCAGCAGTGTGCCAAGTGCGGTGAACCTATACACTGTGACCTCAGGGCATGATGTGACATACCTTCCTGGTGAACTTACCCACAGTGCTTGCAGGCCATGGCCTGTGAAAATGCATGGGCACTCTGTAGGTTGCTGCACTTTCTGTGGCACCCAAGTATTTTCAATTAAGCTACATTGTCCAGCCCCCTACGGTACGGCCCCTTGAACTGCAGATTTTGTATCAAAATGTGTGCTGCTTTCAAATAAAGGGCATATATCTCTGATGCTTGTTCCTGGTCTCCTGGTTATGGGTGGGGAAGGGAGGGTCAGGATATGGTCAAGAAGACCTTTGAACCTCGACCCAAGATGGTGGCCAGACTGAATTTTCATTCTGGCTCCCATCAATTGGGTGCTAGCGTTTCCTTCTGAATTTGGTTGTACTGTGCAGGGCTTTCCAGACAAGGAGCTTAAGCAAAGGAGGCCTGTGCCAGGATTCGAAATTAAGGGGAGTTGGCAGCTATTAGCTCCTGCTAGTAGCCTAGAAGAGCCTGGTTGGCTTGGCATCAGCAACTACCAGGAGCTAATTTCGGAGCCCTGCCCAACTGATGCCCAACAAGTACACCTATGTAAATGTAACCCTGTGCGTCTGGGACAATCGACAAATAAACTTTAGGACATTACTATTTGACATTTACAGCATAAGGGGTCAAAATAATGGAGAAAATATGTTGCATTTTATGTGCAAGTTAGATTTGTGGAATGCTATATACTAGCTCCTCGTTTTCAAGTGGTATTTGGATTTGGTAGCTCCTGAATTTCCAAATGCATAGCTTATCACCTGATTGCGATGGTTGTTGCGGGGTCATATCCTAGAAAATTATGCAGCATAGTTTAAACTCTATCTGAATTTGAATTGGCTACCAGTGAAATGAGATGAGAGCCACTGAATGTGATGCAATTTTACAGTTCCGGTAATTAAGCATGCTTCAGAGTGAAGAATGGACCCAAGAGGAATAAGAGCGGAAGCCGGTTAACAGGACCAACAACATTGCCACCATGCAGTCTGGTCAGAACTGCTGTCCAAGCTCTGGTTCTTAAATACAGTGGATCAAGACCTATTTATCAGTCCAAGCAAAGATTGCTGGAAACAAACTTATTGTTCATTTTTAAATTAAAAGCTGGATCTATGATGAATCCCATCGAATTTACAGAGAAGGTAAGTTGAGAGATGGCCAGACAGGAAAACGCAGAATGCCAAGCCTGAGCAGTGGAAGAAAAAGGACCAGGAGAGAGCAAGAGAAATGTTATTTTCATGGGATTAAGCCTACAATGTTTCAGAGGGCATCCAGTATCTAATAGCTCACAGTCCAGTACCTTAGGCAGAGGATTTCTACAGAGGACACAAGTGTTTCATCAGCATACTGATGGGCGCAGATGCCACTGTCCTCAGCATTGGTTCCCAGTGGTTCACAGTAGGCATCATGATGCCTCTGCGGCACCCGGTAGGTCACTGGGGAGTTGGAGTAAGAGGCACTGAAGACCTCATTGTTACTTGAGCAATGAACTTTGAAACACACCTGTGTTTTAGCCCAGTTTGAATTAGTCCATGTTAGGTGGGTGGGAAGCATTTAAAGAGAATAATAAAGTTCAAGGGCGGCTAACAACTGAAGGCTTCCACGTATAAGTGGATTGTCATAACAATCGACACATCCAAATATTGTTTGTCAACATTTTCTTTACTTTGTTGAAAATGCCTTAAAAACACACAGCCCCATATATTCATATAAATACTGCATGAGTGAGTTCACATTTAATCAAAATGACACGTTTATATATGTTGATCATACGTGATTTATTCAGGGCAACGTTGCATATTTATATTACGCAGCACATAATTACAATATATAAAACCCAAATCCGTACTGCACAACGGCCCTGTGTGTGATAGCTCCTATTCCCAACATCTAAAAAAATCGGAAAAAGAGATCCCTCAACTTTATTGCATTGTACCCAAATGGCAAAGTTACCATACAGTAACGCCCTCAACAAAAAAGTACATCTCTGCCAACACATACACATTCTATGGACCACCTTCAGGGACTAATGCTGTAACACTTTATGACCTTTATAGTCTAGCTATTTATTGCAACGAATCTTACTTGTTCTGTACACTAGTAATTGATGACCCTGCTCTACTCCAATTTTATTGTACACAGTATTGCACTATCCGCTACTATCTTATCTTCAACAGGTAGCACCCGGTTCTTCCTTTGTCCAAAAGAAAGGACATAAACACCATTTATCTTGTTGTCCAAACACATTTTTCGTCTATCTTTTTATGCAACATGAGCAGTATGGATAACGTCCATCTATTTTTGCCATCTCCGACACTGCAACTTGACAATCCACCTAGCCTTTCACATATGTATTACCTTATTTGTAAGTAGGATGGATCGTAATAAATCTTCCACTTAGCCAAGGCATTAAGTTTAAAGGTTTATCCCATTGCATCGTATTTAATAAACATGCAGCCTTCTTGGTGAAGACTAGATTTATTCTAAGATGTCTGAGATGCAGGACCTGGCTACAGTGCCCACAACATGTGCATCATGTCAGCCCCAGATTTGTACAAACCCAACAACAGTTGTGGTCTTAATTCGTACATTGCTGGCCAATGAATGCGAAACAGCACTTTTGATAAAAGAGATGAAGATGCTGTTCATTGGAAGAATGTAAAGCCACAGGGTATATTTTAGACCAGTTGTGTTGCTTGCTGAAAAGGCCCATCTCATTAGATCAAGATAGACCTAAGAGGTCGACATTGCAAGGTGGCTGTCTGGAATCTATTTGTATAGATCAGGCAAAGATGGAATTAAGCTCTTTTTATACAGGACAGCTTAAGCCTTCACTGATCAAGGACGGTGACCTTACCCATGATGTTAACAAGGGTCATTTTGAGGGTGCTGCATCCTGTCATTGGGCTTCTGCTGGGCATGTTACTTGTACCCCAGTAAACGTTGCTATTCTCAAAGTGATAGGACCAATGTAAGCCCCCGGTTTTCAGCAAATCTCGCATTTGATTTTTCAGAACATCCAGTTAGAAACTAAACTACTGTGCTGAAACAGGGTGTGTTGGATATCTTGCACAATGTTAGTTGTGGTAACCGGCAACTTGTTTCATTGTGGAAATCAAATGTACATATTCTGGTTGTGTTCTCCTGCATAGACGTGCATAGTGGGATTCATGCAATTGAGTATTCTGGTTTGGAGGTTCATTAAACTGTCTTCATTTTGGATGCCTTCATGACCGCTCAGTACTGTTTAAACCAATGTTGCTTTTAGTTGAAATTATTCAATGGTAGAAACAAATTATCTTTGCAAAGGCAACACCCTAAACTAGCCTTTTACATCATCCCCACTCATCACCTGCACTGGTCTAACCATGCCTCCATCCCACTTGTGAACCACTCAACCCCTGCCCAAACAGGTCAGGCTAAATGCCCCCTCACTCAGCAGCGCTCATTCAAAACCTTCCAGGTCAATGCACTAGCAGCAAACTTCCCCACCACAGGGAATGCCTTGGTCCTCCTAGAATTATTCAACAACTCTATGAATGTGGTAAACACCCATACATCCCCACCCCCAAAAAAGAAAAACACCTGGGCTAATACCAAACAATCCATCCCTTGGTGCACCTCCAAGCTCGCCTCAATTGTTCAATCAGAGCCCTAGAGAAATGGTGCAAAAACCATAACCCTGGAGATCTCACCATCAAATCAACCTCCCACAGCATCAGCCCCCACCCCCGCCACATGCACTCCAGCACGCACACTGCCTTTACGGACTGAATGGTCTCTTCCAGACCTCCTTAAAACAATGCCTCTCTCAAACTTGCTTACTACTCTATCCTCCCGGCCTCCATTGTTAAACAATTGATAGGCCTGGCTCTAAGTGTGCTACACTGCATCATTAATGCCTCCCTCACAGAAGGGTCTTTCCCAGGCACCCTCAAGACTGGTCTCATATGCCCGCTTTTGAAAATAAACAACCCTAGATCCATTACAAGCCACCCATTTATCGACAAAATCTTCGAAAAAGTAGTCTCTAAACAACTGCTAGCCAGAATCAATCAATACCTCTGAAATGACTATCAGTCAGTGTTTCGTCCCTATTTAAAGCATTGAGGCGGCCAACATCCAGGTGGTGTATGATGCCCTTCAAATCATTGATACAGGTGACTTGTGCCTTCCTGTCCTCTTTGACCTCTCTGCTGCACTTGACACAGTCAGCCCCCTTTTCCTCCTCTAACTCTTCACCGACAGAATAGGATTCTCTGGCACTTTCCTGAATCGGTTTACCTCCCACCTCTCGGGGAGACACATGAAGTCTAGATGAACACATTGCAAACTAACCGACTCTCAGCCTCCTGTGAAGTCCCCCAAGGCTCCATCCTCTCACCAATCCTTTTCAATGTTTACATGGAGCCTCTGGGTACACTCCTCAAAGACTCCGATCCAGCCATCCTCCGAAAAGCAGACGAAACTCAGTTGTATATGAGGAAGAACCCTAGGCACATCGGTTGTCTCTGCGATTTATCTAGCTATCATCCTGTCCTGGATGTCGGTTGCCTACTTTAAACCTAACATAGAGAAGACCGAATTTGTCCTCATTGGTCTCACAGTTGGACAAAAAATTACCCAACAATGACTAAATGATATGCGCCCAGAAGGATTTGATTCCCCAATTCTCTGATTCAGCTAAATCATTAGGCTTCACCATTGACAGCACCCTGTCCTTCCAGAAACACATAGCTAAGAAAGCCCAAACAGCCTGCCTCCAAATCTGTTTGCTAAATCAAACCCTTCATCCCCCTGGAGGATTTCTGGACTGTAGTGCAAGTCCTTTTAGTCTTGAACCCTGATGGAAGAAATGCCCTCCTGACAGTGCTCCCAGTCGCTCACTTGACTTCCCCTAAAAGCAGCCCACCACTCTGCAGCACATCTGATTACTGCCGAGCAGAAATTTGACTGATCAACCCAGTCCTATGCAAAGTACATTGCTTCCTCTTCAGGCCAAGATACTGTTCAGGACTGCATGCATCCTCCACAAAGCAGTCACAAGTAACACACAGCGTACCTGGCTGCCAAGCTCAACATATCTGGTGGCACACGTCCCACATATCTGGTGGTACTCTGCATATCTGGTCGCACAGTAAATCCACTAACCGGCTTCACTCACAACTAGTCTGCAAGCAATCCTTTTTTGTCACGCACCCAACCTCGGGGAACTTTCTATCCTGAGTAGCGGCTCTGAAATGCCCCCACAACTCTCCAGTTTTGCAAATCTCTCAAAACGTTGGTTTTTCAACAGCACCTGACCATGGACTAATCCCAGTGCATGAACAGAACACAACTCTCAATGCTGCGCTACTGTTGAGAGACCAGCCGAAACGCTGGCTTCGCAAACCTTGCACAGCTCTCCACTGCTCGCCAGCTGGGTTATTGCTTTAAACAATAAAATAAAAAATGATCTTCTCCAAGTGCTTTCAAACCTTTCACGAGACAGTCATTCCATGCCCATGCCATTCACATGGCATATCTGAAGTGCATTAAAGTGGGCACCACTTTTCATTCCCGCCACAATTTTAAGCAATTTCTTTTTGGTTTAAATCTTTAAATTAAGCTTGTGCTCGACCCCATTCACTTTAAAAGTGGTATCTTCCATCACTGCAGCACTTTGAATGCTGAATATTCATTAGAAGAAAGAGCACGTATTTTCTGTAGCTGGCTGCATTTCGAGGCACTTTTATACAATTTCGGCTTTAGCTCCCTCCGTTTCATTTCGGTTAAGTTCCTTGGTGTACCTGTGTTCGGCACTTCACCCTGTCTCAGTGCACGGAGTACTTTTTTTTTTTTAAATGTAGGATGGCTTTCATGAAAGGGCTTATTTTCAGGGGAAAAATGTCAGATAGAAAATGCCGAATGCGCGTTTAGCGTGCATTATGCACAAAAGAAAATGTTAATCCCATTCTACCGAACGGGGGTTGTGGGGTTGTCCCCCGCTTCGCATGTTCTGTATAATGGGATGTGTGGGCTGCAGGAGTGTCCCTGCTTCAGTCGGAAGGAGTGCGGCGCCGTCACCAAAGACCCTACGCTCGAAGTCTCGACCCACTTTTGGGTTCAGAAACTTCCACCGCAGGGAGACTGGAGCATCGAGGTTTGGAAGTGAGGAAATGGAGGAACAGATAAGTGGGGTACCATGGGTAGCGAGCGGGTAGGCTTATGTCGGGACAGGGCGCTCCATGTGAGCACTGCTATAGTGTACATTGCTTTTTTTATTTTCGTTTTTTTGTGTGTTTTGGGACGTGAACTTGTCAGCCGTGTAATTTTCACAGATCCATTTTCAGTTCTGCGCCTTTGTGTTCTAGAAGATTAAAATCTCTCCTTTTATATGGTACCTTTTTATTCTGTCGGCATTCAAGTGTATTTTGTATTACACAGGCAGTAATTTTTCCTAACGTGCAAGAATAATAGGCTAACCGATTTCATGACGCGTCGCCACCCTCTGTGCACTGCATCTTTGGATCAAAGAAGACGGACGGGCCCTAGTGTGCAACACTCCCAGCGCTTCGCTCTGAGATGCAGTGAATAGGTTGATTAGCAGCAAGGTCACGGGTTGTGGAGGTGGTGCCCACACCTCCTTTTCTAAAGGAATAAAGGTAGGGTCCCGGATGCCTTGTGGTCAGCGCACACAACACCACATGTCTACTTTATAATAATAAAAACCAAGTGGTTTTCACCCCCTCAATTGTGTGGATATCCATCCTTCCTAAAGAAGCTGAAGGCATCCATGTCTCTACTTATGGATCAAATACTTTTTTGTGGCGTGAATCGCTCAAAAAGGGGTGTAATGCATTGTCATTGCATAGTGCCAAACGCATTGGTGCATGTTCTCTCATGTAAGAAAGTGGAGTGTTCAGCTCAAGCTTTTGTTCGTTGGATTTTTGCGCTTTTTTGTTTTTTCAACCTTATTCTCTTGACCATACTTTAGAAGGCTACTGAATCAAATCTCATTGCCAAACTGCATAGGGATACAGATTGAACGTGTCACCTTAATCTGGGAGCGGTCCGGCTGCTTGCTTTGCTTCTGCGCTATCTAGGAGGAAGGCTCCCTGAACAAGCAAGCCAATGTATTTGGGAAAGTGGCATTCCTTTTGCTATCGTTTCACTGAGCGACACAATATCAAGTAATCTGAAATTGGAAGATCCGTACAAGCTTCTACGGTTGTCTGAGCACTAATGTGGCACTTTGTATTCTTGTCTTGTGATATTTAATGGTGGAACATGTCTCTGGTTGGTTGGGTCCATATGTCATTCAAATGGGAACCTCTGCTTTGGCACTGGCCCGACAGCCACTCAGCCAGCCATTGAGAGCAATGATAGAATTATGAAAACTGCCGCTGCTCATTGGAGCAGAGGAATTCACGAGCCGTGCTCCTAGATGAGCCTAGACATGTTGCCTTGGCATGCATGTTAGTCTAGTTTGACGTCCTGTTCATGCTCCACCGTGAATGTATAACATTATTACATTTCATAGAACACTACATTAACACTGCACTGGTGAATGAATAGAGGTTGGAGCTAGAAAAGAAATTGGAAATGTTGGGCATTCGTTTTCTTTATTTGCAGAAGATTCAGTAGCCCCTCCACTCCCCAACGCAGCTTACAACAGTTCATTTAACCAGTTTGTCGGTATAGTGTTGCTGATTGCGGTGAAGAGTAGTGCCATTGGTGTGCAGTTGCAGGCACTCATGATTTTGCACAGGGTACATCCCTTGGAAGTCTACCACATGGATGTATGCCTGGAAAAACACTCCAGGTTTTGATTTTCAAGCCTTTTTTTGTATCTCATATTTTATTGATTTTTTTTCATAGCACAATACAAATAAAACATTGACTCCGAGAAGTCCACCAAACTTAACATTCAAACAACCCTTGGGTCCAAGGTTCAGCAGCACACAGTAATATCAGTGTTACATATCCACGACTTTGCGGCAGTTTGGATTACGTATACATTATATGGTTTACAGCAGCTTAATGAGCATTCTCCCACTTTCCCCAGACCTTATTGGCTTTCTCCGGGCAACCTCTGGCCGTATGTACCCGTTGTTCCATTGCTATGCATGAGTCCACGTCATTAAGCCATTGTGCATGTTCCGGAGTTATGTTAGACCCCCAGAGTTTGGCAATGTTACATTTAATCAGTGCTTTAGAGGTTGAAAACAGCAATTTACCATAGCGCGACATTGATCCTTCGTCCTCCACACCCAACAGCATTAGTTTAGGATCTCTAGGATCCCAGGACCTGCGCTAGTGTATCACAGCATTGTTGCCAATATCGTTTTATGTGAGAGCAGTCCCACAGTATGTGGAAGAAGGTGCCTTCTTCCTGGTGACAGTGTAGACAGTTGGGGTCTGTGATTCTGCCCCATTGATGAGAGTGCTACGCTTGGGTGGTATGTTCTATGTAGTATTTTGAGCTGTATGAGGCGAAGTCTGGATGATATGGCTGTTTCCCTTGGGTACATCAGTATTGTTATCCAGTCTTCGGTAGGATCGCTCCCACATCCCTTTCCCACTTGGACTTCAAACTCACTAGTTGAGGTGTAGCGAAGGAGGTAATGACATTGTACATCACAGAAGTGATTTTGACATTTATCCGGTCTAAAACTAGGTTTCTCTCTATGGGGGTGCAGTCTGCCATGTTACTCATCTTGGGGTGGTGACGCTGTAGTGCATGGTTTAACTGAGTATGATGGTATCTCGCCGTATCGGGGAGGCAGAATTTGGCAACCAGGTTCTCGAGGGGTACAAATCTCCCTTCCACATTCACATCACCCACTTTTGTTATCCCTGCTGCTATCCAGCTTTGCCATTGCGGGAGGTTATCCAATTCTGATAGGTTCTTGATTGTCCATAGTGGTTGGGCTGGGGTGATTTTCCCTTCCCAATGTATTTGTGAGTTTCTGTCCATATTGACACCAGGTGGGACGACATAGTTCTGGGGGTGTTGGTGTTAGTTTTCTGGTGTAGAGACTCCAGTGGAGTCATCTTCACTCCCCTTGCGGTATCGGGTCTGATGTGAGGTAGCGATGCATCACCATGCAGCATGTCAATATGTCTGCAGGCGTGGAAGCCCAATGCCCCCTTCCCAAATGGACCGCTGCAGGGTATGAAGTGCTAGCCTCGGGCGTCCGTTGCTCCACAGGAGCTTCGTAGTGATCCTGTCGATCCTTTGAAATTCATGTGTCGGGACATGTAGAGGGGCATTTTGAAGGATGTACAGGAATTGTGGCAAGGTCATCATCTTGAATAGCGCCACTCTCCCTAGTAGGGTTAATGGTAGGGCAACCCGATGTTTAACATCTTCTGTAAATCGGTCTATGATTGGGTGTAGATTTCTGACTACATATTCATTCAAGTCTGTCGTGATGTACACCCCCAGGTAACGAATGTGGCTTCTTTCAACACGAAAAGGGCAGTTACGCGGAATAGCATTCTCCACTTCTTTGATTGGGAATAATATCGATTTCGACCATGTTACTCTGACCACTGAAGGATTCATAACTTTTCAGTAGGCTTCCTACTATTGGACAGGAGTTTGCAGGGTCAGACAGTTATAGGAGCAGGTTGTCTGCATATAGCGAGATTTTGTCCTCCCAGTCATCTGTCCATCGAAATCCGTTCTGCATCTGCATGTCTCTTAATAATATAGCTAGCAGCTCTATTTCCAGTGTGAATAGCATTGCGGATAAGGGGCAGCCCTGTCTCGTCCCCTTGCCTAGTTTAAAGGGTTTAGATGGCCACCCTGGTCTCGCCCTCGGGGAAGTTATATAGAAGTTGTACCCATCCCTTAAATTGTTCCCCAAAGCCCATTTGGCGCATTATTACCCACAGTGTTTCCCAGTGGACCGAATCAAAAGCTTTTTCGAAGTCTATCGCTAACAGTGCCAGGGGACCTTGGAGAGCAGGGATTCTTTCTAGTGCTGCGTGCAGCCTATGTATGTTGATGTGTGTGGATCTTTCAAGCATGAATCCACATTGATCCGGATGTATCAGTGATGTTATGACTTTCTGTAATCGATTTGCCAGTACCTTTGCTAAGATTTTTGTTTCAGTATTTATTAGTGAGATTGTCCTGTATGAACTACATTTATCTGGGGGTTTGTCTGGTTTAGGTATCACACTTATGGTGGCTTTCCTCAGGTCTGTGGGTAATTGGCCTAATGCCTTTGAATGTATATACATGTGCAGAAGATGCAGCACTATCTCGCTTGGTCTATTCTCTTCCATATTTCCACCGGGAAGCCATTTGATCCCAGTGTTTTCCCGGACTGGAGCTGAGACATGGCCAGCACCAGCTCTTCTGTGATAATCATTTCGAGCAGATCTTTCTGTTCATCAGTTAGGTTTGGGAGGCTAATCTCGTCTAGCACGGAGAGGTTTTCTAGGGTCTCAGGAGATTTGCATAAATCAGCATAGTAAGCTGCGAAACCTTCTGCAATGTCTTCGTCGGTCAGCAGAGGCTCTGCATTATCAGGTCTAATCATTCTAACTTGCCATTGTCCCTCATCTCTGCGTTACAGCCACGCTAACATTTTGGCTGCTTTGTCACCGGTATCATAAATTCTGGCACACATTGCTCTGTGAGCTTGCTTGGTATTATACCCAGTATTCAGTTCGAAGTAAGTTTTTGTAGTTTTTTGGATATGTTCTACTAATTCCGGGAAGCCCATATAGTAATTAAGGCGCAAGGTGGGTTGGGGAAGCGGCCGAGTTGTTGTCAATTCCATTAGCAGGGGAGAGCGGTCGGAGATTCCGAGTGGGAGCAGTGTCGCACTGGTCGCCCTATGTATATCTGTTGTTGGCAAGAAGAAATAGTCTAGCTTTGAGAGCGAAGCATGAACCCCTGAGATGGAATGAGTATTCTCGGACTGCAGGATGGAGATCACGCCACACATCTCTCAATCCTATTACCTCGGTGAAAGTGGTCAGTTTTGTGTGAGTATCACGGTTACTGCCCTTCAGGTGCTTGCGGTCCATTCCTATGTGCATGACTTCATTGAAATACCCCGCAGGATCAATATGTCTGAGGTATCTACGACAATTAACAGAGTAACATCCTCTATAAACGTAGACATTAGTGCAGGTGGTGAGTACACAGCTAATATTGCTATTGTTTGGTTCCACAGTGTTCCGGTTACATAGACATATCTGCCTCGTGTCCTGAGTTACCCTACAGTGTGAAAGGGAGCCTTTTGTGAACCAATATGAGCACCCCTCTTGAGCCCCTGGTGAAACCAGCATGCAGTGCCACGAGGTAGTTTGTACGTTTAAACAGATTGCAGGTTGTACCTGCCAGATGGGTTTCTGTAAGTAGCACCACATCCGGTGAGTGCCTATTCAAGACTCGGGTGACAAGCGTTCGTTTAATACCACTACCTAGCCCATTAACATGAGGAACCATAAGGTTCGTGTGTCATTGCCAGACATCGCCATCAGAGGTAAGGTGTCTGCTGTTGAATATCAAGTGTAATGTTCTAGGGATGTGCTCATACTGTTGTCCCGGTATGTAATACATTTGTGTAGGAGTGTGTGTGCAGTGTATCCCGGACATTTGGAAAACCATCGTAAATAACTTCCCCACCCCCCTCCCTATACTCCACCCAACTTGAAGCATCTGTCGCCCAAACAACAAAAACTGACAGCTAGAGAAAAAGAGAAGAAAGAAAGGGGAAGAAACAATTGTCTGTCAGTTAAACAACTCGAACTTGATCAACCTTCGCACTCTTCGGAGCGGCACCTCAGGCGGCCGCTTGCGTATTGGATATCCTTATTCAACGCATGACTTGCGGATTACAAAGAGTGTTCCCTTCCTGCCTTTCACGGCCAAGGAGGGACACTTTATGTGCTAAACTGTCTTGCCAAGTGTTCATGCATCTGGGTCTCCCGGCGGGCGTGCTGCCTGTAGGTGTGGTGAAGGCGGTCTCCTCTGCGGTATGGCACGCGGGTTCCCATTTCTGTTATTCCTCAGTTCTCCAGTCTCCTCCTATATGTTCCGCCCATCTCTAGGCCTCCTTTGGGTCAGTAAAATGGACTGTCGTTCCGTTATGGTATATTTTGAGTTGGGCCGGGATCAGAAGACCGTATTTGACATTGAGAGTTTGCAACTGCCTCTTGAGCTGGTCGAATGATTGCCTGGCTTTCTGTACTTCTCTGGTGTATTCCGGGAAGAATGCAATTTTCGAACCATTGTAAGTCAGTGTGCCTTTTGCATGTGGTCTCTGTAGCAGTGCATCCCGGTCCTTGTGGTTGAGGAGTCTTGAAATCCCTGTTTGTGGTGCAGCACCGGGCAGTGGTTTCCCGGTCGGCATACGGTGAGCCCTTTTGATGGAAAAGAATTTGGAGAAGGAGTCTGGTTCGAACATATCTGTGAGCCTCTGCTCCAAGAAGAGTTCCATGCTTGGGCCTTCTGCATGGCAGGCCGAGGATTTGTACGTTGTTGCGCCTCGATCTTCCCTCACCCTCGTCCACTCTGTCTGCCAGCGCTTTCAGTTCAGATTTAACTCTGTGCAGTTGCTGTTGTAGCTCTCTTATTCAGTCTTCGGCACCGGAGATACGCTGTTCCGCCTCACCGATGCGAGTGGTTAGTTTCTGTAGGTCATGTCGGTGGAGTGATGCATCCATGTTTATTCCGTCCATTTTTTTTGTTCCATGAAGGCACGCAAGTCTGCAATAGCGGCCATAATGTCTTTTAGGGACAGAGTATTCTCTGAGCCGAGAGCAGTGGTTATTGGGTCGTGATCATTTTGGTGGCATTCGTTCTGGTTTTGTACAGATGTCGTGTATTGGTCCATTTTGTTCTGTGTTTCTTAGCCCTGTCTCTGCCCATGGTTAATGTGGACATCACTTTGTTTGGTGTGGTCACTGGACAGGCGTATCAGGTGTGGATTGGATCGCTCATAGAGGGAGAGGTCGAGGGTCGTGGTAGGCAGACAGAGGCTGGACACTTTGGTTGTAAGTTTAGGGTCTGCACCAGCTATCTCAATAATGCAAGCAAATCATCTGTCTCCTGTTCAGATCTCGGGTCTGGGGTCTCTGGATCGTCGCCAGTGACGTCTTCTCTGTCGGTCCTGCGTCCCTTTTCCAACGGTGCATGTAGAGGTGTTTCTCTGTGATGTGTTCTAACTGACGCAGCAGTTATCCTTCTATGATGGTTCAGACCGCAGGCCTTGATTCCCACCTCCCTTGCTCTCCCCTGCACAGTCGAAATAGACCCTCCTACATCTTGCCGGTAGTGGTGCTTCCTTAGGGAATCCCCAAGTTGCTGTACTCAGTCAAGCAGTGATCCTTACAACTACTACTCGTGTGTTGTGTTTTGCTGAAAAGGGTTTGCCTCACCTGGGCTAGAGTGTCCTGTATGAGTCTGTCGGGTTGATATATTGCGTGACTCAAATCGTTCGCAGCACAGAGGGGATGGGTTTCAAGTGCTTTAGTAATTGTGGTGCAGTGTCACAAGTTCAACCATGTGCAGTCAGGCGGGGTTGTTGTGTATACCCTCTCCTCAGGGGGTCACATTGTTTGCTGGCCATCAGGGGTAGCACTAGGTGGCCCTCTATTACACTTATTCCCACTCCCCTCCTCCTCACCTGATACAGTTGGTGCTCTACACCGTGTTTGGTCTGTATAGACCCAGCCAACAGTATTTCTTGTCAGTGGGGTGTGGGGGAGAGCTTGCTGCACTCTCCTGCAGACTGCCCTTAGTGGCGTGGTGAGGTATCCGTGGTTCACTTTCCAGTTGTGTGTCAGCAGGCGCTGGGCCGGGGTTCATGGATCTCTATTGTGTTGTGTGTATCAGCAGAGCAATGGGGGTGTTGCCCTGCTGAGACTGCCTGGCCCACGAACGGAAAGCTATTCCGCATCCGTGTCCGGCAGTGCAACAGAGGGCCCCAGTCTCTTGTGAGGGATTTTGCCCCCTCTCCCCCACACCCCTTACCTGAGTGCTAACGGAGCAGAGAGAGTCATGCACTCATAGGGCCCGGCACACAAACGTAAAATGGTGGACACAGCCCTGATATACAACCACAATACCCCCAAGGACAAAGTTAAAGCACCCTGCATCCCCACGGGTTTGAAGAAAAATTGCAGGAAGTGTACCACCGTTCTTATCCCAGCGGGGAGGGGTGGCGGCCTCAATCTTTCAGGCAGGCTTCCACGGGCTGGGATCAGCGAGGCACCACAGCAGCACCTTTAGGCCACATGCGTCTCCGGAGGGATGGGGTATTCCAACACGGGTCCCGGCGAAAAGCAGATGTACGCTTCAGTGCACCGCAGAGACAGGTCTGTCCGGAGCAGGGGGGAGGGGCGGATGTGGAGCTCCTGCCCTCGGCTGATGTGGGTTGCGCTGGGCGAGAGGTCATAGATCCCGGGGGCACATGCCGCCCCAGCCCGCGTCGGAGCATGGGTGTCTGGCGCTGCAGAAGGTGTGCAGTGTAGCCTGAGGTTTCGTTTCGAGGGAAGGTGATACTTCGGCCACCTTTGCTGACCGGGGTGCTTGGGGCTCAGATGGGCTCCGGGCTGAACAGGCAGGTATTCTCAGGCTGGTGCTTCAATTGCAGAGTCGGCCAGCAATCCGATGGGTATTACGTAGTTGACACCTTTGCTGGGGGGGTTCCTCCTCGTTGAGAACAGCTGTTGTTCGGTGTCTTCCCCATTCAGTTGTAGAGGCCGTTGACATTGGCCTGCGGCCTTGTTCCTGGGGCTCGCCGCTGTCCGCTCTCTTTCCCGTGTGTGGCGGTGCCAGGTCCGGTTTCCTTTGTGGTCAAACAGTCTATTCTCCCGTGTGGGACACGGAGCAGGATGGCTCCTTCAGTTTTCCGTTCGTCCAACAGTGGAGGAGCAGTCCACGGGGCCCCCGAGGAGCTGCTGTTCCTCTTCCAGGTATACTAGCGGGTGGGGCAGGTGTGATGTCCCTCTCGTGGCGGGCAGCTTGCAGTCGCACCCAGGTCGTCTCGGGATGCAGGCGCCTCCTTCCTGTGGTCTGCCGCCTTCGGGCAGAAGCCTGCGTAGTGTGTGCAGATGCGGTCCGAGGCCACTCCTCGGTATTCGTTGGGTGGCCCGCCAGACCGCATCAAATTAAGCCACTATCGATCACATCCACTTGGAGACCGGCGGCACTCCGGTCACCTATTCCGTGTGTCAGGGTTACTCTCGGGTCTCTGGGCTCAATCCGCAGCTCCTTCTTCCTGCGTATAGGCGGGTCAGTCCTCTTGATGTTTCCAGCGGTGTCTCGCGTAGCAAATACAGGCAGGAAAGCCACGTTGTGTGAGGTCATACTACATCAGTCGTTGTGTGTTCCGGGCACTTCTCCGGACCACAGTGAGCTGGAGTGGCACCAGTCTCCCCCAGCCGGGCACAAACCTCACTCCGTTCACCGCTTCAGTGTTTTAGTATTATGCTAGCGGCCATCTTGTCTCCTCCTTCCTGCTCTGGCAATGGACATTCCGACGGTCGGGACTCGCTCAGGGGGTTGATTATGGTGATCTAATTTTGCCCATCTGTACTCCAGATGCTTGTTTATCAGAAGAATTGATTTTCATGCAGATCGATCACAGATATCGGGCTGTTTTTCCAGGATGTGTTCAGCGGCCGCGGGAGCCTCAGACTCACCTCCACATCGCTCTGCCGCAGTTACCCGACTCCAAGCCATTGTTTATACTTACTTAGCAGTTGCTTTGGTTCTCAGTTTGTTTTGATGGAAGCCCTGGGTTCGGGGCAGGGCGGATGTTGCTACACAGCGTTTTAAAGCATGAATGTAGCTGCATTGAGAATGCAGGCAAGTGGAGAAGCTCAAAGGTAGAGGTGTTGAGTGGGGAAAGCTAGCATCCGATCTCGAGGGGTGAGATAAACCCTGCGGACTGTAAGCTATGACTGTTTGGGGGGGGACAGGACGGGCAGTGTATGTGGGAGAATTCTCCTAAGGTGTGGCAGGTTATATGGCAGTAAGTGTTGCATATATATTGCTTTAATCTTGTCCTGATATTGTAGTGGTTTATGCAGGTTGCAAATACTTGAAGGAAATGACGCGTCTTACAGTAATGCATTGTTCTGTAGGAAAAGTCATAAAAGTATGTTGCTTGACAATCTGAACTTGATTTGATCCAAGCACTGTCACTTTAGTTGGACATTAGAAGCCGTCTGTTTGCAGTCTGCTTGGGAGGGCACATGATCGAGAAATGTGATAAACGTTTTGATTGTAGGATTTGTGAAGCAAGCTTTTTGACGGTGCCATCTGGATCTTGAACTCGCCAATGGGACATTTGTATAAAACCCATAACTTGCGTCAGACTCTGCATTATTTAGATAAAATTACATGTGACGTATTTTTCGGTTGTGTTATGGTCTTTGTTATATACTCCAGAGTACAAGTAAACGGGTAATCTGTTTATTTAAGTTATTATAACAGATAAAAGACCTCCAGCAGTACATCAACACCTAATCATCTTTGGAGAGCAGCAACTGATATAAAGTGAACATTCACCAAAAGTAAACACATACATCATAAGCAACTAGAAGGTCACTTCACCATATGACCTAGATGCATTCCATCTACCCAGCTCTACTCTCCAACATACTTATAGTTGTATCTTCATTTGTCTTTAATTATAGTTGTAAGATTTGTTGGTACATTCAATAAGTTTTCCTGTGGAAAGTATGAAAAAGGAAGCATGCTAACAGCCCAATGTTTTCCAGCCCTCCAATGCAATGGAATTATTATCTAGGTCTCTAGAAAATATTTGGTGGACCTTGAGGAATCTCTTCTGGAAAGGCCCTACTGAATTGGAAGAATTAGGAGGGCAATGAACATGTTCAGCTTTGGGGAAACCTAGATGTGCAAGCTGTACTACAGGGAATTTCCTTTCAGAACAGACTAAGGCCTAAAGCAGGCCTATAATACATGCAGGAAAGCGGGCCTTTCAAAGCTCATGCATCACAGTATGTCAAGCCGTACCAAGATCTTGTAGCCATGCAACAGAAAGCAGCAAGTAAGCCTATCCCTGCTGAATTACTACTGCTGAATACATGGATCTTACAGAATATTCATGTCGGATAATAAGTATCTCTTGCAGAATAGCCTGTCATTTTGCTGTTGACCCCTTTTGGACTTAATTGTCGTGTCATTGTAAAGTGTCTAAAACTTGATTGCGTCGCATGCACTGAATGAGTATGTGGCTGGCAGGAGTATAATTCTCTCAAAACTGGCACTGTGCGTATGAGCAGCAGCTCACCCCCTCAGCCCCCCCCCCCTGTAGTTCAAGGGCCCTGCAGTACACTGCTAGAACATAACTTGTTCCCTCCTCTGCCCTCTGACACACTGGATTGATGGAAAGTACCCCGAACCAGGCCAGAAGCCCCTTGTGACGCAGAGAAATCAGCCTGGACCAGGCCTGAGGACCCATTAGGCGCACAGAAATCACTGCCCTGTGCTAACCCTGGAGACCCCACATCAAACAGTGACAAAAGATGGCACCCATTGTTTTTCTGCTGCATCGGACTTCTAGAGGCCGGAAAAGCCCAATCCTTTGAAAGAGCATAATTTGTGTACCTTTCTTTGTGTTGGCTCTTGTAGTGTAAGAGGTGATTTGTTGTTTTGGCCTTTACTCACCCTTATATTCCTGCGAGGCAGAAGTCAATTAATCACAATTGCCCCTGTACTGCAACAAGTTATGCAAGTGTTCCAAAATGAAGTTCCGAGAGTGAAGTGCCTGCAGCGGCCACACCTATACTTCTTGTCTGTTACTGGCTTGCAGACAGATTGGTGCTGACTGAGCCTGGCAGTCCCACCCCCCTTACCCAAGCACACCTACAAGCCATTAGCAGACACTGCCTGGGAAATGGTCTTTGACATGGTTTTCTTTGCAAACTGTGCTTGTGCTACCAGTTCAAGCCCTAAACCATGATTGGGTTTGGTGGCCTCCCTTCTTTTTTGGTACAAGCAAAATAAGAGGAAAAACTGCTCTGACAGTGCTTTCATGGTCACACAATTCGCGCTCACACACGGAAGAGTCATCCTATACCCCCTCTGTTTGTTCGCCCTAACAGCCTTACCACCTCACCCATGGCTCACAACCTTTGCATTCTCTTTGACAGAGACCTGAAAGCCCACTGCCGACCCTGCAGCTAGACTCAACTGGCTAAACATCTGCCCACACCTCAAACGCCACTCAACTAAAACCCTAATCTCTACTATTGTGCTCAGAAAACGAAACTACTGTGTGAGCCTGCCCCTCTTTCTGCCCCTCTACTCAATTGCTTCCCTCAACAAAGGCCTCAACTTTGACATGCACCCTTTTCAAACTTTCCAGCTCTCTTCCCCCACCCATACCTACGTTCACCCCCACCCCTACCTATCGTCACCTTGCTGGATGGCTCTCCAAGCAAAATCACTCTCTTCAAATTACTGTTTCTTGTTTATGGTCTTTCTCCCCACTGACTGGCTGACTGCATCTCTCTGTACTCTTACTTTCTAGCTCACTGCTCATTGTCTCTCTGCAACCAATCAGTGTCTCGCTCCACTTGGCTCCTCCTATCTTTGCTCCTTCTCACTACTTGCCCCATCTCTCTGGAATAGCTTCTTCTCCTCCTGGCCATCAAAATGATCTGTGCAGCAAAACGAGACTCAAACTCCACCTGCTTGCAATAGAGGCCACCCAAACCTGTCCTTCCTACCCAATTTAACCAACCTAGCCAACTCTCCTGCATTGTGCCCTAGGATTACTCATTGTAACTTGTAGAGATGTAAATACTGGCCTTGGGCCCTCAATGTTCTTACATACAATGGAAGGGGGCAGGAGCACACGTGCTCCTACTTTTGACCATTTAATCACTTGGAATCCCTCATTCAATCCAGAATGCTTTTTGGTAAAGGCACCTCGCGCAAGGACTGGCTTCACTTTGTTATTACCTTATTTGTAAGTCATTTTGGTTTGAAATGACACTCTGTTCTTCATTAAACACAAACGCATAATGTATACTGGCTATGATGTGCTAACTGGCATAAAAGATGTTACAATGTTGTGCCGAGTAGGACCTAATGTTAATTAGCAATGAGGTGCTAAGGGGGTACTTCGAATACGGCCATGGTATGTCAGCCGGGCCAAATGGAAACTGCAATGATCCATTAAACTGTGTGAGACCCATGAACTCATAAAAAATGGGGACTTACCCTGCTACCGCAACTTGTGATCCGGCGCTAATAGCGTTGGGCAAAGTTGCAATAACGCTAATTGCGTTGGCTGGTATCTCGGCGGATTTACCGCCAGGAGACTGCCCACTCGAGATGAGGCCCATTGACACTTGGCTTCAGTCTTGTAGGCAACATGTTGGATTGTAAAGATGAGACCATCAGTTGCATACTGTGATAACTGCACACTGTTATTCTAACAGTTCTAACCATGCATGCTGAATGGGGGTTTGCCAATGGGGTACGTCACAAAGGTTTTTTGTTTTTTTGTTGTGACTAGTGGCCCTCAATAGTGTGTACCGTACGATAGAACTGTATAGGTGGCGCATAGTGCCTTTAAAGCAAATGTATTCTCTTCCAAACTTAAAAAAGGAGTAACAAATTTCATTTGACCAAGACAAATAAAAGCTATGCAACCAATGTTCTTAGAAAGCAAAGCCAAGCAGAAGTATTACATTGTTTAGAACATAAAAACGTAATTCCCAGTGGAGGGAGTTGAGGTTTAAAAACTACTTTGTGAATACATTTGTGTAATAAAGTGAGAATCCTGTGGGCTCCCAGAGCTTGTCTGCCTTAAAGCACACCATTGTTTCTAGAATGGCAGTATATTACATGACATTATGGGATCAGGTACAATTGGTTTCAGATCTACTCCGAGCGGGAATGGGGTGAACATTCTACAGGATTGTCTACAACAATTAGGCATCATTGCATAGAACATATTGTTAGTCAGCTGTTGTAGTTCTACCGGTTATCTGTTGCCTTGCCCTAGCGGAATGAGTAGCACATGTTCTGCTTTAATTCTACATCAGAGGGTTCCAATCCTACATAAACTGCCCATTACTATTTTTTTCACATATAGTATAAGGTGCACGTCTTGAGTGACATTTCAGTTTATGAAGTGAAGGGGAGTTCATTCCATTGCCACCGAATTTGTCATTCTGCTAAAACTTTGCATCCCTCTCTTCTAACTATTGTGCTGTTATATAATGATCCATGGACTATCTGGTGTGCTCAAGTCACCTCTGCTCCGTCTGCCAATCTGGTGTCGGTCCCTGGTTGGCCCCTATGCACTTAACCAGCCTCCCCTCCCCAGTTTAGGCCAAGCCTCTGTGCACCCATCTTTTCATGTTTCAGCCAGGGTTGTCCCCTTCCTCTCCTTCATTAGGGATACCAGAGCCCCCTCCCATAGAACCGGTAGGTTTGGAATGTCCACCAACTTACTTCATGCCTGAACAGCTGCATAAACCCCAGCCGTAGGTCCCTGGTGGCCCTGGCCTTTGATTGTGTGGCCTAGGCACCGCTCATAAATTATGTAGCTAAACAAGGGTTAATTTGACTGTAGCGCTAAGAATCACTCCCAAGGTGACACCCCATCTGAAAATATACTGCCAGCAGTGGGTGCAGGGCAGAAAGAGGGATGAACAGTGGCCGCCAGCCCATGGCCAGGGAGAGCCTGCTGGGTCGTGCTGTCGAGGCAAAGCCCTGCTGGATCGTAGTCCATTTCATCTCCTCTTTCTCGCTTTTGCTTTCTCTCTCTCTCTTGCTCTTTCACACTCTCTCCTCCATTTCCCCCTAACACTCCCTTTCTTTCCCACCCTTTCTTTCCCACCCTTTCTTTCCCACCCTTTCTTTCCCACCCTTTCTTTCCCACCCTTTCTTTCCCACCCTTTCTTTCCCTCCCTCTCTTCCCCTCCCTCTCTTCCCCTCCCTCTCTTCCCCTCCTCTCTTCCCCTCCTCTCTTCCCCTCCTCTCTTCCCCTCCCTCTCTTCCCCTCCCTCTCTTCCCACTCTCCCCCTCCCTCGTCCCTTCTATGCCTCCCTCTCTCCCCCTCCCACCTCCCCTCTCTCTGCCTCCCTCTCCCCGCCTCTACCCCCTCCCACTCTCTTCCTCCCTCTTTCTTTCTCCAGGTCCCCTTCTCCCTGTTTCTCTCATTTTCAACACTATTTGCCTCTCCCCCTCTCACTCTACCCTTCAGGCGAACACCTCAGCCTCACTGCTCCACTGGCACCCTGAGACCTGGTGCCCCACCCCAAGACCACAAGCTCCCAAACTAGCCTGAGACCCTGAGTAACCCCTCAGAACTGGTACACCCTAGGAACCCAGCGGCCCCCGAGGAACCCCAGCACACCCTGAAGCCTTGCACACCCAGAGACCCTGATGTTCTGAGACCTGGTTTACCCTGAGAAGCCGGTCACCCTGAAATCTCCTGTTTGTAACCTGCAAGCACCCGTTACCTTGAGGTCACATGAAAAAACCTGAGCTGTAACTGACCCATATACGAACACTCTGTGCTTCCTTCTCGCGCGCTTGCTGGCACACTCCTTGCTACACAGCAGTAGACTCTCGAACACCGCAAGAGAGTACTATCTGTTGCTGGGGTACAGTGGTACAGTCCGTGACTCCCACCATGGCCACCCTCTCATGGTGTATTTCCAAGTCCACAGTGTCATAAGCCGAAACTATTGCATTAGATTACAGCTATGGAGAAATTACATGAGGGGGGGACACAAAAGCTTGTGTGTTTATTTATCTAACAGTTGACTGATCATGGCCATACTTATCCATATGGCCATTCCCACACACTTTCAGCTTCTCCCCGCCCAAAACACATCTTTGCAAACATTACCATGAAGGCTTGTGCTCAAAGTGCCTGTCGGTGTTTTTTCAACACAGCCTACGGAGAGTTAATGACTTAATTGGAGCTGTAAACGTGCTACTGGTGTAATATTAATGTCTTAACTTGGTCTTTCGTCAGCCATTTGATTTACAAGCACTTTCTCCTTCACTGGAGTTCTGTTAAAAACCAGGACAGGCAAAGCGAATAGTTTTGGCTTGTGTGGAAGTATTGGGCATTTGCCAGACAGTACTCTTCTATGCCCAGGTACTCGCACCATTTTGCCATTGCTTTACCATCAATGGAATTTTTGTAGGGAAGACGTATGGTAGAGGTCTGATTTTCGCCTGTGTCCGAGGTCAAGGTGCATGTGTACCGTCCCAGAGGCGAGGGAGAGGGGCAGGTATTGTGTGGTAAGCGAGATGGATAGATGAGGTTTGAGCTCTTTGGAGAAAGGGAGCGTCTTGTTTCAAGGGAGTGGGTGCAGGGGGGGAGACAGATGGGGAGGCAAGAGTGAGGCAGATGTTTGACTGAATTGAGGCTGAAGTGTATAAGGCAATGGGGAAAAGTGAGTAGATGGAGAAATGGCGTGAAGTCTAGGTCTATGGTAGAGAGAAGAAGTAATGGGCAAGTGAGGACAATGGAGAAAGGGTGCTGCCCGATAGTGTAGGTGGGTGGTGAATGGGAAGGGGAAGGCATGGTTGCTTGTCTGATAAAAGAAGCATGAAGTTCGGAGCTGGGCTAGAATGGGCTCTAGGTAACCAAACAGTTAACAGGCCCAAAACAGTAACGTTCTTGGTCCTGAGAGATAACGGAAGCTCTTCTGTGAATGGATAGTCAGTTGGTGTAAGGATCCCTGTTTGTGGAAGCAGGAGTTTGGCAAAGGGTGAGCTCAGTGAAATCAGGCGTTCTGGCCCTAGGCCGCTTCCTGTCCAACGGGGTGTTGGCCTTTTCTGCTTTTGGCCGTTGATTGCAGATGCCTGGGCTAGATGCTCGTTGGAGAATGAGTAAGGGAGGCACTTACCCTCTGGCACCCAATCATAGTGCTCTAGATGGCGTTGAGACTTGCGTTTATGGCCCAGGGAGCTTCGTTTTTCCAGGCATAACCCCCCCCCCCCCCCCCAATCCCCCTCCCCCTGTCCTCTGGGCTGGACGTGGCAAAGGAAAATGAAAATGTAACTCTCTGGGAGCTAATCGCAGTGTTTCAAATGGATTCCTGACAGAGTATGGATATCAGAGAGTCACACCCTCTCCATTTCCTGGACCGTACTGTGATTACAGGGCAACCTCCTTTTTTAAAAAATTTTTTATCGAGGGAACGTGCTTCAGACTAGGGCTGGGCGATATATCGAGTTTGGGAAATATATTATCAAAAACGATATAGGATTAGACAATATAGTTAACATCGAGCGAGATAGATATATAGATATATCTCGGGAGGATAGCTTGGGGCAGAATGCTCAGAAGAACATTGTGCAAGGAGCCTGGGTAAACTGTTTTGCAATACACTTGACTCCTAGGAACGTAAGACAGTGCGGGTGTTAAATATGTGCACACAATAGAAATGTGTGGAATGCAACTCTGTTAATAGCAATATACAACATTTAAAGACAACTATGTAGCACACTCGTAAAGGAAGAAATACATTTGCACCGCAAGGTCTCCTGTGACACGGACAAACGATATGCACATGCAACATGTACTCATGGAATCGAATCCACCACAAAAGCGGCGGACAATATTTATATATTCACAGCTGCTCATTAAAACTGTAGCCTGTTGGAAAATGTGCTTTCCCAAATGATGCATATGCATACAAACAACATGATCACCATCAACATGCCCTGACTACCAACCATGTATCCTACTCATGGCAGTCATAGAAACTTTATTTAATTATGAATGCACATATATGCACCGCCATGGTCAACTTCAACAAGCTCAAAGTAAAGTGTGTAAATTCTTCTCAACATATGCCATTTTATTTCAATATTGGGTTGCATGAACGCCTCACTATCCCCACCTTGAAGAGGATTTCCCTGCCTAAAATAAACTAAAGGAAACACTCTAGTAAAGGATATCTGGCTCTCCCACTTAAACATACAAAAAATAAACCAGGGAATATGAAGCAGGTCAAAACAATAGTGATCAAGTTCCTAAAGTAACCAAGTCTTTTGTCAGAACCTGGGTGAATTCCCCTTCCCTGGGTTTTTAAGCGCGATTCTGCTTCACAGTTAAAAAAATAAAAATTAAAAAAAAAAAAATCACAAGGAAATCCTAATTTGCAACCAAATTCCAATATAGTCTGATATAAAATAAACTTGTCAACAGGAAGTTCCAACATCTAGATTACATTTTTCTTCTTCTCTGAACAGGTTTTCAGTTCCTCAATAGCAACAATGTTTATATTGGTCAGGGTGATTTGCCACTTCAAAAACTCCAGAACTTATAATTTCTTCACAACAGCCTTACTTGTCATTTCCTCCAATACTACTAAAACAAACAATGTCTCTGTCAGGTCCACCCTGTAGCCCTTCTCCAACTTTCACTTGGCCTGCTTTTTTGCCAGGCCTACAATCTCCAAAGGTTTTCCAGTTGTGTGTACTCTCATGCCTGAATAGTTTTTCACAACAGTACTGTATATTCCACGTCTACTGACAAGAACAGCTTCACAGCATTAAACAACTAACAGCTTCAAAAGTCTCAACACTTTTTTGAGGGAAAATAAGATTCACATTGATACGCCAACACTTTTCTATAAATGTTTTTCCTTCTGGTACCTTGTCCCCAGAAGCATGGCCTTTCCGCCACTTTTGTTTCCCCACTTCACATACAACCAAAGACTGACTGGGATAGGGCCTCCTTTTACCTCTTCCCTGGTTTTGACAAACTGTGCGTATGCCACAAGCACCAGGATGCAGACGCCGAAGAAAGCCTAACCACTTCCGGGCCACTATCCCTCAGCCATGTCCACTGTACATGTTACCCTAATATGTTTCTTCTGGAGCCAGTAGTTGGCTACTTTACATGTTTTTCGGTCCACTAGCCAGGGTTGAAGGCCTTGGCCAGTGAGCACGGCCTTTTTAAAACACTAACGGTCGACTAGCTATGGCTCCCCACCTCACTGTTGTAAAATGCGTTTTAAAAAAAAAATTTATTTCTTTCAGTATTCACATTTTTGTAACTATTGCAAAACATTTTCCCATAACCGTGGTTATAGTGGCAATGTGTACTACAGGTAATCACGCTTCTCCAGCATGGGGTCTGGCATGGATTCACATGCTCATGAATATTCCCCGTCGTCAGGCTGGGAATCCTCGGTAAAGAAAAAACCAGTATCAGTTTCGTTTCTGATCTGTCTTTCGTAGCAATAACCAATCACTGGTCTCTGCGTCATACTGACCACAGCCAATGACTGCCCTCTACCTAAGCACCGCCTCTGGCAGCCATCTTCAGATTTTTACCGCACGTTCATGTGTTGGGATCCTCGTGCTATTGCTCTCGAGCGTTAGTGCTATTTTTTCGCGCTTTTTTCACAAAAACTTCGATTCTTCGGTCAAAGAGCCTCAAGCTCCACCGATACTACATCCGATCTACGGGGACCCGTGTCGGATTCATCTGTGCCCCTCAAGGGTGAAGATTTCGTCGAGCTACGCTTCGGAGGACTCCAGAAGCTTCTCAGGCCCGGTCTCGGAGATGGCCCAGGAGAAGGGAAGCTCGACGCCCGGAAAGCTGTTCAGGGTCTGCCCTGGATGCCAGCTGCAGAACGTCTTTAAGGAGGACGAACACTCTTTCTGCCTTTACTGCCTTCATGAGGACAAAACGCACGTGGAGAAGGACTGTGCGTTTTGCGGCGACATGTCGGAACGGACCATGAAGGACCGTCATCAACGTCTCGCCAACTGGCTGCAGGGTAAGAGCCCGTCTGGCGAGAAGAAGAAGAAATCCGAGCGGTCTTCTAAGACCTTTGAGGGCGCCCCGGCGACGGGGGCCCAACATAAGGCCAAGCACCGCGAGTCCGCTGGCACCGGGAGCGCCGAACGGTCGGGCTCTACGGGCGCCAGGCAGGGCGCACCCTCCCCGGCACCATCAACCACGAGCCAACGCTCTGGGTCGGGTAAGAGGAAGGCCGAGCACCCGGCGAAGCTCCTGGAGAGGCCCCGGTCGAGCTCGAAGGCAGAGGAGGAGCGTGGCAGTGCCCCCTCCCTCAAGGACAAGGCGGTGAGCGCACCTAGGGTGGTGAAGGCCTTGATCCATCCGACCAAGCCCTCTATCGAAACGGTCGCGGCGGCCCTGGCCCAGCCTGTGGAGGCTACTCCAGTGGTGGCGACCTCAGGGCCCAGAATCTCCCTGCCTCCTCGGAGGGAGTCTTCTTTTATGCCCATCGATAGGACCCCCGTGAAAACCTCCGTGGAGAAGAAGGGGGGGCAGGGCGTCGTCGTAGATTCGGCCTCAACCTCAGAAGAAGAGCTGGTCGAGGTCTTAAGCCACGGCCTAGGCGTGGAACAAGACCAGCCCGTCGGAATGGGTGCCGACGCAGGCGACGACGACGACGACATCGTCGAGGATGCCGACGGGGCCCCTGCTCGCCCGTCGGATTCCCCTCTGCCAGCGCCGCGAGACAACTCGGCGGCCATTTTGTTGGCCATACAGTCCTTATGCACTGAGATAAGGACGAGGCTACCGTTACCGACGGAGGAACCTCTCCCGTCGGGGGATCCAGAACCGGGACCTTCTGGTGTTCCCCCTGCCAAGAAAAGAAGGATCCATCCTCCACCTCCTTTTCAACCGTCGCGCCCCGTCCAGCCCTCCTCCCCGTCCACCCGAGGGGATGATACGGGGACTGACACGGCAGCGACGGGTACGGACGACGAGGCATACGACGAGGATTTTCCGTCGTCGCCCCCCACCAGGGCTTCTCCGCCCGACGAGATCGGATCTTTCCATTCCATGATCTCCAGGGCTTCCGAGCTTTTTCAACTCTGCCCCGAGGAGAAGAAAAAGGAAGGCTTCCTTTATCAGCGGCGCGAGGCCAAGAGGAAGACGGTCCTCGCAGTGCCTCTGTTGGACGACATTTGGGATGAGGGCCTTTCCCTCCTCAAGAACCCTTCCACGACGCCAGCTAGAAGAGACCGGTACGAGAAGAAGTACCGGGTCCCGGACACGGCCCCCCTATGCCTCCGGGCGCAGCCTACCCCGGACTCCGTCGTCTCCGCGGCGGCCAGGAAGAAAGCGGGGGGGGTGCGGCCTCCACATCGACTTCCCCGCCGGACGGCGAGGGAAAGAAATTGGATGCTATGGGACGTAGAGTCATCTCGTCGGCAGCGACGACGATTAAAGCGGCCAACGCCTTGGCTATCGTGGCCCGCTACGACAGGGAGCTCTGGTACAAGATGGCTCCCCTGCTGGATTTTCTGCCGGACGACAAGAGGGCTGAGGCCCTTGAGATCCTCCAGGAAGGTGAAGTGGCTTCGGACCACGCCATCACCGTGGCGACGGACATCGCCGACGCGGGGTTCCGCCAGCTAGGCAACGGCGTTTGCCTTCGACGTCGTGGATGGCTCAAAGCTACGGATTTTCGGCAGGACGTCCAGACCAGAGTCCTGGACATGCCCTTCGACGGGAACAACCTGTTTGGGAAGACGGTGGACGATTCCCTCCAGGCCATCAAGGCGGATACTGAGACGGCCCGGGCCCTGGGAGTCCTGCAGCAACGACGGACGCCCTTTCGGAGCGGCGGAGGCAAGGGCGCCTCCAAAGGTTCCGGTGGCGGTTTCGCTTCCTACCGTCAAGCGGCCCGCTCGTCGTCGCAAGAGGCCTACAGAGGACGAGGCAAGTCTAGCGGACCCCGCCGTCGTCGCCAAGGAGGTCAAGGCGGCAAGGCCGCGTCCAAGCAGGATTGAACCGGCCGTGGGGTCGGGCCCCCACCGAAGCACCCCGGTGGGAGGCCGGCTGGCGGGCTTCGTCAGCGTGTGGGAGTCCATCTCCACCGACCGTTGGGTGCTGGACGCCCTGGCCCGGGGCCACGCGCTCGAGTTTCAAAGAAGGTGCCCGCGCGTCCCCCCCGTGGCCAGGAGAGAACTTCACGTCCCTCAACTTCTCCTGGAGGTAAAGGCGATGCTCAGAAAGGGCGCCATCGAACTCGTCCCAAAGAGGCTTCGGGGCTCCGGAGTCTACTCGCGATACTTCCTCGTGAAGAAGAAGACGGGAGGATGGCGCCCCATCCTAGACCTGCGACGGCTGAACAAGTTCATCAAGGCGCAGAAGTTCAGGATGGTCACCTTACAGCACGTCCTGGGTCAACTGGAGGAAGGAGACTTCCTGTCGTCGTTGGATTTGGAGGATGCCTACTTCCACATTCCAATCCTAAAGGGGCACCGAAAATTCCTCAGGTTCGTGGTCCAAGGGCGGCATTACCAGTTCAAAGCCCTTCCCTTCGGACTGCGGTCGGCACCCAGGGTATTCACCAAGTGCCTCGCACCGGTGGCGGCGCAGCTGCGCCGCGAGGGGATTCACGTCTACCCCTACCTGGACGACTGGCTCATCCGCGCCAAGACGAAGGAGCTCGCCGTGGTCCACACGGCAAGGACCGTCCAACTCCTCAGGGACCTGGGATTCTCCGTGAACTACACCAAATCCCACCTGGTGCCCGCGCAAGTCGCACTGTTTCTGGGAGCGAGGCTCGACACAGTGTCCCTTCTGGCCTCCCCGTCGGAGGAGAGGACCAGGACCATCTTGGGCAAGGTGCAACGGATGCTGGTGGCCGACGCGGCCAAAGTGAGATCCATCAAGTCCCTCCTCGGGATGATGTCTTCCTGCATCTACCTCATTCCCATGTGCAGGCTCCGGATGCGCCCGTTGCAAGAATTCCTGGATGCGCGCTGGATCCAGACGACGGGCAGCTTCGAGGAAAGGATCAAGCTCGACGAGAGTTTCCGGCGAGCGATACGGTGGTGGGGCACCCGCGCGCATCTGACGGCGGGCATGGACTTCCAGACCCCAGCCCACCAGGAGACTGTGACCACGGATGCCTCCCTGGAAGGGTGGGGAGCGCACACCGAAAATCTGCACGCGAGGGGACTCTGGCTCCCGACGGAGAAGTCCCTGCATATCAACGTCCTGGAGCTCCGTGCAGTGTTTTGGGCCCTCAGGTCCTTCCTTCCGTCCCTGAAGGGCAAGGTGGTGAGGATCTTCACCGACAACACCACCACCATGTTTTACATCAGGAAACAGGGCGGAACCAGGTCCCCAGCGCTGTCCAAGGAGGCGCAGGACCTGTGGCATTGGGCCGTCGCCCAAGGGATTTTTCTGGTGCCGTTTCATCTGGCAGGGATAAAAAACACCATCGCCGACTCACTCAGCAGGGAGCTGCGCTCGTGCCACGAGTGGGAACTACGGCAGGATCTAGTGGATCGCCTCTTCCGACGGTGGGGCACACCCCAGATCGACCTGTTCGCGACGGCGACGAACACCAAGTGCCGGAGGTTCGCCAGCAGGTTTCCCCAGACGAGGAGCATGGGCGATGCTTTCTCGTTCCCCTGGGAGGGCCTGTTCCTCTACGCGTTCCCTCCCTTGCCTCTGCTAATCCGGCTCGTCAACCAGCTCAAGAGGTCACGGTGCAGGATGATCCTCGTCGCACCTGCGTGGCCGAGGCAGATATGGTTCCCGGACCTTCTGGACTTGTCAGCGTCCCCGCCGATCAAGCTGCCGGCGGACGCAGACCTACTCTCCAGGGAAGGAGGCGCCATCCTCCACCACGACCCGAAGTCGCTGAACTTGCAGGCCTGGCTCCTGCAGCGCTAGAGTTTGGAGGATACGACATACCGGCCGATTGCAGAGAGGTTCTTGCAAAGGCCAGGGCGTCCTCGACTCTTAAATGCTACGGACACAAATGGAAGAGGTTCTCTGTCTGGTGCCACGCACAGAAGATTAACCCTCTACGGATTACGGCTCCCCAAGTACTGCCGTACCTGCTGACGCTGGCCAAAGCTGGACTGGCACACGCGTCCATCAAGATTCATCTTGCTGCGATCTCCCGATACACCAGAACCACGGGGCGGACGTCCTTGTGGTCTCATCGTCTGGTGAAAGAGTTCATGAAGGGACTATTCAGATCGTTCCCGCCGGTGAAGGCTCCGGCCCCGGCGTGGGAGCTCAACGTGGTGCTGACCAAGCTCATGGGACCTCCGTTCGAGCCTCTGCACTCGGCCCCGTTGAAGTTTCTATCGTGGAAGACAGCTTTTCTCGTGGCCATCACCTCCGCACGACGAGTGGGTGAGATCCAGGCCCTTTCCTGCAAGGCCCCGTACTTGACTTTCCACGACACGAGGGTAGTGCTCAGGACGCACCCCTCCTTCATGCCCAAGGTACCGTCGGACTTCCATCTCAACGAACCCTTGGTGTTACCTGTGTTCTTCCCGTCGCCTTCGTCGCCGGCTGAGAGGACTTTGCACTCGCTGGATGTAGCTAGAGCGCTGAAGTTCTACGTGGATCGCACGAAGGGTTTTCGGAAGACGTCACAACTCTTTGTGAACTTTGGACCTGTCAATCAGGGGAAGGCTCTCTCGAAGGCTTCCATCTCCAGATGGCTCTCCGGCTGTATCATGTACTGTCACCGGTTGGCAAACCGACCGCTGCCTGGCCGTCCGAGAGCCCATTCCACCAGAGCGATCGCAGCTACCACGGCGTTCCTATCTGGTGTGCCCCTGCTGGACATATGCAGGGCTGCTACGTGGAGGTCGACGCACACCTTCACGAAATTCTACTGCGTCGACCGGGATTCCAGGGAGGAGTCCAGGGTCGGCCAAGCAGTGCTGCGCAACCTGTTCGCCTGAGGTGAGCCTGGTGAGGAGGTAAGATGCTTAATGTTGAGTTGATGTGATGCTTAATGTTGAGCCTTTGCCACCTCCCGTGGTTGTGCATGTGTGTACTGCTATGTATTCTTTATTCATGAGCATGTGAATCCATGCCAGACCCCATGCTGGAGAAGGAACAAGTTACTTACCTGTAACTGTTGTTCTCCAGCATGGGTCTGGCATGGATTCACATGCGAACCCTCCCGCCTACCCCTCTGCGGCTCTTCACTTGGTCATACTGCCACTTCACGTGCTTCCAAATCTGAAGATGGCTGCCAGAGGCGGTGCTTAGGTAGAGGGCAGTCATTGGCTGTGGTCAGTATGACGCAGAGACCAGTGATTGGTTATTGCTACGAAAGACAGATCAGAAACGAAACTGATACTGGTTTTTTCTTTACCGAGGATTCCCAGCCTGACGACGGGGAATATTCATGAGCATGTGAATCCATGCCAGACCCATGCTGGAGAACAACAGTTACAGGTAAGTAACTTGTTCCTTTCTCCCCAATCTAATTTCTATCATAACCATGGTTATCCCATCGGATAACCCTGGTTATGTGAAAATGTCAAAGTTCTGAACTTGGTCCCCAGCTCCCCTCCCCCAAACGCCCCCATTTGACATGGTGTCCTCTTCCCCGCCCCCCTCAAGCCGGATGCCATTTTATCATTTTTCGTCCATCAAACGGCATTTTTTCCAACTGGGGGCGCAAAGTTAAGGTGGCTTTAGATGAATTTTAGGTGTTTGTTGCGTCAAGTTCTCACCTAAACGTCCCTGCAACTAAAGTTTTTTTTTTTTCTTGAATTTCAAGGGTTTTGTTATTACACAGATTTCTTTCCGCACATGGGCAGTGGCCATGTGGCCACTCTCAATCTTTAAAAAAACGACCAGACCACTAGCCATGGCCTTTGGCCTTGGCCAATGGGCCAGGCAACTCTATATTTAAAAACACTTGCAACCCATCTCACAAAGACGCTCATCAATTACAAACTGATTTTGACCTGTTTTGACAGTGGTATTGCTATGCATAAAAGATTGAAGGCTTTGAGAACTGAATGTTTTTAGGCAATGCGCAGTGAGATTACATTATTTGCCAGGGTTCACACACTTGGTTAAGCAGCGTGCTACTAGACCCTTGTTTTATGGCCGGTCTCTTGGTGACTGTTGTAATACAGGGCATTACCCCAACTAAGTGCATTTAAGCAGCACAAAAAGGCTGCAAGAATAACATATGCCCAGGTACCTCTTTCGTATTTGGTACATATTGGCTAAAGCGGTCAATTCGTTCCTTCCTTAGCCCATCACACACTGTTAGGATGTGTACTAGTGTTTCACAAATTTCATTTTTTCTACAGAATCTACACAGGGAAGGGTTTTCAATGTCCAGTTCTTATGTCCATTATTTCCCCTGTTTTGAGCACATTAAAACGGAATCTCATATATTCTTGTCTCCACACTCTATCCGGGAATTTGCTCAAATATGGTTCTGGCTGCCCCATCTTTTTACAGTGTGATCCTAAGTGCGTGTACAATTTAGATTTTAAACCCTCACTTACAGTAAGGTTCCAATCAGAATACAGCAATATTTTCTTTACCTTCATCGGATTTGAGATAAGCAACTCACGAGGAACGCCCGATTTGTCAAGGACTGCATTAGATTCTTGAACCATCTCTAAGATATTTTGAGACCGGAGATCCATTCCTAATACCTTAACCCATGATTTCATATAGGGTTGTTTCTTTGTAGGTAATCCGTTTCCTATAAAGCGATAATCTCCGCCATTCTAGTATACGTCTGATTGAAAACAATCCCAGTTCATAACGAATGGCTGCTAAAGGTACACATTTAGGTAAACATCTCACCATTGATTTTACCAGTCTAGATTCATACTTTGCTACCTCGCCCCTGCACCATAAAGGCGCCAATTCCATACCATAACACAATTGTACAACTATTTTGTTTTTATATAGGCGTATACTCGGTAGTAAGGAGAATTTGCAAAATTTTAGCTCGATTTTACAGAGCTGTGCTATCATAGGATTGATTTTACCATCCAGGTATGCCCGATCGTTTATCTTTTTGCTATTACCAAATACAGGCTATCCCCAATATCTTATTGCATTGCTCGTAGGTAGTTTCTTGTGATTTAAAAACCAAGCATGCTTTTTTAGGATTGTTCTTATTCGACAGACATAGAATCACTGTTTTGCTATAGTTGATTTTTAACGCATGTATACTGATCTATTCTTGAAAAAAAAACAAAAGGCGCTGCAGTCCTATCGGAGTATGATCGTATAATGTTACATTGTCTGCATTTGCTGTCCAATGCACCTTGATGCCTTCCACTTTCGGTGAACTTACCACTAGATTTTTTTAAGTGACTACCAACATCAGAGAAATATAGGTTGAAGATAGTAGGCGCATATAAGCATCCTTGTATCAGGCCGTTTTTTTACCATTATTTCTTGGGATAATATCCCCTCCGAACTAATGCGCACTCTTATTCTAGAGTCTTCATGCATATTATAAGTAATAGACAATAAAGATGAAGGCATTCCTAATTTAACCAATTTGGTCCACAGGATTGTTCTATCTACCAGATCAAACGCAGATGTCAAATCGATCGAGGCCATATAGATAGGTAGATTCCCATGGGTCCAGGCATACTTTTGCATGATGTTCACCAACAATCCACCCGCATCTGTTCCCACGTTTTTCCTGAATCCAAATTGGAGTGGTGACAGAATATCAGATTTTTCCATCCAATTCTGAATATGCTCAAGAATTAAGCCTTCAAAAACCTAGAGTCAACATTCAGAAGGGTTATCGGTCTATAACTAGTTGGCATTGACCTGTCGCCCTTTTTATAAATTGGGATCACATAGTACAGTCGCCAATTTCCCGGGATAGATTTAGTAATCCGAATATCCTTGAAGTAAAAAAACAGGATTTTAGCCCATATATTTGGGTTCCCCTTCAAGACCATGTTACTGAGCATATTCGGACCTGGTGCTCTAGAGGGAGAGCTTCCAATAATGATTTCTTTGATGTCAGTTACAGTAATCGGAATATCCCAAAGTACATCATTGATTCTTGTAGGTGGGATCCACTTCTCATCTGAAGGACTATATAGTTTACCAAAGTCTCCTTTCCATGTCTTCGAACTAATACATACTGTGTATTTTCATCTGAGCCGGCCCATCTTTATTGATCAATGCCCAGAATTTACGTGTATTTGTATCGAGGAGAGAATTAAGCATATCCTCTGCATCCTGCTGATAGGGTTTCGCTCGCAGACATCTTGCTTTATATTTCCATTTATTTTTTATTTTACTGATTTTACCATTGTCTGCCTCTCTAGGATAATGTTTATAGAAAGTTCTAATTTCCCTATTCCTATCCTTTAAGTTTTGCATTTCTTCACAGAATGAGTGTTTATGCCTTGGTTTCCCTGTGCTGGTTTTCCTTATCCCTGACGGACCTCTAATTACTGACTCTATATAGTTCTCAAAGGCAACTGATGAATAGATCTTTTGTTTATAGTCAAATTCAGTCTTTTCGTACTCTAACTGAAAAGGAGTATTTATTTTCTCTTTTTACTGAGTGCCAAGCGATTCTATTTAGGTGTTTGTTGATCGATGGCACTGGAGAATACCATCCCCCCCAGAATAACCTGCTAAAAGAAATGTTCTAATAAATATGCTTGCAAAGTATTCGCTGGAAAACAAAATCCCAATATGAAACAAGTGCCTGTGGTCTTGTGGGTAAGCGTCTCTACTGGGAACATGACAACCTGAGTAAAATGCTGGTTGCCAAATACTTGAGCAGGCTTGTCAACCTCAACAACACCCAAGACATGCGTCCGCCCTCTGAAAAAATGTATGCTGTCTACATGTCCTTTACTTGTGCCCTGAAATGCAGCCACAATCGGGGGCAAATAACTGCACCAGTGTCCAGGATTACTAACTCTCTTGGCACATTGTGGGCAAATACTCATGGCTTACTTACCCTGTGCTCATTTCCCCTCCTGACCCCCATGTCTGGCTTTCAACAATGCTCTGCTTTTTAAAGATAACTTGAAAAGTACACATACCATAGTGTTACTCAAATATATAAATTCTTATAGGAATAAGTTAGTCAAAAAGTGTACAATTGTGGCATTATTATCACCATATTGACTGGGAGACTACAAATACCAAAATGCAATTTAGCAAAAGGAAAGAAAAATGTTTAGGAGTGCAAAACCTTCAAGGACTGACAGTAGCACGGTTTAAAAAAATGTGGATGCTGTGTGTATTCTTAGTGTGTTATGAGATTTAAAAGTAACAAAACGTGGACTGTCTCCCATACATGCAGTAACAGAGCCAACCCTGCTTGGCTTCAAAGTGGGAAAGGGTCCTGCCCCCTCAGGCCATGTTGATCAAAGTGGTCTTGTAACTTGGGCTCATTTATTAGGCAACATGGCCTAAGGGCAGCTTTTGTCCCAATATCCGGTTATCATCTTGGCCTGTATCAAAACTGTGCATTTCATAGGTAAATCCTTACACTTGCGTCAGATATAGTGCAGGCTTTTGCAGTATCCCTACAGATTTTCCACTACACCAGTCATCTGCGCAAATAATGCTATCCTCCTACACACTATCGCTAAAGGGCTTTTTTCCACCAGCACAATGGTGTAAGGTTTCCTTATTTGCAGGTGTCAGCCATGTGAGAAGGATAAAGTGTCTCCTTCAGCCCACAATGGGTGACCACCTGAACTACCTAAAACGTATGCTTTGCTTCACTGGAGACATCAGCACTGATACCTGGACCAGAACTGTAAGCAGCAGGGGGCCTCCAGCCAACCCATCTGAGGGGTAGCAATATTGATACTTTATTATACTCCTACGTCCTGTCACCTTTCCTCCATACTGTATGGGGCATCCCTCACTAGGAACGGGAAACAGAACTTTTTTCACCAGAAAAATTGTCTTCCCCTTTAAATTTAGATGCGCGTGGGGGCACGGCCCTGGGGGCACGGCCCTGGGAGCATGCGCTCCCCTGGCGCCACTCCCGAGTCCTCTTTTCTGCATCGATGGGAGTGGACCAATTTCACCAGCGTTCCTGGGTTCGGCATCAGGCCTTGTAATTCCACGTGCACTTTCCGGGATATTTTTTTTTCCCTTTTTTGTTCTATCGGCAGTTCTTCAGAGTTTAATGTACTCTGTCCTCTGGTGCCAAGCTCCTCCCGGTTCAATGTTGACGTCGGCAGGATTCAGCAGGTGTCCGTCCTGCAAGGGTTCCTTCCCCACATCTGATCCACAGGCGCTCTGCCTCTGGTGCCTTGGTTCAGACCATGGCTGGGATGGCTGCTTAGCGTGCTATGTGCTCACCTCGCGTTCTTTGAAGAACCACATGGGCAGGTGAAGGGAGCTGTTCTCGATCACTGGAGAACCTCTAGGAGTAAGTCAGGATGAAGACTAGGCCAAAGGTAGGTGCCCTGTTCTTCTCTGCACCATGCAAGGGCGACCCCTTACCTGGGAAGCATCCAAGCAGGAAGGGCCTTCTAGGTCCTAAGACCAGCAAGGGGCCCGAGGGGGAACTCCCACACGGGCTGTGCTCTGATGAGGGGGCCAGATCGCGAGGGGGCGCCTTTACGCATTACTAGCACTACCGGCGCCATGGCAGAGGGCACTCCGCCTACCAGGTTACCTACCTGAGGTGCAAGGAAGGTCCAATCCTTCGCAACCAGCGTGCAGGCCGAGACTGGTGCCCATAACAGCAGTCGTCGCACAGCAGGCACGTGGCGCAGTACAGGATAAAATAGCTGTCCGGCCGGACAAAATGGCGGTGCTTCCACGGCCTTCCCATTTAATCACGCAGGCATTGGAGCGCACGTCAAGGTGGGATTGGTCAACATCAGTTACAGACCCTAGCTACACCAGGCAAGGTTTGCCGAGAGCACATCAACAGGTACAGGTCCAAGGACCCGCTCCCACCCACGCCAGTAGGCTCCTCCCCAATGTGCGAGGACAGGTTCTTGGAAATGTTCCTTACTCTGAGATCACCACAAATGGTCACCATACACTGGGGCGCGAGGGGAGGGGTCATTCAAGATATGCTTCCTCCTGTACCGCCTCCACCTCCTGTCATGGCCCCAGCACCCATGCAGGCCCAGGTTCTCGCACCACCACAGGTGCATTATGTCAGTGGCTCTGCCCCCGCCGCAACCACTGCCAATGCCTGTCGGTGACCCACCGCTGCTGCAGCACCTCCCAGCACTCCACCATCAGCACGGACCTGCAGGACACAGCAGAGGACACAGACGACGAGGACCAGGACACTTCCTCCTCAGCTAGGGCCTTCCATGGGAGGCTGGCAGGTGTCAGAGTATCTGGGGATCCCACAGTCGCAGGTTGAACAACCCAGGGCAGGGTTATTGGAAGAGATGCTAACCATCAGCTTAACCACAAGAACTGGCATCCCTTTGCAGAAGGATGTCGAAGCTTTAGCCAAGAAAGGCTGTGTGAAGCCACATACCACACAACCTACCAATAAGCGCCTGCAGGCCAAGTATAGGCAGGCTGAGGGGGATGCTCTCGTTCTGTCGGTGCAGCCGCATTCCTCAGTTATTGTGGCAGCCTCTATGTATTCTAAGCCTCGGGCCTCCACATCTGACCCTACATCAGCCCTCCTAGGAAAGGAAGAAAAACTCCTAGAGGCATATGGGAAGATCTATTCCAATGCTACGCTCCACCTGCGACATGCCAATGCGGGCGCTGTGCTTGCTGCAGTTGATCAAAAACGTTGGCGGGAGATAGCAGACTTCCTCTCAGAGCTTCTGGCACAGTGTCAGGGAAGATTCAAGGCGGGTCTGGCGGAGGTGACGATAGTGGACCAGGATATCATGAAATTGGCGGTGCCACACAGACACTGCAGGCAGGGCGATTTGTGTGGCTACTGACATGAGGACAGCTTGGCTTAAAGCGAATAGATTTAACCCTGAGGTGCAGGAGCGCAACCTCGACTTGCCCTTCAAGGGGTGTGGGGGGCATTGTTTCATTCAACAGACAAGGAGATGGATCAAAAGAAAACAGCTTCCAAGCAGTGAAGTCCCTGTTTTTTCTAACTAAGTCTGCCAACAAGACCTACAGCCGGAGGCACCCCCGCTCTGACAGAGGTTGTACCTTTGACAGCTTCAGGGGCACTGTTTGAGGCAGCCCAAAAGGTTACCCAGCTAGCACCGGCGCAGGCAGCACAAATCATCTAACAGGGGTTTCTTCCAGCCCCCCTCCCAGGCACCAGCCTCAGAGGGAAAGAAACATTGACGGTGCCATCCAGATCCACAGTTCTCCCGTGGGGGGCATGCTTGCCCTTCACATTCACTCCAGCTGAATTCCGCCTGCTGGTACCTCCATTTCCTCCAGGCCCCCGTCCCTCCCCCCACCACCCCACACCCCTCACCCCTCCAACAGATTGGGACAGCAACTCTTCTGGCGGAGATCCGCTCGCTCATGGTGAGTCAGGTGGCGGAGGAGGTTCCAGCCTCACAGTGAGACATGGGCTTTTATTTCTGTATCTTCGCAATACAGAAAAAGAACCAGGCTGGCCCTACCCCTCCAAGTTCAAGAAGGTTATTGCAGCAGTCATTGTGGAGACACTGTGGGGCAGACTGGCTTTGCTCCCTGGATCTGAAAGATGCGTACCTGCACGTCATGATTTGGGAGCCCCATCATTTTTTACTCCGCATCAGATCATAGGCTTTCATTTACAATACAAGGTCCTCCATTTTGGCCTCATTCGGTACCGAGGGTCTGTACAAGGCTAAAGAATGCTGTAGCAGCTCTGTTCAGGGCGGAGGACCACCACATTTATCCATACTGCAACGACTGGTTCGTCCGAGCGGAGTCGTCTGAGGGAGTCCAACACACAGCTTCCACACTTATGCACATGCTATATGATCTAGGGTTCACCATCAACCTCAGGAAGTTGCAGCTACTTCTCTACGCAGTCCTTAACACTCCTGCGGCT
Source organism: Ambystoma mexicanum (assembly GCF_040938575.1). Taxonomy (NCBI): domain Eukaryota; kingdom Metazoa; phylum Chordata; class Amphibia; order Caudata; family Ambystomatidae; genus Ambystoma; species Ambystoma mexicanum. The sequence continues at coordinate 199,966,005 of NC_090928.1, read as the reverse complement.
AATTTGGGAAACAAGGGTAGATCGTCCCCTTGGAGGACAAGATCACGGCCATCAAGAAGGCCACAGGGCATTTTCTCAGCAGACCAGTAACCTCGGCATGGTGGTACCAGCACCTGCATGGAGTAATGGCGGCTTGCCTCAAGGCTCAAGATGAGGAGGCTGCAGCTGCATTTCCCAGCCTCTTGGAATCAGGATACAGGCTCCCAAGCGGCTTGTCTGCATACCACAGCACCTCCACCAGGACCTCTCGTGGTGGACGACAGACTCCAACCTGTTAGTGGGCTGGCCGTTCAGGCAGCCGCCCTGGGAGATCACCATTACCACAGACTCTTTCCTAGAGGGATGGGGGCGGGGGGGGGAAGGGGAGTACCCTGGACAGCCACCACGGTCACGGCAGGAGCAACTGGAACACATCAACTGGCTCGAGATGATGGCCATCTGGCTTGCTCTCAAAGGGTTCCTCCCCATGGTCAGCAACAAGTCGGTTCGCATTCAGACAGACTGCTCCACATGCATGTATTAAATCAACAAGCAGGTAGGCACCGGGTATCCTCTACTCTGCAGTCTAGTCGATCGACATATGGGAATGGGACACCGCCAACATCTTAATCGGCAGTCCACCTACCGGGGGAATCCTCCTTGGAGGTGGACGGACTCTGCAGGCTGGGGGTCGACAACTACAAGTGGCAGTTCAACAAGAATGTCCTGGGGGAGATATTCATCAGGTGAGGGCCACCCTCAGGTGGACCTATTCGCCACCAAGAGCAATAGGAGGTGCCACCAGTTTGTGTCCTATATAGGGCATGGGCTCTCTGGGGGACGCGTTGCAGATTCGGTGGACAGCATGAGTGCGTACGCTCCCCTCCCCCACTTTTCTGTTGAGTCACAGGGTAATCTGCAAGGTAAAGTAGTCACGGAAGCTTCAGCTCATCTTGATCGTGCTGTGGTGGGCAGCCAGACCTTGGTTCTCAGAACTCCTCCGACAGTCGGATCATCCTCCGGTCCTACTCCTTTGGGTCCAGCCCCCCTACTTTCACAGCAGGGGGGGCACACTGGTTCACCCCACCCCGCAGAAGTTAGGCCTGGCAGTGTGGTCCCTGAATAGGTCATCCTGAAACATCTGCACTTGTCACTGGACAACCTGGCTATGATTCAGGGGGCAAGAAGCGACTCCACAAGGAGTCAGTACTTAAGCAAATGGACCCGGTTCTGTCACTGGGCCAAGGCAAGCAAGATCGATCCTGTGGGATGGTCACTGGATGGCGTGTTCTCCTTTTAGTTATTTGACATGCATAAAGGGCGCTTAGCCCAGAGGCATCAAGGCGCTCATACTTAAGGAGATGGTTACAGTAGGTACTAATACAGCGTACAAGTGGTTTGATACATGTTGCAGTTACTTTCACAAGACGTGCAGACAGGTAAGCAAACCTAGAAATAATGACAATTCGGTTCTGGTAGATGTACATGAGGAAAGCAAGCTAAGGCCAGTCTGTCTATTGCTTGTGCGAGTCTAGGCTGAATAGTCTAGTTTTAAGATTTTTTTCAGAATGACCACAAGGATGGGTCGTTTCTTAAGTGTGGTGGTAGGGAGTTCCTTCTCGGCACATCTGGCTCACTCCAGTGTGCAGGCAGATATCGGTTGTACTTATCTGGTGGCCTTGGGGGGGGGGGGGGGGGTGGTCTACAAGAAGTCCTGAGATGACATCATCTCGCCCTCCAATCCGGTGGTCAAAAAGCACTTGGAACGCCTGACCAGATTGTATCCCCGGTCAAATGTCCACACCCAGTCTGGGACCTTAACATGGTGCTGGGCACCCTGGCCCACAAGCCTTTTGAGCCCATGGCATCAGGGGGATATCAGGGTGGTTACTGACTGCTCTACTAGTTGGCCTTACATCAGTGTGCAGGATCAGTGAGATACAGGCGCTCATGGCTTCAGAGCCATATACCACATTTCTCTGGTACAAGGTGGTGCTCAGGACGCACCCTGCATTTCTGCCCAAGGTCATGTCATTGTTTCACCTTAATGAGCAGAAAGTAATTCCGGCTTTCTTTGCAGATCCAAAGAATGAGGCACAGAAAGTATTGCACTGTCTGGATGTCAGAAGTACTTGAAGATTCTACCTGGACAGGACAAAGGGCTTCTGTAAATCTGATGCATTGTTCATCACTTTTGGTGGATCAAAACCAGGCTGTCAAACCTCCATTGCTTCAATAGCTAGGTGGATGGTGATGGCCATCAAGGAGGCGTATGAGGAGCAGCACAGGTCTTTTCCAGCAAACATGCATGCCACGCCATCTGCGCCAAGGCCACGGCTGTGGCCATCCAAAGACACGTTCCATGGCAGACTATCTGCAAGGCGGCTACTTGGGTTTCGCCATCAGCCTTTTGCAAACACTACTGCTTGGATGCCAACGCCAGATCTGATGCAGCATTTGGCCTGGCAGTTTTGAAGAACTTGTTTTCTTAGAGGGGCAACTCTCCTCGCCATGTCTGCCTTCAGTTGTAATTGCCCATACAGTATGGAGGAAAGGGGACGGGACGGATGAGTAATTATATATTACTCACCATAGTGACTAATGTAGTCCTAGTGCATAGTCCCCTTTCCGCCATATGTCCCACCATCCTCCCCCGTAATAGACCTGTGTCATTAGGCAATTGTAATATAGCCGACGCGTCAATGGAGACTGAGGAGTGGCGCCGGTGGGCAGTGTCAGGTGAGAACATGCTTCCAGGGCCGTGCCCTTGTGCGCATCTAAATTTAAAAAGGAAGACCATATTCCTGATGTAAAAGGTTGTTTCCCGTCACTAGCAAGGGACTCCCCATACGGTATGGAGGAAAGGGGACTATGGACTAGGAGTACATTAGTCACTACGGTGAGTAATATATTACTCATATGTCCCGTCCCCTTTTCCCCCATCCTTGTGGGTGTCCCCCAACATAGGGTAACATTTGGCAGTAAAAATGTGAGCTTCCTCTTTAAATTTAGTACAGCGTGCGGGGACGTGGCCTCCGGTGTGGGGACGCCCCGCCGAGGTCCCATCCGCCGGTCCCTCACCTCAGTCACGTTTTACACACAGGCGGTGTTGGACTTGGCAGCCAGCGTTGAGAATTTTCTAGCTTTCCGCTTGCTCCCAGTTTTGTTTTTTCAATCTTATTTAACTTTCCTTCGGTGCCTCGCCTCCCAGGCACATGTCAGCTGCAGGAGGATTCATGAGATGTGCCTCATGCGACCGCTTGTTCCTGGCTTCGGACCCCCATGCATGCACTCTGTATTGAGTGTTTGGCGCCCGACCAACACTGGGATGCGTGTTCGGCTCCAGTGCTTTCGGTCACCGGGCATTGAAGACTCGATTGTCTTGGTGGAAGCAGATCTTCCACACTTTAAGGACGTTGTCTACAGGACCTCTCATCAAGACAGGGTAGAGCCTCTGTTCAGCATGACTCCACAGCGCAGCGACTCCTTCCCCGGGGTTCCCACGTATCGGGGGTTCCTCAGATTCAGGTGCTGGCAGGCCTGAGACCTCTAAGGCTACAGGCTCCCAAGCTGAGAGGCTTGGGGGCTCTGCCGTGCGCTCCAGGGACAGACCTGAGGCTGTCCTGGCTACCAGCTCCCAAGCGGAGGGGCTCGGGGCCCTACCGGGCTGTCTTCAGAAGGGCGATCAAGTTCGTCCTCTCAATCCCAGGGGGTAAGGGATTGTCGAGTGCCACCTCTAAGAGTATGTCCTCTGCACAATCCAGAATGGCTACTGGCACAGGTGCTGAGGGCATGCCTACCGGAGCTAGCTCTGAGGTTGAGTCAGGGCGTTGCGACTACCGGCCAGCCGGCCGAGGGCGATCTCTGATGAGGTGTATCCAGTGTTCGAAGTGAGCGGGAGTGGTCGGAAGCGGTGCTCATCTACTTTTTTAAATTACCTTTTACAACTCCTATACTTTTATTTTAAAAAGAAACCTTTCCGGAATGGTTCCGTTTTAATATAAATGTGTAGGAAGAAGTTGAAACGTGCACTTTCAGTGCACTGCACTGAAAGTTCCATTAAAGAGGAGGTGCAAGTGTTTGGAGGTGTGTATTGTGTATGGGAGGGGGCGTGCTGATGGGGGGGGTTTGTGGGGAGTGGGTGCAGGCCAACAGGGAACATAGTTCCACTACTTCTTTTCGTACATTTCGAACACTGGGTGTATCCTCCCATGTCTGAGGCTTCTCATGGCTCAGGGCCTTTGTGCCCTCCTGCACAGGGCATGGCGCAAGGCTTCAAAATGCCCGAGAGGCACATGGTTGAGCCTGCCAGGCCAGCAGCCATCTTGGATTCAACTCCGGGCCCGCACATGCTCTTGCCCATTGAGTGGGCTCTGCAGGAAGATCCCAGTCCCCTTCAATCTAGAAGCGACAGCGGTTTGTACGGTACAGGCATCTGGTCCCCTCAGGGATGCATCTACCCATCACAGCCTTACGGCTACACGCCCCAGGTGCCTCAGTGCTTTGACCAGGAACGGAGGCCCAGCGCCTCGGAGGGCCGGTTCCCTAGGGACCCAGGGGCTTGCGAGGACCACTTAGAGTGCTTCCTCTTCCTCACGTGTGCCCCTCAGATAAAGGGGCTCCTGAAGGATATTGTGAGGGAGGTCATTTCGCAGGCGGGGCCTCCCCGACCCCTTTCTCTGGGTACTTCTGTTCCTCCACGCTGGTCCCTCTGCCAATCCAGGCTTTACAGTTTGTTCAGACCCCTCCACCTGTACCACCAACGCCTCCCACTCAACAGCTGTTGGACCTGTCTTCGGTGCCAGACTTGAAGGGGGGGGGGGGCTTTGGCATGTGTCCCAGGGCCAATACTGCCCTCTATCTGTAAAAATGGAAAGGGGGGGTGCATGAGGAAGACTCCCAGTACGAAGAACTCTCTGCATCCGTTACGGCTTTTCATGACCGCCTTCAGGGCCTGGCTGAGTTCTTGGGGGTTTCCCGGGCAGAGGGACCCCCAGGAAGCCCCCCAGGAGTTGGGACTGCTATCGGAGGTCTTGGGTAAACTCACCACGATCTGTTCTGGCATCCCTCTCCAGAAGATGTCCTGCAGGAGGCTCGATGCCCAGGGCTAACACCCAGATGAACAAGAAGCTGGACAGCAGGTTCAGGCTGGTGACTGGGAGCCAATCCTCCTGTATAAACAAAGTGGGAGACAGTAAAGAAGCCTTACAACAAAAGTGATCAAAATGCTTGAGCTATGTATTGAGTTAAAGGATTCCATCTGCTTGCCATGAAGTTCTGTCATTCATCACCACCAAAACAAAGAACTTGTTTCCCAATCTCTTTAGTGCAACCAAATTGCACATCATATTTGGAGTATTTCTTTCAAAGTTTACCAAATATTCAAATATTTGGGAAAATGCTACGTGTACGTTTAACCTCTGTTTTTTGTTTGTGATTTACTTAGTATGTGGGTGATCGCATAGTATGGGGTGGTCAAACATATGTACAGTGATTATAACTCTTCCTGATCTAATGATGCGTCAGCTTGCTGTGACTAGTAATGGAGATTGCTTCATATGGCTGTGGTCATGGCACTGTACAGCCTTTGCTGTGCGTTTCATTTTAGCTGAGGAAGTTTGGAAGTATAACCTCCTCATCCTTCTAACTCAGCTTCCAGTACATAGCCGCTTGCCAGAATTATCCTTTATGTATGTAAATTGTTTGCGTGACGTATTCAACACCCTCAACGGATCCTTGGAAAGAAAGTGTTTTAAAGTGCATAATTGGGGCCCTTGACTACAAGCTACAATTATATCCTCACGAGTTAATTCCATGTACGGTAAGACGCGAGTTCAACACCGGTCGTAAATGAGCGGAAACCTTTTATTGCAGTGTAGGAGTGCATTTGTGAATGCTTGACAAAATTAGCTTTAATGGAATGACCTGCAATAGAAAGGTAAAGCAGTGTTAAGCCCAGGAGGGGGAGAGAGAGCGACAGCGCGGAATCGTGTTTAGGTGCATCGCTGCATGGCAAAAAATCTAGACACATATGGGCAAACACTTGAAAAGTTTATTTTTTTATTTTTTTTTTATGTCCTGCGGTTAATCCAGACATTTGGATCAGTACAACATTCATTAAATCAGAATTTTCCCATCTTGCAATATTGAAATGCACACGTAAAAGGAATGCAGTAAACAAGATTGCAAGTCGTGATGATGCCTGCAAGTGGGTCTAGCTTTGTTCATGCACTGTGTTCACTTGCATTTATGTGCATTCATTGGAATGTGAACGCCACACCAGTAGTACACAAGCGTAGTTTGGTAGCTACACAACAGTCGCACAAATCATAAAATCTGAATTTCCCATGGCGCATACTCCCAGAGAAGGGGCAACAGTGATAGAGGGAGGTGGCATACATGGTGAAGAACCGGCTAGGATTGGGCTTGTCCTCCAACCAAACAGCGAGTGTTAAAAGATGAGGAAAGAAAATCTCTATTGAAATGTCTAACATATCCATTGGTTGTGGATATTCTGAAATCTTGCCCTTGTTTTACTGATGGGTTGACCAGCTCGGTCATTGTATTGAGGGAAAGGCGATCCGTTGCAGGTCGTACCTTTTAGATGGGTTGATGCTCAGGACAATGAGTCGCAGTTTACAGAACGGAAAGCTATAATTCCCAGAGCTTGGTGGGAGGAACGGGTAGACAGAGTGTGGGTTTTCAGTCGGAACGTTAGCGGTACAGAAACCAGTTTGCACAGGGGGGTGTGGAGCGCGGGCCCAGTATGCGGGTGGAGAGTAGAAAATGCATTTACATCTTATAGAATCTGATAAAAATTGGCGAGAAGACCACTTCAAGAATTGGTTGGATCAGTCAGAGACGGACAACATGGAGCAGGTTTTTGTTTGCTGAATAAAATAGGAAAATTGTACCAGTCCAATTATAATTTGACTGTCTCAATTTCCGGAGTGCTTCTGCAGGGCACTTGTGGCCACCTTGCATTTATTAATTTTATTTGTATTTATTGGGTATTTATAATGTGCATATACAGCAAAATGTGTTATAGTAAATTGTGGCCTATATCATTTCGTTTAAGAAAAACTATTAATGAAGGCAATATACAAATAATGTCTGAACCATAAAGCCCTGTTTACCTTGTCAGAAATAATCACCTTCCACTGCATTGTTGGCATTAGTCACGCTCACACAATGGTTTTTATGTGTGTTTTACCCTTTCGAGGTTATCTCGCAGCATAGTGAATTTGTATCTGTTCAGTGGAATGGGACTCTTGGCTGGCGATAACTGGCTTCGTTCACTAAGTAAATGGTTAAAGTTGATGTCGTGGCTCTAGAACAAAGTGCCTTTTTTAACTGTTCTTTGCAGACTATTTGAGGAACATATTTTGTTACTGTGGTTCGGAGAATAACGTTTTTAATGCACCTTTGAACCAGGGATTTATTAATTCGCAGTGGGACAGAGACCAGCACCAATTCCTGAAATGGTACTCCCAACTAGTGCCATTTGGAAATAAAATAAGGTGGTTCTTTCAGGAGTATGCACTCTTACCCAATAAATATGAATTTTAGGTGACTCAAAAAGATGTGTTCAATTATTTAATTACGACAGTATATAATATTTAAAATCCATTTTTAAGCTTTATAAAGAAATGCTTTGAGTTTGTCTAATGCACTGGCTTTACACATAATTAATTTGGTGCATGTGTTTCGTCACTATTCTAGCTTTTTCAGGGCTGCAACAGTCTTCAATGTTACAACAAACGCATTTGTTTAGAATGAAAATGTTGCTTTCCAGATCATATGAAATTAATGAATTTTATCTCTGGTTTGACTTGCTTCTTGGGGACAAATGGGTATGAATGGATAAATGCCAATTCCTCAATTCTTTTAATAGATGATTTTCAAATTATCCACATATCAGATTGACCTGTTACATGCACATTCACAATTATTTTTCTTGTGGAGCTGGTTAAGTGTTGACAGTCCTCTTTTTCAGAGGCACGAAGATTGTGTTTTTTTTGTTGCAGGTTTTGTATTGCCATTAGACTATTTATTGGGTAAGGGTGCATACTCCTGAAAGAACGACCTTATTGTATTTGAGGAATGAAGCCCATAATAAAACTGAAAATGAGCGTGGTTGGGAATATTTAGCAAATGCATTAGACGGTGGTGGTAAGTGAACGTAAAACGGTCCCACGCCCTGGCCTGTCAGAATTCTGCTGAGTTAGGAGCTGACCGTGTTGGTGCCATCCTTGAACTGGCAGTTTCTCAGCAGGTGTTCTGGGGCCAGACATGTTTACGATAAAAACGCTATGCATAACTAGTTGGTATTTCTGTAGATTACATGAAAAATCCCAGTGCTTTATTAATTTGAGAATTAAACTTCCCTTAGAGGAGTAAGGGAAGCCTTGTGGATTTAAGCATATGCACATGTTGGGCCTGCTTAAGCTCTTTATTGGGTCTGCTTGAGATCGCCTGCTCTTCAGAAGGCAACCTCTATTCCACGTGTTCCCGAAGTCCTTTGCTGTTTAAGGCTCAGTAACTGGTGAGAGGAGGGGGCTATAGGGGAACTCGTCCCTGACCATGCTCGGCCAGAGAGGCCCCTTTTCAACAGTAATCATGTCCTTATGTAACTTGGGGGCATTTTGTGGGTAGTTAAGCATACCCGTTGGAACACTTAGTATTCCAAAGGCTTTGCAGTGTATACTTTCTTGTAGAAAGTCTATACATCTTCCCAGCTTATATGTTCGGGCTATGACTTGATGTTTGCAAACGTATAGGGAAAACACCACAATTTCCGTCTTTGAATAATCAAATCCACTATTTACAGTAGCTTAATAATGATTTAAAGATGATTGTTTCTAAGTTCTGTTTTATATATTTTGTATCCGGTGTTTGTGTATTTCATGGTTTTGTTTAGAAAATTAATATTGTTATGGATTTTCTTTTTCTTACCAATATACAATTTAAATAAAATCAGTGACTTAGCTGGGATGTGTCTGTTAAGTTTAGTTCATCTAATCAACTCCCCTGTGTGGGGGTTGGTCAAACATCTGTTGCCTGTAGATGACCTCCATTAACTGCCTGAGCCAAATGAAAATCCTTCAAGGAATGGCTCCTCCTTAACACCTAGGTCCGCACACCCTGCACTCCCCACCCTACCAGAGACTCGGTGATCTGCTCTCCACTGTCTTTCCACCATGCTGCCAATTTCCCACCCTCCCCTTTTAGCTTCCCACTCTTTCATTCTCTGCTTCCCTCACTGCGTTCTTCCCATTATGATTGTAAAGCGCTCTGTTGCTTCCCAAAGATAGGTCTGCGCTCAATAAATACCCTAATAAGAATATTATGCTTCCTGGTGTGCTCCAGAACAGTGGCGTTGCAAGCAACTGGCTTTGTGCCATTATTATTCTAGTAGCCTAAAGGGTCTACTCTGGCACATTGCAATTCGATGGGTCGGCGGGGATCCACAGTCCACCAATGAAAGTGCTCTCGACAGGAAGGGCCTCTGGTGTGCATACGCTGTGAGCACCTCCCAGTTGCCTTTGCTCTGTTCTAATGCCACCTTCTGTTTGCTGGCGCAGAATGCCATATTGTTCACCAACATCTTATTAGGGCTTAATTGAAATTAGAATATGGCAAATGCTCTTGTTTAGATATTGCAGTCTTTCTAACACTGGTGGAAGTGTTACCATAACAGCTTCAAAATCATGCCGCGAAGATTCTCATGAAATATTGCATGAGCAAGCCACGGTAAAACATATGGGTGCTTGGAAATGAAAGCTATGTGTTGCGGTGATTATTCCTCAGCATATGGGCTTTCGTATGTATAAATAACCCGATCCAGGCGGCAAATAAAAGTATGCATTCGTTAAGAGATGTCAAAACAAAAAAAAGCAAACTAAGTTCCAAGTTAAAAGAAACCATTTCCCCTTATCTTCAGGGTTGGTGAAATGCTGTGGATGAGTTTCCAAAACACTTTCTCTTTTTTGGCAAGTGCTCTGTGGTTTTTTTTTTGTGCGCGTCTTGCAGGTGCCGGCGGCGCTATGTCCTTACACTGATGGTGCTAGTCACTAGTAATGTTTTCCTTTCAATGAAAATGGTGTCTCATGCCTTAGAATAGGCGTGGCGTTTTATTTACTGTCTTTTTGCTTTGAATGGCTTGGGTACAGGTCAGATTGTGCCAAAATAAATCTTGTTTTGGAAACGGTAACATGGGTGACGTAATTTGCGTTTTGGGGGCCTTACCGGACCATTGCGTGTTTTCCTAAGGCTAGCAACATAATGGGCCTCATTACGAGTTGGGTGGTATGCCGTGGTAAATCCGCAAGAATACCGTTCAGAGAAATGACCATTACCGTCATCTGGTCCAACGGAATTACAAGTGGCAGAGTTAATCCCCAATCCATTGGACTCTATGGGGCATTGTTGGAGGAATTAACACCACGATAATGCTGTCGATTTTCCCAATTTTCGGCGGAATGTTGGAGGATTTACCTCCTAGCGCAATGCTGGACGCAAATCTCCCACTCCAGGGCCATATTCGTAATATGGCGAAGCAGGAAAAGTGGCAGTAATTCCATTACCCCAATTTTTTCTTGCACAACCATACTTGTAATAAGCCCCAATGTTAGAATCTGCAAATAGGCCTGTCGATTTTCGTTCAGTTATGTGCACCTTGCAATGCTCGTCCCGGTATTTATGTTGACAATCTGGTCACCCTAGCTAGATACGTGTGTGCCTGCCTGGGCTCCTCAGTCCAAATTACCCCATGATTTGAAGCCTCTGCTGCGAGTAAACGAAGAATTGTGCATCGCGCCGACTGCCCTTAATTCAAAATGCGGGCGCGATGCAGTGCCACAAGGCTCGGCCTCAAGGCTTTGCTAGGCACCAGGCCTAACATCTTCTCCCAACATCCGCCGACAGGCGGAAGAGCCAGCCAGTATAAGGCCTTGAGCACTACTGGAGTATGCCAATACCTTCCAGACACGCTAAGCTTAACACCCCCATTGCTAAACAGTTGCCCTCCACCTCAGCAACTGCCATAACCTTTATCAAACGACTCTGCCGTATCAGGTGCAAAAAGTTACTCTTTCCACTCCCACTGGCCGGTGCTCAGCTAGGTCTGCACCCATGTCATTTCTTTGATCTGAACACATGCATTGTCCATTGCGCTCAGCTAGGCATGCGCCCATGTCATTTCTTGTTTGATTTGAACATATGCCTTGGCCAGTGCCATATTGCCCAAACTACACCATTCTCGATTGTAGCCTTTACTGCATGGCAGGTATTGTACTACTTGAACTGTGCCATATTATAGATTGTACCCAATTGTGATTACCTTAATTGCACGCCCTCCCTCTTACAAAAGCATCACCTCCGACCTGCAACACAGCTCACCAGCACTCTTACCATCTTACCAAATATCACTTGCCACCACCACTCTTCTCTTCCTCCGTGCGCAGACACTACTCTTAACCGCACCCAGGCTCACCTACACCATGCCTCCTATTCACTCATGCACTACACCTCCCAACTCCCCAGCACCAATCCTCAACAACCCCCGTGCTTGTCTCGCTCCACAGCCAAATCATAGCCAAACCTATACATCACACCTCTCTATTCACCAGACTCTATAGGCTTAGGGCTCGCTCTAAGCCTAGCGTGCACCCCCACATCCCGCTCACCACTCACCTTAGAAACCTCAAACTTAGCTCCTGCACCCCCATCACATCAGCCCACCTACAACAGACACCCACCAAAACACCAGCCTGCTCACCTCCCCTCCCACCACCCCCTGCTCACCACTGCCAACCACAAGCTCTCCACAGACACCAACTCGCTCACCCCTACCATCAGCAAATCCATGCGCACCACCCCCCTCAAATGTGCCCTGGTCAACGCTCGCTATCGCCCTGCGCACGCTCTAGAAATCAATGACCTCATCAGCTCTCTAGACCGCGATCTGCTGGCAGTCACAGAAGCTTCGCTACATGAAGCCTCAGGCCCAGCCATCTCTCTCGCTCTACCATCATGATAAAACATTCTGAGACAGGACCACAAGACCTCCAAAGGTGGAGGCGTAGCTCTCATCGCTAAGGAGTCCCTCTCCATTAGACTCTGCAACCAATACTGGTAAAATAACGCTGACCTTATTTATGCTAAATTCACCCTTTCCCCTAACTGTACTATACATATCCTAATCACATATAGACCACCTGGCACAGCCCCTGACTACCAAAAGCACCTCCTACAAATTCTTGGAAACAACCAAAAAAGCTCCACCAAAAACCTCCTACTTCGAGACCTCAATCGAGGCCTTCGTGACCTTAAAGAGGTCTAGGCTTCCCCCACATAGCCCCCAAATTATGGAAGGACTCTCCCGCGAACTTGGAGCAGAACCAACCCTCATGTTTCACAAAACCACTCTGTTCAACCAACTCCTCAGGCTCACCATGAAAAATCTAACTATGCCCCTCTACTTCCCAGGCAACCGCTAAGCTAAGCATGTAATTAACTTCTACTGTAGTCTATGTAACCACTATGCATATTATGTCCTTGTAACCATTAAGCTATGCTGCTGCCTGTAACCACTAAGCTAAACTGATGCTGTGTAACCACTATGCACACCACTTTCCTTGTAACCAGCAAGTCTTGTAACAGCGCCACGATGCCTCCAGGCTGCTGAGCGCTCTATAAATGCTAATAAATAAATAATGCGGAGAGGCTGATGTATTGAAAACATGGGTACCAATCTCTGAACTTTTTTACATATGAATAAAACCTCTACATATATTCTCCTACCTTACATTTTCATGATGTTTTTCCAAATTAAATGCTGCTTATTTGTGCGGTCTTCGTTTCCGTGTCAATTGGCCCACTGTCGGTCTCTAATCCAAGAAATGGGTTAGAAGCATAGCTTCCAGTGGTAGGAGTGGTGGTCTTGGCATTGGCAGTCTGGAGTTGCACGTTTGCAAAGTTGGCTACAGTCTGCATGGATTAAAGCCCAATCCTTTCACTTCTTTACTTATGTGAACTGGTGATTGCTTTTTGACCTCGTGTAGCTAGGGTGGCCAACTGTCCCAGATTTCGCGGTATTGTCCCACAATTAGGGACTCTGTCCCACAGTTTGCAGAGTGGCTGTGCGGGACGCAGGTTGTCCCGACTTGCATCAGGACAACCTGCCTCCAGCACAGCCACTCTGCAAACTGAAGTGGCCATTTACACAGCATGGTGCTGCCGCCGCCTGCTGCTTTCTTTCTCTGGGCAGCTCTGCAGCCCTGGCTCCTTTTGAGCCTACATGTCCAGCTGTAACGCTCTGACACCTGGCTTAATTCAAATGCTAATGTTTTGTTCCTGGGGTCCTGATGATCATGTTTGCAGTAAAAAAACGTGACCAACACCTCCTAAGGACAAATCATTTGCATTTCAATTAAGCCAGGAATGAACAGCCAATAAAAACATTTCCATTAAAAAGGGGGCGTGCCAAACGTGAATGGCGTTGTGACGTCATCACGCGTAGTGGGCAAGTGTCCCGCAAAAGACTATCAAAGAGTTGGCCACCCAACGTGTAGCGCTTTTCTCATGTTTGCATGTCTGCGCCTTACTATGCGCGGTGGTTAATTGCATCGTCTATGGTGCCTAGAAGTGAAATAATATTTATGGAGGGTGGCAGGATGTTAGCATATTTCTTTGAGTGGGAGGTGTGGGCTTAAAATATCCCTTTGACATTACATACAAGGAGGAAACCTTATTTGCACATAATTTGGTGCCACTAAAGTTCTTTCTCGCTGCCCGCCATGAAAACCTAACATATTTGTCCACAGCTTGTTCAATTCATTCAATCTCGCCTCCCCTCTCTGCTGATGCGTTGGTCCAGTAACGCAGATGCGCGCCAGTGATTATGCGCGTCACCTTGCCCCGCTCCGCCCCCCATGGATGTAATGGTCCGTGTGGCACTTTGGAGAACTTTCATATGTTCTGCAGCCTTGAGTGTAAACTGTTAGCACTATCCATCAGTGTGTACCGGAGCCCAAGATGGCGTGACTGCGTTACGTTTCATGGGACGTGTCACGTGTGTCGGTTCTGTATGGCTTGCTTTACGGCGAGGTGCCGGGCTGGAAGCCTTGGACAGCTCTTAGTGTCTGCCGAGCTCTGGGATTGATTTGCTTGTTCTCTCTTTTAATGTTGCGTCTCACGTTGCCGTCCCCAGTGTTACTCTATGCTAGTGATTTGTTGCAGCTGCCACCCATCATTGGACAAGACATGGTTGCATTAATAGGCTGTAACCGCTGCGCGAGTCGATTAATAACGCGAGATGCAGCTTTCATGGCAAAGGGAATGTCTGCAAGACCAGGTCTGCGTGATCGAGAGCAAGCTGTCCTTTACTTCCAGCACCGGGCGAGTTATTTCCGACTCTCCCGAGGGCATTACAAGTTCCATAAAATGGCGTGGTGACTTTTTTTTTAGTTTAATCCAATATAAAATACATATCTTATAGTTGCTGGCCTATTTAAGAACAAGCATTAACATAGAACATAGTCAATCAATAGTGTTGACTTTTCTGTAGGATTTTTTTTAAGCATTTGACAGCTATTGCCATCCTTTTTGTTCAGGCATTCTCCTTGCAGACTAGATATTGCGCAGGTATGAATAGAAGCCACAAGAATTCTTTACATTGCACATCAAAATGTAACCCTCGTACTGTACCCCCACCCCCCAGTCCCCGGCCTCGACTTCCATGGCCCAAAACATCTTGTCTGTGGGTCGCTGGGATTTAAGGATGCACAGACCAAACCCCCCTAGGCATGTTTGTGTACATGTACATAAATATATATCTTCAAGGTATAAGGGGACCGTTTATTTTAGGACTTGTATACGTCCTCAAGGTAGTGAAAGGGTTTAGGGGACACCCCGCTAACCCCCCTGAGCCCCCACCCTGCCTCTCTCATTCCATGCTTAGTGTATCTTTGTGCAGCACAATACCTTCAATGCATAATGATAACCCAGGGTTATTCAACCCCAGGGCTCAAGGGACGGAATCTTGACTGGGTTTCAGATGGCCCTCATTAATATTCACAAGAAAAAAAATTGCGGATATTCAGAATCATTGTATGCAAACGTATCTTATGAATAATAATTGGGGATATCCTGAAAACCCATCAGGATTCCGACCCTGGAGTTGGACAACCCTGCAACCCATCACAGGATATCCTTCAATGCAGAATGATAGCCCATCATGGGAGGGATGTTTTGAATACTATACTTAGCCCAGTTGCTCTTATTCACTCTACATATGTCCATGACACCAGTTGGCAAAAAAGTAAAAAAAAAACACAAACCTAAAAAGACTATAGAGAGAAGAAGAATGTTTTGAAAAACGACTTGGCAGTGTTTCTTGTCTTGACGAATATGCCTGTGCTGATTGGATTGGGTATCGCCACCTAGAATAGGTGTGAATCCTACATGATTGCAGAAAGGGGTGAGGGTGCTGATGCCATTGCTCTTCGTAATACATGTGGGGATGCTTGAAGGATACGTACCACCAGCCCCTCGCGTTGTAATGCTAACCAGTCCCAGTGAGACTGGCCATGGCAGCCTGCATAATGGGCAGCTGTTTTGTTGTTTTGGTGGATCTCTCTAAAAAGCATTACAGCGTGCAAGTCCTTCCTTGTGGCGTGGTTAATTTTGTTACTCGCAAGAGGAATTTTATCTAGATAACCTTAGTCATAATGGACCACATCTTGCGCATGTTATTTGGCTTTGGTCGTCAAGCATAGAGTCCTTCTCCATGGATGAGTGAATTCTGCCCCTGCCTAGGGTGTTGATACCACAACATAGTCTGCTGAGGGAGTAGAGGGCGGTTACAAAAGATGGGAGGAAAGGGTAGTTGGGTAGAGTGTAGATGGACTGAGTGTAAACACGGTGTACCCAAGACAAAAGGGTGGGACAAAACAGGCAGGCGTACATCGTGGCACAAACTATCATTATGAGATACATGGCTGTTGGGAAAAGGGAGAGTTTGTCATTGAGATGAAACCTGAATGGCACCCTCAGATTTGGAGGCTAGGTTTAACTTGGGTGTTGGGAAATGTATTAAGACTAGTTATGGATGCATGATGGGATCGGGATCTGCTCAAGAGTTCCAGATAATTGTGGTGGCTATGATACTAGCTTGCAGCGTCTGAACTCGCCCTTGATGGTAGTTCTTGACAGGGGTCGAAATTAAGATTAGATGAGCAGGAGCTAGCAGCAGCTCCTGGGTATCCGGCATTGACCAGTAAGAAGAAGCTACAACTGGGGAACCAGGAACTAATACATAGCGTTCCGCAAATCTAACTTCAACCTAAGATGCAAACGTAACATTGTGCTTATTTTTTAAGCCCCCTTATGCTTTAAATGCCATATAGGTGTGTCCTACTGCTGATTGACCCATAGGCACACAGTTAAATTCACATAGATGCGTTTGTTTGGCATGGATAGACAAAAGTAGCTCCTGATGCCAAGCTAACCAGACCCTCCTAGGTTACAAGCAGGAGCTAAATAGCCCTCCGCTCCCCTCAATTTCGAACCCTGACTTGTACATTGATTAGTGCAAGCCCAATGGACTGAGATGTCTCCGATCCATCCCATGAGTTGGCTTATGTTTAGCAAACTGTAAGATGCGACAGAAGAGCTTTCCTTGCAACAAAGACATAAGCCTCTGGGCTGAAAAAGAAAGAGTAATCAAAGCTTGAGTGGCTCAGGTCTTTAGCTTTATTGAATTATCCTTCAGAAACCACTCTAAAAGGTGCCTATTGACCCATCAGCATTACTGTTGTGAAGAAGTCTGCTTTTTAAACGATAGATACTCTGTGTAAACATTAGGGTCAAGCAGTAGGTTATTTGGTGAACAGAGAGGAGGCTGTCTATAGATTTAGTTGGATTGAAATGGAACCATACACTTTGGTAATGGTGCGAATTGGGAATAAAGCCGAAATATAGTAGGCAGATTTAATCAGGGTGGCACTTAGTTGAATATACTCCATTGTATGAAGGGTGCCAGCAGGAAGATGCTTATTTAATGCACTAGTACCCAACTAATCGCTCAATGCTAGAGAACAATATCAACAAAAGTATCTTAAAACGGACATGTGTAAATTAGATTGTAAGTGGGAGGTCTGAGCATAGGGTCGTGTAGAGTCGGCGTATACATTATTTGGGCTCACTGAAGGCAATCCGGTGGTGCAAGTCCTGTCTTGGTTTGTATAGAACAGCATACTCCAGCCATGGTTTACAAGGTCAGTGTTACTCCTATAATGGTGGAGTGGTTTCCAGCCGGTATTGGAGGTCAACAGGATTCCAATCTCTGTTCCTTCATACTCTTGGGATTTTCACAGGGGGGTGAGACCATATCTATTTCCTTGCAGAAAATCATCCTAGCTTAATTCTAATGCCTTGACACGCACTACACGTGTGCACACGTGACGCTGCTTCTCCAGTTCCCGCCGTCTTCCTTGCCTCGTCAGTCCCTTTCTTTGCGGTAGATGGACGGGAGCCGCAAGCTCACTTTGAAACGGTCACTCCTTTTATTTTTTTTGCTTCATTTTCATTGCACTTTTTGGTTTAATCTTTTTTTTTTCTTTCCACCTTCGGTATCCAGTGTTATGGCAGCTCTCTGGTCCATCCGTTGATGCTGGATACATCCTGATTGTTTTTTTTCGTCCCTGCATCAGCGGCAACCGCTAGGTTGCCGCGGTGGATACACGTGTGTTTGCAACTCCTTGACCCTGACATGTTGGGATTGCGGCAGTGACATGCCTTCTTTGGGGGAGGGGGGTCCTCCACCTTAGCACATGTGGAACTTAATGGAACACATGCGTTGACCGCTCATGTGACTTTACCTCCTGTAGGTCGCACTAGCCTGGGAGCCCTGTTCCTGGGCTATGTGTGGTACAGAGAGACCCCCAGTGTTTCTCAGCTTCAGAGGGAGACCTTGAGAGTTCTCTATTTTGGGTCTAAGCCCAGGTATGAGTCCCAAGTGTCCTGCAGAGGGGCTATTTTCGGGCCTGAAGATCCCCGAAGGAGGCTGAGCTAAGTTCTTCCGGGCCTACTGGAGGATCTCTGAGGATGGCTAATATTGACAAGCTTCTAAAGTTCCCCTTTTAGGGCTCATGAGGTGCAGAAGAGTCCACTAATGAGCCTAGGCCCTGCACATCAAGCCCTACAGTACCTCCTGACTCAGTCATGAACTGGATTCGATCACAGTCCAAGGTGCCGAGCCAAGTTTGGGTGGGGGTGGAAGTACACTAGCCATTTCCTTTTCTCTGACATCACATGAGCTTCCAGGGCATTCAGGAGTGGAGACGGTGAGGAATGCAAGGATCTCAGTGAAAATGGTTTGGAACCCCTTTACCCTGCTAGCTTAGTGGTCAGTCCCAACCCATAAGTCCTTGCCAAATTCATTGGACTTGTTGCAGGCTTGTGAAACATTAGATTCAAAACCTTGCCTTTCTGTAACAAGTGGTCCCATGCGATTACTCCGCTTTGCGCACTCACCCCCCACTTTCAACAGCCTCGAGCAGAGGACCGGTTCTTCTCCATGTTTCAGGTGATTGAGCAATCTCCCGCTGTAGGGGGGTACTTTAGAGAGCACAGAGAAATGCTTGACTAGCATTTTCTGGGGACAGATCTACTACTACTCAGCTCATCTTCTCCATACTCTTGGGACTTCACATCCACTGGGGGATGGAACTGTAGCCATTGTGTATCATAAAATCTTCCTAGCTTAATTTGAATGCCTTGTGTACTGTGCATATGTGCATGCACAAGACCGCGCCCTCCAGGTCCTGCCCAGTCAGGGGGCTCAGGCAGGTTTGGACGTTCCTCCATCTGTGGTGGTATTGGCAGATTTTCTGAGGCTGCCACTTCTCATAGTCACTGTGGCTTAAGCGGCTGCTCTTTGTCCTCTCCACAATTCCTGATGGGGAGCTCCCTTCCCAGCCCCGGTAGCTACGCCACCACATCTGCTGACTCCAGTGGAGCCTGAATCCACACATGCATATAATACGTATGGTAGAGAAGAAGTTCCTGAGAATAAGCATCCCTCTTAAGCCTGAGCATTCCTTGAGCAGATTTCTGCGCTCTAGAACTTTTTGGAAATTCTGTTGTCAAAAGAGCTGCAGTTGGTGCCATGGGTTCTGTCTGCGGTGTTGTTGTCCCATGATCAAGAGCGCACCGATGTCCCAATCTGGAATGATGCGCTAGCAGAGGCACAGCAGTTGTGGCTGAAACCCCACACTAGGGACAGTACGAGTGTGGTTGTCCAGTATAGACCCTCCCCATCTGAGAGGTCCTCCTTTGCCTCTTATACTTAAGCCCCTTTTTGCATTGGTTGCGGCTACGGTTTACTCAAAGGCTTTCTCCTCCTCATTCTTGGGCAGGCTCAGGGTCTAATGCAGTTTGCAGTAGATCACATTAACACCATAGCCGGAGGGATGTTGACTGGTGAGGATGTCTGATGCCAGATTTATGCGGACAACGTAATTCAATTCTGATGTGCAGGAGAAGGTACTTCGATCTGCCATAGATGGTTTCAACCTTTTCAACACAGCCATGGACAAAGATCTCCAAAAGAGGAACAGTTCATAATATTCAAGCTACTTGCTGTCCTGGCAGAGCCTCTGCAGAAGACATTTCTGCCTTCCCAAGAGAAGGCCAGATCATTGACAGTTTGCCATCAGCCCAAAAAAGCAGCAGTGCTTTACCCATCATGGTTTCTTCCAGAATACTTCCATCTCCTTGCAACCCAAAACTATGCAATAACGGCTGGTTGCCATCATGGCAGCTGGGAATCTCTCACTACCTGGAATCTTCAAGGACAATCTCCATGGACCCCTACATTATGTTGGAGGTGAGATGGGGGTTACCACCTTCTACTCCTTCCGGGCTCCTAAACCATCAACTCTGGGCCCTGCTTCTAGAGCAGAATATCCAGAGGTTGCTGGACCTCATAGCTGTGGAAGAGCCCCTCACCCTGTAATGTAGAGCAGGCCTTGTCCCCTTTACAGTACCCAAATCCAAACGGACAGTCCTACATACCATCCTGGATCTTGCTTACGTCAACCTTTTCCCATCTTAAAGATGACATCTGTACAGACCCATTCAGCTCTTAGGCAGGGTGATTGGTTCTGCATAGTGGACGCAAGTATGCCTGCCTCCATGTTCCAGTGAGCGAGGAAAAAAGAAAAATCGATGACGCTTCCATTTAGGAAATGGGCAGTTTCAATACAAGGTACTGCCCTTTGGGTTGAATGCAGCCCCCAGCCCCAAATATGAAGTGGTCACAGCTCATCCCAGGCTTTTATGAGTGCGCATTTACCTGTACCTGTCTGGTCCAGGCTGCCAGTCTGGATGAGGCGTATGATTCTCTGAGACAGCTGTTGGATATTCTTTTCTAGTTGGGCCTATTTGTGAAAACGAGAATCTTCATTGACTGCTTCCTGAAACCTAGTCTTAAATCATTTCTACCGGGGTACAGAGTTGGCCACAGTCTTACCCACTGGGTAAAGGATACAGGAACCTCAGTACTATGGCTCAGTGGTTCCAGAGGCTGCCCGGTCTGACGACCCATTGTGTCCTTTTGGTTCTATACCCTAAACTCAGACGGGGATGCACACAGCACTTTTTAGCTTCAAACTGGAATCAATTCACCGAACCCCAGGAGATGGAGATCCTTTATCCCAGAGCTCCCGAGGGAGGGCCTGCTCTGCTAGGTCAATCTGGTGAATCTCCAGGTTGCAAAACCCTCTGAACCCTTATCTTCTGTGACATTCACTATGTATTTGTCTGTCCTGGGATGCAGGCCGACAATTAACAGTTAGCATGTCCATGACTTGTGGTTGCTGGCCTAGAGGCAGATGCACATCAATGTGTTGGAATTGGAGGCGATCCTCTATGCCCTTATGGTATTCCATCATGCATCGCCAGACAAACTGTCCAGATCCTGACCTACAAATTGAACAGCTTTTCTGAAGGCTAGTCTTTGGTCACTGTGGCCTTAAATAGGAATACATAGCGGTCATTATGTGGCCCTGGCTTTGCCAATGATGCATTAATAGACATATGAACTCCTTGTTATGTGAGCTGGACTGAGTGCTTTTGTTTGTGACTGATTTTGCTTTGTCTAGTGCTTCAATTGATGGCTACTGTACCTACCTCTCGGCTATTGGGGCTTACAAGAGTCATGAAGAGCTTTCCTCTTCCTGGTCACACCCAATTGACGAGACAATTAGACTGGCTTCTCCATCTGTTTCCATCTGTGGGAGCTCCTAGTACTTTGTGTAGGATTTGAATGTTGTCTTGTTTGCCTTGGATCTTAATCCTTTTAAGCCCACAGATTTGTCCGATTTTAATGTTCATATCATGGGAAATGGCATTTTATTTGCTAGTCCCAACTTACCACAGGACAGGGGGGAGCTCCAAGTACTGTTGGTGTCACACCCCTTTACGGTCTTTAAGTATAAGCTGGTCCTCCAGACTCTATCTTTTGTCTCAAAGGTAGTGTTTGTGTTACACATATCTTTCCTGTGAGGTGCAAGTGTCTTCAAAGTCTTGATGTATGGCATGCAATCGAATCCTGTCTGAATAGTGCCAAGGACTTGGTTCTTGGGAGTGCCTTTTTATTCTCTTCAGTGGTTCTTTCTGTGGACGGCTGTCTCCTGCATCGCAGAGTTACAGATATCAGTATCTCTCTGCCCCATTCCCCCACAAATGCTTGGTTGCTCATGCAGTGAGGGCCACAAGAACGTCTTCCTCCACTCTGGGTTATTCTGTAGAAAGGGGACGGTACCTAGAAGTACCCAAGTAGTACTGTAGTGACTACTTTGCTGGTCCATAGTCCCCTTTCCTCTATGCGCAACCCAAACTTCCCCATGAAATTGGACATCAGCCAGGTATGGCCTCAGAGGCGTAGTCAGGATTGTCTAATTAGTGGGGCCTGAAGCTAATGTAGTTGGGCCCACCGCAGTGACATCAACAACGGTAAATGCCTACACTGTGCTGCTGTGTATGAATTTACACATTTTGGGTGGGCCCTGCCTGCTCAACCCCTACCCTGTCTACGCCTCTGTATGGCCTGGGCAGATGGAAAGGGACTGATTGTATGAGGCCAAGAGCAGCTGTGCCTGAGTGGTGTGTGGTGCACAAGAGCAAATTTCATTTTAAAAAGGAAGATTTTCAGCTGGGAAATCGCTCCAGTCCCCACGTGGATCGGAAGTCCCGAGAATATGGCTTAGTGGGGCTACGGGATCTTGGTACAGTAGTCCCTATGGCGAGTAACATTTACCTTTTTATACTTACCATCACACGTGCTCGAGTTTGGTTGCTAAATCGAGCATCAAGCAAGCCACCCTTTACTAAGCACGTGTACTTCCAGTTGGATAAGTCATTGCAGGGATGCAACAAATCTGCTGTAGGCAACATTTTGAAATTCTGCTTTTAAAAGAGCCGCAACGCTTAAACCCTAAGCAGAATTCACTCATTACAGAACTGGAAATCCAGTAACCGAATCCCAAAGGCAAGGTTCTTATTACATTCAGAGAATCCTAGTGGTGCGTCTTGGGGTCCCACAAAAGCCCACCGTAAATGGAAGCACTTCACAAAGTCTATATTATTTTCCGTAGATTCATTCGCATGTCAATTTCGCTTCCAGTTACAAGTTGTCATGCTTAAGTGGGAGCTTATTTTTCGTTTCATTTGAATGTCCAACACCAATTTTTGTTTGTTCTTGGTGTCTTTCCTCTGCATTAAATAGCAAGTCCCCATGCTTGCTAAAATGAAAATGTGTTTACAATTGGGAAAAAAAGGGGAATGGAGTGAGTTGGTTCAGTTCTCTTATGATACTTCTGTGATATGGTTTATCTTATTTGAATTTACGGGCACATGTTACAAGATAGTTTTTCTCACATGCATGTGAGCTGTTGTGTTGCAATAGTATCCTGATAACACGCTGGTTTCTGGCCACTCTGCTTTCCTTGAGTTAGCTCAGTTGGGGTTTTCTGTTGTCTTGTTTTGGCCAGCGGATAATGTGAGGCACAGATAAGTAACAACCTTTTCAAAGCAAAGGTGAACTCTACCTTTTGCCTAATTTCTCTGCATCGTCTAAGCGTGCTGTGTCTTTAAAACTCTTGTCTTTGAGTTGCATACCACAACAAGTGAATAGGAAGTGGATCCCCGTGGAGGTGTGGGCTGTCCTTTAGTGAGTAGGAAAGTCATCCATTTGCCTGCTTATTTCATTAATTGCCCTTCTTCTGTAAGGCGCTAAGGGACTGACCTATGAACAGTATGGTTCTGATAACAAAAATGAAATGGATCATTTGAGCAATAGCGTGCTACCGTGACGGAACAAGGTTGCCATTGGACACACTGCAAATATCCCTTGGTGGCTGTCCTAACCCGTAAGCAGTAGAGCAGTGGGCAAGCAATGTTTAGTCTGATATGAGCATCTGGCTAGGTTGGTGCGCGACTGTGAACCTTACATAGTTTGCTGTATACAGCCTCCTGACTCACTTGTCTGCTTTGCTTGGCTCTTCTAACAGATGCCGCCTCAGTATGGTCAGCAAGGTGTAAGTGGCTACTGCCAACAGTCCTATTACAGCCAGCAGCCGCCGCAGCCACAGCATCTGCCACCCCAGGCCCAGTACCTGTCGCAGGCCCAGCAGCGTTACCAAGCACAGCAGGTAAGCTCAGCCGCCCGCCCGCTAATGATAGCTTCCATGTCACGCTGATCAAACCGTGCAAGTGTCCAAACTGACAACAAGTAGCGGTGTACAGCTCAAGAGGAGACGCACTGTGGGCTCTAATTGAAATCGCTTTTGTGTATTTAGGCGGTAAAAACATTTTTTATGATGATGGATCCAAGGATGCAGAAAGGTGGTACAAGAAAAAACATACCCGCATGTTTGTCAACTAACCTACTTTAGGTGGGGGTCACCCGCCATAGTCTGTTCTCTCACCTGCCAATGCCTTTCCTTGCCCGTCCATGTATGTCAATGGAGCTCTCATCAGTAAATCAAGATTGACTGGTAATAACCCACTGTGTTTACGTACCTCAAACGTGCCTACTTTACAGACGATCGTTTTTGGAGAAGGTATCCTCCTCTGAGTCATGTGATCTGATTGCACGTGTTTCCTCCAGTAGGGCAGTACGTACCTACGTACGTGCGTGCTCGAAGCTTCTAAACCCAGCTCCCCTCTCGTCCACTTTCCAGCGCATGTTTTTTTTGAGTGCTCACCACTTGGAATAAATTGGGCTTTGGTGCTGCTAGTCAGCCTGCCATTACATTAATTACATTTCTTTTGCATTTGTGCGCTCCAAGTGCAGAAACGCTTAAAAAAACATATACATTCAGAACGGCACAAGCAATACAATTTCTGGTGGTGAGAAAGCTTGTTTTGCCAGTGAAATGGGAGTATGCATTTGGGACAAAACAGCGCAAGCAGTCAACCCAAAAGTACATGTACACATGTTCGCTGTTGGCAGCACAACCTGCCGCTCCTGTACAGTTTTGTATCTACTGGCGATTGTAGCTAAAGACAATCCAGAAATTCGTACCCGTCGTAAGCGAACAACACTCCTTTCGTTGTGTGACAGTGCAAAATAGATACAAATCTTTGCCAATGTTGACGAAGGTGATGATCATGGGTTGGTGATGAATTTAGAGCTAGTTTGTATAAGGTTTGTGATTACAGATGGCATGTGTCCCTGCTGTTTGCAGAAATGTGCACACATACAAGTTTGCAATATACAAGTGGGAAGCATAACCCAAGTTTGAGTAGAGTATCGGCAGATAAAATGGTGGCGTAGTGGTGGTGCGTGGAAGTCTGAGTGAAGGCCATTGCTGAAAGTCAGAGGAGTTGGCTAGTTGGGGGGGTCAAAAAAGATAATCTGAGGGATACAAATGAGGTTTGAAGGCAAGACATCCAGAATGTGTGCTTCAATATTCGGGTGGTGTAGTCTGAAGGGCTTGGAGAGGTGATTGTTATAGGCTGGATTATGAGAAAATGGTCTAATCACGAGGGTTTGATTGTCAAGTTAGAGCGACTGCTTTCAGCTGGGATAAGGTAGAGGTTGGCGACTGCTTTCAGCTGGGATAAGGTAGAGGTTGCGACTGCCAGACCCTGTGGGCACTCTGTGGCAGCTGCTGGTCTTTAGTGGATTAAAGATGATCACAAGTTCTTTAGGGATGGGCCTGGTCATGTGCAGGACGAAAATGATGTCGGGTGTCTGAAGATGATGATTCTTTACGAGGTGGAGATTTTGGAGATTCAGAAATAGTGTTTGTTCGGGTTGAAAGGGCATTTCCCAGCAGTGGATGGTTTGATGGTCCTGTGAACCAGGATGGATGTACGTACCCCACTCTTCCACTGCTAACATCTATTGCTGTAACCAAGAAGAAATCAAGTATCCTGTTCTTTTCCACTACCCTGGGTCTGGTCTGGTTCCTGCTCCATGTTAAATTTACCTGACCAGATACATCCGGTCATTAATTAAGTTCGTGTTTACGTGCTGGGACGGGTTGTTGTAGAGCTACTGAGTTGCTTGCTGCTACTTGCATACCTCTCAAACTTTTGAGTGACCGGGGCGGGTTAAAATAGAGAATTTTGTTTTTTTTGGTGGAGGACCCATATGTCTATGGGTGGGTATGGGGCTTGGCGGGTGAGTTAAAAAAAAAAAAGAAATACTACATTGAAGGTGATAACCGCCAAAAGCATGTGAATTGAGATGTTATGGCACCAAAGTAAAAGGGAGTTTGAGACAGTAACAGTTAAACCTTCAATGCTGAAAACGTAACTGCCATTCTGAATAAGGGATTTTCTTGGTATGTTAGGGCACGGATTTGCAAGCTATTGAGACATGCAGGTTTTCGGGAAAGGGGGTTCAGTCTTTGTAAGGCAGGGAAACTGGTTGCGATAAAGGGATGCTGGAGAAAAGGAGTGAAAATGCGACTTTATGTACAAAGGGATCACAACATTGGTAGGGGGAGGACTGAAGATATTTTTGGGTGATAACGGCACATATATGAGTTGACAATGAGAGTACTTACATGTGAGGACAGATTACAGCAAAGCCCCCAAACGAAATTTCGGAGCCTGCCAGGGCCCAGCCCCGGCATGCCCCGGCCCACTTAAAGCCCTGTCCTTGGGCCACTTCTCTATAGAGCCTATTGCACACTGCTGGCTGCTCAGTTACAGTACGACAGAGGTTACAGTACGACAGAGGCTTCAGCGGCGGCCCAGCACTTGGGTTCACCCTTCCTTGAGCCCATACATGTTTGCCTGTGTGTGTTTTTTTTGTTTGTTTCTAAACTCTGCCTTTCAGTATTTAAATCACACAAGGTTAATTAAAACCGCACTACACTTTCGAACTGCTTGGGAATATTAACCTCGCAACACCGGTGTTAAATCACTGAAGTGATAGAATTGCATTTGCTCGGTAAGAAAATGCTGCAAGACCAAAGCCCAGACCATTTATAGTTCACTGCCATTAATTGCTTCACATTTGGATATTCGCACAGGAGTCTATTAATTAACTTGATAATAAAACGATTGGAATGTAGGCTGATAAAACGCTTCTCTTTTAATGCAGATTACCATTCAAGCCTCCCAGTGAGAGGAAAAGCCCATTTTGCCCTTTTTTGCACCCCACCCACGCCACACGCACGGCCGCTCGCCATACTCGAGCGACAAAATGTTACTTGCTTTTTAAATTTGGGAAATTGAACTATTGGTATCCAAGAAATAACATCAGTTAAAAAATTGATGGGATTTCAAGTGGCTTGACACACTGTTCCTTTAGAAGTTTCTGGGCTATGTTGTGCGCATATGTTTCGTTGCTGCGATTTGCTACTTGAAGTAGACCAGCCTACTTTGCTTTTAAGTAGCGTACCAAATCCCTCAATTTGCGGTCTCAAGTTTTCTGTACCAGCAGCCATGGGTTAAAATGCCTTTTGAGGTTTGGTCCACGGTTTGCAGTGGGAGAAAGCATGAGGATGGAGGGGTCACATACAATGGTCTTGGCCATGCATCCCTGTTGCCTTGCTTCTGGATCGATGGCCAGTGACAAACGGATCAGTGTTTCAGTAAAGCTTACAAAACATGGCGAACCAAACGTAGTGCTCAACCCTATCTGGCCTGTGACTGCCCATCTCAATTTTCCCATTCGGATTTGCTGGCGGAGAATGCAGCTTCTCTTTGTAGCAGCTGTCCTGGTTCACCAGGTTATGAAGATCTGGTGGTGGTGAGCTGTTCTGAAGACCCTGCAGTGGAAGAGTGGAGTGTTCTGGACCTCTCAGGGTCTTTCTGTATGTATGGCAGACTCGCTAGCCCAAGTCGTGTGCAGAGCTTTTTCATGCTAAGTAGACCTCTGACTCCTAGGAGGGACTACAGTGCACTGCATCCATCCATGAGGTACAAAGATTTGATGGCTGTAGACGAGGGAGGCGCATGGAGCCCATTAAAAAGTATTACAGCGTGGGTAAGCTATTTTTTAATGGATTGCAAGGATCTTGGTAACCTGCATGGCTTCCGTGTTGCCAGGTTTAAATGTTCCTAATGGTTGGCATTGAGGTTTGCGAGCAAATCAAATGTTATTTTCATTTACTTAAATCCAAAGCCCGTAGTCTGTCTTCCAACAGTACTCTTGAGTGGAGCTGTGACTGCCCTAAGACTACTGTAAGGATTGTTCTAATTGGCAATATTCTCTTGTACCAGAAGAAGAACCTTTTGCGATTACAATATTGGTATAAGGATGAGCCCAGTCTTCCTTCGTAGAAATGTTCCTTGTGTTTTTATTAAAGTAGGGTTTTTAATTTTGTAAAAGGTGTATGGGTGCACAAAATACATTACAAGTTCACCATAACGTTATTTGATAGTTCATTGTGTGTTTGGTCTATTGAATCCGTTTCCTTCAAGGGGCAGGGCCATCAAACCATTCACAGAAGGGTTGGCAGTCCTATCCATTTCTTCCCCAGCATGGGTCCCTTCATCGTGCTGACGGTTAATGGGACCTACTTTCTTACTCCTTTGCCCCATGATAATTGGATATTCCGAAAGTACGGGCGATAACTGCATGAGTGTCAAAGCCATATATCTGGAAAAGCCCCCAAAAGTTGGGCCTCTGAAATCTGTGGCTTCCGAGAACTAGGTATGTTGTGGGGCCAAAGCTTTACCACCTGATCCTCACAGTGGTGAAAATGGTGGTGATGGGGTCTAAAAGTAGCAACAGCAAAAATGGGCACTACAGTGTTTGCTGGATGGCATTGTAGGGCCCATCCCCTGATTTGAACTGCATGGACCTATTGGCGGCCACAGTAGTGGACACGGGGCTCCTGGGAAGGGATTGGTTGCGCAAGCATCTGTACTGTAGCCTCTAGATTTTCTTTCAATATCAATAAAATGGAGGGTCTTCTACTCTGTGTTCTGACTGGGTGGCACTGGAACTGGAGCACACTGAGCCCATTGGTATATCTCATTAGTATAGTGGAAGGAGACAGACAATTGCCCCTGCATTTTGCTAAATTATAATGCACCCATCGTTTACCCTATCATACTGAGGAATCCTAGACCCCAGGACTCGAGAGTTGTATTTTACAATAGAAAGAGGATTGGGTAAATGAGTACAGGGATTTCAAATGAAACTACAAGGGAATAATTCCATCTTGTTTGAGGACTATATTGTCATTCCGTTCCTCACGTCAATGAGGATCTGCCTTCTGGTGATCAAGAAAAATTCACACAGTAAATGCAGTTTCTTGTGTCCCTTTTAGATCCTTGTTGTCTATATATCCAGGATCCTGAGTTCTTATGTGGTTATTGCCACCTGCTGGCCTCATGGACTATACTGACCTCCAGTCTTGCCACATCTGAAACGTGTCTCCAGATCTTTCTCAGTGCAGGGAGTTTTGGGTATGACCTCAGAGCACTGACTGCCCACTCTGCCTCAGCTATTGCCATCACAGGATGGACAAGTGCTTCCTTCCTGCGCTCTTCCTCAGCCTCCTGCTGTACTGCCCTTACTGTCTTACTTCCGGTCTCCTTCTCCTCGTCCCACATCAAGGAGGCCCTTGCTTAGTGAATCCTCACCTCTTTCACTCAATGTATGTTTCACCACTCTTCTGCCTTCTTGGCTCCCTCCTCTCGTTCTATTCTACCTATTCGGCTCACAATTCTCCCATCCTGCAGTATTCCTTTCCTGGTCGTCCTCCCTCTCTGCAGCCTTATTGCTAGTAACTCTTCTCCCATCTGGCTCTCTTTTGCCGCCTGTTCCCTCAGTCTTACCTCCTCACGCTCCATGCTTCCGCCATCTCTTCCAGCTTTAATGCTGTGCTTCTTTCAATATCTGTGCCTGGCATAACCTGCATCTGTTTCTTATGATCCAGCTGACCTGCCTCTTGGGTCAGCAGACGTTCCATTCTGAATAGGTGTGGTGCGTGGTTCATGCAGCACACGCATTGGTGACAATTTGAATGTAATTCTTCTGTGATGTTGATTGTGGTGGTTATTGATGTCGGTCTCCGCAAAGGGAGCTGTCGGGAGGGGCCGATTCAGTTCTGCTTTCCATACTCTGCTGGCCACTGCTGCTGGAACAGACCTCCTTGAGACTTCACAGGCGGGTCTGGTGTCTCCCCTGTCTAAGGGCAAACTTCCTTCATGTCTGACTGTCGGCCATAAAAGAGACTTAACCTGCAGACCTCTGAACCCATTGCTAAATGTTTGTTCTTGGTGAGCAGTGGGGCGCTGCAGCTGGTGATTCTCATTTCTTTGGTCCTGCCAGTGTAAGTTGGTTTTTTGATGCAGAAGACCTGCGTTTACCATCACAGAACATTTATTGTACAAAGCAAGTCCATTGTCCCTCACGTATGGCTATTCATTTCTGCAAACCTGAACAAATAAGAGTTATGGGCAGGCAGAATCTGTCTTAGTGAGTGAGGGGGGCTTTAAGGGAAAGGTCATGGTTAAAACCCTACTAATTTCCAAAGTTGCTCCAAACGGAGGAAGATTGCTGTTGGTTTTAGGGACCACGTGTTTGATGAATCTTGATGATGGGACATGGATGCCTTGCTGGTTTCCCCTTCCCACAGAAGCTCTTCCTTGGTTAACAAAGGGTCGTCCGTGAGCCTGACCCAGACTCTGGTTTTTCTGGGTCCTTTAGGCTCCAATGCAACACTTATTTTTTTGGCTGCTAGTGACCAGGAAAACCTGGGGTACTCACCCTTTTCCTCCTCCATGCCCTTCAGCATGTAGTGGGTGGTGGCACCCGAGCCCACATGGATTGCTCATCCCACTAGTCAGCCTCCTCGTTGCACTCCGTAACGACTGACACCAGGAGCATGTCTGCTTCATGATGCCCTCCGATCTTTAAAGCTTTGTCTTGTGGGACTAGTAGTCTCTTGCACATTGCCCAAGGCTATATCACTAGAGATAATTAGTTCCAGCACGGCAGTCAATTTATCTCACCGTGTTTCACTTAATTGCTGGCCATGAGTGTCTGGCTTCAAACATGTACTACTTTAAAATAAGTCTCCTCATTTGGTGATCACCAATCCGAGGACAAGGTCTTTCTTTGTCCCGAGAACTTGGGCTCTCCTGTTTCTTCCAACCCCTTCGTGGATCTGGTGGCTCCTGTAGGGCTTCAGTTCGAGTTTGCTAAAGCACATTGGCTGTTTTAGCTGCGTTTTTCTTCTATTAAGCGCAATTTGGTTAAAATGAAACCTTATGCTCTACATGCCCAAACATAAAATACATTATATTAATATCAATTCATCATTCTATAACCTATAAAATAAGCTCTAAAATGGAACCATATGAAAAATGACAATCCATCGACCCTTGATTTAACAAAAGCATACTTATGACTGCAACTTTGTTGCATGTGGGGGTAAAATACTGTCGGGGGCAGCATCAAACTAATTAGTTGTCTGGTCATACAAACCCGCCCAAAAAAGCTCGGGAGTTCAAAGCGTTGGCGTCGTGTACACATTTGTCAAAGAACACAATCCTGTCCGAATGTGTGGTTGGGCAGTGTAATAACAAATGTTTGTTTCGATCTCCTGTTTCCGGCCATTCGAAGACCGTCAGCCCCCAGTATTTCTAAGAGGTTGAACCAAAATTCTAAGAATATGCACCTAAATATTTTGTGTGCAAACTGCTGATTGTCACCTTTGCATTTGCATTGACTTGTGTTCCTGATGACTAGCTTTTTATTTAATTAATGACCTTAATTACCAATTATTTTAACAAGTCCCACCATGCAGCTTTAGACTTAAAATTGTTTGTTGATCTCCAAAAGTGGTCTCAACATTGTACGCAAAGTCAATGGTTAAAAAAAAACGTATTTCTTTAAAAGCACTGATTGTTGGCCTATTTTGTATCACAGCCATTTTGAGGAGATATTTTGTCACCTTTAAAAACTTGCATACGTTTGATAAAATATACACCTCTCCTAATGTTCACCATCTTGCTTAAAGACACCAGTCCAACGTCTACACGTATTAGGGGCATCAAAGTATTTTTAGCCAAGTCTGAGCGCCAGACTTTCCATCCACTTTTCTTCAGTGCCTTCGCAATATTGGAGGCCGGAGCCTCTAATCTGTATGCGTGTGATCGCAGTGGCACATTTTTGTTTGTACACTGCCAAGATTGGCAAAAGAGAGGAGCCACCTAGTTTATGATCAATACTCCGGAGATTAACTCAAGAGCGCCAATGCCTTTTTTGTTTTCAACATCTGGTTCCCAACCGACTTCCTGTGAAGGTCGCCAGGCCCAGATATTTAAACTGTCGCTGTTTCGAAAGGAGCAAGTGCATTTAGTTGGTCTCTGCAAATATTCCTTTTGCAGCCAAAGTCATTATTTTTGTTTATTAGTATATATGATTACATTTTTCTAAGCATACTCATTAGGTGCTTTTAATGCCCATCACATATCACAATATCATCTGTGTAGGACGAGAAGCAGAAATGCTGTAGCCCTACTTTAGGTCTAAAAGTGTGAGCAACCTGCAGGGATCCTAAAAGGTCAGTCAAATGGATAGTTATATGAGTCATTTATAACGCGCCTGTACACAAGTGTTTCTAGGCACGACAAGACAAGGAAGGGAAGACAGAGAGGACAAGGCAAACAATCTTACTAGGCCTTGTCATTTGGATCATGCGAGAACGAGAAGTGCAAGGGGAAAGCTAGTGGAGGGTGGAGTGCAAGGGGGAAGGGAAAACAGGGCAGCAATGCTCTGACTAAATGCAGACAGGCTCTGGGTAGTGCAAGGAGAACAAGGGACTCTAGGGTTCCAGTTACAGCCCCGAAGGGCGTGGTAGGCCCAGAGGCAGTGCAAGGGTGACTGATCAAGAAAGAACCTGTTACCCAGTGTGAGACTGAGGGTAGCCAAGCAACCAGTCTGTACAGCAGATGGGTAGGTCAGCAGAGGAGGGAGAGAGGGAAAACAGAGGAGAGGAGGAACTTTTTAAGATTCTTCCAGAACTTCAGGTGGTCTGGCTCAAGTTTGAGAGGGGCAGGGAGGCCATTCGAGAGGGAGGCACCTGCAGAGGAGAGAAATCTACCCCCACTCTCTGCCTGCAGAAGCATCTGGCCCTTAAATAGTGGGAGGTAGCTGAGCAAAGGACTCGAGAAGGAAGGTATTTTGGAAGAGAGGGTTGGATGTAGTGTGGCCCCTGGGGCCAGAAAGTCTTTTGGACAAAGCAAAGGGTCTTGAACTTGATCCTTGCAGTCACCAGGAGCCAGTGAGGGGATTTCAGGGTTTGAGGCCAAGTATAAGTCTTGCAGTCCTGTTCTGGATTAGTTGCAAAGGGTAGACAGTAGAGGCAGACAGATTGAGAAAGAAGCTGTTGGAGTACTCCAGCCTAGAGAGAACCAGGGCTCTGTAGACAGTGAGCGTATGGGGGAAAGCGAGAAAAGGAGGAGTCCCTTTGAGGAGCTGCAGCTGGTAGTGGGACTTCTGGGCGACGTTCGAGATGTGAGGAGAGAAAGAGTGTGGGGTTGAAGATGACGCCAAGTTTTTTTGCCTCTGAGGAAGGCGAAGGAAGAGGGCCCAAGGCGGGTAGCCACGGTGAGTGAGGGAAAGCCGGGGTCCCAATGAGAAGGATCTCTGTCTTACTGGCATTAAGGCAGAGATCTTTGGAGGTGCACAATTACTGAATCGTGGATAGACGTGAGCGGGCGGGGAGAGGAAGCTGAGGGGAGCCTGAAGTAAAGCGGAGCGTCACCTGCATAACACAGAAAGTTGGATGAGAAGGTAGAGATTTATTTTGCTTCTATAGCGCCTTATGCCAAAGCACTTTACAACAATTAATGAATTGGTACAATCAATGCAAAGGTGACATTATATAACATAATGCAAAAGAAGGAAAGGAGAAAAAAAGCATGCCATCGGGGAGGAAATTAATTGATGATCCCCAAAAACAGAAATGAATGTCGAGCAACTTGATGAAATGTGGACACAAAAAAAGCCTGCAGCCCCCCACACAAAAATGGACATTGGAGGGAAAGAAATTAAAAAAAAAAAAAAAGCTCAACACCACCAGGACTCGAGCGATATGAACATATTGGATAAGAGCTTAAAAACAGTCCAAACGTATTAGAGATTAAATAGCAATGGGGGCACCACATGTCCTTGCATAACATATATTCAAGAGATGTCTCCAGTGTGAACATTAGTGATTGAGGCACATTTCAGGTAAATTTAAAGCTAACTAAAATTCGGCATATAAAACTCACACAGTTTCCCTCTCATTCTTAACACTATCCAGAGTTCTGTGGGCTAGGGGGGGGGGGGGTTCTTTCACTGGAGAGTTCCTGCGAATATCCAGGTCTAGCACTCTTGCAGCTTGTGCCATACCCAATCCATTATAGCAGGTGTTGGTTTATGGATGGCTGACTCCTCGAGGTAGTACAGGGTGTTAGTGACCTATTCTGTTCAACTGACTCTGAGGGGTTTATTGATCTAGGCTCTTTCAATGAGCTGGTCGAAATCGGGGGTTTTGTCGTCACTGGGTCACTAGTGTCACTCTGACACAGGTCACTGTTACCAGTGTTAACATGAACGTGGCAGGACCCAATGCTCCTGGATCTGGGTGGGTAAACAGTCGCCTCTCAGGAAAATCCTTATTCAGTGTATGGATACGACTAAGACAACGTTTAATGGTTCAGTGCATATTCAGTCCCATTGGTGCCTGTAAATCCACAATGTGCTTGGAACCTGTAAAATGGACCCTGCTGGCCCAATGGTAGGCCCGCTAGTGTCAAAAAAATGGATACTCCTTTTCTTTTGGTTGCTTCCTTGGGAAAAGCTCAAATCAGGAGTTCACTGTGGTTGGTCCTACTCTCTCTCAAGGTGGTGGTGTTAGTAGATGTCTGGAATTTGTCTAGTAAGTTAGAAACTCTATTCACTCAATGTTTTGGTCTGCTCTTGGGAATAAGATTTATGTCTGCTTGCCAAAGCCAATAACGGTCTTACAGGTTCTAAAAGTATGGCTTTCATTCCTGCAAGTTTACAGGTGTTGGTGAGAAAGTTCATCACGACTGGAAGATTTTATGTAAAAGTGAATGGCAAGAGATGCATCCTTAAATATTGTATAGAGCCTATGCAACATTTCTTTTTCATAACAAACCATACAATAGTCGGACCTTCAGCCATTCCAAAATGATGCACAGAAAAATATTTTTTTTAATAGACAATACCATATCTTTGCTTCGTGTCAATTTTGCCATACATGTCAGTATCAATTTCGTTATGCATCCCCTGCAGCCATAGCCATCTATCCGTTACTTCAGCTAAATTCCAGCCGAACTCCCAAATAATAATTATCTCTTACAATGTAAACATCTCAACTTCACAAGCAGATCTAGCCATCATTCACAGGCAAACCATTGGAAGGATAGAACAGGGACTGATTCGATGCATTCTGTGCTGTTATATTGTCATAGCAATTGTGCATGCTTTTGTACACAGTGCTATACTACAAACTAGTCTCAGCCACAGACAATTTCCGTAAATCTTCCCACATTAGTACAAATTGTGGGACTGTGGGCTTCTTTCATCCCTTGGCTACTTGGCTACCCTTCATTTCACCAGTCAACATGCTAGGTCGTTTGTTTAGTTTAGTTAGATGTCGATTGTACTTAGAACAGAAATAAATATATACACCCAACAATCGTGTTTCCGGCACCCACTTAATACTAGTGACCTCTGCAGCTCTTATTTTCTGGCGGCTATTCTCCCAGAGCTGGTGTACCACAGAGCAAGTCCAAAACATGCATTTCCGGTCTGCCTTGTCACAGGTACATCAGGAACAACTTGGGGACGTTCTAGCAGAAAATGGAGATACCCTATACAGGGTCAAATATGACATATGCAACACCTGTAGTTGGACAAGTCTGTTGGCAATTTCTAGATATCTTGTGCACATATCAGCACGATATCTCAATCTTCATCTGTAATACTGCCCCCCCAAATCCAGCTCCAAGAGAGCTTGGACCTTAAGCGTTGCTCTGCGCATACTCTAACAGGTTACCATATAGTCTACACACACGCTTCCCATTTTCTAACATTTCATACAATAACTAAAGCATCCCACCAACCTCCAGTTCTCCGGGGAGTCTCTACCACTATAACTCTGCAGTATGCACTATCGAACATATCCCAAAAATTGGCCTGTCTGTAAGCCCCATTCTGAGAACAGCTCTGCAAATTGCAGCAGTGTTCCATTCCGGAACATATATCCCCATGTGGCAAAATTGGCCACCCATCCTCTCCTCGCAAGGTATAAGTCTAAAATATAACTGCATAAAGTGGGTGCCAACTGAAAATTCAGTGCATATGGGACCTTCTTATCAATCATTTGTATAGTTCTAAGCCATATCATCTGACCTAACAACATAAGGTAAGGGGTAGCAAAGAAATGTTTTACAATATACCCATATGGCTTCTTTAAGCTTAATCGGATATAACATTGGTTGAAGTAATTCAGTGTCCAACGTAATCTCCGAAAGCCACCAAAAACAAACTGCATCGGACTCCTTAGGCAACATAGTTTGAACTGCGGAAGTAGTATTCCACTATCCGCATAACACTTGCAACGAGTTTCCAGCGCAATCTTATGTCTACCGGTACCCCACAGCAGTTCTCGGACTTTGGAATTCAGGCTTTTAAAAAAGGATTTTGGGATAACGAACATTTGAGAAGTAATACAGGCGCCTTGGCAAAATAACCATTTTCCCCAACACTAACCACTACAACAATGACGGCAGTCGTTTTTTCCCCCCAAAATCCCTCGGACCTAGATATACCTCACAACGTACGCATTGTATTACGTTTGTGTGTCTCCTTCACATCATGGGAAATATCGATACCTAGTTATCTAAAAGATTCCGTACCTTGGATTCCTAGCGCAGGTAACTCATGGCGCTCCAGCATAGTTAAGGCTGCCTGAGGAAAAGATGGGACTAATTCCAATTAATAGTAATAACGCATGTCGTGGCAAAGTTGTCAGACATCCAATAAAGGTTGCAGATTACTCTGTGGGTTTTGAATGTACAATAAAATGTCATTGTTGTAAAGGGAAATCAAATGCCTATTCTCGTCCAACAGTATACCAGCATCATTTAACTGTGTCCTGAGGAACTCTGACAGTGGTTTCAGTGCCAGGATAAACAACTTAGTTGAAAGCTGCCAGCCTTGCCTTGTTCTCCTGCCAAATTCTCAAGACTGAGATTCTGTCCAGTCCTCACTCTGGCCCTAGGCGTTGTATAAATCGTCTGTATCCACTGCAGAAAAACCTCCCCTATCTCAAATTGTGTAAGGAAAGCATCCATCCATCCATCCATCCATCCATCCATCCATCCATCCCCAATGCACTGAATCGAATGCCTTAATAGCATACAAGGACCTTACTGCGTATTGCTGATCCACGCCCTTAGTTCCATTCATAACGTAGCAAAGTCGTCTCAAATTCAATGTGGTGTTCCTACCTGGTACAAAGCCAGTTTGGTCCCTGTGTACAAGTGATGGTATCACCTGACGTAACCTATTCACCAGCAATTCCGTAAGTATCTTAACCTGTTGATTCAGCATAGACTGGGGTATGTGAGATTCACACAACTTTAGCGGTATGCCCGGCTTCAATACAGTCGCCATAACTTATTCACTCATACTCTAGGGCAGTATCCCACCCTCAAAGGCAGAATTAAGTCTGCAAAAGCTTAGGTATCAAAATCCCCCTGAACGTACTATAGAATTTCGCCGCCAATCCGTCCCCGCCCAGTGTTTTCCCAGAAGGCAGG
Source organism: Ambystoma mexicanum (assembly GCF_040938575.1). Classification (NCBI taxonomy): domain Eukaryota; kingdom Metazoa; phylum Chordata; class Amphibia; order Caudata; family Ambystomatidae; genus Ambystoma; species Ambystoma mexicanum. Next base: position 199,928,697 of record NC_090928.1, on the reverse strand, counting down.
GAGGCCACAACCACTGTGTTCTTTCACAGCCAGGGAGGTATCTTACATACCTGCCAATTCCCATGACGTCCTAGGGGGCCTGATTTGGGACAGGGTGAAGGCCACTTCCGTCATGTCTATACTCTCAGCCGCCAAATACAGAGATTCATAGAATCTCTGGAAAGTACTTTTAATCTCTGACAGTGCCACGTCTCTCCACACATCTATGGAGCAAATCGCATGTCTGGGATTCTCTCAAAAGCAAACCCAGACAAGCAACCTCCCCACCTTCACCCAGTGTTCATGCATCCTCTCAAAATGCACCTCCGTTATATTTGCAGAGTCTCTCCCACTCCCCTATACTTTGTTGTCTCAATGTGATCAAGTTTCACTTCTAATGCCTATCGGGAGATCATGTTTTCTGCATTGGATTTCCATTTCAAACCTCCCTTGTTAGCGTTTTCTTAATCTCACCAGCCTCGGCGATCGCCTCACCCCAGATAACCACCTTGAATGATTCCCATACCACACCATAACTGTCCATACTGCCTTCATTGAACTCAAAAGTATTCTTCAATCTTTCCCGCTAGATGCTTCTTAAACGGTTAATCTGTTAGAGCCGCAGGCATCAGTTTACACGTTGTTACAATGGGAGGTCCCATATGTAATATGCACTCCATAAGTAAAAGGGCATGGTCTGGTAATGATTTGCTATACACACAATAGTAGCAAAATGTCATCTACCCAATATTGGCAAACTCAAGTAGATCTTCTCTGCCAATAAACAAATAATCAATGTGTAGAAACTCCATGAGGCACTGAGTAATATGAATATAGCTGTTTTGATGTCTACCTCTCCCTCCAAATGTCAGCCAGATTCAGCCCATTAAATATATTACTAAGGGTTCTCGCAGGTGGGGTGGACGGATATATTTGTATCATCTATCCAAAAAGGGTTTCAGCTTACAGTTGAATTCGCCCCCCCCCCCCCCATTGATGCCCCAAATTCACAGTGCATCTCGAAACGGGGCCAATTACCAATTCGGCGAAGCCTAAGAAGCAATGATGCACACTTCCTATTTTCTATATACCAATGCACCAATATAACATCCTTTCTTCTGCATCCAATTGTGTCTCTAGCAGTCGAACGGCACAAATTCGGATATCCAAGTTAGACCCCTAGAGCCAGAAGGGAGCAGGGACACCTCTCAAACTGGGGTAGGTGGTCTAGCAGGGTATTGCCAGAGCCTGTCCTACCACAGACAGATCGGGGAGTTGAGGTGTAGTCACGTACTTCTCCATAACAGTCAATGTAGGGGGAAAGCATTGGTACAACTGTCCTATCTACAATGCTTTTCTGCCTCTGTCTTTACCCAGTTCCTTGTCCCTTCTTTTTTCAGTATCCTACGAAGCAAACTAACACACTGAACATCCGGTGCAGAATCTATTTGAGACAAGATACAAGAGCCCCAACCCCTCACCCTTTGACTCCTATCGAAAAAAGATGGAACACCTCACATGTTTCGGAAAGTAAATGTGCTGAAAACAAAGCTTTGTCTGCACGAACACAAGATACCAAAAAGGTACTGGACTAAATGGACTCTTCAAAACTCAAACTGGACCCCCTGGGCAAAGCATAGGAAATGATTGGCTGACTAGGGAGGGTTGCCGGAAAGACCACTCTGAACCGGGAGGATACATAGAGCAGGGGATACTGGCCTATAAAATTCCAAGCTGACCAGACATAGTGAAGGGTATTTGTGTGAAGCCAGGATGTGAGTTGGTGAACTGAGAGACTGACTGAGATCGAAGGGTGTGAAGAAGAGTGTTGAAGAGACTGTGGCAGTGGTATGAGTGTTCAGGTAAGGTGTTGTGTATGCGAGAGGTACTAATGGAGTGTAGTGTTGTGTGGGAAAGGTGACAGAGTGGGAAGGTGCCAGGAAGGGTAGGAAGACTCTGGGTGGGTGTGAATAACAGTGCAGGTGTTTGTGAAAATGTGACACTGGGTGTTGGGAGAGTGAAGGTAGTATATCTGGGTGTGGTGGCAGTAGTAGTGAAGGGAGTATATGAGAGTGAAAAGAGCAGGGCACAGAGGGAGTAGACCACCTGTTAAAACCAGAGTGCAGAGGAGAGGGTAGAAAGGTAGAGAGAGAGAAGAGGTGAGAAAAACATACAAGTTGGAGATAGTTGGAGAGGTGGAGATAGAGGTAGACAGAAAGGTAGTGATGGGTGGCAGTAAAGCCTGTAAAGGTTGACATTAAAGGATTGCATTTGTTATTTTACATACCCACAATGGGTTGTTCATGTGGCTCTGAACTGACTGGAAGTGAACTTCAGTGGTGGCTAATGGGTGGCACTGTGGATACGTGCCTTGGGTCCAACGGCTTGTTTCACTTAGAAAACGCTTGAAATCCTAAGAAAGGATAGTACGAACTTTCATTCAGGAATTAACTTGACCAGTGAGAACAACTGATCAGTCAAACCTGCTGATCAGCAAACGCTTTCCCATGCAAAAGAATAAAGCATTGGTTGGTGGGGTTTCTTTTTCAGATCGTGGATTTTTCTGCAGTGAACAGATTTGCAGTCGTGGAAAAAACACCTTTACTGCTTGTCTGCATTATGGATATTGGAGCGTGAGTGAGATGCACAGAAAACTCCAAATTGCATACAAGTATTTGCCAGTTTTGAATGTTTGAAGTATTTTTAATGAACCTTCCCTTTCTCCATCTGTTGCTCAATCTTCTTTTATCCAGCAAAGGAACACCAAGGGTTAATCTTGCTTACTAGTGCTGTACCCTTCAGAGTCCATCGTAACTAAGTATCTTTCCTTCAAGTATGCTTTGTGAGAAACCGGAGGGTATCCTCACTCGCTCCCCCCTGTATCCTCTTCTCAGGTGGCCAGGGAAAGGCCATCGCTCTTGGATCCTGACCCTGGGGGTGGAGAAGCGAGCAATGATCACCTGGTTGGAGGGTTTCTGGGTATTGGGAGTGAGGTGCCCGCAGACGAGACATGGTTTCCCACTTTCTCTAACGAAGACCAACCTAACCCTCCTCCGGCCTTTATAGGCTATTGCAAAACCTCTCCCCTTTTTTTCCCTACCTTTTGACCTCTGATAGTAATGGGACAAAGAAGAGGCGACTAGGAGTGATGAACACTAACACCATATTTCACCACTCTAGTAACGGGATGAAGGAGATACCTGTAGAGTGCTTTAAAAGTCAGACATGTCCTTTTTAATAATGGTCAGGCAAGCCCAATTCAAAATCCACATCTGCAACTTGTCACGTGGTTGCAGGTGTATAAAGAGAGACCAAAGAAGCAACAGGTAGGCCTGTGTGAGAGAGACCAGCAGGGGACCCGTGTCGTGAGGAGGCAGCTGTGTTGGGACCTGAGGGGGAGTAAGGAAGCTGGCCGATTTCCCAGAGGACCTTTGGAGCCCATGACAAGCTGGGCTGTTAAGTTGCCACAGGTGTGGACGCCTCCTTGTTGGAGAGAGAGCAGCTGGGACTACAAGGAAGGAAGAAGAGAACGCTGTCTGCATCCGTGCTTAAGCAGCAGAGCCGCCAGCGTATGGCGCACAGCATCCTGAATGCAAGCAAGGCTCGCAGAGGCCGGCCTGCTGACCTGAAAGGCAGAAGAGGAGAAGCTGAGCCACCAGAGAGGAACGGCGAGTACCGGTGAGGATCGCGGGAAGTCACTCACTGGGGCTATGCATATGCAATCAAGTGTTGCACAAGTTTTAATGAATACCGAACAGAAAAACTTTGAAACAAAGCTGAATTACCTATGTTGAATATCCAGCTGAATGAAAACATTGGAACTGAGGCTAAAGTAATTTACGGCTTATTGTATACGGAACTGAGCAAAACGTTAAGACCACTACAAAGTGAACTTTATGAATGGATACAGCATGGCCAAAGACTTGCAAGAAGTGTGTAACATGTTATGTCAAGGCAAAGAGGCTAACCAGGAGAGTGTGAAACTGCACATCGACCAAAGAGGCTGATAGAGAAATTAATTGAATGTGAATCTGTACACAGGGACACATACAGAAGAATCAGTGTAGGCTGGAGAGCCTAAGGTTCCTGGTTACGTGACCTGTGATGGGTGGACCGTGTGGTCTGACAACTGCACTTCGACCAGTGAGCCCTAAATGGTGAAAGTTAAAGACATTGTAAAATAAACCAAGAACGAACACTGTGAGTGAATTGGTAAAGCAAGCCAGAAAGAGGGTCAAGTGGACCTAGATTTGTGTTGAACTTTGAAAGATTGAAACCAGGATAAGTTGCTATGTTGAAGTCTTGGGCAGGAAACCCTGAGATTTGGTGAACTGAAATACTGTCTTGCGGATTGATCCTCAACACTCCTTTTTGTGTGAACTGTGTTGCATGGGACTTGGGCAAGGGAACCCACGAGAATTGTGTGGAACTATATTGCCTTGAACTTGGAAAGGCAATCTTGAGACTTTTTTGGGAACTTTCTAGAACTTTGGAAAGGGGAGCTTAACAGAAAGTCGAGAGCTGGAAGAGTTGAAGAACTTTGTTTTGATCACCATTTATTTGATTGACATCCCTGCACATTGTTAGCTTTAGTTGTGAGGGCAAGGATAGGTTTTAGACACTGACAATTTTTTAAGTTGAACTCTTGGAGTCAGACTTTCCTTAGTTTCGTTCAGGTAGGGAAATGCCACCTTAGCATAGGGCAAGTTGGGCCATCTACCATACTGAAATTTGATTTACTAAACCAGATTCTTCTAAATTTTGATTCTATTGTCTGTCTTGCTTCATGATGCCTTGACAACTTCTACAAGTCATAAAAGGACCTGACTGAAATACTCCTAATGCCATCATTTATAGTCTATAAACAACCACTTGGACCTCAGAAATAAGTGATCCACTTTTCAGCAATGGAAGAGTATTGTTCTTGTGCGAACAAGGAATGAACAACTTGCGCACACATATGCTGGCAAACCACCATCTTGGTACCCAATTCAAGAACGGTTATGGTGGCCAAGTGTTCATTTGAATGTACACATTGTGGCAACGGCTGTCGGTTGTAAAAGTCTTCTGGTGTTTGCACTGCATGTAAAACCAGGAAAGCCATTGACTATTGGCGGATCATCATTCTATTGTCACAGTAGACTATTGAAGCATTCCCCAATTGGACATTACTTTTCACGGCACATTCAAACCATACCATATTCAGAACAAGTTCAGAAATGCATTCAATCAATACCCATCTGAACAAACCCTTAATTTACATACTTGACTCCAGAACCTCTGATCTGAAGTTGGGGCTTCTGTTTTTATGACTTTCCTTTTTCCATTCTGCTTGCTGTCCTTCTGCCACCATGACTTTCAGCTGAAAAGGTACATCTAGATTTTAACAAGAACTCCTTTTACACCCGGATAACCTATGCTGACTTCAGTTGACCGCTGCAGAGCGTTGTCTCCCCAAGCATGCTACTACGTGCCTACTATCCAATGATCAATCTCCAAGGTTATCTAAAAGTAAGCAGATACACGATGCAATGTTATCTAATAATATAAAATATGTAGTGGATGCAAACTACCTCTTTTCATCCATCCATAGGGCTGGCAATTCTTGGAAATGATTTGCCTGCCTTTATCACCATAATCAACCTACACAACACACGCTCTAACCCTGTGACCATGTAACATTTATACGAAGTGCGTGTCTGCCTAGGTTTCTGTTGACTGAAGGCTGTGCCTCGTAAGGACCAAACAACAATACAGTGTGCTGATCCCAGAAAAAGCCAACAAGAAGTCCTTCATGTGCATATTTATTTGTACTCTTTCTGTAATTTTTTCTTCCCGAAGAAGCAGAGTTTTCCCCTTTTTCTTTTATTGGCTCAAAGAACATGCAAAAACCATTTCCAAACCAAATATTGTCTTCTTGAGCTATACAAATTACCCCACATACGCTCCAATGTTTCCAAAAGTTGCTAACACAAAGCAATTGTATGGGAGGGCGTTGTGTGGTGCCAGCCAGTCTTGGTGAAATATTGCTAGTATACACAAAGGGACATACACGTGAGCGAGTTTGGCAGTCCAATTGGCTACGGTGCAGGGATATCTTGACCCTGCTAGCTTGAGACCAGGGTGCAGCGGGTCTTTCCTGTTAAATGCTTTCTCTATCTGGGAACTGATGTTTGTAAGAGGATTAAGGTCCTAGTCGAAGGCCATAAGTGGAAGACTGGGATTGTTTTTTTGGGAGGTGGTTCTCTCCTATTTCTGCCTCACGTTCAGCGCTTCATCATTTGGGGCCATTTGGTGGATCCATTGACCCCTTATCTGGGTCTTGCATTTCGATTCTCACGTTCCTAAGATAGCCGTGTTCGTAAAGCTAACCAAATCTGTTAGAGGGTCTCTTTTGTTTGTTTTGTACTCGCATAAATAATGTACCATTTTTTAAAACCTATTTTTACTAACTGAACCTAATTTAATTTTCAATTGATATTTATGGTGACAAGCAGCTTTTATTGCACCTAATGTACATTTAGCAAATTCTATCCCTCTGGTCCCCCATACCAAAGGAAAATGCTCATACCAATTTCCATTTTTACATGCGGGACACTCACTTGCTTCCCTCCACCGGCCATCCTAGTATGGCTCAGTTTGGGGGTAGATTCTTTGTCAAATTCTATGTGTACCGCAACATTGATTCTGCACACAGCTGAGGTCTCTGCTGTGAAACCTCTGTCTGCTGGCTCAGCGTTGCCAGAGTCCTCAAGTTCTCATGCAGGAAGTCAATGTGAATATTTGGTTTTGAAGACCCCACAACTCCTACAACCTCATGAGGACACCTTAAAGACCATCATGAATCCATAACTCTGAATAAGTTAATAACAGAAATACATTGTGTTTAACTGCCAATAGTTATTGCTGTCTAATAAGACCTCCTGCTATCAATCCTTTTTTTGACTAAACATTTGGTTCAAACACCTTCATTTGAACATACATTCCAGCAGTCACGATAACCCACTCTTCTGTTAATTTTCACCTTTTCACTGGTCCCTTTTCATCCTTTTCACTGGTCCCTTTTCATCCAACTGACAACAGTCCAGTTTGCACTATTCTCAAACGGCATATACCATGCTTTGGGGATCACACACTTCTTACCACATGGATAAGATCAATATTATACAAAAAGATGTATTGACAGATGTCTAAACCACAACACGGGAAAGAAAGAACAGATGGTATATCAAATATCCCAAAAATTCATACATGCACATTAAAACATATTTTTATTAAACATATAAAAATGAGTACTCGTAAAATGATCACATTTACATAAAACTCGATATCAAACACATTATATAAAACATATATCTTACAGAACACAAGGAAAACACATACTGTGGGTTAGTTCTTTTAGTAATGTAAGCACCTCTCCGTATGAAGCTTCACACTGGAGTAATTTATCTTATTTTGAGATGTTATTAGTATATTTTCAAACCCAGTCCAGTTTGCACCTTGAGCATGGTCACAATTTGATTCCACACAGTCAGTTCTGCTCTTTCAGAACACTGCAAGGGTGATATGTGCATTATCAAAGAACTAACACAACATAAAATCATTATGCCCATCATAGATGTCCTCAAAACATTAATATATGTACTTTTGCGTCCCGTCGCCCTTTCCTCCATACTGCATGGGCGTCCCTCGCTAGGGGCGGGGGTGGTGGGGTGGCGGCCCTGGGAGCTTGCGCTCCCCTGACTCGGCCCACTGGTGCCATTTCCCCTGTCTCCTTTTCCGCGTCGACAGGAATGGCCCGATTTCACCAGCGCTCCTGGGTTTGGCTTCAGCCATGTAATATGACGCGCTCTTCTGTCTTTTTGTCTACTTTTATTAATCTGGTACTTGGTCCTTTGGCGTCACGCTCCTCCCCGGGACATGTCGATTTCAGCGGGCTTCAGCATGTGTCCAGCATGCAAGGGGCTCTTCTCTACCTCCGATCCCCACACTTTGCCTCTGCTGCCTTGGCCCTGAACATGGCTGGGAAGGTTGTAACACGTGCAACGAACTTTCATTGCTTCCTCTGAAGAACAGGCTAGCTAGGTGGAGGGAGCTCTTCCAGAAGTCTCCTCCAGAGGACCTGAAGGACTTTGTCAGACATAAGTCAAGGCCCAAGGGAAGGCTGCTCTTTTCCAGTACACCCCTCAAGGGCGACTCCTTCCCAAGGAAACGCCTGGACGGGAGGAACCTCTCAGGTTCTCACACCAGCACGAGTACCGAGCCTAATTCAGCTACCGGCCACCGGGCCGAGGGGTCTGTAGATCCTTCTGGAGACACTGCTTAAGGACTGCAAGGTTCTTTTACTGGGTGTAAACCAGAGGGGCTACACCCTTGTACTGGCAACATGGTCGAGGGGGCGTCTGCACGCAGCACTGCCGGCGATACGCCTGAAGGCGACACGCCTACCAGGCCTCGGCCTGAGTGCAGGGTGTAGGTCTCATGCTCCATCGCCAAGAGTCCTGGAGGAGGCCGGGCCCAGTGAGCCAAGCACCACGACTTCAGCACGCGGCATGCAGCTCGACAAGATGGCCGCCATGCCAGACAAGATGGCTGCTCGTCCGATACTGCCCAGAGGAACGGAGCAGGTGGGAGAACGAGTTAGAAGGTAGGACTGGTGTCAACCAGGTACGTGGCCCACAGCTTATCCATCAGCACAGGGCAGGTTTAACCTGCTAACCGTTAGACAGAGTACGCACCTGCCCCAGCAGCTGCCCGCTAGCTCGTCAATATCCCCTGCCACCCAACAGGCCTGCGAGGCCAGGTTCTTTGAAAAGTTCCTAACGCTCATGAAATCTCCTGATCTCCTCAGATGGGGGGGGGGGTCATCCTTAAGGATATGGTTAGGGACGTGCTCCCTCCGGCTCCTCCGCCTGCGCCTATAGTAGTTCCTCCTATGACTCAACCGCTGCAGGCCCCGGTGCAGCCCCTGCTGCCCACACCAGCTCCTTCGATTCCGGATCCCATGCCTCCCATAGTTCAGGTGGTTCTATACCAGCCTCCAGCCCCGGTCTCCACACCTCTGCCCTCGGCGCCCAGCACTCCTCCACCCGCTCCGGACCAGCTGGACGCCATGGCGGACACAGACGAAGAAAAAGACCCTGACGCACCATTTGTCTGCCAAAGCTTTCTATGAACGACTCGCAGGTCTGGCAGAGTACTTGGGCCTTACTCAACCCGAAGTCGAACATCTGGAGGCGGGGGTATTTGCAGAGGTCCACACTCTATGCCCTGTGGCTAGAACGGGGATCCCAATGCAGAAGGACGTTGTCGCCCTGCCCAAGAAGGGGTGGCTCAAACCCCACTCAGCCCAGCCTGTCAAACAGCGCTTGGACGCCAAGTATAGGGAAATAGAGGGGGATCTAGTCTTGCTGTCGAAGGGCTGCCTGGCTTTGGGCTACTAAATTTAACCCAGACGCCAGGAACGCATATTGGACCTTCCATTTGAGCGGGGGGGAGACCTCTTTCACTCCACCACCGATGAGGAGCTAGATAAAAAGAAAAACAGTTGGCAAACTGCAGAGTCTTTACCTATCCTTAGGAAGGCTATGCCCAAGGCGTACACCCAGTCACATCAATGCTCCAACAATGGGCGGGTGTTGGCTGCCAAGAACGGAGGTTCTCAGAGTTGGCACCGGCGCAAACAACAAAAGGGGGGTGGAGCAAGGGCATTTTTTCAGTCCCATTCCTCCGCAGCAGCCTCAGAAGGAAAGGAGGCATGACTCGTCCCTTCGGGTCCACGTGTCTCCAGTGGGGGGGGCAGGCTTGCTTCGGTCGCTCGTGGCAAGACAGGCCATGGAAGAAGTCCCAGCCTTCCAGCAAGGATTGGGCTTATATTCCAGGATTTTTCGCCATACAAAAGAACCACCAGGCTGGCCTTAGAATTGTGTTGGACCTCTCCACCTCAACCTCTCCCTCCCTCTTCAGAAATTAAAGATGGTAACGCCAGCACTGATTGCGGAGACATTGTGCAGGGGAGACTGGATGTGCTCCCTGGATCTGAAGGACGCTTATCTACACGTTGCAATTTGGCAGCCGCATCGCTCCTTCCTATAATTCAGGATCATCGGCTGCCATTTCCAATACAAGATGCTACCCTTCGGCCTCAATTCAGCCCCCATGGTATTCACCAGGCTCATGAATGCGGTGGCAGCCCTCCTCGGGGCGCAGGACCACCACGTCTACCCATACCTTGACTGGCTCGTCAGGGCGAGATCTCCGGAGGCGGTTCATCATACTTCCTTCACCCTTAGGATCACACTCCACCAGCTGGCATTTTCGGTCAACCTTAAAAAGTCTCAGCTGCAGCCTACGCAGAGCCTCACCTTTCTGGTACTCATCTGGGACACAAGCTCCAAGAGGGCTTTCCCCTCGGAGGACAATTTCACGGCCATCAAGAACGCCACTACTCACTTGCTCACCCAAGAAGTGACCTTATCCTGGTGGTACCAACACTTATTAGGCATCATGGCAGCATCCTACTGGCCGTACCCTACACGAGACTCAAGATGAGGAGATTGCAGCTGCACTTCACAGGCTCATGGAATCGGGCGCGGGGCTCCCAAGCGGAGCTGGTCAGCATTCCGCCTTTTCTCCACCCGGACCACACATGGTGGTCCAGGGACGCAACCTGCGGACGGGCAAGCCCTTCCGGCAGCCGGCCCACAGATCACCATTGCTACGGATTCCTCCCTCGGAGGTTCGGGGGGCCACTTTGTACAACCACAGTGTTCATGGAGTCTGGACCCTGCAGGAGTCTTGTATCAACTAGCTGGAGCTGAAAACTATCTGGCTAGCTCTCAAAGCTTTCCTTAAGCTCATTGGGGGCAAGGTTGTCCTCATCCAGATGGACAACTCCACCAGCATGTACTATGTGAACAAGCAGGGTGGTACCAGGTCCCTTCCACTGTGCAACCTAGCTGCCAGCATGTGGGACTGGGCCCTGGAAAACAACATCTACCTGAGGGCCATCCACTTTCTGGGGGAGTCAAACCTGGAAGCGGGCAGACTCCGTAGACTGGGCGCAGACAATTATGAGTGGCAATTGAACGATCAGGTGCTGCTGAAGATCTTCAGCAGATGGGGGCATTCTTGGGTGGATCTCTTTGCTTGCTGGGACAAAAAGGTGCCAGCAGTTTGGGTCCTGGCTGGGACAGGGCCTTCCAGATCCAGTGGAGCGGCATGACGGCGAATGCCTTCCCTCCTACACCCCTGATGCATCATTCTGATAGGTCCGTGGTGGCCTGCGAGACTGTGGTTCTCGGAGCTTCTCAGTCTCTCGGATAGGCCTCCAATTCACCTGCTGCTGGGCCCAGCTCATCTCGTGCCGCATCAAGGGGGCAGGGTCATCCACCGCACTCCTCAGAAGTTAGCCCTTGCAGCGTGGTTCCTGAGCAGGTCACGCTGAAACACCTGAGTCTATCACAGACTAACCTAGAAATCATTCTGGGCGCTAGGAGCAAGGCTACTAGGAGCCAGTACAAGAGTAAATGGTCTAGGTTCTGTCACTAGGCCGACTCTAATGAGATTGACCCCCTTACATGCACGTTGGATGACGTACTCTCCTTCTCTGCACACCTTGCTCACTCAGGTGTGCAGGTGAATACATGCCATACCCATTTGGCAGCTATAGTGGCCTACAGAAATTCGAAGGAGTAGGGCTTCTCTTCCAACCTGGTGGCCAAGCAACATTTGGCGGGCTTCGGCAGCCTCTTCACTCCCATCAAGAAACCACACCCCGTATGGGACCTCAATGTAGCGTTGGGTGCCTTGGCCCACAAACCATTCCAACCAATGTTGTCTGCGGACATCAGGCTGGTCACCATTAAATCAGCTCTGTTGGTGGGCCTCACCTCTGCTCGCAGAGTCAGCAAGTTCCAGGCACTGGTGGCTTCAGAACCCTATACTACTTTTCACAGGGATAAGGCGGTCCTGAGAACACCCCACGTTCCTACCTAAGGTAGCCTCTGCTTTCCATCTGAATGAGGAGGTGGTCTTAGCTATGTTTTTTGCCGACCCTAAGGACGATGCTCGGAAGGTCTTGCATCCAAGGCCTCTATAGCAAGGCCTCTATAGCATGGTTTCGGCTATCAAGGAGGCCTATGAGGGGCAGCATAAACCGCTTCCAGCTAACATGCACGCCCGCTCAGTCGGAGCCAAGGCCACGACCATCACATTCCAGCGGCAGGTGCATTGGCAGGTCATCAGCAGGGTGGCCACCTGGGCCACCCTTTCATCTTTCTGTAACACTACTGTTTGGAGGCCGCCTTTAAGTCAGATGCTGCTTTGGGACAGGTGGTTCTAAGGAACCCGCTTCCTTAAGGAGGGTCTCCTCTTCACCCTGGGGCTACATGCAGTTGTAATTGCCCATGCAGTATGGAGGAAAGGGGACGGGACCTAAGAGCAATTAGTTACTCACCGTAGTGACTAACATACTCTTACTCCTTAGTCCCTTTTCCTCTATACGTCCCACCATCCCAATAATACTGGTGTCATTAGGCAATGTTAAATATTGTCGATGCGTTAATGGGGACTGAGTGGCACTGGTGGGTGGAGTCAGGGGAGCGTATGCTCCCAGGGCCGTGCCCCCGCACACCTCTAGATTAAAAGGGGAAGGTTTTTTTCTGGTGAAAATGTTCCGTCTCCGGTCCCTAGCGAGGGATGCCCATGCAGTATGGAGGAAAGGGGACTCACTATGGTGAGTAACTATTAATTTCCTTTTCCAGTGAACTATAGTCACAAGCTTCTTCGCCTTCCAATTATGCAATATTACCATATTTCAGTGGTGGCAGCTATGAATTCAACATTATAAATGCTGTTCCTGCTTCCTCTCCCAACCGGTAATGTAGGCATAGCAACGGTTTTAGTTCTTCTCATCTAGGGCTTCTAATCCCTGTTCCAATGAAACTTCCTTTTTCAGGCATGTAATATAGATGGTGTTTGGTAAATTACATTTGATGTAGATAGGTCCTTAACAATAATGTTCAAATTGTAATGTTTAATTCATCCCAGTGGTTTTCATCAATCATTATTGTAAGTGTTTGCAACCGCCTCAGTCTAATATGCTTGTCACTTGTCCTATCCACACCCCATATAAATTACTACATCAAATTGTTTCTGCACCACCTTCTTTAGGATAAATCAAATGTACCAATTTAATGGCTCATCAATTCACCTCCCACCCACCATTTTACCAGGTTTAATACATCAGATGAAGAATTTGTGGGCATTGGGTATTCTGATTTCAATTGCCCAAATTAGTTCAACACACCAACCGCGTACAACTGATTCCAATTCCTGTCTCTCTTCATCTGTTTAGTCATACCATCAAATTTCCAGAATTGATGAGGCTTTCCCAATGGGGGTTTTCTATGCTTTTTATTGCAGCTTTACAAACTACCCTATTTGACTGCAGATTGGAAATGGAATATCTATCAATTTATATTTCTTGTTTAGAATAGTCTTCAGTCTCAAACAAATAATCATCTAGTAGAACAAAGGGAGACAGGCCATAATGGGGAAGGCTGTGTGGGAGACCCCAGGCGGAGCCACAGTTTTGGACCACGGATTAACAGGCCTCGTGAGGGTGCATTGTTTATGCACGTGAACTGGGTCCCCTCTCTGGTAATAACAGGCAGACTACACCGAAGAGCGCGAACCACAAATGACTGCACCAAAGTCTTTGTTCAGGTAACCAATTTATTTCTGGCAGAGAAGCAAATTTCTTGCCCGCAGAGTTTGTTAGGCACACTGCTGCATGCATGATGCAGAGCATCAATGGCAGCCATACAGGCTAGGAACACTAATGTTAATGGGACCCAAGGAACTGTGTAGTACCCTTGCTTGCAGGGGGTGGGTAGAAGAAGGGACACCAACAGAAGAAGGGAAGGGTTAGAGGGAAAAGCTGAGTGGGAAGGCTTCTAGGAAGGAGAAGAGAGGGGGAGAGAGAAGAACAAATGGGCAGTTGGGGAGCAATGAGGGAGACAGTGGGGAGGAATAAAATAGCTGGGGGTAGGCAGTAGGAGGGAGGAGCGAAGGGACTGGTAGAGGGATTGAGGGCTGAGAAAAGGGGAAGAGACCCCCGAGGGGGAGAGATACCCCGAGACCGAGAGCTCTAAAGGGCCTCTTCAGCTTCTCTGCCCCCACCCACACGTACAGCACACCATTGCAGGCTAACCAGAAAGAGACCAGGTCCCCTCTCCACACTCTTATGAGACGGTCGCTCCTCCACTCACACCCACCCCCATCCACCCCCATGATGGACACAACAGGTGGATCTGGTTTAATGGATTTTCCCAGGGCTCAATCAGGCAGGACAGGCCCTCTCTCCACAGCGGTCTCTTCCCCCCACCAGAGCCTGCCCACCCCCATGATTAACACAGCTGTTCCCAGAGTCCAAGGGGTTGGGGAAATCAGTGTGAAGGGCAAATGAGCAAACGCAGGCGGGGATTGATGGATTGCTGTTACTGGGGAGGGGAGAACGTTCTAGGAAACAGGTGAAAGGTCCAACCCTAGGCTGCAGAATACTCTGGCTGTAAAGCTAGCAACTGTTGCCTAGGCTGGGAACCGGTTCGGGGGGCAGAGCGGGTGTTGACCAGGTTTAGGAGAGAATGTGGATTCCCTTTGTCTAGGCAGGAGCATGGTTGGAGTTGCACAACCCGCACAATATACAGTCCTACAGTGAAAGATGAAAAATACACTTGGGGGAAAATGAAAAATACACAAAGCCCATAGTATACAAGTGACATATATGTGAAACACAAGTGAAGGCTGTCAAGAGTCCACATGTGGAGACTGCCATTTCAACACTTGTGTCAAATCATTCAACCCTGCCCAGACATAGCCGCCTCTTTAATAATAGCAGTGTGGTAACCCAGATTCTGGGAGACCGGTCCGTCCGTCCTTCCTTCTAGAAGACAATTCTCAACTTTTCAATTAGTCTAACAGACCTTTGAGGACAACACTAACAGTCTGGGACCACAACAATTTGTGTTCCTGTATGTTCTGCTTAATCAAGCTGGTGCATCCCCTGCTAGACAATAGGAGACTGCTCCACCTGATCATATTGGTTCAGATCTTTCCTAATGCTTGAGCATAACTCGACTTTTATAATCGATTAACCTGTGTCGTCATATGTGTGGCTCAGTATCTTTTTCAATGTTAACTGTAATCTCTTGATAACACTACTGGAAATGAGTGAGTACTCAATCAAATGTAATGCTACATTAATACATGGATTGATAGCACTGCTGTGTACATGCATTTATTAAAAAATCATACCCATCCAATGTTCCTTGGTCACTCCTATCAGTTTACATTTTGGCTGCTAGAGGTTCGAATATATAAATAGCGGACAACAGGTGCGACACCTGCCAGCCCTGTCTAGTGCATAATCTAAGGGTTAATGTACTCTATCTTAGAATTTATTTTCAATTTGAAAGTCATCCCTTCATATCTTCTTCAAACTGAGTTACTACAAATAACCAGTATTAGCAGCCATATTTCTCCCTGGTCTAAACACATTTCGATGGGTACCAATTAGTTTTCCTATCACTGTCGACTTTTTTCTTACAAATATCTTCCTCGCAATTTTATAATTTACATTCAGTGATGTTCTGGTTGATATGGCCCCATTTTATCCATTTTGCATTATCTATTCCAGGTTTCAAAAACACCATTATTAGCAAGCGATATGTAAATCATATGTTGGTGTTCCAGAACTCTGCAGAGGGCTCTGGAACTGCATGGTTTGAACAAGAGCAGTTTCCCCTGCGTGTCAAGGGGTGCTTGCTGCGCTCTGCTTGTGCCTAATAGTTATGCTGACTCTACGGCCCCATATTTTCACTGGAAACGGGGACCCGCACTAGGGAGGGGGGGTGGCACTCGCCGAGGCCCCCTCTCCATATGCAGCACAGCGCCTTTTCTGGAATCGTACCTTGGTGTCCCTCCTAATGGAGGGACGCTGGGTTGGGTCGGGCACCATCTGCCCCAGAGTTCTTTTGGCATGCAAGGACTTGGGGACGCTGTGGTGCGCGCCTTGGCCTTTCGTTGCCAACTGCGGCAGGCACACACCCCTCAGAGTAAAGGACATGAGAACGTAGCCACGTTTGCATCCTTTGTGAGGTTGCCAGGGCTCCCAGCAGTATGAGCTGCGCTTGGCTCCCTGAACCCAACAAGCTCTGCCCAAGACTGTGTGCAACTGCCTACTGAACACAGCATTGACGAACTGTGGATCTTGTGTTTAACTGTGCAACGTGGTTGGAAATACAGTGTGTGCTCCACTTTGCGTTTTTTTGGTTTCATTGTTTGTTTTTTTAATGAAAAACTCAGTGTTTTTTAGGGGTGGACTCCTCTCAAAATGAGGTCAAGATAGCTGTTTCATCAGTGGATGGTCTGTGGCACTGACTTGCTGCACTAAGGATGGCTACTGCAGTGCTTCCACCCACATTTCTGGCCAAACCTGGCATGCCGCCCATCAGATGGGGGAGGTGGTGAAGGATGTTTGAGACCTACCTGGTGGCCATGGTAGTTGACAAATTCTCGCCAGCAAGGAAGCAAGCAGTCCTGCTCCATAATCTGAGTCTGAAACGGTTGCAGCGTTTTTGATGGGCTTCCTGAGCTGATGGACGCAGGTGCGGGGGATTTGGATGACTTTGGGATTGTGATCAGGAAGCTTCAGTAACATTTCAAACAAAAAAAAAGTAACATTTGAGAGGCACCTGTTTTATCAGAGGGTTCAGGAACCCACAGAGCCTGTTGAAAGCTATCCGTGTTGAGAACACTGAGCGACGCTTATGAGTTTGGCAGTCTGACAAATTCCTTCATTAGGCACCAGTTGGTGCGATGCACTAACAGTGTTGGGGTTCAAGAGACATTATTGGCAAAGGTTTGAACTCTGGAGCAGGCAGTTGAACTGACCAGAAGCATCAAACAAACTGGTCATTATATGAAAAATATGAAGCTGGAGGAATCGACTTACAAAGTGTGCGCACTCGAGCAAAATAAAGCCAACCAAGTGGGAAAGGGACTTCAAGTGTGGAAGTACAAGGCACTTGGCTTCAAGTCTTTTCTGTCCAGCTAGAAACGTGAATTGCATTAAATGAAAGCGCAAGGGACATTTTGACCGGGTGTGCAAGGAGCGTGTGGTCAGTTTGGTTGAACAGCGGTCAACCCGTCCTGAACAAGAAGTAGCACAAATTTTTCAACCGTCCTCAGTTGAAGGGAGTGCTCGACACATTTTTAGTATCTCTGCCATTAGGTGTTGGAAAAGGAGGCCCTGTTGATGTTTTCATCATAGATGGCAAGGATCTATTAATGAAAGTGGACAGTGCGTCTCCATGGACGATTATCTCGAGTAAGACATTCACTGGGGTTTTTATCAGGGAATGTCCAAGACTTGGCGGAGCAAAACATTCAACCCTTTGAGTATGGTGAAGTTGAGATTGAACTTCCGGGTAAATTTCGTGCATGTATTGGATACAAGGGGAGAGTGTGTACTGCTGGCATTTTTGTGGCAAGAACTGGGTCGTCCTTAGTTGGATGGGAAGAGCAGGACAGTCTGGGGATTCGTGTTCAAGCGAACTCAAGTGACCCTGTAATAATGGCGGAAGTAGAAGACAAGTGGGCTTTGGAATTTCCTAATGTCTTCACTGAGGAACTGGGGAGATTGAAGGACTTGGAACATTTCATTAAAGTGAGGGGGGGAGTGCCAAGCCTGTAGTACACAGGGTAAAGCCAGTGCCCCACCACCTAAGGTATCAGTTGCATAGTGAACTCGACTTTTTGTTACAGAAAGGAATCCTCGAGAGGGTGGAGGGCATGGATTGGGTGTTCCTGTGGTTCTAGTGACAAAGAGCAACAACAATATGTCGACTTGAGGGATTTGAACAGAAATATCATGGTTGAGCGACACCCATTGGCAATTCTGAGGTTTTGGCAATGCTGGGAGAATCAAAAGTATTTGCCGTTATTGATCTTTCTACTTCATACCATCAGGTGCCGCTGGCACAGGAGTTCCAGGATATGATAGCTTTCATCACCACTGAGGGAACTTTGCAATTCTGTAGGATGCCGTTCGGCTTCGCTTCAGCTGTGGCTGTATTCCAGCGCATCATGCAAAAGTTGTTAGAAGATGTAAATAATGTTGTTGACCTGCAGGATGATGTCTTAATACATGCAGAATCTCTTGAGCAGCATGACAGGGTTATGAGAGATGTTGGGAGTGCTGAGTGAGGCCTGGTTGGCTGTGCAATGCAGTAAGTGTAGGATTGGGGTTTGCAGTGTGGAGAAAATTGGTAAGAAGATATCAGCGCAGGGGTTGTTGCCGAAACATAGCTTGGTGGAGGCGATCAACTGTGCCCCAGAGCCAAGGGACAAGGATCAATTAAGATAATTATTGGGAATGGTGTAATTTTATAAATTGATTCAAAATCTCGCTGTCATTTCATCACCGCCAAGGTCACTGTTTTAGAAGGGTGTCAAGTTTCACTGGTCAGAGGAGTGCAAGTGTGCGTTTGAGAACATTAAAGAGGAGTTTGCCCTTTGTTGCGAAAATTCATTAGTGGCATTAAGACAAATTTGACACTGGATGCCAGTTTGTTGGGATTGGGAGCGTCGTTGACACAATATGATGGTGGGAAGGAGGAGCACATGGTGGGTTTTGCGTCCAGAACGCTCGGGGGTGCTGAGGTGAACTACTCTGTTGTAGAGAGAGAGGCCTTAGCTGTCTTTTGGGCAGTCCTTTATTTCAAATTCTTTTTGTGGGGTCAACGTTTTATTGCGAGGACAGATCACAGACCTCTTGTTCAGATGCCATGCGGAGCTTGGTCAAATGGATCACCTAGGATTTCTAAATGGCTGTTGGGATTGCAGCATTATGACTTAACATTTTATTTGCTTGGAGTACAAAATGTGGTGGCGGATTGCTTGTCGATGACGATAGTGTGGGGCAGGGAGTGTCATCGGAGGAAATGGTAGTGGCTAGCATGGAGCAAGGTGCTCCGAGTGAGGGGTGTGGGAACTCTCAGGTTCTGAGGATGAGATTCTGAGGACGGTGGCGGAATGGACAGTTGTGGGCTGGCCCAGTAGGAATGTCTTGGCGAGGTTTGAGCCATTCTCTGAAGTAAAAGATGAGTTGTTGTTAGGGTGCAGGGGTGGAATTTAGGAGAGGGATCAAACTGGTTCCCCCTGAGGGTACCGGAGGGAAGCTGGTGCAAATTGCCCATCAGGGACATTCGAGTGCGAATGGCACCAAAAGATTTTTGCGTAAAAGTTACTGGTGGCCAATGATGGACAGCTGTGTGGAGAGAGTAGTTAGGAATTGTAGTGAATGTGTGGCCAGTTAAAAAAGCAAAGTGGTGCGGGAGACACCACTTCTCCCTGTCCGAGTTCCTGATCAGCCATGGCAGAAAGTCGCTGTTGATGTAATGGGTTCCATTCAGGGTCTGGGGGGGTCTTCAAATTCAGGATTGTCATGGTGGATTAACATTCCAAATGGATAGAATGGAAGGCGGTGAGAGATGCCACTTCTGTGGAGCTAGCAACATCTTTTGGAGGTGTTCTTCCGGTAGGATTTTCCCACCAAGCTTGTCAGCGATAAGGGTGTTAAATTGTGTTCTGAGGTTACGAGAAGGTTTCTGTTGCAGTATTCCATTGTGCATACCACACTATCATGCCAGAGCCAATGGGCTTGTGGAATGTGTGAACAGTTTTCTAAAGGAGGTGTCCAGTTGGCCATGAGGCCGGGGTTGTCTTGGATGATGGTGTTGGGGCAGATTATGTGGAGATACTGTACTACGCCTCACTCGGTAACAAAGGTGTCTCATTTTGTCTTTTTGAAGGGTTGCCAACCTGGCACCAAGTTGTATCTGAGCTGGATGGGTCTGACTTGCACAGTGGTGGTTTACCGGGAGGAAGTTATGAAGGTGGTTGAGGAGGCCCAGAAGCATAAGGGGGTGTCTGACGTGAGTCAGAATGAAGTCCAGGAGTGACTGTCAGTGATTTGGTCTTGATTAAAAACCTGATTTTGCCTCGGATGTTTGGAAAGCAAAATCTTGGGTCCGTAGAGGATTTTAGCTGTGCGGGAACAGTGTGGTGGTGTTGGAAGGAGGAGCGGTGTGGTTGAAAGGAAGAATAACTTTATTCAGGGGTGACGCTGGCATGGCTGATCGTAGTGTTGACTCTTGTGTGGCCGGTGGAAGTGATGGGCGTGGTAATGGTGCCACTGAGAGTGGGATTGTAGAGAGGTTTTCTGGATGTTTTTCTGGTCATGGTCAAGGGGCCAGGGCAGGTGAGCTGGTGAGGTGGATGCTCACCTGGTTCAAGGAATATGTGTGTAATTAGTACTGTAATTCACTGTTTGCTGTGCTTCTGTATCATTTTGCATTTCCTGAAATGTACTGCAGAATACCATTTCTAGTTACTCTTGTATTGTTATGGAGCGGGTTGTTTGGTTTTTCCCTTAATTCTGTGGGATGTATTGACCCACTTTGCTATACTATGCGGCATCACTCTGCTATTTATGGTGCAAGAAACAGCAACAATGGCGGCAAAACTCTTGTGCGCTCCAAAACCTCAAACTGCATTTTCCAACACACAAAAAGATGCCTGCACAACCTGCCATCCATGGTGCATGTGTGGTGGAATAGAGCAGAAAGTGCCAGTGGGCTCCATGACAAGCAAACCTAGAGTACAGAGGGAGAACCAGCACTTTGCAGGTGAAACGCCAAAATGTGCCACTAAATGACATTTACTTGGTTGCTAAAACTCCAATTCCTGTACACAACACTTCCCAACACTCAAAATCTTGCTTGGCGCTAAACTTCATTTAACTTAATGAAGCACTGTGAATGTACAAAGTCCTAAAATTGAAGAGCAAAACATTTTCTCAGAAAAACTGGATTGCCTGTGAATGACAGCCCCAGTCAAAATCTGTGTGCAGCACACTGGGCTACCTGTGAATGACAGCCCTGTCAGATGGGCTCTCCTGATGAAAATTCAAAGTTATCTAAACTAAAAGTCTGCTGGATTAGCAAACATAAAAGGATTGCTCCTAAAAGGAATGCAGATCTCAGTTGTTTTTGATTCCACAGGTTTAAAGCTAAGAATGGAATTCATCTGTCATTTGATGCAACAGGTTTGGTTTCTGCTGGATTTTAAGTCAATAAATTAAGAATAAATTAGCCTAGCTGGGCCTGCAAGAAGTGGAAAAACAGGTTTCCCCCCAGAAACCCACTGACATATGATAATTGTGGGTTAGGCCAGACTTTGGTCTACAACCAAGGAATGAACAATGGCAGATCTGCCAGGCCAGGAAATGGACGTGTGAAAAGGTGAAAAGGTTGTAAACTGCTGCTTGAAGGAATTCCCCAAAGGTGGGGGCTACTCTTTGAGCTCCAGGGAGAGACAAAAGGCGGACCATTTGTTACTAAGAATAAATAATGACCAATTTTTAGAGACTCATTACTTGTTATCCAATGTGGTGAAAAATATAAAAAGGACAGATTTGTTAGTCAAATTTTTGGCTTTACGTTTCAAGAGGCAGTGGAACTGTCATATTCTGGACAGGAATGGCAATATGTGGTTTTATGTGAACTGTATTACTGCTAGACTTGTTAAACTTTACACACACACCCCTATGGTAAAACTACATATTTGTGGAAATTTGCAGAAAGGTTGAAAATTGTGTTCATGGTGAAAAGGACAAAATTCTGCAGAAAGGTGAAACAAGGTCTCACAGCTGTGGGATTTTGATGAACAGATACTACATAAAATATGGACTCTTTGTGTGTGATTTTCATAAAGGTTATAAATGTATAAATCTGTATTTAGGACAAAATTCGATTTTGATACTAGTGTCTAGGGGAGGTTTCTAAGGACTGTAAAAACCAAACCATAAATGTGACATCACCCGTCCTTGATCCAATCGCTCAGATGCAAGGCGGAGATGAGGCTCTGATCCAATCCCATTTCACAGGGGCAGGTTTAGTTCAGCCTGCCCATACACCCATTTCTGTGATGTCATTTGAAAGGATAAATAGAGGCAGCTGACAACACATAGTAACTCATTCACACTTCTGATTCCAGCGAAACACTTTGTTCCAGCATTCAAAATCCAGCCTTTAACATCCTTCCAGATCCAGATGCCAAGAATCTTGCCAAGCAGTAGCTGAACCATTTTCAGCAAGACCTCAATCCTCAAACTTATTCTCACAACCCAGCATACCGCTGTGGTGTGGGAAAGCATTCTGAACCAGCATCCTGAAACTATCTGG
Source organism: Ambystoma mexicanum (assembly GCF_040938575.1). Taxonomy (NCBI): domain Eukaryota; kingdom Metazoa; phylum Chordata; class Amphibia; order Caudata; family Ambystomatidae; genus Ambystoma; species Ambystoma mexicanum. The sequence goes on along the minus strand of NC_090928.1, from coordinate 199,906,408 downwards.
CTTGCTACCATAAGGCATACCTGATGAACTCGCTTTCACGCTGATTTGAAATGTCCAGAAACAAGAAGGGCAGATCCTGCACAATTCCGGTGACCGGCCTAGCTGATCAAGTCCCGCGCCTGATGTGCTGTCCTTCCTTGATAGACCCAATCCGTTGACCAGAACCTTGACTGTCAAAAGTCTTAAATCCCAGTGGATTGTGAGTATTGATAGGACGCTAGAGAACTATTGTATACCTTGCATTATCGTGTTTGATTCTGATCTCTGAACTATCCCTACTTTCCTAACCAGTAACAGTGTCAAAATATTTAGTCCTATCTTATTCTGTCTAGTTGCTAAAGCACCATTTTCATAGTCCTCTTTCTTTGTGTAACTCTGATCCGTAAATCCCACTTTGAGTCTTTGGAGTAGTGCCGCCGGGAGAGGTGATGCGGAGCTGTTACTGAAGTCATGAATCGGTCTCAGAGCTTACTTTGTCCCGACTTGGTTGCCTAGCCCAAACGCTCTAGCCTTGAAGGAAAGCATAAGCCATATTTTCTGATTCTAAACTCAAGTCCTTGCCCAAATATGTCTTTATTTTCGAAAAACCCCTCTCACTAAAACCTCTATAACTCCCTCAGTTTTTAAAATGGAAGGGAAATTTCAACTCACACTTGTACCTAACATCCTTAGCTATCTCTATAACCCAAATCCGCAGTGCGATTGGCCCGTTATATCTAAAACCGCATAAGTAAAAGTTTGCCGCAAATTTCCCTGTTGAAAAAGTTTACACATATGAATTGCCTTTAAATAATTTCCCACTTGGCCTTTGAGATTTCAAATGTTTTCTTTTGATTAAATCATTGCTTGTGATTGCTTGCATCAGTTCAAAGCGGCTCCCGTAGAAACATATAATAATTTAAGCATTTTTGACCACATTTGGAGTTTTTGCCCAGCCAATTTCAAAGCCAGGCTGACAGTTGAAAAGTCAATTCCGTTTTTCTCTTGTGTTTAAAGGGGGAAGGTGGGAGTGATATTCTGTTTGGTCTGTGTTATTCCTGAGTACCTGCTCTCCTCACATCTATTTAAATTGCCTATTGGTGGGTTGAGGGGTGTTGCAGGGGGAACCCTTGACCATAGTGCTATCTGTTCCAAACCAACCCAAAAGCATTCTTTTCTGTGCTGCATGTTTGTGTTCATTACCTGATTCCCAGTGCATTAAAGATATTATTCAGTGTTCTGTCACGACATTGGTGATTGTTTTTACCTATTAAAATACATTGTGATTTAAATTGAAAATAATTAAATAAATATTTACCTTTGCAAACTAGTCTGATTCCTGGTTGTGTGAACGGGTGGGTCTCAGGAGAAGGGTGTGATATGAGTGGCATATCATTCAGATTATTGAACTTGTAGATCAAAATAAATAAGGGTTTCATTTGCACACTACATGCTGGGCGAGTCTTGGGTGTGTGCCAGATTGAAATCACTTACAATTCATCCTCTCTGCCCTGTTCCACCTCTCACTTTCCCGTCTTTTTTTCTCTCCTTCATGATGGGTAAAAATGTTGTTTTACAGTTCCAGAGCTCTCTGCAGAGTTCTGGAACTGCGTGGTTTGAAGAAGAGCAGTTTTCCCTGCTTGTCGAGGGGGGGCTGCTGCACTCTGCTTGTGCTTAATAAAGTTACTTACCTGCTGGACCCTACAGCTCCTTCTTTTCATCCTACTTCAGTGTATTGGCTAATTTGGTAAGCTTTTGTTAGTCTTTGATTTTCTTTTTTAAGCTTAACTTTAAATGCATCCAGGGGATTTACCATTACCTCGGTCCGAGAGTGCTTATATGACCTCTAAGTATTTTCATTAAATAACATTAAACACTACCCCGAGAATTGCACATTTGTCTTTGGCAGATCTTCTCCCCCTGCACTCCTGTAGCTGTCTAGGGACTGCCTGGTTGTGCCCTAAAACTGCCTAGTGGTCAAGGTTCACTCGGGTACATCCTCAAAAGAAGAAAATCTTCCACCATTTTCAAAGTTAGGTTATTGTACGTTATGCCATGCATCACCACGCCATACACATGTAACATGATTTTGCAAGATGCTTGATTTTATTTTTTGTTTGTATTCTGTGAAAGGGACTTTTCAGATATCAAATCTGGAGATATCAAACACTAACCTGGATGGTGCGGGGAGTAGGGACGCCTGGGTTAGGGACTATTGGTGCCTAGATGATGGAGATGGACGGCCCTAGGGCCCTGTAAACTATTCAATAAAAACCCTTTAACTTTCTCTGGTATTTGGAGTATTCTTTGAGCCATCTGTGTCAATAGTTGTGCAACAACCTTAATGTATCTGGTCTTTATGGTATGTTGCTGGGTTGGGGGGGGGGATTGAGTACATTGTGGAATACCATAAAACACACTGGCTAAACATCCCTTAAGGGGCCTATTTGTTTCAACTGGAGTTCCCCCCCGTGCCATAACCATCTCCCCTTTATTGCAGCATTCTGTGTGGTTGTCTAGCTAGCACGCCCATAAGAAGTCATAGGAGGAGGCTAATGCCATTAGGAGGGTGCAAATGTATTCCCCGAGACTGCTAAACTGGCTGTTTGCATAGCTTTGTATTTTCAGGGAAAATCCCACCACAAAAAAATGCTATCTAAAACATTTTAATCTAAAGCAATGGTGGGATAAGGAGTTGGGTTTTACAAGGTGATGAGAAGGTGGCAGGAATTAACATGCCCATGTTCTCCCTAAGAGCACACAGTCTGGAGAGCATGGGGCGAGCTGATGCGGGATGAAGTGGCAAGTGGCTAGTATACATATGCAAATGTTCTTCAAACTGTGTAGACTTTTACTTCCCCCTCAAAGAACATGTATTGCCAATAGAGACTGCCATTAGCTCTAAGAAGCTACAAATAGATCAAAGGTGCCACTCTGTTAAAAAATCTCAAGTAACATGCATAAAGACAGTTGTCCTCTGGATCGCCCTGATCCACTGTGAGCCTTGTAGCCAACATCACATTACATTCTGGGATTGTAGTTTGTTATGGCTATTTTACATCTGACCAAGTTCCATCGTGCAAATCATGCTTGGCTAATATGATTTGACTAGGTAAAAGGCGGTGGTGACGATGATAGAGGGCTAGTCAACTATGGGAAAATTGATTTAGAAGTCACAGTCCAAAGAAGTCATGGTTGCTTAAATATTGGCGGTAGTTGAATCTCTATTTTTAAGCGTCATCAATGACATTGTTTTGTTGAACTTCTTTTAATTTTATATGGCTGTGGTTTTATGGGACATACTATAATTTTGTTTAACTCTGCTGAGAGCCGGGCCATTCGGCTATTCCTACTTTCATGGGGAAAGTACCCTTTTGACCATCTTCGAGCGAGTAAATGGTGATCACGCAGCATGGAGTTCAGAGGAGACGAACACGCCTGCCTGCAAGCCTTCTTTGTCTGCTGGGAGCTCGAGACAGCGACGGTGCCTTCTTCGTCACACTAAGCCCTGTGATACTGAGATGCCGTTCTTCTGCTGCCGGCCATCCCTGAGGATGCGTCTGCTCTCGGCAGCATCACGACCCACAAGCGTGGCTTGACTTGTGCCTGCCAGCTAAAGCTTCGCTTTGCGCTAATCCGCTTTCACTTAGTGGCTATAATTGCAGTTAGGGGTTGAAGTGTGGGCGTGTTGACTCTCGTTTGAGCCTTCAGCACTTGCACCATTGAGTGAACCGCAGGGCTGGATAATTTCGTTCGCGTTAAGAAGCGGCCCCTCTGGTACTGTGATTTCCGCACCTGTGACTTATGTTTGTATTCGAAGCATCTCGTCTTTTCTGAACATCGCTTCCATTTCCCTCCAAGTGGGCTTTGTTTTGGTCGCACTTTATCCCTGATTCATGAGGTTCTTTGGCGCCTATTGGCCCATGTGCCCCTGGAGGAGAAAGGCGCATAATCTAGTGACTGTAAAGTGGAATCATAGTGATTCCGTTGCAGACACTTTATTTCATATTATGCCTGCCACAGACGAGGCGAACACAAGAGGGAGGGGGGGAATCCCTACTTATGGCGAACTGGGATATCTAAACATGGTGATCAACTAACTAAATGTTTGTTTTGAAATACACTTGAGAAGACACATACATTAGCTTGTTCAATGCACTGAATAATTTAGTGCATCGGACAAACTAAGGGCCTGATTCATGGAAGTGTTTTATAATGGCGCAATCCCATAGAAAACGTTCCATGAATCAGGCCCAATATATCAGTCATTTACTGAGATTTTCTTTTTATTAATCTTATATCAAGTTGATATTCTTCTATATGTTCTGTATTAAACTCGAGAGACAACATAATCATGGTAAGAGACTTTATACAATAAAAGATGAAAGAAAAATACCCTGGTTCTAATGTCTGTCAAATTTGACAAAATTAGTCAAATCAGACTACACCCATTGGCTTAATTCACAGAAAAAAGAAAACCGAAAATAGATACATGCCTTTGCTTGTTTCTTAACGTATGTACAACAGCTTTTGTCCGCACTCCTTATAACTGATCCAGGAATAGGGACCAGTGCAGTTTTGGTCGGCAAAGACTTATCACATCTGTACAATTCTACATGTGCGATCGGCACATATAAGCTGGCACTACACAGGTGAAATTCATACAAGTAAATGGTATGCAGCTACGTTAGGAAACAAGCAAATGCATGTGTGTGTTTTTCTGTTTTCTTTTCTGGAAGCTGTGGGCGGGATTCTTTTATGCGTTCATCTCCTTTCCTCTCCCACATGCCCAGCTCACTGCCAAACGAGGAGACCTTTTATTCACCTCAACATCCCTCACACTGAAGGCCTCCCGCCACTCGCTCACGCAGCCTGCCTCCTCAGCTCTCAACTCTTGCCACTGTAGCCTCACCACTTCCGTCTGCACCCCATCCATACAGCCACTACCCATCCCTATCTGCCCTGCTTTTCCCCAACACCCAGCACTCTGCCCTCATGCCGCACCTCCACCCTCTCCCCTAGTAGTGTGCTCACTCATATGCTCACGCATTCCCTCATCAATCAACTCACCCATCTGCTGGAGGCAAAATCGATTAAGCTTTGTCAGTGCCTGCCTGAAGTTAATTTCAGATGCTTTCGTCTGTGTTTGGACATGAAGCTTGGTGGAGTGGCTGCTTTTTTATTGCATCTTGGCCAAACTTGTTAGAATGTTTAGTAAGGCTGTGCCCAGAGAATGTATTCTATCCCCCATAGTTCTTCTTGAAAAACGTTATACCTTTCAAGCCCTCCAAAACAGAGATCCTTTCTTTAACCATCTTCGTCCTCCCATGTCTCCTCCGTGCTCTTTTCCTCCCTCTTTGCTATCCTTTTCTTTTTCTGCATGCAATCTTGGTGTCATCTTCGATACTTTTCGTCTAACATTTCCTCAACTGTTTGCATCTGTTGCTTTCATCTCATCAATATTCGTCGTCCTTTGTCTTTTCATGCAGCTAAGCTTCTTCATAAATCTTCAGTTTTCTTCTGCCTTTTACTATGTTGCCCTAGTCTTAAATGACTCCACTTTGCTGTCTTCAACGCTATTCGTCTTCTATCACTTCATCATTCATCTATTAACCCCTTCTCTTCTGTCAATTTTTCTTCTCCCTTATGATTCTCTGCGCCTTTTTAATTTTCTCTATATTGTCTTTAAATGTGATCATGGACATTTGCACCTCACTACCTTGCTTCTCTCCTCCTTTTATTCCCCTCTGCTCACAACATAGTCATCTCTTGCCTACTCCTAAACCACCCTGTGCTCCCTCCGGCTTCTGCTCCTTTTTGCTTCTTGACCCCAGACTTTGGAACTCTTCCTTCTGACATTCGTTTCACCCCCTTTCCCTCCATATCTTTCGTCCTCTTCTAAAAGCCCCTCTTCTCTCCTCCCTCTCTTAGTCTCAAATCGTCTGGCTTGTTCATTGGCTTTTCAACCAGTTCTTATTTTGTACCATTTTATGTAATTACGTTAATTATGTCAAGCTTTGGCGAAAGATCTTCTAAGTCCCAATAAAATACAAATACAAACGGCATGTCCATGAAATGCAAGGATGTCCAGGAACAAATCCACTGTTCACCACTTTTCCCTCCATGGAGCACACTCAACAAAAAGCTAACTGAATATTTAAAAAAAGGTTTCCTTTCAACTCACTCGTACATTCAGCCTTCCTTATTTGTTTTAAGTGTAGCGTGTCTGGGATGAGGTAACATACACGCTTTTTGGGGTCCACAAACCAAACCTCAAATTAGCCTTCGCTGTGGCTTTTTTACATTCAATTTGTATTTTGCCTCCGTTTTTCAGTTTAGGTCTGTGCATGAAGTGGTGTGAAAAATACAGGGGACATTGCCAAGGCTTTGTAAAAGTTGTGCAGACAAAGAAGGGAGCGGACGTAGATAAATCATAATTACTGTTTCCTTAAGCTTAATGATTTTCACAGGCTGTTTACAGTATGGAACCGCCTTGACCTTTCGGATATCTAGATATTTTTATTACAAAGCTTCTGCTTTATATGCGAGTCTGCAAGTGGTGGGACTTGTGCACAACTTAATACTGCGAATGTCACGCGCCCCCACGCACATCAGTTAGAACAAATGTGCCAGTACAGCTAGGAGGGACAACGCAGCGTGTGGGTGTTCGGTTATTTACCTTCCCATTGACTGCCCTTGACCATGCTAATCCCTGTGGCCATTCCAATCAACTACCTGCTCCTCTCTACCCAAAACCTATCCTTCTGGGATCTCTTTGAGCTTGCTCTATTAAGCAGTAATATCAAAATGTATCCTGTCTGAGTTTTTTTGTAACCATGTGCTGAGTTAATGGTTTAATTGCAGCTGTGAATGGCTAATGGTGTAATAAACTTGTCATGAGCAGGTATGCCTTCATTATCCGTTGCTTGCAAAAAAGCATCAGCAACAGCAGAAGTTGGGGCTTATGCCAAGCACTCTCATGTGCATAGATAATCACACCGTATTCCAGCTGTTGCCATTTTAAGACAAGGTTGGTACCATTGTATCGGTGCCTAACACACGCTTTGCATACCTAAACAAAAGTCCAAACTGTTGGCTTTGCCAATGCTAGCTGTTTCTATGCACTTGCTGTTTTACTCTAAGTGCAGAAATGCAAAGGGAGAGAAAGTGATTTACCCAGTATCACACAAGTTTTGGTTATGTGTGAAGCGCAATGTGTTGACTATCTCGACAGCCACTGATGTGTTGACATTGGAATTTTGTGTCTAGAAAAAGAAAGTTGGAGTCAATAACATTTTTTGGGACACTGGGGCTGTGTAGATTGTGGATTTGCAGGCATACATTGTCCATGTCCTCCTCATCTGTTCTGTTGGAACAAGTAGTTAAAGGTGGAATTGCTTTGTTTAAAGGATGCGCATGTCTTCGGGACCATGCAGTTTGGAAATCCGATATTAGAAGCGGACACTGATTTTGTCCATCAGCCATATTGATGAGTGGCGGATGGTAAAAAGATTCTACAAATTTGCATTCAGAATTTAGACTTTTTGTTGAACCTTTCACAATATCAAATTCAGAATTTATTTTGTTGTGTGCAAAGGTGCTCTAGCCCGCATGGCTAGGCTTACGCGCAATTGAGCCGTGTTTTGTAAGCATTGTTTGGTTTGCACGAGTTATAGCGTTGTTTCCTAATCCTGCAGCAGCCTGAGGCCATGCGCTGGTGGGCAGAAATAAAAGGAAACTGCTGAGTGTTTTGAAGGAGGGGGCGGGAGCTCTGGTGTCTGACTGCCAGGGCCAAAATCAATGAATGTAGGATGATGGCACAAGTCAGTCTTCTCGTAGATTTTTTCGAATACCATTTCTTCTAATGTGATTTCACCGAAAAACATAGGGGAAATGGTATATGTGTAATGCATAATAGGTGGGTTGTGGGGTAAGGAGGGATGAGGGGATGCTTCAGGGAGTCCCCCCCCCCCCGCATTAAAAAAAAATAGAGAACGTTAAAATATTTGGTTTTTCGGTGAAATAGATTCAGTGAAATCTCCATTAGGATAAATATATTCGAAGAAATCACATACATCCCCCTTTAGCACCTGTGCTGGATGCATTGCTGGGGGGTGGGGGACGCGCAGCCCACTTAAAGCCCCAGTTGACGGACGGTGTTTGATTTCAGTATTAGTTTGAAGTTCAGTATTATTATAAATTGCAAGCAAAAACGACTGTTTCTTTTTTAAGCATCTGCAAGCCACTAGTTTACAATCTTTTCCACAATATATATCTGCCCCCTTAGTGTTTCAAATGACCTCCAATTTTTCTTTATTTTTTTTACTAGGTTGACTGGATTTATGTTTAATTTCAAAGTGTGATTTTATTTTTTGCGGGGTGAAGAGGAGTAAAGAAAGTTATGAATGTCAATCTTCGATAGTCACTATAACTTCACAATACTGGTACTTTCCATCGTGCAGTCTTTAATAACTACCACTGCTAACAATAAAGTGAAAACTGCCCTTTGCATGAACTTTCATTTTTCTTTTTCAACGGTGATTCATTATTTTTTGTTTCTGCCACAGAAAAGTGCTCGTCATTGAGGTTACTCCTGAGTTTCAGATTGCTTTCGTGTAGTATGATTGTCTTGGCTGCTGGCATGTATGGCCGATTTTTGACTGACGGCATGCGGCTGCCACACAGCACCACTTTTGATTACCTTGCCCGTTTGATTTATGTCGTTCTAACTTTGGAAAGAGTCTTGTAAAGTCCATATGTAGGGTTACCAAATGACTCCATGTCGCAGATGTAGAGGATTCCATCTCCATTTCCTCACTTTGCTTTTACAAAAGGTTGTTGTCCGCTAATTTAGTCCAGTGGCAGTGTGTTTTACTACTAAAATTTTAAGAGTGCATTAGAGTCTTCTATGAAAGCCAAGAACCGGAACGCTTGTTCCTAGATGATCAAAATGGATGTGGTATCCCAGTTGCTTGTTGAGACTTCACTAGGCAAATAATCCGTTTACACTTTGACTTCAACAGGATTGGAGACCCTCAGGAGTGTGGACGATAAATGGGGCATGATGTTAGGACAAACTGTGTTCCCTGGTTCTGCATTACCAGTGGAGTAACTTTGTTGAAAATGTTTGGGGGAGGGTTGCGGGGGGACAGGACATCTAAAGGAAAGGGATTCCCTGCCAAATGAAGGGGACAAAATGGTGTCATAAATTGGGTGGGAAGAACCCCCTTGTTCTCCACCCTTAAAATCATGGCCATGCTCACCACTGCTGGTGGTGTCCTAGCCAGCAGCCTCGGATCACCTTCTTATCTTCTTGTGAAACTGGCTTTGTTAAAACCACTCTGCTTACAGCTGCTATGGAATGTAGAGAACATGGACGCTCCGTTTGGTTATGCTTCATTTTTCTGCAGTGTTGTACACTGTTGCACATCATTTTCTACTTCAACAGTGGAGCTCAGTTGCGTGGGTGTCTGTCAAGCTTTAAAAGTTTTTACATTTCTTTTAGATTGTTCGGTCTGTTTTAGATGGCATTCAATCTGCTTTTCTACTTGTGAAGTATTGTCCATAGGGCCCCATTCTGTTTCCTTTTTTCTTACATGAATCCCTTCCATGACCTGCTTTCCACGTTAGATGTATGCATTCACTGTTAAGCCGACAAGACTAAATTATTTTTCAAACTTTCCAACATCGTCACTGAACTTGATCATTTGAGATTACATTCATGCAAGTTAAAACTTGGATGCAATCAGACTTCCTTAGTTTTAATACCAGAAAAGCTGCACTTGCTATCTCCTTTTCTTCCCGTTCAATTCGTAATTCTCTGCTGCCTTCCTCTTTTCAGGTTGCCTTTGTTCTTTTCAGTGCTCTCAAAAATAGTCTTTTTCTAGCATCCTATCGCCCACATTAAGGTAATCACTAGTAATACTTATTAACCTGCAACTTTTCCGACAGATTTGTCTCTCCATGGCCCTTTATACCTGGATATTATAGATAGAGCTTTTGCAGGATCCGAGCTGGATTACTGCAAGTCTCCTTTAATGGATCCCAAATTCTAAAAGTTCAGGCCTTCTAAAATAACAGAGCCCTCCCCTAATCATCACGAATCACCCATTTAGCACTCCTAAGACTCCTTACATTGTCGTCACTGGATGCCTGCAGCAGCTCGGATTCATTGTAAAGTGGCCCCCTTGGCTTGTAGATATCATTACAGCATCACTCCTTAATATTTATGTAATAGGCTGATCAGATATGTTCCTGTCTACCCCCTCTGTTTAAGTTGACCTCTGGAGGCAGTCGTTGAACTGCCTTGAGATCTAAAAACAGGAGTGACCGCCCTGGGATGATCAATGTTAATGGTATGTCTACTGCACACTATCCCCACCAGAGTGGTCCCCAGGCACTCTGGCAGACCTGAAAGAGGCGGGGTGTGGGTGTTAGGGTGTATTGGCATAGGACAGTGAGATTTGTGATGTCCTTTTGGCAGGTTCAGTTCGGGTTGCACCGTTTGCTGAGTTTAAGCGCAGTTTTCGGGTCAGGGCTAATTTCCATATGCTGTTGTGCCGTGTTATGTGTTTGTCCGTTGCAATGTGGTGAAGTACATGCGGATTGCTGTGCAGAGAAGTGTCGAGTTGGGTTAGCAGGTTTTCCTTACCTCTTTATCTTTGCGTTTTTGTGCTCTGCATCTGTGATTATCCTGGGTGTTTGGTATTGTAGTTTGTCTGCGTGGTTGGCACGCACATTGAGAAGTGGCATCGCAAACCCACCCAAGTGTTTGCAATGTTTAGGTTAGAGGATTCTGGAACCTCCCTGCCCATCCCGTTTGTGGTTCTTACCTGTCTAAGTTTCCTTTATGGACTAGCAATATGTGGACATGGGTGGTCGGCAGTGTCCAACAATGGGAAACGCACCTAGATTTGAAATTCCTAGACAGTGGCAGAAAAGGCCTGGGTTTCACAATACAATAGACGCTTCAATGCAAGCTTGTAAATTGGGTCCTCACTGGATTCCCCAGAAGGTGTCCTGGTTGGCTATGTGTAGCGGTAGAAGTACTTATTACGGGTGGTGTTGGTTAGAATGGGGTGAGCATTAACATACCAGTAGTTCTCCCTACTTTGACTGTTGATGCAGGTTGATGGCTGTCTGGTCCTCTTTGGCACGTTTGGAAACTATCCAAAGCTGCTTATGCTTCACGTGGGTGGAATTATGTCTGTCAACCACCGAGATGCATCGAGGTGGGAGCTAGTTGGCAACTGCTTGGGGAATAGGCACGGCTTTCCGCTGCGGCCAGGTATAATTTGCACAGCACTGCTTTACCTGTTGCTTGAGCTCCACGCCGGCCGGGGGCACAGTGGTTTCTGGGGTTGTATATGTGGGCAGGGTGTTTGGTGTTGGGTGGCAGTGATTGGTGATTATAATTCTAGTGGATGACAGCCTGCTGACAGCTTCAGACACCTTCTGGGGCTGCCTGTAGGGGCTGCCCTTACCCTTGGGGTCCTTCACCACAGTGGCTGGCCTACAGTGATGGCTTAAGGAGGCTTAGTAGCCTGTCGTGGGGCTTGTATCTCAGCGGTGTGAACCGCCAATCAGGGCCAGAGGGAGGTCCGGTAGGTGGAACCTCCACTCCAAACACACCGCTTCAGTCTGGAAACACATGGGCAGCGCATGGAAAGCTGAACCTAGCGGTGCATCATTTAAAACTCTCTTGAAAATCCACCTTTTTCTCTATTTACCAGATGATTACTCAGCTACACTTTGGATCTGATGCTTCCTGATACTACTCAGTGCTCTTATGTCTCTAGATTCCTAGTCCGCTATAAGTTGTTTTAACATAACATTAACATATCAAGTAAGTGGTTGACTGAGGGGCACCTTTTAAAGCAAGCTACACAATAGCTGAGCCTGAAAGGAGTGTAAAAGAACAGAAACCAGGGTCTGTAAAGGAGCAAGAGCATTGGATAAATGATATTGAGATGTTGAATGAAAAGAATGGATAAGTGTATTGAAAAAAGAGAGCAGAGTAAAAGTTAAGAGATAACAATTCGAGGGGACTGGTGGGTATGGAAGCAGGTACATGGGTAATTGTCGAAGAGTAATGTGGTCATAGGGGGAGTTTAAAGAGCAGGTGTACAGCAGAATTTAAAATGTGAAGGATGATTCCAGCTGTGTGACGGACCTATTGGGGTGGAAGCCAGAGCGGGGGGACAAGGCGACTGTGGCAGGAGAGGGCCTCATTTCCTGTCCCCTCCACATGTGCCAGTCTTTACATGTGAACTAACAACTTGCCTTACCCCATGCCTCTAAAGGAAAGTGCCGGCCCAGTTCTCTTTTCTAAAACTGCAAGTGAAGCAACAACTTTGAGAAGAGACCACCCGCAGGATAGCAGCCCATCAGTGCTCCATGCAGTCCACATACAGATGCCATTTGCAGGGAGTGAACAAACTAGTAGCAGATGCTTCTACGTTGCTGTTTCAGATGCTGCACGTCATTTCCCAGCCTAGATGCGCACAGAGGTAAACCCGCTGTGGCTGTCGTAGACCACCAGGAACTTAAAGCAGAGTGGCAACCACAAAAAAGAACCAGTTATCTGAAGTGGCACTGAGCCACGGTCTCCCAACACAAACTCTGATACTTTGCAGCGCTAGCTGCCATTGCAGAAGGACAGCGGGCCCCGCATGGAGAAAAGTTGTGGGGCTTAACCTGCTCTTTGATACGTAATAGAATTGTGGCACCTCCTGGGCAAGGAAAATGGTGCCATATTGTTCAGGATCAGAGAACCAATTAGAGGATGAGGAGAGGGTTAAGAGTAACCACGGTTAACAGGACGTTTTGGGTTGATCAGGTGAGGTCAGAGGAGAAGGAATTGGCAAACCAAGAGACCAGCAGGAAAAAGGATGGTGGAGTTGGGGGCGGTTTTTGAAAGAGTTGAGGTATTGGTTTGTGGGTGACTTGTAAGATTAGCGACTGCTCCCATTGGAGGGAATGTAGAGGAGGAATGTGAAGTGGTTGTGAGAGTGAAAGGTGTGTGAACGGGGAGAAGGTTGAGTGGAGGTGGGATCAGTAAAGTGGAGTTGGGCGCAGTAACATCAAAATCTGAAGGCAGGTAATAAGAGTGAGAGACAGCGGATGGGGAGTGAAGAAGCATAGAGTAGGTGCAAAGGTGGGTGAAGAAGGGCCAAGGAGAGAAGTCTATAGAAGTAGAGAGAGGAACAGTGTACAAGTAGAAGACAAAGGTGGGGTATCTGGAGGAACATCCCAGATCCTCTAGTAGCTACTAACCAATTGATATTGTAGGCTAGTCTAGGAGGTCCCTGAGGAAGTTTGGATAGAAAAGGCTGTTGCCTTCAGGTGATCCCAACTAGCTAGACTGTAAATTGGACAGTAGGGGGACAATGGTCAGTATATACTAACCCAGGAAATGGGGAATGAACGAGGGAGAATGAATGAATGAGGGAGAGGGGCAGCCCTAGCTCTCTGCTGAAACTTTCAATAAAAACACTTGAACCGTCTAAGGGAGTTGAGGCTTTCTTTAAGCCATGTGTGAATAATAAATGTTAAGACATAAGAGTCATAGCATGAAACATCTGGAGCGCCTTAGATTGCAGACCCCCGGTCTAGAGGGTCCTCCTATGGGTTCTTTAATGGTGATGTGATTGCAAAAATTAACATTGGCGGGGTCGGGGGAAAGATTACTGTGGGAAGCTGGACTATGCTTAATTTCTACCTTGGCCTTGCTTATTTTTAAAACCTAGAGTATATTACTGTGACTGTAGTGTCCATCAAAGTCACTCGGCCCTCAACGGGGACATTTCTCAGTGGACTTGGATCCATTTGGGAACCAGAGAACTCTTCCTCTTGTAAAATGTATACTCCTATGTCCCGTCCCCTTTCCTCCATACTTATGGGACATCGCTCCGTCCTGTGCGACAGGACCAGAGCACTTTGTAAAAAGCATCCCCAAAATTTTTTTTTCCAAAAATGTGTCCGTCCTTTCTTTCTGTGTGGGGCCCGGCACGCGTCCGTAACCCCGCCCACCTTGGCTCCGCCCCACGCATCGCCCATCAGTCCTTTTCTCCGCTTGTTCGGGACTGGACGCACTTGCATCCTTGAAGATTTTCTCCCCTTTTTTCCTTTCTGGCTCTCGCTAGCGATCATGTACTAGTCTGTCTGTCGTTCGAACTATACTTTCCAGATTGTTGATCGTGTCACTGTTGTTTCGCAAGGGCGGATCCCCATCCTATTTGTTTAGAGTGCTTGGGCTCCGGATCACCGCTGGGACTCCTGTTTTTACTGCGACTCCCTTTCGGTCCGGGCACTTCAACGTCGGTTGGAGCGGTGGGAGGAGGTGTTCCGGCGAACTCCTCCTTCACATTTTCAGGCGTTCATCGACGAGAAGAAAAAACGCCTGGTAAGTTCTTTACTTTTCAGAGCACCCCAGCCGGGGGATACCTTTCCGGGTTCCTCTCGGGCCAGGAGGGGCGTTGATCGCTCTGCCACCGCGGTTCGTCCTGAGGTGCCCGTTGGGCCTAATCATTGTACCAGAGTTTTCTCCGAGGGTCTCCGTAAGGGGCCTGTGGATACCGGAGCACGCTCCGAGGCCTCTCCTGTGGGGGGGGCTGTTTGTGGACCCAGTTCTACTGAGATGTGGGGTACCGGAGCTCGCTCTGAGGCCTCTGTCGGCTTCCCTCAAAAATAAGACCAGGGTGCGCCCCGAGGCCTTGGGTGGGCTTGCTGTTACCAAACGGATGTTCGAGGCCCGCGCAGACAAGGCTGTTACCGGGCCTGGGTCCGAGGTCCCTCGTCCAGAGGCTAAAGCTACCAACAGTTCTGAGAGGCCTGGCAAGGCCTTGTCGGTGAAAGCTGTTTCTCACCGTTCCCGCTCTTGCGGCGACACCAGACCTGTTGAGGGGGCAAAGAAGCAAAGTTCTTCTTTTACCAGCAGTGCCGAGGTCCTTCCTTTCCTTCGAAGGCTAATTTGGCGGTTGGTATGTCACAAAAACATTCCAGGCCTCACAGTACCGGCTCTGCCGAGGTCCCTTATGTTAAGGCTAAAGTTAACACCCCTGATCCATCAACGGGGGCCCCTGCCTCACTTCCTCATGTGCCGCAGTTCCCCTCAGTTCCCGCCACGGCAGCCATTTTGGGTGCTACCCCTACAACTACGCCATCGGCCTCAGGTGTAGGGCTGGGTCCCTTGGGTGAACAGAGTACCTTGTGCGCATCCTTATCAGCCAGTTGGACTGGAACGCTCGGATGCCTCTTCCGCACAATGTTTTGTTGCCTGCAGGGTCGGCACCGTTGATTTATGTGGATATGTCGGTGGAGGGGCCAGTGTGGTACCCTTCCCCGTTACGACCCTGGATTTGTCCACCTCATGAGAGGCCTCCTCAGGTTCCGAAACAGTCTCCGGAGGACTCTTTATTTATTTATTTATTTTTTTGTGTGGTAAATTTCAATCACTTATGCGTACCGACCCCATGAGGGAGTATTTCAAAGGGCTCTTTAGGGAGATATGTCCTCCCGCGCCTCCGGCTCCACCTGTTCCTCCGGTGGTTCCGCCGGCGCCTCCCTTGCCAAGGGTGCCTTCCCCCACTCTTCCACCTTTGCCCCCATTGTCCCCTGGACAAGGCAGTGCCTGACACGGCTCAGCAGGATCCTGACCTGTCGGATGTCGCGCAAGGTGATCAGGACAGCAAGGACCTTCCCCGCTCTATCAGAGCTTTTCATGACCGGGTACTGGACATGATGAACTTCTTAGATGTTCCAGTGCCCGAGACACCCGCTCCGCAGGAGGGCGTGCTTTCTGGAGCGTTCACCCTGTCTCCCTTGAAGCGTACCGGCCTGTTCTTGCAGAAGGACTTTCTGGCTGAGGTCCGCAGAGTCTGGGAAAAGCCACACTCTGGAATTTTTGTCAATAAGAAAATTGACACGAGATACAGGCTGCATTCTTCGCAAGAGGTGGCCCTGTCGTCTTGTCCGCCTCCCTCCTCCACAGTAGTGGCTGCCTCCACTTTGCAGTCCAGTCCTGCAGCATCCTCTTCCACAACCGCTACTCAGGTTCTGGGAAAGGAGGACAAGCTCCTCGACTCCCTTCGGAGGAAAATCTTCGCCAACTCGGCATTGCAGCTCAGGCAGGCCAACGCTGAATTGATATTAGCGGGAGCTTACATGTGGATGTGGAAAGGTCTGTCGGATTTTGAGGCGTTTATCCCAGTGGAGAAGCTGGAAGACTTTAAAGGAGGCCTATCCGACGCCAGGGTCTTGGCCCAGGATCTCCTGGAGGCTGCGGCTCATCACGTAGACATCTTGGATCGGGGCCTTATGCTGGGGGTTGATACCTCTCGGCAGGTGTGGCTGCATGCAACTAAATTCTCAAAAGAAGTGCAGGACAAGGTGTTGGACCTCCCGTTCGATGGGAAAGAGCTCTTTCATTCTACAACAGATGTAGAGCTCACCAAGACAAAGGATAACACTCAGACAGCTAAGTCCTTGTCTGTCCTGGTAAAGGCTCCTTTCAAAACCCAGAGACCGTTGTCGCAGAGTCGACCTTCCCCTGGCTTTAGGGGCTTCCTCAACCGCAAATCTCGCAGAGTGGATACCCCTGCTGGGAACAACCACCGTAGGCAACAACGGACACGGTTTTTCTCCTGCTCCTCAGCCGCCTCCTCCGGTTCAGATGGCACCGCCAGCAATAAACCTACTAAATGAGGGTTTTCCGCGCTCGCACGAGACCCCGTTGGGAGGACGCATTGCTTCTCAATGGGAGGCGTGGCAGACCATCACAGAAGACAGATGGGTCTTGTCAGTTGCTCGGGCGGGCTTCCGCTTACCCCTACCTCTACCCCCCCCCCCACCCCACCACTCCACCCTCCTTTTCAACTGTCGGGCTCGCCCTCCCTCAAAGCCGAAGTTCAGAAACTTCTGGACCTCAGAGCTGTGGAACCCGTTCCCCTTGGGGAGCGAGGGGAGGGCTTCTACTCCCGGCTGTTTACGGTGCCCAAACCCAACCAGGCCGGCCTGCACACCATTCTAGACCTTTCCCAGTTAAATCTTTTCCTACCCCAAGAGAAATTCAAGATGATCACGCCAGCCAGATACGCTCCTCCTTGCAGATGGGCGATTGGCTCCGCGTCGTGGATCTTCAGGATGCATACATGCATATCCTGATTTGGAACCCACACAGGAGATCTCTCCGCTTCTCTTTAGGAGAGGAGCACTTCCAGTTTTGAGTGCTTCCTTTTGGCCTCAGCTCGGCGCTGCGTGTCTTCACGAAGATGTCGGTGATTGCGGCCTATCTTCGTCTCCAGGGTATCCATGTGTATCCATATTTGGACTGGCTCTTACGCAGCCCTTGTCCGCTGGCAGCGGCGGGCAATCTCCAGTCTCTCCTTCAGCTCCTGTTCCATCTTGGGCTGTCGGTGAACTGGCGGAAATCTTCCGTGACAGTCTCGCAGGACCTGATTTTCCTGGGTTTTCGCTGGAACACGATCGACTGCAGAGTGTACCTGACAGGGGACAGAATGGCGGATCTGTTAGCCACGTGTCAGATGTTTGCGCAGTCGGAGAGCATGTCAGCCTGGTGGTTCCAGAGGCTTCTGGGCCTCATGGCCTCGTGTGTGCTGGCTCTTCCTCTTGCTCGTCTCAAGATGAGACGGACCCAGATGGCTCTAAGGAGTTCTTGGCGTCAGGCTGTGGACCCGGATTCCAGGCTGATAAGGATTCCGGCTTCCATGAGAGTGGACCTGGAATGGTGGTCCTCTTTCAGCGATGGTGACGATCACGACAGACTCCTCCCTCCTGGGGTGGGGTGCGACGTTAGATCTTCTACAAGTATCGGACCTCTGATCGCCTCAGGACAAGCTCCTGCACATAAATCATTTGGAGCTTCTGGCGATCTTTCTAGCGCTCAAGGGGTTCAGACCGGTCATTGCCAACAAGGTGGTCCGCATACGCATGGACAATGTGGTGTCAATGTATTACATCAACAAGCAAGGGGTAACAAAGTCTCCCTCCCCCCGCCCCCCTTGTGGAACTGTCCATCCAGATTTGGGAGTGGGCCGTGCTTCATGGTGTCTGGCTGCTTGCAGTACACATTCCGGGCCAGCTGAATGTCACAGCGGATGCCCTCAGCCGGCGGACAGTGGTCGGCTACGAGCGGGAGTTGAAGGCAGAGGTCTTCTCATGGATCTTCTCGCGTTGGGGCACGCCGGAGGTGGATCTCTTCGCTACAGCGGTGAACAGGAAGCTTCCTCTGTATGCTTCCAGAGGGGGGCTGGGAGCCTCCTCTCTGGGGGATGCTCTCGAGATTCCATGGCACAACATGATAGCTTATGCCTTCCCGCCTCTGCCTCTAGTCCATCGAGCAATTTGGAAGCTGAAGCTGAAGAACTCTGTGAACTGCTCCCTTCTACCCATAGCCCCCTGGTGGCCGGCCAGGTTTTGGTTCTCAGAACTTCAACACCTGTCGGTGTATCCGCCGATCAGGCTACCTGTGACCCCCGATCTTCTTCATCAGGGAGAGCAGCAGATATGACTCCCCTCCCCACAATCGCTCAGCTTGGCGGCATGGTGCCTGAGTTCAGGTCTTTAGAGCATCTTAACTTGTCTACGGATAACATGCGTATTATCCAGGCAGCCAGGAAACCCTCGACCAGATCCCAATACAGGAGTAAATGGCTCGGGTTCTGTCATTGTTGTTTGGGAAAGCATTTGGCCCAAAGGGTGGCTACGATTGACACTGTGCTGTCCTTCGTGTCCTCCCTAGCAGAGTCAGGTGGTCACGTTCTGTCCTGCAGAATTTACCTTTCAGCAGTCTCCGCTTATCTTTCTACAGACCAATGTTCCTACTCTCTGAGTAACTCAGTCGTCAAGAGGCATTTTGCAGGCTTGACACTCCTTTACCCTCCAGTTCGTAGTCCGCACCCACCGTGGGACCTAAATGTAGTCCTGACAGCGCTGTGCCATAAGCCTTTTGAACCCATGGCGGACCTCGAGTACTATCATGGAAAGTGTCCTTTCTGGTTGCTGTTACCTCAGCAAGGCGAGTGAGTGAGCTCCAGTCCTTGTCAGTGGAGCATCCCTTCTTGGTTTTTCACAAGGACAAGGTGGTCCTACGGACAAACCCTGCCTTTCTACCGAAGGTGGTAACTGAGTTCCATCTGAATCAGTCAATCTCCCTGCCAGTCTTTTTTCCGAACCCTACCTCAGAGGCAGAAAGGGTTCTGCACTGTCTCGATGTCAGAAGGGCTCTTAAGTTCTACCTTGACAGGACTGCTGAGCTTAGGAGTTGTTCTCAGCTTTTTGGGACTTTCGGTAACTTTCGGTAACCCTCTGGGTTAGCAGGCGTCTAAGGCAACTATTTCTTGGTGGATCGCCGCCTGCATTACGGAGTCTTTCACCATCCAAGGGCTGAAACCTCCTAAGGGTATTTATGCACACCTGGTGCGAGGCAAGGCAGCTGCCGTTGCTTTTCAGAAGTACGTCCCTTGGGAGTCCATCGCTAGGGCAGCTACTTGGGCCTCCCCATCTGCTTTTTGTAAGCATTATTGTCTTGATATGAGCTCGAGAGCGGATGCTCAGTTTGGTCAGGCTGTGCTGAAGAACCTTTTTCAATAAGGGGTATGGCCATCCTCCCGCAGTTCCAGTTAGGAGTGCTTTGGAATCTCCCATAAGTATGGAGGAAAGGGGACAGGGCGTAGGAGTATAACAAGGTTACTCACTGTAGTGACCACCTTACTCCTAGTCCATAGTCCCCTTTCCTCTGTACGTACGTACGCCCGCCCGCCGTCCCCTCTAATAAGGTTCCTCTGTAATTGCTAATAGGTCTCTGACCTGGCGATAGAAAAGGACTGATGGGCGATGCGCGGGGCGTAGCCGAGGTGGGCGGGGTTACGGCCGCGTGCTGGGCCCCACGCAGAAAGAGGAAGGACACATTTTTGGAGAAAAAAAAGTTGGATGCTTTTTACAAAGTGCTCCGGTCCCGTCTCACAGGACGGAGAGATGTCCCATAAGTATGGAGGAAAGGGGACAATGGGTTTAGGAGTAAGGTGGTCACTTCGGTGAGTAACCTGGTTATTCATACTTGGTGTGCTCAAGTGGGTTAAAGAGTGGAGCTTGCCTGAAGTACAGCAGGGAGTTGAGTGCATCCAAAACGTTGGTGGTGGAAGGAGGATCCACCAGCCCACTATTTAGCTTATGTATTTGTTTTGTACAGAAGAATTAGGCGTAAAATGATCTTCTGATGGGAGAGGCTGTTGAAATAGCATGAAGGTTTCCATGACCAAACCAAAGGAGCCCAACGTAGAGCGAAAGCACCCTCAAGTGAAAAATTGGGTGAGGTAGTATTAGTAGAAGGTGCATACCCGCAGAACTGCAAAGTGTTTGAGAGCATTGGCTGGTGGAACCATTCAATGCTTGCTTGGCAAGTGCAGTAATCTGGTAGAATGACATTGGTTGCTGTGAGCAGGTGGATGCTTTGCTTAGGCACATTTGAGTGGTTAAAGTTGCTGTTGGATAGTCATTGATGGCAATAGGATGGAGGGTGATTAGCAGAGACCATTGGAGCAATGCGAGGTTTGAAGAAGCAAACAGTGTAGCTAGTAAATGGCTTGCACACTGAACTGGTGTTTGAAAATGTTAGTGAGGTAGGCTGGTGGGTGAACAGAGGCGGTTGTTTGGCCTGGTCGGAAGTGGGGTAAGTGGAATGTGCCTGCCGGATAGATTTGGTTTCTGGTAACCCTCCAAGGGAAGCTGGGTCTTGGAGGGAAAGAGACTCCCTCAGGGCTGAAGCGAACACTTGGGCGCAGGGGGTAGATGGGTTGTTGTGGAACCCGAACTGAATGGATTCTGGATAAGGGAAGTGGTTAGATATTCGCCTTGGAAAGGCGAGCTGGTAGATTGAATCTGGTAAATGGGTCGGGTTGACAGATAGGAGAGGTGGCCTTGAAGTTGGCTGGCAAGTTGGGCGCTTCTCGTGCAACATAGGCAGTATGGCAGATTGACAGATTAATGGGAAAGGGTGCAGATGGATCACTTGGTGGCACACTGTTGGAGTTTCCTCGCAGCCTTTGAAATAACGAGGGTGTGGAAACTAATAGAACCCAACCGGCAGAAACCGGTCATCTGAGGGGCATGGTATTCCCTCTAGCCCCACTGTCGGAGAGGGTGAGCGGGGGAGTGCGTGGTTGAGACTGCTAGAAGTGAGCCACCATTGCGAGCGAGCGTGGTTGCTTCATTGATGTGTGCCTTGCACCCCCTGCGACTCCCATCGCATTACCCGCCTCCCCTTCGCTGTAGATCCAAGTTCCTCCGCGTGTAGCCTTTCTAGTGCCCCGGGGGACTTGGTGATGTTTGATGCCTGCACGTGGACATGAAGCCGTATGAGTATTTTAAATAGAAAGGGAAGCTGAGGGTTGCTCATTTGTTTGCCTATTGTGAAGCTGTCTTGCTCCTTTCTGCTCTTCTGTGAAAGGGCCAAAGCTTCTGTAGAAAAGGCTTTGTGCCGTTTGCTGATTTTAAACTTTACCGTTAATCCACAGCAACCTGCTGTTCAACACAGTGGGGGAACAAGGGACACGTGGGAAGAAACTTGTAAGCGGTGGGGAGTGGGGGGGGGGGGTTGCAGTTGCTCGTCCAGCATAAATCCGTGCTCAAATAATAGCCGTCTCTCCTTTGTCCTGCGCAAGCCTCATTGTTCTGTTACTAAAGTGTTGATTCAACTGCTGGCCTTTTTTGTGACATTTGATGGTTGTACCCTGTATGCTAGTTAGCCACTGACACCAGGAACTGGTTTACCATGTTACTTTATTACTTGTGTATAGTTTACAGTACTGTCACATTGCTCCCAGTTTACAGGGAAAAAGAGGCATAGGAGTTGAAGCACGGTTCGTTGATCAGTGTAGCCAACAGTATGTTTTGGCAGTCAAGGCACAGTTTTAATTGATAGTTGACCGCCACAGAATACATCTTTCAGGCTGAGTATCTGCACTCTGTAGATGTTCCTGTCAATGTGCACACCATGAAAACGTCTCCCATTTTGTTGGGCTGTGAAGCCGGGCACATGCAATGATGAACTGTTATACTAACCCCAGTGATTTTTGAAAAATGCAAACCGCATGGCACTTTGAGGAAACCAATGGGTCTCCCTTTTTTGTTCACAGGACCTGTCTCAGGAAGGCTACGGAACCAGGCCTCAGCCTCCTATCGTCGCAGGAAAGCCCAACCACGAAGATCTGAGTCTACTCCAACAGGAAAGGCCATCTAGCCTTCCGGTAAGATATTTGTCTTTTGTGTTGCAATTGTGTGTGCGGTTTCCTGACCTAGTATCTGTTTATTGAAAAACCCCCTCCCTCCCTGAATCACTGAATTAAGTGGCCATCTTGTCCACCAAGAGGATCGAATGCTGGTTATTCTTTTGAGTTTGCCTGCTATTGCTGTTAATCAAGCTATTTGGTCTCTGTGACCCACTGACCTCTTTTCTAGTCGGAGTTTAGCGTCCTGAGTCGACTTCATGACATTAATTATCCTTACGTGCTTTAGTGTATCAATGTGTTCATTTTCCAGTTTTAAGCTGGGAGCTCTGCCTGATCTCGTCAACTGTGCTCTATGCTCGCATAATTCGGAATGGTTGAGGTCCAACCTTAAGATGAGATCATGAAATCTCCTTTTTTTCTGCCTGGTCCCTGAGTGCAGTCACTGTGAAGAAGCCACAGATGTTGGGTATGCAAAGGCTTTAGAAAGCAAAAAGTGATCAAGACAAAGAAGGTGCCATCTCATTAGGATGAAAGTTCAACCTCAGACGAAGCATGGGCTCAAGTTGTAATCTTCAGTTTGGGGTGTTTTGGGAGCTTTCTGGTTGTTATAGGGTGTGCCTGAGTGTACGCTGCTCTAAAACACTTGTTTGCTAACAAGCATTCTAGGAAGAAAGCCGCCCCTGTGGATGGGTCTGCTTGAGTCTGCTATGGACCTTACTTCGCTGCAGCACATAGTGCCTCACTCCCAAGCCTAGGTTGGGAAGGTCCTTTCAGCTCGCAGGATCTCACTGAATCATTGGTTCATTGATTTGTGGTTCAAAACAATCATTACAGTTGCCAAAACGTGCAGAGTAAAACCCTAATTGCAAAATGCTAGCTGAATATAGATTTGTACGGTTTGGGAATGCCTTTCCTTGTGTGGATTGAAAAATGAATGTTAAAAGACCTCCTTTGTATTATTCCTGTAAAACGTGCACATATATACCTCCCAATTCAAACTGGGATTATCTCTCTGCAAATAGACAAAAGCAACATTAGAAAGGACAGATATGTTTGTTTGCTTGTAGAGTGCATGTTGCCACACTAAGGCCTGTCAAGCTGCTTAAGAGGGAGAGGCATGAGAAAGGAGGCTGTTGGAGTAGACCACAGATTAGGGGGTGCAAGTAATCGAGATTGATGAGATTATTCATTTATCAGAGCTGCATTAAACATCCCTAGGAATCAACACATTTCTGACACCAGACAGGGTCTCCGCTGGCTGTTAGTAACACAAAGAGTATCTCTAGAAACTCTGGCACTAACTCATAAATGCCTCGCCAACCAAGCACCTAGTTACCTGGCCAATAGATTTACTATACACACCTGTAACAGACGCCTCAGAAGCGCCCAGCCTAACTGCCTCTCTATACCCCACTTCAACCTTCAGAGATCAGGGGGTTTCAGTTTCCCAGTCTTGGCGTCAAAACTTTGGAACTCACTACCCAACCCTCTCAGAGTGGCACCCTTCTTCCTAGTGTTCAAAAAGCAGGCCAAAACCTGGCTATCTGCCCAAGACCAGCACTTGAGTCAGACTTTACGCTAACCACCCTTCTGCTCAGACCTTATGATTACTTTTGTTGTACATATGTAATTTTGATGTCCATATAATTGTGTAATTGTACCTTACTTGTAACAATTCCATCTTCTGTATACTATCTGTAAATCTGTATTATTTCTTGTATGTTAAGTGATGCGCCCGGATGCCCTTGGGCCAGCTGCGCTATATAAATAAATAAAATACAAATACAAAGTGTGCTGTTAAAGGTGCATTTTACTTTTATGATTCCACTGTGTTGACTGATGTCAAGCTAAGTGATGGCAGGTGGTGGAATAGGGGGGGTTTGTGTTGAAAGGACATGTGTGTTATGGAGTCGGGTGGTACGTGGTGGTCAGAGGATGCACTGCATCTACAAAGTACTAGAGAAGGGAATGTGATTTATAAAATGTATATGTAATTTTAGGCATTTGTTTTATTTTTTTCAACTCGCTTAAACCTGCAATTTCTAAGCGCGAATCTGGGATTCGAACCTCTGTTACTATGCATGGTCTTTCTTCAACGACAGCACGTTGCCCCTGAGCTATCCTCCGTTCACATGACAGATGGTGAAGGTCCGGCGGACAGTTGCCAAACTTTTGCAGCTGGTGTGGGAGTCAATGCTACTGGGAGTATGTTCAAGAAAGAGGAGCTTGGGAGCTGCCGGAGAACTAGTTGGTGGAACAGATTTAGGGAATTTTTGGAGTAGGGTCATGCTAGAGGTAGTAAAAGGGGTACACCTTTGGCGGCATACAAGTGTTCTTGCAAAATTCCGAGATTGTATGTTGTGACCGATTCTTCAGAAATGACCCCCATCTTGCCACTTCTTTATTGCAGACGTGTACTGCATACCATCGTGTTAGTATGCTTTTCTGGTAAAATAAAATAAAAAGGGATATGTCATGATGTAGTATTGTGCTTTTCATAGCGCGTGGCACGTGATCTGTCCCGCGTACCAACGAACGAAGTTTGTATGGAATGTTGATTGGGGGGGGGGGGGTGTTAACAGACTTGTTAGTTATGGGAATGCTAGTGGCGACCAGCCGGCAAATCATCCTGTTACGGGTACTTCTTAATAAAGTCTTATGTTTACTGAATCTGTCTAACCATGTCAAATGCTCGCCAAACACTTTCCTGGAACTTTTTACAAGATTTCCAAGTGCCAAAAGAGTAATGCTGTATATTAGTATGTTATCGCTGCATGTCTCCTATTGCTGCTTTAGGACTCGGCATGTTGTAAAATGTCATACTTTGATATGCTTTGTGGTGTTATTAAAATAGCAGCACCGCCAAAACAGTGTTTTCGATAATTTGATGGGTTACATGACCCAGATAGTATTTTTACAAACTGCTTGTTACGTTATGAAGGCATTGTTTTTTTGATGGATAGTTATTAAAAATAAGTCTGTTAATGCCCATGGCATTTTGTTTCTTCTTTTGCCGGATATCCTGATGCATGCTGGCCTTCAGGCCTTTGGAAAAACCTCACCAGTTGCAAGCAGCTAGCATATGGCCGTCTTTAGCGCATGTTTTTGGAAGAGGTGGGCCCCTTGTGCCTGTTGCTCACCCTTTATACTGACGCAGTGCATTCATTTAGGAATTAAAATCCTATTTTGAAGGAATGCAATTTGTGGCCTAAATTAAGAAAAAAAAAATGTGAGATTGAAAATATAATTTCGAATTTTTTTCCATAGGTGACATTTTGTTTTTTCAATTCTTTATTTACAATCGGTACAGAAATGGGCAATAAGTCACACATCTTCATAACACAACATAAAAGGAAAAATACATGAAGAAACAGGAAAAATAAAGAAAAACAAAAAGAAACACATCCATATACAATTTTCAAAGCTGAACTAGTACATATTCAAAAAAGCCCCCCAGATCTTCGCATGTGACATTTTGTTATGTGGTGTGTTTGTGGGTGGTTTGTGGGATCTTGCAAGCATGCCTCTAGCCAGTTTCACTTGTAGTTTATGCATGCTCATAGTTGTAGCTACGACACCCATTTTATTTTCTGGAGAGGTTGAGTCATCAGGAATGTATTTTTCTTGTTATTGAAAAAGCAGAGGGCCTTGAAGGGGAACACTGTTCATGAGGACGATAGAGGGAAGGAGAGCAGTCCTTTTACAGGGTGCTTTACTGGCGGCAAAATATATTAAATAAGCCAGGAGTAATGGCTGTGGCAGAGGGCGAAGTTTCAAGTAAAAACATGGACTAGTGACCACAGACTGATAAAACAGGAAATGCACTGTATATACACATAGCCAAATAGTAATATACATTTCATGCAGTCATATACACAGAATGTACAACGCAGGAAAGCAGATTGCGTGGGAGGCACGATGTCCTGGGTTATGTCCGGGTCAGATCCCAGGGAGTAGGCATGGTGAGGGCGCTTCCAGTGGCGATGGGCCAGGAGAGATGCAGTGGGGTTGGGGGGTAGCAGGGGCAGGGAGACAAGAGATTGCGTTGTTGGAGCAAAAGGTGCGCGGAAGGGATTTGGCTAAATAAGGGAGTGTCGGGCAATGGATTTTTTTTTGAAGAATAGAGCGAATTTGAAGAGGTTTTGTGGATAGTGTTGAGAGTCGGCCAACATGCAATGAGTGATTAGAGGTGGGATTGGAGCAGGGGCGGATGTACACAGCAAGTTGCAAAGGTGATTATTTTGTGTTAAATGACGCACAATAGTAACGAGACGAGCATGCTAAAAATAGACAGTATGCTGGCACACCATAACCGGGCATTCACCAGGAGCGACCACCTTTACATAGGGGGGCAGTATTAATGTCCTGTAGGCTGATAATGGGGTCAAAGTTAGCAGTGAGTAGTGCTGTTTAAAGTCGGACCACGAAAGATAATTTTAATAATAGTATGTTTATTTAATAAAGTGAAGGCCAGGTACATACGTGTTTACAACGTTACTACATATTACAAGAATAAAGTGTATATATAAATGGGCGTCATCACCTCTCTGTTAAATGACTGGTTTTGTGAATTTCAAAGGACATTTGTACCGCGTCAATTTGTGAGGGTCTGATGGCAAGTACATTAAACACTTTTTAGAAGGGAGAAATATTCTTGGTGTTGGTCATATGAAAAGTGAAGTGCGATTGCTGATTCGGCGCAGTTGTATGATGTGACTTCTTACTGACCTGACGCAATGAACATGTTATGGAATTGCACCAGAGTTTCTCTGGCTTCCTAATCTTGTCCCAGACGGTGGGCAGGCACTTCGTTATGGTAGACTCTGCCATGACTTTTCCTAAAAGGTCCTGCGAGTGATCGATGTCTGCACCTATGACAATATGACGAGTACCAATATTTTGTTTAGATCTGTAAAATCAAGCAGGAGCTTATTTCAGTTTTCTTTTTCATGCCAGGTGAAGACTAGCTCCAGGTTTGTCAGCTTGCCATGCAAGGACTCCATTTCTGAAATATGTATGTTTGTGCTTTGAAACCTCTGGCCCCTTTTCCTTTGCTGCATGTGCCTGTGATTTGAAAGCACGGTTTAAAAGTTCTGCGTTTGATTACTTTGTTCTTAGTAAACCGTATCAGCTCGATGTGGAATGGCCAAGCAAGGCTGTGTCGCAATTGGTGGCAAAGCCTTAGTCGCAGGATACTGTAAAGTCGAGGCGGTTTACTTCTGACGTGAAAGTGAAGACTAAAAATGAGTGTGTGACGAGGTCTCGATCGGATCCCATGTTCTTGGGGCAGTGCTGTTGTTGTTGCGAACACAGCATACATCAACTTCAGTATGTTCACATACATCTTGAGACTCCAGGCAGAAACTAGAATGACACTATTTAAGATACAAAGCCAAGAAGCAAAAGAAACCTTATGCCTAGCAAATGTTTCCCTTATATAGTGGCCTTAGTGACGAGAATTGTTTAGTTTTGTTCCATTTTCTCGCAAGCCATACCTAGTAGCAGTTTCTACAAATAGGCTAACCAGGAATTTCACCTGAAAGTGCTTCTGAAATGATTGCATTAACCAAGTGATAAGTCCATTGCAGAAAGATGGAGTGCTCCTTCGGATCTCCCTGGGTCAACCAGAGACGAATGTGCTCTACTCTCCTCCCTCTCGCAAGCTCATTGCGTGCACTAAAATGGACACTGGACGTCAACGCGAGCAGTACTGTGTTCTGTTCCATCCACTTAAACATATTTTCAGATTGGGAGTTATGCCTAGGTCTCAGTTAGTAGGGTCACGATCTCCATTGCCATCCTTACCCAATATAGGTGTGGCGCATATTTTTGACCTTCGTTTAATGGTGATGCATAGGCAAAATGGTGTAGAAGTTTATGGGAGATTATGTAGTTAATTGGTGTAATTGTGTTATGTGGTCTTGTACTGTTTACTGCTGTCACTTGCGTGGCCTCTGACTTATTTTACATAGCAGAGGCACTTCCCCTTTTATTATTCACCTTTTTGAGACATGTTCAAGCATATTAGGTTCAAAGTGTGTGTGTAGGCCTTACCATTTCTCCTACATTGGATCTTTCATAATTTCACATGCTATGAACCTTCCCCGTCGTTGTGCTGGGAATCCTCGGTTAACATTTTACAATAGTAAATACAAGTGTCTATTTTGTAGCCCATAACCCTCATTATGGGTGCTTTTAGTCCCGTCCATTGGGATGTTGAATATATAGCTCCTCCCAGGAACATTCCATTTGCATTTCTAGAGGAAGAATGCTGATGTTGGCAGAGGTCCTTCTACACCTTGGAGATCAAGTCTGCAAAACACAAACACTGTCTCTCGAGGGGGCAGTTGTATTCTTGAAGTCCAGCGCCAACAGAAAAAGGAGGGCGAGATTGCACCATGCTATCTATACAAAACGTGCCTGACTGGGCAATGCACGTTTGTAGTAGTGTGTGCAACTTGGAAAGGAGAATATTGATTTGAGATGGGTTGTAAGGTGCAGCACAGCTCATCTGATGTCCCCTCTGGTGCTGAGATGGCAGCGAACCGTCGGACTTAACGAACTTCATAAGAAAGCAGAGTAGTAATATAGACACAGGGATAAAACAAGGCCTGTGCACCATACTGGAGGACAGTACTTCACTACTGAAACATGTGGATACCTGGATAGATCACTATAAAGCAAGGTCTTGTTTCTTGTAGATCAGTGGGTGACAATGCACACTGTTGGGATTGGTTTGCAACCTTCAGGCCATTGGCCTCTCAGTCCAGGAATGATACTCTTATTCTTAAAAAAAAAAAATCAAACTACATATTTCTAATGGTAGAATTTCAGAAAAGGCTTTGTGTGTTACTTCGAATGGGTGGGGCTGTACTCTATTAGAAGCACAAACAACCTACAGGGGAAGTCTTTAGAGGTGGGGTAGAGGGAAAGGCGGTCAAGCTACGATTGGCTGTGTATTTGTGTAGGTTTGTGTCAGAGGAGCTTTGCTGAGTGGACAGACTAGGTCCTGAATAGATATTTAGGTTAGGAATTGATATTGGAACACCTGCAACCTTTCCACTTCAATCAAACTGTCAAAGCTGTTTTTAACCGTCTTTCCAGCACAGAGTTGCTTTTCGAAAGCTTGAATATTCGGTTGAGAGCAGAATGTGAAATGGTGATG
Organism: Ambystoma mexicanum; assembly: GCF_040938575.1. Lineage (NCBI taxonomy): Eukaryota > Metazoa > Chordata > Amphibia > Caudata > Ambystomatidae > Ambystoma > Ambystoma mexicanum. The sequence goes on along the minus strand of NC_090928.1, from coordinate 199,877,017 downwards.
ATGGCACAGAGTTTAAGATTCACACCACCTTTGCGTGCTAGCACCCAAAGTTTCCATTTCTCGCTGTACAGACCGAAATTTGCACCTCAGCGAAAACTCAAGGCTGTCAGTTGGTCTGCATTGTTCTGCAATGTAGCACATATGCCGCCGGCGAGAAGGGGATCTGGGCTACTGCTTGCACGGGAGCAGCCTTCCTGTGTCACAAAAGTGCCTCCACAACTTCCTGCAGCATAATACAAGATGAGGTGGGTGTGCACATTGAAAACCACTGTAACTTCAGTGGTTATGGGACTTGGATGGGGAAATTTGCCAGAGAGAGAATGCGGTGCAGGAGACTTTCTTCTCTCCCTCAAGCCTTGTCCTCAGAAGGCTCATTGTATTCTATGGCCTTTCGTACCTCTGTATTCTTTTACTGGGATTCCCAAAACCGCTCCTGGAATGAAGGAATTTGTGACCCACTCGTGCAGAGAGCTGCTATCATGGTCTCATTTCTGCAGGTGCTCCTCCTGTCGGCTTATTGTGTGGGTCTCCCTTGCATGGATGGAAGTAGCCCCAGAACACAGTAGGAAGCCGATCTTCACAGCGGTGGTTGTTTGCTGACCTCTGTAGTGTGCCTATCCTTTAAGTTAATCTAATGACCTCTCTCTTGAGTTTCAAAAGAAACAATGGGGTGTAGTAGCAGGATTAACCGAAAGCCAACCACAGGTATAGGATGGATGCTTTCCCATCGGCAACCAATCGCTGATCACCTGTTTACCAAAACGCCCCTATTTCCCGAAAGCGGTATTTTGATGCAAACAGCAGATTTGATCAGCCTTGAAAAGGGAATGCATTCGCTGGGATGAACATCTATCCCTGAACCTACATGCTGCCCCTAACAAAGTGGAAGTTGATTCTTCCCAAAGAAGTCTTCATCCCAGTCCTTTGCAGTTGTTATGAACAATGTAGCTGGGTAGGGAGGTGTGCAAGGGACACAACAGTGATTTGCTTTGCTTTGTCTGTCTTAATCGCATTGAACTTGGCTCAAGATGGTGCACCTTTAAGGATGGGAGTGAACCTAGTAGGAAAAAGAACAGTAGCTCTAGTGGGATGGTGGCTCCCTAACCTTAAGTGCTCGTTCTGTTTTTGGATTACTTTTTTATATTCAAGTATTCGTCCATCTATTGAAAAGGTAGTTGGCTAGGTCTTCAGCTTGAACTTATTATAGAGCTTTGGATCTTTTTTCACCAACCCAGTTAACGAAGTTCATTAATGACCACACGCCACCACAATTTTCTTTGCCGTGCTATAAAATAATTTTTGAGCAGGCAACAGTTTTATTTTGCTTTGGGAAAAAGTGTTTTTGTAGATCAGCATTTGTCAAACCTCAGCTTAAACTGTTAGTCTAATGTAAAAGTATTCTTCCAAAGCACAATTTCTACATTTTGGGTCATAGTTTGTCAGAATACCAAAGCTCTTCTAATTCCCTGTTGCATAAAACATGTGAGTGGTTGTTCTCTTCAAATGCAACTTAACATTTCCCAATAAATGGCATCTTTACTCGGGGTAGTGTCTATAAATATCTGATCTGGCATTTCTTGAAAGCCATAAGATGGTATCCTGTTCACTAATAAGCTTGAGCATAACAGAGCAATCCCTTCTTGGAGATGCTATGGCTAGTTTCTGATGAAAACCCAGCTACTTCCTACTGTTTGGCAACAAATGGGCTCACAGGTAGGTAGGTAGGTTGGTTGGTTGGTAGGTAGGTAGGTAGATGAGCCTGGCAATGGGACTAACTGGGATCCAGCCATACTTTTATTTTGGGCAAAATGGTGAATACAACTGGGGAGAGTAGGATAATCGGAGTGTCTGAAAATAGCACCATCGAAGAAACAGTTCCCAAAGCACACTGGCATCTTTGATACTTTCGGACACAACTCTTCCAAGTGTAGTCCAGTGGAATGTTTGCACAACTGGGCGGGGCATGTTTCTGATTTAAAAAAAAAAAGGCCTCAAACCTTTAGGGCAGCCCAGTGTTTGTGCTCTCTAAAGTCCTCAGTGAGATTGTTGCCAATTAGGAGGAAATTAAAGACCGTAGGATGCCATTTATATAAGTCATTGATGACAGATTCGAGGTGACACTAGGAGCAGATTACATTTGAGGGATTTGGGATCAACTAGAATAAACAGTCCTGCCATCACTGATTGAGAGGGCAACGCAATTTTGCTCTGCCAGGCAAATCTCCTCCTTGATATACCATTCAGACAAATCGCAACTGCATTTATAGTAGCTTAGCCAATTGAAGAATGATAAGTGAAACCTCGACATCGCTGAGCAGCTCCAGAGATCTACAAAATTACCTAGATGGTGTACATTTGCAAGCAGTTTTCTTCCAATTTTGATAAAATAATATCCCAAAAAATGGACATCTCTGTTGGATCAGTTAAAAGAGAAGGGAAAACGAGGCACGGTAGGAAATCTGCATTGGCTTCATCCTGTAGTTCACCCCAAAAACTCATTTTCATTAAAATCCCTCTTTGTGGTTCATTCTTTGCCATTAAATTGCATTCCACAAATTCGGGACGTGTTCTGTGGAGCCACATTTCTATCCTTTTGTATAACTTCTTAGTTTCATTTCATCATGCAGAAGGCTTCAAGTGAACCACAGAGCCATCTAATTCATGTGTGAACAAATTCACCCAGTACTCATTCAAAGATGGTTTCAATAGCAAATCATCTCCAACCCCAAACATGATAAACTTTGAGCGTTAAATTGGTAAAGGAGGGTCCTTAACTTCTTTATCCTTAAAGTTGCTAGCTGTTTTGACATTGCGCTAGCACATTTGAGTTCACATGTAGTATGGTTATGTCACGACCCTCGCCCAAAACCCCCTCTGGCAAACCCATTGGCCAGGTGGAGTCAGGACTCTGGCCTCTAGAGCCTGGCATCCTCTTCAAAAGCCTTCATGGGGCCAGTCCTGGTGCCTATGGCGCCAGGCTCATAGACCATGAAAAACAATGTGCTTGGGAACTACCTTATTGTAGTGTCAGCCAACATGGAGGCATGCACATAGCTTGGTTCGTAAGAACCAAGCTATGCGGTCTAGTGTTTTGGGTGTGGTAGCCTAGGGACTACTTTACCTGGACTATTTTATTGGGGCTATTTAAACCACACTCGAGCAAGACCAAATGCTTCGCGTTACTTGCATGCAGGCATCCTACAACAGGAACGGTAGGAAGACTGAGGGACTGAATGGGGGAGACCTAAGGAAGGACGAGGAGCGAGAGAGTGTGGAATTCGGGGCAGCCGCCTGAATTAGACTGAGCGCGGCTGCAGGTGCCTGTAACAGCTGGGACATGCAGGGAGGATGGACAGGCCTACCTTCGAGAACCCTGCAGGCCGGTTGAATAGAGAAAGGAGTCCCTGGCGCACCTCCGCTTTGCCTGCCCATGTAGCGAGTGACTGACACTTCCGAGCTGACTGGGCTATTCAGACAGGACTAAAACAGTGGGAAAGGAGGAGGACAGACCAGCATCAGACCCTGGCAGGTTAGGAGCAGATGAGGGCCATAAGGAATTTGGCAGCGAAAAACAAAGACACAGGCCAACCTCTTGGAAAGGATCCGTTGGGATATAACAGCACTGTGTGAAAAGGGCCCCCCGTTCTTGACAAGCAGCACTGGAAATGCATCAGCTGTGGGGACACAATCTGAATGTGGCTTTGTGCCACCAGTGGAAGCAGGCCCACCACAATCTGAGGTCTTTATAAAAAGCCAGCTCACCTTGTGAGGGAAGTATACATCACGGATGTCTGCAAGACCCGTTTTCACTCATGGTTGGTGGAACTGGGTAAATGGACAGAAGAACCACCAAGAGGCAGATGAGAACAAAACACAGAAGATGAGTGGAGGAAAGAAGGTGCAGCAAGCCCCGCTTAGTTCCTATTAGTTCCTATCGTCACCCAAAAGGTTTGTGGTAAAATGCCACCCACTAGAGAGCATTTGGATGCAGCGCTGAGTAAGTTCAAGAATGAGATAATAAACAGTCATAGAGGTAGCAGCCAGCATCAAGGAAGAACCATCTTCTGCCTTTGCAGCCAGTAGGAAAGGCAGCAAAGAGGTAGGGGACAACATGTGGGAAGCTGACCGGGTTGGCTGAGGCAGTGCCCAACCTGACACAGCAAGCGCATCTACTGGCCGCAAACTGGCTGGGCCTGGAGGAGAAATGCAAAGACCTGGAAAACGGGTCCAGGAGAGAGAACCTCAGAATTAAGAACCGTAAAGAAGGTGCAGAAGGCGCCGATCTGGAGGCATGTAACCAGGAACTCTTTGCCGACATAAAGGAAGGTGCATCTGACCAGGTGCTGGAAGAAGAGTGTGTACATCAAGGGGGAAAGAGAGGGAATGAGCCAGACCATGAGACATTCTGGCGAAGACGCAAAACTTTAAGGACAAAGTGAAGATTATGGGGGCTGCCAGAAAGTAGGGGTAAGTACGTTTCATGAGCAGTGAGGTCCTGCTATTTGACGACTTGTCACAGGCAACGCTGGCCACAAGTGTAGGGCATTCAAGGGAATTACGGAGGAGCTTATCGGACGGAAAGTGTCATTCTTTTGGTTGTACCCTACCGGGCTGCAAATCAGGCTGGGTAGTGAGGAGAAAATAATCTCCACTGTTGAAGAGGGTGATACTTGGCATGAGAAGCATCATCGGAGGAAGGAGAGCGAGCAAACATGCCATTGCACAGAATGAAAAGGCCGGTCACTGACTGGTGGTCCACGAAGAGCAGAAAGGAATGGCGGTTGGGGCAAGCAACCGGGGGAGAAAAGGGAAGAAGCAGAGGAAAGGAGGGCTGCACAATTGTAATTAGGGGTGGATGGGCCTGAGCCAAAGTACTAGTACTAGTACTAGTGGGTGGACACGTCAGGCACCAGGATGAGGATTCCAGGGTTAAGGGAACTGAATGTATGGCTACCGGCCAATTAGTAATGGGGGGGGGGCAGTAATGGAGATGAACAGGAAATCAAATCACCCTGGGAGGTGGAGAAAGGGATGGAATGGACTTGCAGTCGGGGCAGGTACAAGAGTGGACCCATGCTCAAAAAGGTCAATGGTAAGGGTCTTGGAATGTCTGGGGCCTAAACTGCCCAAGCAAGAGGGTGAGCATTATAAGAGATCTCTATAAACATGGGGTGCAGATTGTGTTTGCAAGAAACTCATCTCAAATATGAGGATGCAAGGTGGATGGTGAATAGAGAATATCCTGTTCAGTATCTGGCGCACACGGTCAGCAGCAAAACAAGAGGTGCTAGCTGGAAAGTTTAGAATGAATCTTCACCTCTGGCATTGCTCTGGGCAACCCTCCAGACCATCGTTATTCGCCTGCCAAGCCATTACAAAAGGAGAAAGACCATATGCAAATCAAGCTTCGTCTCACCACAAAAGAGGCCGTCCAGCCCAAGCTGCTTGGTCACATCCCCTCTGCATGAGACCACAATCAACCTCAGACATGTTTCAGCCTCGTCACCAAACAGGTCAGTGTTGCGATTCTAATATCTTAATCTCTGAACATGGAGGAGTGTGTAGCCAAAAGGGCCCGGGGACAATGCTGTGTGATACTGAAGGGTCGAATTTAAGAATGTAATGCCAATATACCATAGCATCGGTGTATGCGCCAAATCAGGGACAGGAAGGCTTCTTACTGAAGTTCATTCAAGAGATGGGGAGGTTTGGTGAAGGAGAGTGGGTAGTGGTGTCAGAATTTTTAATTTGGTCGCTGATCCTCGCAAAGATGGATCTGGTTGGTAGCTAGGGCAGACCGTGGGGCCAATGTCCGGGTCCTTCAAAAACAAAGGAATTGGGATTAAAAGACAGCTGGAGACTACTGCATCTGCAAGTCAGATTACACCTACTCAAATGTACACAGATCCTACTCTAGTAAAGACTTTATTTTCACATCAGGGAGAGTTGTGCGGGTATTACAAACCATTATTATAGGAACAATCCCGCTATCAGACAATGTCCCAGGTTACATATAGTGGGAGGTGGGAAAGGTGAAGCGAGGGAAACATAGATGGAGAATGGAAGATTATTTCCTGCGAGATAAAGGGATTGGGGAATCTAATAGAAAAAGAGATGCATGATTATCTGGGACCAGTGAAGAAACTGGGAAGGAATGAAGGGGTGAGGTGGGATGAGTACGAAAAGAACGTACAAAACCTCCTTATAGAGGGAGGCCAAAGGTGGGAGGGGCGCTAGAACTAGAGAGAAATGTGAGCGACCTAGAAACAATTCACAATGTCAGGGTCCAGGATTATGGCTAGGAAACTGGCAAATGCTAAGGGTCAGTTGAAACAGCTAATAAACAGGTCAGTGGAGAGCTTGATGTTAAGGAACAGACAGCACTTCTATGAACATGGTGATAAATCGGGCAAGGTGCTGGCAATACAGCTTAAAACTAGAGTACAAAAGTCCTTTATAAAAAGCCTGGAAAAATGCACAGAAGCGCATAATCACATCAGTGATTGTCCCATATTACCCTAATGCCAAAGCTGGGGGAAGGATCCACACACAAGCTCGTTTTATAGAGAAATTGCGCTTATCAGTATTGATGCAAAACTATACACTAGGATATTGGCTGCAAGGCTGGAGGAGGGGTTCTGCCGACACAAATATTGCAGGATGGGGTTAATTCAGGGGAGGAACACATTTGATAATATAAGACCCCTGCATATAATAGATAAAGCATCCAGAGTAGGTACAAAGGACCCAACTTTACTCTTGGTATTGGCCACCGTTAGATCGCGCAAACTCGACTTTAATGTTCAAGGTGTTGCAAGAAGTAATCGTTGGCTCAACCTTTTAGGATGTTACATGCAAAGTATAGAACGCTGGCAACCCAAGTAAAGGCGAATGGTGGATTGAATGAGACATTCCCAATATGCAAAGGGATTAAACAAGGATGCCCCCTGTCACCCTGTTATACTAATCTGTCCTGTCCCCTTTCCTCCATCCTTTTGGGTGTCCCCCAAAATGGGGACGGTACCAGAATCTTTGGCAACGAAAAAGGGAACGGCCCGCCCTCTGGCACCTCACCTCAGTCCCCTTTTTTCCGCATGGAAGGCGTCGGACCTGGCAGCCAGTGCTGAGACTTTTTCTTGGCTTTCTACTTGCTCCCAGTTTTGTTTTTTCAATCTTATTTAGCTTCCCTTCGGTGTCTTGCCTCCCCAGCGCATATCGGCTGCAGGAGGATTCGCAAGATGTGCCTCATGCGACCGTTCGTTCCCAGCCTCGGACCCCCCCATGCGCTGTGTTCAGGGTTTGTGGCCCGACCACCGCTGTGACGCATGTTTGGCTTGCAAGGCTCTCGTTCACAGGGCATTGAAGAATCGGTTGTGGCAGTGGAAGGAGATCTTCTACACTTCTCTTCCACCCCACCTTAAGGACTGTCTCCTGGACCTCTCGCCAAGATATGGTAGGCCCTCTGTTCACTGTGTTGGGTCATTCAAAAGACCCAACAAAAGCGATAATCCTGTCCCGAGACCCATAGTGGCATTTAAACGCAGCAAGAACATCAAAGATCTTATTACCCGGACAGAAAAAACAGAAAAAACTAACAAATATGAAATATGCCTGCTGTAACAGGACATTTTCCATGTGGACACTGCATTTATTGCAAGTGAACGAAAAGAAGCACTGAAGTCGAGCTGGGCCTACACTCACCCTGGAAACAAACTAAACACACAAATTGCAACACAAGCATGGTCTTCAATGCGATCTGGTGCCCTTGCAACAAATTCTGCATCGGCAAAACCGATAGGAAGGTTAAACTAAGAATTGGAGAGTACAAGAGTTGTTTGAGGAACAGAACAATAAATGCCCCTTTGGTGGGCCACTGGGTGGAATTGGACACAGACTTGAAGACATCAGATGGACTGTCCTTTATAAATTGACGCCTAGCACTGACACCAACAGAGATGACAGCCGGCTTCTGCCGAAAGACCAACAGATTATTTTTCTAACTAAGAGTGCCACCTTAGGGCTAAATGAAAAATAGAGTGGCTGAAAATTTGACCACCGGAGCTCAGGTACCCAACAAGGACATCCTATATTCCGGTCAAAAAGGATGGGTACCTTTTATAACAAATATCAGACAGAATGTGCACTTTGAGTTTTTGTGACCACAACAAATATGCAACTGGTCTCTGAACAAGAACCTGCAGGAGTGAATTTAGGCTTATGTAATGAAATGATGTTACATATGCATAAAGTACTCCCCGCGGTTGGTCGTCTAACAACTAGACCACGGGCATATTTGACTAACAAAGTACAGGCATATGAGGAGCAATTAGAGCAGAAGTGCCACGTGTGATATGGAGCACCATATAGAACTTACTTTTGTGTTCTTATGCTTTGCCCAAATCTCTTGAAAAGATTGGACGGATTACATTCGCCGTTGGGCTGTGTAGCTTTTTACAGACACCGAAGTTATGGAAATTGCAATGTTCTTTTTTCTGCTAATTAAGGGTTCAAACAATTTGCGTGAAATCCGTGACGGGAAGAACACCGACCGCAACTATAGGAACGGCTTGCGTTCTGCTACTAAGCCACACCTGGCGGTAGTGCTAGCAAAATAGTACGTGCATTTCTAAAACGATGCGGCACGCCTTGTAGAAAAAGCACATGGCATCGTTCCAGACCTATCAGCAGCAGACCTCACGGACGTCCCTACATATTTAAACAGATGCCTAAAAGCACTTGACAAATACACCCTTGGCTATGCCCACACCTATCATGGAGGAAATAGCGGAACGGCACGAGACCGGTAGGAACAAGCTAGTTCCCAGCACTTTGGGGATACCTCAGCCCGCCTATGGCGTACTGACTTAATACATTAAACAAACCACGGAGGGCTTAATTGTTTTGCCCTTTTCCCTCTGCAGCATCAATGGTTTACTAGACATCGGCTGCCGTGCAAACCCGACCCGCTCCTCATTGATCGGTGAATCTGTTACTGAATTGAAGATGTGGCTCCGCCATTTGAAGTGGAGTTTGCACGGCGTTATTACAGTGACGCTCATATTGTGACCTGGACCCATTAAATATCCAAGGTAATTAGCATTTTCTGGATCTCTCAGCATAGTTACCATGCGCTAGCTATGGCCCATTGAACCGTTTCAGGATCTAGTTACCACACCTAACGTACAATAAGAAATATGGGGCATGTTAGAGTAACAGCACCCCTTTTCATGTGTGCTTTTCTTTCCCGTACCCAGGGAGAACCCTACACGACCCTACATTGGATTCTGCTTGTCCTTGGTGTCGAGACGGGAAGGACTGACCGGTGTAAGAGTAATTTTCCATAAAAGGGCCACCTGCTGGACCAAAAGATCCATGCACTTAGACCATCAATTAGATGGTAAATTACACCTACACATGTAACTGAGCTTTAATGTTCTGATGCTAAAAAGTATATGTAGTAGGGAGCATGTAGTTCCCTACCGGTATACATAAATCTCCATTTTGGACTCTTTGATTTGAGTTCGGCTCAAGTTGTCTAACGCCAATTCATTTTTTGCTTAAGCCAAGCCAGATTAGTAATACATTTGGAGCTGGTAATTAACTACTTAGCATTGTTTGGCATGACATTTGGACAATGTTCCTGATTGTCCTTTTTTTCTTTCTTTTCCTGTCCCCTTTAGGTAACACGTGGACGTACAAGATGTTCCATCATCGATGCATTTTTACTGCAAATATTATTAGCTATCTGTTTGCACTATTATGTGTATTGTTTAGCTAAAACTATAGAATTCAAAGCACCCAATAGAGGGGCTTGTTTTTGTTCCTAAAGCAGAGGTTTACAGTTGCTTTTTAGTGCTTTTGTTCCTAAAGCAGAGATTTACAGTTGCTTTAGTGAAGTTAGTGTTCAAAAAACTTTTTTATTGACTTGACTTCCCCAGACAGCTCCCTGACGAATTTCCCTACACTTGGTTTTCACTTCTTTTGTTTCTTGGAAAGAAACATATTGGATAATTTGTGTTCAGAAGGGTGTGCATGTAATGTTCTGGAGTGAGTGAGTGAAATGTTGTATGTAAAATTTTGTTTGTAAACTTTTGCCTACTTTGCACAGCATACAACACTTTCTGTAGACGCCAGACTCGAGAGGGCTGGTACAATTCTGAGCCCCCTAAACCGCCCTTGACTGCTGTCTGTTCTACACTGTTTTTGCTTGATGGTTAAACTGCAATACAGGCCAATTATAGAGCACAGTCACAAAGCCATATTACCCTGCATCTATAATTTTCTAGATTATGAGCTTGACAAGACTACACAATTTGTGTATTTGTACATTGTTTTAAGTATATATGTCTAATTTGTATATGAATAAAATTATATTTTTGTAAGTTGGTTGATACTGCCTGATAATTTAATGAGATAGGAGGCAGCTTCCTATAATTCAGCCTTTGCGTGTTCCTAGTGTTACCTGTTGGGTCATGGAATTAGTGATGCCCATTTTAACCCCATTGTTGTTTACTAAAGGTTGTTGACCTAATAGAGGGTTGGTTACTTGTGGGTTCTCTTTTCCCTCTACCTCCTGTTGTTGGTAGGCCCTCTGTTCAGCACAGCTCCACAGCGCAACAACTCCTTCCCCAGCGTTTTCCGTGGCCAACCCGGTGGTTAAGGCCCACCTTAAGGGGCTTTTTCCGCCAGTGTATAGGCTGCACTGGGTTTGGGACCTCAGTGTGGTTCTTGCAGTATTGAAGTGCAAGAATTTCTAGCCAATGGCCTCTGTGGACATCCGCTAGGTGACACTAAAGACAGTTTTACTGGTAGCGCTCACCTATGCACGCAGGTTTAGTGAGCTGCAGATGTTGTCCTGGTGTGAGCCCTTCACCACATTTCACGACGACAAGGTCATCTTGCGCATCCACCCAAACGTCTTGCATGAGGTGGTCTCTGCATTTCATCTGAATCAAGAGATCTGCCTACCAGTGTTCTTCCCGAACCCGCAGTTCGAGGTAAAGACGGCTCTGCTTCCTTGGACCTCAAGAGGGACCTCCTGTTTTCTCTCAGACAAACCCCTTCAGAAAGTCCTAGACATTGTTTGTGACTTTTGGCAGATCCTCCCTTGGCTCTCAGGCTTCCAAAGCTTTCATCGCCTGTTGGATGATTCAGGCCATTTTTGGAAGGCGTACATGGCCATGGGCAGACCTGTTCCTGAGGGGATTCATGCCCATGCGGTCAGAACTAAGGCCATGGCTGTCATGTTTCAAAGGCACGCTTCTTGGGATGTCATAAGCAAGGTGGCTATCTGGGCCACAGTCTGCCTTCTGTAACCACTACCCACTGGACAACAGCACCAGGCGTGATGCAGAGTTTGGTCAGGTGGTTCTGAAGAACCTTTTTGCTTCGTCTATCACAGCTCTAACCTATGTTCTTGTTCGTTGGAATCGCCCAAAAGGATGGAGGAAAAGGGACGGGACGTATGAGTAATTAAAGCTGCTCACTGTATTGACTAGAGTACTCTTAGTCCCCTTTCCGCTATACGTCACAACCCCTTGCCCCGCTAGTATGCCAGTAGCTAATGTGTAATCAGCGTAGCCAGCTATGTAAGCATTTAATGTGTTCAAAGGGGACTGAGGTCCGGTGCCAGAGAGCGGGTCTTGGGCAGGGTATTCGCACGTCCGAGGCCGTGCCCCTGTGCGCTTTACTAAATTTAAAGGGGAAGGTACGTTTTTCACTGCCAAATGTTCCGTACTGTCCCCAATTTGGGGGACACCCACCAGGATGGAAGAAAGGGGACTATGGACTACGAGTACCCTAGTCACTATGGTGAGTAACATTAATTTTGCATTGGCTATGCAGCCATTTGTGTAAAGGGTAAGGGAGAGTCGGGACATCCAGGGGGTTAAATGGACTTGGGGGTAACACAAGATAGGGCTGTTTGCAGACAATGTGTTAATGATTGTGACGGACCCAGGTCGCTCAGTCAAGGGGATAGTGCAGGTTGATACAATAATTCTCCAAGGTATCTGGGTTCAAAGTGAACACTGCACAATCTGAGATCCTAAACCTCTCGGTGAAGAGAGAGGGATTCCAACAGATTAGAAGTGAAACTTCATTCTATTGGGCTAAGGGTTCCTTTAAATATCTGGAAGTAAATCCAACACCAAATTTACAGCAGCTGTACAGAGCGAACTACTTCAGTCTGCTGGGTCAAATTAAGGAGGATCTGGCTAGGTGGGATGGTTTGTACACATCCTGGCTAGGTAGAATAGCAGTTGTATAGATGAACATCCTACCCTGACTTTTATATGCTTTACCGATTCCGATCTCGGGGAAAGAATAAAGTGAATCCAGAAGAATATCCTGCACTTTATGTGGAATGGAAAGAAGCGGAGAATCCCTAGAAGTAATCTGTACCGCACCAAGCAAAAACGGGGCTGGGGAGTGGGCTGCCCATATATTTTGAAATACCATCAAGCTGCGAAGTTAAGAGAACTTGCAGAATGGGGCTGGACTGCTGCGGGGAAAAGCTGGGTATAGATGGAGCAAGCATTTACAGGAGAGAATATATGGAAAGTACCCTTGATGAGGAGGGATAGACCTATGAAAATCCAATAACAAGGTGCACACTAGAAATCTGGGAGCAGATGACTAGAGGACACAAATGATCCCCATGGCCCTCGCTGCGTACTCCGATATTTAGCCATCCCGCTTTTCCTCCAGGAATGAAGTATAAACCGTTTAGGAGATGGATAGAAGGGGTTGCTGAGGCAGATTGGGGAATTATGAGGGCTAGGAGCTGGCTCAAAACGTTTGCAGATTGCTGTCAGCAATATGGCCTGCAAAGGCAGGATAGGTATACGTATCAACAGATTAAGCACTGGGTCACATCACAGGTGGTAGCGGGCAGCGGCCACGAGAGCACTAATGGAATGGGAAACACTGATCACTAATAGTGAAACAAATAAGGGATTAACCCCCACCATCTACACGTTATTGGTGGATAGGGGTGAGCAGAAACTGCGGGTCCGTGAGCCAAATGAGAAAAGGACACAGGGAGGATCTTCTTTTACAAGTAATGGGGGAGGGCAATTGGAGAGGCATTCAGGAATCCTAAAAAACATGCAAAACCAAGAGCTACAATATACATTTGTGCACAGATGGGATTATATTCCCAGAAGGTTATAAAATGAACATGAGGAACTCTATGTGCTGGTGTGAATGTGGCATGCAGTGGACGATCGCCATGTGGTGGGGGTGCCAGCAACTCCAGCAATTTTGACACAAGGTTGATTCTAGAGTGAGCGAGATAATCGGTTTTACCCTCAACCTGGATATGGCATGAGTGTTACTCAACATCCTGCGGAGGAGGGGGGTGAGAGAAGATTGAGGGGGGAAATGGGTACAGTGTGTACCAACTTGATACTTTGTGAAAAACGGTCTATTGCACAGCAGTGGAGAAAACCGGAAACCCCATCGGACATTGCGGTGCTATAAGGTTTGGGAGGCGCTCAGCATGGAGAAGTTGACTGCAGTAGTCCACAACATGACCAAGCAGTAATCCACAACATGACCAAGCAGTTTAATAAGATATGGTTGCCTTTTGTAAAGTACTCCCTTAAGGACATAAACTCTTTATCAACAAAAGGTTAATGGTGCTGGGCATGTTGCCAGAGGACCAGGGTCCAGAAGCTACACGAGTAGTGGTGATTTACATGGAGAAGATTGAATAGACCTGTGTAGGGGAGGGGAATTATATAATTCAGGAGATGTTCGTGTTAGAATTGTATGTTATTATAAGGTTAAATTATTGTTTGGGTTCAAATAGGTGTAGCAACATTATTAATGTTGCTTGTGTTAAAATGGAGTATGTATGGAACTCATGTGACAAACATAAAGAATTGTTTAAAAACAATAGGCCAAAGGTGGGTTCCGCAGAGGTCTGGCCTGCCCTTCCACCATATCGCCACATCTTGAACCAGTGATGTACCATCCATTGGTCTATGGCCCAGGTACACCCCCTGAATAGTTGGCCTAGACCTTGTTCCAGCTTGAACAGATCTGCACCTCACCAGCATAGGAGTAGAAATGTAGGATATAGCCATGGATATGTTGGGCCAGTGAGGGAAGTGCAGAATGAAAAGAAGCGGGATAGGGCACAGACCTGGATAACTCTACAAAGAACGAGGAGAAACAAGCAAGAGATGCTGCTTGGATCCACCTAGTAAGGAAGGTCTTAAACAGGCTACAGCATCCACTTAATGCCTGCCTCTGCCAGGAAGGAGTGGTCCCGGGTGTCAAATGCTGCAGACTGGACAAGCTTTGTCAAGGTAGACACAGTGCTGACGCCTGATGCAGGGCAGTGATCACCCAAGTTAGCACCTAGCACTAATTGAGTGGCCTGGAGGGGGCAGGACTTCTTTTGGAAGTAATCGAGGGCACCTGTATTCTCCAGGAATTCATAGAGTAAAGGAGTAACCACGAATGTCAGAAGTTTAGCTACAGATGAATGAAGAAATAGGGTGATAAATGTACAGGGGCCTAGAGTTCCAAAAAAAGTTTATTTTTTAAAGGGGGGCTGAGGGGATCAAAACGGAATATTTCAGGTCTGTACCAGGCACTGTCTTCCTGCATGATGGCATTGAGGATTGTCAAAGGAGAGGACGCAACCTTTGAATAGTCTCTGGTAGTCTAGTGGGTGCCGTAGTGATGGAAGCCACCTCTTCTTGAGAGTGTTGGGCAAAATAGGACTGTGCATGGGGAACCAGGAGGCCCCGAACACGAGGACATTTCAGTGTCCTGATGAGTCGGATGATAGAAAATATGATCATGTATCTTTTTGATATGGTCAGAAAAGGAGACACAATTGTTCATTAAATTCATTATTCTAAATGTTATCACGTGGGCTCTCGGTTATTCACAAGGGAAAAATAACATGGAACCTGAAGGCTGCGGTTAGTTGATGCACGAGATGAGGGGCAGAGCCAGCGCAATAGTGGGTGGTGGTGCTGGTGTGCAAAGGGCCTTGTCTGAATAATACATTTCTTAAAGTGACAGACTCCTTTTTATTTTTTTTACCGCTTTTCCAGACTTGCCTGCAGATGCAGGCTGCTTATCCAGGTGTGAAGGCGGGAGACCAAGGACTAAAACCCTTAACCTCCATAAAGTTAATTTTTCAGAATTTCATCACATGGCAAAACTCTGATTATGAATAAATTTCATTTTGTTGGTTTATGTTAAGTCTTTACTATATCTCTTTAAAATAAATCTCTCGTACGCTCACTAAGCAGTTGCTCCCCAACTCGCCTGCTGTCTTTAATCTAAGTGTTGTTTGGTATGGACTCAGTCTCCTATAATGCAGTGATATCCTATGGAGGCCCCTCGGGTGCTTTAACTCTCGTATAGATAATGTCTCCTCAATTGGCCTGGTATTCATCAAGTCGAGTTGCTTCGTTGTGTATTCTGATCATACACCAGCATCCGATCTAAGCAGATGGGACGCTTCACTAAACCTCTCGGGTGCCTCCTCTTTGCCAGCGTTTTTGCTCGCAGCGGGTCTCGGTCCTCTCTCGACTTCGAGATTCATGGACCACTGATGTGGAATGGTGCACAGGATTTCTTCTCTACCTCCAGCTAACCTCACCTTGTTCGTCCTATTCCTCCTCCCAGCATCAAGGTTTTCTTTGCAGCGACTGTTTTTTCAACAAACACTTTGGTACAAGGTTCATTCAGCAAGTTTTTTTTCGATGGGTTTTTTGCTGATTTTGTTTTCTCTAAAAAACGAATAGAAAAATATGGGGGCTTGTGGGTGGTATATAAGGGGAGGGCGTGTCTTGAATAGTGTACAATAGCGCAGGGGTATCAAGGGGAGACCCCCAAAAATATATAAACATCTTATCGATTCGTTTTTTCGAGAGGGGGGGGGGGAAATCTGCAGAAAACCCACCCAAAACAGTTGATGAATGAACATAGAACCAAAACTACACAGCCTTCATGAGCTGTGCACCTGAAGTTGAGGTCTTTAGTGTTCTTGACAGGACCACTTTGACCTGGCTGCGATTAGGATCTTAGTTAATAACTGAAATGTTTGCTTGTATCCTCTCTATATTGGGCATGTCCTGCCACGTTACCCAATAATAGTGTCCATTTCTCAGAATAGTTTTGCTTACTATTAAATGCATAGCAGTAGCTTCTGGAGGATTGTTCCATTGGTGATATTTAAAAAGGAAAAAAAAGTTCACAAAATACATACAGCCAACCCTTCTTAAAGTTCTCTTCTGCGTTTTCAGATAATATACAAGGTGTGTGCTAAATGCTTTGCGTGTGACGGAAGCAAAAAGAGGCTCCGCCTCCCACAGAACTTTCTCGACTCGCATATTGGTATTTCTATTATAAAGCCCATATAAAAGATGAGCATTTGTCCCGGATGTTTGTTCCAGGTGCAGCAATAGGTCGTCAGTTTGATCATTTTTAAACTGCAGACCTCATAAGTGCATGCGTGATATGTTTTGCTCCACAGTGCACTGAAGTGCACTTTGCAAAGTTCCCCTCGGAGACTGCATGTGGTTATGGTCCAGGGGTTGCAAAACAAAGCACGTTCTCAAAACCTCTACGGCTGCAGGTTGGATAGTCCATAATCCTTTCGTAGAATATTTCGAGGGGAACGTGCTTACATATCCAAACGGTACTAAATGCAGTAACTGCATTCCTCTTGGCATTTCCAGATCGTGTCCTTAGAGCACTGTTGGGAGTGTTATAGAAATCTCGGGGACGGAAACTCTGTACACTTCTCAAACCATCTTGAGGTTTTGAGCCAGATATTTAAGCATCACAAGATGCACCACGTTATATGTCAGACAGGCAACATAAACTAAGCAGAGGCTGACCAAAGGCTCACTGTGCAGCTGAACTACCACCAGCGTAATACGTGTTAAGTCATCGTACCATATGTTCTAGACCACCCAGAAATGTCTGCCCAGGGAATGCACCCCAGCAGGAAGACTGCGTGCGGGGAGGTAGCATGGCAAATGGACATCACTTGCGTGATCTCATACTTCGGGCTGCAGAATGCAGCTATGACATTAGTTGGGGCAGCACTGGATGTTGCCAAGCCTGCCAGGACAGATTGTCCATACGGTCGAGAAAGCGCTATAGTCTAAACAATACTTTGAAAATCAGATATGGGGGGTCAGATGTTGCCCTCCTAGTGCTATGAGGATTTAGCAAAAGGCACCAGTCCATCACAGACCCCAGTTTTGCGACTGCCCTATATGCACTCACCTCCTCTGGCCATTTCTCAGCTAATGGTTTACATTTTATTTCCCAAGCAAATGTATGACCTGTCTTGTAACGCATTGTGGCTCTGAACTTTATACTTCACTGGTCAATAACCTATATTGCAGGGAATAGGGATTCGGATAGGATTTTGTTTAAATAACGTGTTTACAAAGTGGAGGGGAAATCCCTGTGGTGTATCTGCCAGACCAAGTGGTGTGCAGTAATAGCAGGGGGTTTTGGAGTAAAGAGTGAAAGCTACTGGGGCGATCATTAGCGTTTGTAGGTTTGATAACAAGTATATAAATTGACATATTTTTTACTGTGGGTGGATTGAGACCTAGCACGCCGTCGTCCTTGTTGCTGGGTCCTGGTGCTTAGATGTTTCTAGCAAAGGAAGGGGCTGTTAGTTGGTAACATTGAAAACATCTTGCTATTCCCTGGTATTTAGGTATCAAACCGCAATTTAGAAAAATGGGATCTAGTGAGGTCAGGCAGCCCAAACAATAGCCAAGCCCGGAATGCGGTGTTCTGTTGTTTCTTCTGCTGTAACACGCGGTGCCCTTGTTGTCACCCCCTTTTGCTTTCACTTTCTCCTGTGATGTTGTGAATAAAAACGGAATGATCTTGTTTTCCATTGTTTGGGTCAAAAAATGTTGGCTTCAAACGGTTACTGTGTGAAAGAAGATTATTGACTCTGCAAGCCTTCAATTTTCAGTGAATAACGCTCCCGCCCTCTAGCTTCGGGAACATGTTGTGCATGCATTCTATTTTAAAGCACAGACTGTAATTTAAAACGGAGGCAGTTTGATGCCCCACTGAACTTTGTTTAAGCCGCGAATAAAAGAAAACAGCTTACAGCCACACAGAAGTGACTAAGCTTTTCTCTGTGCTCCGCGTAGCCATTGTGCGTTACTTGAAACAAAGTTTGAGTGTGCTCTTTCATTTGGAAAGTGTTTGTATGCGCGCTCATGTGCATGTGTGGCTTTATGAATAGCCCCCAGACACAACTGTGATGAAGATCGACGTTGCATTGCCCAACCGAGGGCTAGCTTTGCCAGCATCTATCTTTATCTGCAGGACAGCCCCCCCTTCCCCCCGTGCCATGTCCATTCCACCCAGAAACGTTCCCCCATTACCATTTACTCAAGATACCGCAAATGTACACTTTAAAACAAAACGTGAAAAACATAACAAAGTGAATGTCCTAACATTGTATGTTTTAGCTAACAAAAATGCAATTCAGCATGTATTCAAATGCATGCATAACAAACACAACGGAAATAATTGTATTTTCTCCTACGGCATGCTTCATTCCACCCATCAATTAATGGTATCTGTGATGCTTGCTCCTCACAACCTTTGATAGATTACTGTCTTTGTGTCTTCCAAAACTGCAGCTTTCTCTTTGACCTTATAGCATTCAGAGGGATCATCCCAACTGCATTGCTCTTCTTTGGAGAGAAACTCTAACCACATGTCCTACACAAAACTGACTTGATTTAGGTCTTCTTTCGATTATGATAATTCTCCCCTTGATCTCTCTCTGGGCTTTTGACATATATTTACACATCACATTTTTCTTCCCTGTTAATTCGCCACAGCTTATATTGGAGGGGAAGGTGTGGGGGTGTGGATAGGAAGTCTTGTCTGGTAGGTCCACAGTTATTCTGCATAGGCTCCAGTCAAGGAATGGAACCTCTAAATGCTGCTTGTTTAGTTTTTTTAAGTGTCCTGATTATTGCAATGACTTCTATCTATGGACTATATCTACATTTTCAATGTTTGATTCTTGTTATGCAAATGTATTTCTGATATAATGCCCACCCCACCACAATAATCTTACCCCGAAACATGCAACAAGAAACAAGCTGCTTTTAATCTAAATAATTGTTTTATTTAAAATAAATCGGGAAAGTAAAGGTGATCCTCTAACTTTCTGTCGGGGGGAAATTCTGCCGGGGTCGGCCGGGCCGTCCACAGACCTCCGGGCAGGGAGGCCCCAACTCCTCCCGTATATCCCAGATGAGATAGAGTATGAGACACACACAAGGAGCAAGGCGACTCTGCTGTTTATTTATACAAAACGGCAGGGATGGGTCAAGGAGCGTACGCGTCCGTCCTGACACACACATAATCGTGGGGCTCGCAGGCCCTTTTTACTGCATTATGACGCGCTACTTGCGTCACTTCAGAAAGTTAACAAAAAACCTATCGCCACTCTTAATTGGTTGCTCGAGTGGTAGGGTTAGTATAGTACACATATAGAGAATGATATTAGTGGACAAGGTGTAGTCAGGTGGTATATCTGGGTTGTCCCTATAATTGGATACATAAGAATTGTTACATGAAGGCTCCTGAGGATTGGCTAATGTTACTGACGTCTGAGATAAGAGCCCCATGTTCTGATTGGTGCATCCGTGAGCTCCCCAGCCTGGGACCACCGTTGTTCCCAGCTCTCGGTGTACCTGTGTTTGCAACAATGTTTCAATATGGGTACGTGCAGACAATGTGAGGATTTATTCATAGGTGGAAGGCTGACCGCTCCCACTGTAGCAGGTGTCCATTGAGCCTTTCAAGTGTCTCGGCCTGTGTCTCGTAGTGAGGGACCCAGACGCCTTTTCTCTCCTGGGTTTTGGCATCTCGTCAGATTCGGCTTGGTCACGTGAGGCGGGACCGTGTTTGAGGCAGAATTCTGCACAATTAATATTGCTTTTCCACTGTGTGTCTGGTTTAATTTGTAGATATGACTTTAACGTTGGTACGCGGAGTGCGAGGTTGCAACATCGTGCCTTTGATGATTTGTTCTTGGATGTGGGCTTGCAACATTGCGACCTTGGCTGGTTGCTCCATCGGGTTCTTTCTGCAGGATCAGCAACCTGACTCTTGCTTTGTTAATGTCCACGGGAGCTCTTGTTTGAGGCCTACTCGGGCCTGGTGCTTAAGTAGTCTGTTTGGTGCATAGGTGCTTTAGATTATAGTAGCATACATTTCCATGACCAGTATCGTGTTTCCATTATACCTCTCATGGTGGTAACGGGTTTCAAGGGAAGCGTGAGCAAGCGTTATAGATGAGTTCATGATGCATCTTGCGTTTCTGCATTCTGAAAGCCTATGTAAAAATAATAAAGATGCACGTCCGTGAATATGCCTGTCGCCTACGTCAGAGCACTGAGTATGTTCTTCGTGTAGATTGGTGTGGAAATGTTAAGTGTGTATACTTGTACAGATGTGCTTCCCGTTGTCTAGGTCGTCATGGCATCTCTAACGACGTGTGGTTTTTAGTCTAGCTGATCCGAGCCGCAGGTGTCGGCATGGCCAGTGCGGGCTGTTGGGCAGGCAGGTGGACACATCCGTATGTTCCTGTACCAGGGTACCTGGTCGTCTGGTAAATGGACAAACTCTTCTCGCGGCGGGTGTCTGGGCCGTGACCCTCTAGGCCAAGCGCGAGAGGTGAAGGACGGGAGCCTGTTCTTCCATTCTCCCACTTCAGTCCCCCCTCTGGTCGACCTGTCGACCACAAACATATCCTTCTCGTTATCTCCTCTTACCCTCCATATCTTAGTTATCCCTCCGAGATGTCCATAATGGTTTACATGATCTTCAAATGACCAATACATGTATTCACATGTTCCTCCAGGAGTACAGTATACCCATCTTCCTATGTAGCTCCTGGGGTTCCTTGGGTTCTCAATCTTCACTGATGGTGGGTCTAGATGATTGGTGATGATTTGGGTGCGCAACTTCTCCCTTTCTTGTATTATCACACCTGTATGCTGGCCGTCATCTGCTGGCATTAAGGGGTGCATTCCCACCATTTCCAGCAACTCGTCAGTCGTGCGTGCTTTCCGGGCCTTCCAAAATCTAATTATGATCAGGGTAGCTCTAGCCAAAATAGCACATCCCACTATTATTTTCAGTCCATCTGACAGCCAAGATGGCATCCATGACCATAATAGTGAAAACCAGCTCTTATCCTTGTTTACACCGTTACTTTCGTCCATCATTTTGGAGTGCATCTGGGCCAATTGTGAAACTGCTTCTGTCAGTGTACCATTGTCAGCATCGTTGGCAGGTATGAACGTGCAGCAAGATTGTCCTATTTTTGCACAAACTCCTCCTTCCATTGCTGTGAGAAGGTCCAATACATATCTGTTCTGGAGTGCTACCATCCTTACAGCTCGCAGCTCCTCTTTAATTGCGTTGAACCCATTTACTGTTGAATTGATGGTCATCATTAGTTCCCACCTTGTTATTTGGAGCCATTTTGCGTTTGCGTATGCCTGCAGTCCCGGATGTATTATTGAGGAGAAGAACATTGCTGCTCTGCTGAATAGTCTGTGTTCTGGCGGTATTGATGTTAGTTCCGTTTCCGACCTTCCCCACAGGTAATTTCCTGTCAATGGCTCTCCTTGTCTTTTTCTCCTGTTTAGGACAGTATCATTGCTGTTGGTCCTGTTTCCTTGCTCCTTCTGAAGTGGTGCAGATCTCTTTCTTCTCTTATCCCCTTCATCCATTTTAGGAAATTTCGCCACATCGACATGCTTCTTAGGTACCACTAGTGATGGTACATTGACGTGTACCATTGTGCACACACCATTCCACAGGGGAGGCAGTGTATGATATGCCTTTTCTCCACAGGCCCAATAATGGTCCATTATTACTGCTGTTCCCGCTCCCCCCTCAGGCAACTCCATCACGCTTGCACAATTGGTGTTATATCCTACGTCCACCTCTCCTTTATGCTGGTAGCATACTTTAGGCGCAGTCAATGGTAGTATAGTTATCGGGTCTTCATCTTCTTCTACCCACGTGAGCATTGGTACATACTTGATCCACGTCGTCCAACATCGATGATTGTGTGTCTCGATAGTTGAGATAGTTTCTTTTGTTACCATGTTGCTGCCAATCACTCCTATCTCCCAGCTGTTGCCCAGGAACACCTTTCCTGTTATCGTCAGTAGCGGCCTCTCCCAGCATCCTTGTTTACCCGGAACTTCAGTTGCGTACCAATCACATGGTAGATACTGCAGTGTTACCTTCTTTGTTTCTCCTTTTGCAGGGCCACTTGTTATGTACCTGAATGCTTCAGCATGTAAACTGGTCTTGTGATAACTCAGATAGGTCTTGAGGAAGTTGTTTTCATATGGGTATGAGTCTCGTGTTTTCCATGTCATGTGCACTACTGTTCCTTGAAATCTTCCTTTCGTTTGGAACAGGGCCAAATATATTATGCACTGTGCTGTTTTTTCATCTATTTCTGTGGCAACAAATGTTCGTGAAGCGCTCATGGCGTATGGTATTAATGAGCAAACGTAACAGCTATCCTCAGTTGTCTGCTTACCAATGCGGGTCATGTGTTGGTACCATATGTTTGTGACGTGTGCTGAATCTTGTACATAATTATCAATACCTTTATTGTCTGAGTACGTGCTGCGTTTAACTCTATTTTGCTTGGGTGCAAAATTACGATTACCACCTGACGTAACACCTGTTGCAGCAGGGGACGGGGGTATATTAAGTTTGGGTGCAGCAATAAAATCAATAGCATAGCTGTACTGCCAGACAGAGGCAGCCAAGAATCCGGTGATCATAAAAATCCCTATTATTTTTATTACATATGCTAATTTCACCGGCATTTTGCTCTTACCTTGCTGCGGTCCTGGCAGCTTATTCTTGCGACGTTACAGTTGCCCGCCTAAAAATTCTCAAAAGTGCTCGTTATTAAATGTTAGTTTTGTTTCCTTTAAGCTCTCCCTATCAAGTAGTCATTCAGTGCCCAGGCGAAGAGCTGCTCCCACGCTACTCTAAGTGATGGGTCTCTTAGGACCGGCAAGTATGGGCGGAGGTGGGGCATGTAATATTCTATGGCCAGGAGGAAGGCTGTGTAGTATACACGTACCCTTCTCCTTTTTAAGTATGTTGGCCTCTTTATTTCGTATACAAATTGGTGTGACAATTCTTCTGGGTAGTTATCGTCTGGCAGCACCATCTACACCTGCACACTGAACTTGTTAATTAGCTTTTCTTAACAATACAATATTACGCAGTTCCTGTATGTGCGAGAGAAAAAGAGAACATTCACGTGTTTACATGTGCATTGGTGCAAGCAATGTCCTTCAATTTTAGTTACAACTGTACTTAGCAGTCAATGGGGGGGGTTTGCGCTCAGATGGCGGAAGTATTTTTACTCTTTGAGCGAGTGATCATGGGGTGGGCAGTATGGGGGTCACCCCCTTCTTCGTCAGTTATTGTCTCCGAGGGAACAATTGGGTCGTTGTCTGTGGTGGAACTTTCTTCCGCTGTTGGCGATGTTGTTGCTGTTCTTCCAATGGACCTGTCGTTGGCGCTGGGGCGGGTCTGCAGTTTGTAGATCTTTACGTCATGTAGGTGGTTCCAGGCACGCTTATCCTTTAGTTTTACTGCTCTTGTTGATACGTCCTCTACCAGATGGGGGCCAGTGAACCTCTTCTCGTGCCACCTTCTATTGAAATTGCGAAGTAGTACGTGGTCACCTTTGGCAAGTTTGCACGAGTTCTCCTTTCCCAATTCCGTACTTTTGTCTTTTTCTTGATTGCTGGTAGACCCGCCCCGTGTGCGCTCGAGCTGTTGAGACACAAACACGACACTAGTAATCAAAGAAGACACATATTGATACATTTCATCTCCTAACACATTCGCTGAACTTTCGTTATCGGTGAATGCCCTTGACGTTGGTGTTAGGGGAAGGCGCATTTGACGTCCAGTAACCACTTCGTGAGGGGTGAGGTGGTGGTCGGACCCTGGCCTGTTTCTAAGTTCAAACAATGCTAACGGAAGGCAATACAACCAACTTTTCTTTGTTGTTTGTTGTATTTTAGCAATTGCCTCCTTCAATAGGCCATTCAGGCGTTCACATACACCATTAGCCTGTGGGTGGTATGCACATGCAAATTTGTGTTTAATGTTCAGCAGGGATGTAATATGCTGGAACATTTCATTTGCGAAATGGGGGCCGTTGTCTGATCTTAACACCTCGCACACTCCCCACCTGGGGAAGACCTCCCTTACTATGAATTTGGCTGCTCTAAACGCATCAGGGTGTGAACAGGGCCCTGCTTCAATCCACCTAGAAAATGGACATACTACTACAATCATATACCTATTGCCTTGACAGATGTTGATCATATCAACATAGTCAATGTGAAGGTGCCGAAAAGGTCCTTCTGGCCGGGGTATTGTACCTCTTATCACTTTTAGAGTATGACCGGCCGTAAACTGTTGACATGTGAGGCAATTGCTGATAAAATTTGACACATGGGAGGTTAACTCGGGACAAAACCAATCTTCTCTAATTCGTGCTGCAATTATTTCCTTGCCTGTATGGGCAGGGTGATGTAATTGGCTCAAGGCGGTATTTAACAGTGCCAACGGTATTACAACTTTCCCAGTGCCACCCTGGCGCCATAGTGCGTCGGTTGGTGACATTGTGCATCCTCTTTTCACCCATACTTCTTTTTCGGCCATTGGTGCAGCCGCTTGTAGCTCCATAATCTGTGTGGCTGGGAGATGGGTGTACCCTTCTCTTATTAACATCTCCCTCGCTATTCCCCTCCCTCTCCCTCTCTGTGAGTCTGTGGGGTTCCATATCTCACCAAAATATGCAGCATATTTCGCATGTGCGTCTGCTGCTGCATTTCCTTTTGAAACGTAGTCTTCTCCATTGGTGTGTGCGGTGCATTTTACTAGGGCTAGTTCTTGGGGGTCGTTTATTACTTCAATTAGTTCAGCCAACAAGAGGGCATGTTGTACTGGAGTGCCATCAGCTCTCCTAAACCCTCTCCTTCTCCATTTTGATAGCCCTGAGTGGACAGTGGATGTAACATATGCACTGTCGGAATATATAGTTACTCTTTTATTAAAACTTTCCTTTAATGCCAATATTAGTGCAACGAGTTCCGCCGCTTGAGCAGAGTAATGCTGTGGTAATTGTACACACTTCATAGCCACACACACCGGCGCCTCCATCATTTTTACTACTGCTGCCCCAGTCCTTCGTATCCCATCTCCTTGATCAATAGTTGATGACCCGTCAATAAACAAAAGCTCACCTCCCTCTAGTGCGTTTTCTTCAACTTTCCTAGTACATGAGTATATTTCAGTTACTTGGGTGCAGTCGTGGGCGTAATCTCCCTCTTCAATTACTTCTGCTAGGAACCTTGCAGGGTTAACCGTGCTACATCTAACAATTGCCAGTTCAGATTTAGACAAAATAATCTCATAACCTGATGCCCTCTGTGTCGTTAACGTGGACTTAGGTTTATTCAATATCGCAAATAGTGCATGTTCCACAAATAGTGTAGTTGGACACCCCATAGTTATTGCTGATGCTTTTTCTACTGCAAAAGCAGCTGCAGCAAGACCTTGTTCACAAGAGAAGTGGCCTAACATTATAGGGTCTAAGTGACCGCTGTAAAATGCTACTGGTTTATAGCCCATGCTAGTTTTTTGGGCCAATACTGCTTTCATCACTGCTGAGTCGCAATGTGAAAATATAAAGAAGCGCTGCTCATAGTCTGGGGATGCAAGTACTGGAGCAGTTGATATCGCGTCTTTTAATTCGTCAAATGCCTCCCTCATTTCCATAGTCCATCCCAACTTTTTCTCCCCTTTATTTGCTTCCTTCAAACCCTCAAGCAGGGGTCCTATGTATGAGCTGTAATCAAATACCCATGCTCTACAGTAGTTGCACAGCCCGAGAAATTGATGCAGTTCTCTCACAGTCTGTGGCACGGGAGTGCTTGAGATGGCCTGTGCTCTTTGTGGTGCAATCCTTCTTCCATGTTGGGATATCAGTTGACCAATGTAAAGTACCTGTTCCTGACAGTATTGTATCTTTTCCATGTCTACCTTGTACCCCTTTTCTGCCAGTATCGTCAACATTTTTAAGGAGTCCTCTCTACATTTACTTTCGTTTGTACTGCAAATTATTATGTCATCCACATACTGTAACACTGTGCTTTCCACCTCAACGTTACCCAAATCCATCTGTATTACTCTATTGAAAATTGAGGGTGATTCACAATACCCCTGTGGTAATCTGATATGTTTCCACTTTGTATTTCGGTAAGTGAAGCTTGTCAAATCTTGTGAGTCTGGGTGTAATGGTATTGAGAAAAAAGCATTTTTAAGGTCAATCACTGTAAATCGTGATGCTTCTGCTGGAATGCCACACAATATTGTGGCCGGGTTTGCTGTTACTGGATACTCTGCTTCTACTATGTTGTTCAAGGGTCTGAGGTCCTGTATGAAGCGCCAAGACCCCCCTTTAGCCTTGCGCACCGGGTACACAGCTGTGTTACATGGTGATTCTGAGGGGACCAATATGCCATTGTTTATAAGGGCCGTTATGGTTTCAAATATGCCCTCATCTGCCTCTTTTGACAATGGGTACTGTTTAACTCTTGGTAGTATGGCACCTTTTTTCAATTTTATCCTTACACCCCCTATGCTTTTTATGCATCCCACGTCATAAGGGCTAATAGTCCATAATGATTTGGGCACCTTTGACATATCCTCCTTAAAAAATGGGACTGGGGTGCCTGCGGGTGCCTCAAGTGCCATTGCAATTTTCTGTGCTACTTGTTTGTGAGCCACTCTTAGCCATATTTCTACACTCATCATGAACACCATTTCATTTTCTTCCTTTTCTTCTGAGAACAGCTCTTCATCTGACACCTGGGTCAGCCTACATCCTTCTGCTAGTGCTATCACCGCCCTCCATGCTCTCCCTTCTTTATCTTGGGCGTGCACAGCAACATAATCGGCTGTTGCAATAATGCTCTCAATGTCCACTACAAACACCTTCCCTTCTAGTTCATTAACTGGTGTTTCTGGTCGGAATAGATAGGCTGCTGGTCTCCTCCATATTTTCCCTTCTATCCCTGGCATCCATGCAAATGCCATGTCAGTGCCATATTGGAATATCTCGCCATCTACTGGCTCCGCCCTAATCGCTGTCTGTCCACAGTATGCTTGCAAAATCTGTCGTGCTGCGAGCATGTTAATCCCTGGAGTAGAGCAAATTATGCCATCCTCTGTAAAGGAGATCGTCATGTTCAACCTGTTCATTATGTCCCTTCCCAGTATATTTACTGGTGAGGCACTATAATACAAGAGTGGAACTGACAGATCATAATCTCCAATAGATAAGGGAACATTATCAGTAAATGGAACCAACCCTTTAGCCCCAGAAAATCCTTGGGTGTTCATGGCTTCGCCTGACATCTTAAATTTACCTTCCCTTATGCAAGACCGGGTTGCCCCGGTGTCAACAAGAAATGATAATTTTTTGTCACCTATCGTTACCTCTATGCGTGGTTCCTCCGCACTATTAGGTGTTACTGACAGGATGGGACACACCAAGGCCGTCTGTGGGCTGGCCTATTGGGGGTACAATGATTGGCCATTCCCTGTGTAAGGGTTGTGTCCCAACACCGTCACCCCACCCAATTGTGTTCGTTCATTTTGGGGTGGTGGTTGTATTAACGCTACTTGTTGTTGTGGCGGTGGCAGGTACTGTGTTATTTGTTGTTGTGGCAGTGAATAGGTTTGTGGCTGTTGTGGTGTTTGTTGTTGTGGGTCGCTCCCTTTTTGTGACGTCTGCTGTTGTTGTATGCCCTGCTGTTCTTGTAATGTCCTAGGTTGTGCTTGTTCATTCCATGCTGGTGTTACTGGCCTGACCCTACATGTACGTGACATGTGTCCTAATAGTCCGCAGCTCCAACACACGGGTGGTTCCCTGTTTTGCCATGGGAAGCTCCCTGTGTTGTCCTGGTATACGGGTTGCCCTGTGGGGTAGTTATTTCTTAGTCCCCCAGCCTGTTGTTGGGTATTATATCCATATCCTCTCCCCCTCATAAACCCTCCTCTCCCTCTGTTATAACTATAATACCCAGTTCCTTGCATTGGGTACCCTCCTCCCATGTTTGGTGCGTGTAATTGCAGAGGCGGCACTTGCTGTATTACACCTTGTGGAGGCGTTATTTGTGCGGGATCTTGTGCAGCCACTACTTGCGTTGGGCTTTGGGCCATTGGTGTGGGCGTAGTTATTAGTGCCCCTTCCATTGTGTATTTAGTAAGTTTTTTCTGTACTAATTTGGCCTCTTCTGTTTTCCTATCCTCTTCCTTTTGTTTCATTTTTCCTTGCCATGTTCTGCAGTGATGTACTATAGTCAGTTGTATTTCTGGCCATGGTTTTGCTTCCATCCCCACTACTTTCTTTAGTTGTTTTTGAACTCCTTCTGGGAGCCCTTGTACTAGTATATGATAAAATATGGCTGGTGTTTTGTCCCATTGTTCTCTAGTTTCCATGCGCCACTTCTCTTGAACATCCTGGATATAATCAACAGGATCCTCATTTTCACCCATTTTACGGGAAGTAATGGCTCCTATGTCTGATGTGTCTGGGTACTGCACTCTCAGTGCCTGCCATAGCGCATGTCTGCAGTTTGCAAATGGTGCCCCATCATGCGATGTGTTCGTTATTGTTACCCCATGGAATCCCGCTCTTTTCCAAATGTCATCCGCTCTATCCCCTAATATTGATATTAACAGGCCCTTCACATCTCCTACTGCTAGTTTCTGTCCTGCGGTGTGTTTTTCCATTTCATATATCCACTTACCCGCACCTCCACTTAGTGATGGGAGCCTACATTTTATATTTTCCTTATCCGTATGTTTCCAAGGTACATACTGTGGTCTAACCCCTCCTCTCTCCAGCAGTGGCATTAAATTCTGTCTTGTGTCACCCTTTACGCTCCATAATGTTGAGTCTTCACACCCCTCCTCTTCCCCCATTTCTTTTACTACTTCAAATTCTTCCTTACTACCTCTGCTCCTACCTCCCTCTTCTTCCTTTCCCCTTTTTTCATCATTTCCTGTGTTCAATATGGGTATGTTTATTTGTCTGTCTTGCCTGCGACTAGGGAGGTCCCTAAGCCGACATGCATAAGGTGTAAGTTCATTCATGAAGGGCGCGAGCTTTATTCTGTGCAGAGAGCGCGCGGTAGTTGAACATGTAGGGCGTGACGTGGGAGGGTGCGATGGTGATGTGGGTGGCGTGGTTTCATTGGTTTGTGTTTCCCCTATTCTTTTCACTTCCTCCTTACTTCTCTCCAGCTCCTCCCATCTTCTACTCATCCAGGGCGAATCTATGTTTGTTCTAGTAAGGTATAGTTTATCTAAGCTTTCCCTTTCACTCTTCCTTCCATCCTTCTCCACTCCTCCTTCCTCCTCACTGCAAAAATCATTCATAAATGGCACCCCCCACTCTGCCTTTTTTCCTTTTATTGTTACTGTTTTTAAGTCTATTAGGTCTCTTTCTCCCTTTCCGTTGTTACCAACTGTTCCCCTTTGTGCTGATGTTGTTGCTACCTCTCTACTTTTATATACATCTCCCCATCTTTCACTCTCCCAACCCCTCTCTTCTCTTCCTCCTTCACTCCTCTCCTCCATTTCCCTACTATTTTCCTCCCTTTTCCTTTTCAACTCCTCCATTACTTCATTGCTCATCTGTTCCAATATCCTTTCATCCTCTTTCTTCCTTTCCCATTTCACCCTTTCTCTTTCTACTATACTCTCTATTACCTTCCCCTCTTCATATTTCTTAGTTGCCTCTGATATTATCCTCCTCCTCCATATTTCCATTTCTTTTTCCTTTTCTTCTTCTTCCTTCTTCTTCTCTCTCAGCACTACTCTTGATACCCTATCTGCTGCTCCTTTTACCCTTTCAGCTTCTCTCTTTTGTTCCTCACTTCGTTCCCTTAATTTTTCCAATTCGTCCTTACCTTCTTTCCTTTTCCTCACTCTCTCTCTTTCCTCCCGCTCAAGTTGTTTGATCAGTTCATTCTGCTCATCCCTTAGTTCTGCTAATCTTTCCTCCAAAATCTCTTCCTTCTGCCGTAGAACCTCCTCTCCCCTCATTTCACTCTCTCTGGCACTATCCTCGTTTGTTCTCCTTACCGCCTCCCTTTCTTCTCCAGTTAGTGAGCCTCGTAATTTCAACAATATCTGTGCAGCTATCCACTCATCGTTTCCTATCTCTACAGTCTGCTCTTCTCTAATCCTCCTGTCCCCCATTGGTATCTTCCCATGAGCCACATATGGTGGAGGGCTGTATGCCGGGTTTGAGTATCCTTCAGCCGCCCTTAACTGTCCTGCTATTTCTCCTAATTCTCTTAAAGGGTACAACCCTCCTCCCTCTGTTTTCACTCCCGGTGTTATGGGTATCCCATTGCTCGGTTCCTTTTTTATGTCGTCTGATTTATCAATCTTTTCTCCTCCCTGTCTTTCGTTCCCCGTATTCTTTGTGCTTTCGCACTCCTTTTCCCCACC
This sequence comes from Ambystoma mexicanum, assembly GCF_040938575.1. Taxonomy (NCBI): domain Eukaryota; kingdom Metazoa; phylum Chordata; class Amphibia; order Caudata; family Ambystomatidae; genus Ambystoma; species Ambystoma mexicanum. The sequence continues at coordinate 199,846,384 of NC_090928.1, read as the reverse complement.
CGTTCCTTCTTTCTTAATCTCCTTTTCTTCCGGTGTTTCCCCCATAGTGAACATTCCATTTGGTCCTGGTCGAGACCCCTGGAACATCCTCCATAAGTTAAACACCTCCACATGGTTTGCCAACTTCTTCCCCTTGTATGTATTGTGCAGATGGTTCAGTAGTGAATGTTGGGCATATGGATCGAAACTACCATTAGGCGGCCATGGTGTTAACATTTTGTTATCTGTCCCCTGGGTCCACTCTATGCTGTACTTAATTAACTTCTCCCTATGTGGTGGCAGTGTGGTGCATATGTGCTGTAGTGGGGTAGTGAGGGTGTTCCCCCACCCTCCCGACCCTCTCCCGTATGACATAAATTCACTCCCCTTGTTACCCTTCCCCTTACTAGCAGTTTACTATATACAACCTTGTACTGCTTACCTCGCCCCGCAAGTGTGGGGACTTTCGACAATCCTTTTGACAAATTATGCAAAAATAATAAATATGATGTTATATTATATTCCTTCCCCTACGGCCCCCTGCGGCCGAAGCGCACGCAGCCCCCTGCGGCTGCGTACCCCTTACGATGATCTTACAGTCGTCCTGTTTCTCCGTTCTCCTCCCCCGTTTACACTTGCCGTGGCCGGCGTTCTCCGTGCGCAGCCACGCCCCTTTCCCCTTTTTTCGATCCACTGGTTTATAGTTTATCTCCGTACCAGCTCCTTTATCATGCTTCTCTTCCCCACCACTCTCAAACCCAAAATTCCTTGTGCTCGCGATATCCTATTAAATCCCTACTGGTGACGTCACCGATTTCTTGGAGCTACTGGTATATTCTTGTTATGTTTTTTAAGTTCAAAATACACTTGCAATCTACCCCGCTAACCCTACAGCTGTCTTCCTGTCTCTCCTGGAACAAGGTAATCTCATCAATAATATAACCGGACTGCGCACGCTGCGTCGCCTCGCGTGTGATACGCCCCTTAACAGGAGGGCTTAACCAGCCAATTATCTTCCGTTTTGGGCAACTATGTAACTAGCTACCGCCCACAGGGAAACGTCATCTACCTATCGAGTTTCTTGCTCGAACAATAGGGAACCTCATCTACTCATTGATCAATAAATGTCAAGTCGTAGGAAACCACACACACCCACCCTCACACTTAGTCGCAATTTAGACCATCAGGGTCTTACGAGCGGCTGCACGTGATGTTTTCGTGCCCCGCCCCCCTCTTTCGCGTAACGTTAGCTGACTGTTACGAGCGGCTGCACGTGATGTTTTCGTGCCCCGCCCCCCTCTTTCGCGTAACGTTAGCCGACTGTTCTCGCACTCGTTTTGCTACCATTCATTCCATTAGCAACACTCAGTTAAACCTTCGCCGCACATCTCTACAATACCTCCCCCCTCCCTTATTTACTTCCTCCCCCTCCCTCACAATTTCGCATTGCTTGTTGTGCGTGTCATGCTCACCAAGTTCTCTCGATGCAGGGCCGCTCGACTGCGTGCACCCTCCAAGCGGCTCGCCACCTCCCCTCGTCTGGACCACGTCTGGACACTCGCCGACCGCGGGCGGGATACTTCTCAACCGGCTCCCGAGGGCCAATATCCGGATTGCGCTGTCCGGTCTTCTCGCGGCTCCGCGATGGTCCTGTAGTCCTCAGAAGGGGGCAACGGCAGAGGGGGCCGCGCCGCCGGGCCTCCTCGCAACGGGAGTGCCTGGAAAAACTAAAAATAAAAGTTGATCTTAAACAGATCTCAGCAGTGCCTCCAACTTGTCGGGGGGAAATTCTGCCGGGGTCGGCCGGGCCGTCCGCAGACCTCCGGGCAGGGAGGCCCCAACTCCTCCCGTATATCCCAGATGAGATAGAGTATGAGACACACACAAGGAGCAAGGCGACTCTGCTGTTTATTTATACAAAACGGCAGGGATTGGGCAAGGAGCGTACGCGTCCGTCCTGACACACACATAATCGTGGGGCTCGCAGGCCCTTTTTACTGCATTATGACGCGCTACTTGCGTCACTTCAGAAAGTTAACAAAAAACCTATCGCCACTCTTATTTGGTTGCTCGAGTGGTAGGGTTAGTATAGTACACATATAGAGAATGATATTAGTGGACAAGGTGTAGTCAGGTGGTATATCTGGGTTGTCCCTATAATTGGATACATAAGAATTGTTACATGAAGGCTCCTGAGGATTGGCTAATGTTACTGACGTCTGAGATAAGAGCCCCATGTTCTGATTGGTGCATCCGTGAGCTCCCCAGCCTGGGACCACCGTTGTTCCCAGCTCTCGGTGTACCTGTGTTTGCAACAATGTTTCAATATGGGTACGTGCAGACAATGTGAGGATTTATTCATAGGTGGAAGGCTGACCGCTCCCACTGTAGCAGGTGTCCATTGAGCCTTTCAAGTGTCTCGGCCTGTGTCTCGTAGTGAGGGACCCAGACGCCTTTTCTCTCCTGGGTTTTGGCATCTCGTCAGATTCGGCTTGGTCACGTGAGGCGGGACCGTGTTTGAGGCAGAATTCTGCACAATTAATATTGCTTTTCCACTGTGTGTCTGGTTTAATTTGTAGATATGACTTTAACGTTGGTACGCGGAGTGCGAGGTTGCAACATCGTGCCTTTGATGATTTGTTCTTGGATGTGGGCTTGCAACATTGCGACCTTGGCTGGTTGCTCCATCGGGTTCTTTCTGCAGGATCAGCAACCTGACTCTTGCTTTGTTAATGTCCACGGGAGCTCTTGTTTGAGGCCTACTCGGGCCTGGTGCTTAAGTAGTCTGTTTGGTGCATAGGTGCTTTAGATTATAGTAGCATACATTTCCATGACCAGTATCGTGTTTCCATTATACCTCTCATGGTGGTAACGGGTTTCAAGGGAAGCGTGAGCAAGCGTTATAGATGAGTTCATGATGCATCTTGCGTTTCTGCATTCTGAAAGCCTATGTAAAAATAATAAAGATGCACGTCCGTGAATATGCCTGTCGCCTACGTCAGAGCACTGAGTATGTTCTTCGTGTAGATTGGTGTGGAAATGTTAAGTGTGTATACTTGTACAGATGTGCTTCCCGTTGTCTAGGTCGTCATGGCATCTCTAACGACGTGTGGTTTTTAGTCTAGCTGATCCGAGCCGCAGGTGTCGGCATGGCCAGTGCGGGCTGTTGGGCAGGCAGGTGGACACATCCGTATGTTCCTGTACCAGGGTACCTGGTCGTCTGGTAAATGGACAAACTCTTCTCGCGGCAGGTGTCTGGGCCGTGACCCTCTAGGCCAAGCGCGAGAGGTGAAGGACGGGAGCCTGTTCTTCCATTCTCCCACTTCATTTCAATGGTGCGAAAGTCACCCGCAATATTCCACATAAATTGAGACAGTTTGTCTACAGCAATGCAACACTAACTGCGTGCTATTAGCTCACTAAATATTGCATTCATAATGCGCACAAATATCTATATGTAGAAAGGTCAATCTGAATAACTATTCGAGAGGATTGTGTCCTCCGATGTATTCCATATCTATGACTGGTAATGTCTACAGCTGTGCTGCTTCGGAAAATTTTCAGCAGAGGGCGTCAATAGCGTTGATCCCATGCCCCTCGAGGGTCGACGTCACCGGATGTTATATATAGGGTGCACGGCGCCTGTAGGCTCAGTTCCTTTTTTTCTGCAAACGTGTTTGGTTTGGAATCTTGGCATGCTTGATTCTTCTCTTCGAACAATGTCTTTGTCTTCCTCTACTACCCCGAGGCCGGGCTTTAAGAAGTGTTGGGGCTGCGGGTCTAAAATGTCCATCACGGATCTGCACGACATCTGCCTCTGGTGCCTCGGCGAAAGCCACGCCACCGATGACTGCGAGGAATGCCAGTCCCTGACGTCTAAGGCCTTGCGGGAGCATAAGGGGAAATTGAAGGTAGGTAGGGGGTCCAAATCCCGTAAATCGAAGTCCGCTGGGCTTTTGACCGATGACTCAAGGGGCGACTCTCCGGGTCAGTGAAAATCCAGGGGGTCTCGGTCTAGGAGTGGTTTCCGCCATACCTCTGCCTCGAGGAATTCTAGGAAGCACCGGCACCAGTCGCCGTCCCCGTCCTCGTCGGAAGAGGACTCCGCTAGACTTGTCCCACCAAGTCTTTGTCGCCTGCCGAATGGGATTCATTCCGCCAGCAGATGTTAGCGATTTTTCAGTCGCAAGACACAGGTCTGTCCGTGCCTTCGAAGGAAGCCGGCAAGGAACGAGCTCGGTCCACCACTCGTACGCCTTCGGGCATGGGAGGTCGGAGTGATCATCTGGAGCCGTCGCGGATCCCGATCGGACAAGGGAGATCGCCATAGCCGTGCCAGGTCCAGTCCCGGTCCTCAACTCCATTGAGACTGTCGAAACCTGTGAAGCCTTCGAAGAAGGCATCAGGGCCGTGTTGGTCAGGTTCCCCTCTCGGGGCTCTGCCCTCGAAGAAGCCGTTGATGCCGTCGACGCCGATTCCCTCGACGCCATTTGTGGAGGATTTGCCGGAGGTGCCCTTGAGGGCTGTGGAACCTCAGAGGAAGGCTCTCAGTAAGTCTGTGAGGCCTGTTTCTGAGCCCAGGTCTGTTCCTCCTCCTAGATTGGATTTTTTCCAACCTTTGCAAGAATTTTCAGAGGTTGATGAACTGTCTGATCAGGAGTTGGGCTTTCCTGTGCATCCTGACGTACCTGATGACCTTTTGTCTGGGCATAGTCAGATGGAGGAACTCAATCAGTCATTCGATGACGCCAGTGGCCTCGACACCTCTCTGGAGGTGGTGTTTGGACTGCCTGAATCAGGGGCGCATGCTGAGCCTTCCTATCGGCGTCTCATGTCGAGGGTGACTGAGTACTTGGGGTGGTCGGCCCTCCCAGTGGAGTTTGATCAGGATGACTTGACTGATATCCTGGATCAGGGTCCGTCTACTGACCCATTGTTGCTGTTTCACATGGCTTTGCAGAAGAGGCGGCGGCGGCTTGGACTGCTCCAGAGAGTCTGTCAGCAGTTAACGGGTAATTCCTGAAAAAATACCGCCTATCCAGTAGTGACCCCTGCTACTTATCGTCGCACCCTACTCCGGAGAGTTTGGTGGTGCAGGTGACTACGGCCTCCTCGAAGCAGGCTGCGTACCCTACCGCCCCTCCTGATAGGGACGACAAGCGCTTTGATGGGTGGGCAAGGAAGGTATTTTCTGCTGGGAGTATGGCGTTGAAGTTGGCCAACTCCACTTGTGCCTTGGCAAAGTTTACACACACTCTGTGGAACTGTGCGTCTTTGGCAGCTGAGCATATTCCCGAGGGGCACGAAAGGGATGGATGTCTGGCCCTTGTGCAAGACGGTCAGCAAGGCTGACGAGAGCCTTGAGAAGTTGCAGACCTCCAAAGCTGCAGCAAAGTATTTGAGCGCTGCAGTATGGCAACCTCCGTCTTTTCGTCCTAGGGGGCAGCAGTGGAGGGGAGGTTCCTTTCAATACTACTCCTCGTTTGGTAGATCAAGAATGCCTGCCAAAGAGGTCAGCGAGTACCTGTGGTGGTCAGGGAAATCATGGTGCCAAAGCCGCTCGGGCAGTTGCCTCTTTGCCATCAGGCACTGCCGCAGCCGCTTCATCTGTCATGAGGCCATGACCCATGGTTCGCCGGCAAGCTAGCATGACATCTCGGAAAATGGTGTGCCATTACTTCAGATGTGTGGGTTCTGGATACCATAGCCCATGGCTATTGCCTTCCCTTCCTTCAGCGGCCTCACGACAATCCACCGGGGAAGCTCTCTTTGAAGCATCTGGATCCGCTCCTTGCGCAGGAAATCCTATCCCTGCTGGAGAAAGGCGCCATAGAACTGGTGCCTGTGGTGGAGAGTAACCAGGGATGGTATGCCCCCTTTTATTTTGATTCCCAAGAAAGACGGAGGGTTGAGACCCATCATGGACTTGCGTTGGTTGAACAAACTTCTCAGGAAGGACAAGTTCAAGATGGTTATTCTTTCCCAGGTCCTCCATGCCCTTCAACTTCAGGATTGGTTGGTGTCTCTCGACCTCAAGGATGCGTACTTTCATGTGCCGATTCATCACAAGCACAGGAAGTACCTGAGGTTTGCGGCTGGCGACTCACTTTCAGTTTCGGGTCCTGCCATTCGGTTTGACCCCGCCCGAGGGTCTTCACCAAGCTCATGGTGGAGGTGGCAGCGTACCTCAGGCGAGGGGGGGGATTCACATCTACCCCTACCTGGACGACTGGCTGATCCGAGCAAGTGTTGGATCATCTCGGTCTCACCTGCCGCACCCTTCACAGGCTGGGCTTCTCCCTGAATTTCAAAAAGTCGCATTTGACACCTTCCCAACGGCTCCAGTACATCGGGCTGTGCTGGACACGTCCCTGGGGAAGTGTTCGCCTCCACAGGTCAGGGCTCATCACATTGTGCAGATGGTGGACAAGTTTCAAGATGCCCAGTGTCTCCCAGCTTTCGACTTCCTAAGGTTGCTGGGCCTCATGGCATCCTGTATCTTTCTGGTGCCGGAAGCCAGACTGCAGATGAGATCTCTGCAATGGGCTTCAAACCAGTTCTCGGGCAAGATGTCGGATCCCGTTCAGATTCCAATCTCGGTCACACAGGATCTTCTCTGGTGGGCCGACGAAAGGAACCTACTGAAGGGGAAACCGTTTTGGCACCCATGGCAGGAGATGACGATTATGATGGATGCTTCCCTCACAGGATGGGGTGCTCAGCAGTCGTTGGTCTCTGTGGAGTCCAGACTCCACATCAACCTGTTAGAGCTGAGAGCCATCAGGCTTGCCCTGAAGGCTTTTCTGCCGACTATACGAGGGAAAAGTGTTCTGATCATGATGGACAACACAGTGGCCTTGCATTACCTCAACAGAAAAGGGGGGCAGGGTCTCTCCGTTGTGCAGGGAGGCGATGCAGCTCTGGTTCTGGGCCATCAAACAAGGTCTTTCGATCTTGGCAGTTCATCTGGCCGGAGACAAACGCAGCGGCGGACGCTCTGAGCAGGCAGAGGCAGTCTCTCACGAGTGGGAGTTGGCTCAGGAAGTCCTTCTGGAGATGTGAGCCCCGCAAGTGGATCTCTTCGCCACCAGTGTCAACCGGAAGTGCAGAAGATTCTGCTCAAGGGAATTTCCTCCGAGAGGAGCCTTAGGAGACGTGTTCGTGGTGGATTGGTCATTCCCGCTGCTGTACGCGTTTCTTCAAGTCCCCGTCATTCCTCAAGGGTTGCGGAGGTTCGGGACCCACATGACCATGTGGCTCTAGATTGGGCCAGGAGAGCGTGGTACCCGGACCTTCTAGAATTGTCCATCTGCCCTCCACGACGTCTTCCTTAGCGAGAGTTGTCCTTTGGGTGCAGGCTTCTTTTCTACCGAAGGTGGTGTCTGATTTTCATTTAAGCCAGAAGGTAGTTCTTCTGACGTTTTATCCTCCTCCGCATCCTGGCAAGGATGAGGAGAGGCTCCATGGGTTGGATTCTAGGAGAGTTCTGAGCTTGTACATTTCACAGATGTCCCGGGTCAGAGAGGACGATCAGCTCTTTGGTTATGCTGGACACCGGTTGGACCAGGCTGTTACCAAACCGACCTTGTCCAGGTGGATTATCCTCACTATTACTGAGTGTTACCTTTTGGCAGGTAAGGACCCTCTGGTAGGATTACATGCTCACTCTACTAGGGGCGTGGCTACCTCCACTGCCCTTCAGCGGGGTGTTCCTATTCAGAATATTTGTGAAGCAGCCACATGGGCTTCTTTACATACTTTTGTCAAGCATTACACCCTGGATTCAATCCACGGGCAGGATTTGGCCTTTGGTAAGGCGGTTCTTTATTCCGCCATTTGATTGGGCATTCTAAATTTCTAAATTCTTTTTCCACCTCCATAGTTTGGTACTGCTTTGGGAGTCTGTCATAGATATGGAATACGTTGGAGGACACAATCCCATCGAAGAACAAGTTACTTACCAAATCTGGTAACGTTCTTTCGATGGGATGTTCCTCCGACGTATTCCACATCGTCCTCCCAACTTGCCCCCCTGGAGAATTTCCTATGCGATTGCAGTTTACGTTTCCAAAAGGCTATCTGCAGTCAGACTGGCAGAAGATTGGTGCCACACGTTCTGGGAAAAAACTACAACTGAGGCTACGGGTGTCGTGCGTCCTATATATAACATCCGGTGATGTCGTCCCTCGATGGAGGCCCTTGAGGGACATGGTATCGACCCAGGACGCCCTCTGCCGAAAATTTTCCGAAGCAGCACAGCTGTGGACAATACCTGTCAGACATATGAAATACGTCGGAGAAACATCCCATCGAAAGAACGTTACCAGATATGGTAAGTAACTTGTTCTTCTAGACCAAAGAATAAAGGTCCTCTCAATATAAACCTACAAATTGTCATTGTTTATCAAATAAAACACAAAACTATTTTTGGAAAAGATTTTACAGTATAAATCGCCTCGTTTTCTCTGAAACCACTGACAAGTGTTGGACATCAGAGGAAACTGCTGACTTTATTTTTAGGGCTGAATCAACTCTAAAATATTGCACTCTATTGGTGTCTAGCTTAGACTTAGATACAAAAATGTTTTGCAGGACTGACTTGGTTACACAAAGTCTTGGGTTCATGATAGAAGAATTTATTGTGGGGTGCAAAATATCTTGATGCGTTAAAGTCTATGCTTGATATTATAAAATTGAAATAGAAGCAAGTTAACCTTCATTTCATTAGCAGTCTAGGCCGAATCCGTTCTTTTCTGTGCAATGTTGTTGGGTGGGGGGAATTATGTTGGTTATTTACATTGTCATTTTCTAGGGAATGAAAGGGGAAAAAGAAACACCTTCTTATTCCACTTTGAGGAGTAGAAAACTTGCTTATGTAAGCTATGGTTTTGACAGGTCAAGAAGTTTGTCAATCTCAAATCTGTGAGTCGGGGTGCGTACCATGCTAATAAACACTGATCTCATTTGTTCCTGTGAAAACGCAGGAAAATTTTACGAGGCAAATATGTCCTTATGGATTTTAGAACATTCTATTTGAAATATATTTAAATAAAATTTCATTTCCAGGCTGTTTGCCCTTTTAGTGACTTGTAAACAGGGTTTTCCCAAAATACTTAAAATTGTTATCTGGGAATTCATTTTTGCGATCTTTATTTAAATGCACTATGGTTATTGTACTCGCTTTTGGTTTGTCTTTTAAAGGCCCCCAGGGCAGGTAAGGACATCAACAGCTCAAGGCAACTCCGCCAGTCTGTTCCTTGCTCCTAAATCCCTCTCAATCAATCGCATTCTGTCTTGCGAAAGGATTTTACATTCAGCTCCCCCTGGAAAAGGTCTACTTAAGGAAGTTTGTTTGATCAACTACATTCAGATGGAACCCCATTAGCTTTTCTCCTGTTGGACAGGCTCTCTTCCTTTTCTGCTTTCCCAAAAACCCTCCACCATTCATATGTGTTTAACATTAAATACCCAACAAACTGCACAATGCAGCATCAGTAGATGCAGCAATTTTCGATTGGCCCAAGCCTGTTATAGTTTTTTTTCATTTACTTGCATTGACAAGAATCTTCCTCTTTGCTTTGATTGGTCCAGCATATTTTAGCATGTCATTAGGGGATATAATTAACTGTATTCTAGTTCTCCCCTCAGGATTTATGATCAAATTGGATTGAACTAGGTCACCCCCTTGCAATCTCTTGTATGAACCTGCGTCATTAATGAGACCTATATATTCCGAATCGCAAGAATACTGTAGGTTTTTTTAACAGAACAATGGGTTACAAAATTGGAAACAACGAGAATCTATTTTAATATTGGTCCTTTTTTAAATGCATTTCGTTTCTAAGGCTGCACATTACATGAATGGCTGGGGTCTTGATATTTACAGGAAACATCTGCTGATTCAGATGTTCTGTGAAACAAAGTAATCCTTTTAGTAAGCTTAATGGACACATGCACCAAGAGGGCTTATTGGTCTGCCACTCAAGATGCAAAGTTTGTGTAGATCCCTGTTCCTCTGTTGCAATTACTAGCTGCCCATGAATCCATCTGTGTCATTCTAGGGAGGCCACCCAGCTGAGCTTAGACAAATAGGTATGACAGTCTGTATTTGGAAAGCAACCACAAAAGTGATGGGTGGAAGGTTTTGAATGAATCTGACCAACCTAAACCTTCCACACCGTTTTTTAGCCCGGCTACGCCATCGCAAAATGGGTCCAGACATATGCAAATCAGTCAGGTACTGCCATCAATGGAGGCAGCCCAGCCTGAGCTGCTAGCCCAGGTCCCCTCTGCACAGAAACACAAGTAATCGCAGACCTGTTTCGGCCTTGTTGGGCCTCCTCAGTGAGGTGCAGCTTGGTTCCCCATGGCGCAGTGAGCAAGGGACCACCGCCTGGGCATACCCTCTCTCACATAGTGAGATAAACTATAACCACAAAAGTGGTGGGTGGAAAGTTTTGAATGAATTTGAATCACTGGCATTGCTCTGGGCAACCTTCCACACCACTGATTTTTCGCCTGTCTGCGCCATCGCAAAAGGGGTCCAGCCATATGCAAATAAGTCAGGTACTGCCACCAATGGTGGCAGCCCAGCCCGAACTGCTAGGCCAGGTACCCTCTGCACAGAAACACAAGCAACCCCAGACATGTTTCGGCCTTGTATGTCCTCCTCAGTGAGGTCCAGCTCGGGAATGTATTCAGTTTAAGTTCACCATTTTGAGGTTACATGTAAAAGGAAAAAAATATTTTTGTGTAATAAAGTGTAGGCCTGTCAACCAATCTAACTCCATCTTTGTAACTTGGGATACAATTTCTGTCTATTATCCCCTTGCATAATAAAATATTATGAAGAAATCTGCATGTTTTTCAGGCAAAATGGCTGTATGACCACAAACTCTTTTGCATTAGCGAATGTCATTATTTGAAAAGCAACCTTATTCCTGTTGTTTACTCTTAGCTAACATGGTATACAGATACTTCATTCAAAATACACCTGGTTTAATGAAACACATATATTAAAATAGTTGTTACAATACTCTATTCACCTCTCCATTAGTTTGTGATTGCCACAGAAAAGGTGGTGCTTTGTCCAATTGATATACAAATTACTATATCCATAGAAGCAACCTGAACAGAAATGTCCATTATGATCTCTTGTGGGGCACACCCTCATAAATGCATCCTTGTAAAATGTAACGAATAGCTTTGTTTGAAGATCACCCATAAATAGTAAGTTAAAACATGGTTGTTATAAAGTAAACTCTCAAACATTCCCATTAAACATACTTTTACTTGCTAATAAGCTTATTCTTGTAAGGCTTCTGGAAATTAGGTTTAATTTGTAGCACATCTCTTATCACTGTTCTTACTCTGTGCACATTCCATTGCATATTTCCCTACCATAATGGTCACCATAACCATGCCTTCAGTTTCTTAGTGTAGTTTAATTCATTTAATGTCACCATCATATGCCAATGTGATTACCGTTCTTCTTGAAGCAATATTCAATCGCACAAGCCTTGGATATTGCGAAGCATGGGCAAGTTAGAACAGAAGGAAATCAAAAACTGGGAGACCAAGGGCGAAGTTGTGTTGTCCTGCCTCTTTATTTTTGCAGACAGCGCAGCATGCTGTCTCTAATAGGACAAAAACCAAGGTAGAAAATGGACAAACACAGCTTACTGGTCCTCCATGACCAGTGGAATTACTATCCCTCTCAGTTGTAAGACTAAAATAATAACACCTTTTGTACCCGACCATCTGAAGTCTGACTTTAGGAAATCAGGTAGCCATCTTAGGAATGAGATTCCACAAACGGGACAGCAACATCGGGTCGCCACAAAAACCACTTTGAAACTAAATTGACATCTGTGGAAATGTGTAGTTTTTTTGGAATGAACACTGTTGACCCTATTGATCGATGTGGACACTGTTGAACTCGCAAACCAAAGAGTTCCTGCTGACCCGCCCCCTTCCAGAATGGAATGAGGCATAGCAATAGCTCACCTGTAGACATGAATTTTGCAGTGCTATTTGCCTGACATGGATATGGATGAGTCAATTAATTGCCCCCCATAAAGAGAGCAGAAGCGGAATGAAAATCTTGTGCCAGGCACCAGCAATGCCAATGCGCCACACGCACTGATAAGTTTATCATGGCTCTTGCCCATGAGTTGTGAAAGTGGATATTTCAGTCCACCGCAAAGCCCGATGTGGACCACTGCCCCTAAAAATATTCAAAGCCACGTGGGGAAGGTGGCCCTGCAGGAAAGGAGAATGGAGAATCCCATGGATTGCGGACAACTAACAGTCGGAATGGCAACACAGAGGCTATCGCAAGTTCCAGCACAGATGGTAACCTGAGCCTGCCAAATGACCACAAATCTGCTGGCACATGAAAGTGAACTAAGTTAATTGGTGAAACGAGACGTAAAGAGCTGACTAGTTCCAAATGAACTAATCAACTGGGGGAACATCCTGGTCCGAGCACCAACTAAAGAAAGTAGGAAGCTAACAAATTGTTTGCAAATGTAAAGGTCTGCACCAAAGGGGCCCTATGAAGCCTCTCCTGCTTAGAAGACATCCTATTAACACACTAATTGGGATGGTCACGGCAGTTGAGGAAGGGATAGTCTACATTCTTAATCTTCTGACCTGAAAGGTATTGTGCACAAATGATCTTTTACAAGGCAATTAATTTATAGAGACCAAAACATCAGCCACATGCTCCAAGCGAGGGCATTGACGCAATGGACCATTGAGGATCGTTAACCCAAAAACCTATCTAGTCGAGTTCCTCTGAGCAAAGAAAGCTGCCAACAGTGTATGTGAAGGGCCATCTTTGCCTGATCGCAAAGGACTTTGGCTAGTCTGCAAGGAGATCCAAACCTCTTTTAATACAGACACGCCCACTGGAGGAAAGACCCTTTGAGATGCTTGGGGCTCTAGTAATGGTGCAGCCCATGGAACACGCAATGAATGGTAGAAGACAATAATCCCAAGTGGTGTAACTGGCCTCAGAGCAAGACTCAGTGGGGCTCCAAACACATCTGCAGCTTCCCTTGGATCAGATGGCCTTTGAAGGACAGCTTTTCTTTCATGTAAACATCCCCTAGAATCCTCCAGAATTCACTGAGAAGTATGTAGTTGGCAGCTTTTTGCATGCAAGCTGTTGGAACCCCTGACTCTTCAAAGGTGACACGGGTGATGATGATTGAGATGAAGTACTTTTGTCCGCCAGATTGTTCTGTAAACGAGGATTGGAAGGTTGGAATGTCTGGACATCCTCTTGCCTGATGTTCCTCAGTCAGGACTAGAGTTTTAGAAGGATCCTTGTCAAATAGGGGTCTAAGGTTTCTGGCACCCCCTTATGGTGAGAAGTTTGGTTGATGATCCATATTTGTTTGTCACAAGTTAAATGACTGATGTATGCTTATTTTGCTCTTATTATGACCAACTGGTGGATAATTGGTATGTATGTATGTATGTATGTATGTATGTATGTATGTATGTCTGTGTAGTGTGATTGTGTCAGATGTTGATGAGATGTGATATGCCTAAATTGTCCTAAAGCTGTGATTACATTGATTTATGGTTGAGAGTTTTGTAATTTTGTGCATGAGAACTTATTGGAGTAAGGCTAAATAACATTTGATAAATTAGTGAATTTGTTGCAATCTACTAAATATTTGATCCTGCTGCCCTTTTTAATATTGTTGTTGTTCTGGATTATTAGTGGTGAATTGCTTTACTTGTATAATGTCCTGGGTTTAATTACCAAGTAAGAGAACTGTAATACTTAGAAATTGAATAGCATGTTGCTGTTCGTGGTTAGTCTCGCATCAGTTGAGAGGGAACACTCAGTGTCTTATGAGCAAATCTCCTATTGATCCTCAATTGATGGTAGTTTTCAAGTGAGATTGGGGTGAATATTAATTTGCATTTGGTCAAATGGAAAGACGCCTGATCTGTAGAGGTCTCGTTTGGTTTCTGCTAATCAGAAGCCTGGCTAGGTTTTACATCGACTTTTATTTAAATGTACTTTTTCTTTTTTGACATCTGCAGTAGTTGCTTATTGATGACCTTTCAGAGTAATGAAACCAGCAGTCTTGACAGTGATGTTGGGCAAGCTCTTATTTGACATCTACTTATTTTGCCTTATCCTTGCGGGTAAATCGGGCCCAACCAACACTTTGGGAAGGCTACTTGTTTGTGTCTTGGAATATTGATAGAAGTTGTGAAGTGAGACGCACAGCAGTTCATTTGTCATACGTGTGGGCTATGGTCCGTTGATGAGCATGCAGCCCCCTCCAAGTTATTTATTTTTCTATATTTGTATATGATTGCGCTCGTTACAATGCAGTACATGGCATTATCGAGCAGCACAGAGCTACTGAGTTCACATGTTGGGTACTCTAATGGAGCTCTCAGTATCCCTCTTAATGCATAAGCAGGTTGTCCAGTTTATTTTTCTTTGCATTCTGGGACTTGTAATCCGAGATTTAAAATGGGAGTAACAAAACTACACCCTCCAAAATGCAAACCTATCATACTGCACTGGGGGGGGGGGGGTACTCGTGCATTTCATGGAGCTCTCTGCTGCAGCCATAGGACCTCCAAATAGGTTTAAAAATAACGTGAGCTATATGGTCCTTGCAGAAGTGTCATGGGAAACGGGAAGAAATGTGCTTCAAATAAAAGGAAACCAGTGTACTTGAATGTTTCTTGTATTCCGTGACACCTTAAGTCAAATTCGTGACAACATGCACATACACAATTAGCTTTAACAAAGGAGTCCTTAAAATACATGTAATATCGACGACACTCACTTTCTGTAAAAATCAAAAAGGGTTCACTTCCAGGATAAGATATGGTTGATTAAAATGGTGCCATCTATACTATAGACAGCTCGTCAAATTCGGGTTCACTTTCAGTTTGACCTCCCGGGCCTTTTTCAGAAGTCCGTGTAAAATAGAAATGTGGTGTTCCAAGCCTCAACAGCACATTTCTTAACTGCACCATATTCTGACAGGGAAAGAATGTGCTGCATGGGCATGAAAGCCTATGCTCCTGCAGGACCCTGATTTACGGCTTGACAAAAGCCCTAGCAACCATGAGGAATGTATGGCAGCCACATGGCGGGGATTCTCCTCCCAGTAGCACTGTTTCAGCCTGTCAATAAAAGGGGGTGCTGCTAAACTCCACTGCACACCTTTCCCCTTTATAAACATGCTATTTCTTAGACTGCAGCGCCACTTTTCTAGTTTAATTAAAGTTTAAGAAAACGTGTTTAAATTAGAAAAGTGGCCATCTTTAAAGAAATGCTCGTGAAGCCACTGCAGTACACGTTTCCCTTGTAAAAAGATGTTTTCCAGCTTTTGCTGATGTAATCTACAACATCTCCCCTCCAATACTTCCACCCACTTCAGAATGGTGTTGCTGGAAACTGGGCGAGAGAATGTCCTATTTCCGCACGACTTTTAACACCGAATCAGGCCCTCGGAGTTTGGCCTGCACACCACCGAGCTTTCGCAAACCTAGTTCATCTTGAAATGAATAACACGTTAGCGCACTGCCCATCAGGGGACACGGCTGGTGTTCCCCGTTGCATTTGTTAGCTTTCACACCAATTGAATCTTTCAAAAAAGTAGAGCGTCTTGCAGGTTTTAGCAGCCCTGCCCTCACAATATTGCAACGATCAACATCACTGCGCAGCAGGGGGGGTGAGAGGCGCAGAGAAAAACACATAATGGCCGGCATGCGAGAGCAGAAGCGTGATTGCGTGTTGACTGACTTTCACGGGCGCAAAGTGGATGTAAACGTCGGTCACGTAAGGTCACCGTGATAGGCAAGCCAATCCACCGTGCCTTGTTTTGTTTAACATTGCAGGGCTTGCTCGCGCTGCGTGCTTTATAAGCGACTGGGCCTTCAAAAGAACACACCAGGAGAGCGAAAAAAATCTTACAGCAAGCAATGTGTAAAATCTCTGGCAGCCTTCCAAAGGAGATCTGAAGTGTTTATGCGGGTGTGGGGAGCGGAGAGGGGGTGCAGGCCGTTCGCCCTTCGGAAGCGCTGCTGTTCACGTGGGCATGCATTTATTGTATGTTTCAGCTCAAAAGCAGGGCACGTGTTTAATGTGCGCCGCCTGAGTGCTTATTACTTGCTTTAGTTCAAACTCCTGGTTTCTAATGTAATAACCTCAACATGTCTTTTCAATTACAGAGCCTCTGCCATGACCTCCCCTCCCTAAAGGAGTACGTTTGTGGGAAATTAGCAAACCGGAAGGATGCAAGTGTGAGTACTGAAACTTCAACTGTGGATCATAATTCTGCACAGCGATGTTTGGCAGTGAGTGACTTAAGCGGCTGTCTCCGTCGAGTTATTTAAAATCTAATATAGTACAAATATGCTCTCTTTAGATTGCACATGTTTTGCTGCAGGACTTAATAACTATGGTGCGTGAATTACTTATACATTCTCCCCGCTTGGATAAACATGTTTTCACTTGGTTCTGGGCCCAACTGCTGCTTTTTGATTACTTGGGTTTCTGTTTGTGTCTTGGGATATCGATTGAAATTGTGAGGTGTGACGCACAGCAGTTAATTTGTCATACGTGTGCGCTATGGTCCATTGATGAGAATGCAGGCCTCTCGAAGTTATTTATATGTATATGCTCTCGTTACAAGGCAGTAAGTACATGGCATTATCAAACAGCACAGAGCTACTGAGTTCACATGTTGGGTCCTTGTAATGGAGCTCTCGGGTATCCCTCTTGCGTGCGTAAGCAGGTTGTCTAGTTGTTTGTTTTTCGTTGCATTCTGGGACTTGTAATCTTGGATTTAAAATGGGAGTAACAAAACTAAACCTCCCAAAATGAAAACCTATCAAGCTGGACTGGGGTGACCTACTCGAGCGTTTCATGGAGAGCTCTGCTGCCGCCGCCGCCATAGGACCTCTGCTGGTTTTTGATTACTTGGATTTCTGTGCATGTGCTATTCTGCAGATTTGATGAGCTGAGATCTGCTCTTTGCTTGGCTGGTGGGGGACATTGCCTCAATAAATGTCTGTCTTTAGATTGTTGGCTGGAGGTTTAGGGTTGCCGTAGCTAAATGTTTGCAACTTTAAGCCTGTGATAGTAAGAGCTTGGCACCCTGCTCCTAGATATATAGTCTGGGCTTTGTGTTTGATTGGCTGGAGTGCTTCGGTACAGACAGCTGCTGGGGCAAGTGTCTGCTGCAATGAGCTGCCTATGTGCACGATAACAAGACTTCTTAATGCAATGCGAACGCTGTGGGGAAATAACCTTTCTCGCATTGCTTGACTTGCATGCTCCTTTGCTGCCTTTTGTTAACCCTTAGTTCATGTAACCGTAACCACAATGTGGTCGGGGAGTGGCATGAGTAGAAAGAAAAGTGAAGTGACGTTTGGGACACTCCCAATTTACCACAGAGGGGAATCCCAAGTACTTCAGCCATATAAACTGGGAATCGTCTGCCAGTTCTATAGGAATAATTTCTACTGTGAATGTTACTTTTCTCTATTATGGCTGTGTTTTTAAGGTCTGTGATCAGAACTTCGGTTTTAGGTTGAGGTTTCGATTTCCATTGTCCAAGAAACACTATTTGAATCCTTTTCCTCATCGTTGAAGAGTTAATTTGAAGCACTCAAAAGTAGAGCTACTCAGTAATATATTATCTAGATAGGTGGCGGACCTGTGATCAGTTGTCTCCTGTATTAGTATTTCAATGATTCGCCATATAGTGTTTATATTTAACAACCAGCTGGCACATTTTACTTTGACAACCCCTAACCACATGATTACAGAGACATACTGAACCTATTCTTTCTATGCTCTTTAACATGCTTGTTTCACAGATCTCCGAATGGTCAACTGTCTGTGTAGCCAGTCCTAGTGATTCAGTTACTGATCTAAATGAATATCACAGGTCATTTTGCGAGTGCTCCCATGACCCCAAAGCATGCAACTTTAATGCATGATGTCCAGGATCTGTTAAAAGCCTGCACAAATAGCATTCTTTACATGACTACTCAAACTCTGAATCAGGTTGATGTTCAAACTGAAGGGCAGACTCGATCTTGGGTTGTGGGCCCTGCTCGTGGTATACTGAGGTTTTCGTTTGTTACTGTGTATTGTGGCTATGATACCAAATACCACCTACCTGGTCCTTAATCCTGAAAGGGGCTTGAAGGATAATTTAGTTGTTGATCAATTACTTTCCCATGTGATGGAAACAATTCGTCATATCCACTACTCCTCCTATTAAAGTATTCTGAGTGCTCTGAAAAACCTTTTTTGGGGCTGTTCCTTTGATTATATGGAACTGTGGATGATAAATAGAAAATTTCTAAGCGTGTTAGTGGTTTATGACGTGTCACAGGATCTTTGGTAGGCAGACTAAGGCCTGCTGTTTTTGCCTTGGATGCACCCAAAGAATTGTCCTATTTGAGTACCTGGGGAAAAGTGTGCTGCCATGATTCATTTACACCTAGCATACGCGGTCCACATTGCAGCTTTCTATTTGCTTACTCATCTAAAACAGTGTTTCAGTTACTATCTCAATATACTTAGAAACATGTCTATTCAGGATTTCAATGTTGAAGTGAATCTTAGATTCTACTGGAAAGTTTATGGCTCAAATCGTCACTTAAAATGATCGCCATGGCAAACGCACTTAGACCTGTGGCCAGTGATGTGAGCCGAGCTTTTGGATTTGGACTACATTGGATGACCCCCCCCCCCCCCCCGATCAATATAATCTGTTCCCATGATGTTATGTTAAATGTCTGAAGTGGCGCTAGCTTCTCTTTCCGCTTACAAAAGTCTTTTTGCATAAAGCAAATCAGCAACCTCTCATTCTATTTCCAGGATACAATTCCCATTTACAATTTTCGTTTACACCAATGGTGCTCCCAATTAACAGTTAAGATGTAGTATTGCTTTTTTTGATATCGACCACGATTTATTTCCTTGGTTCTGGACGAACAAATGATGACGTGAACAGACTCATTTAGGGGAAGTTTCCTCATTTAAGCCTATTGCAAAGGGTGTGGCACAGTGGAACTCCTTTTGTTCACATGGGCATACCATTAAGGCGCACAAGTGATCCTTTGAGCTTTGCGAGAAAAGCTATACCCATGCAGTTCCTCCTGCCCCATTGCCTTTCCTACTTCAGGAGATGGGATATCTTGTGGAACTGGAAGCCCGGAAGACCCCTCCAAATTGGGAAGGAATGAGTATTAGTTTTGCTATCCCTTCAATCGTTTGAAAAACTAAAACCTGAGATCATTAACGATAATAAAACATCTAAAGAAATTTGATGAAAGAAACATTAAAGATGATCACTGTGTGCCAGACCTTTTCTAGCTGTAAGAAAGGATACTGTAGATTGCTTTCAGTGTGAAGGCTGTTTCCGCGTACTTGTATGGTCTTACGCAATATAGGATTGTAGTTTATAAATGATGCTCTTTGGTCTGAACATGATTCCAAGAAGATTTGTAAACTGCTTGGCAGAGTAAGCTCTTCACTACAGAAGACTGGATGCCCAAATCTTCCTTTATTTCAAGATAACAATCTTTCCATTCCCATGCCTTTTTGAAATTGAGCTACTGCAGACCTGGGTTCCTTCAACCCCGATGCTCAGATAAATGTGACCACCAGACGTGCAAAATATTTGTCTTGGCATGGATAGTCCACGTGTGTTAATCCGCATCTATTTGATGTTACTTGTGCCTCCAAGAAACGTCAAAGTGCTGGAGTATATCTTTTCTCCACATGACTCAACAAACATTTCTGAAGGCGTGGGATCAGTTCCCAAAAGTCAAACGTAGACATGCTGGCTTACTCTGAAGTCGTTAGAACGGTTTAGTTGTCTGCCAAGAACAATCATAACTTCAAATGAAACATATTCCCTATTTTGGTGTCTATTAGTCTATTAAATAGTCCCCTATTTGTGAAATGTTTACATTGTGTTCCCTCAGATTAACATAAAATGTGTATCCCGCAAAGTTTGTGATAATCATTAGACATCAAAATAAGAATGGGCAAGAGGTAGCTTACTGACAAAAGTTTATTTTTTACCTGGTTTAAAAAGAATTTTTAAATATCTTTGATATCAACGTTTTTTCTTCGAGCTGAAACTTTCTTAAAGCCCATAAGACTAAGCCAGATCCTGGCCACTCCCAATATTGTTAACGTTTCTAAACTGCTCATATTTAATGGAGTTCTAGGTTCCCTTCTGTATGTTGCAATTGCTTAGGATGTTAGCCCCTTTGAGCATCCACTGGTAGTCTGAGCCAAAAAACTCCCCTGAGAGTGATTTTTTGTTGTTGTATTGCTTGCATTGAGATTGGGCCCTTTGGGTTCTGCTATCTATTTGGTGTGTTACATTTCTGAATAGACAAAGAAATGTATCACCTCTTGCAATACATTATCTGTTAAATTTAGTATGATGGATCTTCAAAGTCTTGCTATATACCCGTCACTATATTTGATCATCCAGGAACGTCACTGTGGAAGACTGCATGTGGTGAGCTGCATACCATGAAATGGCGTTGTGCATGGTGGTGTGCAAATAAATTCTCAACATTTTCGATATCATTGTTAATTTCAGTTTTTTTATTTTCAAGAGGAAAATGGAGAATATCATCCAGATTTAAATCTAGCCATTTGCATCAAAGATTGGAGTGGCAAAAAGAATAAATTGGAAATGCGTTTAAGCGTTTTCACTTTTAGCCATTACTTACCTTGAAAGGAATCTGTTGAATCGTAAGGTGTTCAAACATATATATATTTTCCCATTTTAGCTCCAGTTTGTAAATTTCCATTTAAAATCAAAACTGTGGTTTAATGTTAATGTTAAAGGATATTTGTACCGCGCACTATCACCACTGGAGTGGTCCCCTGGCGCTCTGATAATGAAACAGCCATCTTATTTAAGCATTAACTGTTGCTGCTTCACGAAGGAGTTCCATTTTCTCCTTGGTGTTGTATTGTTGTCTTCAGCATACATAGCTGGAGTACAATCTAGATGCTAAAGTATTAGTGTGAGTTTTATGTAAACCATTTGTGTAAATAAGGTGTTTTATGTAAACTATTTGTGTAAATAAGGTAAGATTAGGACAGACTTCTCCTGAATAGGAAGGCTTCTTCCTCCTTAAAGTGTGTTTGGGTGGCTTTGCAAAATCATGGGGTTCAGGTTTGCAATACTACTACCCCTTATTGAGCCCAACTGATGGCTACTGTGTCAAATAGCCCTTTTTTAGTGATATTACTTTTAGGAGGGTCAGTGATATGTTTCTTTGTCGATACTCCCTTTACTATAAGTGCGCCGCAGAACTTAGACCAAATCTGTTTTCACTTCACAGAAATGTTATTTTTCCAACTCGTTTGGGGTGCTCATTTGGCCGTAACCAGCGGTATCGGGTGTCGCTTACCTGGCACACCCTTTGGAGTTAGCCCTGTGACTGAGTTCTTGGGAGCAGTGCCCCCAAACATGTTTACTTTTTGTACTTCAGAAGTTTGTCCCTCAGCTGTTTTTCAGTTTCTGCTTTAGTGAAACATTTCCTCACTGTAGATGGGTTCTTTCCCTAACCCCCCAGGGCACATGTGGTGGGGCGCAGTGTCTAAGGTAGACTAGCTGTGTTTGAGCCAGCCCATCCTTGGGTCATACTCATGTGGCCACTTGCCATTCTATGTAGGAGGAAGCAGGGTTGTGCTCCCTACCCGTTGGCTCCTTCCCCCGAGCAGGAGGCAATGAGATGGTGGATAGCTCTTTCCACAAAGCAGCACTGCACAACCCTGCTAACCACCTCGCTCTGCAGCAGCAGCGTAAAACGGACGCAAATGAGACGGCAGGTGGACATATGTGACTGGGTGCGGGCACATGGGTATGCTAGCCTCCTATGCTCAAGTGCACTTCTTTGTGTTTAGATCAGCCAACTAGTCTCCATATGTTTAGGAGCAATCTAACGCCTAGGCTAGACATATGCTGGTTGTTTCAGTGCATGTGATTACTGTACTTGATTTTACCCGAGCATCTGATCTGACCATGGCATATGATAGGCGGCGGTACTAGCCTGTACTGGCAGGACTTGGGCATATGAGGCTGTATCATGCGATTTTACTTGTCAAGAATTGGCAGTACCGTGGCTGTACATGGAATAGGATTGCAGCACCTGGGAATGGCATGTAAGGCATAAACGGCATGCAGTTGTTGGACCTGTCTGTTCTGCTGCGCTTGGCATATTATTGCAACATCTGAGCATGCACATCTGTATTTAGGACCATAAGAATATACTTGTGATACAAAGGTTTGGAAGCATAATATATGCGCAGATACTCTGCCTTGGATGGTAGCAGTTGGCTGTGAGAGGCTGGACATTGCATATGATGGTTACAGGCCACAGATGAGCTGAATTCCTTACAGGATTGCAGTGCTTGGGCATAGCAACGGGTGTATGATGGGTATTCTGTTTCATCACCACCCGTTTTTTAAAAAGTAATTTTCTATGAAAAAATTCAGTTGAAAAGCTCATCGAAATATACAGGGGGTTTAAAGGGGCGGAGAGGGTGTTGGGGTAGGGTTAATAGTATTGGGAAGGGGGCATGGTGTGTGTGTGTGTGTGGGGTGGGGGGGACACCGCCACAGCGGTTCCTGAAAAATACTGTAGGAAATATGTTTGTTTGTACAGCAGTCCAATTTCTCCTGGGCACTTTTACCTTTATTTGCTACATCTTTGATTTAGTTTGTGGTGCCCGTAGTTTAGTAGTTTCACCCAGTGATAAACCCATTTGCTTGCAAAAATAGCAATTTAATAAATATTTCACTCCAGCTCTGTGCCAGTATGGAGGCAGAACCAATATGGATGGCCCAAGAGTGCTAGTTTGGGATGCTAGGGTTGTTTAGATTCACATTCTATGCAGAATCTGCAATCTACTAGCTGGTCCGGAGGATTACAATTTGCTTAGTTTCAATCAACAGGGGATTTCCTGCCATATCATCCTGCATTCTATATATGCAGGTAACCGCAATGACCTATGAGTTGTCGCAGAAACTTGATGTGGAATCAAACTGATCATAGACCAACACAATGCCAGCAAAGAACATAGTCATTGACACCGACACTCATCTGGTCCCGGGAGACATCAACCTTGTCCCGAAAGGGATGTTGATCAGATTGACCAATTATGACGTGTAGGACAGGCCGTATAAAAAGAATGACTAACTGTATTTTTAACATTGCCTCAAATTCCTGGCACAAACAGTCCAAATTGGTATAATTCTTTGTAAGTTATGTCCTAAATTAAATTCAAACTTTCTGTGGGTTGATGGCCACAAGGTGTGCTATCCCTGCCTTCCCAGGGACCTCTTAGAGGAAGCATTTGCAGTCTGGGGATGTTCAGTCTTGAAGCAGTCAAACGTTGGATGCAAAAAATGTTGGGCAGCCAGTCTTGCCGACATCCATATAGGCAGAAAGGGTGTTTTGGACAGAGTTCCTTGGTGGAATGGGAGTCCTTGTCCCCAAGAGGGGAGTCGCTCCCAGTGAGGTCTCACTTTCCCAGCCCCCTAGGCAGGGTCTTTCCTAGTGGGCTCACCTCCCTAGGCTCAGAGGGTGGCTCCCCTCTGCAGAGGAGGGACGAATTGTCCAGATTCATCACAATGGGTATTGTGGTGTAAATCTGAATGTGTTCTTGCGAACCACAAAGCTTACAATACTCTGACGTAATGGTCACACCTCAAAGAAAGAAATCTGTACAGGATTAGTATGACTGTTAAGCCCAGTGTCGACGCTAACCTTTTACTTTGAAAGTAAACAATTTGCCGATACTCCTGACCAACCATTAGATGGCAAATTATACATAGCATGTAATTTTAAACATATACAAGCTCCATAAAGACTAATAATTTATGTAGTAATTTACATGCTCACTGAAGTAACAAGCCGGATTATCCCAACAGTATCTATGTATCTAAACACACAGTTTAAATATGGGACACTCATTTTATTGGAGTTTTTGGGAGAATATACCATCTGATCCAGGAACCAGATAAGCTTGTTGACATAAAAGACTGATTGAAATGGGCAGGAAACGTGAGATCACAGCCAATTGATTGAAGACTAATTTGGTTTGAAAGATTTAAGACCACGAGGAGGAAGACCTTATTTAGGTTGAAACGCGTGTCTTCTGTTTTTTTGGAAAATAAGTCTGGAAAATATTTAAATGGCTGTCATCGGACAATACATCTGGAAAATATGAAAATGATTACGTGGAGGGAGATGGGGAGCACATGGGTCTTGGGTATCCAGTAAAACTTTACACTTTGTTTGGCTTTGGGCTTAGGCCAATTGCTAAACCTAGACCGTGCTTGCACCCTCCAAGGGAAACAACATTGAATGTAAGTGGAATTTTAGCATTGACTAATAAATGGGTAGTTAGCCCAACTAAATGGTAGCCCCACTAGCATACATGTGCGAAATGGCACGAGGAGTGAGCTGAAACCAAATATTTGTGTGCCAGCTCTGTTCTTTGACCTAAGAATTCTATGCTGTTCACTTAGTGGACCTTGTAATCGACTACCTTTTGGCTGTATACCGCCTCCAAAACTATTTCACCTTTTCCTATTTGTTGTTTTCCTTTTATTTGTTGAAGAAACCAAGAAGACTAGGTCCTGAATCTAGCACTACAAGAATATACTTCACAAGTCTGTACTATTGAGGAATAGCACCTAGTACCCGAGCAAAAGAAATCTTCTTCTGGGTAGCTCTCAACTCTGTGCCATTTGATTGAGTTTAACAGATTCGGGTAACCCTTATTTCTTTTCAACCAGACAATGTAGGGTCGTGTGTCAATCGTTGACACTGTCACAACTAAACCATTGAAGGTCAGGTGGGCTGCCATTGGTTAAACGCAGGATAATGGGCCTATCGGTTTAGCCTGTATGAGACGATGAAAAAGATTGAAATCTGGAGAGGAATGTCTGACACACCTTTAAAATAAAAATACGTTTTCCGGATAACGATACAGTGAGTACATACAGCCGTTCTTTGGAATGTATTGTGACATTTGTTATGCCTTTTCTGCCCCTTTCATAGCTTGCTGTGCCATGTTTGTTTCTTCATTTTTGCATTTATTCATAGCGCACTTAGCCTTCATGCATCTAGGCGCTAATTACACAGTTAAGTACTAGGGAAAGTACAATAAGGCATTGGTAAATCAAGAGTGCATTAGATGAAATGCAAAGTTTTTAGGTGTTGTCTGAAGGTCTACCAGGATGGTTCTTTTTGGAAGCCAGGGGAAAGGGCATTCCATTGTTTAGCAGCAGTGACTGGGAAACTAGAGCCTCTTGCTCTTGAGCGTTATAATTTAGGAACTCTCAGACAGTGGGCGTTCATGGAGCGAGTGGGGATGCTGTGGTTTGGGTTTCTCAAGTCTGAGCCAGGTAATGCTGGGGATGAGTTGGTGAGGCAGCGGTGTGCAATGAAGAGTTTTGAACTTAATACGTTCACGTATTGAGAGCCACTGCACTTTCCTTCGAGTTTCTGAGATGTGGTCCTGTTTTGAAATGCCAATGGTGGAGAGCATTGTTTTGGATAGTTTATAGTTTCGCTCTGAGGTGCCAGCTAGAAGTGCGTTGCAGTAATCGAGTCTGGACCAGATTATGGCTCTAGTAATGGTGAGTCGGTTGTCTGTGGAGAGCAAGGGATGGTGTTGAGGAGTTTGTGGTGAGCAGCTGAAGAAGCAATGGCATTTACCTGTCTGGTCATGTCCAGGGTAGCATCTAGGTAGATTCCGAGGTCTTTTACAGATAATTTACCAGGATGGTGTTTCTGTCTATAATGAAGGAACTGTAGGGTGTGTTTGGCTTGTTGAGTGTAGCTCGAGTACCAGCCAGGAGTATTTCTGTATTCCTTCTGTGAACGGAGGATAGCACAGGGGCAACACACTGGGTTTGGAAGCAAGACCATGCAGAGCTACAGAAGTTCTAATCTCGGATCCGTGCTTAGAAACTGAACTCTAGTACGGTATCGGGTACATTATTAAATGTTAAATGTTAAAGGTATTTGTACCGCGCACCGTCACCAACGGAATTGGTCCCCAGGCGCTCAGGCGGATCTGCAAACGATAAAGGTAGGATGGGTTAGTAGGTTGAAGAAGGGAGTAGGCAGCTTCAACTCAGTATACACCGGGTGCTGAGCTTTGGTGCAGTTATCGGATTGGAGTCAGTCCACGTGTGCTGCTGTTCCGGTTTATGTGTTGTTGCAGTGTTGCGACGTGCGTGCGGTTTGTTGTGCGAGAGATGGTTGTGTGAGTTTTTGAGTGAGATAAGTATGCAGAGTTTGAGCTTATTGGTTAGTGGGTTACCTGACCTTTACCAATGCTAGTACTCACGGTTCTGGGGAGAGTGGCACTTGTTGGCCTTCGCATTCCCATTTCGGCGCGGCGCAGGCCAATGATTGGGGCTCCATACTTGAGTGATCATGCCAACCTTCACACTTTTATCTGGTCGCGGCGCAGGCTAGTGTTTAGAGATCGGTCCAGGAGTGGGCAAGCTAGCGTTCACAACTACATCCAAACGCCACCCAGGTTGGTGTTCACGGCTTTGATTGTGGCATAAGCTAGCATTCACGTTTCCTAGGCGCGGGCGTGTTATCCTTCGAACAGTCCTATCCACATGCGACGCAGGCCAACGTCTATCTAGATGCGTCTGCCAGTCTGGCTGTGTTCGTCCGGTGCGTAAGAGCGGGAGAGTGTAGGTCTAGGTTTCGTCTGGGTCTAGTTAGGTGGTCAGTCTCTGTAGCCTTCCTTTGCGGCTGTCTTCCATGATGTCTTATGCTCTGTCGAGTGGTTGGTTCTTTGGCTTGAGCGTTTGTTCAATTTGAGAGTGGCCGAAGTTGGGGTTATTTTCATCATTGTTTTAGTGTATGGGCATTCCGGTGCGTCTCCGTAGTGGTTACGCTTTGAAGAGCCATGATTTGAGGAGTTTCCTGAATGCTAGGTGGTTTTTTGTATTCCGTATATTCTTAGGTAGGTCGTTCCCAAGTTTTGGGTGCCTGGTGAGAGAAAGACGATCCTCCGAATTTTTTCCTGTTGTAGGGTTTTGGTTCTAGGCGTATGTCTGTGCTTGATCTTAGTGTTTTTGTCTGAATTTCAGGTTGGTTTTGTGGTTTACTGAAAGTCGTAGTATTAGGGATTCGCATTTGTCGATGTTTAGTGGGTCTTCCATTTTGATGGTCAGTTGTTCCTTGTGGATGATCGCTAGTCCCCCTCCCCCCCTCTTTTGGATTTCCTGTTTGTTTGGATGCATTTGAAGTCTTCGGGCAGGCAGTTGTTGAGGGTGATCTTGTAGTTGTCGTCTAGCCATGTTTCGGTTACAAATAGGATGTCTATGCCTCCTTCTGACAGCAGGTCGTATATCTCCATTGAGTGTTTGGCCATTGACCTTGCGTTTATTAGGTTGCAGTGGATTCTCTGGGTGGGGTTCTGTTTTGAGGTTATATGTTGTTCGATTCTGTAATTGTATGTTCGTGGAGTTTCTGCATTGATGTTGGTAGGATGAAGAACGGCGACAGCTGCTTCTTCATTGAAGCGATCTAGTAAATTGATAACAGGGCTGATTAATCTTGGCGTTTCTGCTGTGATGCTACTTGGATGAAGATCGGCAGTGGTTTCTTCTTTGGGTTCGATTGTTGGGTGGGGAGTGGCGTTGCTGGTTGTTGGTACTTCGCCGTGTTGTGCAGGGCGTGGTGGGGATTGGTGTTGTCCCTCTGTTCTTGTAATGTAAGGGGTAACGGGGTCGGAGCCTTCCCATTCTCTTGTTGATTGCCCCCGTCTTTTTCCGGCGTCTGTCAGGAAATTCTTTGCATGTTTCGAGGTTTCCGTGTTGGGGTGTCGGTGTACCGTAATTGTTGCGAGGTAAGGTGTGAGGTATAGGGATTTTTCTCTTGTGGATTTTGTTCCGGTTGTGTCTGCTTTAGGCGTGTTTTCTTGCAATGGGGCTGTTTCTTGTGGGTTCTGTCAGTGTTGTGTGTTCGCGTCTCTTGTTGCTCGGTCTTGTTCTCTTTCTCGGCGTCCTTTTCTGGTACGGGCCATTTTCCAGTCTAGATGCAGGCGTAGTGTGGTAGTTGGTCCTCTATGCTGTGTTGTGCGGTCGCCGTGACCTCGGTTTCCTTCTCTGGGTACGCTGGGGTGTTCTCTGGCTCAGTGTTGCTTTCTGTCGGTGGGTGGGGGGGTGTTGCCTAAGGGTAAACTGTTGAGGGGTTTGGGGGGTTAGGGTGTTAGTGGTCTCTGGGTATGGAATTTAGTTGTTAGGTAGTGGCGGGTTTTCGGGATTAGTGGGTACTGAACTAAGCGCGGTTAGATTATTTGAGAGACCTGTATAGTGGGAGAGAGGCCTATCAGTGCAGTCTAGATATCATGCAGTGCAATTAGAAGACAGAGCCCTGCTAAATTTGGGAGACCTGTATAGTGGGAGAGAGGCCTATCAGTGCAGTCTAGATATCATACAGTGCAATTAGGAGACAGAGCCCTGCTAAATTTGGGAGACCTGTATAGTGGGAGAGAGGCCCATCAGTGCAGTCTAGATATCATACAGTGCAATTAGGAGACAGAACCCTGCTAGATTTGGGAGACCTTTATAGTGGGAGAGAGGCCTATCAGGGCAGTCTAGATATCATACAGTGCAATTAGGAGACAGAGCCCTGCTAAATTTGGGAGACATGTATAGTGGGAGAGAGGCCCATCAGTGCAGTCCAAATATCATACAATGCAATTAGGAGACAGAACCCCTGCTAAATTTGAGAGACCTGTATAGTGAGAGAGAGGCCTATCAGTGCAGTCCAAATATCATACAATACAATTCGGAGACAGAACCCCTGCTATAGTGGGAGAGAGGCCCATCAATACAGTCCAAATATCATGCAATGCAATTAGGAGACAGAACCCCTGCTAAATTTGAGAGACCTGTATAGTGGGAGAGAGGCCTATCAGTGCAGTCCAAATATCATACAATGCAATTAGGAGACAGAACCCCTGCTAAAAAATAAAAACAAATAAAATAAATTCTCATCATTTAGGCAGAGAAGATGGGTGGCCATCCAGTCTTGGATGATCTCATAGATGGAGAGACATCTTGTGGGTAGCTACCGGAGCAGCAGAGCAGGGTTTTTGTGGCATACGCATATTTTGCATGAGAGATACCAAGGGCGTCTAGGTGGTCGAAGATGGGTTTTGTATAGATGTTGTAAAGTGTAGGGGATATACAGGATCCTTGCGGGACACCGCAGGTGACTGGAGTGGGTTGAGTTGCATGTTCCCCGGCAAAGACATGGGTGTTTTTTTCGACGAGGGAGGAGGTGATCCATTTTGTGGCAAATGGTTAGAAGTTGGCTATGAAAGATAGGTGTTGGCAGAGATTTTGATGTCAATTGATTGATATTTTATTTCTATCGCGCTCGTACACAAGTGTTTCAGAGCGTGACAAGGCAAGGGAGGGGAACAGGGGAGAACAAAACAGCGATCTTAAAGTGCATGGAAGGGGGGGAGAGGCAACAAACCGTGCTAATGCAGCCAGCAATTTGCAAGTGCTAGGTTTAAGGCAGCAGACAAGATAGGTCCGATAAGTGCAGGAACAAAAAGGGGGGGGGGCTGTATGAGGTACAGATACAGACCCTAGTGCAAGGGGTGGCCCGGAGGCAGTGCGGGAGGGTGACCGGATGAGCAGGTACCTGGGCCCAAAAGACAGAGGGTGGCCAGGTGCACGGTGCCAAGAGAGAACAGATCAGCAGGGGAGAGGGGGAGTGAAGGCAGAAGAGAAGAGGAAGGTCTTGAGGTGCTTCCGGAACCGGAGATGGTCCTCCTCAAGTTTTAGAGTGGCAGGGAGGCTGTTCCAGAGGGAGGCCCCAGCCGAAGACAGAGATCTAGCCCCAGCTCGTTTCTTAGAAAAACGACCGACCCTGAGTGAGTTGGAGGTAGAGGAGCGAAGAGCTCGAGAGCGGAGGTATTTACAGAGGGATAGCTGAAGGTATTTTGGACCCAGGCCCCA
The DNA here is from genome assembly GCF_040938575.1 of Ambystoma mexicanum. Lineage (NCBI taxonomy): Eukaryota > Metazoa > Chordata > Amphibia > Caudata > Ambystomatidae > Ambystoma > Ambystoma mexicanum. The sequence continues at coordinate 199,816,343 of NC_090928.1, read as the reverse complement.
GAAAGCCTTGTGGACAATGCAGAGGGTTTTGAATTTTATCCTTGCATCCACTGGGAACCAGTGAAGAGATTTCAGAGCTGGAGAGATACGATCCCAGGGCTTGAGGCCAAGGACCAGTCTCGCAGTCCTGTTCTGGATTAGTTGCAGAGGGTGGAGAGTAGAGGCAGGTAGATTTAGAAAGAGGCTGTTACAATAGTCCAAGCTAGAGAGAACCAGAGCTTGAGATACCATGAGCTTCTGGGGGAAGGAGAGGAAAGGCAGAGTACCTCTGAGGAGGTGCACTCGGAAATTTGACTTTTTAGAGACCTCAGAGATGTGGGCAGAGAAGGAAAGGGTGGAGTCAAAGATGACCCCGAGGTTCTTAGCCTCGCAGGTGGGGGTGGGGGTAGGAGGAGGGCCAAGGGAGGCCGGCCAGAGAATGAGGAGAAAGGATGGTGAAGGTGTGCCGATGAGGAGGATCTCCGTCTTGCTGGCATTCAGACAAAGATCATTGGCGGCACACCAATCTTGAATGGCAGTTAGGCAATCAGAGATGAGAGAGGGAGACGTGGTGGCAGAGGGCAGCCTGAAAATGAGTTGAGTTTCGTCAGCGTAGCACTGGAAATTTGAGCAGAAAATGGAAATGCAGCGGGCGAGAGTTGCCAGGTATTGGTTGAAAAGCTAGGGCGAGAGGTTAGACCCCTGGGGAACACCACAGGTAGAGAGGAAGATAGATGAAAGGAAGGACCCAAGTTGGACTTGGGAGGGTCGATCTGAGAGGAAAGAGGTCAGCCAGGCAGGAGCCTGATCAGTGATACCCAAGTTTTCACGGAGACGGTTGAGCAGGATGGTATGGTTGACCGCGTCGAAGGCAGAAGAGAGATCGAGGAGGATGAGGACAGAGGGAATGTTAGTGTCAAGGTTGGTGAGCAGATCTTCACAGATTTTATACCTAGAATGCATGGATCATTTAAAAGATCATACCTCATATCACACCCCACGCTTACTCTCTCCTTACACCACCACCCAACTAGAACACAGAGATACTATGACACCATTCGGTATAACTGTTCTCATATCAACATCTGACGCCGCTCACTCCACATCACTCTATTGTAATCACTGCTGGTCTCGCACCCCCAGCCAGGCGTTCTCCTCAGGCCTTACGCTGCCACTCTCGGTCTGGATAATTCCTGCCAGATTCGAACACATACTCCTGACCTCTCAGCCACCACACCTACCGCTATGAAGCAGCTTCCACAGGAATTTTCGCACCAGCTGCACACATACCAGATGCGCACTCGCACCTTTTGGATCCTCTCTCCTCCCTCTACTGACAAGAACTTCGGTTCCCAAGGGCGTTCAACCTACCAGCGCCTTCAGACCATACCAATGGTACATAAGGCGCTATATAAGTGCAAAATAACATAACATAACATAACAGGCCAGCAAGGCCTGCATAACAGAGTTTCAAAGAGAAAGAGTGGTACGGCACGTCGAGTTCGCTTGAGGATGCCTTCATGAGAAGCCAAGCACAATAGCCATCAATCGTGCTTCCTAGGCTGTATCGAAATGCTTGTGCAAGGTGCACTAGAAACCCAAGATGCATGTCTAGAAGATGTTCAAGGCACAGCGAGGGATTCTATGTTAGTTAGATTTTTCACGGAAAGTCGTATTCCTGTTTTCCAAAAACGGATTCATGTTATAAAAAAAACACACGTGAGAAAATGTTACTATGTACATTTCAAGTCTAGTTAATTAACACTGTTTTTCCTTCGTCTTGCTGCATTCCTTCTGCCATCAATTGCCATTAAATTGTACAAATGCATCTTCTATTGTGTACCCAGGTAGGATTTAAGAATGGGATGCATACGGTGCCTTTTGATGTGTGTTCCTGGTAAAGACAAAGGTGTGCCATTGATTCCAACTCAGTTAACTTGTTTACTAATGACCAAGAAGAGAGGGAATATCTGTTCTGTACTTAATGGTCGTGCAGATTAAGGATACCTCCGTCTCCAAGTACCACACGGGTAGAAATCAAAAACCACTACCTGTGCAATCTTTGAGGCCACAAGTGTATATTGCCGTCAATCTGGAACCGGGAACGCCGGAAGGACCCCCTGACCACTGCAAGTAAATTAATGGTTATTCAAACAGTGCAAATGGACAGTAATGCAGTGTGATAGAGGATTCGTAGAAAGGCTTACCTAAGTGTGATGAGAATAAGAGCCTTAATGGTAAAGGAAGGGCAGGAGGGACCAACAGCATAAACAGTGTGGTAGGATTCCGGCAGCAATCTGGGTAATGGAAGACACCTGAGCCCAATGTTCAGTACACAAGAAAATCCGTGGGCAGTCCAGTGAACAGATCTGAGTTCGGGAGCCAATAGTAGCAACAAAGTCCAGCAGGGTTATTCAAACCCCCAAGGTCGATATTCCAGAAGGCAACCAATGCGAGCAATGCGAGGGAATTTCAGGGACAAAGACAAAAGCAACCCGTGGAACGTTCCGTGGTCGTGGCAACAAAAAAATCCAAGAGTATCCAAAAACGCCAAACAGTACTTGGAGAAAGCAGCTGTGAAGCGTCGCTTCCGTGTTTCCCCGATCCCTTTAACTGCGTGATGCAGTCACATGACGCGCGTCACAGGGGGACGTGAGGATCTGCGTCACGTGACCCGCAATGTTGACGGAGGCTGTTTGTAGATGCCTCGTCACATGACGCAAGATTCCCCGCGCGCCCGTGCGGCAGCGCCATCTATGCGAAAGTCTCCATGGCAGATGCCAGCGCAAGGAGGGTCGGAAAACTCCTGGATCGCCAGCAATGAACCTCCCCTGTTTGGCGAGACGCCGCTGCCGCCCATGTGTATGGGCACGGGAATCACAGGGACCTTGGTGGGTGGCGTCCGCTGCATCAGGTAGGTGAGGACTAGCTGGGGATCCGGCTGTGCATAAACAAGGACGTGTGCTCGGAGACATGGCAATATCCAGTTCTTTGTGAATCAAGATGAGAAGGAATATTTAATTTTTGTACCAAGAAGAATTATCCAATCTTTTGAACAAAATAAATTAGCTTTTTCTTTGAAAATCATATCCAGTTTCAAGCATCCTATTAATAGTTGTTGTGAAATAGACACTATAAGGTGCGCAAGATCCAGTGACTAGAAATTCCAATTTTTTTCAGTTAATGACTCAAAGAAGCCGCTTTTGTTTCCAAATGTGGATGCCCAAAGGCTGGGTGACAAGGCCACCTTCTCTATGCTTCTTGGACAGATGAGGGGAGGGCGGGGAGTGGGGCGGAGGAGGCGAGGAGTTGAAGCATAGTCTGAATAAGGAACAAACTGTAAAAACAGAACTATGTAAACGGGGGTGGTTCGTGCTGTCCGTCCTAATCCTTCCCTACATTAAAGTTAATGCTCGATTAGCCAAAAGTAAAGAAAAATACCATTCCCTGGTGTTAGAGTATCATGTCTGTGCCCCAGCATTATGGCAAAGCAATGCCAAGAAAAGCAAACTACTTAACTCATTAACTTCAGCTTATCTGAACTGTATGTAATTCCGTATTAACCCTTCAGCAAATGTGATCACATGACATACCCCTTAGCATGTTTATAATCTTTCATTTCACACCCTTTGATTTAATAGCTAAAACATCTGATGGTTTTGGGCAGGTGATGTATCTGTACATGGAAGTATTGCAATTCAAGTTTTTTTTATACAGTGGATGAATTTTACATAGTTTAAATGTGTATGAAAAATGGATAATTTTTTTCATTTTCTTCCAGTTGAGTGTGGGGAAACTGGGAGAGCCAGTGGGTCTGTATTTGCTCAAACCTCTCAACATCCTGAATAACCACAGCCTGTGAAATTAGATCTTTGGTGACTCGCGATAACCCTTTGAAATATTTCGAACGGTAGGGGGCTTTATGGGAGGAGAAACTCAGTCCAGGGCCTTCGACACCTGCCAAATCTGGGTGAGCGGAGAGGGATTAATTTCTTTTACCCTAGAGTCGTAGATAATGCTTCTATACACCAGCACACACACTGTATGGGATTAATAAAGCGCAAACCTAGCTGGGAAGCAATGGCCCACTGTTCATAAGGGGGCACTCCCGGGTGGGGTCAGATGTAAGGTGTGGGGTAGCAGAGGTAACTGGAACGGGTAGTGAGGTCAGTGGAAGGGGAGAGCTCCGAAAGGATAGAAGTAGGCTTCAGTGATAATAATTTCCAGTTTCAATCCACTTTCCAGGTATAAGAAGTAACTCACCCCTTCAGTTCTCTACCTGCATGCAATACACAATTTCTTACTCTCCAAGTCCATTCTCCCACGATGGCTAGTGAGGAATGCAACTTTTGAGACCTTGTGGAGTGATTGAAGAGAGGTTCTTTGAAGAGGGGGGTTTTCAGGTTCTTGGAGAAGGGTGGTATTCAGAGGGGCAGTTTTATCTGCGTTGGCACTGCCCCAGAGCGAGGTTGTGTATCAGGAAAAGGCCGGTTTCCTAGTTTTGTCCCCACTCTTGCTGTCCTTTGTTTTCAGTCTGCCAGCCAATGTGTTGTGGCTTCAGGGGATTTGGCGGCCTCTGGGGATTTGAGTTTCTTGGCCAGGTAAAGTTGTGGTTTGTTTGGCAGCTTTATGATGCAAACTGCCTTGAACATGATGCATGCTTGAATAGTAGGGTTGCCAGTGCAGCTCCTTGAGGTTATTTGAATTTCTTTAGTCCTACGGAGCATGCTGGACAGCTTTCAAAGGTAGCATCTGGGATTGTGCTGGCAGGGCATTACCTCCATAGAGGATATGGCTACGGCTTAGCTAGTTGTTCTGAAAGCCAGGTGGGGATAAAAGGCTTGACTTTTAGAAGGACTGCAGGTCATGTGCTGTGAATCTTCTTGGCTATGTATGTTTTGAATGAGATGTCTCAGTTATGGTAAAGTTGAGAGATTTTTTTCATTGGGAGAGATGACGTGAATTCGTCGAGCTTCATCTCGGTTGACCAATTCTAGACTTGGGCATACTTGGTTGGGCTTCCATGGAGAATTTATTCAGAGGTTCAGGTGGGGGCTTGACATCCAGACTTGGAAGCAGGACAGACCGTGCTTGTTTCAATGGATGTTGTTGATTACATTTCTCTTTAGGTAAATCTGGATATCTTTGACTTGTTGGCATATCTTTACTTTGCTGTTGGCGAGGAGTTTCCCCTAGAGGTTACATGTAGTTGAAGTTGCCAGGTGACAAAACTGTGCTTTGTGGAATTCTGCAAAAGTTGCTGGGTGGTGCTGGGATCTGTGGGACCGTCCCGTCGAAAGCCATGCACCTGGCGAGAATGTTGAGGAGGTCTTCATGCTCAACAATACTGAAGGGCGATGGAGAGGTAGGTTGTGTAGGGTGAGTAAGCAGAGGTCCTCTTTGTCCAGGATGTGGAGAGCGTTGCTGATAACGTTGATGGTTGCGGTGTCTGGCGGTTTCCGTAAATCATGCAGGTGATCATGCTGCGTGATCCTTTTGTGCAACCTGTGGTGATGGTCTTCTTGAGATCACTTTGCTGAGGAAGGGGAGATACAGGATGGTGTGATAGTTGGCCAGATGATTCAGGTTGAGTGTGGGTTTCTTCAACAGGGGAAGAATCTGCCCCATTTTCAGTGCATCTGGGAAGGTGCCTTGTGTGAGGTGTTTTTGATGATTTTGAGGAGTGGGGCAAGTGTCGAAATGGTGAAGGGTAGGATGTTGCCTTTTGTAGGTGGTAGGTTTCAAAGCTACAGGAGTGTTGGTCAGTTCAACTCTTATGGAGTAATTGTTCTGTATTTGGTCCATCTGGATATTTTGCAAGCTTTTATGGGTGTGGGATGTCTCTGGTGTTTTTGGAGCTGTCAATGTGTTGCATTTATTTTATCTATATTGTCTGTGAAATAGTTGTTGGTGTTGCATTTGTCCGTAGATTGCGGTACCGCAGGGTATGGCAGTGGTATAATGCAGTGTTTCACAGCTTTAAAGATTACACTGTGAATGTGTGCGGCTACCGTCAGTTATGTGGGTGCCTGTTGCAGGCCACAGGTGCTTCCAGTTTTTCCTACATCATTTCCTTTTTAGGTTTGGCTAAAGATAGAAGCGTGCTTTCTCACAGTGGAACCGCATGCAGTGGAGATTGCCATAGAATTCAAATTACTGAGTGCTGTAACAGTTAGTAAATATAAGTTGTGGTAGTCATGTAGGCCAACAATGAATGCACGACTTTACTTAGATGGGTAAGTGCTTTGCACCGTTTCTTTGGTTATTCAAGGCGTCTCCTTCAATGAATCTTTGCTTTTTGTGGTTCACTGCCTTTCTCCATCTCACTTGCCACGGTGCAAATTCGCAATTGGCTGGGGGCAGGAGAAGGCAGGCTATAGTGAGATCTGCTGCTGTATCCACAGTGGAGCTGGTATGCTGTTGCTCATAAGTACTCTGCCACTGCGGTTCTGTTCATTGGTTTTTTGTGTATAGAGCCCTTGAGCCATCTGTGCCCAAAGGGAAAACGTGTGTGCCCATAGGCAAAAGATGCATTGGTCATGACAGTTTGGAGAGCTGTGTGGTGGAATGCAGAATGTGAGCATGTGACAGAGGGGAGCAGTCGGTGGAGAATGATGGGTAGTTTCAGCTTCCACCTTGTGTGGACATGTGGACGATTTTGTAGTGGTGCACCTCTGCTATGCGAACATTGGGTAGAAGTCTTGAGGCATCCAGGAATGTGCTAGTGATATAGCAGTGGACAGTATGCAACACCTGCTTCTAAAAGGCATAGTGGAACGATGGGGAAAGAAACATGGGAGTAGGCATTAGTGTGTACCAAATCCACAGTGGAATGAAAATTCCCTGTAGGAGCACCCAAGATCAGAATTCCAGAGAGATCTGGGAGCACAATCACACCATGGCAATATTAGAGTGCGACAACTAGACGAAACATTACCACTTAGTAAAGTAATAGTAGGGCACACTGGAGTACATCCAAGCTGGCAGAATCAAAGTGGGACACCTAGAGTTTGAATTGCAGTAAGACACACAGGGGCAATATACATGGGAATACTAGGAACAGGGTCACAATGGGACACCAGGGAGCAATATAATGTAAGGTAGAATGGCTACCACATTTTGAAGAAGCTACATCCAGCATGGCACATTGAAAGTCATGAAAGGGCCTTGCCAGGCTAAACATAGTGGTCTTCTTGCACTCCTACTACTAGCCTCTATAAACTGCTCCCATTTCACTTTTCTCATTGTTATGCTGTCACTCTCCCTCTCTGTCAGTCTCTTATTCTCTTCCTCAACCTATTCTCTAATACCCAATTTCTCTCTCCACCCTATTTCTATGATGCATTCGGCACTGCGTGCAACAAGGATCTGGGAAGTGGTTGATGGGGAGAGGGCTACCTGGGGATTCTGCTCATTACCCTAATGAAAGTGTGAAGGGTTATGGGTGGCATGAACTTTTTGGCTCGGAGAAAGAGCTTCCAGAGACTGTGCGCTTGTTGCACCTTCCCTCGTATGGTGTTTGGCAGGCTGGGAGTAGCCTCAGCCTCAATTTAACTTGTTCAGATGACGTGCCCAGTGGTGCCTGCTGGGACATGCGCCCATCAGGAGAAGAACTGTGCATGTCAGGTGTTAGGCAATTGGAGGGGACACTACCCTGATATTTCTTTGAGGTCTATCTCAGTGTATTCATTGGGACTCAGCCCTACTCAAACAGCACATCATGCCACTGGCCAAAAATAAATAACACCTAGCATCCTACCCTCCACAACTTCAGTTTCCTGAAAGTTTCAGGGAAAGTGCAGGGGTCCTTCTGGTGGAGGGTCAGTGAGATGCATAGCAGGACAAATAAAAGGCAGATTGTGGATTCCTTGATGTGGTCCCAGAAGCAAGATGCACCGTCCCTTGGCCGGAATGGACATCATAGCTGCTGGAGGGAGAAAAGAACTATGCTGACAGAGAGAGAGAGGGGTGGTATGTAGGATGGGCAGGCAAACAACACTGAGTACTGTCATGACGTATATTTATGGAATAGATTTGCTTTTCTAATAATTATAGAGAAATATGCCTGATCTAATACCTCCGCACAACAACAATTCAACCCCACCCCACAATCTGGTTCAAGAAACAGGCTGCTTTTTGAATCCAAATCTTCTATATTTCAAATAATACATTAAGAAATTAACTTTCAATTTCTGGGGAAGTCGGCCACAATATTTCATAGACACAGGCAGCTTTTGTTACAGCACAACTACTTGCTATTGTCTCCCTAATGTTTTCATTCAATTCACAGAAACATCTCTATACATATAATATATGAACAGAAAATAGGATTTTATATATCTACTAATGCCAGCCGGTATAGACACATATTGGAATATATTTAGAAACCTAACCATTCACTTCCCTTTTTTTCCTGAAACAATTGACATGTTTTGGCATCAGACACACCTATGTTCTTAGTATTCGGCTCTTGTTTGAGCGCTGATTCATATTTAAATGCTGGGTGCCGTCTGTGACATGCTATTGATTCCTTGGGTTCAGCAATTTCTTTTTGAAATAGTAATGCCCAACTCCCCTCACTATTCTCTTGGAATCCAGTTTAACCGCTCGTTACTGCAGTTCAATGTTTTCATAAAGGAATAGATTTCAGACACTTCACAAAGGATAATCTTTCCATATTTCAATTTGGGATGTCCAAGGCCTCCGGAAATCTCAAATTGCTTGAGAAAATCAAAACCCTTAGGATAAAACTGCTCCAGAGTTTCAATTTTAGTTATTGCAAAGCGTGTATGCCTTGTACCATACTCTTCCTTTCAGTGACCTCGCTTATAAATATGGGTCCCCAAAAGCTGGGATTTCATTCATTCTTGGCACATTTGTCTAAAGGCTCTTGGATTGTTGTGCTACCTTTTTGGTTTCTCTTGCAGAGGCCCAAGATGGGTAAAGACTATAACCGGCTTCTGGCATACCACCAGATGCTTTTTCCCTCATTCTGTCTCCCTGGTCCCAAAATACCTCTAGGGCAGTCTGGACCTCTGCATGCAGTCCCATCTGGAAATGCTCATAAGAGGATTGCCAATCAGCTACTTCAGGCGGAGTCCCTATCTGCATTTCCTCTGTCATGAAAACCCTTCCTTTTCGGCTTTGCCAAAACACTCTCTTGCTAGGTGTTAAGTTTTAATACCCAGTGAACGCCATGCAGCATCATTTGATGTGGCAATTTTTGATTGAATAGCGCCTGTAATAGGTGCCCTTCACTTAGTCACTTCCACTAGTGTCCCCCACCCTTGCTTCGATTGGCCCTTTTGAATTATCTGTCTCATAAGGGGATGTGGTATACAATCAAGTAGCTCTCCTCTCAGGAATATAGACTCAAAATTGGACTGAAATGTTTTTTTTTCGAGGGGATTGGGTCCTCCGACGTATTTCATATCTATGACATGTAATCACCACAGCTGTGCTGCTTCGGAAACTTTTTTCTGCGTCCTGCGATGTGATAAGTAGGACGCACGACGCCCGTAGCCTGTTCTGTTTTTTCCGCGAACGTGTTGCTTCGTGAATCTCGGTTAACGCCTCGACTCTATGGAGTTCTGTTCTTCTCGGTTCTTCGAACCTGTTCGTTTTTGTGAAAATCCTTTGTGTGAAGATGTCTTCTACTTCGTCTTCGACCCCGCGTCCGGGCTTCAAGAAGTGCGCGGAGTGTGGGTCCAAGATGTCGGTGACGGATTCGCACAACGCCTGCCTCTGGTGCCTCGGGGAGGCCCACAAAACGGATGACTGTATCGACTGCCAGTCGCTCACGTCCAAAGCCTTACGCGAACGTAAGAAGAAGTTGTCGGTAGGTCGGGTGTCCAAGCCCCGGAAGTCGAAGTCTGCGGGTCTTTCGACGGATGATTCGAGAGGTGACTCTCCGCGTCATCGTCGGAAGTCTCGTGGGTCTCCTTCTAGGAGTCGGTCTCGCCACTCCTCAGCCTCTTTGAGGCATTCTCGGAAGCGCCGACTCCGGTCGTCTTCCAGGTCCTCTTCGGAGGACTCTGCCCGGCACGTCGCTTACCCCACCAGCCGTGCGACGACAGAGGAATGGGCTTCCTTTGGGAAGAAAATGCTGGCGATTCTCGAGTCGCAGGGTACTAAGCCGTCCGCGCCCCCGAGTGGGGTCGGTCGTGAGAGGTCGAGAGACACCGCTCGCAAGAGTGGTCGGCACGAGTCACGGGAGAGGTCCCGTTCGGACAAGGAGACTCGTTCTCGACGTACCCGTTCCAGGTCCCGGTCCTCGACGCGTTCGAGACCGTGTGCACCTGTGAGGTCTTCGAGGAAGACATCGACGTCTGAGGCGTCGAGGGCGTCGGCAGGCTTTCTCGAGGCTCCGGCTCCGAGGAAGTCGTCAAAGCCGTCGACGCTCAGGTCGTCGAAGGACACGCTCGGGGCTCCGGCTTCGAGGGCTGTGTCGACGCCGCCGATGCTGGCGGCGCTGCATCTGACATCGACGCCGATTTCCTCGACGTCTACGCCGATCCTCTCGGCGCCGATGCCTGTTCTCTCGACGCCGGCGCCGATTCGCTCGACGCCATCGACGCCTTTCGTGTCGGAGGTACCCCGTGGCACGGGGGAACCCCCTAGGAAGGCTCTGGTTAAGAGCAAGCACTCTCGGGTGCCTTTTCGCCACCTGGAATATATTTCAGAGGCGGATGAGGATTCTGATGGCCTGGTTCCTAGTCAGGTTCCAGATGAAATTGTCTCGGGCCATAGTCAGTTTGACGATTTGAGGCAGTCACTGCATGATGCCAGTGGACTGGACACCTCCGGAGGTGGAGTTTTGTAGGCCTGAGCCTGGCTCTCATGCCGATTCCTCGTACCGGCGCCTTATGGCTAGGGTTTCTGAGTACTTGGGATGGTCTGCTCCCCCAGGGGAGTTTGTGCAGGATGATCTAACGGACATCCTTGATGTTGGTCCCCCAACTGACCCGGTGCTGCCGTTCCATATGGCTTTACAGAAAAGGGTGGCGGCGGCTTGGACTGCTCTGGAGAGTCTCCCGGCGGTGGGCAGATCCTTGTCGCGAAAATACCGTCCAGCCAGTAGCGACCCCTGCTACTTGACCAGGCACCCCACTCCGGAGAGTTTGGTGGTGCAGGCGGCCACGGCCCCGGCAAAGCAGGCGTCGTACCCTACCATCCCTCCTGATAGGGACGACAAACGTTTTGATGGCTGGGCGAAGAAAGTGTTTTCTTCTGGTGGTATGGCGCTTCAGGCGGCCAACTCCATTTGTTCCTTGTCTCGTTTCACACACACTCTGCGGAACTGTGTTGCGTTAGCGGCTGAACATATTCCCGAAGGGGACTAACAGGATGGTTTCCTTGCTATGGTCCAGGATGGTAAGGATGCCATGTGTGAGTCCGTTCTGTCGGGTTTGGACTTAGCTGAATGCGTCAGTAGGTCCATGGCGGCGAGCACCGTGATACGCAGGTTTGCGTGGTTGCGGAAGTCGGGGTTTTCTCCTGATGTGCAGTCCCGCCTCCTCAACTTGCCCTTTGACGGTGAACACCTTTTTGGCAGCAAGGCTGACGAGAGCCTTGAGAGGTTGCAGACCTCGAAAGCTGCAGCAAAGTCGTTGGGCGCTGCAGTTCGCCAACCTCCGCCTTTTCGTTCTAGGGGACAGCAGTGGAGGGGTGGTTCCTTTCGCTATTACTCGTCCTTCAGTAAAGCGAGTGGAGCTGGCAGTCAAAGAGGCCAACGCAGGGGTACCAGAGGTGGACGACAGGGTACCCGTGGTGCCAAGGCCGCTCGGGCAGTTGCCTCTGCCCTCAGGTAACCCCGCAGCCGCTCCCACTCAGTCATGAGGCCATGTCCCATGGTTCGCTGGTTGGGGGAAGGCTGGCGCAGCATCTTGTACAGTGGCAAGCCATTACTTCAGATGTGTGGGTTCTGGAGATCATAACCCACGGCTACTGTCTTCCCTTTCGGCACAGGCCTCGCGACAATCCACCGGGGAACCTCTCTTTGCAGAGTCCGGATCCGCTCCTTGCGCAGGAAATTCAAGCCCTGCTGGAGAAAGGCGCCATACAACTGGTGCCTGTAGCGGAGAGGAACAAGGGATGGTATTCCCCTAATTTTTTGATTTCGAAGAAAGACGGGGGATTGAGACCCATCATGGACTTGCGCGGTTTGAACAAACTCCTCAGGAAGGACAAGTTCAAGATGGTTACTCTCTCTCAAGTCCTCCAGGCCCTTCAGCTTCAGGACTGGTTGGAGTCACTCGACCTCAAGGATGCTTACTTCCATGTGCCGATCCATCCCAAGCACAAGAAGTACCTGAGGTTCGCGGTTGGCGACTCGCACTTTCAGGTCCTGCCGTTCGGATTGACCTCCGCCCCGAGGGTTTTCACCAAGCTCATGGTGGTGGTGGCAGCGCATCTCAGGCAAGGGGGGATTCACGTCTACCCCTACCTGGACGATTGGTTGATCAGGGGGAGCTCTCCCGAGCAAGTCCTGGATCATCTGTCCGTCACCTGCCACTCCCTTCACAGGCTGGGCTTCTCCCTCAATTTAAAGAAGTCCCATTTGACGCCAACACAGCGGCTCCAGTACATCGGAGCAGTGCTCGACACTTCCCTGGGGCAGTGTTTTCCTCCCCAGGTGAGGGCTCTTCACATTCAGCAGATGGTGCACAAGTTTCAGCATGCCCAGACGCTCCCAGCGTTCGAGTTCTTGAGGTTGCTCGGCCTCATGGCATCCTGCATTCTTCTGGTGCCAGAGGCTCGCCTGCGGATGAGATCTTTGCAGTGGGCACTCAAAACGCAATGGTCGCAGTCCTCCGGCAGGATGTCGGACCCGGTTCAGGTGCCGCCCTGGGTCGCCCGGGACCTTCTGTGGTGGGCCGTCTAAGGCAACTTGATGAAGGGGGCTCCATTTTGGCTTCCCTGGCCGGAGGTGACGATCGTGACGGATGCATCCCTCACGGGATGGGGAGCTCATGCCAACGGGCTGACAGTCAGCGGTCGTTGGTCTCCGTCGGAGTCCAGACTCCATATCATTCTGTTGGAGCTGAGGGCCGTCAGGCTAGCCCTGAAGGCTTTTCTGCCGACTGTGCGAGGAAAGAGTGTCCTGATCCTGACGGACAACACAGTGGCCATGCACTACCACAACAAAAAGGGGGGGGGGGCAGGGTCACTTCCTCTGTGCAGGGAGGCGATGCAGCTCGAGTTCTGGGCCATCCAGCAGGAAGTTTCGATCTCGGCAGTTCATCTGGCCGGAGACGAAAACGTGACGGCGGACGCTCTGAGCAGGCAGAGCGCGATCTTTCACGAGTGGGAGTTGGCTCAGGAGATTCTACTGGAGATCTTCGCCCTTTGGGGGACCCCTCAAGTGGATCTCTTCGCCTCCAGTGTCAACCGGAAGTGCGAAAGGTTTTGCGGGTTCATGGTGGAGTGGTCATTCCCGCTGCTGTACGCGTTTCCTCCAGTCCCCGTCATCCCGCAAGTGCTGCGGAGTTTACGGAAGTTCGGTTTCCGGATGATCCTCATTGTTCCGGCGTGGGCTCGGAGGACGTGGTACCCGGACGTTCTCGACTTGTCCATCTGCCCTCCACGTCGTCTTCCCTACCGAGACGATCTGCTCTAACGCGAGGGGGGTCAGGTTCTCCATCCAGAGGTCAGATCCCTCAACCTTCACGCTTGGCTTCTGAAAGGTTGAGGTATAAGGATTGGGACCTCCCTGAAGACGTGATGGAGGTGTTGCTTTCGGCCCAAAGGCCAGCAACAAAGTCTCTGTACCGTTGCCGTTGGTGTAAGTTCTGCGACTGGTGCAGAGTTCAGAATGTGGATCCTTTTGCATGTGACATCCCCATGGTTGTGTCCTTTTTACTTTCTTTGGCCCACAGGGGCTTGCAAGTGGGTACCATTAAAGGTTACCTGGCGGCGCTGTCCATCTTTAAGCGCTCGTCTGAAGAGTGTTCTTACTTTAAAATCCCTTTAATTTCACAGTTTCTGAAAGGGCTCACTAATGTGTTCCCTCCGTCACCTTTCCTGGTGCCCGGTTGGGATTTAAACCTTGTTCTTAAGTTTCTTATGGGTGCTCCGTTTGAGCCTTTACATTCTTGCCCTTTGAGGCTGTTAACTCTGAAAAATGTGTTTTTAGTTGCGGTTACTTCCGCTCGCAGAGTGAGTGAGTTACAGGCACTTTCAGTTAAGCCACCCTTCACTGTATTTCACAAGGACAGGGTTGTCCTTAGAGTTCGTCCTTCTTTTCTTCCGAAGGTAGTGACGGAATTTCATTTGGCCCAGAAGGTTGTTCTTCCGGCATTCTTTCCTCCTCCGCATTCTGGAAGAGGAGAGGCTCCATAGGCTTGATCCTAGGAGAGCTTTAAGCTTTTATGTTTCACGCATGTCCCGGGTCAGAGTGGACGATCAACTCTTTATTGGTTACGCTGGAAAGCGTTTGGGGCAAGCTGTGACGAAACAGACTTTGTCTCGCTGGATTATTTTTGGCCATCTCGGAGTGTTACCGCTTGGCGGGTAAGGACCCACCGGCTGGCTTGCGGGCCCATTCTACCAGGGGTATGGCTCCATCTACTGCCCTGCAGAGGGGTGTTCCTATTCACAACATCTGTGATGCAGCCACCTGGGCTTCAGTACATACATTTGTACGTCACTGTTCCCTCGATTCCATCCGAGGACAGGCTCTGGCCTTTGGCAAGGCGGTCCTTTGCTCTGCTATTTGATTGGCTATTTTAAATTTTGATTCTAAATTCTTTCCCTCCTCCTTGCTCTGGTACTGCTTTGGGAGTCTGTCATAGATATGGAATACGTCGGAGGACCCAATCCCCTCGAAGAACAAGTTACTTTCTTACCTGGTAACGTTCTTTCGATGGGATGGTCCGACGACGTATTCCATATCGCTCCCGCCCTGCCTTCCCCGCTGCAGAATTTCTTTTGCGATTGCAGCTTACGTTCCGCAAGGCTTTGTGTCTGACTGGCAGTTGACTAATGTCACACGTTCTGGGGGAAAAAACTACAACTGAGGCTATGGGCGTCGTGCCTCCTACTTATCACATCGGATGACGTCGGAGGAGGTCCTCGACGATGGCGCATCGACGTCATCGACGCAGGACGCAGACGCCGAAAAAAGTTTCCGAAGCAGCACAGCTGTGGTGATTACATGTCATAGATATGGAATACGTCGTAGGACCATCCCATCGAAAGAACGTTACCAGGTAAGAAAGTAACTTGTTCTTCTTATTTCCTGGTATTGCCATGTGATAAGAATTATAAATTTAAATTTGCAAGAATATTTTGAATCCAGTGACATCCTTTTTTTTTTTTGTGACTGCAAGTATGAGTTATCAAAATGTTCACTTTTACATTAAAATGTAAGTGTATCATATTCTTTTTGTGTGATTCTGGTCATCCTCGTTCTGCTGCTTTCAAATCTATTTTTATTGTTCAAATGTGACAAATGGTTGCAAAGTTATATCTGAAAGTTATTTCATGCTCACTTCTAAATACATAGTTTGGGGCAGCACATTTTACTTGATTTAGCTTGCTAAATTATATGTGTTGCTAGAGCATTGGTATCAAGGGAACAATCTGCTATAATTAAAACAATACCCTTTTAATAGGCTGCTTTAATAGAAAAGACATTCTAATGAAGGGCTTATTGCGCTGCTAAGGTCGAAGATGAGGCTTTGAGTAGACATCTACTTATGTGTGGTTGTCATTACTGACTGACAATGCATTAGTCAATCGCTTACCAGGGTTGGCTTCCATATAAGCTGACAAAAATAGGAATTCATTTCGACTTACTTTTCATATTTTAAAAATAACCCTTTGCCCTCAGTATACACAGCTGTGCCCATTAGCCTTTTAACCATTTATCAAAGTGAATGATAATGGGACCATGGAAATTCCCTTTTAAGAAAACGGACACTTGCAACAAGTTCACAACTTGGGTTCACTGCATGGAAAAGATACATGAGGTATATTTTATCCCCGATTAACAGAAATGCACCATTTACCTTTTTTTTCATAACTCTAATGAATCATTATGTACATAACAATACTAATCCTCTAGGGTGATGTGTAATTCACATTCAGCCCATTATTTCTTTATAGAATACAAAATGCCAGTTCTACAGCTTCTTATGTTTCTCTTTCACACGCAGCTTAAACACAGAAGCTCCTTTTGTATTCGCAAACTTTGTTTTTAAGTAAGACTTTTGGTCTTGTTGGGTTTAACATTAATTACATATTTTACAGTAAGGCCATTCGGAGTCTGGATTATTTAATGAAGAGCAGTACATCACTATTTTACAGCACTGATCCCTGCAGAGCTCGTTTGAAGGGTCTGTTCAAGCGCTAAATAATGAACTATAGCACAAGACAACAGGATCAATTGTTCTGTAACAAACAAACAAAGAAAAAATGTGTTTCCCCACAGGCAAGGAATGTGAAGGTTACCGATATCAAGTGCGGGCTGAAGAAGGTTCATCCTTGGTCCCATAGTATGGCCGAAGCTACGACAAGAATAGTCTTACGAGTCACACCAAGACCATGGTGCTGTTTCACTCTGACTATGGTTCCCCAGTTATCAAACATGCATAACACTCTAGACATCTGCACTTGACATTTGATGGCAGTTCATTTTTATTTGAGGAGATATTTAGTATATGACGCCTATGTCATGGTGTTAAAGGCTGCATTTGGCATATAATCAATAACTTGACAAATGAAGCTGTATGGCAATACCAGGGACAATAAGGCTGTGCTTGACCTATTACATCTGTGCATGTGTGGTTGCAACGGGCATACGCTGCATGTTGCAGGGCTTTTCATTGGTGCACCTCCGTATACTCGTTCACATCTTAAATAAAACTGAAGAGCCTTGGCGTATGCTATCTGCACTGAATGTGTGTGCATAAAGATTTTCTTGCCAATATCAAGACCTGAGGTGGCTTTGACTTGGCATACAGAGAGGCATCTGATTTACAATGGCTGTACCTGATAATGATGGTTATAGGTGCCCATTTGAGACTTGTCCTCTCCTCATACCAGTCCTCTTGGCTTGGTGTGTGATCCAAAGCATACTTCAAGCTTGCATTATAAAGAAGACTGGTGACTACCCCAGATTGGAGCATTCCTTTCCTGTACGACCAGGCCTCCGTTCTTGTGGACTCCTGGCGCTGGGAACATTCTACAGATCTTTTACTAATAAACCTGTCAGAAGCATGAACGGGTTCTGGCCATTGGCGCGTGGGCCAATGCCAACTTAGATGCTAGACCTTTGAGGTCGGGTATGGGGTTAATCCTGGTAAGGCACTAAATACATAACCATGAAAAGCGTGCGGATGCACGCGATGGCCAGCGTGCTTTTCATAGTTCGCTTACTTGGACTTATACCGCACGATACTTACGTGTGAATGGTATCCTAGTGCGCTATCCTGGTCTATGCAAACTGACAGCAGATGTGGCCAGACTGGGTCTGATTCCTGGTTTGGTACTTGACAACGGTACAATATGCCGTTCTATTTCTGCCCTAATTACATGTTCCGACACACACATCGAAATAACCAGATTAGGTAAAACGTAACAGTTCCCATCTCCATTCCATCCACTGTGTCCCTAAATCGTATTCTTGTTGTTTTGTGTGTACACTAGTCTCAATTTGACCCTAAACATCCCGTAGAACCCTCTGTTGTGATAAATGTTCTCTGTGGAGCTCATGGGCCTCCCCAGGAACGGGCCCTTGGGGGCTGAAGCCCTCCCACTTTGAGGCAGCGGGCATCAATCTGCCGTGACCTGACAATAAGCAGTCGCGTTTCTCACCCACCTGAGAGAGCGGTGTATTTATTTACTTTTACACGTACTTTTAAACTTTAAAAGTAGGTAAATACACCACCCTCTGAGGGGAGAAAACGAACGTTCATGTGACTTCGGCCTCAGCAGACTTGCAGAGGACAAAAGCCTGCCCATATCAAGACCCCTCCCCCCTCCTCCCTCCTCCCCGCACCCATGTGAAAGCTAAAGGCTTAGCTGCTTGGCTCAACTTTTAGTTGGCCCATGCCTCCAATGATTAACGCTGCTTTGCTTCACTAAATATCCTGAGATGCAAAGGCGTAGACAGGTTAAGGCCTGAGCACAGGTTCTGAGGGAAACGGGAAAGAACATGTTTTTGTTTGTGTATATGCGAGGATGTTATGTATGTATGTGCATGCATGTGAGGGAGTGTAGTGTGTAAGTGTGTGTATGCATGCATGCGAGGGGTGTTTTAAGTGCAACCATATGAATGAATGCAGTGTGAACGATATGAGATATATGATGGGTTATTTATAACGCGCTTAATACCCAGAGGTTTCTAAGCGGGGGCCCAGGGATCGAACCTGTGTTGCTTCGTGTCATCTTGTTTCCAAGTCGAGCACGATGCCACTGAGCTATCCTTCTGAGACAATGAGTGCACGTGTGAATAAGAATGCAGTGTATGTTCTGGGTGCTCGTGTGAAGGACAGAAGATGCATGGGGGAGTGTGTATATATGCTGTACCTCTAAATGATGCATGGCATTTTTTACTGGCATTTGGGAACAAATGCAACATGATTTATGAGTGGGATTTAGGAAATGATAGATTTTCGCCAATGCATGGTACAGATAATATATTTATAAAAAATGATCATGCAACCAAAGTTGGTACTCATTCATCGACCACAGAAGGGTGAAAGGCTGAGTTGGCCTTGCCAGGATTAGAGCCTGTGAACTGCAGATAACACTCTGATTGCAGCAGTGAGCGCTCAACTCACTGAGCTATCGTGATCGTGCCAGCAGGGACATGTTTTCTTACTGTGGCATGTTCTTTTTAGTTTTTTGTTTTGTTTACTGCCATTTAGGCAAAGCCAACATGAGCATGTTCTTACGTGGGGATACAGCATATATTGGCAGAGCCAGCATAAGCATGTTTTCTTATAGTATCATTACTGCCATCATGAGTATTTGCTTATGTGGGCATACTGGCATATATACACATATGCACCAGAATGGACGTATTTGTGCACAATCCTGGCTTTGACACTGGTGAGTTAGGGTGAAAGATGCATCTAATTGGCCGAAGGAAGGTGTGATATATTAAGCCTCCTGGGGTCTGGGTGGAGATCAACAGCTCAATAGGTCTAACGGCCCCACTCACTAGCAGGTTTCAAAACTGCTAACCAGTCCTCCCAAAAGGTTCTGGCTGGCCCCGCCCCTGGTGGAGCTACACCATACTAGAACAAATACCTACCAAAAATATGAACTGCATTGCTCGCACGTCTTGTCCTCTTTCCATAAATGTGTGCTTTCCTTATACAATGACGACTACAAATATCGGGGTTTAAGGGGGAAAAAGCGGACTGTAACCGCTACTGGCAGCTAACGTGGCATCTGTGGAGAGCTCTAAAAAAGGCTTAGTGCGCCAGAGTGTCATCCAGATAGCGGAGGGGCGGCGTCAGGCACTTAGTATTCGCAGGCAGTTGATCAGGGCCCATGACGCGCCTTTGCCGCGTCTCGACCCCTAACGGAGACTCTGCACTCCTGATTTGAATGGACGGAGTTGATACGCTAGCTATTTTTACTTTAGTTCAAGGGGGAGGAAGGAAAGAAGCAAAGCAGATGCCTCGTCCTATATTTACTATAAACTGGCGCTAGGGCTGCGATCCACTTTTTTTGTGGACCCTCTTTTTTTTTTGTGGTGCTGCCTTTTGCGTATTTTGTACGCGTTGGGGAAAAAAAATGCCAAGGAGAAAAGGAAAACGGCCCCCAAAGGATTACACATACTGTGGTACGGTCCACCTCCTAACCTTCCTGGATATTTTTATAATTTATCATCAGCTGACGCCGCCTGAGCAGAATATTCTTACCACTCCCTCTGGCTGCCGGGAGTCTGAAATTACATCTTTGTCTTTGAAGTCAGGCACACAGTTAGCGTCGCCATGGCGACGGGGCGGGTAATGGCCTCCACAGACAGGCGATTGGTATTTAGTGTGTGAGCGCTGCTGTACACAAGGCCTTGCTCTTCGGGAGTGATTACTGAACTATCCCCTTTAGTAAATGTTTAAAAATTACATTTCGCAGAGTTCTGTGCGATTAATATGGCTGGTTTATTTTAGTTAGTTACAAGGTTAAGAACAGTATTCCAGAGAACGGTCTTTCATTTTTTTTTTTGGATCTCATTGCATTATTAACCGAGTCGTTTCTGTTTGCTTGAACGTTTTCTAGGCCTGGCGTGTTCAGCTCGCCACGATATTAAGGATATCTTTAAAGATATTTGGATATCTTTGTGCTTAGCTAGAGGTATAGGGAACGAGATGTTGACTAAATATTTATGGATGTAGAGATGAGAATGTTTTAGAGTAGATTTTAATGAATTAATGTATTGAATTGTTAGGTATTTTGATATGGTTTTTAGTGAGGTTTATGAGTATTATGAATATGCAATCTTGGTTTCTCATTTTTGTTGTTGGAATATGCATATATATTTTTATGTGAAAAGTTTATTTATAAACTAACACATTAATAAATAAATAAATAGATATTAAGTCCACCCTTCAAACATGTTTAAAGAACCTGTTTTGCGTCTTGATTGCTTTTCCCATTTACATGTTCATTTCCATTATATAATTTGGATGACACATTTAAATAGTACTGGAAATAGAACTCTCAGATAAGTGTAGGGACATTTTTTTTCAATATTGTGCTGAAACGTTCAAACAACCAAGCACTGAAATATACGGATTTTGCTATTTGACCAATGTATTTTGTCGGTGCGCTGGAAACCTCTACCAATCGGCTTCCTATGGGGTGAGGGCGAAGAGGTGGGAGTTTGTGGGGGGAGTGGGGGGCTCCTTTCATGGTTTAGGCAAGTGGTGCCCCACTGTGGTGTATAGTTACTGAACAAATGATGTCTACCGGGCAGTTGTATGTTAGGGCTCACGATAAGCACGTGCCCTTTACCTGTTGTGTCTGATGGACGTAAGATAGAGGGAGAAAGTGATATGCCTGAAGGTCTGGGCATGGCACGCCCGCCCTTCATAAACAAAGCACATAGCTGTTGTTGGGCGGTACCGTAGACAAGCGGGCCCCCCGGATCAGTGCTGGGGGCACCCAGCATGTTATTCAGTTGCTGTGTTCACACGGTCGGCAACAGTCTCTGGGGGCACCCGGGAATCCATTGTGGCCGTGAGTACGCGATGTCCTTTCATCAACCGTCTTTTTTCGATTGTTTTTTAACACATATTTTTTTAACGAAAACACGATTTAAAAAAATATACCGAGGTTCAGGAATAGTGAAAAAACAATAGGGGATGAAGTGTTTTGGAGGGTTTGGGGGTATAACCCGAAAATAAAAAATCTATTAGCTTTTTTGTTAAATATTCATTAAAAAAAACATTGAAATAACGACTCGATATAAAATGACATAGAACCAACAGTGACATGGGGGCACTCGGACTACATACACAGATCTGGGAACACCCAGATCAGCGTGCTGCAGTACCGTGGTATCACGGCATCAACCTGCAGGCCCAACTGAGACGGACGTTCCGGTCACAGAGTCAGCTGCCATACTAACAAACGTGCCGGCTGAGGCTCCTTTCATTGGGTGGCAGTCATGACTTTCATGGCTCACTCTTAGAGAGGACATCAACACACTCCTCCTTTTTCTTAACAAACAAAATAAAGACAATATCTATGATCATTAAATAAATCAACAGTAATACACAGCAATACTTGGTCCCCTTGGGAACCGTGGAGCCAAACACTAACCACATACTTAAGATTCGGTTACAAACATCAAAACACCCACAACTACTGTTCGACCTCCCTTTACTTAGTTTGCAGGTGATGATTGGAGTTGGTGGACTGCTGGTGGCGTATCCTGCTGATGACAGGCTAGTTTACCGGGCCCATTTTATGCATTTGGACGATATGCAGGATCACAGCTTAGTGAGCCCACTTTGAGCATTAAAGCCTATGCAGGGTCACAGTTCATCACACATGTCCCTGCTCTGGGGATACTTTTGGACAAGATGTTACTTTCCATTTTTTTATTAGTCCCTGGATGATCGGGATTTTGGGGTGCTGGTCGTCCTGGCAGAACCAAGGATGACAAATCTCCTTACTGGGGCCACTTTAAGCATGGGGACATGCAGGCTATTAGTTTCAGACACATCTCCTTGGTCACTGTTGCTTGGGTCCTATAATATCTGCATTAACTTACCGGTTGCTTTTAGTACAGTGTCCTGCAGGCCGGGGTGCGCCCCCTCAGCTGCCAGGCAAAGCTGCATCTGGTTATGCTGGGGGCCACATCTGCCGTGTGGACGGGCCTGGTTTGTCCCTCTTGTTGGATTTCTCCATACCCCATTTTCACCCCCTCTGGTGGGGCTCATTGGTGGTCTGGACAGAGTGACACGGGCCTTGTTGGATGCTCCGCCCTGGTGGGCCACCCCTAATGCTGTAGTTTTCAGACACATCCTGTTGGCCTTTACCCCACAACCATGCTCTTTGCCCCACACTGTGGCCTTGTGACTGGGAAGGGGTCACACTACTAACAGCTCTTGATTTCCTTGTGCAGCCTCTTCCGTCAGTTAGTTGCTGCGATGCACAACAACCGGAGGGCTTTATTCAGCATGTCACCCCTGATTTAATTCTCCTCCACCCCAGGGCTTAGTGAGCACTTGGACAAGATGTTGGGAACAACCAGAGGCTACAATTCCTCCAACTGTCAGGGCGCAGAAGCACTACTCACCGGAGCTACAACCCTCTGCCCTTGTTTAGCTCTGATTACCGAGCGCACAAGTTCCCCCCCTTTTCTCTTTTCAAATGCACTCCCCTTTGTCAAGTGCAGGCACGCCCTATTTTGCCTTTTTTTCAAATTTATTTCTAATGCAGAAGGCACTCCTCTTTTGTCTTCATGCAGCTCTGACCCCAGAGTGCGCAGAGTTCCCTTCCCTGTTTTTCTTTAACTCCGTTGATGGAGCACGTTGACTTCACTTTTGGAGTGCATACCCTTTCTTTCACCCAGGCAGGAGCTACAGCCTCACCGGCTGTAGCAGGGGCCGCACCTCACACCTCTCCTCCAGGCCGGAGATAGCTTGGTTCTTCTCACGCTCCGAGCACAAGCACATTGAAGGTGTGACCCTTCTATGCGTAATCGTTAGCTCTGACCATAGAGCACCTACTTCACTGCTCTCATGGTCCGGGAACCCAAGTGGCCCTTTCCTGCTCAGTCTACGGAGCGTGTGCACTCTTTTCCATGCCCCCGGCCACGTAGCGTCCACGGTTCACAACCCGAGGGAACACTGTAGGAGGAGCATGGGCGTATCATAAACTCACAGCACATGTGTTTCGCGCCTTGAAACACTTGTGATAGGCACGTTATAAATGCCATATCATAACATGCGGCCCGGGACCACTGAGGGCGGATCGCCTGTATCACGGGCGTGGCAACTGCAGCCAGCAGAGGCTCCTTACACCGGATCAGCTGGCGCCGACGAGTGCCAAGGACAAGGATGTGTTGGCAGCCTCGGGACACTAGGCAACCGACCCGGTCGCAGCATGGCTTCCAATTTCATCCTTGTCTTCAGTGTGGGGGCGGTCCCCTGGCCACACAGGCTGTCCCGATCGGTGCTGGCAGCACCCAGCAGCTTATTCAGTTGCTGTGTTCACATGGTGGGCAACAGTAGCCAGGGGCACCCCGGCTTCCAATGTGGCTGTGAGCACACGGCTGGACAGTGGCCTGGCGGCACCCAGGCTACACACGCGGATCTGGGATCACCCAGACCAGCGGGGGGGGGGGGGGAGGGGGAGGGGCGGGGGCTGTAGTACCAGGGCCACACAGCGTCAACCTGCAGGCCCAAAGGAGGCGGACAGAAGTGCCGGCCACGCAGTCTGCCACTGTACTAACGCACGTGCTGGCTGAGGCTCATTTTATTGGGAGCCAGTCATTGCACAGTCATGACTCTCACTATTAAAGGAGACCTCACCATAATCGCCAACATTTCTGATGCAATGTAATCACAGAAACCTACAAAGAAATATGAAAAATAAAAAAGGGCAATCAAAACACATTTACACTCCCCCTTAGTGGGGAACCTTGTTATGGGGAACAGAAAGGCTTCCTGAAATTGTATTCCCTACACAAGAGTTTGTTTTCTGTGTCATATCACTGCCTCGTGTGGTGCATGTTTTAACCTTGAACAACCTGGTAGATGAGTGTGGGGCTGGGCTACTTTACTGTGGATACATTTAAGTTGTAAAGGTTTTCAAGGCCCAAAATGAAAACGACACCAGGTTAGAAGGGTGCCCCTCTGCAATGAGGTGAACGAGGGTCCAGCCACCGGTCTCAATTAGTAGGCGAGTTAGGGCGAAGAACATGCGCACGTTAAAATGACCCAAGATGAAGTGATCCTGATATGAGAGTTGCACTGATCGGAAGCAAGTGCCAGTGATCATGCTGACCATTTTCTGGGGATGGATGAAATGTGCTGTTCACCCCAAAGAAGCTCGGTATTGGGGTAGCAGAACGAAACACGTACTCCTAAAAGGAAACCTGAAATTGTATGCAACAATGATGCTGACTTGACTGACTGCAGACATTAAAAAAAAAAATACACTATGTGAAATGGTGGTGGGGGGCAAATGCGAAAGAAAATGTATTGCGTTTTGCATTGCATTACAAAAAAACGGATCTTTGCAGCCCAAATATTTCAGAAATCTTTCCACATGTAAAACATCTTCATTGTAATAGCCTTTAAGACATTATCTGTGCTTTAGAAATGTAGAAATAAAGGCATCACATATTAATAGCCTCTGTTTTAAAAGTATTACACTTTTCCCCCCTGTCCTGCTGTACTCCACGTGCCCCTTACAATCTGAGGTTGCTTCAGCCTATGCTTGTCTAGAGGACCGCTTCTGTTGGCAGTCTGAAGCCCTTCTATTGGTGCAGTGGTTTCGACACGGGCTGAGTGTAAGCAGCATTCCACTGGCTGCTGGGTGAAGGAGTGAGGTGGAGATGCAGCTCGTCCATTCTGGGGCAGTGAATCGGTTTAGACACCCATGCTAATGATGCGATGCAATAGCTCCGTAGGGAATATGGGGGGCAGGGGCCGTGTGCTCTGACCAAAACCAAGTCCACTATATATTAGTGATCTGTCCTATTTGGCAGAGACCCAGAATAAGCCAAAGCTTCGGTCCTAGATTTTTGTTCTCACTACTTGAGAGCTAACGCAGAGTGGGCAGGCGGTGGTGTTACACCCCCCCCTCCCCGATCCCTGCACCCCTGTTTGCAGTTTGAGCACCGGGAGCCCCTTCTCTGTAGCCCCCCTAGCATTAATTGGTCTTTTGGAAGTGGGTGTCCCTAGATCCAGAACACATAACAATGCTTTGTGTGTGGGAGGAAATCTGTGTCTCCCTCTTCGCCACAGACTGTCTGGGCTGGTGGGTAATGGTTCCAACGTTTGTTTAGTGGCTGAGAATTAATTTACTCTCTTCCGTGCTGGTCCACCTTTCATCTCTCATACCCAAGGCCAGGCTCTGCAGGATGAACCCTTCCTACCACCTGCCTGTGGTGTTTATTGCCAAACTAAGGCCAACTTTCCTTTGGCTAGGATTCTTCAACTGTGCCCTGGTTACTTTCAGGGGATTTAATGCATTTCGCACAGCCCCACTGAACTTTGCTGCTCCAGCGACTGCGCTGGAGCTTTGGCATAATAGGGTAATTCTGCGCCACTCCCTTGCTACATTAGTGAGCTCGGTGTCATGGCCTCTAGCCCACTGAAGAACCCCATATGGGAAACATAATGTGCTCCTCGGGCAGCTGCGGTGCCCAAAGGTGAGGGGGAGCAACTGGTGGCAGAGGAACGTACTGCTCCCTTTACCTTGAGGGAAGCCCAAATTCCCATGTTGAGGTCCCCTTACAGTGGATACACTACTGGAGTGAATGGGATTTCCATATGGACCTTTAGGTCCATCTATAATCCTTTCACTGTCCATAGTGAGCAGGAAAGGAGTAGGAATCCTGAATGGAGTGACGTTTGCAACGGATACTTACTGCTATTCTAAAGATTGCTCTTCTCTCTCCGCTTGGAACCAATCCATGTGAGCTGGAAGTGGTGAAGTCTGAATACGTTTGTTAGAGGACTAGAGCTGTTAACACCGGGTCTATGTATGTATGGTGGCGTTTGCGCGCAGAAAAAAAAAATTTGTTAAACATTATTTTTTTTTTGTTCAGCCCCTATCCAATACTTTTCCCACGTATTCTACGCCTGGATTTCATGTAATTGCACCCGTTTTAAAATATTGGGGGGGAGGGCGGTTGGTTTATAGTGGGTGAAAACAAATCTTGTTCACCCAACGATTGTGATTGGCGGTGAAAACACATAGATCCCTATGGTGGAAAAGGGACTATGGACTTGGTGTAGAGTAATCACTAATGTAAATTTTACATACCCTTTTTGAGGTATCTCCTGTAAAGTGGGTGTGCTGCAGTAATGCATATGAGAAATTCGCCAACTCTTCATAAGAAATAGTGTTTCTATTCGGTCAGCTTGTGAGAAGCCATGCCTAATTTCTGCTTGCCCATTGCTCTGCTATATTTCTTACTCACCCGACCTAACCGCTGCAATCAAATACATCTCATCACACAAAATGGCAAGTAAAGCATTAGCCGCTGTATTTTTTTGTTTTGGTTTTCAATGCAGAAGGACGATTCCTTTTGAAGTCTTGAATTAAACATTTTTATTTTTTTAGCTTGATCCGTATTGGGACCATCTCGAACAACCTATCATTTTTTTTTCTCGAACATGTCTGGGGTCTGTTGAATCGTCCGCTCCCCCAATTCAAAGCCACTTGGGGCCTGATTCACAGAGCGTTTTCCAATGGGATTGTACCATAATAAAACGTGTCTGTGAATCGGGCCCGTAATGTTTTCTTGTGGTGAAGTTCCTTGCAATGCGGACACCATCAGCGAAGGCATTCCTCATGTGGGCTTTTATTTCTGTGACGCAGCCAGTATACTCTGGATGGGCTGAGGAAACGATATGCCGTTTTCAGTGTTGGTGATAATGAGCGGGTGCCACACACGTGACATCTTTTCCTCCGCGTGTTTCCGGGAGTTTGGGCCCGCGAGCTTGCAGTTCTTGCCTGTGAGGTATAGCCACGCACGGTAAGGCTTGAAGAGAGGGCGAGTAATATACTCGGCTTGTGAGAGCACTTCTAGACGTTGGGGCGATTATGAAGAGCACTTAGTTCTTTACTATTGAAGAAGGAAAAATAATCGTTTCGGAATAAGAGTTCGCCGTTGCGCACGTTTTTTCTTTTTTTTGCTCCAGCCAGCCATCTTTTAGGACTGATGAAGGCGCCGTATTTAGGCGACTGGGCATACACCTCTGCCTTCGCCACCCCACCTCTGCCCTCCCCTCCAGCCCTGCTGTTCAGGAGCATGGCCCATTGTGTACTTTCTCAACACATTGAGTTAAGCGCCTAGCCGCATTTGACAGCTTTTGTCTATAAGAATGGTTCTCCAAACGCACCGCATGATTATGAAAACGGGTGCACAGAAGTATTCTCTGCATTCTGAATTGAGCTGTAGCAATGGGTTTACGGAGTGGAATTTCTTCGGTGTGACGTACTTCGTTTCAGGAGCGCGCTTCGCTCTTATTGCGTTTGCACATGGAAAGACCGCACCCAAAGGGAGATCTGTACTCTTTTCAGTAAGTGGAGGGCATTTTCTTTTTTTTGGAATAACCTGTAGATTTTCAAAACCTCCGATGTGGTTTATATTGATCTTGTGTAAATTCATGTCATTTTTGCATTTTTTCTTTCTGCTCCCAACTATATTAAGACAATATTTATTACCCAAATACCTTGCCATAGTTGCCTGTCCACGGTTTCTCGGGCAACTAGTGGTTCCAGCACAACCCTCCCATTCCACTGTAATGTGAACGTAGTTGTCCCTAGTCTGTTTTTGAGAATGTAAGGGACTTTGCCTTGGATTACCAAACTCATACCATCATATTCTGGGCTCGAGCCTTCCTCTGTCTATGGTCTAGACAGAAAAGAGGGATTAGAGATGGAGAGTGCTTTAAACCCCACCTCAGTCCTCTCCTTTCATTCTCCTTATTGATGCTGCCCCTTCAAGTGCCCTCTAACCTTAGCTGTCCTCTTTCTCCCCAGATCTTTCCCTATGAATTCTGGATTCTTAAATGTTTCCTGCTCTTAGTCCTATACTTAGTACTGTTTAGCAAGTTTTCATGAAGAATGTATGGTTGAACGTGTTTGCTACTATGGTAATGTTGGATCGCCTTTCACCATGGGGTCCACGTTAGTGATGATCAAAAGCCATTGCGTTGTGCTGCTGCTCTGTTAAATTTTGGATCGGTGTAAGGGATTTTAAATAAAGATCCGTTGTGGGTAGATGTTTGTACAGACGTGGAGCCTCATGATTTAGCCTTAATAGGAACTTTTTACTCTTTCTTTGGAGGTTAGGGGAGAGCATGGTGTAGCCCAGATAATTTCTCTCCTGGGCCACTGGTGCATCCTTAACCACCAAGCCAGGGACAGGCCACTACATACCAAACCCACCCCACCCATGCCACCATCCAAAGAAAGTCACACTGGGCAACCTGCAGGCAAGAGTGTTAAGCGTGCTACAATTTAGAGCTCTTAATTCCAAGAAAAGAAACGCACAACTCAGATTGAGACTTTGCTCCACAAGTGGATCGCCATTAGTTTGACAGAACAGTATCTAGCACACCAAGCCGATAATACTGGCAATAAAAACAAGGCAACTATGCACGCCTTCAGCCCAGGCTTGCTGGGTGAAACCAATCTATAATTAATTTAACACACTCACAAGTTTACAACTGGTAGTGCAAACAACTGCACCAACATGATCCTCCCATGTGGGCACCACCCTCTGTTACCAAGTCCGAAGGCGGATGTTGTGTAAAGCTTTGCCGACAATGACCCCGTTGTGGCCGCATTTTAGATGCTTGGATCATAAAATTATGCTCTAGTATCAGCAGGTTAGGCCCTCTCCATTTACTGTGGTAATCAATCTAACCCAATCGCTAAGTATACCCCTTTGTACTTCTATCTTGGAGCGAAAGCCCAAGGGACCTTTGGTAGCGCATGCCCCATTCCATCTCTTCTCATCTGTTCATCGCATAGAATAATGTATACAGTTGGACAATAGAATATCTGTTCATACGATCGGGCTGCTGCAGACGGCGATAACAACTAGGAGTCCATCATGTTGCCAACTTGGACTTCAGTGGTTCACCGTTCCCACCAGCTTGGCCATCAATACTGTCCCTTAAGTTCAATGTTGCAGCAAGAACCTTTAAGGACAACATCTCCTCTCTTGCCGCAGCCTTGGCTGACCCCTCTGCAACCAATCCTTTGCCACGGGCTCCTTCCCTCAACCCCTTAAGCACTCTCTTGTGCACCCCCTCCTAAAAATATCTGCTGAACCTTCTTGCCTTACTAACTACTGGCCTAACACCATCACCCCTTTCTTGGGCAAACTCATGGGGAAGCTGATCATCCCCCTCAACTGACCCTCTACACTGAAATGGCTCGCTGTCTCCAGGACCACCAGTCCGGCTTCAGGTCATCCAGAGGCATGTAACACCTGTGAAGACCTGCTCTCCAACGTTCACTTTAACACGCCTTCCGTCCTGATCCTCCTTTACCTTTCTTCTGCCTTTGACACTGTCAACCACTCTATCCTCATAAACAGACTCCATGATCTCCTTGGCATCATGGACAGGGCACTGGCGTGGCTGACCTCCTTCCTTTCAAACCGACCTCCTCAAGTTCAAGTGGGTCCTTTTCTCTCCTCCACCTCACTCTCTACCTGTGGCGTCCCTCGGGGCTCTATCCCATCGCCATGTCTTTTCAACATCTATCTGACCCCTTTGGCCCACCTGATCTCACATTCTCCCCTCATTTCCAGTGTTTTGCAGATGACACACACTTCTCCTTTTAAGCTGCCATCCTCTCCCTCCTCTCTCACACCTGACTGCTATTCAGGCATGGTGCTCTGCCAACAATCTGTCTTAATGCTAGTAAGACAGAAATCTTACTCATTGGGATGCCTGCTTCTTGTACCCCCTCCCCCCACTCTCTGGCCACCCTCCTTGGGCCCACTCCCCCTCCTGCATGGCAAAAAACCTCTGGGTTATCTTTGACTCCTCTTTCTCTTAACACATCGTGGACCTTGCCAAGAAGTTCAGCTTTCAGCTTCACCTTCTCAGAGGTATTCTACCCTTTCTCACCATCCCCAGAAGCTCAACGTCTCCAGAGCCCTGGCTCTCTAGGATGCACTACTGCAACAGCCTCTTCCTCAATCTGCCTCTCCCCCTTCAACTAATCCCGAATAGGACTGCAAGACCTATCCTTGGCCTCAAGCCCAGGGACCGCATCTCTCCAGCCCTAAAGTCTCCACTGGCTTCCAGTGACCGCAAACATCACATTCAAGACCCTCTGCATCATCCACAAGGCTGTCTGGGGCCTGGGACCTATTTACATCCAGCTTTCCCTCTCAAAATACCTCCCTGCCACAGTTCTTGGGTCATCTGCCTCAAACTCTCTGTTGGTCTAACATTTCTCTAAATGGAGAGTAAGCGGTAGCTCCCTTTCCTTAGCAGGTGCCTCCCTCTGGAATAGCCTCCTTGCCGCTCTCAGACTTTAGCCAGATCCTCTTAAGTTCGAGAAACATCTCTAAACTTTCCTTTTCTCCTCTCCCTTCCCTTTCCCCGTCCCCTGCAAACGTCCCTTTGCCGCTGCAACTGTGGCCTGGTCCCTTCTGAATCATACAGGGGCAAGACTTACCCCCCGCCCCGACCCCCCCCCTCACCAGTCGTCCCAGCATCCCTTGCCAGCACTTGCCTCTGGCACCTTCTCCCTAGACTAGCCCAACCTGGTGCACCCTGTACATCGCACTTACCCACCTTTCCCTCCTTTCCCCTGGTACTTGCCATCCCAGCACGTGCTCACCCCCCTATTTTTGGGCACCCCCTCTCTCCCACCCTGCACTTAACCACCTTTGACTTGCACGGTAGGATTGTCACTAGGCCATTATAACCGTTGTTGCTTTTGTAGTTTGCCCCCTTTGCCCCCAAACCTCCCACAATTTGTCTTGCAGCACCTGGAAGCACTTGTATATACACTCCATACAAATTTACAGTAAATAAAACCAGCCAGTGTCCTGCGCACAATGAGGCATGAACTGAACATGCACTTACCATCAGGTCTGCACCCTCTAGGCCGCTTCAGATGCCATCCTAAGTCCCAAGGCCATCTGTACCTGCCGTTCTCATTCAATGGGCGCCTGGAGTGCACAGTATCAGTTATCTACAGTGCAAATTATTGTGGGATTCAATCACTTCTTCCAAGAGGGAGCGCCTTCCTATGAGGCTAGGAAGGTGAGGCTGCTATGCAACATTCCCCCCAGGGGGGGTGGTAAGCAGGACCTCACAAGGAGAATCTCCCTCTTAGGAATAGAGACTCTCATTATGATGAACTCCATTTTCATTATCCTTAACTAAAAGCACAAATGAAGACAGACACTGAAAGGTCTGTTTACAGGCGGAGGAAAAAAGCGAAGGAAAGAGAATTGCATGTTGGTGTGAGAGGACCGAGAAACCCATACCCTCTACTCGCCGATACCACAAACAGACACAGAGGTATATCCAACGAAGCCAAGTGTGTGGATCGAGGATCCGTCCTGACTGAAGACCAAAAAGAGTCTGATGCTGACCGGGTGACGCAGCCCCAGTTCAACAAAGGTAACTGGGAGAGCTGGAGACCCAGAGTGCAGGGTACGTGTGACTCATGTAAAAGTATAAGAGAAAATACAAACCTAACGATTGAAGAGAGCCAACTTGTCCCAGTGAGTGGCAAAAGCATAAGACCGAGAGTCAAATATGGACTCCACTTACTGGTTTCAGTGAGGAGCTAAATAACCAAAGGAAAGAGTTGTTCCGAGTATATACATGTTCATTCCGAAAGAGATTAGGGTTGAGGCATAACCCATATTCAGAGACTCGTTCGAGAATCAAAAAGCCAGAGAGGAATTTGTAGAGTCAAGGGAACAAATATAAAGGGCCTGGAGAAGCCCCTTGAAGGAACTGAAGGACTTATTACAAGAGCTAGCAAAAGGCTATCTGAAGATCCCATATTGAGGTGAACTTTGCTGAAAAGCAATCCAGGAGAAGGGAGCCATTGTCCTGGTCTTTTGATTGTGTAGTAAAAGTGGCAGGGTCAGCCTAGGCTAGGATTGGACGGAAGGCAGATATTTGATTGCAGGCTTCACCATTGACGACGAGCACCCTAGTTTAGTTAGGTTGGGATAGGAAAAATTAGGCATTTTCATTTATTTTCCGTTAAACCTTTTGAAAACGGCACCTATTAGTCTGTATAGTCCTTCTGACTTACAACAGCTTGTGGGTGTTTGGTTATTTACCCACCCATTGATTGCCCATGGCCATTCGCCCCCACTTACTGCCCAAAACACATCCTCCTGGGATTTCTCTAAGCTAGATTTATCAAGAGTAACATTTAACTTTGTCCTGCCAGTGTTAATTCTAGGAAATCTGCTGAGAGGTAACGGCTTAATTGCAGCTGTAAATGCACTACTGGTGTAATAAAAATGGGTTAACTAAGTATGCATTGAGCCACTTTATTTTTATATCTGGTGCTTGCAATTAAATCCTGTCAAAATCTAGAACTGACAAACCAAACGGTTTTGGTTTATGTATAGGTATTGGGCATGTGAAATGCACTTCGTATGTCCAGGTAATCTCACCATTTTCCAGCTGTTGCCATTTTATGGCCAGGTGGTACTGTTATGGCAGTGCCTGGTAAATTCCTATCCCATGCTTGTACAAAAGCAAATGCTTGTTTTTATATCTGAGCAGGAAAGGCCAATTGCCATCATTTTGATGGATAAACGGAAGCATTGCTTCCAGTTCTAGCCCTTTGCTGACTAATCTGGCATTGTTGGTCCATCGAGAAACGCTGCCACCTTGCACAGGGAAAACTAAGCCTCAGACACACCGCAGGGAACCGTCCTACACAATTCCACTCCTTATATTTGTACGGTTAGTGTTTTATTTTAGCCATTAATACAAATATTTGATTCCACAAAAGCAGTTGATTAAAATTTGTGGGACAAAAATGTGAATCAGATGCCACACTTGTAAGCTATTTGGATATAAATAAATAGTATGTCTTCATACATTAGCAGTTACCAGCAGACAGTATATTGACAACATAATGCATTTGTTACGCATTAATTAAATGTTGATTCTCTATGTAACTGAAGGTGCCAGATTTCTAAAATGTAATTTGCATCTCTTATGATCCACATCCTTGAATGATAAATTCCTACATTAAAGTCTGCTGTTGCTGATCCTGCGCTGCCAATGAATCTTTCCGTCTAATAGGCAACTCTTTTTCAGTCAAGGTTAAAGTAGTTCACCTCAGGATCCGTAAACTGTAAATGTAAGGAAAAAAGCCATTGTCATTGTTTTCATGTACGATTGATATGCTGAAGGGTTTGGCCTATGCATCCATTATTGGCTGTATATATCGAGGTTGTGTGGAGAAACTTGGCTTACTCCGATTATGTCTATTGAAATCATCTGTGAGGTCGTATTCAGAATTTTGGGAGGATGCATATTGTGTATGCTGTGATGGGATGTAGGTTGCACCGTTGTCGGTGTGAAGCTGCCAGCAGAGGGGCGTTATGCACAAAGGTCACCCGAGGGCTGTCGCCATGTAGAACACTGCCGCCATGACTCGACGCTCCATGACCAGCAGCTTCTGCATCGAAAATGGGTTTGTGGGAGGCAGAGAGCAGGTCAGTTGGTCAGGGGACCCAAACGGTGAAGGAGATGAGCCTTGGTTGTGGGGTGGTGAGGGCGCATACATGGGTGATTGTGGGGCTGGGCCGTCAACCCAAAATGGAGTGGAAGTGAGGTGCGGCAGGCTACTGGGGGCTTCCAATTCCTGGCAGCCTAATGTTCCAGCGTTCTTAGGAGAATACTTTTAGAACATAAGATAATGATAACCAATGTATTTGAATGAAACTTAAGCTGAAAGGAGTGCCGGCCCTGATGGCCTGCCAGTTGAATTTTATAAAATGTTCAGTCATGTGCTCAATTTTGTGCTTTAGATGGTTAACAGGTCTTTTATTCAAAGTGGCTCTACCACAGCATCTATGCAATCAGCTCTCATCAGTGTGATTCTTCAAGCCTGGGTAAAACCCATATAAGCTGTATTTACTTCCGTTCAATATTACTTTTGAGCGCAGATGTTAAGCTCCTGGCCACAGTGTATACAGGCAGACTGAGTAGATTATTTCCCATATTGGTCCATAAGAACCAGACAGATTTTATCGGTGGCCAAAATTGTTTTAAATATATGAGAGCTGATAGATGTGATTTATTGACACAGACCCTCCTTGGAACCATGTGCCGCGTCGGTACAGATACTGAGAAGGCTTTTTAATAGGGTCAACTATACCTACCTTTGGTAACACTTGTGTAAAATAAAGTGTGACCCAAATATTGTGCACCTCTTTGATTTCAGCTTCCAGTAAAAACGAGCTCGAGTGACAGAAAAAGGGGGTGACCTCTGCTGAACTGCGCACCCACAGAGGGGCATGCAGAGCTGCCCACACTCTCCTGGTTTTCTAAAGTATTCATGGAGCCTTTACACCTCCTGATTCGGAGTTACTTGGAGATTAAAGAGATTGACTGACTTCTGTATTAGTACATCAAATGTCCCCTTCCCAACAATGACCCCCCTACCCCCCCTCCACCCCGCCCGTGTTGATGCCCGACTCGGACCAATCCTTGAAGCACCTTATGGAGGTTTTCGACTCATTTGGCAAAGTGCCTGTTTTTATAGTGAACTCTTTGAAGACCGAGATAGTCCCTATATCACTGTCTTATCACAGACTCTTGTTTGACTAAATGTATTTGTCTTGGGATAGTAATGGCTTTAGCTACTTGGGGCTCCAGATCTTAAGGGATACGCAACAGATTTTAGTGTGCAGCGTCCATGGCAAAGTTTCAAGCGGTAAAGATTCCAGAGCATGACAATTGTCTCGTTTCTTGTGGGAAGTTTAAAAAACTTTCTTTCCAACCACATGGATACTCGTGGGGACCCCGATAACTAGGTGGGTTTCCCCGGTACGATCCAACCAGCTACCAAGACATTGACATATTAACCTTAAGTGTCCGCCAGCCCGGATGAATGTGGCCCTTGTGCCACTAAAGCCGGTAGGCTTCAAATATCAGGAAGAGTCTCAGACGAGTATACAATGAATTCAAAACTCATCTGGGCCCTCGGATTCATGACTTCCCATAAAAAAGACGGGAATCATTTAATAACCTCCAACCTGGATTCTGAAAATTAATTATGAGAAAGATCAGAACAGAAGAGGAACACGGGAGATCTAAAATACTATCCTTTTTTTAAAATGAACAAAGGAATATCAGTACACAATAGAAATATATCTAGCTGTACCTCCTGTGGATAGAGAAATCAAATAAAATCATTTTTTTCATCTATGAAGCAGTTGTGTTAAAGTAATTTCAAGTACCTCTCTAGAGGGCGAACTAAAAATAAAGAATTAAACATTTTGTGAAAATATCCCCACAGAATCGATCAACCTAAGTTTTCTATTGTGTGAATACGTAAGGGTACACTCAGGCTTGAGACCCTTTTCTTGGTCCTTTTGTGTCAAGTGAAAGTTATTGGAGATACATTCCTTATGCAGGAAATCGGAAATGTTGCATTTGGCACTGTGGGAAAATGGGTGCTATTAAGTTGATTCCTCTTCCACAGATGCTATACCGTTTCAGTATTCTCTCACTTCTGCTCCCTGGGAAAATACAGATACATAAGACTTTTAATCCTTTCCTATGGGGGAAAGGTGTCAAAGCAAATCTCCCCATTGATATATTGCACGGTCCTGATAACGTGGGGCGTTTCGTCTGCCCAAAAATGAAGATGCATCATAGGGTACACTCCCTTTGCATGCTCCATTATTGGGTTGATGTACACTGAAGTAAAGGAGTTGGGGGTGGATCGAGGAAGCCTTGGTTCACCTGATGACCCTAGATTGCATATTATACAAAAAGCTATCGGCCTTCTCCACACCACCGACCATCAGACATGTCATTCTTGAAGGCAAGAATACTAACCATCATAAAGGCAAGAAGAATCCTGCCATTAAGATGGAACATTTAATGATTGCCTGGCGAGCCTGGCAAAAGGGGGGATATGCAGACTGATCAAGCTCTGCAATAGAAACAGCCTGTTAGACATGGACTTGCTCAAGTTTAAATATCAATTGCGGGCCCAGGAAATCTAATGCTACGGGCAACTTCAAGACCAGTTTGCAGTCCTCCTCTTCCCACTGAACGCGAAATATACAGATCACCTGGACTGATTCAGCTATCGCTTCATTGTCGGCCTCTATTGATCAGCTCCTGAGCTCTTCTTAAATTGATTCTGCTCCATTAAGAGGCACGAGCGTCAGTTTGACCAGGAGCAGGTGATATCTCAAACTGAGTGGAACCAGATTTGCTCTGGGCCCTTTCGTTGGAAAGTAGTCCTTGATCTAGGTTATACACCACAAAGAATGGTTCATCAATTGTACAGGTTGACATGGAAGATGTGGTCCTGCTTCCCACGAGTGACTGTTGCTCTTGAGGAACGATCATTCATATTCTTTGTTTCTGTAACAAGGTAAAGGCTTTTTAGGTGGAAGTTGTATAGCTGGTGATTCTGATCTTGGTCTTTCAAATCAATGCTCACCAACTGTCTGCTTCTTCGCTTTGATGCCACAGCTCTGACAAAGGACCAATGATCAGCTGAAATGATATTTATATACAGAAGGAACAATTCTCTTTTGATCACAAAGGAATGTACAATAGATAAGAAATCAGATTTGATGGGAAGCAGTGAGCTTATTACAATGGGGTGAGTTTGAGGGACATTCTGACCACGTTGTGGTGGGAAGTAAATGGAACATTCCCCGGGGACAATACATAAGCGGACATAC
Source organism: Ambystoma mexicanum (assembly GCF_040938575.1). Lineage (NCBI taxonomy): Eukaryota > Metazoa > Chordata > Amphibia > Caudata > Ambystomatidae > Ambystoma > Ambystoma mexicanum. Next base: position 199,779,268 of record NC_090928.1, on the reverse strand, counting down.
ATGGATCAAGGACAACTAACATTGGATATTAAGTGCAGGTAGGCGGTACGGCAGCTGTGCCCCAGACGTGCCAATGTTGGGTGAAGTGCTGGAATGGGTGCAGAGGAAATGCGAGACAGAGGTAGGTTAGAGGCGACTGAGAAATTTTAGCTATCGGGCAGATGAGAGGCGGGCGGTAGGCTTTTAGTTTGGTTTTAAACAAATCCGTGTGGACTGTTTCTCGGATTTCCGAGGGGAGAGAATTCCATGCAAGTCAAGCAAGAAGTGGATAGTCGAGACAGAGCTGAGATTATGAAAAGGCTTATGGAGTTGGATAGAGGAGGATGGATACAGTGGTGCTTTACTGTCGATAGATTTGTGAACCAGAAGAACACATTTTAATCTCTCCCGGTTTTGCATCATCACCCATCCAGGCTGGCGGCGGTACGAGGAAGGAAGTGTGAAGTTGAGGGAGTTGAAAGAGAGTCCAGGTAGCAAAGTTGATTATCGTGTGGGGACAGAAAGCATAGTGGGGGGGGGGGAGACCAAAGAGGATGCTGGCACAGTAGTCCAGTTTAGAGAAGACAGCACTGGTTAAGGTGTGCTTGGCGGTGTTGAAAGGAAGTTGGTGCTTTGTTTTCCTAATATTTAGGAGGTTGAGGCGAGCTGCTGTTGCAGTTTTGGAGACGAAAGTAGAGAAGGTGTGAGAAGTGTCGTAGATTATACAGAGGTTTCTAGTTGAAGAGGAAGGGAGAGTGTCAGGTGGTAAGTGGACAGGCAGAGTAAGAGATGAGAGAGAGCTTTTAGCAGGAAAGAAGAGTACCTCTGTTTTGATGGAGTTTGACATCAAAGAGTGCAAAGCCATCCAATATTTAATGGCAGAGCGACAGTTCAACAGTTTTGATAGATCAAAGGAGAGTGGAGTAAAATAGAAGATTTAGGTGTCGTCCATGAACAGTTGGTACGAGAACCCAAAGGAGATTAGTGCCCCAAGAGCAGAAGTTGAGTGTAAAGGGGAGCGGACCCAAGACAGAGCCTTGTGGAACACCAACAGTTAGCGGAGTTGAAAGGTGGTGTTGCTCCAGGAGACAGAGAATTGGCAGAGTGCAAGGTAGGATTCAATCCAGGCAAGGGCTTGATGGCAAATCCAAAGAAGAAAGAGTGTTAAGCAGATCAGTGATGGACAGTGCTAAAGGCATCAGACTGATCAACGAGAATTAGGATAGAGGATGGGTTGTAATGCTTAGCAGAGGCAATGAAGTTGGACACATTCATGCAGAGTAACACAAAAAGAATCCTACTTGTAGGGGGTCTCGAAGACCTCTGATTGTGACTAAAACAGATATTAAAGTGCTGGAAAAATGACACCAAGCCTTCTCATGAAGACTGGTGGCATAATCTATCAACTCTTGCAGCAAGGGAGACAGTCCCATTTCAAAGAAAACGCACACCTGATTATGAGAAGTTGCAGAGTTTGTTTGGCGAAGTGTATGGGTGATCGTATTGGTCCAGATAACCTGCCTTCCACCCCTCTCCCTCAGCCCCCAAACCCACTCCCTCCATGTTGTTACATGTGTTTACCTACAATATCAGGGGCTTTTGACTGTGTTAGACTGGAGTGGATGTGATAGAGGAGTGGGTTGCTAATTTATGAAGATAGATTTTCAGTGTATCTAAAGTTCCTAGAGTTACGTTTTGAAGTTCTGCTGTTTCCTTGTTATTTGAAATGAAATGTTGTCACTGATAGTCTTGGTGTCTTGTTCTAAACTATTCATTCTGTTTAATGAGTGACTGACCATGAACAATATTTGCTTAATAAAAAGTAACCCACGCTTTATTTACCCAGATTCCCTACAGAAATTAAGGGCTGCTCAAATAAGTCATTCTAGTATTATGTTTGGAGGAAAATCCTCCACATAGGCCTCTGTGGCAGCCCAGGGAGGCGGTTGCCCATTGAACATTTACTACGACTTAATGATGGAATTCAGTTTTATAAAAATAGTGTTTGAACACGAGCTAATCAAAAAGAAGCTGAATGAAAACCTGTTGTAATGTAAACGGCGATCAATGAAGTAGGTCAAAGTGTGAGGTTTATGCGGTGCTATCCTGAGCACGCAATTCCAGAGAAGTCCTATTTTACGATTATTTTTTCCCAGAAAATGTCCTTCCTGTTCAGCTAAGCAGTAGCAACCAGTTGCTTACTGCGAGGAATAGCTTGCGATTGATGTTTGCATCATGGACATTAAGCACCAATATTCCTTGTTTCAGATCCAGGGCTACTAAAACGTCATTAATTTTAGGTTGACTATGACTGTTATCAAGAGATATACATCTTCTTAACAACGCTAACACATTTGGTTTAGGAATAATGTACACTTTAAAAAAATAAATTGATGAGCAGTTGCAAATAATGAAGATAAATGCAGAAAATTGAATACTAAATGTTGAAAATTGAATAAGAATTAAATCAAATTCAGACAAAACCAAAATTAATTTTAAAAAATCTCAATTTCTAACACTGAATTGGAGCGCATGATTTTAAATGACTGGTTTTTCGAATTCATTATGTTCAAGCATTGGGAAGTCTAAATGCAACAGGTCATAGCTCCAGTCTCATTCAAAATACAACTATTATCAAAAACAATGATTCAAATTACTCACCAACAGTTGCTATAGGCTGCATAATATTGAGTACACTTTAAAAAATAAACTGGTGCTGTCTCATGTATGTGTACAGGACCGATCAAGAGATTTCTAATTGAGCTGACCACAGAATATGCAGTGAAGTTTTCGGTGGTTTGAAGGAACCTTGTTTTCGTGCTGTGTATTATAGTGGATTTTGCCGATGGTGACTATTAGGTGTGTACTCTGCTAATTTCTGCCCTTACCAAGGGATCCTACAAGGTCTTCAGCTGTCCCCTTCGTTTTTTAGTACTGTTGAAGGAAATCCAGCTTCTGGCCTTTCATTGCAGTCTTCCCATATCAAGGGTTTTCTGCAACTTTAATTTTGTCAATCTACCTTATTCAGCCGCACGCTTAAATGTAGCCTTTTTTTCCTGTTACCCTGGGTGTTTGTTCTCTGGTTTGGTACTTGGATGAGTTCTTTTGATGCTGCTACTCATTTGAAAGCTGCACATTTAAGTGTATAGTTCTTACTTTTCAAGTGAAGATGAAACGCGTGGGGTTTAGGGGAGATCTTCTGCTACTTGGGTTTGCACTACACCAGTCCATGTGTTAAAAAGTGCCGGTAGCAGCACTATTTCTGTGCATCGCTCAGGCCCAGAAGCTACCACAGAAGAAGGCCACTGCTGATGGGACATTTTCTCCATCTCCAGTTTTTCTTGATCATTGAGCTGGTGATGATGGCTGCAGGTACGGGAAGAAAGACTGCTGCTTCCGCTTTCTGGAACTAGGACACCTTTGTTACTAATCACGTTTTCAGAACGTTTTTTTAGTAACGTGCCCAAGGGGGAGGGGGTTCTTTATTCTGCAGCATGTTTATATTTCCCAGCAGCCTTTGCTAGATCGTGCTACGCGGAGCAGGGGTTCACATTTGGTGCATGGCCTTGGCTGGCGGAGTCTGGTAGTTCTCGCCTCGTGGCTGATGGCTTTGGTTCTATTTGGCCAGCTTTTGCCAGTATGCCCACCCTCACTTTTTCTTACTACTCTGAAGGTTTCACTTTTGTGCTGTCGGTACCCTGTCTCTTCCTTCCGATCCACATTTGATTCTGTAAATGGCAGAATGCGTTTACTCCGTCCCTATAACTTGGATTAAATGGACAATAAATATTGTGTTTGTTCGGTTGGCAATTTGATAAAAATGTCATTTTCAATTTAAAAAAATCACATGATTTTCCTGTCATGCTATAAAGCAATATTGCACCCCAACCTGAGGTAAACTGATTGTAGTCTGGAGGAAGGAGGATGAACAAATTAGGAAGATAACGATGAGATTGTGATATATGATGAGGCATTTATAACGTGCTTTCTAGGCGCGAGGCAATAATGACTAGAGTTTCGCACAGGCTAGTGTATGCCGTTGTTTTTTTTTTTTGTTTTTTTCCCCCCGGATGGTTTCTTTTAGGCCTGGTTAGAAAAAACTCTGTTGGACCGTCTGATCAGGTAATGTCTTGTGGTAGTTGAACAAGCCACACATTAAAAAAACCCACTCCAACATGTACACACGGTCTTGCTCGCCTTCATCATGATTCAGGATAAAAACCCAGCAGACGGGCGCAGTGGCAATGTGATTGCCATTCCGCCTTGCGCACGTGTTGGAGGATATTGTTTGGTGCCTAAATGGATGTTGCCATGGGCTCGGCTGCGCAGCTTATTAACCCCCGAAGGGACCTTTGATTCACTGGATCGGTCTGACGTCGGTGGTGTGACTCGCTGGGGCGCAGGGCTCTTGCTGAATCAGCTGTTTGCTTCTCCAGAAGATTAGGAAAGCAGGTGCTGCGCCTCGTTCTGAGACTGGATTGTGATCTGTTGTGACACTAGAGGTCGCTCGTTTTACCAGTCTTCACCACAGCCGGATTCCGCTAATATCCTAGCCTGGCCGCCTACATACAGCCTTGCTAATGCCTCCGTCTAATGAATCATTCTTGCCCCATGGATGTGCTTGGCTCTGACGACGAGGTAATTAAAAGGCACCCGCAAACCGGAAAGTGCAAAAAGTAGCTGAAATAGAATTTCTGATCGTTGGACAACCTCAAAGGCTGTATCAAACGATTTTTTTTGCCCATTGTATTGTAATTGCGTTTTTTCCTATTCTCCCTCGTTTGACGAGCCTGTCGCCATGGCCGGTGTACATTTAAGCAGGCGGCCCTAATGCGGTCTAGAACACGAGCATAGAAGGAATGCTTCTGATGAATGCGTGTTGCTTTTCATTGAATGCATGACACCATGAAACCCTTCCACTCATCATTTATGCTAATGCGTCCAGGACTCTGCGTCAGCCTCTGAGGGCCATAGGCCGGATACGCAATGTTAGCCACTATCTGCAGACACCAGTGAGGTACATGAGCATGACGACAACTGGGGAGCTTGCTGGTTTTCAGTGGTTTTTCTTTTGTGGTTTATTGACATTGCTCAGTGTGGTAGTCCTTAACACGAGCTCTTGGATGCCAGCTAATCACCAAGGCACTGAATAAGGCTCCTCACAATCCCTATAAATATAGGGGGCCGGGCTTGTTTTAAAACAAAGTTCACAGTTTGAATACATTTGGTTGGCACATTTGTTTTCCTAAAAGACACACATTGTGCATCTTCTCAGTTTGTAGCCTGGATGATGGAAGGCAAATGTGTTGTTCTGCACTCATTTTTGTAACCTCTGGCCTAAGTAAGCCATACGTCCCAGCAATGGGTATGGAGACTCAGAAGCTCTAAGCTGATAAAGCCATCAGAGAGGCCCAGTGAGGTGTGAATGGTTGCGCTTCAGCAGTTATGGTATCAGCCTTGCTTTTGAGCCCTCTCAGCATGACCGGGGAACTATGGGCAGAACGAGGCGAGACCGCAGTGAGCTGAAACCTGCTGATGTGGTGTGGATGGAATGAATATGACCGCCAGTGGACATTTTATTAATTTTTTTATTTTATTGTTTTAAAGTGCGGACCTAGCTTGAGAGCAGCGGAGCGCTGTAGAGAGTGGAGGTAGCCGGCATTTGGGCTGACATCACTGTGAAGTCTGTGCGCTTGTTGGAATTAGTCTTTGGTCAGGTGTTGTTGAAAGGGCCATGTTTTGAAAGATTTGCGATATTGGGGAATTGTTGGGGCATTCTGAGCTGACCCTGGGATCGAGTTCCCAAGGGTGGGGTGCATGACAAGAGAAGGATTGTTTGCGGGTCCTCTTTGCGGACACGTTGCAATTCAAGCCGGTTGGTAGATTTGCTGCCTGAGGCGCGCGTGCCACCAAATATGTGACGCTTAGCCGCATGGTGGTGGAGCAGAGCCTCGCGCACCACAGATGCCCTGAACAAGGAGGATACACTGTGAGCAGCCTGGGGCATCAGTGGGGAGAATCACAGCCTCCATGGGAGATCCCTGCATCTAACTAGCTTTGTGGGAGAGACACCCGTGAAGAGTGGTTGATCTAGGAGTGCAGGCCAGAGTGGTGCATGAACTCAGCAACTCGGCTCTTCCTGTACCTAGAGGAAGGACTAAGGGAACCCCACTGAGAAAAGTCTTCGTATGATGGACTAGGCCACTTGCTAAGAAGTGGCATAAATACATGTGTTGCAACTGTGGCTGAGCACATCCAACAGCATAGGTATGATTTACTCCCTTGTGTGCATTGCGCTGTTGGTCATTAGCGCCAAAGGTCTCCACACCATTCAAGTGTGTGAGGAGGACATCCAGACACTGTGGTACTTCATAGAGAGGGTTACGTAGGCGAAGGTTGGAAGGCACCTGTCCCTCGTAAGAAGTAATGAACTGGCAGGCAAAAATTTCGACTTGCAAACCCAAAAGTCAGACAGTTGTTAATCTCAGTGCCCTCGCAGTCTCCCTGTGAGAGCCGCCGAACATGTAGTTTGGGTGGCATAGGCTTAATTGTTCACTAAGGTATCAGAATTGTACTCTGTGTTGCAGCACCCTTTGGGCCTGCATCTGTCTCCTCTTCGAGATGCTTTAAAAAGGGGCAGATTGGGTGGGCAGTGCAACTACTGACCTGAATACCTGTAGCAATATACAATCAAAATTACAATCCAACCAGCTCATGGGTGTCTGGTTTCACTCCGTAGATCGGAATGAGTACACAGCGCACAGGAAATATAACTTCCATAAGGATGGCAAACGTTACTTTTTGACAGTTTTGTGTGATCCATACTCATACGTCTCATCCCCTTTCTTCCATCCTTGTGGGTGTCCCCATGTTGGGGATGCCCAGAAGGATGGAGGAAAGGGGCAAAGGACTAGGCGTACTCTAGTCACTACAGTGAGTATCCTTAATTTATGTTAAAATGTGAACTGGATAGGTTTCATAATTCTTTATTCTTAATATTTTTAATAGTGCAAAGTTAATGTGACATGTGCAGGTTTATAAGGTACCAGTTGACCTGGGGGAGCCAACAATTGCTCCTGAAATTAAGCTAACAAGTCTACCCCAGGCTAGAAGCAAGAGCTAAACAGTTTACAGCAATTTTAAACCCTACCATGGGTTGTTATATGTATGTATTTATGTTCTCTGTAATACTTTCCTTTTGGCTGTGCTAGGAGATCTTGTTGTATGGGTTCCTTTTGAGTGTCAAGTGCAGTTGGACAATGGATAGATCACCCAATCCAGACACAATAGGTTGATCTCATCAGTGAAAAGGAAGCATAAAAATTGTTGGAGGGGTGGAAAAAAGGAGAGGCAGGCACGCAGCGCCGTTTGGTGGTTTTAAACACCCATGACCTTTGTGAGCCCCAGAATCTCGGGGTGCCTTGGCCAGGAGCAGCCTGGTATGGGGCAAAATTCCGATCAGCTTGTGGGGGGTTGCTCAGGTGAAGGTGGCCGTAGCTGTCAACCCCCCCGTCCCCCTCCGCGGCCCTGGCCAGACTAGGCATACAGAGACTAAACATGTGCACCTGCCTAGGTTAAGCTGGAGCCCAGGTAGGGTAGCGAAACGTTGGGGGCTAGATGGGACAGGCTGCAGCCCCAGTCTGCGTGTGCGGGTGAAGATCTGCACAGAGTGCCACCCTCCACCCCCATATAGGCATTGTGACAACGGGCAGGGCTCTGCACCTGTGCACAACTCCCCCGCCCACCCCATGGAGCAGTGTAGGTGATGGCTGAACCCTGCCGGCCATGGGTTTCTGCATTGAAAGCACAATTTCGGTCACCATAGGTGCCGGTGGTGCCCCTTTGGGGAGTGTGGTGCCCCGTAGAAGAACAACCATCTAGACCAGTCTGCATCAGTGATAGCAGTGCCCACCTGAGGACATGGAGCATCGCGTTCAGGACAGTGACTCGGGCTAGCAGCTGTGACGGGGCCCACATTGGAGCATGGGGAGCGTGCGTGCCAGCCGGGGGCCCAGAAAATTAAAAAGCACATGTACTCTGCCCTAAAGGATTTATATAGAAAGGTGACAATTGCCTGGACAGCCTGTGGTCCACAGCCTGATGTAAATAACGGCTGGTTAAAGCAGCTATATGTAAATAAGGGTAGTGTACATGTAGATCTTGATAGTATGTTGGTATGGGGCTGAATAACTGGTATATGTACTTATGTTGGGTAAGTTCTCCATAGATAAGCTTGGTTGGAGGGGGGTGATGAGGACAACACTGCTAAAGATCATATCGGTTGGTGGGTCTAGCCCTGCTCAGAAATGGGTGGGTGGCAGTATTGCTTTGGGGGAGGGGGCAGGAGGATTGCATTGAATGCCCACGCCAGGATTCCCCTTCCTGACTCTTTATGGTGTGGTGGGTAGCTCAATGGCATACTTCAGGGCTATGGATAATAGGAGGGCCTTTATAATTATAGTAAACATTTTTCATAATGTTTGTTGTAGTATTGAAATATAAGGACCGTGTTGGGGCAAAAAGAAATCCAAGTATCATGTGTTAATTAAGCTAGAGATAACATGGGTAACTCGGGACAGTATCCTATCTCTTGTAAGGAGATGGTAAGATTGGAAATCATGCTGTCAAACACTCTTTTCTCCTGCAGCTAGACTGTCAGAGGTGGAGTGGATGGAGTGATGGCCCCTCCCTGACATGGCAGTGAGAGAGCTTGATAGCTGCTAGGGCAAGTACACCAGGGACACATGTATCGTGGTCCCACCAAGGTTGGTTAATTCAGGTTGGCTGGAGATAACCATCTGTGCCTGGGAGGAGGCCTAGGCACTAGTTGGTATTTACATTAAAATGGTCTCCAAGTGTGAGTATCCATTAAAGAGTTACTCATTGTGTTGTGTAATGTATTTTGTAATATTTGTTGCGCTATTGGTTCATATAGACGTGACCCACTGATCTACATACCCTATTTATGCAAACTCACTTCACAATTCAGGGCAAAGAGCAGGCAGTGAGGTATTCAAAAATCAAAATGTATTTAAAAGAATTGGATCTGTTTTAGAGGACCATGTCTCTGGCATTATCCTGGCGCCCACTAAAGTTTGGTGTCTGTACAAAATTATAAGAAAACAAATTGTGCCCTACCATAAGAATCTCACGATTCTAAGTCCACAGATGCATCCACTTTGAATCACACCAAACTTCATATCTATATGCTGTACTCTAACTGGGCATTCTGGCATTCCTACGTTACATCAATCTCTATGTAAACCTACTTTTCCATTCCACATAATGCAAGTATGGTAAAGTATTTGGTTTTCTCCGGCATCAAGACAAGTATGGTGCTGAAGAAAATTACATCACTTGCATTCAAATATATCTATGCACCTACTCCTCTGTGGACGTGGGATGTAGTGAATGTTTTAGCTACGTACATACCACTTGGGATACAGGCAGTAACCAACTAGCATAGGTGTTAAGCCATATACATGCAAAAGGTGACTTGCTTTCATTGGCTCATGCAAGTTTGCCTTCACAAATGCAGTCCTCGGGAATCTATATTTTCTGTTTTGAAACCCCATGTATCCCACGTTTTCTGAATTTGTGGGCACAGTTCTCTATAGACAAGTGTATGTGACTTTCATTTTAACCTAGATTTGTTCTTTCATTTTTTTGTGTCTTTACCTGTAGATGAACGTATTACTTCATATCTAGATACCTGCACAGTTTTAAAAGGTTCTACATGAAAGGCTTTCAGTCTCTTTACATTTCTTGGCTGGAGATGTGCTATTTGCCAGTAACAGATATTTAGTCGGAAATTCTCTTCCCTCCCACACTACACCTGACACTGCCTGCCTTAAAAGACAGAAGCGTGCAGAGGATTTGCACTTTGCACAGTTCTCAATGAATAGAAGTAATTGTTTCAGCAGCATTGCAAACATCCAGACTATACTGTGGCATAAAGAAAGAAAATAATAGGGTAAACTGCTTCAGAGTGCGCTTGGCCACCAAAATTAGTAGTTGTCGTTGGGCTGCAGAACTGGTCAATATAGGTCCTGTCCTAAACCTAAAAGCATATAAAAAGGTATGAAGTAAACCAGTAATCTGTGCTCATCATGAGTTCAAATATATCTATCTAAAGTAACCTGCCAACAAGATTAACCTAGTAGTCATCAAATTGTGCAATAATATATATTGAAGTGTGATCCACTTTCTTCTCAAAGCATAACAATAATCAAACACAATAGATAATTCTCAAGGGTTGAAATTAATTTCCATTGCCACACCCAACACGTTTTTCGACCCATGGTCTTTCTCAAGGCTGAAATGTAAGCTATAATGTCTCGTACAATGTCAGGGTTATCTTAAGCCATTAGTACCATAGTGTGTATATACATACCAAGCCCAAAGTTGGGAGACAGAAAAAAGAATACAAACTGAAGACCCATGGAAATTAGACTGCAAAATATTGCATATCTTTTCTATATTGTGAAAATAAATCTTTCATCGGTCTATGAAGCACACCTAATGGTTACCAGTTATCTCAAAGTCTGTAGATTCGTTGAAGCACTCAAAATCCAAAGACCCAAAATTATATATAAATAATGTCACAAAATGAAAATTAACACGTAAAGAAGAATTAAGGTGTACATTAGCTTCATTGGACTTTCTCCTCCTTATTAAATTAAAGAATTATGTGGGCATTGACGTATGAGTACCATTCCTTTATTGTGATGCTTGAGTGGTTAGATTAGTATTCCAAGGTTCCTTCTTGAAAACGGCATAAGGTATCATCGAGAATGATTTGCCATGAGCTAACTCAGTTTAATTATCAAATTCTAATATATTAGTTTTCTAATATGATAAGTTGACTTACCCCTTAGTCTGTTGGCATTCTATTGTGCTAGTTGCATGTTTGATATATACTTGTTCAATCATGGATAAGTAACTGCAAGGACCATAACATAATATCGAAATATGTGTATTCGATGTGTTGGCCTTATATAAACATTGCCCCAAACCTTTATCTCTATTTTCACTGAAGTCCACGTGCTGCCTAATATCACTGTTTGTCCGCCAGATTAGTTATTAACTTTTGATAAAATAGTGTTAATGGCTATAGGTACAGGGTAGAAGTAGTTTTGATGCCCCACTAATGACCTGAATTTCCTGCTTGACTGAAGGATGTTAGATGAGGTATTCCATCATAAGGATTACCACATGTTATGCAGTTTAGCATGACTGAAATGATATTCAGTTATTAGAAAAATGCCTCTTAGCATATTATTGTGATGCTGGAAATGCATCCGAGGGACAGGGCCTCCGTGTCCTTGTCCTTTACTGCTTTTTATTGTGTGTTCTGTTGTGTTTTCCACACAGGAGTTCACGTGGGACTCCTGGTGGTGCAGCTCTCTCTTTTGGTTTGTTGAACAGACCCATGGGATACCCTTATGGCACCCATGGGTAGGGGTGCAACCCTGTGCCCCTAGTGTTTGTTTTTGGGCACCTGTGTGTGACGCACAGAGCAGGGTACAGGCTGGAGGCAGCTACATGCTGAAATGACCGGTGCCCTGAGCGTCCTCCATTTTGGGATGCTCAAGCCCTGTCATTGGAATCGGTAGATTCCGGATGGAGACAAAATGGCCCCCGTGGCCTCTTGCCTTCCATCGCCTGTTACCTTGATCTTCCCGAAGTCCCGGGAAGGCCTGCCTCTGCCCCTTCTGGCTGTTGGGTGGAAGTTCCATATATGGTAGCGTGGGGAAGTGCCGACCAGACTGGCTGGAGCCTTTCCAACGAGCGTATGTTGTGGGTACGCCTGTGGGTGGGACCTGGGTGAATGGCGTGTGTGACGAATACACATTCTATGTTGTGGGTGTCTAGTATCTGGTGATTGACACAATGACTGATACAGCCCGGTATGAATGCAGTAGGGAGTGTTGAATGGCTCAGTACTTGTCCCAATACACAACTTGTTGTGAGTGTCTGGAGAGAAGTGAATGGCCTGAATGCCCTGTGTGCCTGATTGGCTGCCTGCCTGCATGAATGACCGTAGTCGTGATTGGATGCTTGAGTGTGACCAAGCGGACTGAATGGGAGATCGACAGTATATCTGGGGACCTCTCACTGCTAGGAATCGTGTTCAGAAGCTGCAGTCCACTACGACGAGTAACTGGAGTAACTGAAGCTTGATCTTGAAACCCTGCTGGACAAGAATAATTGCTGTTGCTCTCCATCACAATCTGAAAGCTGCTGTGCTTCAAGAACTGACCCAGAGAGGACCTGGTAAGGCGCCCTCTTCCCGAGCTACGAGGGACCATCGTGCACCAGCCGATCTTTGCCTAAGCTCCCTGGTAGACAGACCTTCGACAGGTTGCCGACCCGATAAAGGAATTGCTGCGCAACTCCAAGGAGAAGCGCCCGGACTGTTGTCCGCCACTGTCGACGACTGCCGTCGCCAACCGGAGCCGCCGTGCTCCCGTTTGCCTAAGAATTTCATTGATCCAAGGACGTTCTCGTCCGCATCGTCGCTGCTGTATCCTGCTGGAGAAGGCCTGACCGTCGACGCGCCGAGGAGCATCCACCGGTGGGTGTCCCGCCACCCAAAGACCACAGAGACTCCGACGACTCGACGCCCTTACTGGGCCACAGTTCAACTCTTTGCGGTCCAGAACTATCGACACTGAGGTGCCCCTCACGTCTCTTCCTGGCAGGACGTTCACGCTTCCCTGTCAATGAGCACTGCTAGGAACGACGCGGCCACTTCACTGTCGTAGCTCGACCTGTTCTCTGTCGGACATTCGACCCCTGCCTGAAAGGGAGGACACTCAAGAAGGGCCGTTGATTCCCCGACGCGGAACGCTACAAAGTTAAAGTACTTTGGGGTTGCAGAACTATTGGAAAGTCTAGTGGGAACAATATATGGACTGGGCTTGTATCTTTCTTCTGCAGGTTGCCCAGGTGGGGGGGTGGGATCTCCACACCGAGCTTTATAGTGGTACGGGTCCAGTATTCTGCCAATTGCTCAACCATCTTGCTTTCCTTCCTCTCTCTACTGCTGGTTTCCTCTTTATTCTGATCTGTGTGTCATTCTGACCGTAAGCACTTTAATGAGATCTAATAATGTTAGTGGTACCACTTTAGAAACCGTATATATTTACCATTGCTGATTTTCGGAGTACAAAGTGAGTTATCGTGATATTGTATATCCTTTTGAACATTAATTATATAAAGACTGTTGTAACCGATAGTGTGTGGACATTCCTTTGTGGGTGCTTGGGACTACACTACTAAAGAACCAGCTCGCATCATCTCCTGAGAAGCTAGGCCTTGACTGCTCGACCACAACTACCAATTTTAGAGAATCTTGGAAGGGGTCTCTGTGCCTCCCCTCTACCATATAGAGAGCGGAAGTGCAGACACCCCCCCCCCCCTCTCCGGTCTTCACAATTATTCAGAGGATGTCCTTCTTGGAATCATCCGTGCAGTCCCGCTTGCCTTTTGCACACCGGTGCCATATTGTAATTGCTATTTATGATTGTACCGTGCAACATCACATGCATGTTGCGCGTGACGTAGTGGTTGAAGTGTAAGAAAAGAAGTAGTGGAACTATGCTCCTGGCTGGCCTGCACCCATTCCCTACAAACCTCATCACCACGCCCCTCCCACACATACACGATGCCAACCCTCAAACAAATGCACCTGCTGTTTATGGGAACGTTCAGTGTAGTGCAATGAAAATGCACGTTTCGACTTCTTCCTACACCTTTATTTTAAAACTAAACCATTCCAGAACGGTTTATTTTTAAAATAAAAGTATAGGAATGGTAAAACCTTTAAAAAGTAGCGGAGCACCGCTCCGGCTCACGTCGACGACTGGTGTGATGTCACAATTGTGATCAAAACAAACCGTTCTCACTCTGGTTGGTCTGTATGGAATTGGCCCTGGATTTGGAATTGGAAGCTATGTGCATCATCCGTCAAGGTCCATCTTTATAAAAAAAAAAAGATTCCTTATTTACAGTATAACTAATCTAATAATGTGGTGTTCCAATTTATAAGCAATTATGTAACTTATCTGTGGCAATGTAATGTACGTTGCTGCTCCTAATAGCAAGAACAATATAAGATGTGCATTTATAAAAGAATTGAATTCCTATTTTAATTTACAATTTGAGAACCAATTACCAATGTATTGGGCCACCGCATAATCAACTTCAATTCACCAGTCTCTCCATTAGGGGATTGGGAACTGCAAGCTACATGAATGTCGGTTAGACCTTAACCGCTGCTTTGTGATGGCCATATGGATCTTTTTGGATGCTTCATCTTTCCACATACAAGTATGAAAATTCCAGTTTAGCAATAGTTAAAGCATAGTCTCCATTGTTGTACTTTGTACAGAAGCGCTAGTCCACTTGGCATATGTGTATATTACTTTAATTACCCTGCACGCTCCCGTGCCGACTTTGTCAGAAAGCAGTCTATCACAGCATGATGAAGCAACAGGGGCGTTTTAAGGACTGGAAGATTCAACAGCAACCGACTCATACCCACAACGGCGAAGGACAGAAGCTTGAAGTGGCCTCTATTTGGGCGATGGCCCAAATTATGTCTGTTACTTTCCTTATCCCTTAACACAAGAAAACAAAGAGCTTAGTCTAGAATACGGTTTGGCACAGAGGACTGAATTTCGTTTTGGACACCTTGAAATCCTGATGAGCACCACCTCGTTTTGACTTTATGTTGAGTCAGTATTAGTCACACCAGTTTAGGGAAATACTAGGTCTTCGTGCTTTAACGAGAAAAGAAAAGCTTGTCAGAAGCTTGCCTCCTTGTCCATCTCCTGACTTGCCATAGGGCTCCCAAGGGGGCTGGTTTCACCCCATCATATGATTGCATACCTCAGCCAGGAACTCGGGGTGGTAGCCGGAAGTGGACTGCCCTACAGAGAACTCTGGTGATTTCCCAGTGTGCCTCTCCACCATGGGTTCTTGTCTGGGCACCTTGGTTTCCTGCTTCTGTTAGTCTCTCTCCCATGTACTCCGCCTGCTTCCCTTCATCTCTCCTCATCCCCCACATCTCTTAAAGAATGTACTAGTAGCCTGCTTCTCACAGTATGTATGCTAATGTCTGGGATGGTTGGATGGAATCTTGGTGTTGAATGATGGAGTGCTGGATGAGTGTTATTTAGGTTGACAGAAGAGTGACCTGGCTGGGGTGTGGAAGGACCAGTGGTTGTTCCTATATTGTGCTGGTGAAGAGGTGGTCCTTGAAGAGGAATACAGCTGGAAAGAGTGCTGTTGTGGGGTAAGCAGCGAACATCCTTATGACCACTGCCCCCCCCAAAACATCTACACCTCCAACAAATGAGTGGGGGACTCACTCGGGAGAGCTAGCTCAACGGAAAGCTTTCTGTGAGAACAATGCCAGTGATTTGGGTCAACCCCAACAGATAGCTGGCAGCTGCTGGTTGGCCTCAAAGGGTTGTTAGCGGATCGACCGATCATGGCAGCTGCCTAGAAGCAGCAAGGGTTCCAGTTGGTCACAGAGTGCCAAGAACCTGTTGGAGCTGAGGCCCTGGTTGCCGTTTGAGTGGTGCTGAAATGGTGCAGTGTCGCTTAATGGAGGTTTGTGCTAGAAGGTTCCTTTCTCATTGAAAGCTTCTGGCACACTGGAGAATTGGGCATTCTGCCAGAGTGTCACCACTGATTCGGGAGGCAGCCTTCCGGATGAGGGTCAAGTCATTTGTTCAAAATACAGGCGGGTGACATTAAGCACATCAACAAGATGGGATGGTCAACCAGGACTGGAGGAGCAGGATTGTGTTTCAAGGTTGGAAAGGACGTTTAAGCTTCACAATCACAAAGTGGGTGAAGAAGGAATGCTGCGCTGAACTTGGCAAGGTACAGATATAGGCACCATGTCGGGATCAAGAGTTTGGAGCCTGCAGTAACCACGCTGGGCTTACAACAGTAAAAAGTATTGGCAGCCAACTGGAATGCGGCACATATTGAACTGTTCTTCATGAGTGTGGTCCCAGTTATTGGAGTTATTACAAGGAATAAGGGGGCTGGCAGTCCAGGAGGAGTAGCAGGGTCATTGCTTTGTCTTGAGGCCTGGCATATCATCATTATGCTGTTGTGTTTGTGGTGTCCTTGTGTTAGGTTTGGGTTATTTTTTTCCTCCAGGGGCGGAGGGAAGTGACCTGCTAATTAATTTTTTGTTTGCATATTCAATTAGGTGGTGGCTCGGAGGTCCGCGTGGGTATGTGCTTGTCTTGTAGGTGACTATCCGGGCATGGATATTGGGTTAAATGCTTGAGGTTTTTAGTTGTATCTTGGTGCTCCAGTGAATGCAGTCGTTCTGCTGCAAAGGGAGAAGGTTTTTATTTCATGGGTCATGGGTTAAACAGTTGGACCAGTTGTTTTACCCTCTTGGGGTGCGTGTGCAGTTTAGTGATGTGGACTGCACACAGTTCCCGATTCTTTTGTGTATTTGGTAATTTTCTTCATGCATTGTGTCTCAAAGTAATATTGCTTTTGGTCAGGCATGTTGTCTTGTGGGGGCATAGTGTGCATGTCTGAGCATGAGTGGCAGTTGGGTGATGTCTGCAGCAGATCCGGTTTCTCTGCAACTGTGTTTTTTGGGGGAGTGCCAGTGCTGATGGCAATGATGCCCATTGCACAAGCCATCATTGCACTGATGGCTTGTGCAATGGGCAGTCTTGTGATGGTGTGGTATTTTCCTTTAGTCTGGTGTTTGGGTGTTTGACATCCCTTGGTTTTGTTTGTGCACCGTAGGGGAGAGGTATTCTGCTTGTCGGGTGTATATGCTAATATCTGGGATGCCTGGATAGAATCTTAATGTGGAATGTTGGGGAAGTGCTTGGTGGGTATTATGTAGAATGACAGTGGGAGAATGAGCTGGCTGGAGTGTGGATGGACCAGTGATGTTTCCTATAGTGTGTCCTTACTGAAACAAGTCATAAATCTGCTTGCATACTAACCTTTGGTTCCAGTGTGGTATATAGTCTTAGTGAACTAGGACTCTTTCAATTTCTTATAGAGCTTCCAGTGTGTTATTACTCACTCTTACAAAATGTTCCAGGCAGTTTGCTGTTCTCCAACTACTTTTGAGGGACAAACGTGCTTTAAAGTTTAACTATGTTTCCACAATTTCTAGTGGGAGAACCCCTCGAAAGCTACTTGCTGCTTAGGTTTGCTCGCACGGTATAATATGGGGCTGCTTTTTTCATTCAGTCCACCCCGCGGGGGGCCTGTCTCTACCATTCACTCACTACAGATTGCCTTACCAGATTTGCACTTCCATAATCGACGGACTGGCTGAAGAATGGCATGTAGTGTTTCCCCCTCTGACCTGCTGTCAGAGCCCATTCAGTGAGCCGGAGTAAAAGGCCTGACCACATTTCTATTAATTACAGACACAGTGGCTGCTTCATATGTATTAAATATAGTGTCTTGTAAACTAAGCTCGAATTGCTCTGCTGATCCTAGAACAATTTATATGTTACACAAGCAGTTTTGGGTTCTAAATTGTGATATCATAAAATGCTCACTCGGCACAATGTACATCCTGTGCTCAGTGAGACCACGTGTATTCCTCAAGTTACTGTTGTGAGTGTGAAAGTTACCTTGTACATTGATGTGTTTTTCGCCTTCACTTGCCATCATGCCTACATAAATGTGGGATGCTACCGTGTTATAAAATAGTGTCAGAGGGAGACTGGGTGTGCAGGACTTATTGGTATGGTATGATGACCAGTTGGCTTTTTCCAGAAACTGTTTCTTCTTGGGTGATGGTTGTCAAATGTTGAGGACATTTTGAGCTATTCTTGATGGTAGTAAAAGAAAAGGGAGCTTTTCTAAGGAAGGACAATTTATTTGCAAAATAAAGCATACACATGGTCCCACTCGACCTCCTGTCTCCACATGCCAATGATGTCATCTGAGCCGGATGAGATCACCTGTTTGGACCTACAGGGAGTCTGAGGCCTCTCACGGCTTGGTGCTACTGCTGTGCTTTCCAGTAAGGCGAGTCATGCTCTGACATTTTACAGACAGCTCATGCTGTACTTGAAGTTGGTTTTACTCCTTCAAGTGCAATGAGCTCCCGAGCATTTTAAGAGAGCTGAGTGTTTTACACTTTTGATTTGCACCATTTATACTTCTGTCTGGCAAAGAGGCTTGAAGGCCAAGCACACCAAATATAACAAAAGTGGATTTATTCGAGAAGTTTTTTCCTTTTAAAGGTGCCGCACCCTGCATAGGTGTTGTAGGTCGATCACTGAAGTGTGCTGAAATGCCTGCCTTCTTCCCAGGTAAGGCCGTTATTTACCCTGCGAGTCCTTTGCAGGAGCTATATTCATAGGTTGACCAGACGGCTCACTGAAAGCAAGACACCAAATGTTCACTTGCTGGCCTCGCCTTTTTTAAAAATGGTTGGTTCCTCAAGTCCAGTTTGTACAAGAGAAGCTGACCAGTACCATGACTCTACACTGTGATAATTTGATAACTGAAAGCCCAGGACTGAAAACGTTTGTCTCAGTGGCATGGAATCTAGTGACTAAGTATTCAAGGACCCGTTGTGTTTCCTTTTTCCCTGGTCCTTTAGACTAATAAAAAGCATTGATTTAATTTTTTTGAATGCTGATCTTCCCAGAACTCGTGTACAGGACCGCACCAACCTGCCTTTTCAAGTCAAGCTCTGTCCCACTAAGTCACGTTTTGTAAATTAGGCTGTCTGCCCTCCAAAAGTACCTTTTTTGCCATCAAAGTTTATTCAGTGACCTACAGAAGTGGAGAACGCCCTGCCACTCTGTGCAGATCACGGTTTGGAAGTGCTGCCGTCCGGTCCAGAATCCATTCCATGGGATTGAACTGGAGTGGCAGGAGTGTCAGTTTCATTTAGAAGTGGGGAGATGCCATGTCCTAGGAACACTCCTAACTGCCAAGCGCCATCCTGAAGCAGCAGGCATGTACTTTCTGGCAGTTACCAACTGCAAACGCCATGGACGGTACCCAAAAGACCGGACCAGGCTAGAAACTATGGTGCCACCTGTGCTGGTTTACAACATCGTGCCGGTTTGTGCATTGAAGCATAGAGGTTCGTGCTTCAGAGAACGCTGCACTTAACCGACTGGAGTTCCTTCATTCAAATCTGCTCTTTAGTGGATCTAAAGAGTCAAATCGTAGCAAGTCCATCTCTGCTCGCACACATTCACAAATGTTCAAGGTATATGAAATGCTTTCCTTTGAATACAGGGGTTCTTCTGCCTGGATATTTACACTTTTCTTAGTTGTATGTCCCAATTTATTTCAAATGTTGAAATCGATTTTGAGGAGTTCTAAATTCCTTGTTACGAATTTTTGTGAATGTAGCAAGTTGTAACTTTTTAGGATCACGGGTTTCAAGCAGAGGTGAGGTCGATTAAAGAAGAGGGGTGCTGTTTGATCATTTGGGCGCATGTTTATCCAGCCAAATTAGACCATGGATCCAGAGAACAGAACATTTTAGAAGGGGAGTTCAAATGTGTCTATAGGAGCAAGGACTATTTAATAAAAGGCTGCTTTTAAGAAATAGAAGTGTATATAATTGTACAGTGTGACTGTGCGATTGGTTAGATATGTGCTCAACAGAACATCTTGGAATGAGGAGTTTTTTTGTCATGTTAAATGCATTTAATACCTGACCAAATAAATTCCAGAACAGTAATTCCCGGGACGCCAAGCCTAGAAACCCAGATATGCAAAATCAAGAATGGATAGCGCAATAGGTGGATGCAACAGGAAACTTGGAGGGAGAGAGGGATTGAATGTGTCCCCCTACTTTATGCAGCCAAAGTCTGGCATCCTGATTTTATGAAATGTTAGTGTATAGGTCCTAATTGGGCTTGCGCATGGAGTTCAATCTAGCGATGCTATAGCTGAAGCTCATCTAGTACTGATTTGGCAATAAACTAAAATAGCGAATTTATTGTTAGCAAATATGGAAAGAGAAATGTAAAGACATTTCAGTTGTTACGCAGATTTAAGAATAAGACTGTCGCACAGTTATGTAGTGTATCTGTTCAGGTAAAGGGAATAACCTTTTAGAATATTATTGGCTGTGAACGTTGCCCATTTCCCCGAAAACCATTTGACAAATGCACATGGGGCAGTGATGCAGCATCATGAGATTAATGAGATCATAGCGTTGGTCACAGTTGCCATTTGGCATGGTGATCAAATAGCAAACAGATTAATTCCCCACATCCCAGTTCAGAGTGATTTCAAAAGCTGCTTTTCCGATGCTGGGGCTTACCCAAGGTCTGTCCAAATGATCTGGGTTTCACAGCATCCCTGATTAGCTCAAGAGGTTGCTGAGGGACCCAGTGCTCATCACTAGAATTAAAAGAACTGGCAGAAGAAGGAAAGCATTTAGCTGGTTGCTGGCAGAATTGTTAAGGGAAGGAGGAGTCAGTGTATGTTGAATGCTTGGATTTGTTATTCCAGGTGACTGGCTCAATTTCAACAAGAACTGAAAGAGAAGAGCAGTTGCTACACGCTGGTAGCTGTGGCCCAAAAGGCCAGCTCAGGGTTAACGAGAACTGACAGAACTGCCCTTTATGCTTGCTGCTAGTTGGGGGTCTGAAATGCCATCCAACATCTAAAGAACCGACAGTATTGAAACATCCTTTTTTATATATACAATGAAAATAACTCTACACCTCATTGAGTTCTTGTGGGGTCCCATTTTTGTTGGGAAGGAAATCTCCACAAGTTTTTGATGGCAAGTCTGATGGTTCACTGGTATGGCAATATTATATTCATGTCACGATTGCTTGTTTTTTTTTTTGTATCAAGATTGCGATACGTGAAGAAGTTTGGTTGGAGATTGACTTCGAATTGGTATGTCCAACTCTAACTGTGCCTTGATTCATTGTTCAAATTTTCATTTGTTATCCGGCTTGTTTGCTTCTTTTCTACGCTTTCTCTATTACATTAATTTCCATCTATATAACGCATTGCACATGCATTCACCACCTTTCTTCATGGAACGTAGAAAGCGTTTGCGCCTGCCTTCAATAGTATAAAACAAGCACAGGCAATCCTATTGGGGTTTATAAAGGCACTGGTTAAGCGTTTGTTGAGCATTGCCATCAAATGCTCCAAGTGCTCACACCTGTTGTCAGGTATTGGCATAATAAATGGGTTTCAAATGAATGTCCTCAGAGCTCTTAAATTACCTTTATTTTGAAGTCCTCTCCATTTTTAACCTAATTATCGCCATTACTGGCCTAATCACATTTTATGATTCTTTTCATTGTTAGTAAGAATTTATACGCGCCCGTCAACACTGAAGCGGTCTTACGGTGCCTAACCTTGTGTGTTAAAAGGCGCACTGTGACCCTGCCTGGGTGTCGACAGCTGAGGGTAAGAAAGAATAGCAAATGGTGGAAGAGAGGTGATGGGAAAGAAAGATTGGTCAAAATAGCAGTTCAATAAGAGAGAGCAAATTGGAAAGAAAGGAAGGAAGTAGGGTTGTGGTAGGATGCATGTTTAACTGTGGATTCAATCTCACTTAAGCATCTGAGAAACAGTCAGGAATGTGAAGCTGCGTTTGAGAAAGTTACTTTGACTGCAGTTTCTAGTCCAGCCGTTGCATAGAAGTAGTTGGTGTGTGGATGCGTGATGACTTGAGAGGTACTCAAGCGGACCCTTGAAGTATTGGGGCTTTGACCAGATTAGTCATTAAATGGACACCCCAGTATCATGCAGAGATCTAAATTTGCCAAGCCAGCTGACAGAATTGTCAGTGCCAAGAGTTGGGTGTGTAAAGCTGAATGCGTGGGAAGCATGAGATGGGAGGTAGCGTCAGGGAGGAGGAGATAAAAAATTAACCTAAATCAGATGGGAATGTTCTTTTAAACTGTGATCTAGGTTTTATTCTATATATATATATATATATATATATATATATTTCACTTATTAATACATATATAGAGCCAAAAGTGGTTTGGAAAGAGTCGGGCATGTAAAAGTTGAGGATTGTTGGCATGGCAATCGAATTGAGCATTATTGGTAAACCAGGGATGGCGATCAAATAGATATAATACTGAAATTGTGTTCATTTTAGCTAGTACCCATACGCAAGGTAAACAATGCGCACAGGTTCACTGTTTGAGTAAAGAGTAACAATTGATTGGTTGCTTAATGATGCGGGTCAAAGTCAATTGCAATTATAAATTCACCTCTAACACAAAGGAGCTATTCACCATCCTTGAGGAACTGGAAGCCCCAATACCACACCCCCCACCCTCCCTCCCCTCCCAGGCATTATCAAAGATGAAGCCTGGTCTGCGAATATTCAAGATGCCCTGCTAAAGAAAGTTGCCTCCCTTCAGGAAAAAATAGAGACCACACAATCTCCATTAAAGCCCCTTCTCCCGCATTGCCACAACCAACTTACCAAGATCAAACCCCCTTCACAGAAGTAGGCCCTATCCTCCATCCTAAACCATCCAGATGTAAAGGGGACACCTGCCCCGGCCCGGTCATCAAAGAATGTGCAGAAGCTTTTATCCCCTTTGTCACCAGCTTCATCAATGCCTCTTTCTCCTAAAGTATGGTTCCCACCTCACTGATGGAAGCATGGGTCCTCCCCCTCCTTAAAAAATAAAAACCTTGTTGGACCCGGCCACGCCCAGCAACTATCAACCTATCATGACAGTCATGTTCCTCCTCAAAATCTTAGACAGAGCTGCTTACTTACAAATACAGCACTATCTTGAATCTAACCAGATCCTTAATCATCGTCAATCGGGTTTTAGACCATGTCATGGGATGGTATCAGCCCTGCTACACCTAAAAATCAATTGGACTCCTACAAGAATGAAGGCAAGCCCGCCCTTCTGTTCTTATTAGATCTCTCTGCTGCCTTTGACCTGGTTGCCCACAATATTCTCTGATGCCACCTGACCTCAGCAGCCAATTTCTCATAGGAAGCCTCATCATGGGTAGCCTCATTCCTGGTCGACAGAACAAGGAGTCTTCTCAGAAGTTGCCTGTTCTTCCCTGACACTATACAACATATTTACCAAACCCCTCTTTGACCTCCTGGATTCCATCGGCATCTTCTACACCAACAATGCCGATGTTATGCAAATTCTGCTTTCCCTCACTGGTAACTACATGGAACACTCCCACACCCTGAACTCCATCTACTCCTCTATCCAGCCCTTGCTTAAATGATGAAAAGACAGATGCTGATGGCCAGGACCTTCATCAGTCATAAAAACATCTACCCCCAATATGCAAACTTAAATATTGACAATCTCCTGATACCAGCCTCCACTTCAGTAAAGACCCTAGGTGTCTACTAGGACTCCTCACACACCAGGTTAACACCACCGCGACATCAGCTGCTTACACAACGAAGTTCATCAATGCCATCAGCCCATTCCTTGCTCCTTCTAATTGCCTCACCATTGCGAGAACCATCATCAGAGCGAGACTGGATTATTGCAACACCCTTTTTGCCAGCACGTCCTCGCACAAAATTCATAAATTACAAGTGATCCAGAACGATGCCATCAGCTGTCAACATCCCCAAAAGAGAGCACATTTCTGAGACTAGAAGAAATGCCCAGTGGCTGCCAGTCAAGGAAAAGATAATCTTTAAAACACTCTTGATCACACACTGATGCCTAGCCAACTCGGCATCTCCCTACCTATGCCAAAGCTTTCTTAAAGCTTGGTCCTCCCCACCTACCAGAAGGGCCTACGTCAACAGACTTGTCCTGCCCAAATGTAAGCGACCCAAATGTGGAGGCGCCAGCTTTCCCCACTGTGGCCGCCGTTCAATGCAATTTCCACTGCATCTGAGGGAGGAACAATCGTATTGCACCTTGAGAAAAACCTTTAAAACCTGGCTATTCACCCAGTGCCCGTGACACTTTACCTTTTGCTACTCGTTCTTTTCCTTCCCTCTTCTCCACAATGTAAAAGTACCTGGTTGTAACCGCACCTCGATGCCCGTGGGTTTTGTGCACTTTATCGAATAAAAAGCAAAGCCGCTCTGAGCTACGGCTGCCATTTTGTTTATGATCCAATGGGCAATAGAAGAACATAGGACAAAAACCAAGAGTCCAAACTGGTGTCTACTGACATCAGGGTTAAACCATTTAGTTGAATTATTAAATCTGTGCGATGGCGGTAAAGTGTGCTGCCTAGAAGTAAACGGGCGAAGGAAACTGGCAGTGCACCATTTTTCAATGTAAATCAAGTGGTGCAACATGAATGTGGTACAACAGATCCAAAGTTCATAGACATCTGGAGCAAACAGAAGTTTAAAATATGCTGGAGTATTTTCACTAATTCACAGCGACACGTGGAATCCTCATGGTTATGTAAGAATTCAAAATCCTGTTATCTGCGATACATGTGCACCTTGAGCACCTAACCCCAAGGTATCTGGACGCATTGTGGGCGCATAGAAGTTCCCAGCGCCTTCCTGCCCATCTTTTGGTGCCTCTTGCTGCAGGTGCATGGACGTGTTTGACTCCTGATCGACATCTGCACTGAAAAGCGTTCAAGTGTACAGTTGTGTAAAACAGAGAATAAGGTGACCAAAACTAAACTATGAAGTCCGTGTGTAACTGAACAGCCATGTAAATATGGCAAAACGGAAACCGAGAATTGCTGTGTGATCCCAGAGAAGTGACATCTTGGCATGTGTACTTGACTGCTGAGCGCTGCAGAGAGTGCCCTGCCACCCCCCCCACTTCCTATTTGCTCGACCTCAATGTGATAAGTGTTAAATACAGAGTTTGAAATTGCTGAGATATCGGAGCTATTTAGCTTCTGGTTGTTGCATAGGATAGCCTTGCTGGCTGGACAACAGCTTCCAGGAACTACTCTTGACTCACATGGCCAATTGATGGTTTACCCGCATCTAAATTGGTTATAGTTTGACTGCTGGTTTGGCAATCTGTAAAGTGGCTCATTGGGATACGTTTAGAAGACATTTATCGCATATGGCCCCAATATAATATTACCTCCTCCTTCCCCAAAGGTTAGTTCACGCTCACTCGGGGACTGCTTTAATCCTCTGCTCACAATAGCTCTATTTCGAACCCTAAAATACTATCCCTTTTCTGCCCGGTTTATCGTAAAGTGATTCATACATGCATTAAGATAGTTTCTAAGTGCTTTTTGTTTTAACAAATTATGCATAGCGTTTTATAGAATGAAAACCTAGCCGCACTGTCCAAGCTAAGGAACTTAAACCTTTGCCGAAGCTTGCAATACCTCATCCGAATCGTGGGACTCACCCCAGTGGATTAACATTGCATCTTCCACTGAACTGTTTCCACAGTTTAATCCTGCATGGAAAACCTTTTTATGTTGTCTCTTTGTGTAGAGGTTGAGGCTAAAAGCTTAACCCACACCATGCAAAAACGAGGTTCAACTTTAGCGTCTCTATCATTGTTGGTTTTAGTTTAAGAATATGAAATGCACCCAAAGGTTTTACATCTTCAAAATAATGCCTTTCTACATACTTACTAGTACAGCGTTAGGCTGTGTTTCAAGATTTAACTATTGGAGCTTTGCTTTCTGTGAGCACTCCTCTATTGTTGCAAGGTGTTGGGAACCCTTATCTAATTGTGAATGTAGATGTTTGATTATCTTTTGTTTGAAAGCCTAGACACACAATCAGCACTTCAAAGATGTTCATATTCTAAAAACCAACTCCAAAATCATAACTTTTTTGTGTATTTTTCTGGTGTGAAGCCAACGTAGAACAGGCATTTTTGGAAAACTATTGCATGTTGTTTTTGTTGCGACATTTGACACTGAAGAGCACGGCATCACAGAAAAACACCCTAGTGTTGGAAAATAATCGCATGTGTATGGGGTGTTGAGTTGTCCACCGATGTAATCTGCGCTTTAGCCCATTTTGTAAAATGTGTTGTCTTATGTTAATTTAGCAATATCCACCCATTGTACGTGCTGAAACGTGTGATTATTGCTGTAAGCACGCTGGGTTTGCCAATCCAGTAATCTGGGGGTGCTAATAGCAAAGTGTTTTGTTAGAATGAATGGGACGCCGAGCTGCGTCCCATTCATTCAAATAATATACTCACTAAAGATGGCCACCATGAAACAGGAAGACGGGACTCCGTATGTAGCCCTTCTTCCATTTCTATGGGGGCCAGCAGAGACAACGGGAGGAAGCAGCTGCAGCGGTTGTAAGCCCCACTGATGCAGTGATCAGGCAAGTGGGGCTGGGGAAATTAAAAATAAGAAGGGGAGAGAAAGGAGGATGGGGAAGATGGTGGCGTAGGTTATGCAGCCATCATGTTACTCGTAATGTGTGCTTTGATCGGTAGATTCAGCCCACGATCCAAGCAACTTGATTGGTTGCCCCCACCGCCCTGTGGGCGAATGCTAATTAATACTGTGCTATATGACTGTCAGCTCCACCCAGCAGAATTCGAATGGTCTATTTTAAGTGGTTTCCAGAATCTACTAGTGATAATTGACAGCTATGTTTTATCAAGTCGTGACCAAATATTTCTTTGTCTCTGCTTCGTGTGGGGTGTTTTAGGTCTAAGTCTTGAGTGTTTTATTTGTGCTTAACGAGAGACTGCTGTTGCTTCTAAGGACTGGACCTTTTATCAAACCTACGATGCACAGTATAGTCTTGTTCCCAAGATGAGCGCATTCAGCTGAGCTATCCTCTTGTGAATCAAAATGATCGTTCACTAGGAAAGAGATATTCACAGCAATAGTATGTACGGCCTACTTACAGCCCTGGAACGAGGGATTTAAACCCAAGTTTAAGGCATATGCAGAAATAAAGGCATACAAATTGTCACCGGGCAGAATTCTGAAAACTGCCCTGTATTGGTAGATAACTTTTTTGCTTTATCTTTTCATATCTTTGGTTGTGAGATACAAGATGAGGGTTTATTTGGGCAATCCGTAAAAGTCGCTTTTAGGATCCCAAGCCATGTGTCTGGAACGTTTGTTCACCGTTAGACATTTCTGAAATGACAGCAGGTAATATAGCTATGGCTTGGGACGTGGATATATGTAGTTGCTTGCTGTACGGTAAGGGGTATAATGATTTCCTCATCAGCCCAGAAGGGACTACTGCCCATTTCTCTCTTCTGTGCTGTTTTCTAAGTGGCGCTTGCCTCCGGTTGCCTGAGGGCTGCGCTCCCTGAGCTGCAGTTAGACTTGGTCCGTGCAGCCTACTAATCATGTGCTCCGACCGCTGCCTTTTCTCAAAATTGTTGCTTTCGGCCTTCCTTTTCCTAACCGAAACCACTACAAACTTTTAAGTTTAACAAAATGTGATTCAAGTTCAGGGGATGAGCCTGGTCTAATTTTGGCTCTCACTCCTCAGGGTAAGAGGTTCGTGGTTGGAGAGCCTCTGCCTCTCTGATGACTTGTGTTTTATATTTCCATTGGCCAATCAGAGTCTTGGATCTAGTCTACATCCCTTGACTCGTCAGTCAACTTCAAAATGTTTTTATTTTAAGTAACAAAGTGAGTGCCATTTCTGGGGTTCCTTTTCAGCTGTCGATTTTCTTGATCTCTCCTAGACACCTCGTTGTTTCTCCGCAAATAAAGTGAGGCGAGGACTGTGCTTTTTTTTTAAGGGGGAAAGGCATTTCCCTCTGATTAGCAGCGGCATGACCCGAACAAAGCTTCCATTTGAATCTGAACAGAATTACTTTACAGAGCATTTTCTTACTCGGGTTTTCTGGGCTAATTAAGACGTGATTTCCCCCGGGGCACCTGTCTCGCGGAATTACTTTCTTTCAGGGATGGATTATTTATTTCTTTATTTTGGGTCGAAGGACTGAAGGGTATGTAATGATAAACGTGCTGGCCCGATTTCGCATGCATGGGGATATGCATGGCGTGTTTACGTTGGTGATACTGTCTTCTACATTCAAGAGACTGATTAATTCATAGAATAAAATAATTTGGAATGTTGCATCTAGATAGCTGTCCTTAACCCAAACAATTTCTGAATGGCAATATTATTTTCCTTTTTTGTTCTGGGCACTTTTTCTGCGGCAGTCCCAGAACATGCAATGGATGTGTTGAACTGATGGCTCAGTGCCTTGCTAGGGAGGGGGAAGTGTGAGGGGGGAGAAGGGGAGTATTAACAACTAGAGCGCTGGAAATGTGCCGCAACTAGACAGAGTAGCTCCCCGGCAAAACTTGTTTTGCCGGGGTGCTGCCCTGTCCCCAGAGGCTATTGCAGGACACTCACAGATCCATTCTGAAGCAGAGTTATCATATGCACGAGCAACCCGCACTTACGAACAAACCACTTTCGGAAGACTGCACTCGTTGTAGTGCAGCTTGCTAATGCGTTTGATAACTCTTCAGAATAGACACCTGAAGCAGAGTTATTGCATGCACGAGCAGACCACTTTTAGAATACTTGGCACAGGAGAGTGAATGGAGAAACAGCCAAAGCCTCGCATATTTGTTCCAATTGTCCAATCGGCTGTATATATATCCTGCAATGTATAGACATTTTTTGTTAGGGTCCGTATTGTGACCAATCAAAACCGCAAAGTCCAACTTCCATTATTCAGTCAAATTTTTTCTTTCTGAATCACTTTAAGACGTGCTTTAAATTAAAATTGTGCATTCTTATGTTCCCATAATGCTCTTTGGTTTAATGCAAATCACAAGGATTGTTTTCTATAAAGAGATACTGTGTTGGCTGACCTGGCTTGGGCCATGCTCCTATGCCTCATCCCCTTGGCCCTACCCCTCCAAGGAAGAGAGGGTTTCCCCAGTAAATTGTTTCCATTTCTGTCACTGACCAACTGTTGGATCGCATATTTTACCGCACAAGGAGTTGCACTTAACGTGTTTCCGAAATTAGTAAATTGAATTTGCAATGCACATACAGTTTCCTGTTCGTTGATCATGCAAAGTATTTTCAGTTTTTAACTGTGCTAGTCGAGGCTTAGGCAGCGGATCGTCTGTTCTACTCAATTTAGCTGTTGAACAGCAGCAATCACCAGGACGGATTATGCACGCAATTTACTGCTTGCATCACACCTTCACCTAATCCACATGACTTGAAGTACGGGACAATAGTAACACGAAAAGCAACCCACTGGTATGTCCCAACCATAGCCAATCTTGACCTGTCTATACTCCTCCCTTAAGGCATACAGCATGGTTTCCCATAAGGAGTGTAAAGCAGCTGCTCTTCTTTAAATATTTTCTTGAGAAAGCCGTAAGGGGGAAAGAGTGGGCCTGAATTGCAAATATCCGTAGAAGAGCTGATCAACCAGCAATTTGAAATGCCACACTTGTCATAGTTCTTACACTTTTGTTCCTCATAGATTCTTGTGTGATTTCACTGTTCAAACTTTGAGAATGCCTATTTGTAAGTTGCGAATGAGGCGTTAAATTGTATAACACTCGATAAAGTATTACTTTTATTTGGAGTCAAATGAGAGTTCCTCTCTCCCACTATTAAGTAGTTTACTGCACCTTTTGGGAATGATGGCTGTTTTTACTGATATGGGTGTTTGCGAATGTGGTGTTACTGAACTTTGTTCTTTTCACAGATTGTGATTAGGGATCTGTTCAGCACAGTCCCTGTACTCTACTCTTTCCAGTCTTACCATGCTCAAACGGTAGACTTGGACAACAATGCCGATTCAGACAAAACCCACTTTAAAACACTTGCTAACATAAAAGCCCAATAGACTGCTCGGGAGGAATTAGAGTGGTAGGATTGGCACCTGGGTAGCGTTTGGCTCGAGTCCTTGTTGTACTCATTCCTTTTAGCTTGACTTGCACCCTGGCTACTTGACGCCAAACAAAATTGCCCCAGTTTCGATCAGCTATGTTGATGCTGAGAAAAGCACTTTTGCTACTTTATTTGTTTTAGTTGGAGTTGCTATCCCTCTCTGCTGCTTTTCATTGACCTGGTGGATGAATTTTCCATAGATGCCTCCTTATTGAGGCATGCCTCAATTGTTTCCGATAGAACAGTACAGACTCCTGAATTCACGTTCCCCCTCACTTATCCAAAATAATGGAGCGAACCAAGGTGCACGAGGAAACCTGCTTTATTTACTTTATTCCGTAAGTAAATTGGCCGGAGAAAGTACAAAACGTTCTCAAAGAATCGGTCACTGTGGATTATAAACACAAATACATTACATTGTAAGTCATAAAAACTATTTTTCTCGCATAGCAATTAGATGTTAGAATGCAAGGACCTATGGTATTCCATATGTTAATAGTTATTGGTTAACCCTCAATCTAATTACCCGCCCAGAGTCCTTTCTACTATTTGAGACGTCATTTCATGAATCATCAGGACAGCTTTTGATTGGCTGGCACCACAACATGCTGACACTATTACAAGAAAGGTGTGCCATTGGCCAATTCTTACTCATACGGCCTTGGATGTTGCTTTTGGCCACAACAGACCAATTTATATTTGATGTGAAGGGAGAGATCGAAACGTTGCCCTGGGCAAAAACAACAGATACTCCCATCTTGCTTTCTCAAACCGAGCTCCAATCTCCCACACCGTTTCCTAACCTTGGACGCTTCATCGTCTCCTCCTTCACGGCACACACTGTTGCTTGTAGGTGCATAATCTAGTCAACTAGCGGGGGCCAGTTATGGTGTGGGGCCAGTGTGCAAGGTCCATCAATTACATTTATTCACTGCGTTCTTTGTGTGTGCACTGCACCTTTTTTACCATTTACTACAGTGTGGCAGAACTACCTCTATCCTGCTTGTGTTACATTCTGCTAAATAACAATTGCGGCTGCATAAACAAAATGAGCTACTCCAGTTTCCTTATTCTATATGTACAGTCTTGCTTGGGGACTTCTGGGGGCGTGGTTTTGTTCGTCACTCGTCTTATCTGCACCATCACACTCCTGTCAGATTGAACCCTGGGCAGACTCTTCTTATCCTAGACGCAGTTTTCAGACAGAGGATCCCACTTTTACTGTACCAGTTGATAAGCTGGTGTGTAAGCGTGTTGACACAAAGGCTGTCCATATCCCAGCGATGAGGCACACCATAATCTAGAGACAGAAAGATTAAGGATAGTCCCATCTATTCTGAATGAGTTCTTAAAACCCGAACTTTGTTCTCTGAAGATTACTCCAGCGCGCACATCAGCCAAATTGGTCTGCTTTGAGAGGTTCACCTTTCATTTACAAATTAAGCTGATGGGGGATGTCAGAGTTATACTTTTTCTGCGATTGCTAGAAGTATCAAAGCCAGTGGTGTGGTGTGTAGGATGTTTTAATCTGATGACATCCAATTTGGGGGAATTTTCCACCCTCTCCAATCCGGACATGCATCGTTGTTTAAGTTCTTTCATGAACCTGGAACACCCAATTTAATAACATTGATTCCCATCAGCCTCCCTACCTTTATGGGACAAGAAACAAGCGGGGTTGCACAGGTCCATTTATTAATACATATAGTAACAAATTGTATCAATTTAAGTATATGAAAATTATGCATCTTGAAATTCCAACATCAATGTTTAAAATGGCATTGTTATGAAAGTGAACTTTTAAAACGTGCCCATCACAATGTGTACATTTGAATTCTCCTGAGCGTGCAGCCCCCATGCGTTGAACAGTGAATTGAGAGCTCTGGATAAAATTATCATTGTACACAGAATCTAAATTAAACAGAACATCCAATGCATCTACATCTCTCTACTTCTCATTCATTGCGAATAAACATCCCCAACTGTCAGTGGACACACTGTTCTAGAAAACTCAATTGACACAAGCTACTTTAAACTCCTGCATGTAAATTACTTGTAAAATAGAAAATCTATTTTTACCAGATTCCCTTCAGTGGGGTTTCGTAGTGCATTAATGTGCAAGGGTGTACATTTCCCATTTTCTGTTGGCAACTTTAAGGTGGGAAATTGAGTAATGACCCTTTCTCTTTTGTCTTGAGCAATTCAGCACTTATAACCGGAATCTTCCTGGTGGTGCATCCAAGGAATTTCAGTTATATTATTTGCCTAGGCGTGCACACAGCAAGATGTTCTGTCGACTTCCAAAATAACTCTGTGCTAGACATCTTCTAACAGAGGAGTGAGGGAGGGCGTTCTCTTTGTATGCACACTATAGGACATATTCTATCAAATATAACATTTCAGAAGCACATACAATTCAGAACTAAGCCATGACTTATAAGAATGTACGGTCAATGTATATGCACCCCATCCCTCAGTACTTAAATATGTCAGGGGCAGGGTTTATTCTATTCCCATAGAGAATGTTACCCTCAGAATTATATTTCCCCGTGGCATTATACTTGCACAGGAGTTTATTTTGCCTGCGACACACATTTGGGGGCACCTTGTTAAGGACTGGTTTAACTATCCCCCTTCCTTTGGAAAAAGTGGGCATTAGTCAGCAAGGTGGTGTCTGCCTCACTCTGCAGTCTGGTCCCCCCTTTCTGTATTGGGATCTGTCTGCTGTCTCTTCCTCCGAAGAAGGCCTGGCTCTTTGTTCAAGGTAGGCCTCTTACATTGCTGTTAGTAATCCATACAATGGGTCCAAAAAAGCCATCTATTCCATTCTTCTTTCTATTATTATCAATCCTTCTTTCTCTCCTTCTACTCCATGATTGAGCGAGTTGGTGTCCCCAGAATCTATGGATTTGAACTTTTATAGAGCAGAAACACCTCTTAAATGTGTGTATCATTTCCCTAATCTAATTAGTCAATGTATGTGATTGGACTGTGTTCCAAATGTGACATCACACTAAACTAACGCTTCCATAGTCGCTGGGCGTATTAATGAAGAGGGCAATCTAATTGGAGTGCCTTCTAAACCCAGTTCCCATTTGATGTGATGTCGTCTTGGAGTTTTCTGCATTAGACATTTGTAACTTTCGAACACAAGATATTCCATGCATGTGTTCATATTGCTGATCTGTTCATGAGATTGGGCTCACTTAGGCGAATCAATGCAATTCTCATCTCGGTACAACATAAGAGGAATGAGTTAAAATGTCTCTTTAGCACAAATTCTTTTATAAACAAATATTTTTTACCTCAAAGTAATAGGCCCACAGGCGCTAGTATACATGAATCACCGACGTGGGGTTTCTGCACCTAATTTGCATAGTGAAGCTATCTTAAAAACATTGTTTTACAACCATCTGATTGTGCTCTTTCAAGCTGAACATTTTTTTTAAACAGTCCCTACGACCTTTTGTGAAAGTTATAAGCAATAAAGTGAATCCAATGATACATTTTTAAAATCTTATTTACAAATATTATATGGCCACTCCAGTTAATCTGTCCAGCCACAGAACATCTCGTGTCCCCTCCTGTTGGAGCTGAGGCATTTTAGGACTCAGTGGTTGCTATTGTCATTTTGAAAGTGCTTTGTAGTTAAGCTGCAAGAGCTTTTTTATTGACTTTGATCCCACCTCGTTGACTGCCCCTTTCTGGAAGACATCCAGTCCCAAAAAGTGGTAAATTCCTTCTTTCAGGAAAGGCCTCGCTGATTGTGGTATACCATGGTTATTTAAGGTGTACTGTCCAAGTCCAGAAACTGATGTAAATGGCGACCATTTGTTTTTATTGCAGGGTCTAGCTTCCTGAGAACCAATTCCAGGCAGTCATCGGCTTTTATGTCTGCTTCAAAGCCAATATTCTCACTTTTCTCATAGTAAGGCAAGGCATCCCCCTTCCTGCATCTTCTTGTTGGCGGAGTGGGGTGGGGGGGGTGAATTAAAATACCATTTGTAAGTTCATGCTTAGCTGCAGTCAGGTTTTCGTTCCCATTGCAGCTTTTAAAGTTACGTTTTATTTCCCTTGTTTATTTGTACATGACAAAGCATTTTTATTTTCATTCATCATCATTTTCATTTCTTTGCAATACAGCTAATTTCACAGACATATTTTCACCATCTGTAAGTTTCAAAATACAGATTCTTAATCCTGTAAAGGAAATGAACATGATGAAAGGCCCAAATTCGGTTTTTGCTTTTCCTATGACAAGCTGTGCTTTTCATCTTCGATTGGACAGATTTAAATTTTAATAAAAGTTGCAAGATACTTTCTGGCACTTGGAAATATGTATCTGGGACCTTGTCATTTCCTTGGGACGTATATTGTACGTTGTAGATGGGCTGCAAATATTGTAAATTCCCTTGCATGTGTCATTTTTCAGATGCTGTGCACAGGCCGCAGTTTGCATGTTTGTTTATAAAATAGCACTTTTCTTTCTTTGCAAACTTTTCTTTGCATAGATTTCCGTACAGGCGGTAGAATATTTGCTATTTTTCTGTGTTCAGGATTAGATGTGCCTTCTTACGTTGAACAGATTCCAGCTGCATAGAAGGTATTTTGTGTGGTGTCTTAAGGTGAAAGGCCTCTAAGACCTCAACTAGCCATCATGAACCATGCTGAGATCTCAGCCAGTGAAATGTCTATGGGTATTCTTTGATGAGACTGTGGCTTGGATCAAATAATGTGGGTTTCCGACTGAATTTCATGCAATAATTATTTCTCTGCGATTTTGAGGTTTGTCCTAGTACACCAACTTTTATGCAGTGGATAGGGTGAAACGCTGCTTCCCTTGAACATTTTGTATCATCTCCTCGATGCCTACCCACGAATCTGAGAGTAATTGACCTGTTTGGGCACAAAGAAAAGTTCAAGATACCAGCTTTAAAAAAAGGTGATATTTGCTATTTCCCTGCGGAAGCCATATGCTGTATAGATCCAATGGTTGTACTTTATTTTAGAGGATAACCTATTACTGGTTCATTTCACTGTGGCTCTTAGAGCAACCACTGCTACCGAGGCAACTAGTGGTTCCAGTCAATGGTGTGTTCGCTCTTGTTGATGTGCACATTTGGAAATATGCTTCGTATGCTGCCAGTTCTGCCTGAGTATTCTGGTCTTTTACAGTTTACATGACAGTGACCTAAATTGGGTTGGCCGTTTCATAGTCACTCAGAATGAAATAACTGCAAGTAGCTTTTCAAATAGTGGGCTCTGTGGTGAATATTTTGTAGAATGCCTTTCTTTACAAATGGGATTTGACTACAGCCCTGTAACTTATCAAAAAGTGCCAGGTGATCACTACCTTGTCTAATTATTCATGAAAGTGGCAGAAAGTGTATATGAAAGAAGGGTGTGCTCGGATGACTCGTGGCGTAAACCTGTAATGGTATCACTCTTCAGTATCGCACAATAAAAGCAACACATTTGCTCATGCAGAGCATTGAAAACACTGTAGCAAAAGGCAACGCTGTCTGACAAGCCGGAATAACCTTAAAGCTACTGTCCAGAATTCATATGAACTATTGTATGCAGGATACCATTTTGAAAAATTGCTTGTAGTCACTGAAGTGCAGGAACCAGAATGGCTCTTACAGTCCTTTCACTCAGCATAACCCATAGGATGGTCCTTCTCTGTTCTCTAAAAATGAGTAAATGCACTACCAAATTCTGCTCCAAGAAGAATGGCTTTGGTTTCAGAAAACAAAGTATGTCTTTGGCTAGTCATTTAAAACGCCTAGCGCTTTCTCTGGATCCGCTATCAATTTTGCCACACAAGACTTGGTTGTATACGAATTGTTCGTTTTACAACTGTTCGAATGACAATTGACCTTTTCACAATTGACCGAATTGTGAAGGTCAATTGTACCATATATGTAGGGGGAAACCCCCCACCCAACGCCAAACCCCCAACACCCCTATATATATATATATATATATATTTCTGAGGCTTGTGGAATCTGCTTAGATCACATGCTGTGCATAGGCCGACATCTAGTGGAAGCTGCAGAGTATTAAAGTTTGTTTTTCGAAACTCGAAAATGGGCGTCGACACAGGGCGTGCCAGTAATACTATCCCTAGTGTGACGTCCACTGTACCCAAGATCCCTCACGCGTCTAGGATCCTCAGATTGTTTTTTTCCACCATACTGGTCGGAAGCATTATGCGGAGTCCCCTGGCCTTAGCCATACTTTTGCTAAAAATTTAAAAATAATAATCTATTTACATCCTTCCCCACCCCAACGTCGACACTCGACGCCGGCTGGAGAAGAAATTGACCGTCGGCTGCTGCACGACGGATTTGGGCCTCGGAAGGCCGCTGGCCTCGGCCCGGGCCTTGGAAGGCCTCTGGCCTCGGCCCTGCAAGTAGGGAGAGTGGGGGGTGGTACATACTCTACACTCTTGGTATTTAGGTACACCTTATTCCTACACTTAACAGCCCGCTGCCTCAAGGTGCATATGGAGGGTACCCCTTTTCAATTCTGCCCCAAGTGCAATCGCAAATACCCTTGGGTCGACAGGCACGCCACGTGCAATCTCTGCTTGCCGAGGGACCACCCCGAAGCGAACTGCAGAGCGTGTAGTAGGTTTAAACCTAAGACACTTAAGGACCGTTCGACGAAGCGTTGGGCCCACCACGCCAGGCAGGGGGCCATGGCAGCGGAGGGCGCCTTCAGCGACGGCAGCGACGCCGTACTTTCGGACGGCGAGGGCATTACGGTGTCGAAAGACAGCCGAGCGCAGGTCCCCGACCACGGAAGGTCATCCGGCAGGGTGGCTATGGGGAAGACCCCCGGCGACACAAGCGCTTCACATACTACACACACTAAACACACTAAGTCCAACCGAGACTCGACGACGTCGAGTTCTCGGAAAGAGGCACAAACAGAACGGTCCGATTCGGTGTCCTCTGGGCGCTCTCGATCAAGATCGCCGCATGACTCGAGGCAATCATCCACTCTTGCCAAGAGTGCCTCGCTCCCTAGGCTAACAGAAGTTCGATCGTCGGAAGACGAAGACGACTTCCACCCCCAGGCCGCGCTCCAGGAGTCGGAGCCAGCAATTAAAACCAGCGAGGCCCCACGCTCGAAGGACAGGGACTCCACCCCCGATCCTCGACGCCAGGCGTCGAAAAACTCCAGAGCCACTAAAGGACAGGGAAAACATTTTTCCACTCACGGGGAGGGGGGAAAACAGCAGAAGAAACAACCTTTGCACTCTTCCACACCTGTGAAACACTCCACTCCCCCTAAACAGACAGACAAAAACAGGTCTGCTGATATGTCTAAAACCAGCAAAGCTACTCAAGATAAATCCCATAGACTTGCTGAGAGAGTCATTCCCAGTTCCAAGAAATGGTCCAGTGAAGACATAGATAGGGTCATGTCAAGAATGTCGTCTTTGGCAGATTTTTATGATAAAAATCCAGAACATTTCCTCTCGTATGATCCACAGGGGGCGACACCCTCAGGCTCTACTGATCCTAACCCCCCGAGTAAAAAGCCCCGGTTTGTAACTCCGATGAGGTCAGAACCCTTCGAGGTACAACCATACGCAAGACCATACTGACTGTATCAAGGAGAGGCTTCCTTTTGTGAGGACCAAGAATTTGGTATGATAGAAGAGCAAACCGGGACGGGCTACTATGGGGATGATGAGGACCAGGAAGAGGAAGAGGAGGACCCGGAAACATCACAGAGTAGATTCCCCGGTAGAGAACGAAGCCCTGGTTACCGACTCCCCGGTCGATAACCAACCCCTCCTAAACGAGGTTCTCGCACGCGCAGCAGAACATTTCCACATTGACACCCACGGTGTCCAGGAGGAAAGGGACTTTGCAGAAGAGTTAGTAGGAGAAAGGAGGCCTGTTGCCCAGACCATCCCTATCCTTAAATCCATTCAACGGAGAATAGATCCGTCCCTGGTGAACCCGAACCTCACCAGAGCAGTCAATCCCAGGGTTGAAAAACTTTTCAGGGCGGCCCAGTCTGACCCTCTCTATATAAGAGGACATCTGAAGCCAGACTCCCTAGTTGTCACCAACACTCGTAAAAAGGGCTGGAACACCCTTGTCATCGTCCGAAGCTCCTCCCGACAAGGAGAGCAAAAAACTATACGGTTTTGGCAGGAAAGTAGCCTCAAAGTCCACCTATCAAGCGAGGATTGCAAACTCCACCCTGTTGGCCAGCTACAACTGCCATCAGTGGGAAGAAGTCGCGGCACTCATAGCCTCTGCTCCTGAACCTCTAAGGGCCAGTTAGCTCGGATTTCCGCAGAGGGTAGAGCCGTGTCTGGTTGCATTTTGAAAGCAACCTTCGATGCCGCGGACAACGCAGGCAGATTGATAGCGGAAGGCACTGTTATCAAAAGACATGCCTGGTTACGGCAGTCTGGTTTTAAGACAGAAACCCAGGCATCATTGTTGGACAAACCGGTGGAAACCGATCTGTTTGTTAAGGCGGTCGAAGACGCACTGAAGAATGCCAAGGACTAATACGAAACACTCAAGTCCCTTGGCCAGTTAACAAATAAACCCCCTAACCAGAGAGGGAATAGTAATTTTCGTCGCCCACGCGGCCAAAATTCCCAGAGAGGATCTACCTATTCCCAAGGGCAGGGTACACAGTGGAACAACAACCAACAGTCTACCCAGGGTTACGGCAGGGGTAATAGGGGAGGTCGTGGTAAAGGCAGAGGCAGCCCCAACAAGGGAAGCGGCACGCCTCCACCAAAGCAGTGACGCTCAGTTCAGGGTCCCTTCTCACGCAACCCCAGTAGGGGGACGCATTTTCAACTTCACCCAGGCTTGGGAAGGGATCACATCAGACAGATGGGTGCTGTCAACAGTATCCACAGGATATTGTATAGAACTACTGCAGCGTCCCCGGAATCATCCTCCACGACAAAGAGTACACTCTTTAGAACATCAGAAGATTCTCCTCGAGGAGATCGCCATTCTGCTAGAAAAGGACGCGATAGAACTCGTCCCAAGACACCAGGTAAACAAGGGTATTTATTCAACTTACTTCCTTGTGCCAAAGAAAGATTTGACAATGCGCCCGGTATTGGACTTACGGCCTGCCAACAAGTATGTCAAGCCCCAAAAATTACGTATGACCACGCTACAAGAGGTAATCCCCCTCCTAAAAAAGGGGGATTACATGGCAACCTTGGATATGAAAGATGCTTATTTTCATATTTCCATGTTCCCAGCGCACAAAGTATTTGCGCTTCAAGGTGGACAGCCGACACTACCAATTCAAGGTACTGCCCTTCGGGATAGCTTCAGCACCAAGGGTATTCACTAAGGTACTGGCGGTGGCGGCTGCACACCTACGCAGGGAGGCAATCACAGTGTACCCTTATCTGGACGACTGGCTCATAACGGGGGAAACCCCAGGAATTTGCAGGACAAACATTCAAAGGACTATCGACCTCCTTCACGAGTTAGGCTTCTCAATCAACGAGAAAAAGTCAAGCCTAGTGCCAAGCACCGCAAAACAATTCCTAGGAGCAATCCTAGATACCCAAGAGGGGTTGACCTTTCCTTCAGAAGAAAGAATTCGGAATATTCTACTGCAAATTCCGCATTATCAGTCCGGTCAACAAATAACGGTACGCAAAGCAATGCGTTTACTGGGCATGATGGCGTCATGTATTTACCTGGTCCCCCACGCGCGCCTGTGCATGCGTCCCATGCAGGAATGGTTGGCGAAACA
Source organism: Ambystoma mexicanum (assembly GCF_040938575.1). NCBI lineage: Eukaryota > Metazoa > Chordata > Amphibia > Caudata > Ambystomatidae > Ambystoma > Ambystoma mexicanum. Next base: position 199,739,727 of record NC_090928.1, on the reverse strand, counting down.
GTGGTCTCAGGCAAGTGGTCAGTGGGACGATCTAGTGGTTGTTTCACCAACACTGGTACAAAGCCTTCACTGGTGGACAAGAGAGAATCTCGCACAGGGGAAACCCTTTTACGATCCCGAGGTACAGGCAATAGTCACTACAGACGCATGCCTGACGGGGTGGGGAGCTCACAATCTCCACCACACAGCTCAGGGTCTCTGGTCTCACTCAGTGGCCAAGAACCACATCAACCTGCTAGAGCTTCTGGCAGTATTCAGAGCGCTTCAGGCGTTCGAGCCCCACCTACTAAACCTGTCAGTGCAAATCCGGACGGACAGCACAACAGCCATGTTCTACCTGAACAAGCAAGGAGGGACTCGCTCGCCAAATCTGTCCAAGCTTGCCCAGAAAATCTGGATATGGGCACTCAGACGGAACATCTTCCTGTCATCACAACATGTTCAGGGGAGCTCAATTCCCTAGCGGATGCTCTGAGCAGAGACTCCCTCCCAGAAGAACACGAATGGGTTCTAAACAGAGACGTAGTAGAAGATCTCTTCTCTCAGTGGGGTTTCCCCACTATAGACCTATTCGCCACAAGCGAAAACAAACAATGCCCAGGATTTGCATCCAGGTTCCCACAACCGGACTCCCAGGGGAATGCCCTGTGGATGAACTGGTCAGGGATGTTTGCGTACGCTTTCCCACCAACTCCTCTCATCAGGAAGGTGGTGTACAAGATGAACAAGGAATCGATGACGCTCATCCTAGTTGCTCCCATGTGGGCGAGACAACCATGGTTTCCACACCTACGCAGGATGGCGGTATGCGAGCCCATCAGACTCCCAGCCTGGTACAACCTTCTGTCCCAGCAACAAGGTCAAACAGTGCATCAGGAACCCAACTCTATGAACCTAGCAGCATGGCTCCTGAAGTCATAGAGTTTGGACATCTCAAATTACCACAGAGGTGTATGGACATTCTAAAAGAGTCTAGGAAACCAAATACAAGGCACTGTTACTTTGACAAGTGGAAAAGATTCGTTATCTGGTGCCAGAGTAAACAAATCAACCCGGTTGATTGCACTCCTTCCAACGTTGTAACATACATGCTCCACCTGCTGGATGCAGGGTTGGTTTTTAACTCTCTGAAAGTACACCTGGCAGCCCTCTCAGCCTACACCACATCCCATAACAAGGTTTCGTGGTGGAAAGTACCAGTGGTTAAAGCCTTCATGGAAGGAGTAAAGAGACTTCACCCTCCTATCTCGAACCCACCGCCAGGATGGGATCTCAATGTGGTGCTATCTAAGCTCATGGGGCCCCCCTTCGAACCCATGCATAAAAGTAGTCTCAAACACCTGACTTATAAAACGGCCTTCTTAGTAGCCATTACCTCCATAAGAAGGGTCAGTGAAATTCAGGCTCTGTCAGTGCAAGATCCTTTCTTTACTATCCACAAGGACAAACTGGTTTTACGCACACACCCTAGATTCTCACCAAAATTCATATCCAAGTTCCATGTAAACCAGTCCATCGAGCTTCCGGCTTTCTTCCAAAACCCACAAAGCTCAGCTGAGGTGAAACTACACACCCTAGATGTGCGTAGGGCGGTCTTATACTATGTAAATAAAACCAGACCGCTAAGGAAAACAGATCAACTGTTTGTCTCCGTAGCTACAGGCAGAGAGGGGGATCGCGTCTCTAAGGGCGCTATCTCAAAGTGGATTATCAACTGTATACAGCTGTGTTACTCTCTTTCTGAAAAAACTCTGCCTTTTACGCCAAGGGCCCACTCTACCAGAGGCATTGGGGCCACTCTGGCTTTCATTGCAAATGTTCCCCTTGACACCATTTGCAAAGCAGCTACTTGGAGCTCTATTCACACTTTTACTCAGCATTACTGCATTGACACTCATTCCAAGGCAGATACACAAGTGGGACAAGCGGTTCTAAGACACCTGTTTGCTCATGACCCTTCTCACATCCCACCTCCTTCTTCTGGTACTGCTCGCTAATCTATGCACAGCATGTGATCTAAGCAGATTCCACAAGCCTCAGAAGGGATACATTACTCACCGTAATCATATTTCTGATGCTTGTATCTGCTTAGATTCACATGCGACCCACCCTTCCTCCCCTCCGAGAGAAGGCGCATGGTTGCTTGTAGTCTTACCTTTCTGTCTATCTGCTTGGACTTTCTGTACTCACGCTACTCCTCATGCTACCTCATGTCAGGAAAAACACAATCTGGGGATCCTAGACGCGTGAGGGATCATGGGTACAGGGGACGTCACACTAGGGATAGTATTACTGGCACGCCCTGTGTCGACGCCCATTTTTCGACTTCGAAAAACAAACTGTAATACTCCGCAGCTTCCACTAGATGTCGGCCTATGCACAGCATGTGAATCTAAGCAGATACAAGCATCAGAAATACGATTACGGTGAGTAATGTATCCCATATATATATATATATATATATATATATATATATATATATATATATATATATATATATATATAGAACAAGCCACTGGTTAGTGGTGAAACGCGTCAGGCTGCCGTCTGGCCAAGCATAATTGCACTGGGAGATTATTTTTTATCTGTTGCACACGTAAAATAAAGGCTGTTATATTATATGCAACCTATGCTGCAGTGTTTGCTGTTGGATTTCCGTGATTCCTTGGATTATTGGAACACTTTTGTTCATGGAGTGCTGCTCGCCTGAATAGTTTCTGGTTGAAGCCGTTCGTAATTGAAATATATATATATATATATATATATATATATATACCCAGCCTTTAAATTCAGTCAATTGTTCATTCGAACAATTGTAAACGAACAATTTGGGTAATACCCAAGATTTAGTGCTTCATTACTTTCAGGTTTCAATGCTATAGAGAACCATTGCCTAATGTATACAATAATGTTATGTTCCCCCAACTACCCATCATATGGAAATGTAGTTAATGGCACGTATTTGGCAGGGTCTCCAAGGCGACTTTTCCTTATCCGGGTATTCTGTATAATCCCAAATTAACAGGTGACTTGAAATTAGGAACATGTTTTATGTTATGGTAAAATCGTTGTTTTTGGAAAGTACAACTGTTTCTCGATGACTGCTTTTTGGTGCTTTTGCAAGGGGAGGATGAGACAAAGGCTTGCAGCCATCTCCCCTAAACTGTGCTTCCTGTGGCTAATTGTGCTTTGACATTACACGCATAGGTTATTATGAAATCCTAACACTGCACAAGTGTGGACGCTTTCTCGTTGCAACCTAAAAGACGACTTTGGCTCAGATGTGCAGTCCCCCGATAGTGACGAACTCCTCGATCCGTTTTGTTTGGGTTATCGTAATTGACCTTGCCGAGGTGATGTTCCTGAAAACACACACCTCTTTTCCCCACAGTGCCATTATCTGTGCTGTTATTTGAGAATGAATGCATGTTAAGTGATTCCAGCAGCAGTATGTTGGTGCCCGTGAATTCTTTTAAGGCTACCGTCCAATGTGCGCGACTCGAGGGAAGCATTATTGCATAACAGATGGATTACTGTAACACACGTTCATCTCCCGCCTGTTTTAGAGCCAGCCATTCGGAAACCACTACGCTTCCCGGGTCAGATTCCAAGCAAAGCCTTGTTGCCTTCACGGGATAATGCCACACCACAGACGACTCCACTTAAAGCACCGTGCATGCTCCCACTGGGAGAAATTATCAATTGAACTGATGGGTGCATGGCAGGCGCTCTAAAAGACCACAGCAGGCTTTTATGTTACTACAAGAGGCATAGTGGTGTCTCTGAATGGGATTCCATTACTTGTAAAACGTGAATAGGGGATGTACAGAGTAAGTTATTTGTTTGTCTTTGAGGTACAGTCTTTGGACTTCATTTTGAAATATATTTGCTTTTGTTTTCTTCAAAGCCCTCTCTCAATGCACCGCCTGTTTTTTATTTTGCATTTTTAAAGCGCCCACACAGCCCGCAGGCATAGAGGCGCTGTTACAGGAATCGTTTTTTTACTTGCGTAATTGATTTTTTTGTTTTAGTTGAGTATTTATAACACGCTTAAATACCCAGAGGTTTCTAAGTGCGGACCCAGGGATCGAACCTGTGTTGCTTCGTGTCGTCTTGCTTCCAAGGCAAGCACGTTGCCTCCGAGTTATCCTCCTGGTACACTGTTACGTTATAAAATTAGGCTTTCCAAACCAGGCTGACCTCCCTATGCAATTGCCTCCCCGTGAGATGTCGCAGGCATTCAGCACGAAGCTCAGCCTGTCATCAGCTCGAATGCTTCTGGAGAGCTAAAACTTAGTTAAATCGGTTTCTTCTTGGTTTTTCTTTTGGTGGTACCTGTTCCAATTCTAGTTAGGCTTTAAATAAAGCCTCGAGTGCAACCGGTAGAGTTTGTGAGCGTTTTGAGCGTCTGATTGAAATCTACCACAGAGGTCCACAGCTGTGCCTGTTGGAGAATATATACCTTTAGTACGCAGTGATGTGGAGGTCATTTCTCAATGGAAATGCTTTGGTATATGTATATGCATATAATCTGGATTGCTAGCTGAACTAAAGTCATTATGAAACAAATGTGCACGGAGCTTGTGAAAGTGGCATTATTCTCTTTTTATGAACATAATAGAAAATTGTTAATTGAAGCTGAAGCACAAGGATAGACTATGCAGAGTTTGTCATCGTAGAACTCCAAAAAGAGATTAAAAGGGTTTGATAACATGTTCAATTTCTTCATTTTTACATCCTGTCCCAGTCAGCATAACCAGGGAGGGCATCTCTGCATCAGCCGTACAAACAAAGTGTGTTTGCAGTTATTTCGGGAGAAGGTGGAGAAAATCAGAAAAACTTCACTAGTTCCCCTTTCGTGAGTTTTCGTTTTTCTTTCCGAATGAGTGCTAGATGTTTTTGACAGCCTCTTCTGCCTGGCGGTTTCAAATTGCAAACAAAGGTTAGTGCTTCTAGTTTATCCAGCGCTGGAAACCTGTTTGTCAAATGCACATTACTGTTTTTTTCTAGAAGCGCTTAAGAAGAAAAGAATACATTTTTATTTACTAACTTGAAATATGTTAAGGCATCTTTGTGATAGTCACCGTCCTAAACAGGTAGTGGAGGCTGGAGTTTTTTCATTGCAGGTGCATAAATATGCCCCATGAATATTCTGGAACAACTGTGCGCAGTGAGGGAGCCCAAACCAACCAAAGGGATGACAACATTTTTAAAATATCATTACAATGGTGCCCTTTACAGCCTTCTCCTAACACTGCTCGCTAATCTCTGCATATCATGTGATCTAATCAGATTCCACAAGCCTCAGAAGGGATACATTACTCACCGTAATCGTATTTCTGATGCGTGTATCTGCTTAGATTCACATGCGCCCACCCTTCTTCCGCTGAGAGAAGGTGCATAGATGTTACATGAGCTTCTCTGATATTATCTGCTTGGATACACCTGTACTCGTGCTTTACTTCATGCTACCTCATGTCAGAAAAAATACAATCTGAGGATCCTAGACGCGTGAGGGATCTTGGGTACAGTGAACGTCACACTAGGGATAGTATTACTGGCACGCCCTGTGTCGACGCCCATTTTCGAGTTTCGAAAAACAAACTGTAATACTCCGCAGCTTCCACTAGATGTCAGCCTATACATAGCATGTGAATCTAAGCAGATACAAGCATCAGAAATACGATTACAGTGAGCAATGCATATAATCTCCCCATATCCTTGATCGGACATTCCTTTATTTATCCTTTGCTGTTTAGGTTGCTACTGAAGCACATCCACACCCCTCTGGAGAGTATAGCCTTCCCTCTGCCCATGTTACCACAAAGGGTGGAAAGTGAGATATCTCTTAACTGTGCCTATTTTACCTCTGATTGCGTGCTCTTGGTTTGTTGACATGAGGGATGAGTTGGGGCTTTAGCCTCTACTCATCCTTGTACTCCTGCAAGGTAGGATCCAATTTGTCACACTCTTACCCAATTTAATGGTACTCAATTTATCAACCTTGAAATGCTGAAAGGCTAAGTCAGCCCTGGCTTCGAAACTTGTGAAGTTCAAGTTATCATAGGAGGTAAGCAGGTAGGGCACCACCCTCTGAGATGCATTAATCTGGAAAATAATCACCCCGGACATGAATGGCAGAGGGCGCCCTGAGACGTACAGCCCCAGCTGAGCTCCTAGGTGACTAGTCGAAGACTATTTCTAATGAGTTGGGGGGGTGCAATAAGCCTAATGGCAAGTCTCTCTGACCTCCTTAATCAGACTTATGAGAAAGGAAACCAGATGTAACTAATTATGCCTTGAATGTGTGGATGTGGCCTTACCTCCGTCCCTGTGTATCTTTGTATCAATGAAAAACTGTGTGGCACCACCATGATAGTTGCAAGTTCAAAGCATTGTAGCATTAATGTTTATAGATGGTGGGTGGACGTGGCAGGTAACTGCAAGATAGCCTGAGCCATGAAAGTTTGATCACAGCGAGGGGGTAACTGCAAGATAGCCTGAGCCATGAAAGTTTGATCACAGCGAGGGCCTCATTGAGGGCTTGGGCTTTGCTGTCCACTGTGGTACCCATTACCGCTACTGGCACTGCAGGGTCTTGCTTTGCCTGGAAACGAAATCCCTATTTTGAAAGTACTTGCAGCTGTGCATCCTTTTATCGAAGGTAAAGTCTGACCAATCCAGGATGGCTGCAATAGAGATGGGAGCGTATCTGGTGAGAATCCCCGGTTTCAGTTAATGGCGGCCTTGAGGAAGATGAGGCATTGCAGATCGAGGAATGTGCAGCTGGTAAATAAAGGGGGGTGTTGCAATGAGGTGGGGGGCAGATGCAGGGACAAAGCCTGCTAAAGGAGCAGAAGAGAGTTGCGCCTAGTATATGGTAGTGTTGGAGCCAGGTTTACTTTGGAGGTAGCTGATTGGCTGGCTCCTCTCGGGTGTTAATCTTTCTTAAAACATTTTAATAGAAAAATCTGCAGATGTGCCACAAAGCGACTGTGCTGCAAGAATTGAGATCATAAACAGTCCTTCCGCTGCCGTTCTTTACTACGCAGGAAACATTCGAAATCAGGCAGTTTTGACCAAGCCATAACCCCTCGGAAAGATATAAAGCAGTACATGATTACCAAGTTTTTGTCTGATTTTTCTCTTTAACACTATTTCACTGATACGTTGCCGAAGTGTCCAGTTCGCAAATGAAGCAACGCACTTGTTAAACGGTTGGGCAGTGAAGCCATATCTGCGTAGGAAATACATGTTTCATTAATTCGTTTTGATGGTTTGTGGAAGGGGGGGGGGCAGATTGGGTGCCGTTTTCTGTGGCTGAGGCGCGGGGCCTCGACCCCCTCTGTGGCACAGGTAGGCGGGTTTCGTTGAGTCTTGGATTTCTCTTTCCCTGCAATGAATAATTGAGCAGCCGGAGGAGGGTTCGCGGAAGCGTGCTTTTGGGAGTCCGTGTGGAAACCCACAGATGAGACGGGGCAGGCCTCGCTCGGCAGGGCTGCACAGGAGCCGCCCGGGAGGCTAGCAGCCGGACACGCGGACCGAAAGGAGAAGATGGTAAAGGTAAGGCAGGGCTCCCATATTTGGCTTATGTTGGCAGGATGGCTTTCATCTCTGGTTTTAAGATTACCGGGTACCCCAGAGAGGTGGGTTTCACACGGAAGAAATGCGGGTAAACAATTGTGTGTGTGGATCCTTATCCAGGGTCGTTTTTCTTAGAACCCATTAGCGCGTGTTTTTACTTAAAACATGAATTTACACCTGACGGCTCGAAGGCTTTTTGTTTTGCAAAAAAAGCAAATTAATCTAAAAGAAAACTCTGAAAATTGTTCTTGATACTTTAAAAGATCTGAGTTAGTTTCCGGCAATGCAGGCGCAGATACATTACAACAATGATACCTTTCCCACCAATGTACAGGGTTTTGTCTTATTGAAATCGTGAGCGTCTATTGTATTCAGGCTGTCTGCCTCCCTGACAAAGCGGAGCCGGGTGAACAGAAGGCCGGCACCGCGGCCTAGTCTGCTGGAGAAGGCGGCATTCAGAGCAGGGTCCCATCTGTCAGTCGCGCTCGCTGATAAGGCTGCCAGCAGCTGGCGGGGCCTCCACTAATCCATTCATGCCATCTACAGATCAGGAGGTGGCCTGGGTCTGCTCACAGGCCCCTGGCCCTGGGAGACTGGCATTGGTCTTCGCCAGTTTGGCCTAGCCCTAAACAAACAAGCGCGGAGAAGGAGACTGCGCCAGAGGCAGAAACTGGAAGGCTGGCTTGGGAAGCTGTGACCGGAAGAGCAGTGCGAAAAATACTGGAATTAACGTTGCAACTCCAGCCAACCAGGAATTTAGTCCCAGGTCAACGGTTTTTCATCCGGTTAGACAATTGGTATGTCAGCTTTCGCATCTTGTACATCTTATTTTGGGATAGTCTATTCTTTCTCTCTTACACACAGCTCTGTAAGAAAAGTGGGCAGGGTTGCGTGAATACTTCTGTGAATAATTTTACATTGCATACTGTCGTCTGTATGAACCATTTCGTTTTTAGCGTTTGCTTTGCAGATTCTTTCATATATGTTAATGAAAAGACAACCGTATTTATTTTAAAGTTGTGTGTTTTTAGTCCGATTAGCGGGCTGAATTTGTTTGGCTTGTGGGGGCATAGCCGCATTGTCACTGCTGCCTGGCCGCACAGCACTCTAAAGATGTGTTTTTGTCTAGTGAACACGTTTGCACTCAATATATCACTGGACTTTGTGGTATCTGTTGAGGCCATACAAGGACACATTTTTCCTGTAGGAAGAATATGGACAGCTTGACCCCCGGCTCCCCATGGATGAGCACTGCATGTGACCTCAGATTTGTCTGCCTTCTAGCGAATATCTTGAACAAGTGTTGAGGGGGATAACCCACAATACCAATGTTAGAATATTGCAATCATGTTTTAGGCTCAGAAATCTCTCCGACCCTCGATGATAATGTGTTATTTATATAGCGCCTTAGTCCAAAACACTTTACAGAGCACATATTTACATACAATATCACCTAACCGAAATTGGTACTCATTTATCGACCTCGGAAGGATGAAAGGCTGAGTTGGCCTTGCCGGGATTCGAACCTGCGACCTGCATATCACCGCATAGTTTTATGTGGGAGATCTGGTGCGTCATGTCAGGGCCTGGAAAATCAGTATTGAAACAAAGGTATCCGTTAAAGAACCCAAGTAAGACAGTTTACATAGATCTTTAGCGCCAGATAAATGCCTGGCAAAACCACTCATCTATTGGCAGGCCACCTTCCACATGGAAGTGACCAGGATTAAAAACCCACCAGTGTGTCCCATGTGGCTGTGTATGGGGAAAAGAGTATGGCAATAGGACAGAAGGCTCTGAACAGTCCTGTCCCCTCTGTCAGGTTCAGCTGGGTATGCCCAAGCGTCAAGAGTGGCATAGGGCTAGTCTGTGTACCCATCCAATATAGCAAAGGTTAAGCAGAACAGCAATTTGCTTGTTCTTTCTTTCGGTCTTGCTTCCATTTGGTGTCTCAGCTTGGGATTAGTGGGGGGTGGGGGGAGGGGGAAGGTTGAGCCCAAAACGGGACTGGAGCTCAAAACTAAGGATCAGACCATATGTGTACACACAATATACTGGACTGGACAACATGTCTCAGATACGGTCTCGAACAACCTGTGTATAGCAAGTAGTTTTTCAGCATAAACATGGCACAGCCAGTGCCTCTGATGTGCTACCATAGTCCTTGCATACATGACCTCTCAATCAAGCTGGCGTGTTTCCCCCAATACCTGCAGCCAGCATCAACACAGGGTCCATAGATAATGCTAGACCTCAATGTACACGAACATACATACAACCTACACATATTCTTCCTTCACACAAACATTCCAACACTACATATACCTCCCAGGACGCTGAGATCCAGTAACGCCTCTAGTGCGGATTCCAAACATCAGCAGGGAAAAGGCAAGGAAGCTGGCAACCAAATAATGGCACCCCCTAGCTATGCATCTTCGCACGGAGGTAAAACACCCGACATTTAAAAAAAAAAACAGCTCAAGACATTGCTTTTAAATTAATTGAATTGGATAAGCAGCAAGAAAACATGAACACATCAGAAAACACTGTTTTTTAAAGTCTTGGCTCACCACGTAATTAGGCGCCAAGATCGGCAAACAGTAACTCTCTATAGTGGAGAATGGAATGCTGCACCTCTTCAAGTAAATCAGTGGGTAGCAGAGTGGATGCTAACCCTATCGTCTGTTACTCAACATAAGTCCTAAATTGATGGGACTCAACTTTCACACTCAATGTCTGAGCGCTGACTGTATGTACTCCTTTTTCCCACTTTATACCCTCCCTCGTTATTCAGACTACTGCAACCTTTTAACCTAGATCCTAGACGACCCACAAAGCATTCTAAACACACTTACCACATCGACTTACTAGTATCAGCATCCAATATACCTATTGCTGCTCTCTTAATCTTCGGATCATTGACTGCTCACCTCCCAGTGTATGCTGTGCCTGCCACATAGTAGAATCCATACTGGCACACCTGCAACGGGTGCTTCTGACCAGCAGTCAACATCACAGGAATTCCTCCACCTCCTTTCCCTAATAGTCCACCTACACCCCTGATGTCTTTTACAGAGCCACACATGGCGAAACCAACATTGGCAGAAGGGCAATATAAAGGTCACGTACCTTACTGCCAACCCCTGGTATACATATGCATGCACTCTTCCTATGCATGTATGTGTGCACACACACACTCAACAAACGTGCATACACATACTCCCCTTATGCGCACGCACACATTCGGTTCTGTTTTTTCCGATTTTTGTTGGTCGCCTTCCAAAAAGACAGACATTTTTTTTGTTGTTTTTTTTTCAGCAGCCTGCAAAATGTCAAATCCCTTTGCCCCCCACACTCCCTAGTCGGATGTCTGTGAAATCGGGTGGCATAGTTTTATTTAGAAACTCTTCCTCCCACTTGCCCCCACCCTATAATTTCTATCTCCCATTTGTCCTGGCATGACCTCTCTCTGAGCCCTACAAAACGAGTTCCACCTGTGTCCTTCATGGGGGGCGGGGGCTCTGGATAGCCACTTGTCCACCCCCTGTACTTATTCTGCCCTCTGCCAAGTCACCATGCTAGATCCTGACCTCTTGCATCCTTTCTGGGAACCTCCTCCATTCCCCAGTCCCGCAATTAACCTCCCCTCTGGCCTACACAGCCCTGCACTCTGATTTCAACTCTCCTGACCTGGGAATCGCACAGAATACCTGAAAATGTGTGCCCAGCCCTGCATCCCATCTCCCCTGGAAACCACACACACACACAACTTGTCGCTGGCAACAGCCAACCAAACCAGTTACGTGTGTTCCTGGGTGAGGGACTGACCCTCTAGTGGGTAGGTGGGGGGTGGGGGGGGGGATACAGCCTTATAGAAACCTGTGGAAAAAGGACTGGGCGAAGATCTTTGTGGTTGCTGGTGGTTGTTTGCTGACGGTGGGGGGGAGACAGCAGAGCTCAGGAGGCCCTTCTGCAGGTACCCTTGTCTTCCCTCTCCATCCTTCCCCCTCCCTTGCCTCCTCATCCTGCTCTACTTTTCCACCAGTAGGGTTCCTGGACTCTGCCTCCCCCCCTTCCGTCTCTCCCTGTGTCTCTGTGCCCGTCTCCCTCTCCCTGTCAGTCTTTCTCTCTCTTTCTCTCGCTCACCCTTTCTCTCCCTCCTCCTCTCTCCCCCTCTCTCTCCCTCTCTCTCTCCCTCTCTCTCCCTCTCTTTCCCCCTCTCTTCCCCTCTCTTTCCCCCTCTCTCTTCCCCTCTCTCTTCCCCTCTCTCTTCCCCTCTCTCTTCCCCCTCTCTCTTCCCCCTCTCTCTTCCCCTCTCTCTTCCCCTCTCTCTTCCCCTCTCTCTTCCCCTCTCTTCCCCTCTCTCTTCCCCTCTCTCTTCCCCTCTCTTTCCCTCTCTCTTCCCCTCTCTTCCCCTCTCTCTTCCCCTCTCTCTCGCACCCTCTCTCTCGCACCCTCTCTCTCACCCTTTCTCTCTCACCCTTTCTCTCTCACTCTCACCCTCTCTCTCACTCTCACCCTCTCTCTCACTCTCACCCTCTCTCTCTCTCACCCTTTCTCTCTCTCACCCTTTCTCTCTCTCACCCTTTCTCTCTCTCACCCTTTCTCTCTCTCACCCTTTCTCTCTCTCACTTTCTCTCTCACCCTTTCTCTCTCTCACACCCTTTCTCTCTCTCACACCCTTTCTCTCTCTCACACCCTTTCTCTCTCTCACACCCTTTCTCTCTCTCACACCCTTTCCCTCTCTCACCCTTTCCCTCTCTCACCCTTTCCCTCTCTCACCCTTTCCCTCTCTCACCCTTTCCCTCTCTCACCCTTTCCCTCTCTCACCCTTTCCCTCTCTCACCCTTTCCCTCTCTCACCCTTTCCCTCTCTCACCCTTTCCCTCTCTCACCCTTTCCCTCTCTCACCCTTTCCCTCTCTCACCCTTTCCCTCTCTCACCCTTTCCCTCTCTCACCCTTTCCCTCTCACCCTTTCCCTCTCACCCTTTCCCTCTCACCCTTTCCCTCTCACCCTTTCCCTCTCACCCTTTCCCTCTCACCCTTTCCCTCTCACCCTTTCCCTCTCACCCTTTCCCTCTCACCCTTTCCCTCTCACCCTTTCCCTCTCACCCTTTCACCCTTTCACCCTTTCTCTCTCACCCTTTCTCTCTCACCCTTTCTCTCTCTCTCACCCTTTCTCTCTCTCTCACCCTTTCTCTCTCTCTCACCCTTTCTCTCTCTCTCACCCTTTCTCTCTCTCACCCTTTCTCTCTCTCACCCTTTCTCTCTCTCACCCTTTCTCTCTCTCTCCCTCTAGCAGCTCCCTTCCCCAAATCCCTCTCCATCTCTTCCCTTTGTCCCTGCACCCCAGAGTCCTCCCCAGGCCCTGGGTTCTATGCCAGTGTGTGTCTAATGTATCCTGCTGGCTATGCGTTTACTCTTCTTCAGGGGTGTTGCTAAGTCTGGAAAAGATCCGGGGCTATGCTAATGTCGGGACTCTGGGCTAGCTAACCTTTTAGTTGTAGCCCCTGAGCTCTACAACCAAAAGACCTGGGGCTATAGCCCCCTCAGCCCCCCCCCCCCCAGCAACACCTCTGCTCCTCTTCCTGTAATCTGTTCCTGGTTTCTATACAGACTTTGGTGCCTTCATTATGTTCCCACTTCTCAGTGTAGCCTGCCTGTTATTGCTAGAGGTGGGACGCAGTCCATCTGCATACACAAAACACTCCCACCGGGTCTGACTACTCCCTGGTTAAAAATTGTGGCCCTGACTGGGGTCTCCGATACGGCGTCCCCATTTTGGCCTGCGTTCCACTTCTATACACAAACCCTCCCTGTGCTCAGACACACCCAGCAACCTTGCATGCCTGCATACTGGCCCTGCATGAACACGCACACACAACACTTCACATACACCCTTGCCCTACCCGCACTCCCCACACTCCCCTGCCTCCCACACCGCCCTCGTGGCCACTTATTTATAGATACAGCTATGCAAGCCATGAAAGGGGTCCTGATTGCTTAGAAAAAGAATATCAACAATTCCCCATTTGCTGGCCAGCCATAAAAGACTGGTACATCAAAAAGCCCAGAAGGACATTGGTTGTGTATGTACATCCAGAGACAACACCCCTAGTTAAGGCAGTGTAAGGGTGTGGAAGCAGGAGACTGACACACAGGTGGCTTGATTTGTTGGTAAAGACTTTATTATTTGAAAATAAAGGATAATAAACCTTACTCTCCTTAATTCTAAGAGGGGTTTCCCTATCTCAATTTAATACTAAAGATATGTCAGAATATCTGAAACCAAAAGTGCAACGTCCTGTGTCAAAACCTGTTCTCGCGCAGCACAGGAAACGGAGAGCTGTGCCCACACTAATGAGGCAGTCAGATTTATCCTGATAGATTGTTTTATGAATTCTGCCTTTGCCCCTTGTTTGTGTTGGGGATTCCAGTGCGAAGCACCTACTTTGTGGACTCATCCCATGGCTGCCGAAGATAGCGATTCCCTTTGCATTCTATTCAGTGCTTTCTTTTTCTCCTCCTCTTTTCTAGGTCCAACGTGTAATGCCGTCTTTGTTCGTCCTTCCTCTAAACCGAAATGTCACACTTCCTCTAAAGCGTGAACCCGGCAAACTGGTCAAACCAGCCTGCCGCGGCAGTGTTGGATTACACCAGCCCTTCAGCTTTGTAGACAAAATGTAGCCCTAACGAGGCCGGTATCTGGTTCAGGGTAGATTAAAGCGTGTGCTTTCTTGTAGGATAAACGATGTGGAAATCTAATTCACCTTGATGTGTCCTTTCTGTCTTTATTTCTCTCTCACCCCTCCTGTCTCGCGTTTTTTTAGTTCCCTTCCCTTTGAAAGAATTGAAGACAAGTTCAAAGGGATGTCTCCCTTCCAGCGTGTGGTGTGAATAAGGAATGATGGCTAGCTTTGCGGAAAGTAAGAAAAAGGCGACGGTTGGAACATGAACGCGCAGTTTCCGCCAGGAAGGCGTGCGCCTTTGTCCTTCACAACTGTCACCAGTGGGAAAGGCATTTGTATTGAGTGTCGTCTTGTTGTTTCATACAAGACGACACGCTATAGGAATGCTTTCGCTTTGCCACTCCATATTGTTTTGCACCATTTGTGTTTATGGTTTTATTCAATTTAGTGTAATGTGTTTGCTCGTGTTTAATGGCAATGATCCGTGCACTTGTTACTTTTCGTTGAGGTTTAGGACTTGTTTCGTTTGCATTTAAAGCCATGAAAGGACAGGAGTTTATTCGATAAGCGGCAAAATTATGTTCTAAAAAAATTAGAATATGCATGGCATTAATCGCCAGTTACGTGTTAAAGAACACCAACAAACTTGTAAAAATATCTTAAATACCCCCACAAATGAGCCTTGCATTTGCCTTCTGTAGATGGACATATTCACACCTCTCAAACTCGTGGGTTGGTGAAATCTGGTGTTTTTGTCCTTTGCGGGTGATGTTCCATTAAAGTCTATGGAGGGGTGTGGGCAGTGGCATCGCCAGGAATCAAATTTTGGAGGGGCACCGAGGGGGCCAAAGACAAAAGTAGGGGGCACAGACAAATGTAAGGGGAGAACATGGTCACTGCTCGTTTTAGGCAGGGGGGGCACATGGTTTCACAGGGGGGCCCCGGCCCCTACAGCCCCCCCCCTCCCTAGCGACGCCACTGGGTGTGAGGCTTGTCATAAGATCTGATTCCAGGATAGCCGACACCTGACCAAAGCAGGAGGAGTTTTACTTTACATTTTTACACAAACTGCTTTCTTTTCTTCATTACAAAGTATCAAAGTAGTATCTATAATAGGCTAAATTTGCAAGAAACACATTCTTCTAAGGGATTGTGTCCTCCGACATATTCCTTATGTATGATATTTGTATCTCCAGCTTGCTGGCCTCGGAACATTTTTTTCCCAGTAGAGGGCGCTGTGCGTCGACGTCCGTCGAGTAGGTGCTCCTCGATGGCCACCGTATCGACGCTGACATCATCATGCCTATAAATGGCCATGCGCAGCGTCCGTTGCTCAGTTCCGTTTTTCCGTGCTTCGTGTGCCTCGGAATACCGTTGCTCAGTTCATCAGTCGATATATATTCATATTTCCTCGAGAAAACCGACTCGTACTCGATGGCTTCCTCCTCCGACCCGACGACTCCTCGGTCCGGTTTCAAAAAATGCCAAGACTGTGGGAAGAAAATGTCGTTGTCGGATCCTCACAGGATCGGTTTGTGGTGTCTGGGAATCGAACACCAGTGTTCGGAGTGTGAGGAATGCCTATCCATGACGGCGAAAGCCTTGACGGAGCGTAAGGGGAAGCTCGAGAGAGGTAAGTCAATTTTAACTTCCTCAAAAGTTTCTGCGGTAGAGTCGAGACATTCGTCTCCTCACCGTCGAAAGCATTCTCGGTCTAGGTCTCGAAGTGGCTCCCACCACTCGTCGAGGTCTAGACACTCGAAAAAAAGACGAAGAAGATCCCCTTTACCGTCGTCTTCTAGTTCCCCTGAAAGAGTAAATTGCCCCACAAAACACAGCTCTCAAGCTGAGTGGGAGGAATTCAGAAAAAAGATGCTAAGCGTCTTTGAGAAAGCGGCCTCGTCCCCCTCAAAGTCAGCTGATACCCCGGGTGAAAAGCCCAAAAAATCTAAACGCCGCGAGTCGAAGCACCCGGCGAAAGAGTCGACCCGAAAGCGCCATGAGCCATCGGGAAGTAAAGCATCTTCGCCATCGTTGAAAGCCCCTTCGAAGCATAGATCGGCGCCATTGCGCCGTTATCGAAGGGTTCTTCGCATCCGTCGATCGAGTCGACGCCGGCGTCGACGCCGATAAAAGGAAGACCCACGGCTACTCCACAGCCAACTGTTACACCGAGAGCCTCCGACACGACGTCGACATCCTCGAGCACGATTCCAATCTTCTCGAGTTCTTCGAGGCCTCTTCCAGTTTTCTCGATGCCTTTGTCGGCGCCTTCGAGGATTTTTACATCGGCGTCAACAACATCAACCTTTTCAAGGCCACTGATGATGGCTCCCTCTGCCTTAGAGATGGGTTTTATACCATTTCACAGACCAGAGCATCCCCCCTTAACTTCAATTTTTGAAGAAAGGGAAGATTCTGATCAAGAAAGGCCTTTTGGGTTGCAGAGGACCACATTACCTGAACCAGAGACTTTTGCCTCTGAGGAAAGAAGGTTGAAAGACCTTCAGGATGCATTACAGGAAGCAAGTGGCCTAGACACTTCCCCAGAAGTGGAATTTGTCAAACCAGACCCAGGGGAACATGCTGATACCCCTTATAGAACCCTAATGTCAAGAATTATGGAGTTCATGGGTTGGTCTGCGCCTTCACCTGTTTTTCAACAGGATGACCTCACAGATATTCTGGATAAAGGTCCACAGGAGGATCCTGTGGTTCCCTTTCATTCTGCTTTACAAAGAAAGATTTAAACTAACTGGGAAATTCCTGAAGTTGTCCCTGCGGTTAACAAGAAGTTGTCAGCGAAATATAGGGTATCTGCTGCTGACCCTGAATCCCTATCTAAGCACCCTACTCCAGAGAGTCTTGTGGTCCAGGCTGCAACTTCATCAGGCAGTACTTCTGGTTACCCCACTGCTCCTCAGGATAGGGATGATAAAAAATATGATGCCATGGCTAAGAAAGTCTTCTCAGCCTGTAGCATGGCTTTAAAATCTATTAATGCAACTTGTACGCTCGCTAGGTTCAGCCGCACTCTTTGGAGTGTGCTTCATCGGCGGCTGACTGCATACCGGAAGGAGAAGAAAGGGACGCATTTTTAAATATCATCAGAGATGGTAAAGATGCAATGTGTGAGTCCCTTCAAACTGGCATTGATTCTGCTGACAGTATCAGCATGGCCATGGCGGCAAGTACCACAATCCGCAGGCATGCGTGATTGAGAAATTCCAGCTTTGCTTCTGACGTACAGGCCAGACTTTTAAATATGCCCTTTGATGGTTCTTCCCTATTTGGTAAAAAGGCAGATGACAGTTTGGAAAAACTACAAACATCTAAAGCAGCAGCGAAGTCACTAGGAGCTGCAATCCGACAAACTAATTTTCGTGCCTCAGGATCCTCTTGGAGAGGAAGGTCCTTTCGCTATTATTCCTCATATGGAAGAGGCAGAGTACGGCCGACTGAAAGAGGCCAAGGAAAATTTACCCGTGGTGGACGGGGTAAAGGAAAGAAAGCCGCATCAGCAGGAGCCGCTTTACCTTCGGCAACTGCATCAGCCGCTCCCAAACCACTCTGAGGTCTCCCATCACAAGACACCTGTAGGGGGCAGGTTAACTCACCATCTGACGGAATGGCAGGCTATTACGTCAGATGCTTGGGCATTGGAGACAGTTGCCCAAGGTTACTGCCTGCCTTTTCTACGCATCCCTCAGAGACACCCACCGGGGAACAGCTCTCTGAAAGTGCCGGATCCGCTCCTCTTGCAGGAAGTTGTAGACCTGCTAGAGAAAGGTGCCATAGAACCGGTACCTGTAGCGGACAGGAACAAGGGCTGGTACTCCCCCCCCCCCACCCCCCCTACTTTCTCATACCAAAGAAAGACGGAGGACTGAGACCCATCCTGGACTTATGAGATTTGAACAAGTTCCTCAGGAAGGACAAGTTCAAGATGGTAACTCTCTCTCAGATCCTTCAGGCCCTCCAGCTTCAGGACTGGTTGGTATCTCTGGACCTTAAGGATGCTTATTTCCATGTGCCTATCCATCCCAAGCACAGGAAGTACCTGAGGTTCGCAATTGGCAACTCTCATTATCAATTTCAAGTTCTGCCATTTGGGCTGACCTCCGCCCCGAGGGTCTTCACCAAGCTAATGTCAGTTGTGGCTGCAAGTCTAAGGAGGGAAGGGATTCACGTCTAACCCTGCCTGGACGATTGGTTGATCAGAGCAGTTTCTTTGGAACAAGCTCGGATCCAACTAGATTATGTCTGCCACTCCCTTCACAGGCTGGGCTTCTCCCTCAATTTAAAGAAGTCACAGATGATACCATCACAGAGACTCCAGTTCATTGGAGCAGTCCTGGACACGTCCCTGGGAAAAGCCTCACCACCAGAGGTGAGGGCTCAAGATATTCTGCAGATGGTCACCAGGTTTCAAAATGCCCAACGTCTCCCAGCCTACGACTTTTTGAGGTTGCTAGGCCTCATGCCATCCTGCATATTCCTTGTGCCAGAGGCTCGCCTGAGAATGAGATCCCTTCAGTGGGCACTGAGGACTCAGTGGTCACAATTCTCAGGGAGGATGACAGATCTCCTCCGGATTCCGGACAAGGTAGCCCAAGACCTTCAATGGTGGGCCTCTCCAGAGAACATCTTGAAAGGAGAACTGTTTTGGCAACCATGGCCGGAGATAACAGTAGTCAAAGACGCCTCACTCACGGGGTGGGGAGTCCATGCCAACGACTTGACCATCAGCGGTCGTTGGTCTCCATCGGAGTCCAGACTACACATCAACCTGTTGGAGCTGAGAGCCATAAGACTGGCACTGAAGGCTTTTCTGCCGTCTGTACGGGGGGAGAAACGTCCTGATAATGACAGACAATACAGTGGCCATGCACTACCTCAACAAAAGAGGAGGCGTAGGGTCACTGCCACTGTGCAGAGAGGCGATGCAGCTCTGGTTTTGGGCAATTCAGGAAGGAATCTCTCTATCGGCAATTCACCTAGCCCGAGAGAAGAACTTGACAGCGGACGCTCTGAGCAGGCAGAACACAGTCTCCCACGAATGGGAGATAGCTCAGGAAGGTCTTCAAGAGATCTTCGCCCTTTGGGGAACCCCTCAAGTGGATCTGTTCGCCACCAGTATCAACAGGAAGTGCGACAGATTTTGCTCAAGGGAATTTCCCCCGAAAGGAGCTCTAGGAGACGCGTTCGTAGTGGACTGGGAGTTCCCACTTCTGTACGCGTTTCCTCCGGTCCCTGTCATTCCTCAAATGATCAGGAGGTTGAGAAGGTTTCGGAAGACCATGATCCTAATTGCCCCGGATTGGGCCAGGAGAACGTGGTACCCGGACCTTCTGGACATGTCCATCTGTCCTCCAATTCGTCTTCCGTACAGGGAGGATCTTCTCTCGCAGAAGGGAGGTCAGGTTCTCCATCCAGCCATCAAGACCCTCAACCTTCACGCTTGGTATCTGAAAGGTTGAGGTACAAGGATTGGGACCTTCCAGATGACGTCATGGAGGTGTTGCTTTCGGCCAGAAGACCAGCAACTAAGACTCTATACAGCTGCCGTTGGAATAAATTTTGCAGCTGGTGCAGAGAAAAGAATATCGAACCCTTTTCATGTGGTACACCTGCGGTGTTA
This sequence comes from Ambystoma mexicanum, assembly GCF_040938575.1. Taxonomy (NCBI): domain Eukaryota; kingdom Metazoa; phylum Chordata; class Amphibia; order Caudata; family Ambystomatidae; genus Ambystoma; species Ambystoma mexicanum. The sequence continues at coordinate 199,719,813 of NC_090928.1, read as the reverse complement.
TCCTTCTTACTTTATTTGGCAAATTCGGGCCTTCAAATTGGCACTATTAAGGGCTATCTCGCAGCGCTATCGATCTTTAAGCGCACTGCAGAGGAGCCATCGTATTTCAAAATTCCATTGGTAATACAATACCTGAAAGGTCTAACTAATGTTTACCCTCCAAGACCATTCCAAGTTCCCTTATGGGACTTAAATCTAGTTTTAAACTTCCAAAAGGGTTCTCCTTTTGAACCACTCCACTCTTGTTCATTGACGTTTCTCACCCTCAAAACTGTTTTATTGGTAGCATTAACATCTGCTAGAAGGGTTGGCGAGATACAAGCCCTGTCTTGTAAACCTCCTCATACAACTTTTCACAAGGACAAAGTAGTGCTACAGGTGAAGCCTAACTTCCTCCTAAAGGCAGTTTCGGAATTTCACATTACTCAGAAGATTACTCTACCTTCATTCTATCCTCCTCCCCATCCGAGGACAGTGGAAGAGAAACTACACAGGCTGTACCCTAAGCGAGCCTTGAGTTTTTATATCAGTACACTTTCTAAAATTAGACAAGCAGACCAACTCTTTGTAGGTTACGCAGGACATAAGTTAGGATTACCAATAACCAAACAAACCATCGCCAGATGGATTATTTTAGCCATTCTGGAATGCTACAAACTGGCAGTGAAAGAGCCCCCTCAAAATCTAAGGGCTCCTTCGACCAGGGGTATCGCAGCATCCTCAGCTCTTCAAAGAGGGGTACCAATTAGAGACATATGTGCGGCTGCCACATGGTTGTCCGCACATACCTTTACCAAATTTTATAACCTGGATTCCTCCTCTAGTCAAGAGACTAGATTTGGCAAAGCTGTGTTACACTCCGTTCATTCTTAAAGGGTAATATGGCATCTCTTACTCCCGCCTCCAATCACATACCACTGCTATGGGAGTCTATCATAGATAAGGAATACGTCGGAGGACACAATCCCTTCGAAGAACAAGTTACTTCTTACCTTGTAACGTTCTTTCGATGGGATGTTCCTCCGACGTATTCCTTATCGCCCCTCCCATCCATCCCCGCAGTAACATCTCCCTTGTGGTTGCAGCTTACGCTCCTTCAAGGGTAGTAACCATTCATACAATAACTACTTTACTCTACAAAACGGAACTGAGCAACGGACGCTGCGCGTGGCCATTTATAGGCATGATGTCGGCGTCGATACGGTGGCCGTCGAACACCTCCTCGACAGACGTCGACGCACAGCGCCCTCTACTGGGAAAAATGTCTTCCGAGGCCAGCAAGCTGGAGATACAAATATCATAGATAAGGAATACGTCGGAGGAACATCCCATCGAAAGAATGTTACAAGGTAAGAAGTAACTTGTTCTTCTACTGTGATTCAAGGTCTACTCTGGATTCTGTGTATAATGATCTGGAACTGCTTCAGCTGTACTCCAGATTGGAGTAAATCTGTTTATTTGTATAGTGTATTTAAGTTTTAAATATATTGTCCACATTACTGTTCATCTTGAAATGTGCATCTCCCATTTTCTATCAAATTGGCATTGCATTATAACTCATTCAATACAGTTAATATGTATCTAATGTGAACAGAAATATCAAAAAATGCACTTAGCAAATGCTGCAAGCCCCCCTCTGTATCCTTTAGGAATTTGTAATTTTGTCATACACCTCCTTACATCTAATAACTAATCAGTTGAATTGATTTGGGTAGGTGTAATGTAAACACATGAACGGTTATTGGGTCAGATTTTGAAGTCTGAGGTTCCATAAAGTTCTTACTCGACAGTAGTTTGCCAAAATTTGAAAACCACCTAACGGACTTCCCTTGATTCTTCTCCCATTCATAGCTCAATTGAATCCTCACCTTTGACTATATTTTTCATGCGCACGTTTAACTGTGTGCTTTTCTGCCCCTAATAGTGTGTAGGATAGTAATGCATGCATTAGTGTTTCAATTGGAACATAACAATTCTTTGGGATCCTGGCTCTGGGCGCGTATAATGTCCAGAGACCCCAAATAATTGAATTAGGAAATGTTCATACACATGTACAGCACTGTGTGCAAGGAAAATTGCTTCAGAGTCCAGCAAGAAGGAAGTCACAAGTCAGTGAGCAAGGGAAAGAATGGTGAAGGCGAGGAGACCAACAATATAGCAACCCTGAGGGCATCAGCCCTGAAGCTCTTAAGTGCGCGGAAGGGAAGAAGTGCTGAAGTGCTGAAGTCCTGCAAGGTGAGGCCCATACCAGGGCTGGTTTGAACCGTATGCATCTAAGGCTATGTTGCCATCAATGTAGTTTGTGATTGGGTCATCTATGCTCCAGATTAGCATCATGACTGTGGGACTAGATCTTCAGAGCCGGACAGTCTGACTATGGCCATGAGAGGGATTTCAGAGCATGTAATTGCAGTGCCAGATCCCCTGATACTGGGTTTCAGGTCTCAGAATGAAGTAACAATGCCCGATTGAAAATGCATGCAATTCCCAATGCCAGCCTACTTAAATGTGTTGGCGTTCCCTGATAATGTCTAGTAGTTATACTCACGTTTCCCCGTATCTTGTTGAAATTAATTGAATAAGCAGGTTACTGCTTTTCTGATCCATTAGATATGTTGGTAAGCACCTTTTGACTTTGCTTGCCCTCCTTAATGGAAAGGATCCATGCCTTAAAGGTTTCAACTGAAGTTTATCATGAAACAAAACCCCAAATATCAAAGTTAATTGACTGCTTCCAGCTGGGTCCTTCTAAACCCCTTGCCATAAGGCCTTTTTCCAAATCGCAGGATTTAATTTTTTCCTGGTTAATTGCAAATCCTTCAGATTCTAATATTCGTCTAAACATCACAAAAATACTATCGGCCAGTCCTGGTGGCATCGAGAAGATTGGTAGCATTGGTATATGCCAGTGATTGAATATATTTAGTATAATTATTGAATAATAAAGGGGCCAAGTCACAGCCCTGCTTTAAGCCAACATGAGTTGGCATAACCAAAAGTGTCCACTTATTATCCCATTTTACATGTGTGCAAATGTACTGATTCAGTGAAATTATAATTTGTAAGTGCTTTTGAGTTGAGGGTTTACTCAATGGTGGGTCGCGCACACTGCACGTAATGACGTGCTATAAATCCTAAAAGGGGACTTGAGTCGAATATTTAGTCGGGTATTTGATCCATTTCAATCATATGTTTTGCTGTCCGGTTGGTCATACTGTGCATCTTCCATACACATATGCACTAAGTTTGTCTGAAGGGCCGGAAATGTGGATTAATTTCCAGAAAACTATGGCTCCTCCTTTTGTATTACCCAATGCATATCGTTCCACTGTTGGAACTTTCACTCTTGTTAAATATAATTGTTACTGTAGTTCTTACATTCTGTGCTGTGTTCAGTCAGATAATACAAGGAATATCAAGATTTGTAAGACCTGCTTTCCAAGAGTTGCCACATTATGATCTTGAATTTCTGGGTTCAATTTGGAGGTCTTATTTTTTACCCTTTATTTTATTTTTTTATTTTTTTAAAATTTGGTTTTATCTTAAACAACAAGGAGGAGAAAGGACAAAAAGCTAAAATACGTTGCAAATGGTACATCCTTCCTGACTTTCAGCTGTTCAACAAAATACCTGCCTCGATGCAGACGCTTTCACCCCAACATATCTTCCATGAATACACCAATGGAGCAATTGTTCAAATACTCCCACTCTACTGTCCGTATCGTCCAAGAAGGAATGTTCATGAAAATGATCCACTTCCTCTTCAAATGCTGAAAGATATTTTTCACACCACCTCCCAGTATTTTTTCCTCATGAATAAGTATACATCTCTGATGACTTAATTATTTCCTACTAAGAGTCAAATTATGCAGAATGGTATATGGTCACTTTCAGAATGTTCCCAGTTGGTAGGGACTCCACATATTTGAAATGTTGCGTACAAATAAAAATATACCCTATTGAACAAGAATTGAAAAATGCTTTGTAGATGAATGGAATGGCAATCCTAAATCTTCCCTTTTAAAATTCTCAGCCTACTCCCCCACACCCCCCCCCCCACCCCCATCCCACAAAAACATAAGCCAAGCTTCTCTCAGACATTTCTTGGCACAATTGCATCTTGAATAACCCGTTATAAATTCAGAAACTTAAATTATGCTACTCTACAGCTTCTGCATGAAGATCACCTATAACGTGAGCCGGCTCTCTTCATCTCACCTAGTCCTTAGCCAATGTTGGCTCTTCCCACTAGATTAAGATGTGAGGCCGCTCAAGCATCTTTTAACTCCATTTCCTCCTTTTGTGTCCGAGCCTGTTTGTGGACTAGAATAAAACAAACCCAAGTCTTCCTGAAGCTGTGTGGCCTTAGCGCCTCAGGGGCAGTTCTTAAAGGAATGGTTCGCCCAAAAGTTTTTATTTCAAAAATAGGTAGGTAATAAAAAAAAAAGATTGCCATTTTTTTTCTCGAAGTCCCTATGTAAAATTTTGAGCAATTCAAGCTCAAAAATGTGCAAAAGCAAGCACATGGGCGCATCCATTTTGTGAAATGGATGCCCGCCTGTGCTGGCTTTTGCTTTTGCGCACTAATGAAGGAAAAGCCAGCCAGCTGTAGTAAACAAAAGCTACCACTGGGTGGCTTTTCCTTCATTGGTGCCGGGACTCGGAGGACATGGACCGGAGACTACAGGCAGAAAAGTTGCAGCTGCATCTCGGTAAGTGCTATTTTTTTTTTTTTTAAATAAGCACTAGCTACATATTTTTTTCTAAGTTTTCCGGGCTGGAGGAGTCCGAAAACTTAGAAATAAAACTGCAGCTTTAAAACGTTGTATTTATGTTTGTGGTAGCTTTTGAAGCGACCGCAAACATAAATACAACGTTATTGTGTTTGAAAACGCTGCAGTTTTTCTTTCTAAGTTTTTCAGGCTCCTCCGAGCCTGAGAAACTTAGAAAGAAAAACCGCAGCATTTTCAAACACAACCACGTTGTGTTTCTGCCTAAATCTGCTTTCCCATTTGGGGCTTTAGGGCTCCCCGCGGGGAGCCCTAGAGCCCCAAATGGGAAAGCAGATTTAGGCAGAAACACTGCAGCATTTAGCATTGCGGAAAACAACTGCGTAGTGTTTCTGACTAAATCTGCTTTCCCATTTGGGGCTCTAGGGCTCCACTACAGCTGGCTGGCTTTTCCTTCATTAGTGCCGCAAAAGCCAAAGCGAGCACAGGGGCGGGCATCCATTTCACAAAATGGATGCGCCCATGTGCTATCTTTGAGCTTGAATTGCTCAAAATTTTACATAAGGACTTTGGAAAAAAAATGCCCTTTTTTTTATATTGCCCATCTATTTTTGAAATAAAAATGTTTGGGCAAACCATTCCTCTAATGGATATTTGGTAATAGACGGGGCTCTTTCTTTTGTGTTGAGCAATCTTTCCGCTATCCTGCTGGCATGTAGTCTGCTACACAATGTTTGTCCCATGCCACGTTATTTTTCATGTCTTGTCATGGCCTTATGTACAAGAGTTCTTACTGTCCCATACTACCAATGCAATGCAGTGCACTTTTGCAGATGGCTTGCTTTGAATGTAAGGCAAGGTCCAATGGCGTGATGCCACAGAGCCATCAAATAGCTTTTAATAAAACTCATTTTTTTTTAAATATTCCTTGGGAACGATTTCAAGCACATACATTTGCAAAATGTGCGTAGGCATAACATAGTGCCTTATGGTGCATTGCACCCATTTGTGCAAAATATATTGATTGATTGATATTTTATTTCTATCGCGCTCGTACACAAGTGTTTCAGAGCGCGACAAGGCAAGGCAAGGGAGGGGAACGGGAGAACAAAACGGCCATCTTACTAGGCCCAGTGACATTGAGAACGCGCAAGTGCATGGGAGAGGAGGGAGGGTAAAAGTGCATGGAAGGGGGGGAGAAGTGGATAGTGCGAAGCAGAGGAGAAAACAGATAAATAACAATGGATAAATAAAGGCAACACAGTGGTAATGCAGCCAGCAATTTGCAAGTGCTAGGTTTAAGGCAGCAGACAGGTCTGATAAGTGCAGGAAGAAAAAGGGGGAAATTTGAATATTTAATGTTTATTTTGTTTTTCTTTTTTGTGCAGCACTTCCAGTTGAACAGGTAGACCCCAACCCAAGGTGCATTTTTTTTTCTGCCTACAATCTGTTTCTTTCTCGGTGCTTGGTTGTTTTGGACACTATCTAGGGTGATCACCTTGGACACAGGCTGCAAATTCCCATTGCCAGCGTTCACTGATTTGCAGATTAAAATCTAATTAGGGAAGCAGTGCAAGGTCGTAAAATCCACATAATGAATTACCATCCTAAATACCTTCTACTATGGGAATTTCTTCCAACTGCGGCTATAGATCCATATAATATGAGACGTATCCATCCGCTGCAGGAACGAGTCAAGCATAGGTCCACTTATGAATATAAAATTTCAACGGCAATGTTTGGGCCAGTACGAAATCTGGCTAAAGTTCCTGTTCCGTTCAATACTTTAAAGGTATAGTATAATAATTCGTTTCAAAATATATGGAATTTATTGGAGAAAAAAAGTCGAGAAAGGTAAACCTTTAACACATTGCGCAGGACATCACTTGAGATTACTGGTAAAATCACCATTTTAATGGCAGCCACCAAAGACGATACTGCAAAAAACGTTTAGACGTCAAAGTTCACTTGGACTGTTTAAACTTCGCATGCAGCCAAAATAGTTAAACGAAATAAAGGTTAATGCAGGAGAGCAACATCCAGTTGTTTATTTGTAATGGGAAGAGTGGAAAGTACCTGTGTGGACGTGTCCAGTGTACTATCGTGCTAATTAGCAGAGCCATGTGGTCTGTTGCAAGCTAAGCAAGCGTGAAGTATGATGACTTGTCCAGTATAATAGAACATTCAGCAGACATGGCTGGAAACGGTAAGGAAAAAAAGCACATTTTTGAAGAATCGATTTGATTCAGAAATAATTCGAATTTCTTTTTTTAATTGGATTTCATTTTATTGGGGGTATTCATGTAAAACTCTACCCCAAGGGGGGAGCGCCTTGGGGTAGAACATAGCATAGCTTTACCTAGAACATTTAAACGTGTGTTACACAGGCACACTCGGACATATGCCAAGTGTGTGGGTAAATGCAATATATACATAGTTTTGATAGGGTTACTGTTATTTTGGGGTTGTTTATAGGGTGGGGCAGTAAAACAATGTGAACGTACTAAGATGTACGATTAATCTAGCTGAGTGCACATACTAGGTGAATTTAAATTCACCAGATTAGCACCAGTGGAGGTTGAGTTGCATGGGAAAAGATGCATACGGGAATACAAACGGGGAGGCTTGGTCCTGGAGTCTTAATTGAAATGTTACAGCATGAGTTTGTCAAAAAAAGAGTGCCAAGTGCTGCAGGAGTGTTTCCTGTGTTCCCTGAATTCTGAATGGTGGTTAGTCTGTTCTTCATGTCCATTGGTGAAACTGTCGGCATTATAAAACATCTACTTCAGATGCAGAGCTCTGCAGGACTGTTTCCTATGTTCTGTGGGCTCCCGACTCATGGTGGTTTTGGTGGATTGCCGACTATAACTTGGCTAATAGCATAACTGGATCATCAGATCTCTGTGGAGAAGATTGGAGTGACCAAAACGGCCTGAAGCTAAAGAACTGCTGAAGAAGAATCTCTTCTGGCTGGACACATTTAAGGTATTTGCGCAGAGGGTACGTGTTTGTTTGGAAAGTGAGCTATTTGACGTCTTTGATTACTTGGGGAACTTGTTTCATAACATAGCAATAGACTTAGGGCTGTTAAACAATGCTACCTTGGCTTCGACTTTGCCTTCCTGTCTGCTGAGTCAGGCATGAGCTTTGACTTGGCGGCGGTGGTATCTGGTTTACTCCGAAAACAGCACCAATGTAAACAACTGGAAGATCAGAGGCAATTGTCTTTTAACAAGTGCAGATCTTCTGACGTGGCGAGTATGCCGACTTGTCCCCGGACTCACTTGAGTCTTTGTCAAAGGATGCCGTTGATTACCAAAAAGACTCTGAGCCTGGAATTGAATGCAGGCATTAATCTAAAGCTTTTAATTAAAAAAAAAATCCTTGGTAAAAGGTAATTGCTACTTGCCCGCCTCTCAATTTTTATTTACATCTTCCATCATCACTTCCTTCACTACTTAAACCTCACACATTTTCAGGTACAAGGGATGACCCTGACCCGGAAACAGAATCCCTAAGATATATAGGGGCTTGGACGTAACGGACGCAGAGTTATTGGAGACTGATGCATCCTTGTTAATTGAGGGAAAAGCGCCAATCCTTAACGATGCAGAATCTGATTTAATGCCTCTTGGTTGTTCGCTAGAGAATCTTTCCATGGTAGCCTCGCAAATCAAGGATCCGGTCCCACTACCTCAGGAGAGGGTGCTTAGCAATATTAAGATTGCGTGACGCCCCTTCTTTAGTGTACCTCACCTGTCACTGCCCAAAGAAAGCAACTGCTGTTGCTGTCACTTTAATCAGATTTAAAATTGGCCATACAAAACTGCACAGCTCGAACGTGCAGTCAATCTTCGGTGGTACAAAAGATGGATTGGACTTCGTTCTCTTTAGCAGCCCGTTTAGCCAGAGACCTCGTTTTCATTAAGGAGAAACTAGACCTAAAGGCCAAATTACCGAAAGAGGAGTCACTGATTAATGCTTTAAACACCAAACTGTTACAACAGAAAAAAGATACTGGCCAGGATAGGAATAGAATTGCTTCTAAGGATCTGCTTTATAAAGACGGTTTAACGGATAGATTGATTGATCTTGAGCCGCTCTCTACTGCTGATCCGTGATTGACACCATTACCAACTTTGGGGCATAAAGTTTCAGCATCCAAAGATGCTGAGAGGTACTCATCGACTTCTTCACCCTTATCGTTGGAGGACTCGGTTTTCACCAATAATGTCAGCGGGGCTGTCAAATCCTCTCAATTCTACAGTGTTTCAAACCCATTGTGACGTTGTGGTGGCATTATCCATCTCTTTAGTCCCATTTTTTTTTAAATTATATGAAGCAATTAATGAGAACTTTAAGGATCAAGCAACCTTGACTGCAATGATGCATTTTAAAATGATATATGTGGAATCCTTTATTACTTTCCTGCAAGTAAGGGTTAATCATGAAGCTGCAACGTCAGCAAAACTGCAAAGGAAGCTTCATGAGTCATTGGAATTGGAAAGGGCAATCCGAAAACATATACTTGGCTCTCTGTTAAACATTTTTGAAGGAAACAAAAGGGTGTTCTAGTCAGAACTCGATGAATGGCGATCAACAACCGAAAATTCCATTTACAAGTCATGATGCCGATAGACGAACTTCACTCCCGGCCACAAGATACCATTGTATCAAGTGAGATAAATGTTCAACAGCTAGCTATACCATCTATTGAAGCAGTTCTTCCAATCAAGGGAGTCCAATCAGACTCTGAAAGCATCTGGCATTGTTCATTGCCAAAATCAAATAAAATGACAAAACCACCTTTGCTTGAACCTTAATTTATAGAAAGTCCTTCTACCATCAAAACGGTTATCACAACAATTGATGTTTTTTCGGACAACCCATATCCAGTTTTTCAAAAGAGGAAAGAAAAGAAATTTGGTTAATAAAATTAACAAGGAGGGCGTCCAATAAAAAAAATATATCCTGCAAGCTAAAGGAAAATGTAATGGCTCGAGACAATTTTTGCGTAACATATCGACACCTCTGACATCACCAAGTTAGTGGTTGTAAAAAAAACTAACCTTAAACCCCTCACAAGTATGCCTACAACAATTACTTATTGAGCAAGAGGAGATCTCATCTAATAGTGCAAAAATGCAAAAGGGAACAGAGCTACTTGGAGATGATATATTGGATTACTCCACCTACTCCATGGATGATGACTGCACCAAAATGACACATTTAGAACAGGATCGGCATTGTGTAAATCAATCGGAACTAATGACAGTTTCTTGGAAATGGACTAAAACCTGTCAAATTCTTCCTTTCTGACATTATCTGAAAGCTGATCGATTTGAAATTCAACCTGTGGAATAAGCATCAAAATCCCAAAAACTTCTATCACAGACTACAGTAAGAACTCAGAAAATGTAATCAGTGATGGAAAAAAATTCAGGCACTAATCTGAAGTTTTTAAGATCCGCTAAACTGAATTCAGGCTTGAGTGCTGGTGAGAAAGACTGGGGGCTGGGTGTTAAATCTACTTCTTTTGGATTGCCTATTAATAACTCATCATGGTTTGGTTCCAGTTACCTGCCTCATATTCGATTAGGACATTACTTTTTGTAGTTTTGCAGGTATTATACTGTTTTTTTAGAGGTTAACAATGTATGCTGTGAAGGGAAACTCAGCAAATTGAACTTGTATTTCTAAATTGAAGTTCCCTGCTCGGCACACGACTTCTAGGTAGGTCATTGCAAAGGTAGCAGATTACTGTTACCTTCTTGCTTTGGTTAAGTGCTACAAAAAATTGGGATTTGCAGCTTTTGAATGGCTTGATCCCAGTTTTGAGATATAAAAGTAACCAACACAAATGAGTGGCATCGTACAGAGAAATGTGTGTTCTGGCTGTAGGTATTTTTGAAAGGAAGGAGTTCAACGTTTACATACATTGAGTTATTTCTTTCTATGCAGCCATCAGTGTGATGTTGGCTTGCATTATATCAATGAATGTCATTGGTGTTGCCCATTGGTACGTTTTGATGGGAAGGGTAATGTGGTGTTTCTGTTTGTCACTTTTATTTGTGGTGTTCATGAATAAGCCATATTGGTTCAATTGAATGTACCCCAATATATTGCTATTGTGAGAAAATCAGCAATATACTTGGCCACTGCCTTTCGTTTATTTTGTGCAGTGTGATATAAACAATGTGTGCATGCACCAGAAGGGATTATTTCACTGTTCCTTGAAGGGCAGAAAGGCGTGGCTATGCCACTTATAAGTTGTGGCCTTTCACGCACAGAAAAAGGACATTTGATTTTATGGTGCCCACCTGCTCATTATGTAGGTTCTCCTGTTACTTTGTGGCATCTGTGTGTAGCACCCAACTATGATTGTTAAGGCCTCGAAGCGCTGTGGCTTGCTGCGAATTTGATAACTGTAGTCAAAACATTACTTGATGAACTGTACATTACAGGGAAACAATTGCTTCTGCTGAGATTTTTATGCATTGATTTTTAAAAGGTTAACTGTATACACTGCACACAATATATTTAACAGCTGTGTGCTGTGTGGCGAGTGCTCTGTTATTGAGTGATTGCTGGCATGAAAACTGAATTTGGTTGTTGGTGCTCGGTCATTTATTATTATTGAGACAAGACTACCTATCCTTAAGCAAACGATTGCTATTGTGGGCACTGCAATACATGACCAACTGCATTAGATTGCAGGCAATAACAATTGCTTTGACTGAGCTGACTGGTACTTTTTCTTTATCTTTTAAGAGTTTTACGTTGGGTGAGGAGTATTGTTTGACTACGTCTGAAATTCTATTTTCCATAATTTTAAAGTATGCCGCTTTGGTGGAAAGTTGTGCTAACCTCTAAGCTTTGCAGTATGCATTGTAAAATGTACGCCTATGTCTAATTTGGGCCATTTTCCCCACTCATGTTTCTTGTAAAGCCATAGACGCCCAGTTCCCTAGTGATGCAACATGGACACTGATCTAAAAGAAACAAAAAGCAAGAAAATGCAAAAGACAGCTTTACAGCATTTCAGTTCTTTTTCAGTTTCAGATGTTTGTCTTTGTCATACCTTCTTCAGGGGTCTGTAAACTTTCAGTAATTTTTTTCTTCATTTAAGAAATGCTTGTTACATTTTGTACCAACATTGTGACAATAATTTTTTTGTGGAGGGTAGATGTGTCGGTCTGTATAGTTTTCCTCTTCATATACTAAACATTTGCACACACAAAATGTTCATTTGTTGTTTAAGTCAGCATTCCATAGCTTGCACATGCGCGTTGGTGCACTCACGCTGCACATCAAAGTACCAATTGATGCTGCACCATGTAGTTGTTCCAACTCTCACCCTTATATAATCCTTCGCTGAGGCATGCTATGACCATCTTGCATAACTAAATCACAGCCTCTTCGTCTTGGCACAGAAAAATTCTTGCCGCTGGCTATAAGCAGTGTTATATATATGGGCTCCGCTTGAGCAGTTTTGAGCCAGTGTTTCAATACCGTTTGAGTAAATGATGCTCTCTGAAGAGGTGCATTGACAGTGTGATTAGGAAAAGCTTTTGAAATGTATCACTATAAAGTGCTACATTTACAAACGAACCCCCATCCCATTCAAGTTTATGCAGATTGGGATAGCAAATTAACATTTCGTGTGTGCAAAAATGTTCATTTCTGAACTAACCAAAGTTTCCTCCCCTGCATGCTTCTCTTTTGTAGTAGGCATCAGGCTCTGCCAGTTTTTAGCTGTTTTCATGATCCGTTATGTGTTGGATGTTTGTTTGGTTGTTTGTCTTTGAATATTTGTAGTAGTTTGTGTTTGGTGAAGATGCAGACAATTCTGCTTGCTTTGGAAAAGCCAAGAGTTTATATAATTTTAAATCCTGATCTAATTTTTAAAGACTGGAAGAGAGTGAAAAACTCCGGCCCGGGCAGCAGGAATCCCATAAGGTGATGTGGAATATACAGGCTGTAGAACAATGTGTGTTGGAATTCATTTAGGAGTTCAGCTAGGACAGCATACATGGTTTAATATTCGTGAGGTACAATCCCACCCACAATGCCTTTCAATAAACATGATTGCTCAAAACACGAAATTTATTTAAAATAAATAACTCAATTTCAAACCAAGGTGTTCTCCAGCTTTATACCAAGGAAATCACTAAAATGTTATGGAATCATAAACAGTAACATGCCATTTTACCTGTCTACATAAATCTGGCTAGCATCATTTCACAAAAGCACCAATTTCTATAATTCATTCTAGGTATATTTTATATAAAAGATACTGGGCATTTTAAATACACTTCTATGATTACTTCTAAGCAAAACACAGATGACTTCAATGATAACATTGCTCTTTATCGGCAGTGTGTAGGCAAAATTTCACATTTTAAAAATGTGATTTTCTCCAGCATCAAAACAAGTATGGTATTGGGGAAAAGTTACAAATAGCATTTATAAACAAACATCCATTCTGTTTGGGTCCCCTATATAAGTGTGCGGTTGTGAATGTATTGACTATGTGCCAGTCATTTAAATGAAGACCATGTGTGCATATGACTCCTACAGGTTTTGGATTCAGAAAATATCACTGTCAGGGATTTTGTTACTTTGCTTTGAACACACGTGTGCTGTCTTTTCAGAATATGTATGTGGGGCTTTCAATGAACTTGTGTATGGAACATTGAATCTATATATGTGTGCAGTGTCAATCTTGTGTGCAACGTTCTCTGTGCATATTTGTAGTTGGAAAGCTTTCCCGATTGTGTTTACCTTCATCTCTACAAGTTTAGACTGAGGATGTAATATTTTTAAGTAACATTTTCAATGCTAAATTTCACATTCTCATTTCTGAATTAAAGACATGTCCAGGCAAGGGTTAATTTGCGAATTCACGATCAGATATAGTGTTGCAAGACTTCAGCCAATGGATTTTATTAGGGACCCAGAGTTTGATGCATCAGTCAGTAAACCAGTTTCAGCACAACATGCCAGAGAGTGTATGGCCTCATGTTTTGTGTTTTGCATTCCTAAACTGGGGTTGGGCTTTAGGGAGGTGAATTCTCAGTCAATTCAACTCGACAAGCTACATCAACCAATATGTTTAGCCAATGTTTAATTCTAAATTAGAATACTACAGCGTTATTTAGAGTGAAGTACATGTATGGCAGAATAAAATGGGACTTTAAAGGATGCTCTGATTTTCACTTATTTTTTTAACATTATACTTGAACACTTTTTTGTCAAACAAAATGGATATCGCATACAGTCATTGAGCACACACCAGGCTATTTTAATACACATATGCAATTTCTTTTCTCTTTGCTTGGGACCCCAGGACATCACAGGCTGGACTCCCAAATGATGGGCCTCGTCTTTTTCATGGGGCACTGTTCCAACTTCCATGCATGTTTGTGCATGTCCTTAGCAGCAACCAGCCAGTCTCTGTAGTTACTTAAAATCCCTTCACATTGGTCTTAGTTTGTGGGATTCACTTATACTCTCTTGAAAAATGTTCTTGGGTGCGTGGGTTTCGAGCTTTACAGGCGCACCCTTTTCATCATGGCAGCGAGCAAGATACAGAAGTCTCGTACATGAAACAAACCCTCTTGGGCAATGCCTTTCTCGCTTCTGAGACAATCTTTTCAGTTGTCCATTCACTTTCAGGAAATGGCCCTCTGGTCCATAATTTCCCACAGGAACTTGACACTAAATATTTGAGTTTTTACATAGTGACAACGCACCACTGGAGACAGTATTAGGGCACTTTGCAAGTTGCCAGTGGAAATAAAAACGCAAAACATTAAAGTGAAAACTGAATCTTGAGGAGATTTCTGAATGCCAAGTTGTTAGGGGAAGCTCTGATCTCAACCGCAAATCAGATCCAAATGGATGATCCTGGTGCTGAAGGTACATGAGCAGAAAGGAGGAGAGTTGACGAGGTTTAGTCACAATGATCTCAGGTTATGGAAGGGCATATTGTGGCCATTTGACAATGTAGCCAGGACACTTGCATGGCATTTGTGAAACAGGCAGATAAAGGTGCACGTTGGCCCTAGTCTTAACTAGAGACCTTGAGCCAGGTTCTATGTGATCTTGTATAAGCCAGTTGAGGATGGTTGTGCATGACTTGGAGGTCTGGAAGTGGTGCAATCCAGATGAGGATAACGCACCATGTTCAATGCTGGGCAAATTTACTTGCAGTTTGTCAAGACTTTTTGGTCGACATAAAGGGAGCCTGCCAAGTCAGCGGTGAAGGATCATGGAATTTGTGGTCTAACACATCTGGCCAGATGCTTGCTTTATGGTACTACAAAAAGCCATACCTTTACGCTATAAGAAAAGGTGCTAAGCTATCACAAGAAAAGGCACCCGTTGAGGACAAATAAATCTAGAAATTATTTCCTTGTAAAGCATCTGTTTTTTTGTGCTGAGGTTGAGAAACTGGCATATTTCGCTTGTTTCTTATGTCTCCTGTATGTCAGTGGCTATTGCATATGCACCTATTTTACCTTTTATAATTTCAAGAAATTTTTCTAGCCCGAAATGTGTTTGGAGACAAAGCGCAGTGTACAGAAATTTACATGCAAGGGATCCAGTTCGTCAACATCAATGCACATGGTAGAAATGTGCAAGTGCAAATTAAGACTACCCAAGTGCTACACTAGTAAAGGCAGACTATATTTCGAGCTACCCCACAACTACTGATCCTAACACTTCCTTCTTGGAAATAGCTCTCGGCCATCTCTTAAACCTAGAGTAAGCAAAGCTTCCTACTGAGGAAAGAGTAGGAATTCAGTTCCTTGTGAAAACAGAGCAGATACCAGACCCAAAGGCCAAGGTAGGGAATATATTGTAGCAGGAGAAAATGCCTAGCTCTGAATCTGTGCATTTTTAACTCTCATAATGTTGGAGAGTTATTTAATCTTTCCTGCTCCTCATCCCATTGTGAAGAACCCCTTTAGGTTTTCAGCATTCTTCTGAAACCATCTTTTTGGAGCAGCCTCAACATCAGGCGATGGGGATTTCCTCTTGGCCTGTGAATTTGTGAGAGGGGTTTGTTGCTTGTGGGAGACGCTAGGCTAAAGACAATGGATTCTGGCCCTCACCCTGATCACCTAACAAACTAAGTTTGTTGCCCCTACATGCAAAGGTCCCACCTGGATGCTCAGCACAGCACCTTAGTAAGCAAGAGTGAGGTTTGAGATGGCTTCCAGCCTCCTATCAACATATTAAGGAAGTTGATAATGTGCACCTCTGGTCTTCATCAGGAATGCCTCCCGTAGCATGTAGCGTTTAGCTTCTAGAAATGAGTGGCGTCTCCGGACTATCCCCTTCCAGCACATAGGGTCAAATTTATCTATTTTAGAGAAAGAGGGTTTGACCGAGGCAAAATGAGCGTGCAATAGGCCGCCTGCGAAATGCCATTGGTTTTGTGCCTTGTTTGGTAATTTTGGGTGCTGCTGTGACTTTTAATGCTTTACAATTACTTCCATTCCTTTTTCATGCCTTAGAATGCTATGTTATGATTTCTTATATGTCGTTTTCTTGATTGTCTGTATCCTTCATCAACCTGACCATCGAGATCAGATTTCTCCCTGCTCTCTGTGGTTGAGAGTGGGAGGAGTTTTGGGAGTGGAGTACAAAGCTCTGGTCCAGTAGGTAAGTGATATAGGAGGGGTTGGGGAAGGGGTATTGTTTATTTTGGGGGGCGAAGAGGCAACAGGAACACTGTGTTGCCTCACCAAATTAAAAAATAAAGATGGTGCCACCTGGGGTAGAGCCTCGGGTGGCTGGAAACAGCAGGCGGAGAACGTATATTCTCCCCCACTGTTCAGCCACCTGATTGGCTAAGTGCCCTTTCCCGGGTGCGAACTACTTAAATACAGCTCTGCCGATGCATCCTGGCACCACTGAAGCTCCCTTCAAACTCAAATGTTTCTATGCTCTCCATACAGAGCACCTAGACCCACACATATAGATTCACAGTACCTCCACATCAGGCAGCAAAGCTTTCTTGTGTTTTCTCCCACTCGCATGATTTACGCCCCCCCTCCCCCTGTCGCGATTGGGGTAACTGGAGCCAGCCTGTGTTTATTTTTTTTTTTTTAATTATTTGAGAAGGAACATCTTTATGCTTATTGGTGTTCAATATGCACCATATCAAATGTCAACTGCTAAAAGCATCAGCTGACTAAACGAAGCTAGTCTTTTCATTTTAACGAGTTGCATGAGCTTTGTCAATACCCTGCCCTTGGGATCCTTAGCACATTTTAGTTCTGCGCTGACCCGCTTTCACAAAATTAGCAGCACCTGTGCAGAGCTGCCAAGCGCGCAGTTGAAACGTCTTGTGAGAAGAGGCCCAGTTAAGGTGCTGTCTGGTGAGAATGGTTTTGATGGGCAGCTGTTGGGCGAGGTAATGATCTGCCCTCCTCACATTTGATGCCTCCTTTTATCAGTGCAGGGCTTTTCACTGAGTCAGGCCTATTGATTAGCATTAGCCGCCTTCTCAGGAAGCCTGCTTTGCATTGAAATGTCACAGGCTGGGGAGACTTAAATGTATGCCAAGAGCAAGAGCTCGAACTCTGCCGAGTTCTTCACGGTAAATTATATGTTTGCTGAGTGTTTTGCGAGTGTAATGGCTCTGCAGGGCCCGAAAATGTGAAATTAGGTCACCTTGTGCCTTTTGAGAGGAAATATTTTCTTTTTCAATTGGGGTCACGTGGAAGATGTTGAACACGTCGCTGTGCCTAATTGCTCTTGTGTGGACTAAATGAGCAATGGGCTGCGAAGCCAGTTTTAACGGGACTTTGTATGAGCTAAGTGGTGTCCCCTGCTTTTTTTTTAATCCAGTAGACAGATACATACATTACAGTATGTGTGTTCATCAATATTCTTACAGCTGGTCAGGAACATTCTAATCCTACTGGTTTTATTTTTTATTTTTGTTTGTTTGGGGGCGAGGGGAGAGAGATCTGATGCACATGGGGTCCTGCCCGCTTGTAGGTTTCTTTGGGTGTATGCCTGCTCTTCATTTGAGTTAACCTCTCACTCTGTTGGCTTCCAGAGGATCGACCTCGGAGTGTCTCCCCAAATCGGCAATTGGAAAAAGTACACCTTCAATCCATGCCCAATATCGATGAGTTTCCTCTGCTTGTTTGCAAGTCTCGGCAGTGGTACAGGCAGTTTTATGTGTGGTAGTGGCAGGATGCCTCCAGCGGGGGCACCAGGATCGTAAGCGTAGCGAGGGTGCCCAACAAAACAATAAAATGAAGGTGAGTTCGGGCGGGTGGGGGGTGTGGGGCTGATGGAGTTCCTTCTCTGATACATTTTTTAAATGTGTTAAAATGGTGCATTTTAAAAGCACAATTTTTCAGGAAAAGGAGGTAAAGCGACATACAATTTACAATCACTTGAATGAGTCAGCACCAACAATCCATCGGTGTCAGTAATGGCCACCGTAAATCACTTTGCCAGTGATGGTCATTGTAAGTCACACGCATGAAGCTGCTGCCACAAACTAGTTATGTCAGTAATGGTTCCTGTAAACCACTTGTATGGGTCTGAGAGTGAAAACACACTAGAAATCAGCATGGTGTTGCCCCCCCCCCCTGCTGAGTGTGGCTGTGGTGGGAGGGCCGAGGATGCTGAATTCTTTTGTGCCCTCAGACCATGCACAGCATGTATGCATCCCCTCTTTCCCCCACACACACACGTGCCCTAGGTCTTCCTTTCAGGCATGAATCCACGCAGAGCTGGTGCACCCCGGTAGTACTAGAACACCCATTGTGTACTAGTACCACTGATCACCGTGGATGCTATGCAATCAGAAGGGCAAGCCTGCAACATTGCATTCAATGCAAGCATACATTACAAAACCCACTTACCGTAGGTCGTCTTTTCAGTCGGAGGCACTTGGCATCACAGTAATCAATCCAAGCAGCACATTGCGCCCCGGAAGGACTAGAGTACACAGGGCGTGCTGGTGCCACTGATCAATGTGGTTGCTAAGCAACCGGAGTGCAAGCCTGCAGTGAAACACAAATGATTTGTCTGTAGATGCCATCACGTAAAAGACACCAAATGATTCCACTTCCTTCCACAAGCAGCTGGCCGTGGAAAGGGCCTTCTGAATCCTGCAAAGGTATAACATTCCACCTATTTTCACGCTACACATGGAGCTATGGCTTTTGTACGGTCGGCCCTCAAACTTTAAAAGTTGTGCTGCTATTATTTTATTGTACTATAAAGTGGTGTGAAGTGAAATTAAATCAATCAAAGCAAATTTTAAAATATGTTGCAGTCAGGATCATGAGGAAACTGATACCAGAGGCCATGTCAGATAGATCCACTCGTCAAATCACCTTCTTTGTGCATATTACCACCCCTATGTGGAACAAATGCTAAACTATAAAACCATGGACCTCTAAAGTTATTGATATTTTCATATGAATCCCCAGATAGGTCTCCATCAGCATTTACTGCTTACGTCTGAAGAAAGAGGACTACAGATGTTACAGGTTTTCTTTTTATTACAGTGCAGGCAGGCAGCATGAATATGTGGCAGGCTCAACTGTGCTAGTTCCAGGTTGGATATACTGCTACTTGTCATCTGCAAAGCCCGAGTGATGCAAGCAGGACAAGAACTTCCTGAAGAAGCATGCACAGACTCGCCCGGACCAAGAAGGGTTCAGTCATTCCCACCAGAAACCATGCCTTCGCAATGCAGCGTATTTTGTGAAACGCCGTCATTTCTGCTTACTGTCCCGTTGCACCGCCTCCTTGGTATTGAGTTGTCGCACATCCCTGGCGGCAAAGAAGCAAATGAGCAGTCTCAAAAAGGAAACCTGCATTTTCGCCTTTAGGATGCTTTCGTCGAATTTCTTGCTGCCTCATCATTTTCTGAGCTGCCCCAGGCAGCAGTGCACTCTATTTTCGTTTCTTCTCCTGCAAGGTGCTATTATTTATTTATCATTCTCGGTCACTAGAATACTTGTTGACACGGTGTATTGGATAAACTGTGTGCTCTATACCAGATGTTAGATTGAGGCCTTCTTTTTATGCACTCAAAGCAGGACCACCTCATTTTTATTCCGCGTCAGTGAGGAGGTGCAAAGAGTTTTAACGTGGCCCTCTGGGCCTTTGCGCTAACCCTTCAAAAGGAAGGTCCAGATATAACATTATTTGCTCTATTGCCGAGAGTCATTATTCTCACTCGATGTTAAGTGTTGTTTCTAACTATTTATATAATTAATAATAATAAATAAAAAGATGGAGCCGTGTATTAAGTGAAGAACGCTAAGACACTGAATTGAATAAGATCAGCTATAAATAATCATAAGGAAATCAGGATGTCCAAATGTAGTGGTGATCTCTCATCCAAAAACCTGTACTTTAAATAGTGAGCAATGCTATTCATTTGTTTTTTTTGCTGTTCCGAACTTTTTTGTAAAAATAATTTGATACAAGCCAATCTGCCAGGGATAAGTGATTCAGTTGCTGTCAAATCCCTTTAAAACTGCTGCCAAGGGACACACAAAATGGAGTGAACGTTATGTAGAATGTTTTAAATGGGTGAAAAACTTCATTTGGGGCAATTTTCCACCCACCCTAAATCATGCACGCACAATAGTTATTTATTATAGGTACCTGGGATCCACAATCTAATACTGATTTCTTACAACAGCCCTCTCGGGACAAGAAATACACAGGATAGCACAGAGGGTCTATTTATTAATAAAATGGAAATTAGTAAATCAATCCGCATATAAACCCAACTATGCATCTATGAACGTCCAATGTCAAATGGTGACTAAGAATGATCAATACACTGGTCGCATCACTTTTCTTTGCTACGTTTACATGAATGTGGATTTTTGTAAACACACACAGAGCCATCTATATCTTTGATGTACCCTGAGCACGCATCCACCATGCATTGAACATTGTATGAGGGCTCGGGATAAAATTGTCATTTTGTAGAAAACCAAATTAAACAAGAACATTCCAACTTATCTAAACCTCTGTACTTCCTATTTCTTCCCACCCCCACACAATGAACACGTCAGAAATTCAAGCAGCGTTCTAAAAAAAACTCAAATAAAATACCAGCCACTTGACATTCTTGAATGTAAATTGCTTGTAAAGAGGAAAATATCTGTTTAACATGTCGCGCCTAGAAACACTTGTGTATAGGTGCGTTATAAATGCCTTATATCATGTCTGTTCAGTAGATTCCCTTCAGTAGTTCTTCTATTGAATCACTGTCTAAAAGTGTACATTTCTCATTTTCAGTGTTCAACTTAAAGGTGGGAAAATGGGTAGCGGTTAATCGCGTGTTCCCCTTTATCTTGAATGGTTCGGAGCCAGTAGCATAACTCTGCTTGGTGATCTAACTAGGAAATCACTTAAATTACCTTATTTTTTAGGTATTGTGACGAATTGCAGGAACTCATCCCTTCTCCCCAAAGTGGTGCCCCCTGTGAGGGTAGGGAGGTGAGCCAGCTCTGCAATACCCTTCCTAGGGGTAGAGGCAACTGAGACCTCGCTGGGAGAGGCTCCCCCTTTGAGGACAACAACTCCCGTTCTAATGAAGAACTTCCTAAACATCTCCCTCATTTATTTGCTAACATGGAATCATGAATGAGGAAGAAACCAATCTCTGCTATTGTAACTCAGAAACCATAGATATTTCTTTTAATGAAATGTCCCCATCCGCTGGGACGATAAAACCAAGGGAGAGTAATAAAGAACGTCTCGGACGTACGCTGGGGAAGTCCCAAGGATAAGTCAGAGTGGAGGAGGGAGGCGATTGGCAAGAGAAAAACACCTGCAAGTTACAAACCCAGGGCTATTGCCGTTCGCAGGCGAAGAAAGACGTGCAGCATCTGATCAAGAAGATAGAAAGAGAAGCGCACAGTGTCTGAGCAGAAAGAGAGAAGAAGGAGACGTACAGCATCTCACTTACCGAAAGCAGTGGACTTGTTGCGTCCTTCACCCACAAGGGAACGCAAAGCCGAAAGAGACATGCAGCATCTTACCTCGAGAGAGAACAACAGACAGATGGACACAAATTGTCCTGGAGTGTAGATGAAAGCAAAGCATCGTAGGTGGTTTCATGACTATGGGGAAAGCGTGGTGGAACAGGAGTCTCCCAAGCAATGGCAAGACCACCCAACAAGTGAAAGCGGGAAGCAAAAGGGTACAACAAGTACCTTCTGACCATCCTTGACATCCATGCGAAAAGGGAAGCTTTGAAAGAGTGAGAGACTGAAACCTGACAGTTCAGAAGTTCCACCCCGAGCCAGAAGACCCTTTGTGACTTTGCCCCTAAAGATTCCAGATACCTGGGGAAAACTGGATACCTGGGAGAAGGGTGAATGACAGTCGTTATGGGACTAATCCTACTTGTCACAGTCAAAATAAAGAGATTGTGAGACTTGATTCAAGAGAGAAAATTGTGGTGGTAAAACCAAGAGGAGTGAGTGAAAATCCTTATGGGACTAATTGGACTTGTCTCAATGGGAATAAAGTGACGTTAATATTTGAACTCAGAAGTGAATGGAAATCCTTATTAGAACAATCTTACTCGTTGCAGTTGAGATGAAGAAATCGCATGAGTAAACTCTCAAGAAGAGAATAAGATTGAATACTGGACCAATCAAGCTCCTACAAGTAAAACTCAAAGTAAAGTGGAACAAGAGGTTTATAAATGATGGAACCTTTTGTCATAGAAAGAGAAAATAGGTCTTTGTGGGAAGAACCAAGAGGAAGATAATTAGTCCAAAAGGAGCATAACCCAAGAGAGAGACAAAGCTAGGTCAAGTCCTATATGGACTAATCAAAATTTAAATGGAGGATTATCTGAAGATTAACTATTGAAGTTAAAGAGTCTAAGAAGCAGGACACCCCACAGGAGAAGGGAGTCATTCTCCTGTACTTGGCTATTGTTATAGTGGTAGGGTCAGTTAGGTTACTTTTGTACAGCGGACCGTTTGTTTGGACAATCACTGCCAACTGATGAGCACCTTAGTTGTGTTTGGTAGGAAAGCCATAAAGAATAGGGAAAGTCAGGCATGTTTTTCTTTAATAAAGAGAGATGGTGCATCAGAGTCTGCATACTCATTCTGACCTGCCACAGTATATACACAGTGAAATATCCTTAACTCCCAGAATACTACTACTGTGTTTGATCATTAAACAGAGGAGGCGGCAGGGGATCTCCCAGTATACACTGCATAGGACCTATTCTAACAAATCTAGAACGCCAGTAGAACATACAATTCAGAAATATTCATTAATTTCTCAGGATGCATAGTCAAATTATATCCTTGCCCCTTAGTACTTCATCAAAAGGGCTGGGATTTAATCTATTCCCCTTTAGAGTATTGCTGCCCTCAGAATTATTTTCCCTTGGATTTATACTTGCATAGGAGCTTCTTTTGGCTATCTCACAGACAGGTGGGCCCCCTTTTTACGACTGGTTCGTTTCTCCCCATCTACAAACAGTTGGGCATCAGTCAGCAAGATGTGATCAGCTTTCCCCTACAGCCTGGTTCCCTTCTTTCTGTATCAGGCCTGTCTGCTGTCTTTTTCCACTGAAGAAGGCCTTGGTCTTTAACTCCAGGTAGCCCTCACTAACAGTGCTCTGCTAATAATCTAAAATGGGTCCAAAGAAATACAATCTATTCCATTCTCCTTTCTCTCCTTCTTTCTGTCAGTCCATCCCAGTCAGTGAGCAAGTGAGTGTCTAGAATCTTTGGGTTCAGATTTTTTATAAATTAGAATCCACTCCCTTTAGAGGTGGGTATCATTTCTACAATTTAATTGGTCGGTGTATATTATTAGAGAGTGTTCCAAAAGTGACATCACGCTAAACCATTCCCTCTGTACTCATTGGGCATATTAATGAAGAGGGCAGTCTAATCGGAGTGACTTCTAAACCCAGTTTCCCTCCTATTTGATGTGATGTCATTTTGGAGATTTCTACATTAAAGAATTGTAATTTTCTGAAACCTGTTCCTCAAATGTGATCATGTTACTAATCAGTTCATCAGATTACTCCCACTCCCAATGTTGCCAATTTGGTCTCGAAACATGGCATGTGTGCACTAAAGATTTTTGCCTTTTGCTCTCTGATACTTTTACACACAAATATTTCCATCTCAGAGTAACCAGCTTGCCGGCACAAACACTAGGTTATGTGATTCAGTGACGCGCACCGTTTCTGCATGAAAATATCCATATTCGCCTAATTCACATAATGAAAGAAAAATTATTTTTATTATATTCAGCTGATGGAGCTTTTCACCCTAAACGATAAAATATTAAGTCTGAAGGACCTTTTCGATCAAGAGGTATAAACAAAAATGTAATTGCATGTGTCAAATTCAAAAGGCAGATTTTTTCTACCTTACAATATATTAAATGTCATCTCTAGTTCCTCTACTTAGTAACTGATGATCTGGTATCCTATAATGTTCCTTTGCATCTGAGAGCTGTGCCATTCATGACTCTTGATAATGTGGTTGTCGTGGGACCAGTGTCCGAAAGGCGCTTTCTAAGTTAGTCGCTTGGCAGGGCCATTTATGACTCAGTTCTGTCCCATGAGTGATTTCATCCACGTTGTCATTTGATCTGGAGTCAGTCTCCGATAGTGTGAAGGGATTACTTCTGGAAAGGCTTGGCTGATTGCAAGATCAGAAGAGTAGACCACGGCTCAGATTAAATTCTGTGCATTTATAAGTCATTTATCTTACCCATGCAAGCCTGTGCCCAGAACAAAATGTCCAGACAGAGCCATAAACGTTTGTATAGTTGCTCTTCAAGGCAAGTGTTAACTTTTCTCATAGGACAACAAACCATTGCCCAGTCCTGCTGTGTGCTGGGTGGTGGAGGAATGCCATTTGTCTGTCCAGGCCTAGGTTGGTTTAATTCACAAATGCAGCCCTCCAACGCCATTTTTATTCCCCTTGCATTTACATTTCCACAAAACAGGGCAACATTATAACAATTTGCAAAATCTTTGTCAACGTTTTACATGACAGTATTTGTAGGTTTTAAAATATGGATTCTGAGTCTAATAAAGGAAAATATGCACAATGCAAAGTACAATTTGGTTTTGAACTTTCTGCAACATGCTGTGCTTTTAAATTCCAGATTGTAAGTTATTTCAGTTTAATTAAAGGTTGCTGGATACGTCCATGTAATTGAAGGGATTTATTTGTTGTGCCTCAAGATATATTTTGGACATATACTCTTGTTGTAGATGAGCTGCAAACATTGCACGTTTTTTTGCAATGTGCACATGCTGCAGCTCACGTTTTTTTAATGTAAGGTTTTGCTTTGCATCCTTTTCTTTTTGCATAGAGTTCCCTGCACATCTTTATGAAAAAGCGCTGTGATAGTGTCTTCGAGAAAAGATTGCAAAGGGGAAAGACGCCTGTGGGTCTGATATTCGCATCCCTTAAGAGTGTTCCCGGGTCATGTGGGAACAGAAAGCTATTAAGAGTTCTCAAACGCAGGCCTGGTGAGGGTAGACACTTAAATCAGAAGGACTTCAGCCATTTAGACTGTTCTCAGGGGTGCTGGGAAGTGGCTGGCTAGGTAGGCCCTTCAAAAGTGCACCTCGAGGCTCGGAAAGGATGGTAGGAGTGGTTAATAATAGTATAGATTTGCAGCCCTGGGTCACAGATGGTCTGGATGCTCATACAAATTGCCATAGAAGTTTAAGGGAGCTTACATTGGTCACTTAAGGAAGGTGGTACTTGCTGTTTACGAGGGAACGTGGAAAATTGTCATAGATGGGCAAGAATACCATGGAGTGATTTCATACGACTTTTGATGTGTATCCAATTTTGGTTTTGTTGTCTCTTCAGTTCGTGGAAGGTGTTAAGTGATTGCAACAAAAAAGTTAAGACTGTTAGTGGGTTTGGGGGCTATGTGAGACGTCAGAAATGTGAGGCAGACAACTTTGTGAAGGTTTCTCAAAAGGTGCCATTTTATTAACTCAAAAAGGTGGATAAACCCCTCACTATCCCTACTCTGACAAGGATTTCCCTGCCTAAATTAAACTAAAGGAAACTCTCCAAGGACAGAAACATTTTGTTAACATACACCAACAAAATAAGGTGATATGACAGGTCAACAGCAACAAATATAACTGTCACCTTCTCGTTTGCAGATCCGCCAGAGCGCCTGTGGATCAACTCCGTTGGTGACTGTGCCTGGTACAAATACCTTTAACATTTAAATTCACAACATAACATCTGTTTCTCCTTCTAATTTGGGTGAATACCCCTTCCCCAGTTTCAAGCAGGATTTTGTTCTACAGTTCCAAAAAGGTTAAGCAAATCCTGTATCACAACAAAGTTCCACTTCAGTTCTTTTTGGTTTGAATTTGATAACACAAAGTTCCAATTTGTATTCAACCAAAAATTCAAAAGTGTTTAACAACATCTCCTCTTTTGACTTGTGACAAAGATCTTGAAACAACCGCTTTTCATCAGCACTGTATTTCTTTACTTCCTTGGTTTCAACAAAAAGGTTTTTGTCAGGATATTTCTGCACCAGTTAACTAAACCACTTGTTTGTCAATGTTAAATACTTCCGAAACAGTTCATACAACACTTGCTTCAATAATAATGTGTCCGGATGATTCTGTATTAATCTGCAAAACCACTTTAGTGGTTCTTCAACTTTCTTCATAGGGATTTTTAACCATGCCACAGTGCACAAAGCACTGTCATTACAGATCAAAATACAACGTACTCTGACCTGGTGTACTCCTCTGCCTGACTTTTGTGGTAAAGGTTAACCTCAAACAGGTTAGCAACGTCTTTTGCTCCACAGCATAAAATATTAGAAACTATTCAATGGAAACGAGAATCACACTGATGCTCTTTGTTACACATCTGTGGTTGTCACACTCTTGCAAGTTATGCTCCACTCTCTCTGAATCTCTTCCTTCAGAAGGGCAGCCTTCTTGCCACCCTTTTTTCCCCTTAAGCATTAACCAACTGCTGGTAAGAAATATGCTTCACTTTCACACGTTTTGGGCTTTGGCAATGTGAGTTTAAGCCATTTTCTCTTAAGACCTCTTTCCCATATGGATAACTGTTTTTAACACTGATCTCATTTGCCTTCTTTTGGCTTGGGCAATTCAGGTTCTTTCTTTATTGCTTGGGTATATTTCTCTTTTGGCTTTGGCAATGATAGTTTGTCTCTTCTATGAATATTGCCCTTTCTGACAGCTGGCTGTTATGCCCCACAATGTCATAATCACACTCCTCTGGTGTGATAATCAAGTTCCTATTCTGCCATCTGTGTCGCTTTAAATCAGCTTGGTTATTAACAGAAGAATTAACCTGCTTCCCATTAGTTTCGCTATTGAAAAGGATTCCTTCTCTTTGCCGTTAGTTTGTTAGAGGATGCTAAAGTTTGGATTCCTGAACTTGGCCAGTTGGCGGTTACACGGCGCTCCACGGTCACAATGTAACAGTGAACTCACTGGGACTGTGCCTGTCCGTTCGCCTTGCTGTCGCTGTCGCTGTCTCTGTCTTCTGCTTCAGTTTTCCCTGTGCGGCTCAGCAACTTCTTCCTTGTCCTTGCAGCTTTCCCATAGGCTGAATCTGCCAATGTCAGAGCTGTTCTGGCTCCCGCAGCGATCCACAGCTTGTCTGCCTCCACAGCTGGTCTGAATGTGGGAAAAACTGCATAATGGTGCGCTTTCCGCTTTGCGACCTCTGCCGCTGGAAACTTGAGCCTAGAAGACCCTCTCGTGGCCGGCATTCACTTTACACACCTCTGTGGTCCCGGCATCTCGCTCACAGGTGAGGTCTGCTTCTGCTGCCACGTGGAGTTAGGAAAACTCACCTTCTACTGCTGCTCTGCTTCATCTGGTCTGCATCTGAGGGGGCTTAAGCCTCCGCCTCCCTCAGATGTGGGTCATTATTCCTAATTGACTGCAACTTGCAGTCTTGTGCCTCTGCAGTCCTCTTCTTCGTCCCAGTATTTTGGGAATTATGGGACTTGAGGTCCACAACGCCAAATTCAGCTTTCTTAACAGTTTACACTTTACAATGACCATTTGAAGGTTGCGGTCTACGGGGAAGTTATACAAGGAGTTTTCCCATTCTTACTGACCCCCATATGATCCTCCCACAGCACACCACCCCCGGGGTCGGGATCAGAAAGAGTTTGCCTTTTCCTGGCCACATGAGAAGGGTCCCAGACCAGGTTCCCTGGGTGAATCATCTCTGATTCATTACAGATAACAATGACTTATTTTACCCCGTACCCTTCCACTTGCTCCCATCATATCCCTAATATTTCAGGTTCTGAAAGGTAATAAAGTATACAATTTTAAAGTGGATCTCAATAGAGGGGCATAACAGAACATAGGACTTTCAGGATATTTTGTAATAATATCCTTATATAAAGCTATATTCAGAGGCATAATGGTCTGTAGAGAACGTGGGAGGTCTCTGGAATGGCTAGTGCTTTTTTTTAAAGTCTGTGGGCTTCTTAGGCGAGACGTCAGGAGGTCTCCGAGTTATCAGAAGCTGCAGGTCTCAACTTCCAATTATCAGGTGCTGAAGCGTTATCTGCCAATAGATAAGCCAATATAACTTTTTTTCCTACCTTTCTTGGTTTGTGCGTACTTGCATAATGTTTAGCAAACCTAAAAGCGGAAGTAACTGCTGCTTCAAATGGTTGCCTGTGTTAATTCAGGACTTAAATATACGCTCTTTGCACCAATTTACCCGCTGAAAATTATTTTTGTATAATGTCTGGTTCTTTGGGGTGTTGGCAGTCCTCCCTCTCGTAATCACTTCAAAACCTCGAGATTGGATTACCCTGATGGTGGCCATTTCTGATAGCATTATTTCCAGAACAATATTGGTATTTTCAATTGAATACATCACAACGGAGGGTGCAAGTTTGGGATAGGGCCGAATGCCCACGTATATTCATACAATGCTTCCTGGGAGCCTCTTGGCTTTCCCCATGGTCACTGCACTGTGTCAAGAATACTACTTTTACACAGTGTTGAAAGAGAAGAACTTCAGGTGCATTTGTCTTTATGAGTGAAGATCAGAGTTGGCTCGTCTAAGGATAACCCCTGCCTCACCTCAGTGCTTGTTGGCTGTATAATTTATGCTGCTAACCTTTGGCAGCAGCAGGGACGTCATTTCCCCAAAATCACACGTTTGATGGCCCATCCGCTACCCCTGGCATTTAGGTGAAATGACGTCCCTGCTGCTGCCAAAGGTTAGCAGCATAAATTATACAGCCAACAAGCACTGAGGCGAGGCAGGGGTTATCCTTAGACGAGCCAACTCTGATACTTCACTCATAAAGCCAATTGCACCTGAAGTTCTTGTCTTTCAACACTGTGTAAAAGTATGGGTCATCCCCTAAGCCATATTGTCACCTTGACCTCCGATGACATCACAGGAAGTGATGTCATTTGACCCCACCCGAAGTCACATCACGGGAAGGGATGGAACACAACCTTTCACCCCTTCACAAAACAGGAAGTGGCATTACATAGCATTGTTTCTAAGTACACTACAAAAGATATTGTAAAGTGTAATACATTTCATACAAGAATGGATCACCATATTTATCGTTAATATCAGTGCGTATAGGGCCATTTACCAGTTTACTGTGAATGCAAGCAGAAGCCCAAGGCCAAACAATCATGTTATTATCTAGCACTTACCCTTAGGCGCTTCATATAGACCAAATATACATACAATATCACCCAATCTGTGTTGGTACTAATTTATCAACCTCAGCAGGATGAAAGGCCGAGTTGACCTTGCTGGGAGCCAAACCTGCAGAGCACACGCACATTGCAGCAGCAAGCGCTCAACCCACTGAGCTATCTTACCGGCTATAGCTATGAGAAAACGAGCCACTCAAACACAGAGCTACATGCTGCTGGCCATAGCACAAGATCCTCAATAAAAACATTATTTCGTTTACTTTTTTTTTTGGCGTAGCAAGGGAGGCCTTACGGGTCGCAGCTGCAAACCCTAAATGTAGTCCCTGGGCAGCAGTACAGATAGAATGGAATATTTTACTAAGCCACGAAGCGTCATTTCACTCGTCCTAATACAATCTGAAGTTTTCAATGAAAAACTAAAACAATTGGCACGTGGAACCATAACACTCGGGCACTGACGGCTGCCTGTTAACCTTAGTTCTGAAGCAAAGTGTGCACCCCGCCCCGCCCCAACCCCCCCATTCCGGTAATAATTCATAGACCGTTTTTGAAAAGATGTAATAAAACTGGCCGTTCAGTTTTTTGGCAGCTCTGGTATTTCTTTCGGAGATGAAGCAAAGGCACATTTCTATTTATAGCCTAGAGCTGTATTTAACGGATTGATGAGGTGATCGTCATTAAACCTCTCGTGGACACTTTTAGATTTGTTATTCAAATTGGAAAAAAAACAATAAAGTGGGGTAGGGTAATGAATGGCGAATCAAGCCACGGCTATACACCCTCTCGCCTGTTTCGGTTGCTCCTTCCTGTCTTCGTTCCCAACTGTCGCCACTACATCGCCATTCCTTTCCAGACAACTTCTGTCTTCCCGTTAGATTGTGCGCAGAAGGCAGCTGAATAATGGAAATGTCCTGATAAACACGCAGGTGCTGGGACCTTGATCAGTGTTCAACTGTGAGCGACATGTGCATTGCGCCTGCCTTCCCACTCTCCAGACGGACCGCCCCGTATGGCATGTAGGCCAGGCCACCAATCCTTTTTACTTTAAGGGGTGGGGGCGAGGGGGAGATCTAGTTGCTTTGAATCGGTTACTCCGAGCCTTTCAACATAGCAACTATAGTTTTTTGTTGTTTAAGTGAAAGGTGACGTGGCCGTAGCACCACAACTGTCAAATTGAGACAGGCCTAAACTGTGACGTGCACTGCTTCACCATGGGCAGACAAAGCATTTCATATAGATGCATTAAGCTATTATCGAGATGTTCAAAAATGTGGATTTCTTAATATTTTTCAGAGGGATCTCCCTTAAGAACTCACCCTGATGTGCCATTGTTTGTATGTGTTGTGAGGGACTACTCAAAATATGCCTTTGCATTTCTAGACGACTTATGAATCTGACTTATTCACTGCTTATTTCTCAATCTTTGATTTAGATCTCTAACCTATGGAACCTTATTTGACCTGAAGTTTATGTTTACTGTCTTTTCTTGGAAAGGTCTACATTGGGGTCTATAGCACACCTGCTATATAGTTGTGTACATGTCGGATCATTCTGATGCACTAAAATGAAATGTTTTCATAAAGATTGCCATTGTCTGTCTTGCCATTACTGGGATTTGCCGGTAATGCCATGCATATGCAATGTAAGTGGTATTGTCTAACACCCTTCTGCCACATTGGTGGCCTCACTGCGCTTCGCTCTTTAAGAAATAGGTGGGTGATCCTAGTGGGACAGTGGAAGAGGCAGGTGCACAAACTGGTCTTGATGGGTGCAGGTCGGAAGTATAATTTTCATTTGTGCCAATATGCTTTATATGGGTTATGGATACTTTGCATTTCATGTGCAACAGAACAAGCATCTGCGAGCTGGTAGTTGAGGGTAAGGGGCAGCCTGGAAGTTACACTTAATTACTATAAGATACTTGCTAAAGGTTATGGGATGCAAGAACCTTTTGTTCAGAGAAAGGGCTACTTGAATTATGAGGGCTTCATTAGTATGGTTGGTACTCCGAGACATGCCTCAAACCTCACTCTAGCATGCACAGGTGGAGTCTGCGCAAAAATAACGCCTTCCGAATAGCTCGATATTCAAAATTGCAACGCCGACATGGTCGAATTTTGAAACTCAAGCTTTTGGGAATCTGTTAATTTTTCCCCTGCTTTCCCTTGAATGTATGCGGGGGACACCACCCTGCAACCCACAAAGCCCACCCCCGCTCACCTAGGTCGGCATTGTCATTCATCATTTTCAACTATGCTGAATGCGCAGGCATTTTTTTTCGTTATTTTGGGGCAATACCCTCAGGTGCTGTGCGCTCAGTGGCTTGCTGGGAATATTGCCCATCATGGGCAGAGCCCTTCTTGGGCACTGCAAGGTGGTTTGTGTCAGGCGGTCAGGGCAGGCCTGCTCGTTCCTCCTAGGGGTCAACATGGCTGTGTTACCACAAACCCCAAAAAATTTCTCACACCAGCCAAAATGAAAAGCCCCTTGCCCCTAATTCACCAGGTCTTGAGGTGGCACAAAAATGTTGGCGTCCGTGCGATGCTGCAACCCTGCCAGGCAGGGTTCTTCACTCTGAAATGAGGAGCAGAAGAGAGGTGGCCTGTTGAGTCCTTGAAAATGCAGCACCTTGCCCGAAAGGCGGCTGTTGCAGGAAGATGAAGAACAGCAGCATGCTGGCAGTGACAGAAAAGGGGCTGGGGAGAGGGGTGGATAGGATGGGCATTTCAATAACACTGCAATCTCAAGTTTGCAGTCACTCTGGCACCTTGCCATGTAAAGGTCCCTGGCAGATGTGTCTGCAAGGCTTTGTACCACAGCTAAATGATGGAACCAGGGCAAAAACAGCTAGCATTTAGTCATCCAGATAATAAAGGTGAAAAACAAGAATTGTCAGGGTACACCCACTTGTAAAAGCACTTGGAACCCAAAAATGAGTTCTCTGGCATGCAGCGTGACTAGTAAACCGAGGTTGTCCCCTTAACCTCTGAGAAGTACATGTAGTCAATTGGTTACACTAGTTACTCGTGCTTGCCTTATGTATATACAGAGCTACAATTGTATTCAACGGTTCCAACGCAACCAATTCTAGTCTCCAAAATTAGGTTTATTATTTCCCAATGTGGTCTTGGTCGCAGGCTACTCGCGTTTCGACACAACTTCTTTGCCAAGGCAGTCCTTCCTATTTATTCTAGCCCAATGATTTCTGGTTAATGCCTTTACATGAGCCAATACTGTTTGCAGACCTTTTCTTTCGGGAATTCAGTAAAAGTAATAGATGCAAGAACGCACATATGACTTGGAAGACAGGTGGCTGAAGGTGCACTATGTTGAGACCGTTTAATTACATAGCAGCTGGTTTATAGCTGCAATTAAGTAATTACCTTTCAGAAGGCTGCTCAGAAAGCACAGAGCAAGACTCTGAGATTCAAGGGCGAGTAGTGGCATGCAGTGGATTGAAATAACCATTGCTTGGGACCAGCATGAAATAACCAGACCACCCACAGGCTTTGTCCCTCCTCACATCCATGCTCTTTGCTGCTTTCACTTACATGTCGATAGTTTCGGCTCCTATGCAGCCCTTTTAGTCCCACCTAATAGTAAAAACTAAAAAGTCTGAGTCTGCATGTCTGAGCACTAACAGCTAACCCAGAGTGACCTACAAGCACCTCTGTCCAGAACAGTCGCCTGCACCCCTTGCATTTTATCACACTGGTTTGGAATTTTTGGTTCTGGAAACTTCTTGTTGCCTTCGACTGGAACACCCTCTTGACTTTGTTTTTACTTTCCAAAAAATGAATTGCGATGCCTTTCTGATTCTGTCTTCTCTTGTTCACCCGCTCCGCCTCCTTTCCGTTGCCTAGTATTAAGGAGGAAGGGTAGAGATGCGATCTTTTGATGGCCTAGCGTTCTGTTGATCCTTTGCTGTGCAAATCGATGCCTCGGGGAGAAGGCTTTCCACATACACGTGGGAAGGAGGAGAAAAGAACAGAGAAGCTGAACCATCTGAAATGCATTGAGTGGGATTGTACAAAATGTGCAGTGCACGCTCTTGCTTGTTATACATTTTCCAGTAGCCTGTTGTATTCCGCGCCATAGTGCTCTGTCAATGCTGAATTTGCTTGCAGCAGTGAGGCAACCACTTGGCCTGTTTATTAGCTCACCCCTTATGCGCCACCGAAAACCTACTGCCACTTACACGTCTACTTTCCATCAGTCCGCCAAGGATTCTTTCTTATGGGCAAGCTGGGATGATGTGCTGTCTGTTTTGGCATTGTTTGTTTTACTCCTCATGTCTTTCTTCTCCTACGAAATCCCACTCCTCCCCCATGCTGACCCAGAGACCTACAGAAATGTGCCCGTCAAACAGCAGCTTGGCCAAAAGTAGCCCATTTACCCTTGGAGCTAATCTTTTCCATAGTCTCGCAGACAGTATTTTTCATGGTGTGCGTTTCTTTATACTTTACTTCAGCGTGGAGATGGTT
Source organism: Ambystoma mexicanum (assembly GCF_040938575.1). Classification (NCBI taxonomy): domain Eukaryota; kingdom Metazoa; phylum Chordata; class Amphibia; order Caudata; family Ambystomatidae; genus Ambystoma; species Ambystoma mexicanum. The sequence goes on along the minus strand of NC_090928.1, from coordinate 199,685,857 downwards.
TTAGTTTGAGGTTTGCTGTGGATCGTATTGCAATCACCACCAGCGTCAAACCAGTGGTGGTGCCTGTATCCCGCACTGTCCAGCTAGCCCTCTGTTGGTTCTATTTTCCAGTTTATTGGAAACAGATTTGTTATAATTTGTCTTTATCAATATATAATGAATTTTAATTATTAATATATATATTTACAACCTAGAACTAAATGGGTAACACCCTGCTACAATTTATGGGTGAGGCAAGTGCTGAAATAGAAACACAGATGTTGGTGTATAGAATAGTAGCTGTTCGGGATTCTGGTGCAGCCTCTTCTTTTTCTTTCTTTCTTTTTTTTTTAAGTACCTTTTTGCTAGTTTGATTATTAATCACGAATGCAAGCTGCTGCTGCTGATTGTATCTGTTTTAGGGTGGCCATGACCTTGTTATCACAGCTCAGTGGTGGCCGTCCTGCCTGGATCGACTCTGTGTCAATTGCCACATAATTATACACGCTGCTACATATACAGCATGTATTCCTTTCAAAATCTGCACCTAAACACTTTTAAGTGAGTTTGTTTTCGGAATTTAAGTCCTGTGCTGGTTGTGTCCGAGATGTACAGCTCATGATGGGAAGTTGCCTTTTCCTTGTCTCCAATATTGGTCACAGAAAAGCCTGTCTGTTTTCTCTGGGAATACATTTGCTGTGCTTTTTAAAGTGTTTGTTACCAATTTCTGGATGCTGCGGACTAAGGTTAATCTTCATTAAGAAATAATTTTGCTGCACTTTAGATTTATGTGGACTTTTAGAACAATGTTCTTTAAATTAGCAGTTTTTGTCTGAAATAATTGTATGTCTAATTGATGTTTGTGTTTTGATGTATTATGTCATGCAAGGATTGATATTTGTGAAAGGTTTGTTAATTAACTAACCACAAGGCAAAATAAATCTTCATTTTCAGGGGCATTGTGGTTTGAATTGTGATTAATGGTGTTACAGCAGGCTTGGAGGAGCTTTCGTCACAAAACAAGTCCAAAGAGCTGCCTCACGTCCCATTGGTGGGTTTTGCCTCATCTCGGAATGCAGCAACCCACTACTTCCAGTAGGCCCAATAAATTGAGCTGTTCTTTGTTGTCTGGGTTAATCCTACTGCCATCTATTAACATGAGTTGGTAACTACCGTACAGCGGCAGAGCTAGGCAATTAGGGTTCTATGTGGAAATCTCCCTAGGTAAATGCAGTCATGTGAAAATGTCAGCAAAAAGTAGTTTTCAAAAATGTAGTCCTTCAATACAAGCAATGCAAAGTGTGAAAATGTTGCCATGAATAAGATAGTCAAAAACTATTTTTAAATACACATTAGTAAAAGGCTGTAACCCGCCTACATACTGGCCAAACCTCCAACTAAACCTCCATAGCTCCATTCCTAACTTCCCTTAACTCTAATTACAACCGTTGTCCTACCCGGAACTCGCGGAACACTAATCCTTCAGCACGCTAAAGTATTTTATTTTCATGTTACTAAATAGAAATTGAATAGTGAACCTATCTCCAACCCCATTACCAGCTCACCACAAAATGTTGTCCTAACCCAAGCCCTTGCTCTAGTACAGACTTTAGCCGTGCCCTAACTGCATCCCTACCACTTACGCGAATGGTTTCTTGATCCTAACCACTAGGATTATCCGAACGCCCATCCTATACCAACATCGCCAGCTCTCTACAACCTCCCTGTCCCTTTCTTTAACACGTACCCAAGCCATTACTCGATTATCCCTAAACTAGCATTAATTCTAACGTAACACCCTCAACTTCTTTCCTCTAACCCCTATCCTTCCTCCCCAAGCTCTACTGAAACCCTAAACCAGGCAATCAGACGCCCATTAAACCCTCCTTAACTCTAACAACTGCCCAAGCAGCACTACATTTTTCTGAACTTTTCAGCTGCATGAATTGACTACACTTTGTGTGGCAACTTTTCCACTGCAGGGGTATTTTCACCACGACTTTTTCAGACTACATTTTTGTTGGCTGCGTTTTCACTGGATACCGAAAATAGTGGCATATATGCAGATTACTCCCAAAGGTGGTCAGCAGCAGTTTACGGGGGGAAGACTATTCATTAATCAATAGGCACCCCATGTTTGCTGACCGGGATAAATTGACTACTGAGGCAGCCAACCTTCGGGATCTGTTCTCAGCAGGTAACTACATATTGAAGTCCACAGTTACCTGAGAGTATCTTCAAAACCATCAATTTGGCACTCCTATAGGACCAGGCATCAGGGTCCCTGCAGCCCCGTTTACAGCCTGTTTGGTTTATAGGCATCGCCACATCTCCCTCTTCCACTCTGCTCTTAACGTCTGCGCTGTGAGATGGACAATGCAACCAACCAACCTAGCAAGAAGGTCCTGATATGGTCGTATTTTTACTGACACTTCTATATCTTAGTCGAGCCCTAAGTGAGGCAAACATAGTGTGAGCAGATGTCCGAGCTTTGTCAGGGCTGTTACAGAATTAGGCCCTCTGTTTGGATAGTTTTTGATTGAAAAAGCCTTCCCGGTTTTGGGGGGGGTTTCTGGTGACCTTGCAGATAAGAGTATAAATATGCTTTCCGATCTAGATGTCAAGCACAATGCTTGTTTACCAACAATTCAACGCAATACTGATAAAACAAAAAAAGATAATAATTGTTCGGTCACTTTAAATTCTGATTCGCATGAGGTCATTCGCTACTCTAATAGCATAGCAGGTTGAAAGATGGTCTGGGGGATTTCCCACAGGAATGCCTGAGGTTAGGATTATTTCAAAACCTTCCAGCCACCAACCTCCAGTCATGATATTTAGTGATCGGAAGTAAGTTTGGGGTCTCGTTATTGGAAAAATGATGGGCAAAGATTTCCGTTCGATTTATCAGGTATTCTGCCGCCTCATCCACTAGAAAACTGCACATATAACTTTTGGAGTTAAGGTAAAATTGTATTCATTTGAAAACATAAGAAAGTAGGAATGAGAGAATGAAGGAAAAGTGGGATAAAGAAATAAACAATTGAATGAAAGACAAAGGGAAAATCATAATGAAACGAGTACGCAAGCAAGTGCACGTAAGAGTAAGACTGTATGAGAGAATGGATGCGAGAACATAAGACAAAGCTAGTACGAAGGATAAAACTAAAGACGGAAAGGTGGCATGAAGGAAAAAACAGATGGAAAGAATGCAGAACGAAAACGATGGAATGAGAAGGAAGGAGATGGAACAACACAAATAATGAAGGATGAAAAGAAAGGCAGCAAAGAAAGACCAAAATAATTAAAGGGATGATAAAGATGGAACAAGGAAAAGGGAAATGATCGGCAGAAAGAAATTCTAAATGTCACTGCATAAAACATTGTACATGCATTAGTGAATTGGTAATTTTCAGAATTTTATAATTTCCCTTCAAAGACGAAAAATATTTCCTATAGTTGGGTCTTTAATACATTGTAGAGGTAGCCTGGGTCTTTTTGTAGGAAACGTTTTGCAATGATCAGCTAATACTTTTTGAGCCATGGCACCATGCAAGGCAGTGGGCAACATGCCAGCCCTCATGAACCAATGAGGGCTAATTGTGTAGGCTATTTAATATGGTTTGCAAGCCTGTTAAGGTTCTCCAAGGTGTCACTGGTAGGTACTTCAGTGTTTTAAAATTGAAAACATTTGATGCCAATTCCTCACATGCACACCCTGGCACTTCAAATACTGACGTGTGTGTGTGTTCAGCAGTCGGGCCCTTGCTTTTCAAACACATGCACATGGTGTTTCCTAGGATAGTTGTAAGCAAGTCTGAGCTGAGGCTTTCTTGGTCCCAAGCCAGGGAATACTAATGTGTCTCAGCACTCTTCCTCACCTCCTGTTTATTTGAAGAAGCAGTCAGACAACAAAACCCTTTGCAGGGTTAGATTTTTAGCGTGCCAGGGAATTGTAAACATTACTTTTGAAATACTGCGCTTTGACAAATGATTAAATTCCTAAAAAGCAGCGCTCCTGTGTATTTTTCATAACGTCTTGCTTGCACGTCTCCGAAAAATAAACGGAACTCGGTCGCAATGGAGCGGGCCCCACTCACATCACAGCCTTGCTACTTAAATGACAACTTTAGCAAAATTTAACATTGCAACGTAAATTAAAAAAAATACAGCCGATACTACATATTAAATTTTACATCTCTCTGAAAACATTTAGCATCCTATTGTTATTTGTGTGCAGGTGGACTTTTGTGTACGGCACTGCATAACCGTCTTCTTTAAATGGATTGTTTTCTAATCTATGCTTGAATAACACTGCGTTGCAAGTTCCTTACTAGTAAATGTGAAAGAATAAATATGGTACTCCAAAATAGAAGAGGGTCATTTAAATAAAAAAATTAGCTGGTCCCAATACCACGATTGTAGGCATTGGACACCTTTTTAGGTGCACGGCCTAGAAAACAAAGAAAAAGGGCACAATCAAAGCCTTGTAAAGTGAACCCTGCATAACCACCTCCCTCCCCCATCGTCAACTGTCCCTCGTAGAGTTAAATTGCATCTTTGAGTTACAAGAGGGCATTCATTTTCGGCTACACTTGGAGCGCAGTAGTCTTGGCCCATTCCCTCGAAGTTAGTTAGAAGGCATAGCCATGCTTGTCTAATGTGAGATGAACCTGGCATCACATGTGCGGGACACCACGAAGTTCTTAGTCACAGCCCCATCCGAGCAGTGTGTTTATTTTGTTAGGTTCCTAGGATTAAAACCGTGTTACGTCCTCCACTTGTATCCAAAACAGTGGATGGTGGTGGATTAGTTTACTGGGTAAAGGGGGAAACTGTAATCTAGCTTTTCTGTCTCGTTTTACCCTACACTCTGCATGTGGGTCAGTGTATCGATGTTCTGTGTCAAGTGCATTTGAGGCATTTGTGTTTGAAGCGCAGTTTAGTGTGCCCGTTTTACTTTTGGGCATTGGCTAGCCTCTGGTGTGTCATTTTGTTGTAGAAGTGTAGTGTTCTGACGTTTGTCAGTTCAAAGGGTGTTCAATTGACCTGCGTGGAACACTTATTTGGTACAGGAGCATGGAATTTAAGCAAATGTATTTATTATGGTCCGCTGTTAACCCACACATGGTCACAATGCTTTGTTTTTGTTACCCAATTATTTTGATGAATCTTTTTGGGGATGGGGGTAGATTAAAAGAATACTCTGTAAAAATACTATATTTTGAAATGGTTAGAAGGAAGGGAGGAGCCCATTCTTGCGAAGCGTAACCAGCGACTGCAGTGGCACCACATCTCTAAAGCCTTCAACAGGACAAGTGACTGAAAGTCTACTGCAATGTAATTTGTCATTTGTATAGCACGTTTATCCCATTGATATGGCCTCAAAGCGCTGATCCACAGTGGTGGAGTCACGGGTCCATGACGCTGATTGGCGGCAGAACGCTCTCTTATGGCTGGTGGCTTAATTGACTTTGTGTGGGAAATAATCAACCTTAAAAATGTAACTGATATCTGGAAACAAATCTGTAGTGAGGCACTTAAAAAAAAAATAACTTCTCAATTCAACAACTGACTAGACTCTAGCTTCCTTAGGGCACAGCTTTACTTTATTTCTATTGCACACCACTGACCCGGGGGCTTAAGGGGGCAGACAGATACAACACTAATGAATCAGAAAACGTTAGAAGGCATTGAATGGCGAAATAACAAAATCACCAAAAAGGCCTTGGCACTGGGAGGGGAAACCCCATGGCAGTAAGCAGATAAAAGGGTTGAAATATCCTCAGTTGGATGCTGCTTGTTCTCCATCAAAGGACTATTCATGGGACCTTGATACTGGCATTCCTTACACCTGTTAAATCAATTTTACCTGAAGGGATTGTTGATACAAACAAGGAAGGATTTCTACTCTACAGTGGAGTAGAAAAGGAAAAAAAGAAAATGTTCCTCGTGATTATTCTGCACCATGCACATCCTCCAAGGATCCTTTTTCTTGCCTGGTTGTCTAAATACAAAAACTCGTTGTCATACACAGGAAGGTTGCTTTATTTCACCAGGAGCAACCTCCCTTTTCGCGAACAGCCACAGAACTGCTGAGAAACATACCATCTTATACTAGGGTTCTATGAAGTAATCGTGTTAAGAGGAAGTGAAGAAACATGACGCATCTTCTCCCTTACACACTAAGCAAATGGGATGCATGCTCCCTCTAACGCACCAAGCTACATGGCAAAAGAATGTCAAAGTCCAGAACCCAAAAGAAAAAAAGCTTAATAAGAAACATTAATTAGCACGCTGAGTAAAATTTTGAACGTCCCATTATGAATCACTGTGCAGTCATAAATCCGGAAGACTAGCAGGAGGGATAGGCCTGAACCCATCCTCCTCTTCCCCCCTGCCTGGGCCTCTCTCTTTTCAGTATCACTGATTTTTGTGTCCGATAACAGCACTTCACTCTCTGTGCTGGGCATTATGCTGCTCAATAGGGAAAAGACTTCAGGCCGCCGAGCCACCATTGATCAGTGGACATTTTTAAGTAGATATTTTTTGAATGTTCTACTTGCCCAGTTACCCTCATGAAGGATATACCTAGCTCCTGGCTTGGTGCTAAAGGCTTTATTGCCCGGGAATGGCACGGCAATATAGGATCTTATGATAATGTATTCCTCCATGTGAGCCCCCGCTTCATTTGGGGCCGTTAGTCACTTTTGGGCGCATGAGATGGGTATTTCCCTCAGCTCCTGGCAAGAATGCTTTTTTAAAAAGGTTGAAGGGGGTGTTCGTTAAACCCTGTTTTGAACAGGATCTCCTACCTCTACCTGGTTGTCCTACACTGCATCAGAGTTCTTACTGGTCAGGGCTGCTCTTTTCTACATCATTGTAAGCCATGAAGTTTGTCCATGTTCTGGATCCTTGGTTTCATCCTTCTCCAATACGAGTATCGTCCTGAATTGGAACTCTGTGAACTTTCTCTTGGGCCCACCTCCGGTGGAATCTGGCCACCCTTTCCACGTTCTAAACTCTGCCATTGTCTGTCTGGAGTACGGCATTGATTGCTGGGTGTGTGTACGTGCACATTGGTGATTATGGAAGCCCTGATTTAGCACTGCAGAGAATATGGCCTACCCTTCTGCTTCTGGAGTTCGTGATGTGACTGACATCTCGGGACCAGGCAAGATGGATCTACAGTTATAACCATGTAAAAAACATCCGAACTGCAAAAAAAAAATCTGTCTTTCCCCATCCACTTGCACAGTGTTCTCTGCTCAGGAAACTAAATCTTGCCAACCTCCATCTCCTCCATCACTGACCTTGTGTTCCTTTCTATTTGTATTTTGTATTTGTAATTATTTGAAGAACAGTGATGTCCAGTTTGGCCCGAAATTACATTCAATAATACGTTTGCTTATGATAAGTCATTGCCAAAAATGGTGCTTGTACAATATCCCAAATCTGAGAAGTGGTGAGCCAGTTTCTGATGGTGTGCTTGAAGTAAGACCTGGATCGGGGACAAAACAAAGTATATAACAGGTGACTTACAAAGGTAGCATTAACCTAGGTGTAGGGGCAGTGCTAAAAACTAAGAGCAGCACTGTACAAAAATACAAAATTAAACTGTGTGGCATTAGAGGGAGTGGTCTAAGTGAAGTTTGAGTCAAGCTTCGAAGAGATCCACAATCTGGCTGTTTTTTATTTTGGTAGGCATTGGATTCCAATGAAGCAGGGCAAGTAGGGAGAAAGAGCAGATGCGAGAGGAGACAAAGGGTGGCATAGGATGGTGAGGTTGAGTAGAGGGGAGGAGCAGAGGGAACAAGTCGTCGAGTAGATTGAGCTACAGTTGGCCAGGTTCTGAGGAGCAAGACCGCCAATAGCTTCGTAGACTAGAAGGAACTTGAAAAGGGAGCAGTAGTGCATGGAGAGCCTGGTTTCGGCATGTAGAAGTGGCAGAGGATCTGGGTGTCAAAGATGGGGACATTTTCTAGAGGGCAAGAAGCAGTAGCTGGGGAGGGCAAGGAGTAGGCATGAGCAATAGTCTAGTTTGCGGAGGATGAGGCAATGGAGGAAAGTGGTCAAGAGGGACAGATATGAGAGGGAGAGAGTAGGGATGGTGCCGGACGATGGGACAAATAGGACTTCCTATAGGGAAAGTTTTGCATAAAGCTGCAGAGAGTCATCCAGTGATGGACTGCACTGAGACATTTGGGTAATTTATTTCAAGATGGCTGGGAGGGTCATCAACAAAGAGGTGTTTGTGAAAGCCGAAGGACAAAATAAGCCTTACTAGGGCAGAGCTAAAAAGCAGAGGATCAAGGACTGATCCTGATGCGACACTTATAGGGAGAGTGCTGTGGGTGAGAGGTTTGAGAGTGCTAGGATATTTTAAGGGAGCAACCTTCTAGGTAAGGGGCAATCCAAGTGAGGACATATTTGCGAAACCCAAAGTCCTGCAGAGTGTGGAGGCAAGACGGTGTCAAAAGCAGCAGAGTTTTCCAAAAGGACTCCCTTGTGACTTGGTCCCGGCCATTCTGGCCACAGGTGGTTTAAGTGAGTAAAGTTGATGGCTGTCTTTGAAATTTAGTACTTTGAGGTCTGCTGCCACTGTCAAACTGTGGGCATGTCACAAACAGTTTTTTATTTTAAAAATGACCACTTACTCTGATTTAGTAGATTCTTTTTTATTTAAGCAGCAGATGTTAACTTGTTTCAGCTTTCATTTTGTGCACTTCTGATTAAAAAAATAAGCTCCAGGTGGACAGCTCACGAGTTAAATGAAGCACTTGCCTCCAACATGGGCCCAGTCTTCACTACGTGAGCTCTAATCCCAGTAGGGTTCACTTAGTCCTCCATCCTAAAAATCCAGAATCCATAAAAAAAACTCAATATCCAGTCAATTTGAAGTTGTAAATAAGGACCTGAATTGAGGACTATTCCGTTATGTACTATGATCCATGCCTAGCCGTAATGTTGGTCCATCCAGATCATATAGGATCAAAATGATGAGTTTGTACCTATATGGCGAGTGAGCGTGTCTGATTATTCATCTATTGAGGGAACTATTATTGCATCGACAGCATTTGCATAGCACCCGATAGCTTGTCCCGTCTAAAGATTGCTCTTAATTGTAAAAGTAGCATGTCTTTGACAAAATTAAAAGCTGTATTAGCCGTTAGAGCCCCCCAAGGAGTGTCCCGTTTCTGCCAGCACTTTCACTGCTCCGATGCCCGACACGGATTTTCTCTTTCGGAGTTAATCATTCAACTGACTGACAGTGTATTTGTATTGGTTGCCAAGGTTGGGTAGTAGAGGTGGTATGTCCCGAGGGCAGATCGGGCACATGACGCACAAGGTGTTTTCACCAGGCACATTGTCATTTTGCGTTTTTATTAAGCGTTTTCACCGAAAAGTCGTTCTCCCTCACTCTGTATGGCACAGTTGCTCATCTCATCCATTCCAAATAAGATTCAAATTTTATTAAAACCTATTTCGCAATTGCGTCGAGTTCGAACAAACTCTCGGAAAGTGTATGTTTTAATGTAATGCTAAATGGGTAGCAAAAAAAGAGCGCCATGTTTAAGAGAGCGAGAACTATATTTCATTGGCGCTTCATTTTCCATGACGTTTTTATTTTGTATCGCCGACACTTATGTCCCACGGGTCTGAACCTGACGACACGACAACAAAAATGTATAAATAAACCAACTCGAAAGTGTTTTCCCGTTTAAATAAAAAAAAAAGTAAGGGTTGCAACACAGAACAAAAACGTTCAAAAAGCGATAAGCAAATTCCCAGCAGGCTGCTCCTGTTCTCTCGCTCCGCCCTCCCCCTTTCTGAGAAGCTCCGGAGTTTTTTTTTTTTTATTGCAGCTCTTTCTCTCGTCCTTTCTCTCCCCTCCCCCGCACGTAGGCTCTTGGAGAAAGGAGAAAAAAAATCTTCCAGCCCCACTAGAAAAATCAGCCTCGTTTCCTCAGAAACCGCAGCTGCTGCTAGAGCAGAAAACACGTCAGGCTGGCCCTCCAACACGCACAGATGTGCCTTTGTAAATCCACATAAATGCCGAGAAGGATTGCGTGCTGCTGGGGCGCAAAAAAATACCATGCGGGAAGCCAGGGGCCAGTGTCTGGTTTCATGTTATTTAAACGAATGCATTTACTTTGTTGTAATTTACTTCGTGGGTGTGTTTTTTAAAAAAAAAAAAAAATGTTAAGTATATTTTTGCCCCCTCTCCCCCCTTAACTACCACCCCAACTCCTTTGATCCCTTACACCACAAATACATATTGTAAGTATTTCAAGTAACACCCACAAAGTACATTACAGCGAAGTAATTTACTTCTTTTAAACCACGGCACAGCCTTTAAAGTTACATTTTCTTTAATAATCATGCTTGTTGGAAAAGTTCCAATGAGGTCTTATTAAAAAAACATACCCGCTAAAAACAACTCTAAAATTAGTAAACGCGTTTTCTATTGACGCGCATTGAGTTTGACATGACGTTTCTTTCACAGGGGTTGTTTTTCGTGTACAAGCTCCACCCACGAATGTTTTTTTTAACTTAATTATTTTTTTTCACTCTTCCCAATCCACCGCCCCCATCTCCTTTTAAATATAATTTCCAAAGGGGCCAGATGAGTCGTAACTCGTTCTGCGTAATTAAAATGAGTGGATGATGGCTTGAAAGGGGATGGAAAATAGAAGCTGGGAGGGAGGAGGGCCGTCGAGAGAGCTGGAGCGCACTACAGCTGAAGCAGACAAAAACAGCCCTGGCGGGGGCTGGGCGCGCGTCCTGCGATTGGCCGAGACCGGGAGCAGCTGTGGGAGCTCGGCTCAGGCAGTTGCTGTTCGGGCACTTTGGTTCCATTTGTGTAATAGCTTCTCTAGTCGGTGCCAAATGTAGGCTCGCCGTCAACCTTGACTGGCGGGAAAGTCTACACGGCATTTCTGGGCATTTTTTTTAACTCGAGCAAAACATTGCTTGTTTTGGGTGTTTCTGTAGTCCTTCTAAGCTACGCTGCCGTTAAAACATAAAGGAATGGCTTATCCTGAAGTTTGAACTCTAGTAAATAACATGTACATTTTTAAGTTCCTTTGTTTCACTTTTTTTTCGTGGATCGATGCAATTAACACTGCTTCCTATAAGTTTCGCGTACTGAAGGCCCTGAGAGTTGTACAGGGTGACACGCACCCCTCTGGTGTCAGGCCTTCTGATTTGCAAACCGGGGAAAAATGCTAGCGAAACAGCAGCTACTGGCAAGTTTTGGCTTTTATCAGATTCTAAGCTTCGAACCACTGTCGGGTAAAGGCAAGGGTTGAAGTGGGAAAAAAGGAGCTTGTGGTGCTCGATGCATCCAAAAGGAGGGAAGTGGGATTCTGGGACAGACGGCTGGGAAGGCGACGGGAGTTGGGAGGCAAACAGGATCACAAACTTTGGCACAAATAGTTGGCTTTCAAGGTTTACATTAAAAACGACTTGAGTTAATTACAAAAAACACATTGCTTACTAAAGCCACACGACTGCCTGTAAATCCTTAGAGCGACCTGTTAAACCAAAAGAATATCATTGTGGCTTTAACTTTCACATCCTGAATGGTAGTAAGTCCCAGAATGCAAGATGATGCAACCTAAAAAATCCAGTTAACCTCACAGTACTTTCAGTGATTTAATACATGTAAGTTGTGCAATAAACAAAGATAAATATACAGATTTTCCTACGTCTGGTGCCCTTTCCTCTATACTGTATGGGCATACCCCGCTAGGGATGGGAATAGAACCTTTTTCCTCAGAAAAAACATATTTCCCCTCTAACTGTAATTGCACATGGGGGCATGGCCATGGGAGCATGCGCTTCCCCGACCCCACCCACCAGTGCCACACCAGTCATCTTTTCTGCAGTGATGGGAGCGTACCTGCCTCGCCAACGCTGTGTTTGAGGACTTTGGGTGGCTCGTAATGCCATGCATGTTAAGTCTTCCCCAGGGATGTTTGTCCCAATAATTTTATCTTTCTTTCTTTTCTTCTTTAGGATTGTGTTGTACACTGGTGCCTTGCCCCTCTCCAGCGCATGTTGGCGGCAAAGAGAGTTTTAGTAGGTGCTTTCCTTATGGTTCTTTCCATACGTCGGACCTGCATGCACTCTGCTTCCTTTGCGTAAGCGAAGAACACGGCTGGGAAGGTTGTACAGCGTGCAACGCATTTACACCCCAGTCTCTGGAGAACTGGCTGGTGAGGTGGAGAGAGTCGTTTGAGAATCTCCTCAGCACCACATGGATGTTAAGTGTCTTGTTCTCAAAAGCACCACGCAAAGGCAACTCCTTCCTGGGAAGGGCCCTAGCGGCAGAAGGCCTAGTAGGATCTGTGACCAGCAAGGGTAACGAAGTTCAGATAGCTACTGGCCATGCGGCCGAGGGTTCCACGGATCCTCCCGCTCCCTTAGCAGAGGCGCCATGCAACTCTGATACTGGGCCAGTTCCCAAGGGGCTTTGTTCTTATCCCAAGCTTATGTCTGAGGGGGCGCCTAAACACGGTGATAAAGGCACTACCGGCGCCATGTCCAAGGGCGAACAGCCTACCAAGTCGGCACCTGAGGTGCAAGGCAGATTCGAGCGTAGGCGATCAGGCAAACTGGCAGAGGCCAAAGCCAGCACATCCATAGACTCTCATGCTGTACATGGGCCGGCACACTACAAAATGTTGGCAAGTTCAGAAGCACGCCATTCCAGCGAACCCCAGAGGCCGGATTTCACTCCAAGGGTGGAATAGTCTCCCATGTCAACGCAGCAGGCCACATGGTGCACCTCCTACCCAACCTCATCAAGGCAAGTGCGCTGCACGGACATGGGCTATGCCCAGAGCAGACACTGCGCCGGGAGAACTCAGCTGTAAATGCTGATCCAGATGTCCTTACCAGTGCAGGAGAGGCCCTCACCAGCGTATGAATGCTTTTTTGACAAATTCTTCATGCTCATGAAATCACCACAAATGGGGAACATACTCAAAGGAATCATTCAGGACATGATCCCGCCTGTGCTCCCTCAGCCGCCAGCTCCAGTGCAACCACCGGCTCCAGTACCTACAACCACCGGCTCTGATACAGTCACCGCTTCCAAGTACTGCAGTGACTTTGTCGCAACCCATGGAGACCTCGGCCCATGCTCAATTTAGCAGCATGCCCAGTCTCCACTTCCTGCGGGCCCCCAAACTGCGGTTCCCCCAAGTACACGGCGTGCAGACTCTACGGACCCACAGGACACAGTGGACCAGGGTGACACGGATGATGATGAGGAAGAGCGAGACACCTCCTCCTCCACAAGGACTTTCCATGACAGATTAGCCAGACTGCCGGAGTACCTGGGAATTTCTCATCCACAAAAGGAGCAGCCAGTGGCGGGGGGGGGTACTAGAAGAGTTATTGACCATCCACTCAGCCATCAGATCTGGTACACCACTACAAAAGGATGTGGAGGCCCTGACGAAGAAGGGCTGTACAAAACCCCATTCCATGCAGCCAACCAAAAAGCGGCTGGATGCAAAATACAGACATGCAGAAGCAGATTCTCTCCTGTCCGTGCACCCACAGCTGCACTGGTAGGTCATTGCAGCAGCGTCCGTGTACGCCAAACATCAGACATTCACAAAAGGATTTATGTTCCCCAATTGGTAACTTAAAACTGAGGTTGGTAGAGACCTGAGGAATTGACTTGGTGAATTGTTTCTAACTGTTTAAACTTCACTTTACACAGCTTTTGTTCATTCTTTTCACAGAATTGATGTGATGTTTAGGGGAAGTTGGGGAAAATGCATCTTGTGAAATCAAGCTTGCTATCCTGTTGAAGGCCTTTTTATGCATTTGAAAAGAACGCAAAGGGATGGGCGCATCTCAGAAAATGGGCAGAAAAACGTGTCGACAAGCCTTTCTTAAGATAACATCCTACGTATGCGGGATATTTGCTTAAATAACCTGCAATGAGAACTTTGTTAAATCGCTCCTTTTCCAATGTTATGATCTGATGTTAGTCCACTAAGGAATACACGTAATAGTTGAACCTCAAAAGGTTTCAATTGCCATTGTGGACAGTAAAAGGAGATCATTTGGAGTGATGCAATGTACCGTCAAGTTTAAGAAAAGGATTGTTTGTAATTTCAAGTGCTGTATCATGTGATGTGCACTTTAACCTTATAGCACTGTGTTTGTAGCATTTGAATTTGTTGAGCATTTTTTGTACATTGTAATGTTTTTAATGTATGCAGGGATAGAAGTTCAGTTTGGATGAGCAGGAGCTAAAAGCAGCTCCTGGGTATCCAGCATTAGTCTGTGACTAGGAGCTACCACTGAGGGACGAGGAGCTAATACATAGCGTTCCGCAGATCTAATTAAATTATAATTTTGCCCATTATGTGATCTCTTATGCTTTAGATGCTGTATAAATGTGTCCTAATGTTTATTTCTTGCTTGTCCCAAATGCACAGTTAAGTCCACATAGTTATGTTTGTTTGGCATTAATTGGCCAAAGAGCGAAAATTTGCTTGTGGTAGCAGATGGTTTCATATTAACCAGGATCTTCTCGGCTATAAGCAGGAGCTAAATAGCTTCTAGCTCCCCTCAGTTTCGAAACCAGCATGAAACTTAATCCAATGAAAGGTATCAAAACCTGCATTTTGCTTGCTGGACAAAGTCCCAAGTTTGTTTGTTTGTTTGTTTATTTGGTAATGCGCTCCGAGCCCGTGGGCATCTGGGCGCAGCAGTACAAGAGGACTCGAGACTTAGTTACAATGCCTAACACAGGCTATTACAGAAAAACAATGGTTGCTTACAGTAGGTGATACAATGCATATAAAATATCAAGTTTAAGCGCATAAGAGCAACATTTTAACAGGTTGTGCCGTTTCCACTAGGGTGAGGGTCGTTGCATGTCGTTGTTGTGCAGCCATTTGAGAGCGTAGGAAGTTGTGGGTTTCTCTTGTTTGTCCCAGTTGTTGGTGAATGATGCCATCCAGGAAAGCTTCCGTAGTTCCTAATCCCACACTCCCGTCATCATTTCCACATTAAATTGGTCTTCTGTGACCAAATCACGGTTTAAGGTCACTTCCGAAATAGATGAAAAAGTGATGCATGTTTTAAGTGAGTGGGAGAGCGAATGCTTGCAGCCAAGCACTGATTAGCTTCTGTGGTTGGCAGACGTTGTGAAGTATGTTTAGAAGGCTGCCCACCATCACTCCTTATTTTCCTTACACGAATCCTGGTGTATTTGTCAGAGATTGACAAATGTGTGTGTGCAGATCTGTTTAACTCCTGACCTCATAAATAATTAAGACCGTACCTGTTTTAATTGGAAAGCTGCCATGCACCCAGTGCCTGAAACAAAGTCTTGCACACCGTTTTTAATACTATGAAGAATCTCCGGGGTAATTAGTTGAGAGGGCCTGAAAAAGTACTTATTCTATAGAAGATGGTTACCATAGCACAATATTTACTTGTAATACCCTCCGCTCATGGCCGCCATCTCAAAGGAAGTCCTAAGAATGTGCCCAGCGTTTCACATGTGTTGATGCCAAATATAATACAAATGTCTGTGGCCACCATTCATCCACTGGATAGAAAAAGATCATTAGTGATTAATTGGTGTGCAAGGTGTAGGTACGCATCTACTACTCTTAGTTGGCAGATTTGTTGATGGGAACATCCGATTAATGCACTAATGGCATCACTCATTCAGTAAACACATAGAAATTAAGTGTTGAAAAGTACTGGAATGCTTTCTTCTATAGCGGGTGTGTAATTCTCAAGGTTACTTCTGCAAAGCTCTTTCTAAGTTTTCACCCTGTATTTCCATTGATCTGGAAACTGCAATCCAAGTTTCCTTAATGTCCCTTGTTTTGTGAAAAGATGGACCACAAAGACCTTTAACTGCACAAGCGGGCAGCCACATCTTCAACACCCACCATAAATATGGGAACCAAAGTGCAATATGTTTTTTGTGCCACTTTTGAGCAGTTAATGGTCTGAATGTTTTTCAATTTACATGTTATAGAGTAAGCAATAGAAGATTTCACGTTCTTTGCTCTTGGCCCTTCATGGAATGAGAGAACTCTTACAGCGTACAATTCTCCTACCTACCTGAGTGGCATAAGTGCTCTGGGTATACTAGGGTAAAAACTGAGATCGATCCTTCAGCTCATCCATTATGTTGCTTGTGTTCCTTTTCTAATGTTATTTTGGCTACTTCTTTCGTGTTAGGTCTTGAAAGTGAAGGGGTAAGTTATTGGGAGGAGTCGGAGACTAGATGCAAAAGCCTGGTTTGCAGACCAGTTTGTGCTGTTATGTTTTTAGGTGGGTTGTGGTGAAGGTGTGTCCTAAAGGGGTAATAATCCTCTGTTATGTTTACTTTTAGTAGATCGTCCTCCAAAAGAGTACTGTGAAAGACTTCCTTGTTGCTGAAAATTGTACATGTTTTCCTCAGTGGCTATTGGTAGAGATCCCCCTGGGCGAGAGCACATTCTGTGGTTGTCAAAAAGCGGACTTCTAAATTAGTTTCTAGCATACTTTTTTACTCTCTGAACTCTTGACCTCAAGGATATTTACACACGGATATATAACGCAGATAAAAGATTACTACACAACGCATGAAGCAACTTTTTGTACACCAGTGCACATAGTGTATCGCTATTCTTTAATCTGTGGTCTCTGAAGTTAACAAACTGCATACAATTTATGACTGCTGGTGAGTCGATTGTTCATGTAAAACTTTACACAGTTTGTTCCTGGTCTTTATAGGTGTCCTTTCTTTGAGGCCTTGAGACAACGAAGACCTTTAATCGGGGTCTAAATGTAGAGAATATACTTTCAACTGAGGATGCATTGCCTCAACAAATGTGATCATTCAGTAATCAAGCAGTTTCAGAGCCAGAATCGCTTAAAGCTCGTAGGCCCCATACTGTTCAGGCCTCATATTTTCTAGAGTCCATCCAAGTTCTGTGGCAAGATTATTTCAACGATTTAGACTGAAAATGGGGCTCTTTTCGGCAAGATCAGGTCTAAAGGTTCCCCGTGTGCCTTAGCTTGATCTCTTTACTCGTGAATGGTGGACTTGCTCCTACAAAGTTATACTTTGAAGCTGGATATTTCTGTCTGACCAGTCCATTATTTGGATGCGACCATGCAGACGATCCCTTTGCTGATTTAATGTTTGAGCGAGCCACTTTGCATAATATCCTGGAGCGCCACTCTCCAGTCCTACTCCTTGACCAAGAGTTGACGTCTGTGCATTTGATGCTCATGCTGCAATGCTCTTTGTGAACGCGATGTACCTGGGTATGCTTGCAGAACCTGGCAACCTGGCTGTCTGCACAAAGTCTGTTTCAGTTCAGTTTTGATTTGTTCCCATTGGTTTCCGGTTTTCACAGGTTGCATGGACTATGTGGTGTACATCGGGAGGAAGAGCTGCCCAATATTTGCGTAGTGCGTTAATCCTTTCTGGGATGAACAAGCCTGCATTCTTATTAAGATATTTATTTTTTGTAAAGCAGGATTTAGATGCCGCAGCCAGACTATCCAGATGATCGTAGCTGGAATCTGTTAACTGTTTGAAGGCACATGGGTAACCACAGACCGCCCAAGGAAGACCTTGCTTTCTTCAAGAGGTGTTGTGTGTGGGTCTTGTTCACTGTTCATGCTCTGACCCTATTAAACAGCTTCTTCAACGTTCATTCTGCCTGCTTTGCAGCTTTCCCTTTGATTAAATGTATCCATTATGACAGAAGTCCTGTTAAAACTTAATTTTACTAAAAAGGGCCCATTTATTTCCATCAGTTAATTGTTCCCCTGCACGGGCATCGCCTACTGGAATGGTGAAACGGTTCTTCCTACATTCTCATTTATTGGACGGCTTCCACTGCCTTTAGTCCTGACACTTGTTTGAGTCACATTTAAAACCTGCGAAATGCGACCGTGGGTTCTTTGGAGCGCCACACCCCCCCTTTCAATGAGTTGCTCTCGTGTCAGCATGCACTGTCTGGGAGCAACATTTTTACTTGCCACTGTGAGACGCGCGTTTCTGGGACTCGGGTGGTGTGTACATAAAGGTGTGTGCCAGACACCATTACCAGGTGTATCTAGCAACAGTTCACGGGACATTCAGTACAGCAATTTGTTAAACGCGACCGTCTGTTACCCTGCTCCACATTACTCATACAGTTGAAAAATCATGTTGACTCTATATCGTCGAGATTTAAAAAAAAAATCATTTTGCATATTTAAATCACATTTCCATGTTTGATATGTTTGTTCACACGCGGGCATGTTACACTTCCCATTCATGTAGGTCTTGCCATGGATTAATACTATTTTAGGCATGTGTGGAGCCACCTTAACTGTACCCCCTATCTACTAAAGCGCACACCTAGGTCAGGGCTGGTGTAACAACTGTTAATTAACGTGTTCCTGTTTGTAACTATATAACCATACAAAGTATTTGTTTGCGATGCTGTAGCTTCATTGTTATTGCCCCAAACGGCATATCAAGCTGTCAACAGAATGCCAATTGTAGTTTCATCCAACTTTTCAAAAAAGGTTCTCCTTCAGTTTAGCCTGCCAAGCTTCTTTTAATCTGTTTCGTCTTTATTGGCCACCATCATTGCAGTTAGTCATTTACTTGGCAGTCTATCCAACATTTAGCATGTGCTACCTTTGGATTTCCATAAGCATCACTTGGTTGAACATTGTCAGCCGTCGAAAAGGTTAAAAATCTAGTATGCAAGTGAACACCTAGTTTTCAATCTTGTGAAACATGTTTCTAGCTATCAGGTAGAACAGTGAGCGTTTTTTTCTCCATCATACCTGCTTCCGATTGCCAATACTTTGGAAACCCCACCTCTTTGTGAACACTCTGGAAAACCATTCCTACACTCAAAAGCTTAAATTATGGTACTAAGACAACATACAATTTTCCTGCACCTTGTATACCCCCATAACCCCAATGTCCCTTCTCATGCTCTGCTTCTGTGATTTCCCCCACCCCCAGCAATCTGGGATATAGAAGTCTATGCAGTTTCGCCTTCCATATCATCTTAACGGCGTTCTCTTGGAATAGCCACAAAGCACGAGTTTCTCCAACTATCCTGAAGACAGATGACCTCCCCTCTACCAGTCTTTTCCCATTCCAGAAAAAATAAGGCCCTTTTGGCATTGCAACTCTTTCCAAAACTCTTCTGCCTTGGTCTATCCTCTGCCCTAGCACATCCAATTCTTTAATATTTTTACAACCTTTTGCCTTGAGTGATCTCACTAGAAGTGTGGAAGTGTGGATTTCCATCCAGGCTGCATCATTTGTCCTCTGCAGCCTTCAGTGACGGTTCCAAATGGCCTACATCGACACAGTTCCCATTCCGGAGTGTTGCTTCCTCTAACAGTAGCAAATAATACATTCAGAGTGTTTGTCAAAATCTCCACAGTAAGATCAATTCATGACATCCAGATATAACTCAAACCACTAAATTGGTCTATATGGAGCCTTTGGAAAGTTCTACACTTGCTCTAAACTGTCAGATGTTCTCTGGTAATTTAACATTTTAGAGTCGCTTCATCTCGGGTTTTCATCCGTGGCAATGCCTCCCCTGCCGAAGTTTGTATCCTTGTTACATGGAGTGAAATGTAGCTTTTAGAGTAGCTTTTAAGATTAGCTGGAATGCAGGTTCCGACTAGCAAATATGCCCTCGCTCTTAAGACCTAAACCTTCAGATGCCTGCAAATTGTCAACTTCAGTGTTGATAAATCATCCTCCAAAACTGCCCTCTCCTTGTGTCTTAGTGGTATATGAGACATTGCACTCCACCAGAATAACCCCTAAGCCTGTGTAAATGTACAAGGGGTGCTTTCTGCAATGACCAAAATCCGAAATGGGGTGTGGGTGGGGGATTTGTCTCTTGTTCTGAAGGTAGAACGAGAGCTATGGCTTATCTTGAAAAAGATCGGAGATTTGTGAGACTGATCTGTGCCGGATGGATCGATGTGGAAATGGTCCTGCCGTCTTAGAATTCATTCTCTGCTTTGAAATCACTTAGTATCCAACACAAAATGATCATCCAACATCTGGCCCCCATTCTTCTATATGAGTGCAATTCCAGGGCACACCAATACCTATTGTGGATCTATCACCAATGCGGAGTAATAGTAATTTTCGTTGGTAATTCTGCGTTTTCTCTGCTTGCAAATGTGCATTGCATTGGTCCAAAGGTCCGTTGACATGGGGTTTTTGAGCTCTGCATATACACTGCTGCAATATCTGTGTGGGCTGATGATTATGGAGGATGTAGTGGCTTTGGGTGGTCCTTGCATTGTACGAGGTTTTAACTAGGTGATATCGAATCCTGGAGAATTTTCCACTGCCCCAAACCAGTTATGCACAATTCTCCTTTATTCAAAAAAGTTCTTTGTGTGAAGCTGGGGCCCTCAATGTAACAGAATTGATTCCTTGCAGCTTCCTCCCGTTTCGGGACAAACACTGGGTTGCACAGAAGGTCTATTTATTAACAATGATGCGAAATCATCAACACACTAGTCTGTTCAGTTTTCAATGCTACAGTTATGGAAATGGAGACTTAGTAACACAAACATCACCATCGGTATCTATGCATTTTATTCACCCTGAACATGCAGGCTCCATGGATTCGATGAATGAGAGTTCAGGAGGAATCTTTAATTTGTGCAAACAACAAATTAGTTGAACTATCCCTGCCTATCCACTTCTCCCTTTCTTCAAAATATCGCCCACCCCCCACACGATAGACCGGTCATAGTTTGAATTCAATTGTGATCAACTATTGGACCTTCTGGTATGTGAATGGCTTGTAGAAAAGAAAATGTATATTCAGCAACATTTTGCCAAATTCCCTTCAGTGATGTTTCTATTCAATTACCATGCAAAAATTTACCTGGGCAGCAAATAATCACCCTTTCCATTTTATCTAGAGCAACTTAGCTTTAACAGCAGTACTTTACTCAATGGTATACCCAGGAAGTGACTTTAATTACTTTGTCTAGGTCTGCATACAGTGAGAGGTCATATGCTCTTTGGTGCTTGCGCAATGCACAGAGGAGTAGTCGGGGGGGGGGGGGGGGAGTGGGTAGGGGATCTCATTATCTACCCATCATGGACCTAGTCTTTCAATATATATATTTTTTCCAGACACGCATAGTTTCTGAAATGGTCCCGAACTTCACGGGATGCACAATTAATGCATCTATTTTCACCCATCAGTATGAGCAAATAGGGCCGTAATTTATAATTCCTTTTATAGAATCACTCACCACAAGGTTATTTCCCTTTTTAGATAATCATATCAGGATTTCTTTAGGCTGAATTACAGACAGGTGGGCACCCTATTTTAAGGACTGCTTCAGCCCCGCCCCCCCCGAACCACCCAACCAGAGAACAGTTGGGCATCAGCCAGTCAGATGGGATAACTTTGTCTCCACAGCTTGTCTGCTTTCTCTTCCAATGAAGAAGGCTTGAGACTAACTCATAGGCCTCACTTTAAGGGCTTTAATGATGATCAAAAATGGGTCCAGACCAAGAGCAATCTTTTTAATCTCCTTTTGATTATCATCATTCCTCCTTCTTCCCCATCACTCAGTGAGTTTCTTCAGTGAGTGTCCACGAGTGTGTCTGAGACACCTTTTCATTTGTGTTTGACCTTTTTATAGAACAGAAACTAAACCCTTTTGATGTGTGTATGATTACCCCAATCTAATTGGTCAGTGTATATTATTGGATAATGTTCCCACAGTGACCGAGTAAACCTACCCCTCTGCAGTCATTGTGCATATAATGAAGAGGGCAGTCTGATTGGAGTAGTTTATAAGACCCTGTTTCCCTCCCATTTAATATGATGCAATCTCAGAGGTTTTTGGCGTTAAAATGTATCGCATTCTGAAACATTAAATTGCACCCATATGACCACTTTATAATTTGCTCACCAGATTCCTCTCTGGCACAAATCAATTGATGCAAGTTTTATCATTCTTGCATGAATAATGAGTTATAGATTTTTCCCTTTAACTCACGACAACATTTATATTGAAATTATTTGTCCATCTCATAACCGGATCATCCGTGCAAATGCTACAATATGACAAGTGTGCACCCATTCTTTGTAAAAAATGCAAATTTGCCTAATTTGCATATTACAACTACATTTAAAAATGTTGGTCCGTCTAATAGGGGATTTTCAGCTGAATGCTTTTCCACCTAGATGAGTTCTAGAAGAGGTTTGGTTCCAGAGGTACATGCGAGCTAAACAATTCAATGTACATTTAAAGGGCTTTTTCCTTCATAAATATGGCATTGCAATTCTTCTGCCTGCTCTAACCCCACACCACTCATCTCCCAATCCCTATGTGATACCTAATCAGAACACTTCCACAATGTCGCTATCGACAGACACTCTGCCATCATTTCTTAAATTGGAGCACACGCCCCCGCCACCTACCTACCCACCCACAGCCCTACCCCTGTCGAACGCCCCACCCCCCTTCGATACAAATCTTAACCTCTTTTTCCAATATCTCACACCAGGAGTTCCTCTCGCTCCTAGCATAAAGCCACCCATCGGGCTCCCCTGAGCACCCCTGCCTGCCCATCCTCCTCAAAAACATCCTTGCCTCAGGCAGTATCGCACGCTCAATCACTCCCTAACATCATGCACCTTCCTGGAAGCAATACAACCACCTCCTCAAAAAACCTTCACTCGACCCACTCCTCCCCCAATACTCCAGCACCAGCTTCATGACAACACTCAAGGACTCCACAGCATACAAGCAACTTGGCCTTTTCACTGAAGACAACAACCTCCTGGACCCTGTGCAATCTGGCTTCTGACCACTCTGAGGAACAGAATCCTCCTGAGTGTCCACCTGGGACGACCTAAAATTAATAGCTGATGCAGAAGAGTGCACTGTACTCTATGCTACCTTTGTTACCATCGATCACACCATCCTCCTAGATGGACTACATTCATTAGGAATAAAAGACACAGCTCTCTCTTGGACTCCTCCTTTATCTCTAATCTCTCACAAATCATGCACCTCCACCCGTTCACCTCCACCAGTAACAAAAGGGGTCCCACAAGGAGCATCCCTTTCCCCTCTACTCTTCAACATCGATCTAAACCCTCTGTCCGCACTCATCCGCTCCCACAATCTTACCTGGTACAACTATGCAGATGATACCCAGATCATCCTTAAAATCCCCAAATGGCCAGTCCCAACCGTCCAGATCTGTCATGCCCCTCGGATAATGACTATTCGATGACCGCAAACCACCTCACCCTCAATCCCAGGAAAACTGAAATCCTAGTCTGTGGGAAAACCGCACTACTCCCCCAACGTATTCCCTGGCTGAATCTGTAGGTCCCCCACTGGCATCATCATCCTGCTCCTCCTCCTCGGTGAAAAACCTTGGATGCACAATGGACACAAATGTATCCCTCTACCAACACATCAACTCCAGATTCGGTTTCCTCCATCTATGCATCCTCAGGCGTATCTTCCCTTACCTCACCTATCCTCACTATTTTTCCGCCAACATCTCCTTTCTCCTCTCCCGCATAGACTATGCAAACTGCCCTTACCTAGGCGCACCAGAATTTCAGCTAAGGAAACTGCAAAGAATCCAAAACGCTGCAGCCCACCTGCTTATTAACCTACCTTCCAGAGAACACACCAGCCCTACATACACTAAGAGTCCTCCATTGGCTCCCTATTGGTCGATGCATTAGCTTTAAAGCCATGAGCATCACCCACTTGGTCATCCACAACGCTGGCTCGAAATTCCTGCATGACAAAGTCACTCTCTGCCACCCCTCAAGGACTGTCAGATCTCCTGCAGCATCATTCCTAGTTGTCCCACATTACAACTCCTCCACACTGGGCAGATCCTCTTTCTCCCTCCAAGCGCAGATCTGGAATGCCCTACCCCTGAACATTCGCAATATTGACAATCGCCTGCCATTCAGAAAGGCCATCAAATCCTGGCTTTTCCCCCTCCCTCCTCTTGAAACTCTTTCTCACTCTGCACTCTCGATAGGTGTATAGAAACATTGACCCAAACACACCTACTCTCCTACCCACCGGTACCCCCACAGAAGCAGGCAGTGTTAGCAGAGGAACGCCATAACAAAATATTGTCCTCCCCTCACCCTGCCCCCCCTCTCTGTCCCCCCGGGTCCCTCTCCCAATGCTCAGACATTTTGTTCCAGGGAGACCACATATAGAGAGAACCAACCAATCACATTGAACCAAGAAAAAGAACACTGCTGTCGAACTCCATCCAAGCGTGCTATACGTATACAATACACATCTGTGGACACGGGCCACAGTCGCCCATCCATGCAACCTAGAATGCAGATATGGCTATGCTGTTCCGGTCTATCAGCACACACAGCCATCCACACTGAAACCCCTGACGTACCTCAACACCTCTGCCACTAGTATACAGTGACAACCAATGGAGAAAATTTGGTCTAGGTGGGCACACGTCAAATCTTCAGCACTAGCACTCTATCCTAACACACTAACAGCAACCATCCACGTGCCTGACCTCCAGGATGCTTACTGGAGCCTAGCCAGCCCGCCTAAGTCCTAAACCACCAAAAATGCATACATGCATCTCTTCAATTTCTTAGAACCTACTACACCTGGATTACGGTCACTGAGGGTGTTCCAACCACAAAGCAAATTGAGGCCATACAAATGGGGAAAGGGCGCTATATAAATGACTACACTACAATACAATACTAACAGACACACAGGGCAAGTAATATAACTCCACAATAAAATGTATAGCGCTGCCTGTTTGAAGAAGGATCCTTATCTGCAGTGGGCAGACTGAAAGAATTTATTAATTTGGGAATGGAACTTATCTGTCCTCCTATCCTGTATGCTGGGGATAGGGATCTTTGTGAGTTGAAAGGATGCCCTTATGTCAGAATTTAGTGCAGGCTCCATTTAAAGTTGGTTTCAGTGACAATTGCAACTTATGTGCCTATTTTCTTTATTAAACACCACAGTTCATATTGTTTTGGCTAATAACTCCTATCAAAAGTCCATATTCTCAACATTGGTAGGTTTCCTAATCCTGAATCTTTAGTTATGTACAAGAAAATGAACACACACAGCAGCCAAATCCCCATGTTAACAAACGTTGCAGGTTATTTTCTGGTACTTGAAATGTTCATCTCAGGCTTGTCCGCTTTGGTTGTAGAGGACTTGAAAATATGACAATTTTGCTTGCATGTGTGTTCTTTCCAAACTTCTGTGCGCAGGCCGCAGTTTACATTTTTTCTTAGTTTCAATTGAGAGATCCTTGCAGCATGCATTATTTATGGTAATCCTAGCTGACTTCGGACTTCGCTCTAAAACAGTGTTATGGGCCAGCACTGGTATATATTTGAACCGCCATCATAAAAATGCTTTAGTGGCAATACTGCAATTGTTTGGCACAGCTATGCGAGAATGTTTTTACAGTGGCAATCCTGGCATTAGACAATGGAAACTGGAATGTGGTGTTGCAGTGGCAAGACTGGCATTTTTGTTCACCGCCAGCATGAAAATGCTGTCTTATACATATACTGTGGGTGTATATGTATCATGAAGTTTATTTTACAGTGACAATGCAGGCATATATTGTGGGCCAAGGCATTTACTGTTGGTGACTTAGAATCAATTTCATTTGTTCCTGTTAACCTATAGAATAGCAGGGGTTGAAATTGGGATTTGTTGACCAGGAGCAAAATGCAGCTTCTGTGTATCCGGCATCACCCGTTAGGTAGAAGCTATGCCTGGGAACCAAGAGCTAGTATATAGTGCACAGCAATTATCAGCAATTATAACCTTTGCGTAAGATGCAAGTTTTTGTTCATTTGTATATTTTCCAATATGCTTCAAATGCCTGTGCCCTTTATTCTCTTTTATACACCTACAGTTACTACATAGCTATGTTCGTATGACACCACTTGCCTGAGGAGCCAGAAGTAGCTCCTGGTAGCTCTTGGTTTCAAGGTGACTAGGCTCTCCTTGGCTATAACCAGGAGCTAAATAGCTCCCAGCTACTGGTAATTTCGAACCTTGCAATAGGTTGTTTACTGCATGGTTTTTACCACATTTCTTAACGAAAAGGTGTTGTAAAATGCAACATTTTGACCCATTATCAAAACAAAAATCTTGGGTGGGAGAACACCCACAAGTGCCACCTGGACTCGTTGGTGCTTCCTGCACTATGCTTGGCTGCCTTATTTAGTTGGTGGGAAACACCATCACCCCTCTAGTGAGGGGGGGAAACATATCAGCCGCCACTGTGCTATTTTAGCCTGTTGACAAGGAGAACTACAGGCTGCTCTTACTGAATCAGCATGTGTAGTGGCAAATCCCTTTTTGCTGTGAAAAATACAGGTGCAATGAGAATGGTTCCCTTTGTATGAAAGCAAGTGAGACAAGAATATATTTGTTGATGAATACTTGAGAAGGTTATATTTATGCTCATGTTACACTGTGGATGCTTGGCAGAATTGGTTGTGTGATGCAATATTCTGTTCTTTGGACTTTATTACAAGATTATTCACATGTAAAGACTTGGCAGGAAATTGGACATCTCTGCGACAATTTAGTGAGTTTTGAGAAATATTCTGTTGTCGTTATTAATTTCCCAATGATTAGGAGATTGGAACTTGCTGAAAATATAAGTAGAATTCCCTGTGAGGACTTGTTCACATTTGGAAGTCTTAAAAATGCTCAAGGAAGTCTTACTGTTCCACACCGTACACAAAACTGATCCCTTTGATCAGGAGTATAAGGGCAAATGCAGTATTAAGGCTGCAGATTGTATTGTATTGTGGTCACTTATATAAGACAATTTCCCTATTTCTATGGCCTCAGTGCACTTTGTGGTTGAAACGCCCTCTGGGACCGAAGTCCAGGTATGGGAAGTTATAGAGTTTACTTTAAGATGCGTCTGTGCATTCTGCCAGAATTAGGACTTGGGAGGGCTAACTAAGCTCCAGTAGGCAACCCAGAGATCAGGCACGTGGGTGGGTGGGTGGGTTCTGTCTGTGGTTTGAGGTAGAGTGCTAGTGCAGGAGACTCGATGTGTGCCCAGCTAGACTGAAATTTGTCATAGGTTGTCTCTGCATACTAATGGGAGAGGTGTTTATGCACATCAGGGGTTTCAGTGCGGACAGCTATGCGTGCAGGTAGAACAGATTTGCCGTAGCTGCGTTCTAGAGTGCATGGATGGGGAGACGTGCCTGCCGCATGTGTCCACATAAGTGGTGCGATTTATACATACCTTAAACTCAGATGGGGTTCCTCTTCGATGTTTGTTTCCTAGGTCCAAAGCTGGTTGGTCTCGCAAACTGAAAACTCACTAGATTTGAGAACCTGAGCAGTGGGAGACACCCAAGTCTGAAGCAGAAAATGGAGAGCCACCTAGATCAGAGACAATCGAATAGCGGGAGAAATGTCCAACTCTGAGACAATGCAGCAAATGAAAGCACGCCAAAATATGAAAGACGGCATTGAAATGGCGAACCACCTACTTTTGAGACACATGAGCAGTGGGAGAAGCGCCTAAATTTGAGATTCAGCAGTGCATGGTGGAACACAACAAAGTTTTGAATCGACAGTACATGCAGAAACGCGTACATTTTGGATGTCGGAGCCGTGGGAGAAAATACCTAAATTTGAGATACATGTAGTAGGAAAAACACCTACGTTTTGAGATTCAACAGTGCATGCAGAAATGCTTAAATTTAGGATACCTGAGCATGAAATGAAAAATTTGTAAACCTGGTGGACAGCACATAAGTCGATTTTTCCAAAAGCAGCTCTGAAACTTTAAGTACCTTTAGGAAATGCTGGCATAATCTGCATTCCCCATGAACTCGGGAAGTGAAGGACGTCTTTTGTCAGAGTTGACCATTTAACTCCCTGAGCTATCCACTGGCACTACAGTATGGCTTTGTTCAAGTAGGCAGTTGAAAAAGAAATATTCATGCAAACTGCCCACCACCATCCCCTATCCCCCACTCCTTTACAATGCAAAAAATGTTATCACGTTAAGTGTTATGGCAAATGCCTCCAGTTTCAAAGCACTGTAATAAGTGTTTTTTTTTTTTTATTTAGAGTTCATGCCTGCGTTGGTGGGCAGTGATGACCATTAATGGCCTGCCAGCATGAGCGACGGTAGACCTGAGAGAAGCACAAGCCACATGATGGCTGTGGGCAATCAATGTTCATCCCTGCCAGCAAACGCGGGTATGAATTCTATTTGCACCTAGGCCTTGTTCCTTGGGTTGTTAGCGTTTAGCCCATTTAAAAAAGGGAAAGGCACATGGACTGCATATACTGCCTGTACCCCAATCGTTCATCGGAGGACTGCGAAATTTGCCATGGTTTTTCAGAGAAAGCGCTGCCTCATCTGCTGGTTAAACAGTTACCCATTATGCCTCGGAAGAGTTCCTCAAGAAGTGTCAGCACTACAGCTCCTGCTGAGAAGTGTCCCCCTTCTTGCCACAGGTCCAGGTTAGAGGAGTCAAAAGCCACAAAACAGTGGAGAACGCGTCCCAAAAAAGTGAGCTCTCCAATGCACCAAAGCAGGGGACAGAATTGTTGACGAGACAGGTCCATGCGGTCCATCTGTCTCTGTCTCTCGCACAAAAGGCATCAGCTGGACCAGAGAGCTTGCAGTCCAGTGCCAAGCCATCATCGGGGGCGTGGAGGGGAGTGTGGGTAGGGGGGCGACGACAAGCCTTCGAATGCCCCCGTACATGGCCCAATCAATGACAAAAAAGGCACGCCCAGCGGTAACGTCCAAAGGTCGGATCGTCCACCTGACAAGGGCTCTATTCAGTCAACGGGACCATCAACAATATCGTCAAAATCACTTGCAGAGAGCTTGTCGACGAAACACAAACACTGATAGTCGTTGGCGTCTCGCTCATCCTGTAAGGAAAGACACTGGTCATAGTCAGGACACAAATCATCTACTGCGCACTCGTCGATGACAAAAAGTTAAAAACAATAGTCATCTGGGGGAAAAGGCTTGACGGTTTGCTCAAAACATTCCAACCCTAAGGATTCTGTCCTGTCCACAGGGCAGTCTGCACCCCTGATGACAGATGACCCTATGCAACCTACAACACAACAGGTTCTGCAAATAGGGCCTCTTGCGCCAGTTTCTACCTCCTAGAGGAAGCCATACACCCTCAAGGGATAACCTAACAGGTCCTAAGGAGCACCCCACAGGTCTATAACCCATCACATACTCGGACATCATGCCAGAGGAACTCCTCTCAACATGAGATCACGTCAGATTTGGGAGATCAATCGAGAACCTCAAGTGAACACTGACTCTGACTCAGAGAATTGTGTTGTGGTCCACCCACTGTATCATCACTACAGGGACCCCAGTCTCCCAAAAGGGGGGTTTGGAGGAATATGTGCGCAGGACTACTGCAGGCCCCTTACCCTCAGACGGGACAAGCGGTAACCTCAACAGTGTCTTTAGTACAGTCAGTAGGGGTACCACCAATATACCCCTTAATAAACATTCAATCGCTGCTGTCCCTGAAAGTGTTGTCAACATTCCAAAACATTTTGGGACGGCTCAACTCCAGGCCATCTCCTCGTCAACCAGGCCCATGCAGGAGCTCCAACAAGCAGTACAGGGGCAGAAACACCCCCCTCCACAAACCGGTAAAAGGCAGGCACCCCACCCCCAGCAGCAAGCAAAGCGACCTTTCACACCAACTAGGTTGCCATCTTTGCCTAGACCTCCACATCCACACAGAATAAGCACACTGCAAGATAACCACGAGGAAGGAGTGTTGATGGACACAGACCCAGACACTGTCCCGAGCGATGGATTCCACTACAACTCAGTCGCAACATGGTGAGAACTGGGATATGAATGATGCGGATCAGCCAGACCCACGAGGCAGCCCAGCACAGTCATCACCAACAACATGGCATAGGGGCTTTTCACTCCATGCTGTCCAAGGCATGCCGAGTATTCGGGTTGACGCCAGCAGAAGAAAAGGACTGTTTTCTTTCGACTAGGTGGGGAAAAGCTTTGCAAAACCAAGTTATCCATACCTGGACCACGTTTGGCAGGAATGACTGTGAACCCTAAAGCACCCTTTCACTGAACCATTAATCAAGGATAGGCAGGACAACAAATGCAAGGCCCCCGACACTACGCCAAAATCCCTCAAATCTGCCCTCGCCAGACTCATTAGTCAATGCAGCAGCAAGTCAACCCATACACTTGCAACAAAAATGTGCCATCCCTCAAGAGAGTGAAGGCAGAAAACTGGACGCCTTCGGAAAGAAGGTTCTTACCATTGGGGAAACAACGGTTAAGGCTGCCAACTCCCTTGTCATTGTGGCCTGCTATGATTGCAAGATGTGGCACAGGCTGGCTTCCACCCTGGAGCATCTACCCAAGGACCGACGGAAGGAAGCCATGACTATCTCGCGTGAAGACGAGAAAGCTTCTAACTACAGAATCAACATCACAGTAGACCTCGCAGAAATAGGCTTCAAATGGATCAGAATTGGGGTGGTGCTTAAGAGACCAGGATGGGTGCGCTGTACAGACTTCAGGACTTCAAGCAATAGGTACAGCACAAAGTTATAGACCTGCCTTATGAAGGCAGAAATGTCTTCATAGATGACAAAGATCAGGTCCTTAAAGCCATGAGACCGCACAATGTCTAACCGCACTACAGGGGAGTACATTTTTTTTATCCTTTGAGGGAGCAGTCAGACAAGCTAGATCATCCTCTACAAGAGGCTACAAAGGTTACTCCATGACCAGCTACTTCTCCCAGGGCTACAAGTGGAACTATCGGTCATTCCAGGGACTACCGCCAGCCACAGTGCAAAAGAGGTTCCACTACCTCGCAAAGGAGTAGACAAAATAAATCCCAACAGTGACAGCCCTAGTGGTAAATGTTGTGCTTTGCAAAGACATATGGTAACAAACAACCAGGGTTAGATGTGTGCTAGATGTCATCCAACATGGCCACCTGTTACAATTCAAACGTCACCAAAACGCATGCCTCCCAAGAAAGTGGCAGACCCGCTTTTGCGGGTCCTTCAACAAGAGATTTGTCAGATGCTAGCAAAAAAGGCCATTGAGAGGGTGCCCCCACAATCTAAAAAGACGGGGTGTAGTCCAGATATTTTGTTTAAATAAAAGGCAGACCGCAAATGGTGCCTCATACTGGATTTAAGAAAAATCAAAAATATCAACAACAAAAAATTCAAAATGGTCCCGCTACAAGACGTGATAAAGGCGGTGCAACCGATCTAAAGGGCGCCTACTTCCACATCCCAATCCACCACAGCCACAGAAAATATCTCCAGTTCAGAGTTTGCAAACATTAGCAGTTTCGTGTCCTACCCTTTGGCCTCATGTCCGCCCCACGTACATTCACCATATGCTTGGCCCCAGTACCAGCTGACCTGCGAAGGCAAGGCTACCACGTCTACTCCTATTTAGACGATTAGTTGTTACGGGCCTTAACATTCCAGGAAACGGCAACCTTGCTAGCGCAAATAGAGACACTACTTCAGCAGCTAGGATTCACAATAAACTACAAAAGAATCCTGCACCACTACATCCAAATCCTTGGTGTTCCTGTGGGCGCAATTCTCCTCGGTGCACAGCCTAGCCAGCCCATAATCCGACAGGATCCGAAAGCTGAAAAGGTTGATCCGTTCCTTCTTCCCACACAAACAAATGTCAGTACGCAGATACATGGTACTACTCGGGACCATGTCATCCTGCATGTCCCTAATTTCCCATTGCCGGCTGCACATGAGACCTATGCAGCAATTCCTCGCAGCCAGATGGTCACAAACCCCAGGGCTCATGGGAAGATAAACTTGCAAGCACACCTGCTCTCTCGCACTCGCTCCGGTGGTGGACCCTAGACCTCAACATTGCAGTGGGTGTTCCGTTGCACGAACCAAACCACCAGTCCACTCTAGTGGCAGACGCCTCCTTGGCGGGGTGGGGAGCGCATCTATGGCAGAATCTAGTCAAAGAGCTTTGGACACCAGCCGCAGCGTCCCTACACATCAATAGCTTGGAACTACGAATGGTTCCGCTGTGCCCTGAAGTCTTTCCTCCCAATCTTTCAGAACTCTGTGGTATGGGTCCTTACCGACAATACCACCACAATGTTTTACCTCTGCAAACAAGGAGGGACCAGGTCACGTGCCCTATCCAAAGGGGCTTCAATCTGGCATGGGCCATCCGCAGCAACATCGTGTTGCGGGCTTTTCATCTGCCAGGGAGACACAATCAATTGGTGGACAGCCTTGGCAGGGCAACAGCACAGTCCCACGAATGGTACTTCACAGCAGCCAAACCCCAAAAAATCTTTGCAAGACTGGGACATCAGTCTCTGGACCTCTTTGCCACAGCGGCCCACTAAACATGCTGAACGTTCACAAGCAGACTCGCACATCGGGACTCTCAAGGGGAATGTGTTCTCCTTTCTGTGTACCAACGTCTTTGCTTACGCTTTCCCACCCATACCACTAATCGGGAGGACCGTCCAAATGCTCTGGAGGTACCCCTGCAGGGTCATTCTGGTGGCCCCCAACTGGCCGAGGCAAACCTGGCTCTCAGACCTCCTCCAGCTGTCTGGAGACAATCCGATTCTGCTGGGAGCACAGGTCAATCTGCTGTTGCAAAACGACGGCGCGATCCTGCATCACGACCCACGCTCCCTCCAGCTAACAGTGTGGCTCCTGATTACACAGAATTTAGCCAACTGAACATTGCGCAGGAGTGCCAACGCATACTTGAAGCGGCGAAGGTACCTTCAATAAACGCATCATGCAGCCAAAAATGGAAGAGGCTTTGTAACTGGTGTTCCCAACAACCCAATCTGGAACGGTTCACAGTGCAGCCGCTACACAGGTCCTCCTGTACTTTTTTGCACTAGCTAAGGGGATAGGGGGGGGCTTACACTCTCCTCCATTAAGGTTCACCTTGCAGCCATTTCAGATTTACGAGAAAGATGGGGAAAACCACCCAATTTTAGTGACAGGCTACTTAAACATTTGATGAAAGGGCTGTTCTGCTCTTTGCCTCCAATAAAAAGAATAACGCTGGTGTGGAGTTTGAACCTGGTCCTCGCAAGTCTTATGAAGCCGCCTTTCGAGCCACTAGCTACAACCCACACAAGGTTTGTTGCATGGAAGTTGGCCTTTTTAGTGGCGATATCCTCCAGAAGGGTCTCGGAGTTGCAGGCTCTAGTGCTAGACCAGCCATACGCAAGATTCTCCAGATATTCTATCTACCAACCCACACTTCGTACCCAAGATACCTACAGAGTTTCACAAGAACAAAACTATTGTCTTGCCCACCTTTTTTCAGAATACTACCATTCTGGCGGAGACAGCTTTACATCCCTTAGATGTCAGGAGGGCGTTAAAATGCTACCTTGACCGAACAAAGTCCTTCAGTGCTGCAAGACAACTCTTCATAGCGTTCGGTCCATCAAATAAAGGAAAAGCTATTACGAAGCAAGGTATTGCAAGAAGGATCTCTTCTACGATCTCCTTCTGCCATGCAACAGCCAATAAACCTCTGCAGGCAATAGCCAGGGCACACTCCACAAGAGCCACGGCGGCCTTGCCCGTGTTAAGGGCCGGCACCACCATAAAGGACATTTGCCAGGCGGCTACATAGGCGGTGCCCCACACCTTTACACGGCAGTACGTGGAGGACGCACAGATGGGAAAGGCAGTCCTGCAATGTCTTTTTCAATAAGGTAAGCCTTGCAGCTTCAGGTGTCATCTTTTGGGTGTGTGCACATAAGGTGCAAGCAGAATTTTTTTTTCTTCAGTTTTTTGCTTGACTCTCCTCCAATTAGATCTTACTTCTGTGCAATCTATTCACAGCATGTCTATGAAAGATCCAATGCTGGAGATGGGAGTCGTTTCTCCAGTGTTGGTATCTTTCATAGATTTACATGCACCATCCAGTCTTCCACGGCAGGCAGAAAACGGCTCTGATTGTGGATATTTCCTACCAACACGTTTTGGTCAAAATCTGTGGGGGAAGCAGCTGGCCCACAGCTGTCCACTAAACGTCACATTGGTAGGGACCAAAAGCACCCATAACGATGTGGGTAGGACACTCGCGGTGTCAACACTTTTTCTTTATTAAATGCATTGTAAAATAGGTAACTGGGGATTCCCAGCCTGACAACAGAGAATATTCACAGCCTGTGAATCTGTGAAAGATACCAATGCTGGAGAAATTGATTTACTGGTAAGGAACTACTCCCTTCCCTTCCATTTCATGAAGGGGATCATGCCTGCATCCCTTCCTGAAGGGAGAGCTCTCGCCAATTAAAGATTGCCACCATGGACGCCACAGTGACTCTTGTGTTACTCCATTCTCTGTCTATGGCAGTTATGAGAGCAGAGGAAGAGACGGGTAGGTGGCGGATCATGTAAGTAGTGTGGGAGTCCAATGTGCCTTGAGGGGGCAGGGGAAGATGTGACGGGTGAGTGGTGGTGTGGTGCAGGAGGCAGTTTGATAGTAATGGCTCCTGTAGCATGGGGTACCTCTGTATGCCAGCTTTAATTGTGCATTCAAGCCTCGTGCTGGGGTAACTGATTGGCTGACCCCCATGCGTGCTAATAAGATATTTAACCCCCAGAGACATAAAATTACTAACAGCTGTGGGTATGCATATATAAGGAGAAATGCCTAAATGTTAGTATGAATAATTCCAAGCAAATTCCCATATTAATGGCAGTCTTAAACTAGTGTGCTTTGAGTGTTACTGCTGGACTCGCAAACATCTCCTTATAGATATATTATCCCAATTGTTATAGTTGCATGTATGAAGTTGAACGATACTGTTATGAATGGATGTCATGCAGCTTGCAGTGATCTCACTTAAGTAGCGCACAGGTGTGTGTTTCGTTAGGTTTTTGCTATCGGCCTTTGTAGGTGCCCTTCTAAATATAATAACTGGCGACGCCACTAACTGCAGTAACTCGACTTCCCAGTTAGCCTAACTGCCATCTCGAAGCTTGTCCTCCTGAGGGCGCCTCGCGGTTCTTCGTTTAATTTTTGAAGCAGCTGCAGCAGGCTACCCTCCAATTTTTTAAAATGTTTACTCCCAATTATAGAAATTATTGATTGGATGTCTTCCTTCGCTTACCTCGTCATTCGGGCAGCACGCGCGTGGATTTCCCACGTCTAGTCTAGGCTTGTTTCCAGCTTGGAAATCCTCTATCGTAAACGGTTAGGAAAGCATCCACGAAAAGCCGCGCCATGCCGGATTCCATCTAATTGTAGGTTCACAGTTTTGACTCTAGAAATGTATTCGCATCGCAGCGAATTAATCTCGCGTTAATATCACGGTGTTGCTGTGTTTTGCCGGTGTAGTAGTGGAAGGAGCATAAGGCTATGACTTTTATCGTCCTTGCATTTTTGTAGCCGCAAAAGCATGCTAGCCGTTGTATTGCACGGGTTGAACACATGCATGAGTATTTGTCATTAAGCCCGTTGTTTTTCACCATCGAGTTATACATTCAGCGACATTTTTGTATGACTGCTGTAGAAGTACTTTAAGTATCTCTTCAATGTGTGTATTTAAATAGCCACTCGGAAAGGTTGGGGTGACTAAGCTCGTGTTACCGAATACTCTGTCCACCCTGCAGGTTAATAAATGAGTGCCTTGGACCCCGGCATAGTCGAGTAAGCCTTGTAACTTTTTGAGACCATACATGTACTTTCATTTCGGTATACTGCAGCAGCACCGGTTATTAAAGCGCAATGAAATGGTAAAAAAGTGGTAGTAAGCACTACAGAGGAAACGAGCTATTTTCTGCGAGCCATAGATGCAGGAAAGCACCTCTTTCTGATCATGCCAGATTAGAAACTGCAGAATTGCTGGAATGTGACGTACTGAAGTAGGCCACAATATTTGATCATTTTACTGCAGGTTGGAACATAACAGAAGTGCAGAACAATGTATATACTGTCAAAAGCCAACAATAACTCACATGTTACTTTCAACCACGGATAATCTTTATTTATTTTTTCCATTTGTATAGCGCGCTAAGCCCTTGCTCATCAAGGCGCTGTTAGATAAACCAGTTACACTTAAGGAAGAAACCATTGTCAGTCTGTGTGTCTGCCTCGTCATATGCATGACGAAGAACCCTACACTTCTCTACACATCCTGAACCTAGTCACCCCCATTTTGTTAAATTTGATGCTGCTTGCGCAGGTACATTACTCTCCAAAAGTGGAAAATGTCACGTGCTCTTTATTAAAATCCAGGCAGGTAACTGCGTGTTCACCACATGGTAATTTTACTATCACATATTCCCATTGCAGGTGCACACATGTTAGCACCTACTACCTTATTTATATTTGAGCCTTCGGTTGCCACCTTCTGCCTTTTGGCACCACTCAACTTCTCTGTTGTAGCTTTGTACGCAGCTCTTCTTTCTAACCAGAGTTTCCACCACCTCGTGTTTGCATAGGCTATTGAGCAAAAGTGACTACGTTTTAGAGAAACCATTGTTAGTCGTGCTCTGTTGGGTGTAGCTTCCAATGACTTAACCAAATAATAAAAAAGAACACGGTGTATTTGTCAAACCCTCCTCGCACAATTTACTTGCCAAAATAGGTTCGTTTTTTTCCAAACATTTTTTATCTGGAAAAGTCGGAAGCTTTTGCGGGATTTTTCACAACGCTTTGCTGCAAAAGTAGTGCTTATCACTACCACTGTCGCAATTGTAGGCCCTGAGCAAAGAACACCTTTTCCTGTAGCAACTCCAGTTCATAGTAATCCACTAATTTAAGTGTTCGTACCTCTTAGGTTTCGAGTTTGCTGAGCGGATTAGGTAGCCAGTAAATGTTTAGGTATAGCCTTCTTTGGCCACTTGCTCCCGTTAGCCACTTGGTGTGGCTGTGCAGTGGACTCTTGCGAGTTGTGTGAATTGCCAGGCCTTTGATGATATGATCGGTTATTTATAACACACTTAATACCCAGAGGTTTCTAAGCAAGGACCCGGGGAACAAACCTGTGTTGCTCCATGTCGTCTTGCTTCCAAGGCAAGCCCGTTGCCCTTGAGCTATCCGAATATGTTGAGATGCTGGCAATGCATCACAAGTGTTTTGTCAATTTGGGATTCACTCTTGTATCAGAATCTCGTTAGGCAGTGCTTTAAAGTGTGTGTAACACCATATACCACAACCGTATGGTTGTCTAACTCCAGCCCTCAAGGGCCGGGATCCTGCGTGGTTTTCAGTATATCCCTCATTAATATTCATGAGGAAAAATGTGCATACATTTAAAATCATTTTATGCAAATGTATCCTATGAATATTAACAAGGGGTGTCCTGAAAACCCAACCTGATCCAGTCCTCTCAAAGCCTGCAGTTGGACAACCTAAGGTCAGACAGTCTTTCAGCTTCCCTGCATCCTAAGGAGCGTTCATGAGTCTCGGAGCATTGGATCACCAATCCACAAGCGATGACATTTTGGAGGAACATTTGTTATTCTTGAGCACCTAGACGGCAATGTTTCTCGAGGCAACATTCTGTCTTTCCCTGGTTAGATGTTGCCCTATGGGCGTGTGCACAAAATAGTGAAGAGCCTGGAAAGAGAGTTCTATGTTTCTAGCTCTAGGGATGTGGTTTATTTTTTCCTACATTTAATTGTTTTTTTCTACTGCACCCCACTCTGTATGCATGCCGCTTTAGGGCACCAACTAAGATAGATGGTGTAGAGGTGAAATACAAACAGCAGAAATAAATTGAAATGCAAGCAAAGAAATGAAAGCTTGTTTGCAGCTACAGCCAAAGGTCACTTTTCCCTAAGTGCAGAAGAGATATACGTGAAGGTAAGATGATAGGAGACCTCGTGCCCTTATACATCCTGCATCCGGTTAAACATGAAGTGTCCCCTTGCCACCAGTGAAAGACTGCTTCTCCGGGCGTGTTCGTGAAGGCCCATGGCTTGTCTTATTTACAATGGGTTGAATTGACATCTAATTTTATGATTGATGAGCTTTAGTGTAGACATGCATTTCTTACAGGCTTTTGTGTAGTCTTTTTGTAGCCTTGAACCAGAGGCTAATATTGTTCCAAAACAGAGACTGACTTTGGGATGCAAAATCGTGTACAGTGTTAAAATGGGTTAATCAGATATTTAGGACGAGTCAAACAGTTTGGTTTTTAAGTCTAGTTTTCCATCTCGAGCCAATGCAGGTATATGCAGTGCAGTAGGGTACCATTTAAAAACAAAAAAAATGAAGGTACATTTTATTTTATTAAGGTAGTTTACTGAATTTCTGTTGAGAGTTTATACTTTGGCGGAATCCAGTTGTGTTCCCGCATATACTCTTCAGGAAGTATTGTTTGAGTGTGGCAAAATCTGCATTATATGTCAGGGTTTGTCTCTCAG
This sequence comes from Ambystoma mexicanum, assembly GCF_040938575.1. Classification (NCBI taxonomy): domain Eukaryota; kingdom Metazoa; phylum Chordata; class Amphibia; order Caudata; family Ambystomatidae; genus Ambystoma; species Ambystoma mexicanum. Next base: position 199,647,373 of record NC_090928.1, on the reverse strand, counting down.
GAAAGAAGGTAACTACTTGCATTTTACAGTTGCACATTATTAAAATAATTTTAGAAAAGCACTACAAAGGAGAAGCTGCAAGGCACGGTTACTCTTTAGATTCAGCCAGTTTCCATTTCTCTTGTACTCTGCCCTACAGGGATAACATGGTTACACCTTCTTGGATTAAGTACTACTTTAGGCACTTTATTCCTGACCAATTGGAACCTCTTTAGCATTTGTTTCTGGAAGCCGATAAAACCTGTTGCAAAAATCAATATGAAAATACCCAGGCCAGGTGTTTCACTTTTTGGCGAAGTGAAACAATGGTACAGTTTTGTATAATCGGAAGTGAGCACTCTTTGTCAAATCATTTACATTTGGCGTAAGGTTAATTTAGTTGCCAGTTTGCCCTCCTCCTCCAATCCTGCTGTGGCGACAGTTTAAGGGGGATTACCCGTTGGTTGAAGGCCAGTAGAAAGGGAGCCAATTTTGGTTGGATTTACTGAGTAGCAGTACTTGGGTTCATTGAGCACAGAAACTCCCAAGAGTGAAGACACCCTTGAAGAGCAGGTTTAAGAAAGTACAAGTGGGATTAAGGTTTGAACAGTAATGTTACTACCATTCATTTGAGTCACAGTATGGTTAAACTGGAGCAAACTTACCCAAAGACCTTGACAAGAAAATAAGTGTTTTCCGATATTACAAACCATCAACCAATTACATTTGGTGTAGAATGTATTCTCTGTGGGAGGATGTAAGACTATGCAAGTCGTGGCAGTACCTGAACCCAGTGCTCCGATGAGATTTGGAGGTGGGTATATTTTACTGCCTATTTTTTAAAGTTGGGCGTAAAATGATTTTTAGGGAGTAAAATATAAGTTCAATTTCCAATAGGAGTATTGTATAAACAGGTAAAAAACTGACATATTTCTTTGCACTTAGTTATGCATCCACATTTAAAGATACATGTTTACTTCTTACGATCAGGCAGTAATAGTTTCTTCCTGTGGTACTATGTTCACTACCGGTCCAAACATATCTATGGAGCTGTGTGGGTGATAGAAGGTGGACAATCTTCTACATGTCTGTGTGCTATTTTTTATTGCGAGTATTTGCCTATTTTTAGTTGGTAAAAGTGGCTGATGCACCCCTTATCTGTATAGCTGCTTCAACCTCTTCGCCTCTGTTAGTATTTGAACAAAGTATTTTTTATAAGCTAAAAGAATAAAATTCTATTTCGTACATGGCATTCGTTGACAGGGAAGGCTTTGCTTGCTATTTTAATAGAGGGGCACACCATCCATGCTCAATGCCCAGATTTGTTTAAGCAGCTGAAGTTCTAGCTTTCCTAGCTGGATAAATCTGGGTTCAAGTCTGTTTCCCTCCAACAACTTGTGATCATGTCACTGTAGAAGTCTCTGCACCTATTCCACCTGCACCTATTCCAATTAACGACAGCTCTGAAAAAAACGTTTTCTCACAACTGTGTTTTTAGGATGTTTCCATTACTTCAGCAGTTTTGCATTACATTTCCTTTATTTCGGAGATAGACTGAATAGGCGAGAACTCTGAGAAATAGGCTCAATTTTCTCTCCAACAGCTATATTTAAATAGCTCCAAGTGCGGTTACGTTTGGCCTTTCGCTTTCAGCTGGTCAAAGCCATTTTCTCTGGAGGGTGCTTTGACATGGCAATGGAGGATGAAATGAGACTGATTCAAAGGGATCTGATTGCAGCCGTAGACACTGCCTTCTCTTGCAATTGTCATCCCATCTTCTTTCTAAGACATGCAGTTTCTATAGCTAGGTATTTTACTTAGATTTTGGATAGTTTTTAACAGCCTCTGTAGCTAGAAATTACAAGAAAGTGTTTTGATTTGTGGTGATAATTTAGAATCTTCACAAGGCGGGTGATATTTGCGTCCATGGACCTTCCAGGTCTTATGTTGTGAAAGCAATGTAAATTCTTTTAGTGGACTGTTTGCCTGCATCTGCATTACCCTGGTTTATTTACAAATATCACCTTTGTAACCAGGTCTTTTGGGTGTATTGTACCATGTTATTCCCTAGTTGTGACGGTACCTAATAGTTAGACAACAATCTATTGCTAAAACCCAAACTTTCAGGAACAAATGCTTTTTGCCAAATTGGAAAAGCCTCTAACAAGTATTATTCGATTATAATTTTATAAACACACCTCTGTTTTTAAGGACGTTTTGGTCCAACAATGGGAAACATGCAAGTTGTGTTCTCACCCAAATATTGTGCGCATGTTTTTCCAGAGTTGAAGGATGTCCCCGACTTGCCCAAAGGGCTCATTCTAGATGCCAATTTGAAGACTTGGTGCACTGTCGATCTGGTTATTGCAACCAATGTTACTGTACATGTGCTTTAAAATGTGCTGGGTGCCATACATTTTCTCAAAAACCTACCCCAGCCACCTTCTGAAAAAGTTAGTTGCTGATGAATCTCGATTCGCGAATGTGGGCCACCTTCTCTGGTGCCCTTTTATGATCTAGTCCCAGCACAACCCTGTCTAAAGTAATCCTTTGATCTTCCCTAGATGGAGGTACAATGTCGGTCAGTAGCGCACGAGCTGGAGCGTCTCTATATTCATCAGTCATTGGGTTTTGTCAGCTGTCTTATCTTGGCCCAATAGGTTTATAAGCAGGCAAGAGTGGTAACTGTTATTGTGGGCTTTGCATGTGTTCTGCTGGAAGTAACCGTCACCGTATAATTTTCCAACATTAGTGCATTGTATTGAAGTGTTGCATGTAAAGTTAAACGACATTGAATGCTTGTGCAACACATATAAACATCTACTTGCTTAAATGGACATGAGGTGCCTTGGACAGAAATAATGATTTAGCAATGCAGTGGCATAACGCAAAGTGATGAAGGCTTCCTGCAAAGTGTTGTGCAGGCCATCTGGTATTTCCACCAAAGGCTTTAGGCAGATTTGGGATCCCTAAATAATGGCTCACGTGCCGTGAAGGCTGCATGGCTAGCTGTTAGGCTTCTGCAGTAACTTGTGTGACCGTCACGGTACAAACACCGTATCCATTCCGGTTTATAGTCAATTGTTCGACAGTCATAGTGTGGAAAATACAAAAGTTTTGACACAAAAGGATCAAACATTTTTTCCGAATGCATGTTTTTTTTGTTTTTTTTTTGGGCAGGGGGCCCCCCAAACCCCTTTATTGGGGGGGGGGGACCACAAATTTTACTATACAAACCAAAAAAACATGTACATTAAAAAAAATGCATTCGAACATTTTTTTCGATCCTTTTGTTTCGAAATTATTGTATTTCGAAACTGTTTTCGAAACTGACGGGACACCATCCAGTCCCTGATCCACCCGAGTAGCACTGATGAGACCAGCCCTGAGCTATTCCCAAACCCCACTGAGACCGCTACTAATTAGAAAGTACCAGGTTCCAATGAAACAGGATATTGAGTACTAAATCTCGCAAGACTCATAATGTTTCATGATACAAAACCCGGAGTTCATTCCGGAGTCTCTTTATGGGATTTAGGGAGAAATGCACTATGGTGAAACGCCAACACACCCAGAGAGACGACTTAGTCAACTGGTGCGATCCTCGAAGGGAAAACCTAACTGATGCCACTGCCGCCCCCATCAGTAGTGCTTGTGAAGCAGGATGGTTTTCTCCCTTCCCTGCAACTACAGCACTTAAAGAGAAACATTCTGCCTTCCCTCTTACCAGAGAAAAACGAATTGTGCACGGGTGGGAATTTGCTAGAGGTTTGCCTGTCCATTGTGGGGTTTTATTTCAACGAGAGAAGGCCCCAATTGCTGAGGGAGATGAGAGGCCCTGTGGTATCTAGAAGAAGTGATCGACTGAATGTTAGAGCACCCTAAACAGGAGACCGTCTCATCTGGAACGTTCTAAATGCCTTTTTGTCCTTCGCTTATAATCCTGGGTTAAAGGACTACAACGCCCAAGCACCTGTCTGCCAGGCTATACTAATTTCCATGCAATAGTCTTCTTCTGATTTACTTTTGTTTGTTAAAACCCTTTAGGCTTATTCTGGTGTCAGTAGTTGTCTGTTCCCTCAGCCATGTGGCACCTCGTAGATGCCACATCTGTAGAGATATGCGTTCCATTGCTCGATTTAGATTTGAATTTCACCCAGGGAGATTATGTTCGTACAACCACAAGGTGTGTGATGTGTGAGGTGGTCGACTAGAGACTTTGAAATAATTGACTTCCTACTACAGACTCCTTGACTTACTGCTAAGGTTATACCTCGTAGCAGTACTTTGCTCCTCAATGTTTTCTGCTGTAAAGTCTATGTAATATGTGCTATTTTTTGTAGTATTTAAGTTAATATGCGTTTCCTTTGAGGGGGTGTGCAGCAGGGGATTTCAGGTTCCCAGACTACCTGTGAAGACTGATAATATAGATAAGTGTGCCGTCGACATTTCGGGAGGCCTGCGGATTTCAGGTACAAATCCTGGCAAGGCTATCTGAACTGCGTGCATAAAATGGGTATTGTTGATTTGCGTAATCACCTCAGTTAATCAAGTACTTTCAGAAACCTCTGTAGTGGAGCATGGGGATGTACTTGATGGCTCATCCTTGCCCATGGCCCTGAGTCCTGAATGTGTGTCCTGCAGTGTGAATGATGGGCTTGGATCCATACGAGCCTGTGGCATTTGCACTATATCTTTATCATACCAGCAGGAGGATGTGGGACACCCATGTTTTACGGAGGACAGCCTCTCTTTGTGGCCTCTAGTACTTGTAAATCTGGTATGCCTTTTGTTTCTGTCCTGGATATCTGCATGGGTAGGGAAGTTACTTAGGCTTGAGGGAATCGGAGCTAAGGCCATTGATATGTTTGTGTCCCCATAGGAGTCAGAAAGCCTCTGATTTGCGTGCTCGAAGATGTTAAGGTGGGCACCTTCCCTCATGGCTTCATTGATATGTTATCAGAATGTATGTATGACTGAGGACCCCATGGTATTAAAGCGCTAAATTGAAGCTTTGCAAGATAAAAACGCACACATCTGACATCAGCAACACAGCATAGAGTATTTGATGTTAAGATATTGTGGAAAAGGTATGTCTGTAGAGGTTATGTTTAAATGAGCTTCAGATCTTAACTGGGGGATGTGGCTGATTCCAGATCGAGGTCTCTCGGACCCAAAGAGTGGGACATAATGCGGATTTAAGATTAAAACTGGAGACTTGAGCAGACAAAATCTGGACGAGCGACAGAATCATGCTGCACAATTGGTAAATCTGAATTTCAGATAGGTGATTTGTCAAAATACATGTACATGCACGTGTAAACGTGATAGCAGTGGTTTGCTGGTATCTGGAGGTGGTCAAATGTTAGGTTTCCAGTCAGATTGCTGAATCCCTAATTCAGTTCTCCAGATGGGGAGTCCCTCATGTTATCTGGATTGGTATTAGGCCTGTGTCCCAGGCTCCTTTCAGGAACATTTTGATAGAGATGGGATGGGAGTTAGTCCAAAGGGGATAACTAAGGGCTGACTAGTGAACCTAAGGACTGTGAATCCCTTGGATTCCCATGGAAACAGAGGGCTATGGGAAGAATGATCTAGTGGGCAGGCGGTATACACTAGCTCAAACTCATGGTTTGTCCCTGGCCTATAGATATTGTTCCCTGAATCTCTCTATTAGAAATAGTCACTATTCCAGAATGTATCCCTTTCCAGGTTTTTTGTTTGTTTTTGCTTTTTCAGTTTATATCAGAGACTGTTTTCAGCTCTGATCTTAATTTCTGATTACTTAATTTCTAAGCAGAGAAGACGGTGTTGGGCAGCAATCTACAATATGGTAATGTTTTTCATGTGCCTCGCTCTCCAGCTTCTGTCCAATAGAGGCACCCCCCCTATACTTGTGAAGCTTTCCTCCGGATACCCACAGTTAAAGTGAGATCCCAAAGTTAAATGTAATGGCTTATGTGTTACTTCTCTATATTTAGAGCACCTATTTAACACACAACCTACTTGTGAGAATACGATCTGCGTTTGGCTGGGATGTGGTCTACTTTGCAACTTATTACAGGCTTTGAGGATTTTTGGGATGCATGTTAACTAGTACTCGAACTATAGACCTACACCAATACTGTAGGATAGGGGCTGCATGACAGCCTTTCCCGTTGGAACGTTGAAGGTGCAGGTCTTTACAAGTATGTACATACACAACATACACACACACACACACCCACACCACACACCACACACATCGATGAGCCCCATCAAAGCCACTTTTACAGGTGAATATGCCTGCCCTCTTTAAAACAGATCTTTTTATTGAAAGATTAAAAATACTCCCTATAAAATATACGAAACAATTGACACATGGGAGCCTACCCTCACCTTCCACTCACGCACCATCACGCAGGTGTTTGGATCAGTGGCACTGGAAGAGCCGTGCCAAAAAATGTGATATACTAATAATGTTGCCTGATCTAAAGGAACTTGAAGGTCAAAATGCATACGTTCATTTCTGTGACTTAATGGGTGAAATAAGTGTTCACTTCAAAATGATTACTGTTTTAGAGTTAAAATATATCATGATTTGCCCACAACCATTTGGGAATAGAAATTTCTTTTTTACCCCCTAAGAAATGACTTTAGGATCAACTTCAAAATGTAGGGAGTAAAATATTCCTATTTCGCAATCTTATCTGTGGGGCTGTGAGCACAGAAACGCATACCCACCCGCAGACTTGCAGCGTCCTATAACCCCTTACTCTAACTGCTCTATGGCTACCACTTCTACCCCTCCAATAAACACTTGCCTACCCACCCAACACTGCAGTTAAAATGGATGCACAGACAGATGTTGAAGATTAACTTTTGTCTAAATATCTTTTTTCTTAACTGTACGGTTCCTAAAAATCCGACAAAGATAAGAAATGTGCCTGTCGAAAGTATTTTTCCACAACTATAAACAATGAAACGTGCATAAATAAATGTCAAAACAAAAACTTGGAGAAGCGCTGGTGCATGTGTCGCTCTCAGCTGATGAAAATTAGCTGGTTAGTCACTGTTCTTATATTGGCATCTAAAACCAGAGCAGTGTGCAGTCACATGCCTGCGTTGGACAACCAGATACGAGTGGGGGCGTAAGGCGTATGTGGCTCATCAGAACATTGCAGGCGTTTTTGTTTTTCCCCTGTGTTAAGGCAGAAACTATTTTGTGTATTTAGTAAGTCGGTGGAGGTGGCAAACTCCAAAGTTCTTCCCTAGGCACAGCCTGCACCGGGAGGGTAGGGGATCTGCTGGTAGGAAGGGAGGGAGATGGTTGCTATAAAAAAAGGTTTAAAACATATAACTAGACTATGTCGTAACTTCCTGCCATTCTGGTCAAGTTCGCCTTCAATCACTAGTACACCACTTATAGGATGGTTTCAGCTTAGAATCTCCAGCAGGCCGCATGTCTTTTTGTCCAATAGCACTGTGACTTTCAAGGCCCAGGAACTGCAAGGCCCGACTCAATGCAGTTGACTCGCAGACACAAGTCCGCTCTGCAACAGCGTGCAGTTTTTAATGTGGTCTTCTAATTGTTTTTATCAGCGATCCCCTTGTACCTCCGGACAATATATCGGCATAGCGCTGGATTCCATTTTAAATAATTTGTCTCCATCCAAGTGATCACTTTGGTCAGATTGTCAGGGAATAACCGAGCATTCTCTGCCCTGCCCCAGAACAAGATCTGCGCGTCGTCGGCATATTTGGGAGACTACATGTGAACGGGGTCCAAAACAGCCTGATCTACACATTGAACGGGAGAGAAGCAATTGCTGCCGTGGCAATAAAGCATCAGGGCCTATCGCCAGACACAGGGGCACGTGTTCACCTGTTGGCTCATGCTCCATTCAAGCACCCCAGTCCCCTCACCCCTGGCTCATCCTGGAGACGCTCCAGCATCCCCCCCCCCCCCCCCCCCCCCCATGATCAATGGTGTAAATTAAAGCCTTGCTGACAGGTCAAACATAAGGGACGCTGTAAAGATTGAGGGCCTGATTCATGGAAGTGTTTTATAATGGTGCAATCCCATAGGAAAAAGTTCCATGAATCAGGCCCTTAGTTTGTATTACCCCATTGATGGAACCTCGGCCCGTCTATTTAGCTCCTGTTGGCACTTAATCTAAGGGTGCTCTTTCCATCTTGCACACAGTTGCAAGAGTTCAGGCTCATAAGAACACTACTGAGCGCCTAGACTCTTTCATGCTTGCACTTTGTGAAGGGGAGAGATTTCCTTTATGGCCGTCTACCATGCAAAATGATACTCCTCCAGGAAGGATTGGAGGTCATTGTGATAGCATAGGGCAGTAGAGTAGACTTAAGTTACCAAACTGGGCTCTTCCTAAGTGGCCTGGTGTCCCGTACTCCATTTGAAGTGGGCGGGTGAACCTCTCTTCCTGTCTGGACTACCCTTATGATCTACCCACAGACGGCTATAAATGCCAACTTCTCCCACAGATACCTCCAGGATAAAAATTAAGGTGAATGTATGTAGATCGGGGTCTGCAACCTTTGGCTCTCCAGACGTTTTGTACTTCAACTCCCATCATCCCTATCCAGTGTGGTGAAGGATTATAGAAGTTGAAGTCTAAAACATATGGACAGCCAAAGCTCATCGCAGCCCAGACTGCTGCACTGGATGAGTGGGGTGGGGTAGGGCGAGGGAGTTTGGGTGGTTGGCAGAAGTTTCAATCACTCCATATTACAAAAATGAAAAATATGATGTGGTCTGCACATTTATCTGAGCTTCAAGGACTGTGCAGCAAAATGTATGCACGCCATCTCTAAGGTTGCTATTTATTACGTCTTTGAACCTTCGCAATGATTGATTCTTTGCAAAGTGCCTTTAACTCTGCAGTTGCACGAATGGATGCATTTATGTGCATCCAAAGCCAAATGAGGCATGGGCCCCGACTTAATTCTGGTGAAAGATTATTTATGAACGTTTTTAGGAAGTTGGTGCGTTAGAAGTAACCGCACGGGGGCTCCCTCCAATGCTTTTTCGACTGTACCCTATTCACTTGCTCGAGCCACCTCTCGATTAAATCCCCACCACTCTAAGTGAAATGTCGTTGTGATAGTATATGAACTCGAGAAAAAAGATTGTTATAGGTTCCTTATTTGAAGACGTACTTGTTCTATTGCAAGTATTCTCCAATCTGTGTTGTACTCTTTCACGGTTTGTAGCTCTATGCCTAAACAACCACCTCAAAATGTGACTAAGAAGCCATTAAAAGAGCTCTGCTGTCTACCCCGGTGCAAACCGCATGGCTCTCAGTGACTAAAGGCTGACTTATCCCCACAGATTTATCATTCTTCGTTTGCAGCCACCAGGGGTCTCGTGTTTTCCCATTTCGGGGGTTGGCCTTGTTCCCGGCATTTCACTAAATTTTTGCAATGGGAAGCTAAAACAGTTGGGTATTCTAAAGCACGCCTGAGCACATACATTAGGCACCCCATTAAGGAGATGAGATACCGGTCCCTGTGAATCCGACTCCCAAGTTACGATTGTTTTTTTTCTTCTTCCAAACATCTGTATGGGGCCCATTTACTCTCCTAATAACCGTTAACAATATGAAGCCTCCTCCTGTTTGCCCGCTTCTGCCGTGCTAGCGGATCCGTTTCAGCAAGCCGAGTCCTTGAGCTGTGCTGTTGCCGGCACATGCTAATCGGGACGACGAGGAGCATCAATAAGCGAGTGTGGTTCTTGTACGATGTGCCTGGGTTCTCGGTATTGGCACCAAACAACCGTACGTCTAGCACGCCAGATGTAATAATAATAATTTAGCGTTTACATAGCACTACGAACCCTCAGGCATCTGAGCGCTGCTTATTATTACCCACAGGGTGTGGTGCTCATTTATCGACCTCGGAAGGATGAAAGGCTGAGTTTGGCCCTGCCGGGATTCATCCTGCGCCAGGAGGCTCTGTACGGATGTCAAAGCGAGCGCTCTACTCGCTGTGCTCTCTGACCTGTTATAATGAGCTGCATTAATTGTGGGCATGCAGTATTGTTTCATAGTTGTATATTGTTACTATGTTAACCGAAAAGTAGATTGGTCTTCCGCCTTGCCTATGCAGTAAACCATCCTTAATATAGAACGATTCTTCCTACCGTGGCGTTGGTTTGAGAGTAAATACTGCGAGGAGATCAGATTTTGCTTCAGAATGGGCATTCGACAGGTACAGAGTCCAAATCGACTATTGCCAAAATGAAATTCCCCTCTAACCTGAAGAACAGCGTGGAAGGCAGCAACGCAGCACTCTGCATGCTGACCCGCTAAGTGAGAGGAAGGGCTGAAAGTGGAACCGCCGCAGTACCGCTGGGATAAGCCACGCAGAATTTCAGAAGATGGAGGAAATAGTCGGCTCGCTTTCTCTCATGTTGCTCTTGCATGTAGTGGGCATAAGGGCCAGCTGTTTGTACTTAACAGCTGATACATGCGCTTCTCCCATGCCGCAGCGCCTCCACGCACTGGCAGGGCTCCTCTTATTTTTCTGATTATTTGTGGAATGTTCCAGCCAATGCGAGACTATTTAGAGGAGCGTGCTAAGATGATCTCCCTGTATGCATGCATTCGGACGTGAGCACGTGTTAGGTAGTGGAATGGAGTTCAGTAAACACGTTCTTTATGAAAAATATTGTGTTGCCATTATATTAGCCTGTAAAATATACTTACGATTTAGTTGTGTGCTGTAAACGGTATCACGCACCGCCAGTGTACATTTAACCATCACCCTCCTTCTACTTCCAGAACCACATTTCCCTTCTCTAGATGCTTTCCCTTCTGCTGACTTTTGCCCAGTCTGATTCCCCTTCAGTTCACGCAGAGATCGCAGTTTTGGACATTGGAATGGCTTGTAGGGCCATGTGGTCAGCCCAGCACACCAGTGTGGGCTAGTTTTGAGAGCCAAGGTCAACCAGTGCGATTGTTTTTCTGCAGCTGGGAGTTTTGACCGACGTTACTGTCCTAACGCGCTTCAAAATGCACCCCTTGCCACAGATGGCTCCAAAAATGCATCGCCAACTTGATTCGTTTATTTTGAAAAGTCTCAAATTGAGTTTCGCGTATTTTTGTGTGTACGCTAGGATTATTTATTTTTTTGTCGTCCTGGGTAACCCAGCCCACTGCAGCACACTTTGTAGAAGAGCACATGAAATCAGTAAAATGGACCAAACCATCCACTCTGGTGGGGTTTGCTCTTTGCCATATTGGGCCAAGCCAGATTGACTCGATTGGCTAGATGGATGGTCTTGGGTAAAGAGTCCCCGAAGGCCTTAAAGTACCAGTGCAGGAAAGAGTTCAGATAGTTTTCACAAGACCAGTAAAAAACAGCAATGTTAATCCAATAAAATGAGAGCAGCTAAAGCCAGAGGAATGGTCTCCATTGGTCGAATGGAAGACATGAGTCTGCAGAGAATTTGAGCAAGTCCACTTCTGTTTCAAGCTAAAGCAGGAGGTGCAAAGTTCTGAATCTATTCCTTGAATTTGGTGGGAAATTTGACAAGCAAGCTCATTTTAGCTAATTATCACATGGGAGCTAAAAAGTACTGGAGCAGCGGCCTGTGATGCTTCAATGCAGTGCTCTGTGGACCAAGCATAGCATCTTGAGGTCCGCCACACAGCCCTTTCCCTTATGCATAGCCAATGCAGGGTCTCATGTTAAAGACGAGATTGCTTGTTTTTCAACTATTTGGAGGTTAATTTGTGCGCGTTATTCCGAAGTCCAGCACAGATTCTGTTGAAGTGATTTGTAGAAGGGAAGGGCCATCTTGAGCAGATAAATATGGTAGAACCCAGTTTTCTTTGCCACGTTTACTTGATTTTGAGACGCGCATCTCGCATTTCAATATCGTACCCAAGCTGTGAGCAATTTTGTCATACTTTGTAGGTGAGTCCAGCAAGTCGGGTCCACTCTCCCAGGGTTTAGGTCTTCCAGAGGACTGGAAGATGAAGGTCACGGTGCCGATTTAGGCAGAGTTGTGTCTGTGTCCAGTACAAAATCTAGATTGACAATTGGCTATGGACTGATACCGTTGTGGAATCGGCAGCTACCAGGAGATACATGTTTGCCTATTATGTATGTACTCGGTTCGAGCTAGAGACTAACCGAGTTGAAGTTACTTTTAATAAATTCTGTATTTTGAGAAAAATGTCTGTTTACCGGCCAGAATTGTGGTGTGATATTCTGTACCAGGGGCATGATATTAGGTATGTTACAATAGCAGAGCCTGTAAATTAACACCCAAGAAAAACAACTGTACACCGCCCTGTGATATGGCCTGACTCTGTCTTGGAAGTGACTTCCTAAGGCATCCAACTTAAGCTAGGCAAAACATTCTGACTAGTAGCCATTGTTTTCAATACCTTGGCAATGGATGGAAGATGCTAGATCAAGTAGTTATCCCGAATGTTGGGCGTCAGTTGATGTGATTTTAGAAGTAGATTGATTATCTCATGTTTCAGAACCTGTGGGACGACAACTGGATGAAAGTTGCGAGGCGTTATTGAAGTTGCTGATAGGCTGTCAGTTAATTTGGTCTTGAGCACCTTCTTATGATAAAACCTATTTGGTGGTGCATGTCTCTTAAGGAAAATGTTATATTCTGATAACAGATGTGATGTTTATTTTTGGAATTGGAGAATTGATTTTTCACAAATTGCCATCATATGATTGAAAGCAAATATGAATATGTATTCATAATTTACTATTTTTCAAACCTTAGGTACTATAGGTTTACTACAAAATAAGCATGTCATGCAAGAGGTTTCCCGTTTTACTAATATGTGTTACACGTTATTTTCATCGAGGAAAATATGAAGACATTTTGTCTTTCTGAAAAAGTCACAAAGTTAATGAATGGCAAGATCATGTGTGATATTTAGCCCATTCCTTTTTACTTTGTTTACCAAACACCTGAATCAATGACCTGTGTCCACTTGTAGACGGGACATCTAATTAGAGCTGCAGGTATTCGTCTCTTTGCTGGCTGGCAACCCTGTCGAGAACCCTATGCAGCTAACATGGCTTTTAACGATGCTCAAATGAAGAGTTCTTAGATGTGAAAAGGGACTTGAACATTTTGTACTGAACGCAAACATTTCTGGGTTTGTTCGTACCAAAGGGGACGGGTGTCTCCTTGCCAACGTAATGAAATACAGACTCCGTTACTGCTTTGTAGTTCACCCAGAAATGGAAAATATCTACAGGTTGTTTGATCCAGCATTTTGACAAGATTTATTTCAGCTTCCCATAAGAAGATGAAGAGTAGGAGGGTCATATAGGGCTCCTTTATGAGGTAAACTGTCGAAAATTAGCCCCACACCATCTGCATATTTAATACTATAGGCAGGTGCACAATACTGCATAATTACTTTCTGGCCATGTTGCCTGTTAAAAAAAGGATTTGTTGAGTGGCCACACACATTTACCCTGCATGCATTTCTACAACAACAATGGCCACTTCCATTAATGTTTTTATCATCTTTAATATCTACTGTGAATTTAATTTTAGGGAGATTGCGCAGTTCTTCACAGTTCCACATAAAAACCTCACCATCATCTCTCTAGTTTTAATAAGAATATACTATGCCAGCAGCATATACTTTGGCATGCTGGATCGCCTTCCTAAGAAACTGCCAACGGATACAGAGCATTGCTACAAGGTTGTTACTTGGACTCGACATGAGGGAACATATCACAAAAGGCCTAAGATCTCTCCATTGACTATCCGTCAAGAAAAGACTGCAATTTGCCCACGTTTGCTGCACCATGACATGGTTGATACTGATGTGGAGAGTCCACTAGGGCCCCACCAGGGACTCTGCCCTTGGTGACCTTCAAGTGCATGTCCCTACTGTGAGATATTTCCCAGAACCATTTCATCCACTGCTTACCTGGTACACACAGCTGCATGCTCCTGTGTCTTCCCTCTTCCTATATTCTCCCACTTTTATTCAGGACAATTGGCTGTACTCTATACGCCACGAGGCACTGGTTCCCACCAGGGTGCTATGGGATATTTCTATAGCGTTATTTCAACAGAAAGGGACCACCACTGAGATCGCCAATGGGCCAACCTTACAGAGACTGCAAGCCACATCGGACGGATGCTCTTGTCTCCAATTGGAACCTCTACTTCTCCAGCATGGGGTCTGGCATGGATTCACATGCTCATGAATATTCCCCGTCGTCAGGCTGGGAATCCTCGGTAAAGAAAAGACCAGTATCAGTTTCGTTTCTGATCTGTCTTTCGTAGTAATAACCAATCACTGGTTTCTGCGTCATACTGACCACAGCCAATGACTGCCCTCTACCTAAGCACCGCCTCTGGCAGCCATCTTCAGATTTTTACCGCACGTTCATGTGTTGGGATCCTCGTGCTATTGCTCTCGAGCGTTAGTGCTATTTTTCGTGCTTTTTTCACAAAAACTTCGATTCTTTCGGTCAAAAGAGCCTCAAGCTCCACCGATCCTACATCCGATCAACGGGGACCCGTGTCGGATTCGTCTGCGCCCCTCAAGGGTGAAGATTCGTCGAGCTACACTTCGGAGGACTCCAGAAGCTTCTCAGGCCCGGTCTCGGAGATGGCCCAGGAGAAGGGAAGCTCGACGCCCGGAAAGCTGTTCAGGGTCTGCCCTGGATGCCAGCTGCAGAACGTCTTTAAGGAGGACGAACACTCTTTCTGCCTTTACTGCCTTCATGAGGACAAGACGCACGTGGAGAAGGACTGTGCGTTTTGCGGCAACATGTCGGAACGGACCATGAAGGACCGCCATCAACGTCTCGCCAACTGGCTGGAGGGTAAGAGCCCGTCTGGCGAGAAGAAGAAGAAATCCGAGCGGTCTTCTAAGACCTTTGAGGGCGCCCCGGCGACGGGGGCCCAACATAAGGCTAAGCACCGCAAGTCCGCTGGCACCGGGAGCGCCGAACGGTCGGGCTCTACGGGCGCCAGGCAGGGCGCACCCTCCCCGGCACCATCAACCACGAGCCAACGCTCTGGGTCGGGTAAGAGGAAGGCCGAGCACCCGGCGAAACTCCTGGAGAGGCCCCGGTCGAGCTCTAAGACAGAGGAGGAGCGTGGCAGTGCCCCCTCCCTCAAGGATAAGGCGGTGAGCGCACCTAAGGTGGTGAAGGCCTTGATCCATCCGACCAAGCCCTCTATCGAAACGGTCGCGGCGGCCCTGGCTCAGCCTGTGGAGGCTGCGCCAGTGGTGGCGACCTCGGGGCCCAGAATCTCCCTGCCTCCTCGGAGGGAGTCTTCTTTTGTGCCCATCGATAGGACCCCCGTGAAACCCTCCGTGGGGAAGAAGGGGGGGCAGGGCGTCGTCGTAGATTCGGCCTCAACCTCAGGAGAGGAGCTGATCGAGGTCTTAAGCCACGGCCTAAGCGTGGAAGAAGGCCAGCCCGTCAGAATGGACCCCGACGCAGGTGACGACGACGACGACATCGTCGAGGATACCGACGGGGCCCCTGCTCGCCCGTCGGATTCCCCTCTGCCAGCGCCGCAAGACAACTCGGCGGCCATTTTGTTGGCCATACAGTCCTTATGCTCCGAGATAAGGACGAGACTACCGTTACCGACGGAGGAACCTCTCCCGTCGGGGGATCCAGAACCGGGACCTTCTGGTGTTCCCCCTACCAAGAAAAGAAGGATCCATCCACCACCTCCTTTTCAACCGTCGCGCCCCGTCCAGCCCTCCTCCCCGTCCACCCGAGGGGATGATACGGGGACTGACACGGCAGCGACGGGTACGGACGACGAGGCATACGACGAGGATATTCCGTCGTCGCCTCCCGCCAGGGCTTCTCCGCCCGACGAGATCGGATCTTTCCACTCCATGATCTCCAGGGCTTCCGAGCTTTTCCAACTCTGCCCTGAGGAGAAGAAAAAGGAAGGCTTCCTTTATCAGCGGCGCGAGGCCAAGAGGAAGACGGTCCTCGCAGTGCCTCTGTTGGACGACATTTGGGATGAGGGCCCTTCCCTCCTCAAGAACCCTTCCACGACGCCAGCTAGAAGAGACCGGTACGAGAAAAAGTACCGGGTACCGGACACGGCTCCCCTGTGCCTCCGGGCGCAGCCTACCCCGGATTCCGTCGTCTCCGCGGCAGCCAGGAAGAAAGCGGGGGGGGGTGCGGCCTCCACATCGACTTCCCCGCCGGACGGCGAGGGAAAGAAATTGGATGCTATGGGACGTAGAGTCATCTCGTCGGCAGCGACGACGATTAAAGCGGCCAACGCCTTGGCTATCGTGGCTCGCTACGACAGGGAGCTCTGGTACAAGATAGCTCCCCTGCTGGATTTTCTGCCGGACGACAAGAGGGCGGAGGCCCTGGAGATCCTGCAGGAAGGCGAGGTGGCCTCGGACCACGCCATCGCCGTGGCGACGGACATCGCCGACACTGGGTTCCGCCAGCTGGGCAACGGCGTTTGCCTTCGACGTCGTGGATGGCTCAAAGCTACGGACTTCCGGCAGGACGTCCAGACCAGAGTCCTGGACATGCCCTTCGACGGGAACAACCTGTTTGGGAAGACAGTGGACGATTCCCTTCAGGCCATCAAGGCGGATACTGAGACGGCCCGGGCCCTCGGAGTTCTGCAGCAACGTTGGACGCCCTTTCGGAGCAGCGGGGGCAAGGGCGCCTCCAGAGGTTCCGGCGGTGGTTTCGCTTCCTACCGTCAAGCGGCCCGCTCGTCGTCGCAAGAGGCCTACAGAGGACGAAGCAAGTCTAGCGGACCCCGCCGTCGTTGCCCAGGAGGTCAAGGCGGCAAGGCCGCGTCCAAGCAGGATTGAACCGGCTGTGGGGTCGGGCCCCCACCGGAGCACTCCGGTGGGAGGCCGGCTGGCGGGCTTCGTCAGCGTGTGGGAGTCCATCTCCACCGACCGTTGGGTGCTGGACGCCCTGGCCCGGGGCCACGCGCTCGAGTTTCAAAGAAGGTGCCCGCGCGTCCCCCCCGTGGCCAGGAAAGAACTTCACGTCCCTCAACTTCTCCTGGAGGTAAAGGCGATGCTCAGGAAGGGCGCCATCGAAATCGTCCCAAAGAGGCTTCAGGGCTCCGGAGTTTACTCGAGATACTTCCTCGTGAAGAAGAAGACGGGAGGATGGCGCCCCATCCTAGACCTCCGACGTCTGAACAAGTTCATCAAGGCGCAGAAGTTCCGGATGGTCACCCTCCAGCACGTCCTGGGCCAGCTGGAGGAAGGGGATTTCCTATCGTCGTTGGATTTGGAGGATGCCTACTTCCACATTCCCATCCTAAAGGGGCACCGAAAATTCCTCAGGTTCGTGGTCCAAGGGCGTCATTACCAGTTCAGAGCCCTCCCCTTCGGACTACGGTCGGCACCCAGGGTATTCACCAAGTGCCTCGCACCGGTGGCGGCGCAGCTGCGCCACGAGGGGATCCACGTCTACCCCTACCTGGACGACTGGCTCATCCGCGCCAAGACGAGGGAGCTCGCCGTGGTTCACACGGCAAGGACCGTCCAACTCCTCACGGACCTGGGATTCTCCGTGAACTACGCCAAATCCCACCTGGTGCCCGCGCAAGTCGCACTGTTTCTGGGAGCGAGGCTCGACACAGTGTCCCTTCTGGCCTCCCCGTCGGAGGAGAGGACCAGGACCATCTTGGGCAAGGTGCAACGGATGTTGGTGGCCGACGCGGCCAAAGTGAGGTCCATCAAGTCCCTCCTCGGGATGATGTCTTCCTGCATCTACCTTATTCCCATGTGCAGGCTCCGGATGCGCCCGTTGCAAGAATTCCTGGATGCGCGCTGGATCCAGACGACGGGCAGCTTCGAGCAAAGGATTTTTCTGGTGCCGTTTCATCTGGCAGGGATAAAAAACACCATCGCCGACTCACTCAGCAGGGAGCTGCGCTCGTGCCACGAGTGGGAACTACGGCAGGATCTGGTGGATCGCCTCTTCCGACGGTGGGGCACACCCCAGATCGACCTGTTCGCGACGGCGACGAACACCAAGTGCCGGAGGTTCGCCAGCAGGTTTCCCCAGACGAGGAGCATGGGCGATGCTTTCTCGTTCCCCTGGGAGGGCCTGTTCCTCTACGCGTTCCCTCCCTTGCCTCTGCTAATCCGGCTCGTCAACCAGCTCAAGAGGTCACGGTGCAGGATGATCCTCGTCGCACCTGCGTGGCCGAGGCAGATATGGTTCCCGGACTTGCTGGACTTGTCAGCGTCCCCGCCGATCAAGCTGCCGGCGGACGCGGATCTACTCTCCAGGGAAGGAGGCGCCATCCTCCACCACGACCCGAAGTCGCTGAACTTGCAGGCCTGGCTCCTGCAGCGCTAGAGTTTGGAGGATACGACATACCGGCCAATTGCAGAGAGGTTCTTGCAAAGGCCAGGGCGTCCTCGACTCTTAAATGCTACGGACACAAATGGAAGAGGTTCTCTGTCTGGTGCCACGCACAGAAGATTAACCCTCTACGGATTACGGCTCCCCAAGTACTGCCGTACCTGCTGACGCTGGCCAAAGCTGGTCTGGCACACGCGTCCATCAAGATTCATCTTGCTGCGATCTCCCGATACACCAGAACCACGGGGCGGACGTCCTTGTGGTCTCATCGTCTGGTGAAAGAGTTCATGAAGGGACTGTTCAGATCGTTCCCGCCGGTGAAGGCTCCGGCCCCGGCGTGGGAGCTCAACGTGGTGCTGACCAAGCTCATGGGACCTCCGTTCGAGCCTCTGCACTCGGCCCCGTTGAAGTTTCTATCGTGGAAAACAGCTTTTCTTGTGGCCATCACCTCCGCACGACGAGTGGGAGAGATCCAGGCCCTTTCCTGCAAGGCCCCGTACTTGACTTTCCACGACACGAGGGTAGTGCTCAGGACGCACCCCTCCTTCATGCCCAAGGTACCGTCGGACTTCCATCTCAACGAACCCTTGGTGTTACCTGTGTTCTTCCCGTCGCCTTCGTCGCCGGCTGAGAGGACTTTGCACTCGCTGGATGTAGCTAGAGCGCTGAAGTTCTACGTGGACCGCACGAAGGGTTTTCGGAAGACGTCACAACTCTTTGTGAACTTTGGACCTGTCAATCAGGGAAAGGCTCTCTCGAAGGCTTCCATCTCCAGATGGCTCTCCGGCTGTATCATGTGCTGTCACCGGTTGGCAAACCGACCGCTGCCTGGCCGTCCGAGAGCCCATTCCACCAGAGCGATCGCAGCTACCACGGCGTTCCTATCTGGTGTGCCCCTGCTGGACATATGCAGGGCTGCTACGTGGAGGTCGACGCACACCTTCACGAAATTCTACTGCGTCGACCGGGATTCCAGGGAGGAGTCCAGGGTCGGCCAAGCAGTGCTGCGCAACCTGTTCGCCTGAGGTGAGCCTGGTGAGGAGGTAAGATGCTTAATGTTGAGTTGATGTGATGCTTAATGTTGAGCCTTTGCCACCTCCCGTGGTTGTGCATGTGTGTACTGCTATGTATTCTTTATTCATGAGCATGTGAATCCATGCCAGACCCCATGCTGGAGAAGGAACAAGTTACTTACCTGTAACTGTTGTTCTCCAGCATGGGTCTGGCATGGATTCACATGCGAACCCTCCCGCCTACCCCTCTGCGGCTCTTCACTTGGTCATACTGCCACTTCACGTGCTTCCAAATCTGAAGATGGCTGCCAGAGGCGGTGCTTAGGTAGAGGGCAGTCATTGGCTGTGGTCAGTATGACGCAGAGACCAGTGATTGGTTATTACTACGAAAGACAGATCAGAAACGAAACTGATACTGGTTTTTTCTTTACCGAGGATTCCCAGCCTGACGACGGGGAATATTCATGAGCATGTGAATCCATGCCAGACCCATGCTGGAGAACAACAGTTACAGGTAAGTAACTTGTTCCTAACCTCACATTCTGCCCCGCTACCCTCAAACACCACCTTCAAACAGGGAAGACACTTGCTATGGCATTTGAATACTGCTTCAAAAAGTAATCAACCATTATAATGCTACATCTTTCTTACCAACTCACATATAGTGGTTTTGTCCAGTATGTCCTAGCAGCACAGGCGCACACATTTCTCTTTTGTTCACATATTCCTCAATGCCCTTGACATAAAACACTCTGAGTACCCAGGTACTTCAGAACTCTGCACACAACAACAAAGCTACCTGGCATTTTTCCCTCTGCAGATTAAACAATCAGCATGTTCCTTCGGATCCGTCAGAGGACTAAGACGATGCAAATGCCAGAAGAGCATGGTATAAAACACAGCAATATAACATCTACATGGTCTTTAAGCAGTATTGTTGGAGGGAGAAGGCTAGCTATTGGGTGACACATTTTGAGAGTCCTGAGGGGGGAGTGGGTGGCTGTTTAAAGCACTGTAGTCAATTCAGACCATGGCGTGCCCTTCCATCGCACAATATTGTTACTATAAATCGGTATCCAACCGAGGTGGGAGCCAGCTTTCGGTGGCAAACGAAGACCATAAAAGATCATCTTCATCTACATAGTTGGCTGGTAATTGTGCAGATGGAACAAGGAGCTGGAGTTGTAAGGGCTGTGGCTTAGGGATTGACCTCTGAACAGAGTGTGCAGCAGTCAGATATTTGGTGAGTTGAAATAACTCCCAATCCTTTCATGTGAGGGAGGCAAGCAGCTAGAGTCTGCGTTTATCCGGCTGCATCTCGATGTGTCTCATAAGGAGGTGGAAGGCGCGAGATGCTGTAGGCTAGCCAATGTCACCATTGTGTGGCATGACCTTCCATGTGCACCAATCCCTTCCTTAAAGCCACAAAGTAATTTATTAACAGGGGTACCCAGGAAGGTTCTCATGCAAAATGCTCTTATACATCAGTGGACAAAGTAACTTCTTATATAATAAACAGACCCCATTTCAGATCGCCTACCAATGCACTATGATAATGTGCTGCTTGGTGGAGTGATCTAAACAACATGCCTAGCCAGCTTGTCCCCCATCCCCAGAGACAACCCTCTGGAAGAGTTCCTTTGAGAACTCAAACTCCCAGAGATCTTTTCCAAACAGTTCCATGGTCTGTGAACCGGCGTTACAAGCACATGCATGTGAGAGGAGTACTCTTGGGAGATTCTAGGGAAAGAACCTGCTGACCTTACCTGATGTGGAGCAAGCAAAGGATCTTTCACCTTGTGTTCCAGCACTTAGACCGCGGCATGACATTTGGCAGACTGGAGATATTTCAGAATGCCGCTGAGCTGTTTGCAGTGATTCAGGTAAATCAAAGATACTACAGCATGCCGTGGATGCATTTGAAACGTGTGGTCTCTCATTAACTGCCATCAGATAATAACCTAATGCAGTCTTTAACTTGTAGTTTGGGGAAATTAAGGATGTCCAGTGGAATAACCAGTCCGTAAAGAGGATTCAAATACCCGTGGTAAATGAGCTTTTTGTACAAAGGAAAACCTCTGGAACAAGGAACTGTGACATGGTCTGAGACCTGGCCATGTCAAGAGTGGATGGGACCCCCCAAGCCCCCGCTCAGCATTGGGTGAGAGGCCTAAAACTGGTAGTCTTATAGCCAGTCGTCCTGCCCCATAGTAGGGACTTAGGAGGGCTGCAGTCTCTGCCCCTTCTTCATATGCCTCCATGCGTGTATGTGTGCCACTGGAACACCCCATGCATACTCTGCACAATTCTGGACAGTGTGTCCCCTGGGACTTCAAGTACTAGCAACCTTAGTGGTGGAACAGCCCGTAAACCGCCGGACCGGGAAAGCGACGGTGGGAAACTGGCAGACTTCAGGCCATTCCGAACAGTTAACCAACAGAATGAACAAGCTATGTAAAACAGCACAGGCAGTACGCCGGCCTCATAGCCTGCAGAGCAGTCCCCTAAGCATCACAGTGGACCATGCAAAACTGACAGTCCCCGTACATGTAAAAGAGCAGACTACTGGCCCCCTTTACAAATCTGCATAAACAGAAATCCGAAACCCCCAATAGGAACTAAGACATGGACTTTGATTTCAGTGGGCAGCCATTGCATTTAGGCAGCAGACCCACGTGGCTGAAAGCAGCTGGTTTTAAGACCCCGTTCATATTGTATCCACCTGCATTAGCTCCACTGTGGAAATGCAAGCCAGTAGTTGGCACAGTGAAGTCCATGAGGGTGAGAGCCAATGTAGAAGGAAGGTGGTGGATAAAAGAGGGCATAGAAAACGAAGGTGTGGGTTATTCGCTGAGTTCAAGGGAGGGGAAGGTGGACTAACAGACCAAGCAGAGGAAGGACAATGCAGAAGAGCATGGCATATTGCTGAAGGAGTGGGTACTAAGGGTAGGTGTTGGTGAGAGAAAGTGGTTTGGCGGTTTGAATTTGCATGCAAGGTGTGAGGTGACTGGTGTAGTGAAAGGAGAGTGCAAGAGATAGATGGTGGAGAGCAGAAGTGTGGAGAGGGAAGAACGTAGCAGTAGAATGGAGGGAGTTGCAAAGCTTAAGATTGGGGGTAGGAACATCTGAGGTAAAGTGGAAGCATGAGGTGGAGAGATGATGGATGGATTAGTAGAAAGGGAGAGCAAGAGGAGGAAAGGGAAAGTGACAGAGACTGGCAGAGGAATACCAGGGTGTGGAAGGAAAGAGCCAAGTGGGGCCTGAGTGTCTGAAAGCACCAATCGTGACTTTATACCACATTGATCAACTTAGGTTAGGGACTACCTAGACTTCTCCCAGGGGAGGGAGTTTAGAGAGAGAAGGCGTTTACCTTTGTCCACCGTTAGACAGCCACCTTCTTAGATAGTAGGGGTTGCTGATCTCTAGTGACAAACCTGAGGTTGAGCTACGCCTGGGTTAGGGAGGGAATGGCCCACACTAGATGGAGAGGACAGCCATTAGGAAGCCAAATTAAAATCCCTTTACCCTTCAGGCTTCAGGATTTGGAGTGTTGTTCAGGCCATTTGTGTCAGAATGCTGGAAAGACTGCTGCCTAGAGGAAGGCAGTTCATGTCTGAGGGAAGGCTGGAGAAGCAAGATTGAGAGTTGTAAAGATCAGGAAGCCCTGGAGAGAAAGTGACTATAGTGAAGGATGAACTCTTCCCACATCATTGGTGAAATTGGAAGGCCAGATCCTGAGTCCGTTCACCAGCGACCCCTGGCGAAGTATGCAAAGGATATAGACCTGTGGCAGGAGGCCAATGGAATAATGGCTGACTGAAAAGGGTTCTGAATGAGAGGGACTAAGACCTGGCAGAGACCTTTTGGGAATCCTAGAAAACTAGTGGTCAGTGAGACCACCTGTTGTGAATTCCCGAGAAACCCTAGATTTGGGTGAAGATCTGTTGTCAATTCTTGAGAAACCCTAGGTCTGGCAGAGACCTGCTGTGAATATCGATAAAACCAAGGTCCGGAAGGGACTTTGGAGGAATGCTGAAAACAGTGGAGCTAACAGGACCTGACCTTCGAACTACAAGGCTAAGAAGAAGCAGAACTTGAGAAACCTGTAACCTGGGAAAACAAAACAGACCTATAGTGTCACGAGGAAAGGTCCATCATTTGAGTACTTGTGACATGGACTTTTCCCAGAGAACCTCTATCATTCTTTTGTATTAAATTAGAGTGGGACTTTGAATATGAGGATTTAGGTTTGGAACTTTAAGTTGGCTATGTCCTTGAACATTACTTTGCAGAATAGGGTGTTCCAGGAGTCAAGAACTTTGATTTTGATCTTCTCTTAGAAAGGAGGTAGATGCTAGAGAGATCAACTTTGTGTTTGCCCATTCCTGACAAAAACCCTTATTTCGGATTGACCCTTCTATCTTATAGGTGTTTCATACCCTTTCCTTAAAGAAAAGCAGCCAATAAAGTATCTTTGAACTGGAACTTAAAGGGTCACATGAGCAATTCCTCTTCTGTAAACTTCACTACTGCTGGTGGCCACTCGCTGTGACCTCTGGCTAGGTTTCTAACCAAATCCTTGACACACCAGACAGCCTGTAAGGACAAAGAGAAGCTTCTTCTGCGAGACGAGGCAGATTTCCCCAGAGCTGTGGGAAGGAGTAAAGACTTCCCACAACTACAGGGAAACCTCCACTTTCCACTCTGACAGCGTATGGGCATGAGGGGAGAAGGAAAAGCCTTTCTATTCAGATACTTGCTAGGAATGTGTACAGGAAGGCCAGGCCTCCTGTGTAAATCTGTCTGATGGGCATTGACTGTCCAGCAGCCAATCAAATTGCTATGTTCTGATATTGACTGATTATCCAATTGTCAGTACACAGATTGCAACATTACAAATCCCAGCAATGAAGACTGTCAGATGTGTAGATCAGAATGTATTTTAAAATGCAATACATTTCAACCGTGGGGCCTGACGAGGGCCAGGGTGCAGTGCAAAGAAGCACAGTAAATATAAATAACAAGGACATCTGTAAGCTACAGTACTGTTTGGAAATAAGCACAATAACCTATTGTAAAATAAAAATAAACTCCATATTTAACCAAAGACAACCTTGAAAATCTGTAAACCTCATTCTAATGGTAGCTTTAAATGAAATGATCTTTCGCATACTCCATAAGGTTTTGGAGATTACCATAGCGAAAATACATGCCTAGTGACACATTAGATCATGTGAATGTTTTTTGGCTCCTATTTCCCATTAGGCTGTCGACCATGCTGCTGCCATATATATTCTTAGTGCTGGATGGCACAGCTCATGTTAACTTTAATGGCACGTTGCCTTTCACACTTCACACCCGCAGATTGTATTGGCAGCAACATCCCCGGTGAAGCTACAAGCATTGGGAGCCGCATTGCTTGCGCCGGTTGTATACTAATTGACCTTTTCACAATTGACCTCGGAGAATAGCCCTAATTTAGAAGGTCGATTAGGACATATATGCGGGGGAAACACCCTGCCACCCCCTGACCAATAAAAAAACCCTGCAACCCCCACCCAATCCCCTTATATTATTTATAATCCAAAACCAACCCAATACATATATAAAATAACTAAAATAATAGAAAAGCCAATTTTGCAGAAGGTCAATTAGGACCACTATAATTAGGTCAATTGTGCAAAAGGTCAATTGTAAAAGGTCAATTTGGGTAATACCTCTTGCACTACCCATCAATGATCCAGCCTGTGCTATTTCTATTTGATAAGAAAAACAGCTTCTCTTCCGAATTAAAACACACAGATCAGGGACACAAATCTCAGCTTGTGCTATCTTGGCAACATGAGAACCCACACAGAGTTTTGTGGATTAGTGTGCCCACTTTAAGAAGCTGCATATCCCAGGTGGCACATTCAGAAGTCCATCCTTTTTAGGGTGGTAATAGGAAAACATTGATTTGAGTGATAGTAACACGTGTTTATAATACTACATGACCGCAAGACCCTGGCATTAGTGGGTCTAAACAAGTCTAAATGTTGGTTTTCAAAATGCATCATCCATGGAAATTCAATGCAACTCACCGTGCTTACATAATCGACGAACTTGTGTTGTATGTTAAACCTTTTTCTTCAGGGTGTTCTCTTATTTTGGCTGCCGTGAAATGGGCTGTTTTTAGTTTTTGCTATTCAGATGGCCCTTAATTAATACTGCCTTAAGCCCCTTTTGTGGTCACTTGTGGGGACTTTGTGGAACAACTGTGTACAATCCCGCTGCCATCGCTCCAGTACTGAGCTCACTTTCTTCCTGGAGACAGTTGTCCCCATTCCCAGCAGTGTTTGACACACCCTTTGCCTACAGGTGGGCCATTTGATATTCATGGCTAGAGTTGAGTCAGGCTGCGCCACTGATTTTGCTTGGGTCTTTGAGCAAAACACAAGCCGCAAGACTCCATATTTGGCTTCCTGCTTCCTCTCCCGCCCCTTCCCTACCCCACTTCTACACATCAGACCTACCGGGTGTCCTTAAACCCATCCTCGCCACAACACCCCAACCAGGCATTCTTCTTCCCCACCCCAGTACTCCTATGTGACGTGCAACTACCTACAACACGAGACCACTGCCTTCGTTTGTCTCCCTCTCCATCTCCCACTGTACAACAACACCACCACCCAGGCATCATGCCTTCCCACACTGAGGTGGGGTTATCACCATCTTGAATAGATGTGTGTGCGTTAATATGCAAGGTTGAAACATGCATTTTCTTTTCAGTTTAGTAATCGCCTGCATCTACTGGATTTTTAGACTTATTTCATGTCGCTAAGATCATTTGGGCTTCTTTACTCCCAGCGTTTGCGGCCTACTCACTATGTGTTTTATATAACAAACGAAATGGAGCAAGCAAGTGTGGATTTCCCAAGAAAGACCCTTGAAACATTGAAAGCTCAACATTGGCAGGTGGTTACTAAATTTAAAATCAAACACATGTTTTAAGGGTTCCATGTCATTTCATCGCGGGATGTTTTTTTGTGGGCTTTTTTACTGCGGATTTTTTTTGTGGGGGGTTCCCCCCAAAATGCCCCAACTCCTCATTTTTTATATATCCCCGAACACCCAATATATATATTTTTCCAACCCCCGCCCGGCAAAAAAATCACGTTAAAAAACTGAAAGGAGGTCGTACCATTTTAAGACACCTGGAATTGAGCAGTGACTCTTCTAATTCTCTGGCCAGTAGCGCAGATGGCAGGGCTCAGCTTGTGCATTAGCTCTTGCAGTGGCTTGAGTCTAGTTTGAGCTAGCCACTTGCTCGGAGACAGCCTGAGCACTGTCTGACTTGCCATCTGTAAATTCACCTTCTAGCATGGGTGTCCCAGTCTTACCTTAAAAAGTTCCAAGTCTAACCAGTAACAAGATCCAGGTCAGTTATGCAGACGGACCTCACGGCTGATGCAGTTAGTGCAGTGAAATCTTGAGTGAATGAGTGGATGCTTCGGTCAGGTACAGCAGAAGAAGCTGTTACACTTATACTTGACTCCAATTGGCATGCAGAAACTAGGTTTGATTGACAGTGACTGTTTTTGGAGGGGGTGTTGAAATCATTAAGCAGACTTGCGACACTCTGGGATTGATAGGATTAGGTTTTCTTGGACAATGTGTTCTAGATTGAGTAGGATCTGGTGCTGGAGGATGAAATGAGGATGCTGCCAACTAGCCTTATTCCACTCCCAAAGGGATACGCAGAAGCTGGCCAACTAACAGCACAAATGGATTTGCAGGGCATTGGTTATGGCCAAAAAACACATGATGGAAAAACAGAAAATTAACGATTGGATTACTGATCTCTAGCTGCTGTCTAAATTTGGGAGGGTGACCTGAGAATAGAAGGGGCAGGACTGATCAGTATCTGGAGGTGTTGTGCGTCTTTTAATGATTTGTATGAGTGAATGGTGCTCTTCTTGCTCACTCTGACCAAGTGAGGTTGGCTATTCATGGTGTGATGACTATATTCACAATATTTCTTTTTTCTTTCTCAGTCTTCTTTTTTTACTGT
Organism: Ambystoma mexicanum; assembly: GCF_040938575.1. Taxonomy (NCBI): domain Eukaryota; kingdom Metazoa; phylum Chordata; class Amphibia; order Caudata; family Ambystomatidae; genus Ambystoma; species Ambystoma mexicanum. The sequence goes on along the minus strand of NC_090928.1, from coordinate 199,619,983 downwards.
TTTCGATTTCATTATTTCTATTACCTGTGTGGACAAAATGTCATTGCAGGAGGTGGCTGGATATACTGGACGCAAGTAATGTTAAAGGTATGACAACTTGGTATGAAGTATAGAATCTGGTTGTATAGTATGACTGGTTATAACTATCGTAAAAATGTGATGTACCAAGGCATACATAAGCGTTCGAAAATTGATTAGCATAGTTTGCTAATTAAAATGTTCTTAAACTCATTTGATAAGCAACGTTGTACTAACGTGTTTAATCTTACCAGAAGTTATTTGCATCCAAGACATAAAATGAGCAACTATGCAGCAGTTTTGTGTACCGCTGAAGTAAACCATTAGTGATTAGTGAGATGAGTCGGGCCTTGCACATTTTAAAAATGCTGCTAGTCCTGATGGTCAAGTAACTTAGTTAACCTACTCGGCCTAAGAGAAATGCACTCAACCCATGGCAAGTGACATGAAATGTGAATGCACTTTGTGAAAAATGGTGCATGTCACCACAAACCCACTTGTTTGGCACACAACGGCCAAACAGAGGTCAGCCATGCACAGCAAAACCTTTGACATTTACTGCAAAAAATGTAAATGTTTTTTAAACATCCCCTGCAAATGGTACTCCCCGTTCATAAAATCTACCAGACTGTGTGAGTGGGCGAAAAGACTTTGCAAGCCTTGGTTGAGTGCCTGTAAAATGTAACCGATTAGCTGCATGAATGGACACAAATAAATATGGGCTCTGAAAACAGTTTGTCTAGCTCTCTCCCACATGTACTAATATATAATGCAATCATATTCATAGAGCAAAGCAAGCTCGGGAGGCTAACTACAGTGTATGGTATTGCAGTAGATGTAGAGGCTGGACAGAACTATTGATCAATAATTTGCGTAAACATCTAGTTAGCTTTGTGTATTCATTATGCAAGAGGAAATAAAGTCAGACTAAGCATAGTGGATGGTGTAGCAGGCAGGGAGCTGGGCAAATTAGGTGGACCATTGCAGTATGCAGCAAGGGTATCTGGTATAAAGCAAACAGTGCTAAAATAGAATGTCAACGAGTATGGGGTCAGCTTATGGAGTGAGCACCAGTTGCACTGATGAATGCAACCAGCAGGTTACAGAACCAGCTTTGCAATCAAAAGCATTTGGCTGCGTGATCCTGAACACTTTCAAAACTGTTTGCACTGCAATCTGATGCATCTTCTCAAACAAAATTAAATTTAGTTGGGACTATGAGATTTAGATGCACTAACCTAAACTTTCCTGTAAAGCATGGAGACAATGCAGTGTTTTACAGTGGCAGTACTATAATTATTCATCATGTAACAAATATTTTAGGAATGGAATTGCAGGACTCTTTTAAAAAATAAGTTAACACATACTGGTCTGTTGTAAGGCAGGATAAAATTGGTTCAGTAAAATGATTATCCCAATTATTACTAGTTTGCAATTATTTGAAAAATAAATGTAATTCTTGCCTAGCACTCCCATAAAGGCCTTTGGCACTTGAGTGGAAGAGAAGATTACTTTTGCACTCTCTCTCCATTAGCCCCTGTGAACTTGCAGTGAACTGAGAGAGGGTGGAGAGATCCCCGAGGGCGAGATGTATGCAGGTGTGAGCTGTGCTTTCAATGAACAGGGTAAATTAAATAGCTAGATTTGCTACACAATTGTCAATTTAATTAGCAAACCTACAGCATTGCATACCAAATTGCTCTGCGCCACTGCTTATTTTATGCATTGTGTAGCAATTCTCTTATTTTCATGTTTAATCACTTATACCACCTAGTTGTGCTAATACTTATCTGTTAAGTATTTTCTGTGAATGCATAGGTTTTAAAAAAATCACTGTACATGTGTGCAACTAGGCAGCATTATTTTCTTTGGATGTAGAACTAAAACACTGACATGCCTGTGCATTTTTAACCTGCCGCTCTGAGACTGTCAAACTTTGCTTTCATATTCTATGAATGTACCTTTATTATTCAGACACAGTGAGTTATTTGACTTGATCTACTCCCCTTGTATTTCAAACTGCCATTGGAAAGCAAAATTACCGTTGTTTTAACTATCAGAAAGTAGCATTTTTCTAAAGGTTGACATGTATTCAAAACAAAAGTAGATTTCCCATAGCAGCAATAAGCTGCCTAATCGCCCTTAACTATCATGTTTGTCCAGTGAAGATATGGGCTCATGCAAAAAATGCCTGTGGTTTGAGAAATAACATTTAAATCAAAGGACTTGTTGAAACAGTAGCTTGCCCTTTTTAAAAATGTGATTTTCAATATGCAACCAAAAGGCAATAGTTAAATAATTTGCAGAATCCTCTGCTAGTGTTGAGAATTTGGAAACCATATAGAACATGCGCACAAAGAGAGGCGGATGAGCCCACCAGATAGGCTTCAGGCCCCAGCAATGCAGCAAACGTCTAGGTATTTTCAATCAGAAATCCTCTCCTGCCAGTGCTCTGTATTTCACTTTTTAGGAAAGTTGCGGGGAAAAATCTGAGGATCTTTTGCTAGGACAACTTTTTCAAAACAATGTTTTCTACCCACATAAGGCATAACTGGACACTGAACGTGGGAGGCAGACCAAAACGGGGAAGGCCTGTGTGGGAGACACCAGGCAGAGGCATGTTTTGAGCCAGGGATTACCTGACGCTGCCTTGTGTAAGCAGACAGACTGGCCCCCCCCCCTATGGCAATTACAGCAGTGACAGGCAGATCTACACCGAAAACTGGGAACACCATTCAATGCAACAAAGTATTTGCAGAGAACAGATTTATTACAGGCAGAGAAGTAGACTTCTTGCCAGCAGAGTATGTTAGGCCCTTTTGACACGGATGATTATCTGCACCGGGCTTCGGGCACAAGGCGGGGCATTGATGGCAGGTATACAAGCTAGGCACACCCACTTACTTTCATGGGACACAGGCCTGTGGGGTACCCTTGGATGCATGGAGAAGGGACACCAATGCAAGGGTTGAGAGGGAAAAGCTGAGTGGAGAGACTGCTGGAGAGGAAGAAAGAACGAGAGAGAGAATGGATAGAAGGGAGAGAGAAAAAGTAGCCGGTGGGGAGGTAGTAGGAGAGGGAAGAGAAGGGGCTGGTAGATGGGGTGAGGGCTGAGAAAAGGGGGGCAGAAAGTGACGCACAGAATGAGAGATGGAGACAAAGAAACAGGTGTAGACCGAGGCACGGGCAAGAGATGGCTGGGAGGCCGACCAGTGGAAAAATAGAAGTTGGAGGGTTTGGGGGGAGAATAAACGGGGGGGGGGAAGGGGAGTGTGAAGGACAAACGGGGAAACATTTTACCTGCTAAAGGGCCTTTTTTTTAAATCCAGGAAGGCATAAATAAAATAAATGAACAGCATTGTTTTTACTTTGAAAAGCAAATTCAGAAAGCCGATAGCTGGGTCATTGGAGTCTGGCATGAGTCCTAGACCTGGAAGGGCCAGTGACAAAGCACCTTATAAACGGGGTAAAATGCTTAACAATTTACAAATGGTGCTGAAGGGTAACACATGAAATATTCTAGTAACTGGCATGTAACCAACAGCACACAGATGCATTTAAGAACATTTTTATGAGGCTGCGGCCACAATCTATGCTAATACAGGTCACTCTAAATCACTGAGACTGCAGTGTAAGCGATATTCAATTAACACTACAGCTAAGTCAATGCCTGGTCTGGGAAGCTGAGGGAAACCCTTATTGATGTATTTTTATATCCAGTTCAGTACTCTGGATGACAACCCTTGTATAACACCCCCTCTTAGAATCCCCCTGATCCCACTGAGCCAAGAAGTAGGTTTGTTTTGCAAATTAAAAGGTTTATTTGAACATTTAAACGATATATATATTTCTGATGCTTGTTAATCTGCTTAGAATCACATGCTGTGCATAGGTCCGACATCCAGTGGTCACTGCGGAGTATTGCATCTTGTTTTTCGTAGTCGAAAAGGGACGTCGACCGGGCGTGTCTGAAATACTATCCCTATAGTGACGTGTGTTGTACCCACAATCCCTCACGCATCGAGGTCCCTCAGATTGTTTTTTTCCGCCCAGCTACTGGTCGCCTTTACGCGGAGCTCCTCGAGAGACATTGCAGATTCCATCTCCTCGACCTTTGGTCGTTTTTTCCTGTTTAAAGATTTTATATATCGATCCCTCCCTCGACGCAGTGGTGAAGCTGTCTCCGCCGAGCAAGATCTGCAACGGAAGGGACGAGCGGAGGAGATCCTTCGGCGTTGCCAAACACGTGGCCTGGCCTCGCAGGCCAAATACAGTAGGGAGAGTGGGGTCGTGGGACATCTCTGATTCTTTTTCTGAGAATGCCTTTCCTTTTCCCCTTCCTTTCCCTTGGGGTAGTTATCACGGTTTATTGCCTCGGCTATGGAGAGGACACCCTTTAGGTTTTGCCCACTTTGTGAGGGCAAGTTTACTTGGAAGGACAAGCATTCACGGTGTAACCGCTGCTTGCCCCTCGATCACGTAGAGGAGGGTTGCTCGGCTTGTCGGCTTCTAAAGCCAAAGACTCTAAAAGACCGTAGGGTCAAGAGGTGGGCGGCCTACGCTATGTCGAAGGCCGGGTCTTCACCCGCCGCTGCTACCACCGACAGTGACGAAGAACGTGATAACACGACCTCCGCTACGGAAGTCGTACACCCCTCTAAAGAGCGCTCGTGCTCTTCTTCGTCTGTCCCCGGCCCCGACGGGCTCGGCTCACGCCCTGCTTATGGGGATGAACACCCTGGCGACACTGACGCACACGATACAACACACAAACACACAACCCATAGCTCTTCTTCGTCGAAGACGAAGAAAGCATCAGCGCCCAAGGAGACGCAGGTTACACCGGCGGCCTCCTCGGACCGTTCGGGTTCGAAGCCCCTCTCGCAACCGCAGCCGCGACCAGCGACTGGGCTTTCGGCAAATAAGGGCGCCGCCCCCAAACCATCGGCCGGCGCGCACCAGCAGAGAGCGCACGCCGCCGTAGAACGTTCGACACCCGTAACGTCGAAACCACAGCCCTCCGCTGACAAACGAGTCGGAGAGCTTGGCGAGGATCGTTGTAGCCGACGCGCAGAAGCGTACGCCGAAAGACACGTCGAGCGCTACGCAAAGGTCGAAAGACACGCCGAAAAAACCCAAAGAAAAACAGGGACTACCCCCTTCAGTCGGGGGGACCCCCAGCACACCGGAAGGCTTTTCGGAGGGCGACAGGACACTTTCCTCGACGTTGGGGGAGAGGTCGAGCCGTTTTCAGCAAGATGACACTAAATTTCCCCCGCTAGACCGCTCGGGGGTACCCCATGAAACCATGGAAAGGCTCCATCTCTGCATGGAGAGAATGGAGAGGTTTATGAACACCCAGAACCCTCCCACTCCCAAGAGAACAAGAGAAGGGCCTCAGGAGGACCCCAGGGCCAAATACCCAAGGCAGGACACCGCCTTAGACTTCCATAATGTGTATGACCTCACTGGTGAGGAACAATACTTAGAAGAGGAGGATGATTTTGTGGACAATGAAGAAGGACAGAACCAAGAGGAAGGTCTGGAAGACAGCCCAGACATGGTAGGAGAAGGCTTCAGAGAAAATCCAGAAGAAGGACCTTCTCATCCCTGGCAATCCCCATCAGGATATTCGGACACTGATGTCCTGAACCTAAATCCTCAGACAATTCACCTGTTAGAAACACGTCTACCATTGACGATCAGCCCACATTCAATGCTCTGTTGCGCAGAGCAGCAGCACATTTCGAACTGGACACTGTGGAGATCTCTCCGGAAATGGACTTTGTGGAAAGAGTAATTAAGGAGAAACCCCCAGTCAGCCAGACCATTCCCCTCCTCGCTTCAGTGAAGAGAAGAATCATCCCTTCGCTATCCACACCCGCGCTAATCAGAGGAGTTAATCCAAGGATTGAAAAACTTTTCACTCCTTCACCCTCAGACCCGCTGTACATCAGGGGACATTCCATTCCGGATTCCCTTGTAGTAACTAATGCAAGGAAGAGGGCAGGGGTGCCGCTGTCCACCAGTGAGGCACCACCTGACAAGGAGGGCAAGAGGTTATATGCCCTTGCTAAAAGAGTCACATCCTTGGCTGCCTTTTCGGCAAGAATTGCGAACAACAATTCTTTGCTAGCTAGCTACGCGGACGCACAGTGGGCCAAACTGCGCAAGGACGCCGAAGAACCGCCGGAACCACTACGTACACGCCTGCTTTCAACTATTGGCGAAGGAACCCAGGTCAACCAGAGTATTGTAAAGAACTCTCTGGATGCTGCTGAGACAGCGGGATGTTCCCTGGTTCAGGGAATACTCCTAAAACGCCATGTATGTCTGCGCAACTCAGGGTTCAAACCGGAGACACAGGCGTCTTTAATAAATAAACCTGTTGAAGACTCAAACCTCTTCGGGAAGGCGGTGGATGAGGCTCTGGAAATGGCTAAAAAACGAGTTTGATACTATCAAAACTCTTGACCAGATCTCTAAACCCACTAGCAGACGCGGCTATGGCAACACACGCTTTTTTCGTGGCCAACGCCAAAAGCAAAATCAGCAGCAACAGTACCCTGCCACCAGTTACCAGACCAATAGTGGGCAGTACAGCCAAAGAGGACAGCACAGGGGCAAGAGGAGAGGGCGGGGGTCCACCCCCAGAGGCTCCCAAGCCCCCAACAACACCAAGTAACGCGAAGATTTGCGTCCCCTCCCATGCAACACCAGTCGGGGGCCGGATAACATCCTTTCTTCCAGCATGGAAGGGAATAACGTCAGACCGCTGGGTACTTTCCACCGTAGCCCACGGATACTGCATCGAATTCAACAGTTCCCCAACATACAGACCCCCGAGGGGACGACGCATGACACCGGAACACCTTGCCATCCTTCTCCAAGAAGTACAACTACTGCTGGAAAAAGGAGCCATAGAGGTCGTGCCTCTATCTCAGGTAACGGAAGGTATTTATTCAGTGTACTTCCTTGTACCCAAGAAGGATCTAACCATGCGCCCTGTATTAGATCTGCGCCCAGCGAACAGGTTTATCAAACCCCAGGAGTTTCGTATGGTGACCTTACAGGAAGTGATCCCACTGCTATCACAGGGAGATTACATGACAACATTGGACATGAAAGATGCATACTTTCATATTTTAATGTTGCCAGCGCACAGAAGATACCTCAGGTTTATGATAAAGGGCAAACACTATCAGTTCAGAGTGCTACCCTTCGGCATAGCATCAGCACCAAGGGTATTCACGAAGGTACTGGCAGTGGCCCACCTGCGCAGGTTGTCCATCCCAGTTTACCCTTACCTCGACGACTGGCTCATAACAGGGGATTCTTACGAAACATGCTTCTCCAATACCCAAAAGACTGTAGACCTTTTGTTCCAGTTGGGCTTCTCCATCAACGAAAAGAAGTCCAGCCTAGACCCCAGCCAAATCAAACAATTCCTAGGGGCTCTAATTCAAACAAAGGACGGCCTCGTCTTCCCCTCCAACGAGAGGGTCCAAAACATGCTGTTTCAGATCCCTCAATATGTGGCCGGTCGAGAGGTGACGGTACGCAAAGCAATGCGCTTGCTAGGCATGATGGCGTCGTGTATTTATTTGGTACCTCACGCGTGCCTGCGCATGCGCCCTATGCAAGAGTGGCTCAACAGCCAGTGGTGTCAGGCCAGCGGATTATGGGACGATCCAGTGGTGGTCTCGCAGGCCTTGGTTCTCTCGCTACGATGGTGGACAAAGGAAAACCTGGAAAAAGGGAAACCCTTTGCCACACCCGCGGCGGAAGCCACTCTAACCACAGACGCATCCCTAACAGGATGGGGGGCTCACCTATCCCATCAGACTGCTCACGGAGTGTGGACTCCAAACGTAGCATCCAAACACATAAATCTACTGGAGCTACTAGCTGTGTTCAAGGCGCTAAAAGCCTTCCAGGAACACCTACAAGGCAAAACTGTGTTGGTCCTTACAGACAGCACCACAGCCATGTACTACATCAACAAGCAGGGGGGCACCCACTCTCCAGGACTGTCCAAACTGGCCCAAAATATATGGAAGTGGGCTCTCAAACAAAACATGTTCCTACTGAACATGTACCAGGGGAACTCAATCTGCTGGCAGACAAACTCAGCAGAGATTTCCCCCTGCCCGAAGAGTACGAATGGCAACTGCACGAAGACATCGTCTTCGACGTCTTCACACAATGGGGATTCCCAGAAATAGACTTATTCGCAACCCTGGAGAACTCACAATGCCCAAGTTACGCCTCCAAGTACCCCCAGAACCAATCCAAGGGGAACGGTCTGTCGATGCAATGGTCAGGGAAATTTGTTTACGCTTTTCCCCCGACTCCCCTTCTCAACAAGGTGGTGCACAAGATGCACCAGGAACAAGTAACCATGATACTGGTGGCCCCAATGTGGGCCCGACAGCCATGGTTCGCTCACTTGATGGAGATGTCTCTATCTCCCCCAGTGAAACTCTCCTGCCCGTACAACATGCTGTCACAAAACAAGGGCAGGACGCTGCATCCATGCCCCCAGAACATGAACTTAGCAGCTTGGCTCCTGAGATGATAGAATTCGGACATCTACTGCTCCCGCAGAGATGTATGGACATTCTCAGGGAAGCCAGAAAACCTAACACTCGCCACTGCTACTCTAGCAAGTGGAGGAGATTTGTCATCTGGTGCAGAGGGGAAGGCATCAACCCAATTGACTACTCTCCCACACATATTTTTTTATACCTGACCCACTTGTTGGATTCAGGTCTAGTGTTCAATTCCATTAAAGTCCACCTGGCGGCACTTTCTGCATACACCACTTCCCAACTCAAGGTGTCGTGGTGGAAGATCCTGTTATAAAGGCCTTCATGGAGGGAATAAAGAGAATACACCCCCCGATAGCTGACGCAGCTCCCGGTTGGGACCTTAACGTTGTACTTACCAGACTCATGGGCTCACCTTTCGAACCCATGCACAAAGCATCTCTTAAAGACCTCACTCTTAAGACTGCTTTTTTAATAGCTATCACCTCCATCAGGAGGGTAAGTGAACTACAGGCTCTTTCCGTTCTAGACCCCTTTGTTACAGTTCACAGAGATAAGGTGGTTCTACGCACGCCCCCAAGGTTTGCTCCGAAGTTCATATCGAAATTCCACGTAAACCAGTCTATAGAACTGCCAACGTTCTTTCAAAATCCTTCCAACGTGGGAGAAAAAACTCTGCACACACTAGATGTGCGCAGAGCGGTCATGTTCTACATGGAAAGAACCAGACCACTGAGGAAGACTAATCAGTTCTTCGTCTCGGTGGCAGCAGGAAGAGAAGGAGATGCAGTTTCAAAGTCCACTATTTCTAGATGGATTGTTCAATGCATCACTCTCTGCTATACTCTTGCTAAGAGAGAACTGCCCTTTAAGCCTAGAGCACACTCTAACCGAGGCACGGGGGCGTCCATAGCATTCATTGCAAATGTTCCCCTTGAGTCCATCTGCAAAGCGGCTACCTGGAATTCTGTGCCCACCTTTACAAAACACTACTGTCTAGATGCACACTCGAGATCTGACTCCTAGGTGGGTCAGGCAGTACTAAGACATCTTTCTCTACTGTTCCTTCTCATAACCCACCGCCAACTCCGGGTACTGCTCGCTAGTCTATGCACAGCATGTGATTCTAAGCAGATTAACAAGCATCAGATTCACATGCGCCCACCCTTCCTCCCCGCTCGGATGGAAGGAACATAGACTTCCTTTTATATCTCTTTTCTGTACTCCCTCACGTCTAGAAGGCTCCCTCAGGGCAGAAAAATACAAACAGGGGGACCTCGACGCGTGAGGGATTGTGGGTACAACACACGTCACTATAGGGATAGTATTTCAGACACGCCCGGTCGACGTCCCTTTTCGACTACGAAAAACAAGATGCAATACTCCGCAGTGACCACTGGATGTCGGACCTATGCACAGCATGTGAATCTAAGCAGATACAATCATCAGAAATGCTTTTACGGTAAGTAATGCATTGTCATATCACACTTCTATTAATAAATTGATAATGGATATTACACTTGTGAATATGAGCAGTAGTCCGCAAGAGGTAACTTATGAATAGGAACAGGAGAATAAGGTGGGAAAGAATGCTTTATATGGTTCAAGGAAACGCAAGGTGGAATAAAATGCAGTACAGAAATAACTTGTTATGATTTTAGCAAAAGGTAATATGATCACTTTTTCTTTTGACAATTCACTCCCCCCCCCTATGCAATACCAGAAATGGAAGGAGAGCACACAGTCTTCAAGAATCCCAACAAATCACACTTTATAATGCAATACACAGTTCCAGTTCTCCCAGCAAGCTTAGGGAAAACAGGGATGAGTTTTAAACACAGGCGAATTACTTTAATGTGGTTTGCAAGGAAGTGAAAAGGTGCTAAAATTGCTTTTAATTCCCTCTAGAGGTTCAGGGTAGGTGATGGATACTTTATAATAGTGCAGGCTCACTTTAACAATACTCTATGAATGATTAGCAGATTGCAAACGAATTTTAGCAAAGAATAGCAAAAAGCTGCTGATTTCTACAGATGAAGAAATCGGGCCAAATCGCGGTAAATTTCGCGGGTGCGTGTCTCGCGATTACGGGAAAAGTATAGGGATTAGGAAGTCGGTTCTAGGTTTGTTGGAAAGCATAGATCCTAAGCTTTCAGATGAAAGTTAAGTTCCGTTCCTAGCCCAAACGGTTCAAGAGATACGGACGATTTAATAAAGGTAGGTCTTCAGATTTAAAGTAAACTCAAAATGACAGGTGACGGCTTGCAGCTGCAGAATTGACAGGTGACAGTTTTGTAGCTTTAAAAATGACAGATGACACGATTTCTAGGAGGCAGTTCTACTTAGTTAAAATAATCTAATCCAAACTATTTTAACCTGAGAGATTGGTTCTGCATAGTTCTTCTAGGTACTCACAATATAAATTTGAACTAGGCCTCGTCACGGATCTGGTCAACACGTCCGGCTGCGGTTCTGTCTGCTCGGCGGGTCAATCAGGCACCGGTTCTGCTCACAGCGATCTGGGTCAGCTCTGCTCTGCTGGTCTAGCCTCTCTGGATTCTGGATGTAACACTGCTTTCTGGGTACTGCTACAGGTTCTTGCAAAAATTCTCGGCAAAACTTCAAACAGCTTGCCCGGCTGTTGAATAGTTTGGTTAGTTTTGAGGCCTGCTGAAGAAGATTCAGCTGGTGGATTCAGGCCTCTCTGCTACAAATTCTGGAGTTAATTTCTGCTACAGGTTCTGGAGATTGATGGATTTGAAGTCTGGATCTCTGGATGTGAAGTCGTCGGTCAGCATGCTCCGCAGCAAATGGAATTGAATGTCTCTACCTGTCCCAGCAGTCTCTTTTTATGTGTTTTGGAAAGTGGGTGTGTGCGTTGGTCATAACTAAACCTGCCCCTCTCACTTACCATTGGCCAATTCCTCCTCTCTCCCTTGATTGGGGGAAGGAAATGATGCTGTAGGTTTTATGGTCAGAGGAACCTCCCCTTGTCAGATTGCACACAAATCTATTTCTGACCAAAATACATATTTATCTATGTACCATTTTTCTAATATTATAGGTCCAGTTAACATATTTTCTGTAGCACCAAACCAATCGATCCCTGTCTTTGTTGGATGTCGTGTCCACTGATGACAGAATTCTCCCCTTTTCATCCAGATAACGACCTCTAAACCTTTCCAGATTTTACACAAATGTGCACCAGGGATATGGGTTACAGATGATAGTGTCAGATTTTTAACATGCATACATTTGGAGTGAGACCCTATTTTCCGCTAGCAACCCCCCAGAATACACCACAGGGTCCTAACGCCTCTTAAAATGTTCACAGAAAAATCACAAAAATAATGATATTACTTATATAATTCTGACAAGTCCGCACTGTGAGTTATCTATCTTTTTAAAATTATGCTCTGGCCAAAAAGAGGTGCAGCTTCCCACATCACAGGTTGGAATAACTGGTTTATCCACTTCCCCCAAGCCAGCTTGTTCACAGAGGCACAGCTGCCCCCCAGTTTCTCCCAAGAGGAAGCTATTTTACGACGCCCCAATATAACATTTGCCTGAGTCAAGGAAGTTGCATTGTTCTGTCCCTTCCAGTTCCCAGGTGCTCCACCCCTAGTCTAATCAGAGCAGTGAACTCCTTTTGGCAAGGGGCAGCAAGATGCAGCTAGGCCTGGGAAGAGTGGCTGTTGATCCAGTTTCAACTCCTGTCGGGGGTAGTTGTCAGGCAAAATCCAGTTTCATTAAGCCAGGTTTCAGCTAAATGTCACTTTAGTTCCCAGTTTAAATCAAAACTTACAATTTTTACATGTACATTAATTAATTACTTCCTTCAAGTCATTTCAGAATATAGTTTTACAATGTATCCACCTCTTAGCAAGTCTTTCCTTGGTCTGGTTTTGTTTCATTTGTTCAGTTTTACACAAAAGTCTGGTGGTTTTAAAACGCCGGCTTTCTGATAGTGGTGAGTACTGGTAATGCAACCATTTTTGGGATTAAGAAAATGAATTCCCCACAGTTCTGAGTTGCTTTTTGGCAATCAGCATTGCCATTCCCAATGGTTTCAGGCTACTGTGTGTAGCCCAATAGTGGTTTTAGGCAGTGCCCTCCTGTGCTCACAACATAGGCAAAAATGGGTGGCAGCCTATTCTTCATGTTTTCCCTGTGCACTCTCTGGGGAGTTCTGGCCATCATGATGTTTTCCATGCCAGTACTGCACAGTTTTATGGTAGGGCTTGGATGCATGGGTAAAAACATCCCACAGCAGCTAGTGTGTCCAAGCAAGTATTGGTCCCCGTAAATCACGTTGAATCTGCGCCACAACCCATCTATGCCAGTAATGGTCATTGTAAATCACTCCATGAAGATGCAGCCTCAAACTCTTAATGCAAGTAATGGTCACTGCAAATTAGCACTTTCATGAAGCCACAAAGTAGGCATTGCCTATAATGGGCACTACAATCTACTTTCATGATTCAAGCTGCATCCGCAGTATGCACAAACTAGTCATCCACATTTGCTACTTGCTGCCTCCACCCCTCCATACAAAGACACACAAACGCACTCCATTAATTACATTCCTGCTGTGCACACATGTGCAGGCAGTCAGATAGCCCACACGCTGTGAGACTGACCTACTTACTCCACGGGCACAGTCACTCAAACCCCTTGAGCACGCACTACGTGCATCGCATTTCAAACACGCATGCTTATGGTACAAACCATTTTTTCTGTATTTACTCACCTGTAGGTCTTCTCTTCAGTCTTTGTTCTGGGAGCACGGACTAGAGCAGGCTGCAGGTGCCATCGGACCCAATTTAGGCAATGCCGGTACACCCCGGAAGGACATGTTTGGCACATTTGAATTTCACCTCATGCAAGTTTGTTGCCTGGTGGCTGCGCATACCCAGCACTCCTGATGCTCACACTATAAATCTTTATCAATTACACTGCAGGGAAGACACCCATTAGGTGTTCTGCCACTGGTGGAGGTTCAGCCCCCACCAATCCTTTTCTGGGGTGGGTGGGAATGAAACTACCTCTCATCCCCCTCCACGAAAGCCCCCCCACCCCTTAGTTACCATCACTAATTACGAGCATGCGTCTTAAAATGGCGCTGCAATCTCCAGAACGTCTTTCGATAAAAACATTCTGGCTTGTTGAATTTGGCCAGATTGATTTGCATTCGAACTTCGATAAAACTGAGGCATAACATACGTTCTTGCTTAGTTAAATAAACCACTGCACGCTTACCTTAAAGATTTAATGCACAATTCAGTACCTACGTCTTTCTGTAATGCACAGAATTACGAAAAACGGTAACTCGCACTTCCATATTTTCCTTTCGCTGCAGTTGAAGAGACCCTTGTACAAAGTCGTCGGTATTAAAACAAATATATATACACTTAATGATTTGCTATTCATTCTAGCTACTTGTGGAATTTAACGATTTGTTAACTGGTTCTGCAGTCTCTGGCCTTTGCACGAGTTGAGAATGGTCCATCTAACCTCGAGGATTCTGATCTTGTGAACAAGCTACAGCAGGACATTTTCAACTATCAAGCTAACGCATGCTATGCCCGCACTGCATTACAATATAGAGTGCATTTCCTCCAGGCGATGAAGCATCGTTCCCATGGGATGCATTGTACATTCGTGCGAGCTCAGGGGTGGGCAGGATTCGGGGGTTAAGGCCGGCTGCTGAGCAAGATTGGACTATCTTTGTACGAGCTGTGCAGCCCACACCAACCCAGAGGAAAAACTCATTTTAGTTGGGTGAAAAGGAATCGATATGCTTTTAGTACAGGTCAAAATGACGTATTCTTTGATATTAACAATACCTTTTTACAATAACTTTCTAAGCTTTCAACTGAAATAAAGCTTTATATGCCGAGTAGGTATGCTGTGTGGTGTAGTTTGAAACCACTTGTCTTGGCCGAATTTGTTTGTATAATGATGCAGTACTAGACCTGACATTGCACTTGGTGGAGCAAAGAATCTGTAATATTTATGGACTGGCTTTTCCTCCAGTGTACATGTATTTTGCTCTTGAAAGGTTAATGTTTATTTTTATCAGAAGACACTTATTTAACTCACCCAAATGAAGATCCTCCAACGGTTGTAGTGAAACGTCATTCGAGTGTATGTAAAAGCAAATGGGATATTCCGCAAAAATATTAATGTTTAAAATAGTAAGTATTTCCATCTAAATGGACAGGGGGAAAAAAGGGTCTGTCAATGGATCAGAAATGGGGAGAACATCTGGGTGCTTCGTAAAGCAGGGGCTATGCTTCTGTACCTCTGGAGCCCTACCCGTGAAGGCAGTCTCCCAGGGTTTAGTGGCACCTCCTACCATGGTGTGGCACACTCCGTCTGAGGACCTTATGTTATGCATTGTCCCACTCTGTGGTATCACAAGGACCTACAGATAAAGCGATCCATTGCGGTGCAATGCACCTATGTCACTGTGCATTTACCATTTAAAACAGCCAATAGCTAGTGCTTGCTGCACAGTTTGGGGCTGGCCTATTTATAGTACAAAACATGCAAATAGCATTTGAGCCTCTTTGTTCTGCACCATCAGGAATTATCCTGTATAATACACGAGTTGTTAATATCGTCCATACCCAAACTCAAGATGTTTCAACTCAAGCATGGTTAGTCGTCTTGAAGCTTGCAGGCCGCTGACTGTCATGTATTCGAAATAATTCGACAAGTGGGAACCCTTCTCACATGCGCTGGGTAATTATTTAGTCAGTGGTAGGTTCTTTGTTATATTGACAAGACAGTCTGGTTGAATTTGAGCAGCCTAAATTTATTCCAATAGCGACACGTGTTATGACCCTCCAGGGTCATTTTCAAGGCAATTTCATGTATGCAGTGTAGTACGCGGTGTAGAGTTGCAGGGCGCAATTTCCAAAGCTGGTGGGAGACTCCGCTTCCTCCCCTATTGCCGAGCAGTTTGCACTGTAGTGACAGTGCAAGCTACTCGGCAATGGGAGAGGAGACTGACACGGCCTCACCAGATACCAGACCAACCTTACTTGTTAACTATGGGGGCCATCACCAAGATGGACTGTCCACCCTGACGGACCTCACGTTGGCGACGCCCACCGTCAAACGTAAAAAATTCTGGAGAGATTCTCCCACCCGCTTCAGAAATTGTGCCCTACAACTCCACACACAGTACTACACTGCATACATGAAATTGCCTTGAAAATGACCCTTGAGGGTCAAAACACGTGTCGGCTATAATAATATATGCTGCTCAAATACAACCAGACTATGCCTTGGCAATATACCGGACGACAACCTACCACTGACTAAACAATTACCCAGCACATGTTCTAAGGGTTCCCACTTGTCGAATTGTTGAAACCTTAGCAGGGACAGAAGGGCACTGTCATGAAGAATATGATATGATATGATAGGTTATTTATAACGCGCTTAATACCCAGAGGTTTCTAAGCGTGGACCCAGGGATCGAACCCATGTTGCTCCGTGTCATCTTGCTTCCAAGGCAAGCACCCAACACACGCAGCAGGGTACCACCAATTCAACCTGATCAAGCGCAGTAATCCCCCCATTCCAGTGCCATATTTATGTGTTGAAATAGTCTGCATGAACCAGGACTCAGATTAAGGGGTAAGAAGCTATTGTTTATTGGTAGATCACCAACTCCCTGACCTTTTTCAGAACAAAGCATCATCATTTCTGCCCTCACTGTGTCAGTTCAAACAAACTGTCTCCATCCAAGTGGTCACTATAGTCAAGGAAGTTCTCTGGGATTCCAGGGTCGATCTCATGGCTATTTTTCAATGAGGCATGGATCTGC
The DNA here is from genome assembly GCF_040938575.1 of Ambystoma mexicanum. NCBI lineage: Eukaryota > Metazoa > Chordata > Amphibia > Caudata > Ambystomatidae > Ambystoma > Ambystoma mexicanum. The sequence continues at coordinate 199,603,576 of NC_090928.1, read as the reverse complement.
TGTTCATCTTCGTACTGGTGACCACGAAGACCATGTTTTTGTTATCTCTGAGCGGCAGACATACTCATTGAAAAATAGTTGAAATGACCAATCCCTGCGATACAAGAACCAGTGCTCACATGATTGGCCCAAACCGGAAGGAAATGGGAGATGCAATCGGAACTGCTGTAAAGTCTTGAAGACGAGTCATTGTATGCCACCATGATCAATTGTGTGAAACGTTCCCAATATGCCCAACATGGAAAGTTATGAAATATAAGCAGTGTGCGCTCAACCTCAGCCCAGTGGCTAGGTAGAACCGGTCCGGTTCAATTCCATGAGAAGTTAGAATGTTGGATTGCACATCATTAAAGAAGCGAAGCTCTTCCAAACAATTTTCCAGCTTCACGAGATAGGAGTGAAGATAGGAGTGAAGCAAAGATTGGAGATAGCATGATAGTTGGTAAGAACATAGATTAGGCCGACCTTTTTAGGAGAGGTTGAACAAGGGCTTTTATCATCCGCATAAAGATCATCCCCCATCGAAAGTGACCCGTTGAAGATTTAAACAAATGTACCACTGGTTCAAAAGCCTGAGTTCACGGAAGACTGGTTCAACTTACCCAAAGAAAAATTCAATTTGTGGTCGAGGCTTAGGCTTGTGATTACGGTTGAGCTAATATAAATGGTAATGTACTCAATCTTAACTCCAAAGTAATTCACTACTGTGTTCCTCAGTCGGAGCAACTGAAATGGACAATCTGAGTGATCCAGGTTGTGATCCTTGCCTAAGAATTCACTAAGGCAGTTCTTTGAGGTATCAATACACTCAGCAAAATAGGCTTTTTATCGTGCTGTAACTTTTATTTGTATACCCCTGTTGACCGATCCTATGGGCTGTCCTGTCGGCTGCCTGCCAACTGAGGAACATTTGCTTGGGTCTTATTCAAATTGGCCAACCCCTTCCAGATCCTTAACACATTTTGGGATCACAATGCGTCTATAGCCTAGCTAAACACTGTGCGCAACTGCACCACCTGTATCTGGCTTAATTCTGTGTAGTGTACAATGGAAGTGGGTTAACTCGACTCCTTGATACCCATATATCCAGTGGAATGTCCCAGGGGCACACACCACGGATGGAGAAAAACAGCCCTCTTACTGCCAATGGTGGGATTTCTACCCAGTGCCTCAGTAGGATGCCAGGTCGAAGTACACCTGCCATGAAAAACTGTGCCACTTGGCCCGTGTTCAGTCAGGTGAACAGAAGGGTATTATTTTCTGTAATCTCCATCACCCATTAGGTTTACAGATTGTGAAAAAGAAAATAGCCATTGTCCAGGCGCAAAGTATTTTCTCAGTAGATTTGTGCAAAATGTGGTGTTCTTCAATTTTGAAAAAACGTATTACACCAATTTAATAATGCACTAGCGTTTGAAGTCACAAATCTATTCTTTATCAGATGGTAAGCATTTGTGTAGTATGGCTCAGTGTTTGATATGTAGAAACGTTACCTTGTCTGATAGTTGGGGTGATATTATCAGCTTTCCCTTTTAGTTTTCAGAAATACTATAGTTTGGATATTTGAAATGATACTCCCTCCATTCCCAAGCAGTTAAAATCTGATATCACTGGCTTGTATGCAAATCTAATTCCGTTTCCTTATTATAGGCAAACGTGAGGAAGAGAAGGAAAAAATAAAGGTAATGGGCAGCCTGATTAATTTTTGGGGAGACACGCTCAAAATTATTCTTTGTTCTTTTGTCACAAATGAGCTGTAATCCTGCTTGTACTGTTGTAGCTAGATTTCCATTGTGCTTGCTCTTTTATTGCTTCGTCTTTGCTTTTATTTCCTCCAAGTACCCATGGTCTTGGACACAAATAAGGAGTTGTACATTAGCTGAATCATGTATATGCACCCTCTAACAAAGCAACTTCCGGTGCACCAATGGTCCAGGGATGAGTATCTGTTTCAAACCATCTATCAGCCCCACACCTCTGGTACACCAGAAGGGATCTGAACAGATTGGAAGCGCAATCAAATTATAAAACTCCTTGTCCAATTGTGGGAACTTGGACGGAACGGCAGGCTCCTCTCCGCAAAGTTGTGGATCATTGGTTAGTTGCAACGTAGTGAAGATACAGTTGTTACCCTATGATAAAAGCTTGAAAAATAACAGTTCTAGCACACTACAAAATACAACCCACCCTGTAAAGGAATGAATGCAGAAGACAGTTTCAAGAAGGAAAAGGGATGCACTCTGGATACTGACAGGAGGGTCGTCAGAAAAGTAATTAATCAAAATAGTTCAGATACTTGCTTTCAGCTCAAAGGCAGCAATGGTTCGTAAAATGTCACTATGGGCCTTTAGAGAAGGACCAGGGGGGACAGAACCACAATGTACCATTTGCTTGTAGATGTTGTTGGTGCTCGACAGTGTAGTGTCGATTTCAAGCCGCTTTGCAGCTTCTGTGACAGAGTTCAAGATGGGAGACAGCTGCGGGTATCAGGCAGCAGGCAGTTCGGTGAGCAAGGCTGGACGGACGGCTGCAGGCTGGCCTAAACAGCAGCTCTGGGTCCAGAATCGTTTTCTCAGTGCTAGTTGGTGGGCCAAAAGCACTGGTCGAGTCGTCTTGGACGACGTTGGCGACTGCGGTGTGACAGCAGTCAATGGGCAGTCGGTTGCAGCTCGAGGGGCTTGACTGGCTCGAAAATGTCCTTTTAAGGTTGATGTTGGTGGATGCTTGTTGATGCACTCCTCCTAGCTTCTTCACTGGGCTCGTGTCATCCTTTATGGTGGATGGCCCAAAGCTGATGAGTGTTGCGGGCAACTGGCTTGTCCTTTTGGTTCAGAGACTCTCTGGCACTTCCACCTACGAAGCTTTCTTGCAGAGCCTAGCAGGGCACACCATGTGCTGGCTGGGTACCGGTTCTGGAGCTGATGTAGGGTCCTCTGGATTCACAATCTGCCTCGGTTCCCTGGGAGATATTTAGGGGAGGGATCTTGATTCCCTCTTTGGAAATCGTAGCCTTCTTTCACTTGGGGAAGCTGTAAGGCAGACTGTACCTTCAGCCAGGCTCCTAATGAGTTCTTCGTGTTACTCCTTGAAAATTCTTTAGATGATCTGGCCAAAGTAGGGGCTCGACCATCTTTTAAAGCCAAATGGTACACAGTGATTGGTGTAGGCTAAGCCTACCTTAATGAACCAATCCAGGGTCCCCACCAACAATCTCCTGTATGCATGAGGTCATAACCAGAGTGCTTTGCAACAGAAAACATGTCATACTAAGTCCCACCCATCTTCCTATCTGTTGTGGATCAAAGGGTCTGTCTGGTTAATTGAGCTCTCGGTGGTTCCCGATTAAAGCGTCGGGTATCCCTCGAAGCTGCAGTGAGACCAGATACTCTGACTTCTGCAAACCACATAATTGTAACTTCTGAAGGGGGTCCTCGTGCAGGGATGACTACTGTAAACAGCTGTCGCAGACATGACCGGTCACTGCCCTTGATACTGAGAGGCATGAGCTGGCTTCAAGTTGACACAGTGCTTATCAAAGGGGTGTTGGGGTTTTCCTGTCCTTAGTCCTGCGACCAGGCCCCATGTGGGCCTGTTTGAATTAACTATGATTAGTATGCAAGGCTGCCACCAGCAGCTAACAAAGGAAAGGGTGGATCCATGGTGCCTTTGTTAGTTAACTAGGCTGGCCATGGCAGGAGGAAGGTTTTGCCTTACCCCTTCTGAGATGCCGTTATGTACTCCTGGCTGTCATATTCCAACTAAATGACTGGGGTAGGGCGGGCCTGTAGGCTGTGTCCACCCAGAGTACATGAGTCTGTCGTGCAGTGAGCATAGGAAAAGGTGTGCGGATTAGCCCCATGCATTTTCCGGAGGTTGATGTATCATCATTCAATTTCGAATTCCTCACATGCCGTTTGCTAAACTGACATGCCACTCCTGCAACTCTACATTGGTTTGATGACATATTTGTATAGACTTATTTTAGCTTTTATTTTATTAAGACAAACCTCTCCAAGTTGAGCAGGCTTTTTGTATGCATGAGAGGGTGGGGAGAAATTGTCATCATGCGTGAGGATAGGGTAGGGTAACTTTGACTCTGCGGGTAGTGGACATTTAATCCTTTTAACCACCATCATGGAAGAAGGGTTGATACATTATCAACTGTTTTGGAACCAACCAGAGGACAAGAGCTTGTTTGCTTTAATGCTATTTAAAGCACTAGAATACTGGGTTTTAGATATCCCAAGAACGTTGTGAAATTGCAGCATTTTACACTGGTTGAACACATCAATGTGCCTTGTGGCCTGAGCTTAGCCACGGACCATAAAAGGGCCGGACACCAACAAATAGTCTTGAACCAAAGGTGGGATAGCTGGCTGTGCCGCAGGACCTTGTGAGTGCAGTGTGCCTTCTGTCTGCTTTCTGAAAGCCCTCCCGTCTTGTGAGTTTCCTTTTTATTGATTTTAATGCTATTGTGAAGTCTGAGTCCTTAGTAAGCCACTGAAACTGAAAGAAACATCTCAGAATGCAAAACAGTGGCACAAAAGTCTACAAGTAGTATTGGAGACTCTGGAAATGCTTGTTTCATCAGCTACGACTTTTGTAATGGTACATTGTAATTAGTTATTTATAACGTGCTTAGTATCAAGAGGTTTCTAAGCCAGGGATCAAACCCGTATTGCTCTGCGTTGTCTTCCAAGGCAGGCGTGTTACCCCTGAGCTATCCTCCCGAGACCAGTGATCCCGGGCGTTCGAGGTTGTTAATGTGTTGACGATAGTCATATTCCACGAAAAGCAACTTCTCGGGCTAAAATATGCAACCTAGCTCTAGCATGTACGCAAGCATACTGCAGCTCTATTGTGACTAGGGTGTCACGGTATTAGTTTTATGGCGGTACGGTAACCTTCTTGCCAAATGACGGTATATCATGGTTATCGCGGTATAGCAGGTGGAGTTAACCAATCTTAACAAATATTTCCTAAAAAGGTCATAAATTATCAGATTTATCATCGCAAACAAAACCAGGCACCCAGGGCCAGTATTGGGCTTTTCAACATACTTTCCACTGAAATGCCACCCCTTGCTTCCACCAAACACACACACGTGTGGAGAGGACGAGGAGGAGGGAGGAGCCCTGCTGCGACTGGCAAAGCAAACTGAATAGCGTTTCTTAAGTGGTCATTTAGGCTTTTAGCTCCCCCACTGCCTAATGGTGAAGATGAACATGTTGCCATCTGTATAACATGCATGCCACAGATCAATGGAGGCTGATGGTAGTATACGCTTGTGCGCATACACAAACACACGCACGTACATGCTCGCTTTACGTTACAGCCTTTAGTTTACTTGAGGGCCAAAAGGTGTTCAGTAATCACGGACATCTTACCCTTTGGTATGGCAGCTGGGAATACCCACAGATGAGTGAATTTCACAGTGCGACTTATTATATGTAAATTCAATGATAGAACCACGGAAATCCCCCACTGTCATATGTTTAATAAACATTATCTATTATAAATATATAAACCCCAAAGCCGCCAACCCAAAGTAAACCCTTTTCCTTCTTGGCACTGTATTTATTCTTCCTATTGCTAACATACTGATTTTGTGTCAGGCACGTGTGGTTTATGGAATGAATGGCATAAAAAACCGCTCCACTGATGCTGCTTGGCAGATGGCACATCCAACAGTGCAAGACCAAGACTGTGCAGCACTTGCTTACTGCAGCCTTTCCAAATCAGATTGAAAAGCACGCTTAACGGTATACCGGTATAAACAATGTGCGGTTATTATTGTTCAATTAAGTGGTTCACGGTATCTTTAACGGTATACCGTTATACTGTTACCTCCCTAATTGTGACACGCTTAAGCAACAAAATTCGACATCCAAGAGCACCTGAATAGGAAAGGACTAACCATACCAAACTACCTTGCTTGAAGTTACACCGGGAAGTGGTCTTACAGTACAGCCTAACCACAGGTTAAAGCCATCGTAAAGAGCTGCTTCTTCCATCAGAAAGAGCTGCTTCTTCCTATAATGTCTGATACATCCTGCCATGACTGACGTTTGCACACAGGGCCATGGCAGTTACCTCACTGGTATTATCAAGACTAGATTACACCAACAGCATTTTCCTTGGGGTTCTGGAATATCTACTCCTCAACATACAAGGAGTCAGTCAGATTTTATGGCTTAAAAAATATGAAAACGTCACGGTGCACACCATGCTCAAATGGAACACTCACTTCAAAACTCAGCGTATTGCCCACCGTTCCTTCCATGGCAGGAGCCCTGCCTTACAAGAAATTTCAAACAATGCCTACCATCAAAATCCAGCAATGCACACTAGTAACCGTGCCGAGATTCGACCAGAAATGGCATAGAGGAACATCCTCCCTCCAAGCAACTCTAGACCTGTGCGCAGAACACCACCTTCGAAGGGATTGTGTCCTTCGACGTATTCCTCATCTTAGATATATCCTTCCAGCTCTGCTGGCCTCGGAAATTTTTTTCTCCAGAGCGCGCTGCGCGTCGACGTCCCTCGAGTCGATGTCCTTCGACAGCCGCCGTATCGACGCTCGACGTCATCCTGCCTATAAAGGCCGCGCGCAGCGTCCGTTGCTCAGTTCCGTTTTTCCGCGCTACTCGGTGCCTCGGAATACCGTTGCTCAGTTCTTAGTACAGATAATCCTATTTACCTCGAGTTATTCGATCCGTACTCGATGGCTTCCTCGTCGGAACCGACAACTCCTCGATCCGGCTTCAAAAAATGTCGAGATTGTGGGAAAAAGATGTCGTTGACCGATCCTCACAGAAATTGTCTGTGGTGCTTGAGAGCCGAACACCATTGTTCGGAGTGCGAGGACTGTATGTCCATGACAGCTAAGGCCCTGAAGGAGCGTAGGGGGAAGCTGGAGAAAGGTAAGACTTTTAAAGCTTCTTCTTCGTCGACGAAGTCGAGACATTCGTCTCCTCGTCACCATTCGCGCTCCAGGTCTCGGAGTGGGTCTCATCACTCCTCGAGATCGAAGTACTCGAAGAGGAGACGTCGAAGATCCCCTTCTCCGTCTTCCTCTTCCTCTGTTTCGCCAAAAAGAATCCCTTGCCCCACGAAACATAGTTCCCGGGCTGAATGGGAGGAATTCAGAAAAAATATGATGAGCGTCTTCGAGAAAGCGGCCTCGACCCCCTCGAAGACTGCCGAGAGCGATGCTCTGCTCGAAAGACCCGATGGTCAAAAACGCCGCGAGTCGCAGTACCCGGCGAAAGAAACCTCTCGAGCGCGTCTCGAACCCTCGAGTAGGACTATGACCTCCAAACCTTCCTCGAAGGTTCAGTCGACGCCGTCGACGAAGGTTCCGTCGAGGTCGATGTCTTCGACGCCGTTGTCGAAGGGACCTTCGACGCACGGGTCTGTCGACTCGACGCCGGCCTCGACACCGGCGTCGACGCCGAGAAAAGTCACGGTGACCACACATCCAGTGACGATCCCCAGGCCCTCGACGTCGATGGCGTCGATATTGTCGAGTAAAATTCCAATTCTGTCGAGGTCCTCGAGGCCTCCACCTCTGTTTTCGACGCCGCGCTCGAAGCCTTCGGCGTCGACGACATCGACGTTTTCGAGGCCAATAATGACAAGTTCGGCACCCTCTGCCTTGGAAATGGGATTTACTCCCTTTATGAGTTCAGAACAATTGAGAACTATATCCTCAATTTTAGAAGAGGGTGATTTGTCTGAACAAGACACATTTGAGTTACAGGGACCTGTAACCCCAGTTAGAGAGAAATTTTCCTCTGAAGAGCGCAGATTAAAGGATCTTCATGATTCTTTACATGAGGCAAGTGGGTTAGACACTTCCCCTGAGGTGGATTTTGCTAAGCCAGACCCGGGGGAGCATGCTGAAACCCCCTACAGAGCCTTAATGGCCAGGATTACAGAGTTCATGGGGTGGTCTACACCTTCACAATCTTTCCAGCAAGATGACCTCACGGATATTCTTGACAAAGGCCCACAAGAGGATCCAGTGGTGCCCTTTCATAAAGCTCTTCAGAGAAAGATCATGACAAACTGGGAAACCCCAGATGTAATACCAGCAGTAAATAAAAAACTGTCTGCAAAGTACAGGGTATCTTCCACAGACCCAGAGTTCTTGTCTAAACATCCATCCCCAGAAAGTCTGGTGGTACAAGCAGCATCCTCTACCGATGTCAAGACGGCTTATCCTACAGTCCCACAGGACAGGGACGATAAAAAATATGATGCTATGGCAAAGAAAGTCTTTTCAGCATGTAGCATGGCGTTAAAGTCTGTTAATGCTACTTGCACCCTTGCTAGGTTCAGCCATACACTTTGGGAGTGTGCTTCTACAGCGGCTGACTGCATGCCGGAGGGAGAAGAAAGGGATGCGTTCCTGAATATTATACAGGACGGTAAAGACGCTATGTGCGAATCCCTCCAGACGGGCATTGATTCGGCTGACAGTATCAGCAGAGCAATGGCGGCAAGTACATCAACCAGGAGGTTCGCTTGGTTGAGAAAGTCGGGTTTTGCCCCAGATGTGCAAGCCAGGCTCTTGAACATGCCATTTGATGGCTCTTCTTTGTTCGGGAAAAAGGCGGATGACAGTTTAGAGAAACTGCAAACTTCAAAAGCAGCAGCAAAATCCCTAGGAGCTGCAATCCGTCAGACTCCTTTTCGTCCCACAGGAACCTCTGCGAGGGGCAAGTCCTTTCGCTTCTACTCCGCATTCGGAAGAGGTAGAGGACGACCGGCTCAAAGGGGTCAAAGAAGAACTACCCGAGGTGGACGGGGTAGATATTCTAAAGCCGCAGCAACAGCAGGTGCCTCTTTACCATCGGCATCTGCATCAGCCGCCCCAAAACCACTCTGAGGACTCCCCTCACAGGACACCTGTAGGAGGCAGGTTGACTCAACATCTGACGGTATGGCAGGCTATCACGTCAGATGCTTGGGCATTGGAAACAGTCGCCCAAGGTTACTGCCTGCCTTTCCTACGTATACCTCAGTCATCCACCGGGGATCAGCTCTCAGAAAGCTCCAGATCCGCTCCTCTTGCAGGAAATTTTGGACCTGCTAGAGAAAGGTGCCATAGAACCGGTACCTGTAGCGGAGAGGAACAAGGGCTGGTACTCCCCTTACTTTCTCATTCCGAAGAAAGACGGAGGACTGAGACCCATCTTGGACTTGCGAGAATTGAACAAATTCCTCAGGAAAGACAAATTCAAGATGGTCGCTCTTTCCCAGATCCTCCAGGCCCTTCAGTTTCAGGACTGGTTGGTATCTCTGGACCTTCAGGACGCTTATTTCCATGTGCCTATCCATCTCAAACACAGGAAATACCTGAGGTTCGCAATTGGCAACTCTCACTATCAATTTCGAGTACTGCCATTTGGGCTGACCTCCGCCCCGAGGGTCTTCACCAAGTTAATGTCGGTAGTGGCTGCAAGCCTAAGGAGGGAAGGGATTCACGTCTACCCCTACCTGGACGATTGGCTGATCAGGGCTGTTTCTCCGGAGCAAGCTCAGATCCAGCTAAATCACGTGTGCTACTCCCTTCACAAACTGGGCTTCTCCCTCAATTTAAAGAAGTCTCAAATGATACCATCGCAGAGACTCCAGTTCATAGGAGCGATCCTGGATACTTCCCTGGGAAAAGCCTCGCCACCAAAGGTGAGGGCTCAAGATATTCTACAGATGGTTACCAAGTTCCAACATGCCCAACGTCTCCCAGCCTTCGACTTTTTGAGGTTGCTAGGCCTCATGGCATCCTGCATTTTCCTTGTGCCAGAGGCTCGCCTGAGAATGAGATCCCTCCAGTGGGCACTGAGGACTCAGTGGTCACAATTTTCAGGGAGAATGACAGATCTTCTTCAGGTTCCCGGCAGGGTGGCTCGAGACCTTCAGTGGTGGGCCTGTCAGGAGAACATTCTGAAAGGAGAACAGTTTTGGCAACCCTGGCCGGAGATAACAGTAGTCACGGATGCCTCACTCACGGGGTGGGGAGCCCACGCCAACGACTTGACCATCAGCGGTCGTTGGTCTCCATCGGAGTCCAGACTACACATCAACCTGTTAGAGCTGAGAGCCATCAGACTTGCGTTGAAGGCTTTCCTGCCAGCTGTACAAGGGAAGAACATCCTGATAATGACGGACAACACGGTGGCCATGCATTACCTCAACAAAAGAGGAGGCGTAGGATCACTACCCCTGTGCAGAGAGGCGATGCAGCTCTGGTTTTGGGCAATCCAAGAAGGAATCTCTCTATCGGCAGTTCACCTAGCCGGAGAGAAGAACTTGACAGCGGACGCTCTGAGCAGGCAGAACACAGTCTCCCACGAGTGGGAGCTAGCTCAGCAAGTCCTTCAAGAGATCTTCGCCCTTTGGGGAACCCCTCAGGTAGATCTGTTCGCCACCAGCCTAAACAGGAAATGCGACCTGTTCTGCTCAAGGGAATTTCTTCCGAGAGGAGCTCTGGGAGACGCGTTCATAGTGGACTGGGAGTTTCCGCTTCTGTACGCGTTCCCACCGGTCCCTGTCATTCCTCAAATGATCAGGAGGTTGAGAAGATTCCGGCGAACCATGATCCTAATTGCCCCGGATTGGGCCAGGAGAACGTGGTACCCGGACCTTCTAGACTTGTCCATCTGCCCTCCAATTCGACTTCCGCTCAGAGAGAACCTACTCTCACAGAAGGGAGGTCAGGTTCTCCATCCAGACATCAAAACCCTCAACCTTCACGCTTGGCTTCTGAACGGCTGAGGTACAAGGATTGGGACCTCCCTGATGATGTTATGGAGGTGTTGCTTTCGGCAAGGAGGCCAGCAACAAAGTCTTTATACCGCTGCCGTTGGAACAGATTTTGCAGCTGGTGTAGAGAACAGAATATCGACCCATTTTCATGTGGTACACCAATGGTTTTGTCCTTCCTACTATATTTGGAAAATTCAGGCCTTCAAGTTGGCACCATTAAGGGCTATCTCGCAGCGCTATCTATCTTTAAGCATACTGCGGAGGAACCATCCTATTTCAAATTACCCTTGGTAATACAGTTTCTAAAGGGGTTAACCAATGTTTATCCCCCAAGACCATTCCAAGTTCCCCTATGGGATTTAAACTTAGTACTAACTTTCCTGATGGGTACACCTTTCGAACCTCTCCATTCTTGTTCGTTAAGATTCCTTACCCTTAAGACTGTTTTATTAATAGCACTTACATCTGCTAGAAGGGTGAGCGAATTACAAGCTCTTTCTTGTAAACCCCCTCATACAATCTTTCACAAAGACAAAGTTGTCCTGCAAGTGAAGCCTAATTTCCTCCCAAAGGTAGTTTCTGAATTCCATATCTCTCAGAAGATTACCCTACCATCTTTCTATCCTCCTCCTCACCCGGGGAAAGAGGAAGAGAGGTTACACAGACTAGACCCTAGGAGGGTTTTAAGTTTTTACATTAGAAGACTAGCCAGGATAAGACAGGCAGACCAGCTGTTTGTAGGTTACGCAGGTCACAAGCTGGGGTTACCAATAACTAAGCAGACCATTTCCAGATGGATCATTCTAGCCATTCTGGAATGTTATAAACTGGCAGGGAAAGAGCCCTCTCAAAACCTTAGGGCTCATTCGACCAGAGGTATTGCAGCTTCATCGGCCCTCAAAAGAGGCGTGCTGATTAAAGACATATGTGCGGCCGCTACATGGTCGTCTATCCATACCTTTACACGTTTTTACAATCTGGATTCCTCCTCTAGTCAAGAGACTAGGTTTGGAAGGGCTGTACTGCATTCTATTCATCAATAGAAGACAGCGTGAAGTCAGTACTCCCTCCTCCGAATATAGAATACTGCTATGGGAGCCTATCTAAGATGAGGAATACGTCGGAGGACACAATCCCTTCGAAGAACAAGTTACTTCTTACCTTGTAACGTTCTTTCGACGGGATGTTCCTCCGACGTATTCCTCATCGACCCTCCCATCCATCCCCGCAGTTCTACTTCCCTTGTTGTTGCAGCTTACGCTCCTTCAGGGTGATTAGTCTAGTCCAGACAGTAATACTGTGGGCTACAAAACGGAACTGAGCAACGGACGCTGCGCGCGGCCTTTATAGGCAGGATGACGTCGAGCGTCGATACGGCGGCTGTCGAAGGACATCGACTCGAGGGACGTCGACGCGCAGCGCCCTCTGGAGAAAAAATTTTCCGAGGCCAGCAGAGCTGGAAGGATATATCTAAGATGAGGAATACGTCGGAGGAACATCCCGTCGAAAGAACGTTACAAGGTAAGAATCTGACTTCAATGAAACAACTGGAAGCCTGGCTATTCAACAGCAGCAGTAGCTGAATACCCACATCTAACCAATTCATGCCAGCACAAGACCAGTACCAAAGTCACAACCAACAACACGCCAATCTGCACCAATGAGTCCCCAATCACTTTACTCTTAAATGGCACCCAACTCCTCACCCCATCTACATGTCTCCTTCACTTGTCTAGCTCCCCTTCTCCTCGACTATGCAACCAAAATCTTCTATCACCTTACACTTCACACACAAACGCACCACTCATGGCTTCCATAGGCCTATCCATTACCACATCGTTTGAGCTATGATTTAGCACTCCTCTCTAGCCTTATCACACCCCTCACATCAGTGGCTAACCTAGACACAATGTGCTTTAGCTTATCAGATGGAGGCTCTACCCTTCGAATAACATATTCTCAAGTGTCCATGCCATACCCATAAAAGCAAATAGTCTCTGTTATGAGGCTTTTATACTGCACTAAATCGACACCAGAGTAGTTTTGAGTGCCTTTGTCTGGGAAAGTAAAAGGAGCAAAGGACTGATAAGGGAAGGCAGGAATTAGGAACTAGAGACCAAAGGTAGGAAGGGATGCTGCAAGGTGAACACACGTTTCATGATAGTGTAAGTCCTATTAATAGGACAGTTTGTTTAGGATGTTGGAAATAAATGAATGTTTCAGTGCAAAGCACCCTTTAGACTATGTTTCAAAGCAGATTGTAGAATAGGGCATCTGTCCACTATTATCTGGCTGCCTTAAAGGCTTACATTGTGCTCAGGCCAATCCAGGAAGTTTGGGTATTTTATTGCCCTTGTGAGACTTGGGAGGTGAGCCCATTATGCAAAGCCCTCCTTGAAGGACTAGGCAAGTGGGATCTCAGTGGGGGTGACTCTCGTGAGAAGATATTCAACACCTCCATTACCACCCATATTCCAAAGAGTTATTGCATACATAAGCACTGATGACAATATTGGGGAAAAGGGCCCTTTAAATGTGCAGAGTTGTGTTGCTGACCCATCCTGGAGGCCTGAATTAAAGAACCAGTCATATTTTGTCTTGTTACAGGGAGAGCTGTAAACGCATTGAGATCCTTATCCTGTAGGAGAGGACTCATAGATGCAGACTGCATAGCCGGCTTGCATCAAGACAGCTCAGAACTCTGCGGTTAGACTGATTTTTACTTTGCCAAGGCGATCATCCGCTTCTCAGTATCGGAAAGTTCTCCATTGGCATCCGGTCCAACAGCGAATTCTGTTTACAGTTATGTGCCTGGTTTTTAGATGCATTCCTGTTCTTCTGGCCCCGACATACTTAGTGTCTAAAATCCAACGTCATCAGCCCATTCAATCACTTCCATCAGTCGGATAAAATGTGTTGTTTATCCCCTTCACTAAAACGACTATCTGGGGCGATAGGTGTTTTTCTTCCTTTGGCCCACGTTCCTAGAATGCTTTATCTAAGGACCTTCGACAGGTAGCGTCCTTACCTGTATTTAGGAAGAAACTAAAAACGTATCTTTTTGTGTAACCACCTGAGCAATTGCCTAGTTTTTAGGTTAGCATATTGATGCAAGAATTGACTCTAACATCTGTGCCTAGACGCAGCTCCTGCTTGGACCCTACTGATTGGGTATGCGTGCTATAATTGTTTAATCGGCCGGAGAGGATCCTGGCAGAAGAGACTATTCTGTAGCTACCATATCCCGAGCCAGAACCATGATAAACGGCATAATCTCCAAACTCAAACCTGCCCAAAATCTCTAACACCCTTTCAACCCCCATCCGACTGCCACAACCATCTGCTATTGTAACATAAGGTCAGTTTCACCAACTGAGATGAAGATTGTCCGAACAGCAAAGATTAACCCGAGTGCAAGTACTGAGAAGAGGTGGCCACAAGGAGCTGTGAAGTGACTCATGGAATGAGAGAAACCATTTATAGTGCTTTGTGGGTGAGTGGTCACCAAAACAATTGACGAAGGACTGAGCGACAGAGAGCACCATTCTGGATGCGGGCTATCCGAAAAGGAAAGTAGCACGGGAGACGGTCCAGCCCAGGAAAATCAAAAATGGAGCACAGAACGCTCCCGGGAAGCCGAAAGCAGTCATCTGCACTGGAGAATGGAAACAGTCAGCGAGAATAATTTGCCAGGGGGGTGGAGCTAGTCTGGAACGTGGCTGGAGGCTGAGGAGTGGTGGCACGACCTGGAGAAGGTAGGCTGTGCAATCCTGCAACAGCACCTACACCGCCGACCCAACGAGCAAGGAAGACTAATGTGGAGCACGAGCCACGGAGACAAGGATGGCCCGCGCAACGCTCCTGAATGAAGCAAGACCTCAGGAAAGACCAGTAGAGCATCCAAAGCCAGTAAAGTTAATGGGTGCTACATGGGAAGGACATGAAGCTTGAAAATAAATACAAGTTAATTGGAAATACTGATTGTGAGTTAACCTAACTTGTTAAGAGTAATCTTCCTCGTGGCAGTACTTTGCAGGTTAGTGAACCAAGTGGGCCTAGCGAACAGGGATGAAACTAAGGGCCTGGAACCCAGGGAAGAGAAAGGTCTGGGACTTGAAGCAAAACCAAGTAAATACCAGAGATAGTTGCCCTCAAGACGGTGGCAGACATAATTCCACTGGCCAACAGGGAAGGGTCTTGGACCCTATCCATCACAGACAGTGGAGAAGAGGAAACCACCGGTGGGATAAGAAAGGTCTGGGAACCCCAACAAAGAGAAAATGAAGCAAAGAAGAAATCTTCCTCATCGTAGTGGCGGACCAAAGTCCACTAGCCACAAGAGAAGAGAAGATTCGGGACATTGAGAGCAAGTTACCAAGGCAAAGCTTGCATCAGTCTGAAAACACTGAATATCAAATAATGCCAGGAGAAGTGAGTCATTCTCCTAGTAGCAAAGCGGAAGTAGAGACGTCAAGGTAAGGGAGTCTTTCCCCATGGTTATTGCAACTGGTACACAATCACACCACAAGAAGGGAGCAATTCTGCTGGAGAGAAAGTTGTATAAAGACTGTTTTGAAACTTACGAATCGGAGGAAGGGGAGTCACTCCCCCCACCCGCACCACCCCGGTGTATTTTTGGAGGAACGAACAGGAGAAAGGAGCAACTCTCCTTAAAGAAGGAACTTTATTAGTTTACCCTTTAATTTTAGATTGTGAGGTATAGAAGTAAGTTTTTGACACAAGATGGTGGTTTATACTTTGACAGTCATCTTGACAGACCCTGTTCGTATTTATTTTGAGGCAGGGAAACCCCTTTTAGAAGTAAGGGACAGCAAGGACTTTTCCTTTTTCCTAAATAAGTCTACAACCGAAATCATGCCACCTTTGTGTTGGTCTCCTTCTTCGACACCCTTACAGTACCCAGGTCTCGGGCAGACAAGGAAGAGGGCCAGTTTAGCTCTGTGGCATTCTGGCAGAGCGGTAGAATGCCAAAAGGAATATAAAATCAACAGCGAAGAGCTTAAGCTAAAAGCGACATCCGGAAAAGGGGAACTGAATATTTTAAGTCATATGGAGTATTGAGAGCCAGAAACTATGCAAGACCCAACAAGGGGGTCACACTGAGAATCAACCACAAGAGGTTATCATATGGCAAAACGAAAGAGAAGCCCCAGTGGGTGAAACCAAGAATCTCAACCCACGAGAGGTTACCACATGTCAAACAGACGGTCAATCGAAGGGTGGGGAATTGAGAACCCTAGCCTACCATGGATTAGTACCAAATATATGCAAGAAGGACCAACACTTTGAGGGGTTGTACCGGAGGTGAAGGACTTGCACAGTCAAGTTGCAGATCTGCATCGAGAGCTTTGCCAATTGTATCATTTGTTAGGAGGGTCAGGAGATCCCATTTCTATTGGAAAACACAAAGAGAATTTTAAACTGTATGAAAAGGATATGTCCTTAGAGTTCCAGAGAAAACTCAGACACTTGGACTTTTGAACTATACTAACAGGCCAAATCCTCGTCCACGCGAGACACATTTTGGTGAGGGATTCTGCATCAACCAGCGCAACTCATGTGGCGGAAAGTAGGGACACTTCTCCCAGCTTACTTTCATTTTCCTTTTTATTAATGGTAGGGTCAGTTAGAGCAGTAGACTAGGTTCGAAAGGGGACGAAAGTTCTATTTTGTAATAAATCCTGACAAGCACCCTTTTATTATTTTCTAGAATAGGGAACTTGCACCTTTTAATAGGGCCAGGTGATTCATTCTTCTTTACTTTAAACTAAATCAGTTTAAACCCTGCCTCGTTGTCTGTCTCTTCTGTCCGACTTGCCACAATGGGTCCCGGGAGGCGGGGGGGCGATCGGGTAGGGGGGACTAGCTTGATAGAATCATAAGTCAAATTGACAACCTGCCATCAGTGTGTGAAACGTTCGTTTTCTGTTCATGTCATGGCGGACTTTATTTTAGTTCCCAATATAAGAGACCCAATCTTTAGAAGATGCTTTAAGATAATGTGATCTCTAGTTGGCCTGTAGACTCGCTTCAAATGATCTCACCAGGTAGTACATATATAAACCGATAGGTATGAAGCAAAATTCACTCGAATCCCAAAATACTAAATCGTGGTAGAGTCTCATAGATGGTGCTGAGGACCCAAGCCAGACTAGTCCAATGTAAGACAACTTTACATTAATGTTGTGCGTAGAAGTGGAATATCTCCATATAGGGCAGTGGAATCATATTATGTTTTAATGGCTTATTCTAAGTAAATGATCCAAGTCTGTGTTGTATCTTCAGTTGTTTTCTGATAGCAGGATTTAAGAGTCCAGTCTTAGGGTGGGGGGGTGCTGAAGCACAAGTTGCTCTTGTCCAACCATGTTGAAGCAATAGAAAGTAACTTTATAATAATTATTCTGGCATTATAATGCAGCAGCGCAAAATTTGTTGAAATTGAAAGAACGGAAATTAACACTGTATACGGACCCTGAGCCTTGCATATTTATGAATGAATGACTCTAGGTTATGAACCTTAATGTAAGTCCTTCATGTTGAGATCGCTTATGAAAAGATTTTAAATAAATTATTAAAAAATAGAGCTACTCCAGAATGATTTGAAGTTTTTAGCATATTGTAGTCGGCTGCATTTTCCATTTTTTATTTAATACACAGCCTGCCTCTTGCATGGTCGCTGAATATTTCATAAACTTACTGAGGAGGGGGTAAACTCTGAACTTCGATCCATAATCTTCTCGACCAGCGAGCTACAGCGAAGCATAGCTGAATATTGCTGGAGCGAGCATAGTTCAGCGCGACCCTGTCTGGAACAGACCATTCTGTACTATTGTTTTGTGCCAAAGCTTGCCTGCTTGTTTTTTCGGCTTCCTGAATGAAGGTCATATTTTGTAGAGCCATGCAGAGCAGAAATGATTATTTTATGTTTTCTTTTGTGAACGTATTTTACAGTTCCCAGCCTTCATGAACAAACTTCTACAATAGACTTCCAGAAGCAAATCTATTTATCGGATTTGTAGCATCCAGCCTAATATGGTGTACACTGTGTTGGAAGATGTGCGAATAACATCCATTGTTGTTCTGTCCGTTGTACAGTTATTGATCTTGGGGCGTCGGAAATAAAAAAGTCGTCGGGCACAAATAGAGGCTCAGTAGTGTAGTGACACACCCCCTAATACACGGACTGAAAAGTGTTGTTCTTAAAGGTCGATTTGGTCCAGAGCTGAAGTGGAAATCCTAAAACTTAAGATCTGTGAGAAGCAAATGCAAAGGACTCGCCAAAAACACCAGCACAACCCCTGATGGACAGAAAAACAAAACTTTAATGCATGTGTTAATGCATGTGCTGTGGTTCTCGAAGCAACATTTATTCTTTTGAATAGTTTTTTTTTTTTGTTTAACCTAACCAAAAAGTTGCTTTGGAGCACGGAACAGGTGTGCACTTATTGGTTTTGAAAGTAGAAGACCTATGTACATGAATATGTTGTGTATTGCTGTTGGTATATTAAACCAACAGCCCTGGTAGCCATGTATCCCCATTGGAGCATAAACAAAGTTTTTCAGTCTTTACATGTGCGTAGTCTGGAGTTTCCCCGTTTATGGAATTTTGAATCATATGCTTGTTAAGGTGGTAGATTGTGACTGTCCGGTATACGGTCTTCTGCCCCTGATCAATTTATCGCAGGCAAGAAAGACCTCGCCAAAGCCCTCAGTCCCACAGAGATCGAACCCCAGCCTGCACAAGAGTGTGCAGTGGCTGACCAGCCCTCCCTCTGCAGCAAATAAGGACTTTGCAGGTGTTTGTGTGCTTTTTTGGGGGGCGGGGAGGGGTACCTTTTCCCATCCTTCGAAGGCCTGTCCAAATCGACCTAAAAAAAAGCAGCCTTTTTGCATGCTGCCTTCAGGGGTTTTTTTTACGCATTGAATATACTTTATCTGTTCTGTACAGTGAGTTTGCTAGTCCTTTTGAAAGGGGCAGTTTGACTATGGAGAAGTGATAGTGCAACATTACTTATCCAACCCCACTGTATCCTAACTTGTTCTTAGTCTCTGCAGCTGGCCTTCCGATTGCCCTACCCCCACTACATGTGTCACTGTTGGTCTTAATGTTTCCCTGTTTTAGTTCTGTGTCCTTTCCCAATGTAATTACCTGGGTTTTTGTATTTACTGATGCTTTGTCCGGCCTCCCATGCAGATTGTGCATTTAATGCAACAATGTAATTCTTTGATTTGTTTTGAACTAAAATCTGTAATCAAAATACCAATGTTTGATTGCAGAGATAATGCTTTGATTTAAGCATGTTTGCTGATTCCTCTACAGAAAATAATCACAGCCTATCTGGACTTTATGACCCTTAGAAGATTAACCCCTAGTGTCAGCAAGACTAATGTCAAGAAGACGGGGAGAAATGGGAGGGGTCTAAACTAATGCCAATGTTCAAGAAAACCCAAAACAGAGGTTTCTTATTTTGATGTTTTAGGCTTCAAAACCTCATAATCTGTTGTGGTAGAGTAGGCATTTGATGGGCATCTTACACTTTTTGTGCCCGTCTGCCGGGCACATCCAGACTGCAAAGCATAACTAGTGCATGAAACTGCACAGGACAGCCAGTGGTTCCATGCAAGTGTCCGGGCTGGTAGAGCATATGAAAGCAGCTGTTCTGTAGTCAGAAATTGGTGGATTCACTTCAAAAGTTTATTTTTACCCATTAAGTTGAATTTATAAGCTTCTTGCAAACTGCTATACAATTTTCTTCAGGGCAATACATCTAAGTGCTTTCTTAACGCTGCATTTACAAAAATAAATCGCACTTTCATAAATTAGCCATCATAGTAACTGGGGATCCCGGTTTGTTCTACTTGGGTTCAATTTTGAAAAACCTTTTATTTCAATTAAACTGCTTACTTATTCTCTAATAGTGTGGACACGCTTGCACAGAATCATTGGATCTTCTCTTGACAAACTGCACTGTGTATTTGGGAGGGCAACGCAATTTCTGCTTAGCATGTGGCAATGGATTCTGTGGCAATGTTTGTAACTCTAAAGGCACAATACAGATTACTGAAAAACATTTTGAGGGTACCTCAGTTCATCTCTAGAGCTTTATAAAATGTGGAATTTGTTATGTAATACCTAGCGGATCGAATGATAACATGCTTGTCAATTTGGCCCACTACACAATCGTGGTTAACCTAAACAATTGATAGTTACTGCAGCGTGTGAGGTCAGCTATGGCAAAGCTCGTATCCAATGTGAATTCAGTTCAACAATGGAGCCGTGTTTGATCTGAATCGACAGCCATGAAGTGAGGCTAGATAAGCGATCTGTAAAAGCAGTGCACCCCACTGGACAGGGCTGGATTTGAAAAAGGGGGAAGGGAGTATCTGTTCCCCATCTTGAAGCGATTCGGTTTTAAGTAGTGCAGAGTCGCCTTGTATTGCTTACTATCGGCGCTGGATACCGTGAGCTTACATTGCGATTCCTGATTGATATGACTAAAGCAGCAGCAATTTCACCATCATATGCCTAAAAACCTAGACCGCTATTCATATGTATTTGAGGATTTCATTTGTGTTGCATGAATAAAACAGTATATCCAAGAATATGGACACTAAACACAATGTACCCTGGTTTGTTTTTTTAGGCGATTTTATTCTCAAAAATATGGATTACTCGAACCACTTTTCAAGCTGTTCAGCTAGCGCCGAATCTCTACCTTGTCTGCTATTGGTAGATTGGATTTGTAGTGGTCCCTGATCTTTCTCCCATTAATGCTAAAACCCTTAAACCAATATTACTCTGGATTCTGCCTTGCCATTGGCTTCATTCAGATTATGATTTTCCAATCGGCTTTGCCCTTCTCAGTCTTTTGCCATTCTCCTTTCTCTCATGGTTGACTGCTCTCTTGAAACTGGTGATCTGTCCTGTTGTGATCAACATCTTCTTTAATTTTCTTTTTTGGTGCTTCTGCGCTTACTTTTTTTCAGGGGGATGGGGCGTTGCCAGCAGACTAGTCCAGCAGAGCCCAGACATTTGATCAGGCGATCATCGTGCCCAGGACAGCCTGCCTCAACTTCTCCACGGCACTCTACCCCCTCAACTGGAAAGGGCAGGAATGCCTGGCCCTGGATGCAACTTAGTGATACTGCTCTAGAGAACCCCTGTGCAACGCGCTTGGACTTTAAGTGTGACCTCCTTTCCTCACATGAGCCTGCTCTGTTACTGTGTTTTATACCATTCACCACCATTATTCTCCACATTTATTCCACTAGTTTTATCTTGTTGCATTACATTTCCGGGGACTGATTTCACCTAAACATAGGGTGACCAGATTTTAAAAAATAAAAAAAAACCTGGAAAGGCCATAGACCTATAAGTAGCACTAAAGTAAACACAAATAAAATACTTCTGTCGCTGGCCTGTTGTCAGGGGAGGGGTTTGCTCAGACACGTTGCTCTCATTGGAGGAGAGCGGCCTGGGAAGAGGGAGGAAATGGGGGCGTGAAAAGCATTCACGCCCCATTCACGTGCAAGAAGAGTCGCGCTGGGCCCTATTTCGGGATTTCAAAATCTGGTCCTGGCAAAAACCAGGACCGTAGCCACCCACTCTTCCAATCCGGGACGGGGTTTATAAAATGTAAAAACTCCTAGGACCGGGGATGATTTCCCGGGACTGTCCCGTGAAAACCAGGACTTCTGGTCACCCTACCTAAACAGGACATGTACGAGTTTTAGACGGTTTTATCAGTCCGGTTTCTCTTTCCTGTCATAAGTGTTCATGCCTCAATAACGAGATTAGCACAGTGATGAAGTTTGAAAGGTGACATGCTGTGGTGCCTTTTCGGAATTTGCCCATCTTTCTATTTCTAAATATAAACAGAACTTTTCCCAGACTACCTGTAGTGCTTTGTTATTTTGACTAAATTGCACACAACTGGAGTTTCCGATCCCATTGCCAAGCAGCGAACACTGCGCCTTTCTACCAACCCTACACTAAGATACAATGCCTGGAATTTGCATTTCGGTGCACTGGCGGCCGGCTGCTGCAGTATGACTTCGATCCATCTCTTGCCCTTCTGTGCCCGTCTCACATTCCATAAATGTAACTGACTCGTAGATCTGAGATTTTCGATGCAATCAGAGATGGGGGAGGCTGTGGATTGTATCCTTGTGACGCTTCATTCCCCCCCCCCCCAACCTCACTGATGCACACTAGCAGTGAACTGATTAAATTGACAGTACTGGGAGGGCTTAGTGTGCAGTGGGGAAAATAGTCTGGTATAGGTCACTCTATAGTCATATGGAGAGCGGGATTGCACACGCAAAGCTTTCTGCAGGTAGATGGCAGAGTTGATGCTTAAGGGGGGGAAGCACTACTTCAGAGTTACATTTTGGGGCTTTTTAGCTTTCCAGTTGTTTTTAGTGTAATGCATTGTTGGAAGAGAGTAGTGGTTGTGTGTGTGTTTGTCACTGTATCTGTCTCAAATGTATGTGTGTATATATATTTGAGGCTTGTGGATCTGCTTAGAATCGCATGCTTTGCATTGGTCGACATCTAGTGGAAGTTGCGGAGTATTGCACGTGAAGTTTTTCAAAGTTTGAAAAGGGATGTCGAAAGTGCGTGACAGTAATACTCTCCCTAGTGTGACGTATCCTGTACCCATGATCCCACATGTGTCGAGGTCCCACAGATCATTTTTTGCCGCCATCGTGGCCAGTTGTATTTCGCAGAGCAGAAAGCTACTTTTGGAGCGAATTCCATCCAAATGTCTCTTGTCGGTTACCGAATGACAAACTTCAACTGCTAATCTCTGGAGAATCTCGACGCCTGATTCCAAACACCGAAACAGACGTCTGTTCTGACGACAGGCTCCGGCCTAACCAGTAGGGAGAGCAGGGGGACTGGTACTTTCGGTTAAGGAGCATGCCTAACCCCATTCCCTGCCCCTACTGTTTTTGTCTGGCTGCCTCTCTGTCCACCTTCCATTATGGAATGTAATTATTTTAAGTTTTGCCCCAAGTACAATCGAACCTTTCCGTGGGAAGAGAGACACACAGTGCATGTAATCACTGCCTTCCACGGGTTCACTGACTCCCGCTGCACATCGTGCAAACTCTTTTAGCCCAAGACCCTTAAAGAGCACCGGACTAAGCAGTGGGCGGCATACGCAATAATTGCAGAATCGGAGACCGCTGCAGGTATCTTCGAATTAGATCACGAAGGCTGAGACAGCCAAGACTCCAAAACGGAGCTGGAAGACAATACAGAGGAACACACCAGTTCCTGCACGCCTGTCTCCAGCCTCGAAAGGCAGTCGCAGCATGCTTCTATGAGGAAGCCCTCTGGTGACGACGGTGTACACACCCTCACGACTACACATACCCTGGAAGTTATCCATAGAAACATGAGCTGTTTTTACTATGCTACCCGCCCCCTTTTAGTTTCAATTTAGTACTATCATCCTTAATGTATGTGCCCTTTAAAGCCATGCTATTGTGCGGCAAGTTCTTTATTTTGTGCAAGACTGCCATTTTGCCCAGCAAGTGAGTCTGATGTTGAGGGTTCTTTGTGTCTCTGACATTTTATTTTCATAATAGCACTAAGGACACCTACTTGTTTTCATTCTCAATATACTTTAAACTTTATGTGCATCTCCTATGAGATGTCAAGGAGGCACAGGTAAAATTATTTTTCAACATGTTGATTATCGTAGGAGAACCTCATTGTCGTCCTGCTCTGTAAAATGGAAAAGGGTTCTAGGGTGGCAGTTAGAGTTGAATTGAGGATTAAGAAGTTATGGTGCTGAATTTTACTTAAAGCAGATGACTGAGAAAGAAGATAAAGCTGAAGTAAATTTGGTCCAGGGTCGTCTTTCACATCGATTAGGATTTTTCTAGAGCTAAATTCTCACCGGCTGAGAGTCTGTATAATTTGGCAGTTGCAGCAGCATTACAGTTCTTGGTAGGCCTGCAAGCTTCCATCTTAGCTTCCTCCCACCTGTTTACGGCCTATGTTGTGCCTTAGAAGCATATCACAGCCTTTAAATCTACTACAGCAAGGTGGATATTTTTCTTAATTCACATTCTTACAAGCATCTCTGTTCCTCTGCACGATGTACATTTTGTACAGACTCCACTGCAGTAAGCTTGTGGCACCTTTTTTGAGGCATATGATGGCGGTGTGTTGACGGGACGCTCTCTCTTTCCAGGAAAGTTTACAGCAATTGGTTTGCCTAAAACTTGCCTCCTCCCTGCTTCCTAATGGCTCCCTTCGGTTCCTTGCCTGGGCATCCTTCCAGTGTACGAAGGGCAAGGACATGTGCTTGAGCTGGTTGTGTGTGGTGACTCTGAGGCTGCTCCTGCACTCTTACCAGCGCCCACATTCTTGCCCCCCTCATGCTCGGCACGTCTGTCTTCAAGTCAATGAATGTGGATGTCCAGCTGTTTGATACAGACGAAGAGAGGCATTGCACAAGCGCACGGCAGCGGTTTATAAAGTAATTTCAAATCCTATCAAAGCGTGTTTTCACTGCTCAACGTTGGTAATGAAAGAGAAACCGGGACTAAAAGCACCGAACTCGTGATGAGAACCTTTATTTTTGGTACGTTGAGCTGGAGTGCTTTCTCTAGCCCATAACAAAAGGTTACTTTTATTGCACTGTTGGGCTTGATATTAAAAGTAGATACAAAATTGATAATATTCAAACGTCCAAAATGCAGCTAAAAGACTTACATTCTCACAATCCTTTCTTCACCTTTAAATGTTTTAGTGCCCTTCAGCCGCAACCTTTTGATGCATCAGTTCATAAAACAAAAAGTAGAAGAAATGAACCAATTATTGAAGTTAAAGACCAGGGGTGGGCTATAGAATGAAAGAAGGAACAAGGAGCGAACTGATGGAAAGGGTGTGAGAAAATGATAATACTGTAGAGGCCTTTAAGAGATCTTTTTGGTGCAGTTTTGCAAAGGGTCAGCCTACATGCACTATAGTCGGGGCTGCTGGCAGAGTTAAGTTTAGCATTTGAAAGGAGTGCCCAACTTTTGATTTCACTCAATGCAGAAGTAAATGTGTTGTCGCCACTTTGGTCTTTCATTTCCTTCGAAGTTGGATTGTGGGTGGGAGCCATCGAACTGGAAGAGAATTCTTTCTGCCTAGGCTCAAATTTAGGCACACCCTAGCTTGGAGATGTCTACAGGCAGTTTTAAGCCTGGCACTTTCATTCCTCAAATCATTGTTTTCAATAGGGGCAATTGCAAAGCGGGTGTGCAAACACATGCCCCGACAGGAAACCAGGTTTGTAAGACATTTCTCACAATGTAGGAAGTACCTCATTCTTTAAACTTGGATTGCAAGGAAAATCTCACCGAGCTGAATCAATGACAGTCTGCTTCACTAGTAGAGTGGGATGGTGGTAGGGGGTAGTATTTGGCAGGTGCCAAACAGATGACATTTATTTTGCCAAGTAAGATGAAACCATATTTGGCCATTGGGGAAGTCCATATTAGGATCCGCATCATCTGGCTGCTGAGTTCGGCATTGTATTGTATTGTTAAAGTTGCGTACCTAGTTCGAAAGCAGCGGAGCGCCGCTGTACAGGGTGCACTTAACCACACCGCAGACATTTCCTCCCCTTCTTTTAGCTTTCAAATTGGGCAACTCACAGACGCCCCGTTTTAAATGACACTTTTGGGCAATTGGGAACGCCTGGATGTACACACAGGTACACCTTGGTAGTATTTTGGGATTAAAGTAGCCTCGTTACACTAGTGTTAAACCTATTTCTAAGCACTTCCGCATTTAGCAGATCAGTAAACTTCAGGCAAAAGGGGGAAAGCAGGATATATATATTTTTTAATGCTAATCTACATGTACACTTAAAGGCAAACAAAAGGTAAACATGCTTGCACTTGCTTGCTTAAAGACTCCATGCTTTGTTTTATAGAGGAACATATTTCCGTGATCCATAGTTGATGGCAAAGGTGTTGCCCGATGACATGGAAAACATATTTGTAACATTTGGTACGAACAACTTTGACACAATGGAATAACTTGCAAGTAGCAGCGCTGCACATTTACCGGAAGGAGAATATGCGTTTGTGCAACATTGATGAGAACGTATCTTTTTTACTCTTCCAACATGTGAGCATCGTGGTCTGCCACCTTGTGGTTCTATTAAGCAATTGCAAGCGTCAGGCTGTACACCTGGTGTATTTTTGTTTTAAAAGCAAGTACATTCTACTTTAAAGAGGAATTATGATTACGAAAGTTCTCGACCCACCTGCCTCTGATGTGATCGTAGATGAACCCAAATCCAGCAGATTTATTTTATTTCAGTGGTTTACAAATATTGCATTTGAGTGCAAGTTCTTAAATGCACAAGCGCGCGTACATGGATATGATACTCGCTCTTTTGCCCTGCTTACTTTAGATCAATATAAGAGATGGCGTGGCCCTTCTTTGGGAGGGGATTGTGTGTACGAAGGTAGATTGGGCAGTGGTGCGGGATCCAAGTGTAGGTTCAAGCTTTGATATTTGGAGAGGCCCCTTTGAAACTGTAGGATCATGTAGATTTTTTTCCATCTTCTAGAACCAAATAAAGTAGTCTTGTGTGGTGCTCCGCAGTAGTGGGTACTTCCTGGGGTACGAGTGTACATGGAGTACAGCTACATGTAATGGATAGCTGAATGTTATGATCCCATAGTGCCTTTACACGGCTCTGCCATCTTCATAACAAACCCGTGAATCCGGCCCAAGGCTAAGCAGCTTAGAAATGTCAGCAGGACCTGAGATGCATTAGTAGGTAGAACTGTAGCCAGGGCTTTAAGTGGGCCGGGGCCATGCCCCGGCAGTCTCTAGAAAGGGCTCCCCAGCCGGGCCCAACCCCCCAACTAGCCCCAGCCAGACGACACCTCAGGCAGCCCTTGTAGAGGCTGCACGGTTACACGAGCTGCCTGTAGGTGTCAGCACTTAGGTTTAGAAAAAAGAAAAGGCATTTTCTTTTTTCTAAACCGATGTACGGACAGCTGCAAGCAGCAGACGTAACGGTGAAGTGCGGGCTGCCTAATGTCTATGTACTCAAAACAGTAGGAGGGCTGGACCGACCAGCTCGCCTGTCATCATCCAGCATGATGCTGGGTGATGACTAGTTACTCAAACGAAAGGAAGGACTGGGCCCTTCAGCGGTTTAAAGCACAGACCTTTCATTCAAGGAGCCCATGGTTAAAGTTTTGGTGCTCCCAGCCCCTTTTGTTTAAAAGGAGGGGCTGGATGCATCAAAGGCAATAATGCCCGTGTGCCCCAGCTTCAACTTTTACCAGCCGCCCTTAATCGAGGGGGGGGGGGACTCTCGTTAAGGGGCGTGTCTTTGGCCACCCCCATTGACTTGACCTCCCCTCGATTTCTAATACCACTTAAAGCACTGGCTCTTCCCCCTCTGTATCCTACCACCGTTGTATATCTGTTCTGTTGCTACTAATGAAAAGCGCTTTGTTATGCGTCTGTAATGTTGTATATCTCTGTAAAGCGTTCTGTTACTACCATAATAGGCCCATCGTTCACATTACCCGTTATCTTTTTATGTTAAATGTCTAAAATGTGTTTTAGAATTGGCAGTGATAGGACATGTACAGAAATTGTCATACTACTGTATTACGGGTTTTAAAACCCCAGCTGGTTTTGTGATAACTAACCAAAGTTTAATGTGAATGTTTGTTAGGCACCCGCTTCCCGTGCGCATTGTTAACACAACTACACGGTTTCAATGGTTTTCCTTTGTCTGCTTCTGCAAGGCCAGTGTTTTTGAAGCTCGCTTCGGAAGTGTTTTGACACCAGACGGAGAAAGGTCGCCGCCACCAGGCGTTTATAGCAGCCATTTACCTCTGTTGCAAGACCATTTTTAAGATCGGTCCTCACCACGGCATTTAATTTAGTTTCGGGAGAGTGGCCTTTGTAAAAGGCAGTGGGGTGACAACCGAGCTCCTGTTTCGGCAAGCACATAAATACTGATCATGTTCCTTCTGGGGGTCATTGCCGGTTCTCTCTGGCCCTTTCCATTTACATTGGATTTCTATTGATTTTTGTTTCTCTTTTCCCTAGTCTGGCCATCAGGCTTCGTGTAGTTTGTGTCTTGTTTTCTAGCGGCCATCCGTCTTCGAGAGGCAGTCCTGCCACCAGGCGTTTCGCAACAACTTGCGCGATAATCGGAGCAAACATAATTGTTGCCCTTTCAACCTTATTTTTTCCGTTTTTATATTATACCCCTTACAAGAACTCGGTGTTTATGGTGCCTGGAAACTCCATCCACCCCAATTCTCAAGGAATCACAGTGCCGGTGGCCTTTTTTTTGCAAGAGAACACAATGTACATGCTAGGCTAAGAATCATCAATGTAGCAGGACGTTTTTGACGCCAGAAAAGCGACTCTGACGATTTTTGTTTGTAAACCAGCATTGAAGAGGCTCACATGTTGCTTAAAAAAATAAGCCATAACAATGTGATGAATAAAATGGAATGTCTCGGATGTGTGTGACGACCCTAGTCATGATGGATGTAAGGATTGAGACAAGAATGGGGCAAATACGTTTGGTTTTCATTGTTTTTTTTTTAATATATGCGGACCTGCCCCAACTGCTTCAAACTCTCTTCAACATCGCCATATTCCCACGCACCACAAGGGGTCTGATCAGTTTATGTCGCCGTTGATAGTACTTTGTGGGGCACAGGGAGGTGACATGTTGCAAGAATTGTTAGGTGATCCTGAATCGGGTAATGTGATATAGTGCCTGTATGTGCTTTGGTTATATGCTATGTTTATATATTTATTTATGGAGCTTGCAAATCTGCTTAGGTTCACATGCAATGTATAGTCCGCCATCTAGTAGTTGGCTCACAAATTTGAAAAACTGGACATCGTCGGGGGCATTCCTGTAACACTAGCCCTATCCTACATGTACATGGACCCACAATCCTTCACATATCGTTATCCTCGAATTGTTTCTTTTCCACCATCGGTTGGCAGCAACTTTAGGACAGAGATATTTTTGATGCCACTTTAGACGTGAGGTCGTAAGATTCGACACCGAACGAAAAAGGCAGCTGCACCGTCAAGGCATACAGTATGGGGAGCAGGGGGAACTTTTTATATATGGCAAAAGCACAAAAAATACATACACCGTAAGAGAATGCCCATCACCTTAGTCTTGCCCATCACTAAGGTTGCATTGAGACCCCGATTCCCTTTTGGAGAACACACTGTTTAAGTTATGGGCGCATTGCAATTCTAAATTCCACTGGTGGGGTACACACAAGGTGTGTAATATTTGCATACCCCGAGACGCTGAAGACCGCCGTCGGGCATGCCAGAAATTTAAGCCGAAGATGCTTATAGAGCGTTGATGGAAGAGTTGGGTGACATACGCAATGTAGTCAGTCTGCACAGGGCGAGATGTTTGGGACTAGGGTTGTAACGGTATTACGGTATACCGTTAAAGATACCGTGAACCACTTAATTGAACAATAATAACCGTCACATTGTTTATACCGGTATACCGTTCATACCGTTAAGTGTGCTTTTCAATCTGATTTGGAAAGGCTGCAGTAAGCAAGTTCTGCGCAGTCTTGGTCTTGCACTGTTGGATGTTCCGTCTGCCAAGTAGTTTGTTTGAGCAGTTTTTAATGCCATTCCATAAACCACACGTGCCTGACACAAAATCAACATGTTAGCAATAGGAAGAATAAGGGAAAGGGGTTTACTTTTTTTTATTTACATTTTTTTTTAAAGCGCTCACACAGCCCCAGGGCATCGAGGAGCTGTTAAAGAAATTGGTTTTGTTTATTTTGTTGCGTAATTGTTTTTGTTTTAGTTGCGCATTTATAACGTGCTTAAACACCCAGAGGTTTCTAAGCGCGGACCCAGGGATCGAACCTGTGTTGCTTTGTGTCGTCTTGCTTCCAAGGCACGTACGTTGCACTGAGCTATCCTCCCGGGACTTTGGGTTGGCGGCTTTGGGGTTTATATATTTATAATGGATAATGTTTTCTAAACATATGACAATGGCGGATTTCCCTGGTTCTATCATTGAATTTCCATATAATAAGTCGCACTGCGAAATTTAATCATCTCTGTGGGTATTCCCTGCTGCCATACCAAAGGGTAACATGTCCGTGATTACTGAACACCTTTTGGCCCAGAAGTAAACTAAAGGCTGTAACGTAAAGAGAGAGTGCGTGTGCGTGTATGCGCACAAGCGTATACTACCATCAGACTCCATTGATCTGTGGCATGCAGATTATCAATATGTCAACATGTTCATCTTCACCAGTAGCCAGTGGGGGAGCTAAAAGCCTAAATGACCACTTAAGAAAAGCTATTCAGTTTGCTTTGCCAGTCGCAGCAGGGCCCCACCCCCCTCCTCTCCACACGTGCGTTTGTGTTTGGTGCAAGCAAGGGGTGGCATTTCAGTGGAAAGTATGTTGAAAAGCCCAATTCTGGCCCTGGGTGCATGGATTTGTATGTAATGATAAATCTGACAATTTATGACCTTTTAGAAAATGTTTAAGATTAGTTAACTCCACCTGCTATACCGCGATAACCATGATATACCGTCACTTGGCAAGAAGATTATTGTACCGTCATAAAACTAATACCGTAACACCTCTATTTGGGACTCGCGGTCGAAGCGTCAAAAGCATGGGTCAAAGTCGACATCCAACAGCCATACAAAGTGGTACCAGTAGGGAAAGCAGCGGATCCCCAGCTCCGAAGGCACGTCGAAATGAGTTAGGGAGAAGTCCCCTGCCAATCAAGAGGGGCTGCTAGACGCAAACAAACCCAACAGTAGATGAGAAAAGAGCACTGAGACGTCCTCTTCAACACTGAAGGCAATGACGTTTCCCAGACATCGAACACAATATCGCCCAATACCGAAAAGGGAAAACGCGCACACAAGGCAGCGGATAAGGATACCCCCAAGACATCAAACCCCACTACACAAAAACAGACCTACACGGTAGGGACTAGCTCCATTTCCGACACTATGAAAAAATAGGCTTTAGTGGACATCTCAGACTCTGAGGGGGATGATGAGGAAGGGGGTAGCCCAGGCATAGACATTTTCGACACGCTGACAGTGGGTACCCCGAAGTCAGAGGACACCCCATGGCATCAAAATCAGTGCTCCATGAGGGAGATTGGGGATACTATAGCAAAATTGGTTACCTTTGCGGAGAAACATGACTGCCCAAATAAGAGAAATTTCTTTTCACAACAATGGAAGATTCCTGCAAAAAAAAAGGCAAGGTTCCAATACCAGCCCAGTTCACATGAGGACACTTACTCAACTCATGAGTTACAGGAACTTACAGAGAACTCTGACTCGAACCTAGCTGCTCAAGAGCACGTGGACCTAGATGATTACATAATGTCCTTCACAGATGAGGAAGAGTCACCAGTGTCCTCATCCCTTATGAAAGACACCTCTCTGGGTACAGACCTAGTTACAAGCATAACAGCCATTTGGTAATATGGCAGGAGAACCTACTGAAGAAGTATATTTCATAGAGGATATGCTAGAGGGAAAGCGAAAGATTTCCCACCAAATACCCCTACTTTATTCTGTTAAGAAGATGATTAACCCCTGCTTATTGAAACCTTCCCCCACTAAGGCGGTTAATCCAAGGGTGAAAAAGAAATACAAACCCTCACTCACAGACCCCTCAAACATAATGGGCCAACACTGACACTTAAGTAGTAGCTACAGTGCGCAAGAGAGCAACCCTATAAACGGCAGTTACTGAGTACCCATCAGACAAGGAGAGTTGACGCATAAATACTCTGGGGTAGGGGAAACAGTGGCCACGTCTGCCTAGAGCGCAAGAATTGCTATTGCATGCTTATGGCCAGATACAATAGATCCCAACGGGTTAACATGGGAGGGACTGGCCAAGCAGATACCTGAGGAGGGGGGGAAGTACAGGGAGCTTTTAGGAAGATAATCATGGAGGGTAAACACACCACAAATGCTATTTAAAAAAAAAGTGTTTGGACGTAGTGGAGAGAGCGGGCCGGCAGATGGCGTCTGCAACCATTGTCAAAAGACATTCTTAGCTTAGGAGTGCATAGTTCAAGCCAGCCTGCAGGCTACCCTTCTAGATAAACCAATGGAGGAGAAACGCCTATTTGGAGCGTAGATAGATGAGGCTCTAGGGTGAGCTAAAAAAGATCATGGCACCCTAAACATTTTAGTTAAAATATCTGGGAGATTTGCTCAAAACACAGGGTATCCTACAAATATCCATGCTTTCAGTCTGCAACATCTACGTAGCCAAGCTCCCACCAAACACAAACAGGACCTAGTTGGTTCACAGGGTCAGCAGAACACATGCACTGCATCCTCCCGACATATGCGCAGAGGTAATCCTAGGAGTACAGGACAGTCCACATGAGGGTCATTCTCCATTCAGATACAATGACTCAAAAGTTCCAGTCCCCTCCCACGCATTCCCAGCAGGACGACACATAAAACTTTTCACCCACACATGGGAGGGCATAACATCAGACCAGTGGGGGTTAGACTCAGTGTCCCGGGAGTGCTGCGTCAAGCTACTAAAGCCTCCACGCAGCCTACCACCATGCAACAGGAAAATGCCAAGACTGCACAAAACTATTACAGAAGGAGGTCAAGACCTTACTACTAAAGTTGAACCCGTAACTCAACACAATGGCATTTACTCACTTTTATTCTAGTCCCCCAAACAGGACCAAATGAAAAGGCAAGTACTCGATTTGCACCCAGCACACAAGTATGTCAAACCTCAAAAGTTTTTAATACCACCCTTGGCCTCCAACTCCACTCCTACGTAAGGTGTTTCACAAACTGTTAAACAAACTGCTCACTCTGATACTTATTAGCACCAAGTGGCCATGACAGACATAGTATCTGTATATCCTGAAGATGGCCACGCACCCCCCTCTGCCCCCCCAATCAAGTTAAAGAACACACACGTTCTAACACAACAACATGGGCAACTAGCACATCCATGACCGCATACTCTGATTTAGCAGCTTGGCCCTTGAAATCATGGAGTTTGCCCACTTAAAACCTCTCAGCAGATGTATGGAAATTCTAAGGGAACCAAGAAAACCAAATGCAAGACCTTGCTACTCCAACAAATGGAAATGTTTTCTCATTTGGTGTAAAACAAAGCAGATTGATCCCCATTAACTGCATGCCAACATATATTGTAATATACCTTTCACATTTATTAGATAAAGGGTTGGTCTACGACTCTATCAAGGTACATCTGGCAGCACTAGCAGCCTATTCTACCTCCCAACACAAGCCATCCTGGTGGAAGGGCCAAGTTGTTCAGGAATATATGGAAGAGGTTAAACACATACGCCCCCAGTGGCTCATCCGGCACCAAGATTGGACCTTAATACAGTTCTTGAGAGACTCATGTGAGCGCCTTTTGAACCTACGCACAAAGCTTCCCTAAGGGATCTAACTTATAAAGTAGGTTTCCTAATAGCAATACCATCTATTGGAAGAGTAAGTGAACTACAAGGATTAGCGGGTACAGAACCGTTCATAGCCATTCACAAACGTAAGGTAGTATTAAGGACACTTCCACGATCCTCAGCCAAATATATATCAAAATTACATGTCCACTAATCCATCGAACTACCTTTCTTTCTTCCCCAACCCTAGGTGACAAAAGGCCTTATACACACACAAGATGTGCACATAGCAGTAATGCTGTATCCTAACTAGACACAACAAATGAAACAAAGTCTGTCCCACGTTACTGAGGCCACCATTCAAGATGAATTGTACCCAACTGTGCTACACACTAGCACATAAAGCGCTACCATTTACTCCAAGTGCTCACTAAACACCCAGCACCAGTGAATCCTTAGCCTCCATTGCTAATGTCTCTTTAGAATAGACTTGTAAAGCTCCAACTTGGAGCTCGGTACATCATTTTACACAACACTATTGTGTAGACACACAGGCAAGAGTGGATTGCAATGGTGGGACAAGCCATTCTTAAACACTGATTCTCATTTGTTTGTATCTCTTAACCACCACTGGTTTCAGGTACTGCTTGCTAATCTATGCATAGCATGTGAATATAAGCAGATTCATTAGCTCCAGAAGACATATTACCCAGTACTCTTTCTGTAGCTTGTACATGCTTAGTCACATGCCCTTACCCTGCCTCCTCGCAAGAAAGAAGTGGGGCAGCTTTTTAAAATTAAACCTTACTCGTTTACAGTACAAATAATATACTCTGCAGGAAAAACAATCAATCGGAGGACGGTGACAGATGGATTGTTGGTCCTTGTGCACAAAGGTTAGGGATAGTGTTACAGTAACTAACGCCCCTGTTGATGCCCAGTTTTTCGAATTCGAAAAAGATGTAATACTCAGAGCCAACCACTAGATGGCAAACTATGCATATCATGCAGATACAAGCTTTAGAAAGATTACTGGGTAAGAAATATTTGATACATTTATGGATTTTAAGGAAATATATCCTTGGTATAGATCCCAAAACAATTGCTTAAAATAAATGATTTTATGGTATCCAATATTCATCATTTTTATCTGAAATGAAGATGAAGACAAACCTAAAAAAAATACAATCGTGCAAAAAGCAAAAATAAAGTAAACCTAATCATTCAAAAGATGCCAATTTGATGAAATATAATACAAAACATAAACATGTTTAAAATGCAAACATTTATATAAACCAAATAATTTTACAAATAAACAAATTATTTAATAACTTCACATCATGCAGTTCCCCACCTATATGTCGGAAAGCATTGATTCATCAAGATCTTTTAATAACTCCACAACATATATTGACTACCCACCTGTATGTGGCAAGGAATTGCCACATATTGGCAGGTAGTAAATCTATTTTGTGTAGATATTTAATGTTTTCTATATATTTGCAAATTGTTTCATGTAACATGTTTGTATTTTGACTAATCTACTTTTTAATTGTTTTGTATTGTAATTTGTTAAATTGCCATATTTGTATAATTGAGTTTACGTATTCTGTTTTTTTCATGTTTTTTTGTGTAGACTTTAAATAATTAGTATTGGATACTATAGAATAATTTTATTTCAGAATTTGTTATGGGATTTTTCCCAGCAATTCATGTGCTTTGTATAGATTTGCCTTTGGTCCTTTAGGTCCTTAGACATGTCTTTGCTTGTTGTTTATTTGCTTATCTACCTGTTACCCATATTGATCAAAACCTAGCCTTCAAGGTGTCTGTTATGTGCATTCTAAGTCAATGCGCCGTTCCTCATACCACTAAAGACAAAATGTGCACTACACTTATTTATTGAGGTTTAATGTTTCATTTCAGCAAGCTACTTCAGACGGAAGAGAAGATAAGGGGCAGAAGAGACCATGGCTAAAATAGTGTTACTGTAGGATTACGTGGAAAGGGAAGAAGGCACGAACTGCAACCACACCAGGGTTGCAGTGAGCTTCCTCTGAATGTAGGCTTCCACTGGCAATTCCTGTCTGCCATTGGAGTGGACTACTTGGCATTCTCTCCTGCTTTAGGTGCTTATGTTCAGAAAACCCTGGGCCAGTGAATTGGAGGGGCCTCCATACAGTATATGTACTGAAACCATGCCTTTGACATTCTTGAGTTTAGCAACAAAGGCCACCCAACTGAATAGGATTAACTTGGTCCATGAATCAGCCATTTTTCCGACATTGTTTCAATTGTAGATTTGCTATTAATTTTTGTGCTGGTGGTGGGCTCCAGCGACATTTTCAGAAGGGATTCAATAATATACACCCCAACAAACGTTTTGGGGCGATTTATTCGAGTGTGCAGCAGATTGGTTCACAAAACTAGTAATGAGGGACCTCCTTTTGACATAGTGGATCATTTTAATATTTGTGCATGGTTTTTTTACCGGCAGGCTCAGCTAACTGGTCCATTGTATGTGTAAAAACCGTTACACCAGCAAAACTAGCTGCTCCCTCCCACCCTGGACAGTAGATAAATGATCGAACTTGGCATCGCACAACTGCTGTTCACTTAAAAAATATAACTGTCCTAAAACCACTGCCCGTCGCCTCCATCTCCCAAATCTGGCATTAGTGAATATGTGGAATGATGTGCATTTTGTCGAATTCATAAAATATACATAGGAAAATAACTTGCATGTTTTACAATTCATAGACTTTCAACAAAGTTTGATAATAGGAAATGAAAGTTGGTAAATCTTTCTGAAAACAATTACATTTTTAATGCAGATAAAGATTTAAGGGTCGCTGGGCATTGTTATTGAGAGTAAGTCAAAATTAGTTGTGTATCGTGGTCAACAGAGTTACACCTGTAGAATAGTTTGTAATTATTTTTTTAAAGTGATATTTATATTATTTTTTTTTTTGTTGCTAATTCGCATACAACATTTTCCATTTTAATGTTTTACTATTTCACACCTTTATTTTGACTTTTTCCATATATTTATTTGTGGTGTAAGTGTGGGTAGACGAATAGCCTGCCTGTAAAAATGAAGCTTGGTTTATTCATGACCACTACCGCTTGCTTGGACTCTGTATACTTAGAAAGTGAGATGCAGCCAGGGCACATTAAATTACAGCTTCTAGGAAACGGGGATGTGTGAAATCTCTTAAATATGGGATGAAATCTTCCAGAGTTCGAAATTGCCAGGAGCTGAGAGCTATTTAGCTCCTGGGTATCTTAAAACCAAAAACAACCGTTGACTCCCCTGGCAAGTGGTGCCATGCAAACATAGCTATGTAATATTAACTGTCTAAGTTTGGGAAATGTGTATGAAAGGGAATTAAGTACACACCTAAGGGACATTTAAAGCATATTGGATGATATTTAATGGACACAGTTTGCATCATGCAGCAAAGTTGGATTTGCTGCACAAAATGCACCCGATCCTGGCTCCCCAGAGGGTAACTCTGCCTAATGGCTGATGCCTGATACCCAGGAACTGCGTTTTGCTCCTGGTCAAAAAATCCTAATTTCGATCCCTGCAGTTAGTCCCATATGGGAGGTGCTTCAAATTTTCAAATAGTTCTATCCGTATACTTTGATTACACAATGACACTCTGCACTAGTTATTTCATTCCATGTTTTAATCCATCCTCACCTCTCCCTAGTGAGTCCACCCCTACAAACCTCCACCACACTCTGATGCATACAGTACACCTTTTTATTTCTCAGGGATTGGATTTGGTGCGGTCTGCCACACAGCTCATGATATTATCAGAGGCCTTCAATGATTAGCTAGGCCTATAACTGGCTTCCTCAATTTCTTCCTTTCCCTCCCTAATAAGACATCAAGTGGAAGTATCGAAATGATGATCCTGGGTCAACTTGCAACCTGACTTGAGCACCCCTCACTAGCACATCCACATTGGGCGATCTGTATACTGCTCTTTATCCAGATGGCGACCAGACATGCCAAGTCTTCACCAACTCACTGGATTCTCCAGCAGAGGGAGACAAACTCCTGCACGGAGACACATTCCTCTTGCAAAATGAATGCAGGTAACTCGTTGGGGGAAAAAGCTAGGGCACCGTTAATGCCAAGTAAACCAAACGGAACTTGTCATGGGCGTCACGTGAAATAGGCACCATTGCTATGGTCCTTTTCTCTAATGAAATTAGTCACTGCTGTCCGTCAGGGGAACTGCGCTTCTGGCAGCAAATGGAGACTACCCTGATCTGTCCATGCTGGAGCTTCTTGCTCGGTTGCCTGGATGCACACCTGGTGTCACAGGAAGCAGTCCAGTCCTGTCACTTAAGCTATCAGCTGTGGTTGAGCGATCCGCCCACCGCACAGTCTCAGCAGCGGGTGCGCAGTGGGCAACAGCTGTCAAAGGTTATGCAAAGAGAACCGCTAGGACTGGCTGGGATGTGTGGGAACGGTGACGGGGACTGGCTGAGAATTACCTTTCGCTGCAGCCTGCTCTTGCAATAGCGGAGATGGCAGTGTAATGCTGTTATGCCGTGGTCTTTCTCTTTCCACTCACTGATCACCATCTGACTTGTTATGGCTGTATGCTTCTGCTGGCCCACGGTAGATAGCAGAGGCAAGGGCCATGTTAGGAGGCACCAGCTGTGCTTGTGCTGCCTATTGAACAATAGTTTTAAGTGTAAAAAAAGTGACTGTTTGCAATATGCTTTAAATGTCCCTTAGGTGTGTACTTAATTCCCTTTTATACACATTTCCCAAACTTAGACAGTTAATATTACATAGCTATGTTTGCATGGCACCACTTGCCAGGGGAGTCAACGGTTGTTTTTGGTTTTAAGATACCCAGGAGCTAAATAGCTCTCAGCTCCTGGCAATTTCGAACTCTGGAAGATTTCATCCCATATTTAAGAGATTTCACACATCCCCGTTTCCTAGAAGCTGTAATTTAATGTGCCCTGGCTGCATCTCACTTTCTAAGTATACAGAGTCCAAGCAAGCGGTAGTGGTCATGAATAAACCAAGCTTCATTTTTACAGGCAGGCTATTCGTCTACCCACACTTACACCACAAATAAATATATGGAAAAAGTCAAAATAAAGGTGTGAAATAGTAAAACATTAAAATGGAAAATGTTGTATGCGAATTAGCAACAAAAAAAAAAATAATATAAATATCACTTTAAAAAAATAATTACAAACTATTCTACAGGTGTAACTCTGTTGACCACGATACACAACTAATTTTGACTTACTCTCAATAACAATGCCCAGCGACCCTTAAATCTTTAGATAGCAGAGGCAAGGGCCATGTTAGGAGGCACCAGCTGTGCTTGTGCTGCCTATTGAACAATAGTTTTAAGTGTAAAAAAAGTGACTGTTTGCAAGATTCTCTGCATTGGCTGCAGTTTTCATGCGTGGGTTCCACTTGCAGCCGGATGACAAGCACCTTTTGAGGTATGTACCATCTTTTCAATCAATCAGGGAGTTAGTTGTCTGGCACTCCGCTCTGGTGGTACTGCTGTTTTATTGGGTAGAATCGAGGAGACTTGAGTGGCCTAAGGCTGCTGGTGCGCTACAGGTGGTGCTCAGGAGATTGCTTCAACTTTCAGATGGGGGGCAGGGGGGGCTGTATATGTATGTGCTTCAATACCTCTTGTCGGGCAACGTTCTTCGCTCTGTAAATAATTACTTACACTTTGATATAGTTTTATTTGGACTTTTTGTGAATTTCTTTTGGTTGAATCCTTGTGCCTCTAAATAACAGAACCCGAGTGGGGGTCTGCTTCTACCACATTTACACAGTCTGCGATTAAACGAGAAGGTTAGAAACAAAGCATCTGTAGTTTAGGAAGATGCTGGATTTTGTGTTTTCCAAAATGAAAGCAATGAGTTTCCAAAAAACGGAATGCAACACATTTTATATGAAGGTGAAGACCCTGGAACACAGAAGATGGCCCATCTCCCCATCCTCAACAGGTCAGATATGGGATGGCAGAAGAAGGGCAATGTAGCAAGTGTGAAATGCATATGTGCAGCTAATTATGCCCTAGGACATATGTATTTGGCTATATTTCCTCTTAAAGAAAATATTTTAATGCAATTTGTGAGTAATTTCCCAAAATGTAAAACTTAAAACTGTTTTTGCATGTGGGTGGCAGGGTCTGGGGCAGGGTGAGATAAGGGGTTTGCAGTTGGAGGGAGGCAAAACCTCAAGCCCAATACCATAATCGCATCAATACAAAAATTCATAAAATGCAAACCTCCTCCCCAGATAAAATAGACTGCCTCAATGTCATCCTGTTAGATCAATTTCCTCCGTTGCACCTGCAGGGCTCTGTGTATAAAAAGTGACAATGCCAGGCTATGCAAGGCACGTTCGCATTCAGCGCGTTAATAATTTAATTGTTGGTCCTGGTTGTTACTTTTAACTACACGTACAAAATGCCCCCTTTTATTTTTTGTAATTTTTTTTTTACACTTGTGACACACCATCTCGAATGCTGGGCACTCCTTCACCGTAGCCATTTGACCCACCTAACCATATCTGATAAAAGTTTAATCCTCTTGTACGAAAGTGGTGAATTAATTGGGCCATTTGCCTGTTTCATGCTCTACTGTATCGCGTAACCTCAAAAGTTTGCAATTAACTATATGTATACTACTGTGACCATCCCCAACCCTTTGTCATTAACTTTGTGAACACATTTTATTCTATTCCTTATACACTGGTCTACCGTTTGCAAGGTAGGCTTCTCAGCCTGGGCCTCGTAACAAATATGCTGGTGTAGTAAAAAGTAGTGGTAAACGGTTTAACACCACTTTACTGCACTGCTATATTCTGCGGTTGGAGATCAAATGGAAAATAATATCCAACCCTTGACTGGAGGTATTTTCTCCACTTTACTTCCAAAAAAATGGCCGGATTATCATGGCCGAATTACGGTCTGCGGACAAGGCTCCAAAACCCCAAAGCAGACCTGTTAACTGCATGAAGGGGATCTGTTTGGTTTACATAGATTGGTAGTAACGGCAAACGGGTTGGGCAAATTACCATTGGAAAGCCTGCCAAATTCTTAATGAGGCCCTTCTATTTTACTGAAATTACTTCAGAATCGTCCTCATCAGCTGGTCCTTTATTCCTTCCCAACACCCGTATATTTGTATTTTTCCCAAAAAACTTGTAGATAAGCAACACATTGACCACTTAACTGCTCCCACGACCCCCAAAAAAGCAATCCTGCATTTTGGAAAATGTCTTTAAAACAATTGCCTCCTTCAACTTAAGTAACAGAAGCTTCATTTTCATGTAGAGCCGTCTGTCCTGAATCCCCCTGTCCACAAACAGTACTTTAGCGTTACGTCGGAGAACCTTTCAACTCTACTGCCTGTAAATTAAACATAATGAAAGTTTTTCAGTCATCCAAACGCACTGAAGGATGGCTTGACACAGCAGGGAAGCAAGATGGAGGAGTTCACTTTTGCATATTGTGCACGCCCAGTGAAAAACACTTTACCCATGTCCTCTCACAATACTAAAGGAGGAGAGCACACCAGTTCCAGCAGGTGAAACTAAATATTCGGTGGAGTCACAATGCCACTGTACCAATTTCTGTATGAAGGAGTGAGTCATTTCGCGTACACAAGTTAGGAAGGTACTACTTACATGATGCCCACAAAAGATCTAATGAATAAGATCTCTCTGAGGAGCTTGGTGCAGCCCACGCACAGTCACTAGCAGATGGGCTTTTGCAGATACAGTACCAATCAAGTGCTGTTGGGAAGGAAATGAACCTGTCCCACCCCCCAGGTGCTCTAAGGTGAGGAGAATCCCATGAGGAAACCTGTGATGTGCTGGAGGGTGTACTAAGACGCCGCACAGACATAATATTATGCAAATTGTAGATGTTTAGTCTTAGTGCGTGCATATAAATAGGCACCATTTTGTAGCTATTGAAGACACATAGGGCCTGCATGGCAACACGTTAGACACAGGTCGCAAACCTGATGAAGAAACCTGAACAGGCCCAAGCGCTGATGAGACCCACAGAAATCCTCCTTTTTTCTAAAACTGTTTCCAAATACGTTTATCCCGAGAAAGAATGTATCCTGCAAGGCCATGAGACTGTGCTAGGCGCCTCGCTGTTCATCTATCACAACCAGGCCAGAGCAAACCTCTGACCCACACAAGCCAACTGCAGGTTATAACCCCTACAACTGCCAGAGTCCCAAGACCCCTGAATTCCAAGATACCAGCTGTCCCCCGGCCACCGACCATAAACCAGACAACCATAAAAGATCTAAAAGAATGGTCACCCTATCTGTACTTTACAATGGCATGATTTGTAATGCGATGTCCGGGGAGGGATAAATTATGGTTCAAAAGTGAGGGTGGAAGCCTTGGATGCCGGATGACACAACTGGGATGAGTGAAATGTGTGCGGGTCACAGTGAACTCAAGCCTCCCCCTGTACCAGCCCATGCGTAGTAATAGAGTAGCACTGTTGGAATAATAGATTGAATTGCCTTTTTGACCTTGGTTCCCTGGAGACAATGAGCCCAACTGACCTCAAATGATGGAAGACGGAAGGACAGGGCAGGGGCCAATGGCCTGGCACCCCCTATGGCGTAGGCTGATCATGCATAGGGTTGCACCAACCAGCCAAGCAGGTTTTTAGTGTATATCAATGACGCTGTGCCCCCTTTTAAAGCTTTTGCCTGCACCTTTCTTGCTCAGAAAGTTCCTGAGCAGCAGAGTCCTTTGCTGGCACTCCTACTTTTTGTATAATTAAAACATGTTATCCTTGCAAACATCTCTTGGCCTTTTTTCCTTAGCGGTTGTATTTTTTCTGGTGTGAGCGTTCAGGGGTATGCCTTCAACAGCCTAAACCCAGCATTGGTCGAAGAGTCGGCATGCATTGGCGCTCCTCTAGCATAATGTGTTGGTCTCAGGTATGATCACGTGCCCACCAACCCACTTACAATGAATCTGTATGGGCCATTGGATCTAGCTTAAACTGGAGATGCCAACAGCCATGCTCACAGTTCCAAGGAGCAGAACAATAAGACGTCCCCAAGGGCGGGTGCCAAACACCAAAATCGTTGCTAACCTGAGGGTCAGTGTCTCAAAAGGTGTTGAGGCTCTGAGTTTGTAACCACCCAAATACTTGGAATTCTGGTGGCTTTGAACTCCTGGCAAAGCATCCAGGGCCTTATGACAGAAAAACAGCTGGCAGTTAATTACTGCACTGCTCAGATAGCAACTATGCATAGACATTTTAGCAGCTGTATTGTAATTACACTTCACTGCCAGCGTTTTGGCATTACAGATGGGTGGTGGGAGGGGTAACAATACCTGTGGAACATATTTCTTTGAGTTCTCAGCAGCTATACAAATGCAGCCAAGGGTAATTACTGTTAAACGTATAGCCACTCTCAATGTATTTATGGGTCACGTGTCGTACCTTGGAATTTAAAGCGCAAAATACAACCCCATCAAGCTAGTTATGGGTGCTACCTTGAAGACCTGCAAAAATCTGGTTTTCCTTTGGGTGGTAAATCTGGCAAATACATGACGGTATTTTGTTACATGGTGGGTTGTTGGCAGGAATAGAGTTCTTCTGGCTGTATTGTTACTGTCTTTATATCTGTCTATATACCCGGTGGTATTCATTGTGGACGGTAACACAGTTGATTGTGTTATACTGGTGGTTGGTATTTACCCTCTTCTGTAATGGGAGTTTCATGAAAGCCAGCAATAATGGACAGTTACAACCCATGTTATTCGCACTTCAATAATATGTATGCCCTTATTATTTTTCAACAGTTTCACAACAGCGTGTCTTTGGTGTAGGTCCAGAGATGACGTGCAGCAACAGCTTTAGAGCGTTCCGTACAGAAGGATGTGTGGAGGGGGAAGTAGGAAGACAGGGGTGTGGGGGGCAAAGTTGGATTTCTGAAGTGTTAAGTGTGAAGAAAAGTGATGTAGAGGAGGCCAATTGCTGAGTTGTTCCACAACAGTACTGGCTGGTGTTAATACCACCTGAATGTTATTAACATGGTAGGTTAGTGGATCGTCTCTCTTACAGATGCCCAGCATGGTTGTAGGCCAAAGTATTCACAGCCAAATGGTCGGAGCATTGTCAGGAGAAGAAT
The DNA here is from genome assembly GCF_040938575.1 of Ambystoma mexicanum. NCBI lineage: Eukaryota > Metazoa > Chordata > Amphibia > Caudata > Ambystomatidae > Ambystoma > Ambystoma mexicanum. The sequence goes on along the minus strand of NC_090928.1, from coordinate 199,560,138 downwards.
GAGTGTGTAAACAGGCGGTATCAAGAGTCAGGTCTGCACATGCAATCCATTTGTCGCTAATAAGTTGTGTAAACTGCGTGGGAGGCAGGCCAAAATGGGGGAGGCCGTGTGGGAGACCCCAGTCGGAGCCACAGTTTTGGACCAGGGCGTCAACAGACATGGGGGTACGTTGTGTACACAGACAGACTGGGTCCCCCCTCTGGTGGTAACAGGCAGGGTGCATGGAAAAGTTGGAACACAATGAAGGCACCAAAATCTTTTTAGCTTTATTACAGGAAGAGGAGTAAACTCATTGCCAGCAGGGTTAATTAGACACACTGGACTAGCTAGGCACGCCCATTGACATGGAACCCGGGGCCTGGGGAGTACCCTTGGATGCAAGGGGGGGGGCACCAAGGGAGAAAGGATAGGTTTTAAGAAGGGGCCGGTAGAGATGGTGAGGGGGGAAAAGAGAGAGAAGAGAGGCAGGTGCAGAGACACAGACAGAAGCAGAGAGGGATAGGGAGGCGGGGAGAGGAAGGATGAGAGGCCATGAGAGAGAAGCAAGGGAAGATGACAGAGCAGCCAGGAGACCCACTAGTGGAAAAATAGAGCAGGGTTGGGGAGGAAGGGAATCAGCGTAGAAGGATAAGGCCAGGCAGGGAGAAAGATAGCTTCCAGAAGGGCCTCTACCCCCAACCCACATCAGCACTACGTGTAACTATGTAACCACAAGCCGAAAATATTAATGTACCTTGCACCCAGATACCCTCGGGTCTGGCGCGCATTATAAATAAACAAACAAGCAAGCACACCACACTGCCAGCAGCCAAGAAAAAAAAGCATCTAGTCTTCTATCCACAGGCTTTTATAGGGCTGTTGGTCCTGCCCACTGCAGGGCCGGCCTCTCACCCAGGAAAATGTGTGTTTGGGCAAGTATTGCCATGGTCGTTTCCAGGACCAGCCCCCCTCACCAAGACAGGTGTGTGTTTGGGCAAGTGTTGCTAGGGTCGTTTCCAGGGGAGATGGGGTGCAGAGTGGGACGCACACTTTCAGGTATTCTGTGTGATTCCCAGGTCATCGGAGTTGGCAGTTTGAGCCCAGAGGGGATGTTAATTGCAGACTATGGGTAGATGAAATTATGCAGTGCAGGGCAGTTGGGGGCAAAGGGGAGGTTACTTGTTGAACACAAGTACAACTGGTTTGCAGGCATCATGCCAAATAAAAGGGAAGATTAAGTATATGGTCGGAAGAGTTGAAAGTGGTTCCAGACTTGCATTGAGCAAACCGATAGAACTCGTTCTTTGTTGATGGATCATGGCTTGGGTCCACAACCTCCCCCCCCCCCCCACCCCCACACAGTGCAGGGGACACAGAGGGAAATGATTTGGCACAAATAAGTCACCCAATACTTTGGAAAATGAAGTCATGCAATACATTGAATACAGTGGGGAAAAAGTCATGTACTACGTTGCAAATAGGGTACATAGACATTGCCATTCCCACAAGAGCTTCGGTGAACCGGTTTAGCGCTCCCTTCATCACAAGTAATTTTATTGCAAGAAAAGATGTCCCATCTACTCAGTAATGCTTAACCACCATCTCCCATCTGCCTTACATTCCATTATTGATATCCCAGAACCTCACATTCAATCTTCCACCGTAGAATGTGTAATATACAGTATACGTTGTTTGATTTTTGGAAAAAATGTAGTAAAGTCTTGTCATTAGAATGATGTAATAAAATCAGTACATAGGAAACATGGATTTTCTTTAAGAGAATAGTGATTGCTGACCTATTTTGATTTTAGTTGAAGTTTAAATATTTGTATTTGTTATTTTTTTAATCCCTTTCATTCCATGTGTAAACTGAGCCCCATTGGTGAGGCCACTCCTTTAACATATGGGCCCCCACTTCCATTAATGGTTACTTAGATGCTTAACGATTGTGAGACAGCACCAAGCACTCGTCAGGTCCTACCCACAAATATTGTTTTGCAACACTGCCCAGCATGACCGACAAACATTCTTCTGTGAAAACGTGTGCTTGGATTCGAAATTAAGTAATTCAGTTGCTCCTTGCTGTCCCAATGCATTTCACCATAGCTGGATGCATGCACGGCCTTCACCAATGATTGTGCTCTGTACGACTTTAATATATGGGTGCCGTCTTTGAACGCGACACTTCAAAAATATCCTATAATGTTGGCTTTTCTTTGCGTTCCCCTGCGATGCTTTCGTCCTGCCTGGGTCGCATAAAGGCTTTGTGTTTCTATTGTTTTGAGACGGACGTGAAAGGCATTCTGTGTGTGTAAATGCTCAACGCCGACATTGCAAAACCAGGAGGAGGTCTGTCCGAGAGCTCTCAAAAACGTACAGGCAATACAAAGCAAAGCACGCTGCTGTTATTACTTGACATTTCCATTGTATTTGATTTCAGCGGGCGCGTGAACTTCCAGCTGCTGACGAGGGCCGTGTCAGCGCGGCCTTGTCAATTGTGCGACTCACACATGCAAACTGTTTAAAGCTAAAGTTAGGCACCAAAACAAAATTTGGTGTTGCCCGCTAAGAAAAAAAACATATATTGTACTAACACTTGAAGTCACTTTAAGCCACAGATGTCTCATCTGCACGCTATTTTGGAGGTGTAGTACCCAGGACATAACCTTTCCTTGCAAGTCATGAGCTGCTTTGGCAGAACCCACAGCTAGAAGTATTTAAAGCTGCGAAAACCTGATTTGGAAAGGCTTTTATTTTCAGTTTCCAAAACTGTCTTTACAAATAGCACACGTGCCCATTCTTAAAAGCATTGCCAAAGCCTTAAGGGGGCAGGGGCTGTCCCTTCTGCTTCTAAATATTGAGGAGTGGCTTAAGGGGGTAGAACGGGGGTGTGGATGGTTTTGGGGAGTGGTAGTAATGAAGGGGAAGGAGGGGAATGAATGGGCGGGAGGGACACCCCCCCCCCCAAAATAAGAAATGAAACATTTGAAGTAACATTTCGAAGTAATTACTTCGTAGTAAATTATCACAAAGTAATTGCTGTCCTTGAAATGACATTGCAACTACCATTTTGCCATACCTCAAGGCAGGAGTACTAAAGTCTAGGGTTTTGAGATGGGCGGTGAAGGGGTAGTTTGAGATGTGGAAGAATATAGAGGCTAGGACAGCAACACACAAGCATATTGAGTATTTTTTATGGGGCAGCGAGTGCTCAGTTATTTTAGAGTTCCAATAGACTTGCATGTTCTCAGTGTCGTTTACTTTGATATGGAAGTATCGTAGTTTCTCTCAGGTTGAAAAGTTGTTTGAAAACACATTTCCTTGTAGATTTACATTGTTTTCCCACCAGACAGTGTTGTCAGTGTTTCCACATGGCCCACTACGCGAGGGAGGCTCCCAAGAGACCAGTGGACTTTGTAAAGGGGAACCTGCATTCATCTATCAAGAAGATGCAATGTTTGTTTATAATTACTAACGTAGGTTGAAAAATGCATGCTTAAACAGTCAAATTCGTCAACCTAAGAAGGACAAAAATGCAGGCCTTTCATATGCCAAAGTACATACAAATAAAACAAAAATGAAGCGTTTTTGTTCTCGATCAGAAGCGTAGCGCTTTAGACTGGTAAACTGAGAAGTTATGGACAATGTAGTGCTGTTGGTATAATCTGGTCCCCATGTATATTTGTTTAATAGCTTGTTATGTGATTTCATATCTTTGTAGGCCATGCATAATCCCTTTTTAAAAGCTACATTTTTGGCATGCAACTATTTTTCCCCCAATATGTAATTGTTACCCCTGGATTTACACTCTAGAATGTACTTCCCCAGAACTCTAACTCCCCTTTTCCGCACAGACGGTCTCAGGCCTAGCATCTGGCTTGGAGACTTTCTTAACATTCCGCTTGCTTGCCTCCCTGTTATTTTGTTTCTCAATCCTCTTCATCTCCCTTCGGTGCCTCACTTACCCTGGCGCATGTCGGCTGCAGGAGGATTCATGAGATGTGCATCCTGCGACTGCTCGTTCCCGGCCCTAGACTCCCATTCACTCTGTCTTGAGTGCCGGGGGCCCGACCACCGCTGGCACACGTGTGCAGCTTGCAGCACTCTCGGTCACCGGGCATTGAAGAATCAATTGTCGCATTGGAGGGAGATTTTCCACACTTCTCCTCCAGTGCACCTTAAAGACTTTGTCTCCAGGACCTCCCGTCAAGACAAGGGAGGCCCTTTGTTTAGTACAGGTTCCTTGGATTCAGGTTCTGACAGACCAAAGGCCAATAATTCTACCGGCTCCCAAGCTGAGGGGCTCAGGGGCCCTACTGGACTGTCCTTGGAGGGGAGATAAAGTTCCCCTCCAAGGTCGTGGGTCAGGTTGATTCGACTACTGGCCGGCCGGAGGCTCCGCACCTACCAGGGTGATCTGAGTTTGACTTTTTTTTCTGGTCTAGGGCTCAAGGTGTGTCCACCTAGGTCTGAGCCAGTACATGGCTCTGGGCCTTCACATCCACCCCCTCCCCCTTGGCTTGGTAAAAGGCCCCAAGATGGCAGATGAGCATGTGGCGGAGCCTGCTAGGCTGGCATCAATCTTGGATTTGACTCCGGGCCCGCCCATGCTCTCGCCCATTGCAAGAAGGGCCCAGTCCCCTTACCTCTGGAATGGGCAGTGGACTATATGGTACAGGTGGCTGGTCTCCTCAGGGGTATATCTTCCCATCGCAGCTTTATGGCTATGCGCCTTACGTGTTTCGATCAGGAGCGGAGACCTAGTGCTTCAGAAGGCCAGCCCCCTAGGGACCCGGCAGCTTGCAAGGAACACTTCTTCGAGCACTTCCTCCTCCTTATGCATTCCCTTCAGATAACGGGGCTCTTCAAGAACATAGTGAAGGAGGTGATACAGCAGGTTCTGCCTTCCCGGCCTCCTCCTCCTGGGCCCTCTGCCTGTTCCTCCAGCACTGCCGGTGCCTGTCCCAGTCCTTCACTCACTCCAGAGCTTGCCGGTTATCCAAATCCCTCTGCCTCCTCCTGTACCACCAACGCCTCTGCCTTAACAACTGTTGGACCCATCTTCGGTTCTGGACCTGGGGGGGGGGGGATAGATTCCCCTCAGTCTGTTCAAAAAGAGGGGGGGGGGGACGATGACGGTGACGACGATGACCAGGCCGATTAACACTTGGCATCTGTTAAGGCCTTTCATGGCCACCTTCAAGGACTTGCAAGGCTCTTGGAGGGATGGGGGGGGGTCCCCATGCCTGAGGAGGCCCCCCAGAAGTCGGGAGTGCTAGCAATCCCTTCTGGCATTCCACTCCAAAAAGATATCCTACAGGTGGCGAGAAGGGTCTGAGAGTAGCCCAGGGCCAAGGCCCAGATCAACAATAAGTTGGACAGCAGGTTCAGGCTGACGGACGGGGAGCCAGTCCTCCTGACCTCCCGTCCTCAGCCGCACTCTTCAGTGGTGGCTTCGGTCTCACTCTATTCAAAACCATTGTCTTTGCTGTCTTCCTCCTCAGGAGACACATCCAGTTGTCTGTCCAAGGAGGACAAGGTCCTGGAGTCTTTGGGCAAAGGATGCTATGCCATATTTGGGCTTCATTTGTGGCAGGCCGATGACCTTTTAGGCGCGACTAACCAGAAGCTGTGGCGGGAGCTTGGGGGGTGTGTCTGACCTCCCACTGGAGAGGCAAGCCTCCTTCAAGGCCGGTCTAGCTGATGCCCGGGCTGTTGCGCAGGACCTCATGGAGTCTTCGGTCTCCCACATCGATACAGCCATCAGGGGGCTGTGCCTGGGAGTCGAGATAAAGACGACGGCGTGGATGCATGCCACTACATTTTCCTCTGATGTGCAAGAGCAGATCCTAGATCTTCCCTTCGAGGGTGTGGACCTCTTTCATTCATCAACTGATTGTGAGTTGACAAAGAAGAAAACCTCCACACAAACCGCCAAGTCCATGGCTATCCTGAGTAAGCCGGTGCAGGAGTCTCAGGGCAGTATCGACTTCAAACCCTGCGCTTTCACTGGCTTAAAGGGGTTTCGGTACCACGGTATGCGGAGGCCGGAAAGGTCTCCCAGCCACAACACAAGGAAGCAGCAGAGGACTTGACAGGTTCTTTTCAGCTCCCCCTCCTCTGCTCCTGCCTCAGACGCCAAGAAGCGGTGACGTCATGGTCTGGGAACACATCTCTCCAGTAGGGGGGCCGGCTGGCTCTCTTCCAGGACCGCTTCAACTGTTCAGGAGTCCTTGGATCCTTGCTATAGTTTCTACAGGCTTCCATCTTCCTCTTCCGTTTCCTCTACCATCCTCTCCTCCTCTACGTCAGATGGGGCCCCAGCTATTTTACGGGAGATCCTTTCTCTTTTGGAGATGCGGGCGGTGGAACCGGTTCCTCAGTCAGACAAGGCTCTGGTTTCTACTCAAGGATTTTTGTGATACCCAAAAACAACCAGGCTGGCCTTATGGGGTAGTCCTAGACCTGTCATGTCTCAACCTGTCATTACCGCTCTAACGCTTCAAGACTATTACTTCCGCGCATAAGGCGTATCCCTGTGCGCAGATGATTGGATGTGTTCCCTGGACCTCTTGTCCACATTTACCAGCTGCATCGTACGTTTCTGCAGTTCATGATTGTCGTCCCACCTCCAGTAAAAGGTGCTGCCCTTCGGCCTCAACTCTGCTCCTTGTGTGTTCACGAAACTGATGACTACATTAGCGTGTCTCTTGCGCCTGGAAGGCCATCACTTATACCCTTATCTGGACGACTGGCTACTCAGGGCCAGCTCTGCCGAGGGGGTGGTGCACTCCTGCCAACGGGTGGCAGACGTTCTGCACCGGCTGGGCTTTTCCCTCAACCGACAGAAGTCACAGCTTACTCCCGCCCAGGATCTAGTGTTCCTTGGGGTGCGCTGAGACATAGTGGCGCAGCAGGTTTTCCCCACCCCGGAGAGACTCCTCTCCCTCTGCAAGGCGGTAGGGCTCTTTCTGCCCAACTCAACCACCTCGGCATGGTGGTTTCAGCACCTTCTGGGTCTGATGGCATCTTGCGTGCTCACAGTCCAGCACGCCTGCCTCAAGATGAGACACCTCCAGCTCCATGTGGTGACCAATTGGGACCAGGAGACGGGGTCTCAGTTGGACAGGATCCCAATTCCTCTGCTCCTCATCCCGGTTCTTTGCTGGTTGCTGATGAACTGCATTGTGGCAGTTGGAGCCCCTTTGTCCTGACGGGAGCCCACTCTGGTGATGACGCTCGTTAAGGCCCACCTGAAGGGGTTGCCCAGACTTTTTCCTCCAGTGCACAGCCCTCATCCGGTCTGGGACCTCAATGTGGTTCCTGTGAATTTGCAGTGCAAGCCCTTTGAGCTGATAGCCTTGGTGGACATCCGGCTGGTGACACTCACTTCTGCATGTTGGGCAGGCGAGCTGCAGGCATGGTCTTCATGCAAACCCTTCACCATGCTTCATTACGACAAAGTCATCTTGCGCACTCAGCTGAGATTTCTGTCCAAGGTGGTCTCTCCATTCTATTCAAACCAGGCGATCTGCCTGCCAGTGATCTTCCTGAACCCCCAGGTTTTGGAGGCAGAAAGGGCTTTGCATTCCTTCGACCTCAAGAGTCCTCAAGTTCTACCTCTCTCGGACTAAATCCTTCAGGAAGTCTGAGGCATTTTAATCACCTTCGGAGGCACGTCCCCCAGCACCCAGGCTTTCAAAGCATCTTTTGCCCGTTGGATGGTTCAAGCCATTTCAGAGGGATACAGGGCCATGGGCAAACCTGTACCTGAGGGGATTCATGCCCATGTGGTCTGAGCTAAGGCCGCAGCCGTCGAGTTAGAGGCATGCTTCTTGGGATGTCATCAGCAAGGCAGCTACTTGGGCCACTCAGTCAGCCTTCTGTAAGCACTATTCGAGGGGATTGGGTCCTCCGACGTATTCCATATCTATGACATGTAATCACCACAGCTGTGCTGCTTCGGAAACTTTTTCCTGCGTCGATGCGCCGTCGTCGAGGACCTCCTCCGACGTCATCCGATGTGATAAGTAGGACGCACGGCGCCCGTAGCCTCAGTTCCGTTTTTTCCGTGAACGTGTTGCTTCGTGAATCTCGGTTAACGCCTCGACTCGTTGGAGTTCTGTTCTTCTCGGTTCTTCGAACCTGTTCGTTTTTGTGAAAATCCTTTGTGTGAAGATGTCTTCTATTTCGTCTTCGACCCCGCGTCCGGGCTTCAAGAAGTGCGGGGAGTGTGGGTCCAAGATGTCGGTGACGGACTCGCACAACGCCTGCCTCTGGTGCCTCGGGGAGGCCCACGACACGGATGATTTATCGACTGCCAGTCGCTCACGTCCAAAGCCTTACGCGAACGTAAGAAGTTGTTGTCGGTAGGTCGGGTGTCCAAGCCCCGGAAGTCGAAGTCTGCGGGGCTTTCGACGGATGATTCGAGGGGTGACTCTCCGCGTCATCGTCGGAAGTCTTGTGGGTCTCCTTCTAGGAGTTGGTCTCGCCACTCCTCAGCCTCTACGAGGCATTCTCGGAAGCGCTGACACCGGTCACCTTCCAGGTCCTCTTCGGAGGACTCTGCCCGGCACGCTGCTTACCCCACCAGCCGTGCGATGCCAGAGGAATGGGCTTCCTTCGGGAAGAAAATGCTGGCGATTCTTGGAGTCGCAGGGTACTAAGCCGTCCGCGCCCCCGAGTGGGGTCAGTCGTGAGAGGTCGAGAGACACCGCTCGCAAGAGTGGTCGGCACAAGTCACGGGAGAGGTCCCGTTTGGACAAGGATACTCGTTCTCGACGTACCTGTTCCAGGTCCCGGTCCTCGACGCGTTCGAGACCGTGTGCACCTGTGAGGTCTTCGAGGAAGACATCGACGTCTGAGGCGTCGAGGGCGTCGACAGGCTTTCTCGAGGCTCCGGCTCCGAGGAAGTCGTCGAAGCCGTCGACGCTCAGGTCGTCGAAGGACACGCTCGGGGCTCCGGCTTCGAGGGCTGTGTCGACGCCGCCGATGCTGGCGGCGCTGCATCCGGCGCCGATTCGATCGACGCCTTTCATGTCGGAGGTACCCCGTGGCACGGGGGAACCCCCTAGGAAGGCTCTGGTTAAGAGCAAGCACTCTCGGGTGCCTTCTTTTCGCCACCTGGAATATATTTCAGAGGCGGATGAGGATTCTGATGGCCTGGTTCCTAGTCAGGTTCCAGATGAAATTGTCTCTGGCCATAGTCAGTTTGACGATTTGAGGCAGTCCCTGCATGATGCCAGTGGACTGGACACCTCTCCGGAGGTGGAGTTTTGTAGGCCTGAGCCTGGCTCTCATGCCGATTCCTCGTACCGGCGCCTTATGGCTAGGGTTTCTGAGTACTTGGGATGGTCTGCTCCCCCAGGGGAGTTTGTGCAGGATGATCTAACGGACATCCTTGATGTTGGTCCCCCAACTGACCCGGTACTGCCGTTCCCTATAGCTTTACAGAGAAGGGTGGCGGCGGCTTGGACTGCTCTGGAGAGTCTCCCGGCGGTGGGCAGATCCTTGTCGCGAAAATACCGTCCAGCCAGTAGCGACCCCTGCTACTTGACCAGACACCCCACTCCGGAGAGTTTGGTGGTGCAGGCGGCCACAGCCCCGGCAAAGCAGGCGTCGTACCCTACCATCCCTACCATCCCTCCTGATAGGGACGACAAACGTTTTGATGGCTGGGCGAAGAAAGTGTTTTCTTCTGGTGGTATGGCGCTTCAGGCAGCCAACTCCATTTGTGTCTTGTCTTGTTTCACACACACTCTGTGGGACTGTGTTGCGTTAGCGGCTGAACATATTCCCGAAGGGGACGAACGGGATGGTTTTCTTGCTATGGTCCAGGATGGTAAGGATGCCATGTGTGAGTCCGTTCAGTCGGGTTTGAACTTCGCTGAATGCGTCAGTAGGTCCATGGCGGCGAGCACCGTGATACGCAGGTTTGCGTGGTTGCGGAAGTCGGGGTTTGCTCCTGATGTGCAGTCCCGGATCCTCGACATGCCCTTTGACGGTGAACACCTTTTTGGCAGCAAGGCTGACGAGAGCCTTGAGAGGTTGCAGACCTCAAAAGCTGCAGCGAAGTTGTTGGGCGCTGCAGTTCACCAACCTCTGCCTTTTCGTCCTAGGGGACAGCAGTGGAGGGGTGGTTCCTTTCGCTATTACTCGTCCTTCAGTAAAGCGAGAGGAGCTGGCAGTCAAAGAGGCCAATGCAGGGGTACCAGAGGTGGACGACAGGGTACCCGTGGTGCCAATGCCGCTCGGGCAGTTGCCTCTTTGCCCTCAGGTAACGCTGCAGCCGCTCCCACTCCGTCATGAGGCCATGTCCCATGGTTCGCCGGTTGGGGGGAAGGCTGGCGCAGCATCTTGTAGAGTTTCAAGCCATTACTTCAGATGTGTGGGTTCTGGAGATCATAACCCACGGCTACTGTCTTCCCTTTCGGCACAGGCCTCGCGACAATCCACCGGGGAACCTCTCTTTGCAGAGTCCGGATCCGCTCCTTGCGCAGAAAATTCAAGCCCTGCTGGAGAAAGGCGCCATAGAACTGGTGCCTGTAGCGGAGAGGAACAAGGGATGGTATTCCCCTTATTTTTTGATTTCGAAGAAAGACGGGGGATTGAGACCCATAATGGACTTGCGCGGTTTGAACAAACTCCTCAGGAAGGACAAGTTCAAGATGGTTACTCTCTCTCAAGTCCTCCAGGCCCTTCAGCTTCAGGACTGGTTGGTGTCACTCGACCTCAAGGATGCTTACTTCCATGTGCCGATCCATCCCAAGCACAAGAAGTACCTGAGGTTCGCGGTTGGCGACTCGCACTTTCAGTTTCGGGTCCTGCCGTTCGGATTGACCTCCGCCCGAGGGTTTTCACCAAGCTCATGGTGGTGGTGGCAGCGCATCTCGGGCAAGGGGGGATTCACGTCTACCCCTACCTGGATGATTGGTTGATCAGGGGGAGCTCTCCCGAGCAAGTCCTGGATCATCTGTCCGTCACCTGCCACTCCCTTCACAGGCTGGGCTTCTCCCTCAATTTAAAGAAGTCCCATTTGACGCCAACACAGCGGCTCCAGTACATCGGAGCAGTGCTCGACTCTTCCCTGGGGCAGTGTTTTCCTCCCCAGGTGAGGGCTCTTCACATTGAGCAGATGGTGCACAAGTTTCAGCATGCCCAGACGCTCCCAGCGTTCGAGTTCTTGAGGTTGCTCGGCCTCATGGCATCCTGCATTCTTCTGGTGCCAGAGGCTCGTCTGCGGATGAGATCTTTGCAGTGGGCACTCAAGACGCAATGGTCGCAGTCCTCCGGCAGGATGTCGGACCCGGTTCAGGTGCCGCCCTCGGTCGCCCGGGACCTTCTGTGGTGGGCCGTCAAAGGCAACTTGATGAAGGGGGCTCCATTTTGGCTTCCCTGGCCGGAGGTGGCGATCATGACGGATGCATCCCTCACGGGATGGGGAGCTCATGCCAACGGGCTGACAGTCAGCGGTCGTTGGTCTCCGTCGGAGTCCAGACTCCATATCAATCTGTTGGAGCTGAGGGCCGTCAGGCTAGCCCTGAAGGCTTTTCTCCCGACTGTGCGAGGAAAGAGTGTCCTGATCCTGACGGACAACACAGTGGCCATGCACTACCTTAACAAAAGGGGGGGGGGGGGCAGGGTCACTTCCTCTGTGCAGGGAGGCGATGCAGTTCGAGTTCTGGGCCATCCAGCAGGAAGTTTTGATCTCGGCAGTTCATCTGACTGGAGACGAAAACGTGACGGCGGACGCTCTGAGCAGGCAGAGCGCGATCTCTCACGAGTGGGAGTTGGCTCAGGAGATTCTCCTGGAGATCTTCGCCCTTTGGGGGGGACCCCTCAAGTGGATCTCTTTGCCTGCAGTGTCAACCGGAAGTGCGAAAGGTTTTGCTCGCGGGAATTTCCTCCAAAAGGAGCCTTAGGAGACGCGTTTGTGATGGAGTGGTCATTCCCGCTGCTGTACGCGTTTCCTCCAGTCCCCGTCATCCCGCAAGTGCTGCGGAGGTTACGGAAGTTCGGTTCCCGGATGATCCACATTGCCCCGGCGTGGGCTCGGAGGACGTGGTTCCCGGACCTTCTCGACTTGTCCATCTGCCCTCCACGTCGTCTTCCCTACCGAGATGATCTGCTCTCACGGGAGGGGGGTCAGGTTCTCCATCCAGAGGTCAGATCCCTCAACCTTCACGCTTGGCTTCTGAAAGGTTGAGGTATAAGGATTGGGACCTCCCTGAAGACGAGATGGAGGTGTTGCTTTCGGCCCGAAGGCCAGCAACAAAGTCTTTGTACCGTTGGCGTAAGTTCTGCGACTGGTGCAGAGTTCAGAATGTGGATCCTTTTGCATGTGACATCCCCATGGTTCTGTCCTTTTTACTTTCTTTGGCCCACAGGGGCTTGCAAGTGGGTACCATTAAAGGTTACCTGGCGGCGCTGTCCATCTTTAAGCGCTCGTCTGAAGTGTGTTCTTACTTTAAAATCCCTTTAATTTCACAGTTTCTGAAAGGGCTCACTAATGTGTTCCCTCCGTCACCTTTCCTGGTGCCCGGTTGGGATTTAAACCTTGTTCTCAAGTTTCTTATGGGTGCTCCGTTAAAGCCTTTACATTCTTGCCCTTTGAGGCTGTTAACTCTGAAAACTGTGTTTTTAGTTGCGGTTACTTCCGCTCGCAGAGTGAGTTACAGGCACTTTCAGTTAAGCCACCCTTCACTGTATTTCACAAGGACAGGGTTGTCCTTAGAGTTCGTCCTTCTTTTCTTCCGAAGGTAGTGACGGAATTTCATTGGGCCCAGAAGGTTGTTCTTCCGGCATTCTATCCTCCTCCGCATCCTGGTAAGGAAGAGGAGAGGCTCCATAGGCTTGATCCTAGGAGAGCTTTAAGCCTTTATGTTTCACGCATGTCCCGGGTCAGAGTGGACGATCAACTCTTTATTGGTTACGCTGGAAAGCGTTTGGGGGCAAGCTGTGACGAAACAGACTGTCTCGCTGGATTATTTTGGCCATCTCGGAGTGTTACCGCTTGGCGGGTAAGGACCCACCGGCTGGCTTGCGGGCCCATTCTACCAGGGGTATGGCTGCATCTACTGCCCTGCAGAGGGGTGTTCCTATTCACAACATCTGTGATGCAGCCACCTGGGCTTCAGTACATACATTTGTACGTCACTATTCCCTCGATTCCATCCGAGGACAGGATCTGGCCTTTGGCAAGGCGGTCCTTTGCTCTGCTATTTGATTGGCTATTCTAAATTTTGATTCTAAATTCTTTCCCTCCTTGCTCTGGTACTGCTTTGGGAGTCTGTCATAGATATGGAATACATCGGAGGACCCAATCCCCTCGAAGAACAAGTTACTTTCTTACCTGGTAACGTTCTTTCGATGAGATGGTCCGACGACGTGTTCTATATCGCTCCCGCCCTGCCTTCCCCGCTGCAGAATTTCTTTTCCGATTGCAGCTTACGTTCAGCAAGGCTTTGTGTCTGACTGGCAGTTGACTAATGTCACACGTTCTGGGGGGAAAAAACTACAACTGAGGCTACGGGCGTCGTGCGTCCTACTTATCACATCGGATGACGTCGGACGTCGGAGTAGGTCCTCGAGGACGGCTCATCGACGCAGACGCCGAAAAAAGTTTCCGAAGCAGCACAGCTGTGGTGATTACATGTCATAGATATGGAATACGTTGTCGGACCATCCCATCGAAAGAACGTTACCAGGTAAGAAAGTAACTTGTTCTTCTTTGGATACCAGTTTCAGGCGCAATGCAGAATTCAGTCAGGCAGTTCTGGAGATCTTTTTTGCTTCGTCCTAGATATGAGGCAGGTTGTCACAGCTCCACCCTATGGTCTTGGTCAGTGTAATCACCCACCAGGATGGAGGAAAGGGGACGGGACGTATGAGTAACTAAAGTCACTCACTGTAGTGTTGGAGATCTTTTTTGCTTCGTCCTAGATATGAGGCAGGTTGTCACAGCTCCACCCTATGGTCTTGGTCAGTGTAATCACCCACCAGGATGGAGGAAAGGGGACGGGACGTATGAGTAACTAAAGTCACTCACTGTAGTTACTAGAATACTCTTAGTCCACAGTGCCCTTTTCTCCATATGTCCGTCCCACCTTCCCACGCGTGTATGCCAAGGGATAATCTATCCAGAGTAGCTAGGTATTTAAGCATATAATGTGTTAAAAGGGGACTGAGCTGAGGTGCCGGAGGGCGGGACCTCGAGGGGGTGGGGGTGGTGAACTCACACCCAGGGGTGACGTGTACTATACTAAATTTAAAGGGGAAGCTACATTTTTCGCTGCCAAAGGTTCTGGTACCTCCCCCATGTTGGGGGACGTCCACAAGGATGGAGTAAAGGGGACTATGGACTGAGAGTACCTTAGTCACTACAGTGAGTAACTTTAATTTATGATGCATGGGCCGTGAAAATAAGTGCGTGGGCATGCACAACGCTGCCTGGTTCAAAGGGCACTTGTGGCCCGTTACTTAACAGCAGGAGATCCAAAAATGTAGGCACATGGATAATACCCATTGTTTAGAGAGCCATTTGTTCTTTCCTTGTAAGATTTTATACTTTCCTGCAAATGCACAAATTATGGTACATGTTCAGTCCTTTTGTATTGTCCGTTTAATTTAATAAACACATGTTTGGGATTTTGGGGTATTTAAATGTTTTCTTGCAAAGCTTCCAATGTGTTTACAAATCGTTGGTTTGCCAGTGCAGTACAGGCTCTTTTCATGCACCCACGATGCACTGGATTCCTCCCCGCTGTGACTCATTGTGGATCTCTTTCACACTGCTAAGTGCTTGTTCCTTTTGATCAGAGGAAAATGCTACACACCTTCAGCATCCTGCTTATTAAATTCTAGCTTCAGACTGCAGGCAGGAATACACAGCTATTTTCGAATAAAAAAAATTGCATTTCAAGCACAGTGGAGTGCCTAAAGTGAGAATTGAAATAAAAAAGAAGGGAAAACACTTGGCTGCCCCATAGGCCTGCATTTGAATGTTCATGTATTTGCCTTCACCTCCCGCCCCCCATCTCCTTCCTCCTCACAAGGATTATAATCCTTCGATACCCTGCTGGAGGTGCGGAGCAGTCGCTGCCTCTCAATGAAGGCCAATCTTTATAGAAATAGGGTACCTGGGACTGTCCATTGTCCCTGTTTCTGGTCTTTCCTCGCTTTCCTTTTTCCTGATATTAACCTCATTGGAAAGCTTTAAAAAACAGGAAGCGGAGCACGTGGCTAGCCGACAATGCAGCCAGCTGCCTTGATTAGTACCAAGAGTTTGTTTTTACTACCTACAACTTTGTTTGCTCTGCAAGCTCTCGATGCTAAATGTTCTCAAGTAGAAAAGATTGCAGCAAGGGTGGATGGACATACTTCTGTGTGTATGGTGATCACTAAATTGGAAGAAAAATCCAGGGTTATGGGGGGGGGGGGTCCAAGGTGTCCCAGCACGGGCAAGACCAGCAAGGGAGACACCATACCCTTAACGGGATATGAAACGGTGGAATCTTTGATTGCATCCTTAAACCTATTTTTACAATAGGGGTACGTTCTGAACACTGCCCCGCCTCTTTAGTTGGAAGGTTTGTTTTTACCTTTGTACCCAATCATTAATACCATAAGCACCAAAGGCAATAAAATAGAGATATGCTTCAGTGTGCCATCGGTCTCGTAGGAGCAGATGTTCTAGTGAATGGTGGAATACTTGATTGATCCAAAATGGTCTTGCAAGTCCAACGCACACCATTTTTTATTTCCATTGCTGTTCCGTTATTTCAGCTCTGGCAAGCAGGTTCGAAGGATATGGCTCGTCTATCCACTCTCTGCTGTGGGCTGCCTTTCCCTTTATGTCAGCAGTTTGTGTTCTGCATGTCTAATGAAGGCTGTGTTTCGGCTTTTCTTTACGCTAATAGAATTTTGATAAATGAGTATTGCCTTGGGAGAGAAGCGTTGCATGCCTGTTGACTGGTATCGCCTTTTAGAGAGGCAGGATTTAAAATCGAATCAGTTTGTGTGAAGACGCAGCCAAAACGTCAGTACATGTAAAAATATTTTTATGGGTCGTTTGTGTTTATGTATAGATGCGGTGTTTAATGAATGCTTGCACGTGCGTTGGGTTAAATGTATGTATTTTGCATGCCCAGCTTGTTTATCTAGGATCGCCAAAGTTTGAAAAGCCCATGACACACTAGAATGACAAGTGGATTTGACAGCACCAGAAACCCACCCTCCTTCCCCCAATCATGCATTATAAAATAAGTAATGCCAATTTTCTTTTTGATGGTTTTGGGCTTAAAACCGTATTCAAAACGCATCAAATTCCTTTCTCTAGCTCGTCCTCATTAAAAGTATGTTAAGTGTCTCCGACACAAGCTCTTATTTGTGAAGATATGATTGCCCAGTCTAGGGTGACTGAGCAGCACGAACCTATTGGGCCTTTCCTTAGGTTCTTGCAACATTTACAAGTTCTTTGCCCTAAAAACTCACGATTTGCATAATTTCTCAATTTCACTTTGGTGGTGATATGCACAGTTAAAGGATATTTAACATAGAACATTACCTGTTTTGACAATGTTCTTTCAAGCTCAGTTGGAAACGTTTTCACAGGAATTCTTTGATATTACGTTACTTGATATTTGTGTAGCGTGAACTGCCATTGTTATGGCCTCGAAGTGCTGTTGGGGGGGGGGGGGGGGGTGAATTGCCAGTTGGCCGACCGTAAACTAAATAAACATGAAAATAAGACCATTACATTGCATGCAGCTAGGAATCGGAATTTGAGTGACTGTTCACTTACTAGCAGAGATGGATAGTTTAAAGACATTATGCTAGCCATGCAGTGCAGAATGTCCAGATGCAACAAGGTTTGCTAGTGAATATGCAAGAAGTGTTTGTATTTGTTTTTTATTATTTATATAGAGCTTTACAGCATAACAACCAGAATACATTAAACATGGAACATAGAAGCAATAAAATAAACATGATTCAAACCAGAAAAACAGCATGTAGAACAATTTGCATTTGGGAAGGAAGAGAAGAGGAGAGGTATGGGAAGAAAGAAAGGGAAAGGGGAGAGGGAGTAGAGGGAGTAGAAGGGAGGGTGGAAGTCAAAGGAAGGGAGACAGGAAGAGATAAAGGAACAGGAAGGAGGAGTGGGAAGGAGAAAGAGGAGAGAAGTCAGGGAGGAGGGTGAAGGAGTGTTTTTAAGGAGGAACGGAAGGAGGAATAGGTGGATATGGAGCAGATAGAGAAAGGGAGCGAGTTCCAATGTAAGGGGGCAAGGAGTTGGAACGGGTGGAAACGAGAAGAGGCACAGGGAGGGGGGACAGAGTGAAAAGTGATCAGCGGAGCGTAGAGAGTGAGAGGGGGCATAGGAAAGAGAGAAGAGAGGAGAGGTAAGGAGGGGCAAGGTCATGAAGAGACTTAAAAACTAGACAAAGGAAGTGGTATTTAAGTTGGGAGTGGAAGGGAAGCTAGCCTAGGTTGGTAAGTGAATTGGAGATGGAATCATAGGGAGAGAGAAGACAGAGGGTGTGGACGGCAGAGTGGTAAAGGGATTTAAGGGGGGGCGAGATGGGAAGAGGGGAGACTGAAAAAGATAGAAGAACAGTAGAAAAGACGAGAAAAGATGAGGGAAGAGATTAAGAGTTTAGTAGCATGGAAAGTAAGAGAAGAACGGACTTTATGGATATTAAAGAGGTGATAGCGACAAGAGCGAGTAGTGAGGGGAATGTGGTAAGTGAAGGACAAGGAAGAGTCAAAGTAGATTCCTAGATTCCTCGCATGGGTGGAAATAGGAAGATTGGCAGGGGGGGAAAGAATGCAAGGAGGGGGGAGGTAGGAGAAGGTGTGTTGGAAGGGAAGAAAAGGACTTCAGTTTTGTCTCTATTGAGAGAGAGAAAATGCGATGACATCCAGTTTTTAATGGCAGTGAGACAGGAGGAGAGTTTAAGATGAAGGTCAGGGGTGAAGGAAGAGAAAGATAGGAACAGTTGAGTATCATCGGCATAGAAATGGTGAGAAATTGCAAAAGAGGAGATGAGAGGAGCGAGAAGTGAACTATAGAGAGAGAATAAGAAGGGTCCGAGGACGGAACCTTGGGGAACACCATAGTTTAGAGGGAAGGTGGAGGAGGTTTGAACACCCCAAGAGACGGCGAATGAGCGGTTGGAGAGGTAAGAGGAGAGCCAATTAAGAACTGAGTCTTTGAAGCCAAAGGAGGAAAGAGTATTAAGAAGTAAGGGGTGATCGACAGTATCAAAAGCAGCGGAGAGGTCAAGGAGGACAAGGATTGAGGATTGCTTAGCATAGCGAGCGGTGAGGAGAGAGTTCAGGACACAGGTGAGGGCAGATTCAGTGGAGTGTTTGGGACGGAAGCCAGATTGAGAGGGGGGGAGGAGAGAGAGGTTAGAGATTAAGGTCGAGAGTTGAGAATAGGCAAGGCGTTAGAGTAGTAGTAGAAGTGGACCACATTTCTTTGTGGGACTCAACTGTATTCTGTGGGTCGCAGCACTAAAGGGAAAACCAACTATTATAAATGAGTCGATCATCCCCAAGGTCAGCTGTCTACAGTTGAAGTATCTGCTATACTTTACATGCAGAATAATTGGATACTGCATAACATGTCTGCCGTCTAGAAACCCAAGTGAACTTGATGCCTCCCACTAAAAAGGATAATGTCTAACATGACTACAAAGATTTCCCAGCGGCCTTCCGCCCAAATGACAAGTTCTTGTCAGGTTTCGGACCCCAACTGTACTTCCTCTGCATTAGATGAGGCTTCTTGCTCCCAGTTTGATCAGCAGTAAACATCTCTGGGTTTTTCACCCTCTCTGCAGTTTGGTGAGAACTTTCCTGAACTCTTCTCAGGGCATGTCTCTAAGCCTCCTGGCTGTCTTTGTAGTTCAAATATGGGATGCCAAAAAGTTCCTATCAATGTCTCTATATGACTGAGCCTCCTCTGCCTGGCTTCAGAGTCGTTTTGGCTCCTGCCCCTCCATGGGGTCTCGGGATTCTTACATCTTCCTGGTGTCAATTGGTTGAAAGCCGTTCTGTAATGGTAACCAGGCACTCCTAGGCTATAATCAGGAACTAGATAGCTTGCACCAATTTCAAGCTCTGACACAGGAAAGCTGGGAGAAATATGTACCCTTTAAAATGAGGGTTGGCTCTGAACCATGGTTCTTCTAAGAGCAAAACACCAGCCTGGGCTTCTTGGAGTTCTTGAGGCCTGCTACTAAACTTATGGGGCTGGGTATAGTGGTGTGTTAGACTTGACTCTTAGGCTCTGGCCTGGTTCTTATGGGAGTTCATCTGCATAATCCAGCCTTTGCGTAAACTTCTCGACCTGGGCTGCAGTTACCATGTCCTGTTAATGGAGGGCAGCGTGCACAACTTTGGTCAGTTTAGACTCTGATGATTGAAGGTGCTTGGCCGTTAGACATTTATGCAAACTGACATAATGAAACATCCAATAAAGTTTAGTTGAGGTTGTAAAATAATGCCCTGTAGGCTGAAAGGATAACAATCTGGGCAGATGGTCCATAATAAGGCCCATACGAAGAGGTTTCTGGCACCTTAAGCACAGGCTTTGAGGCGTTCCTTCAAAACAACATGACATTGCAAAAACAACGAAACGGGACATGATTTAATATGACATGATATAACATGATCTATCTTAACGTTCACATCTAGCAAAGAAGTACATTTTAGTATATACTGGGAATTTCTCGCTCTCCCTATCTTTCGCTCTCATCTCATGTGAAATATGTTATCCGTTAGCTTTCCAGAAAATCTGTAGCTAATGACTTTTTACTCTTCATGTATCTACATGACATTCTCCTAAGATGTTTTTGGCCTCAGTGCCAAAACCCGAAACACTTGCAAATTTGTCCAACAGTTTAAAATTACAATCTCAACATCAGATTTTAGCGCAACCTCGCATTTGTGGTGGCTGACTGGAGCTTCATTAGGTCGAATGTATTTTGGGTTGGTCCTGATCCTCTGTAACCTTTCCACTGCAAAATCTTGTGTGGTTCAAGGTTCTTGCTGTAGCTGCATTGGTCTCCTTCGTTGAGAAATAGGAGGGAACTTGTCCTGAGCTCCTAATAGAGAAGTTTTATATTTTTGGACAGTTTCCCAAACTTATTTTACACACAGTCACTCACAGCCTCTCAAATTTGGAAATGTGGTGCAAATACATCAAACGGTTTAAAAGTTATAAAGCGTTGAGCAAAAGGGACATTTTCACTGTTTGCGTAGGTTTTACTATGGGAAGGAAATGCATATTCATTGAGCAGGCACGCTGCCTGAATTCCTGGAAGGAATCCTTTTCATGTTTATAACTGGAGCGGTACAAAGCGATGCACACGTGCCATTTGTTGGTTTGGTGCCAATCCATCCAGTAGTTTTTTTTATTTTTTTATTTGGCCAAGAGTGGGTTTCCCTGGTACAAAGATCTTTAAAATATTTCCTGTGATGCATTGCAGCAAGTGACCGCTTTTCAGAAATGAAAAGCAGTCATTTTGTTTTCTTTTCGTGAATACAAGGTGTCACGTGAGAATCCCCACAAGAACTGGAAAACGGACTGAGCCTAAAATATTAGGAGGGGGTGATAAGTATCCTTACCCTTGAGTGGGGGATGGCGAAACAGAAGCAGTTGGGTGGTTTTAGAGTTTGGGGATGTCTAGGGAATCCATATTTATTTTTCAGGTCGTTTTTGCCTTTTTTTGTAAGAAGTCTTCTGAAGAATTTGAGTGACCTTTATATAGTGTGTCACAGGAATAACAACGTGACTACAATTATATCGGGAAGGAGCTTGGGAGACTTTGCCTTTAGAGTGGATGTGGGGAGACAAAAAGTGTGCTATATCAGTGATGTTATAAGTGTCATCTGAATGTCATCAGAGTGCTTGTGGGCTGCACAACAGGGGATTCAGAGTAAAGGTGGTGTAGCTTCCACCGCTTTAAGAATTTCAAGGATTTTGTTGCATTAAACCATCACCTTGTGGGATGTTTTTATCCACGCATCCAAGCCCTACCTCAAAACTGTGCAGTACTGACATGGAAAACATCATGATGGCCAGAGATTCCCAGAAAATGCCCAGGGAAGTGCATGAAGAATAGGCTGCCGCCCATTTTGCCGATGTTATGGGCACAGAAGGGCACTGCCTAAAACCACCATTGCACTACCCACACAGTAGCCTGAAACCATTGGGAATGGCAATGCTGATTGCCAAAAGCAACCTAGAATTGTGGGGAATTCATTTTCTTAAATCCCAAAAATGGGTGCATTACCAGTACTCGCCACTATCAGAAAGCCGGCGGTTTAAAACAACACCAGACTTTTTTCTCTTTTTGTGTAAAACTGAATAAATGAACCCAAAGCAGGCCAAAGAAAGACTTACTGAGAGGTGGATCCAATGTAAAGTTATATTCTGAAGTGACTTGAAGGTTTATACAAGACTGGCTGAGCTGTGGATTTCAGCAGTTTAAGTAAATTTGGACTGAAAGACACTAAAAACCTAAATGTTTAAAAGAAATGAGTGACCTACTTTTGAGTGTCATATAGGTTGCAATTGTTTAAATGTCATAGTTTTAAACTTAGAATCAGAATTCTAGCTGCATATGTAAAAAATGGTTAGTTTTATTTGAATGCAGAAAACTGGGTAACTAAAAGTGACATTAGCTGGGGCCTGGCTTAAGGAACTGAATTCTGCCCACCAGCTACCCCCGACAGGAGTTGAGACTTGCACAACTGCTGTGTTCCCAAGCCTAGCTGCCTTTTTGCTGTTCCCACCAAAAGGGATATGACACTTCTCTGATTGGATTATCAAGGGACTGCTAGAGACTAAACATAGGACCCAGGCAGAGGGTTTATTGAAGTGGCCATAAATGGCTTCCTCTTGAACAATGGGCTTCCAGGGCCCAGGCAAATGTTTTATTGGTGGGAGTCGTAAATGTGGCTTCCTCCTGGAAGGAAAGGGGAGAAGCACTGCATGTGAGAGCAAGCTGGCTTGGCAGAAACTGGGAGGGGGAGAAACTGGAGACAGAGGCTGAGCTTGAAGAAAGTGGAAAAAC
Organism: Ambystoma mexicanum; assembly: GCF_040938575.1. Classification (NCBI taxonomy): domain Eukaryota; kingdom Metazoa; phylum Chordata; class Amphibia; order Caudata; family Ambystomatidae; genus Ambystoma; species Ambystoma mexicanum. The sequence goes on along the minus strand of NC_090928.1, from coordinate 199,538,077 downwards.
TGGTTTCTGTACCATGTGACCTGAAAAGACACACCCCTGTAGCCAGAATATGGTTTTAGAAAAAGATGAATAACTCATAGTACGGACTTGTCATGATTATTTAAATGATACCATAATTCTTGTGATTTTTCTGCCCACATTTTAGGAGGTTTTGAGAACCGGTGGCATGATCTGGGGGCAAGCTAGCAGTTAAGAGGGTATTACTTAAAATGTATGCATGTTAAAAGTCTGATACTTCATCAATTAATGCCTGCATGCCTTGCACACATTTGGGTAAATTTGAGTAAGAATCTGATATTGGTAACCTGACCAAAAAGTGAAATATGTTGCCATTTCTCAATGCAAGCTCCCAGGAAGAGCAGATTTGGACAGGGTATACCTCCTGTGATATGTGATGGGTGCATGTAATTTTAAACAAATGTGTACCTGTGCAAATGTCTTTTGGGTCAAAATATAGATTGTGTGTAATTTGACAGGGGTGGGTTCTCTGTATCATAAACAGACCTCATCATGATGACACTTCATTTCATTCCCCCAATCAAGGGGAAGAGGAGGAAGTGGCCAATGACAAGTGGAGAGGGGCTGGCTAGTGATGCTGCTCACACACCCACTTTCAAAACACATAAAAGCAGACAGTTAGGACAGATAGGGACATTCAATTCCATTTGCTGCGGAGCATGCTGCCGGACCATACACCATCCAGAGATCCAGACTTCAAATCCATCAATCTCCAGAATCCAGAGAGGCTAGACCAGCAGAGCAGAGCTGACACAGACCGCTGTTAGCAGAACCAGAGAGCTGACCCAGATCACTGTGAAGAGACCCAGACCAGGCCGGAGTCCAATCCAAAACCTGACCAGATCCGTGGCGAGGCCTAATTCAAAAATATATTGTGAGTACCTAGCAGAACTGTGCAGAACCAATCTCTTAGTTAAAAGAATATAATGCAATCTATTTTAATCTAAGTAGAACTGCCTAAAAGCTGTCACCTGTCATTTTCTAGCTGCTAGCTGTCACTTGTCACTTTGAAGTTTTAAAATTTCAAATCTGAAAAACGACCTTTACCATATCGCTCATATCTCCGTGACCGTTTGTCTTAGAGACTTGCAGTAACTTTCCTCTGAAAGCTGGGAATCTTGGCTTTTCAACGGACCTAGAACCGCATTCCTATTCCATACTTTTGCCGCAAATGCTAAAAACGCACTCGCAAATTTACAGCGATTTGCAAATTTCTCCACGTGTGAAAACAGCAGTTTCCTTGCTAAAAATTTGTTTGCCTCTTAAGAACCATCCCTGAATCATTGCTAGAGTGAGCCTGGACTAATATTAACTAGATACCACTCACCCTGAACCTCTAGAGGGAATTAAAAGCATTTTAGCACATTTTCCAATATAGTGCTATCACATATAAAAGCATTTTGGGCCTGTGTTTCAAACTTCTGTAGTCTAAGCTGGGGTGAACTGAATTACATTTGATTGCATTTCTGAGAACTGTGTGCTTTCCTTCCATTTCCTTGCATTGCATAAAGGGGGGAGGGGATTGCCAGAGAAAAGTGATTACATTGTTGAAATCATACTGAGTATTTTCTGTATTGCATTTTCATTCAACATTACATCCATCTGAACTTATATAAAGCATTCTCTACCACCTTATTCTTCGGTTCCTATTCACAAGTGTGCTAGTGCCAGACTATCCATTATTGATTACTGCTCAGATTAAGTGTGATATTCAATTATTAATTTATTATAAAGTGTGATATATATATATATTGTTTAAATTCTCAAATAAACCTTTTAACTTGCAAAACAGAACTACTTCTTGCCTCAGTGGGGTCAGGGGGATTCCAAGAGAGGGGTGTTATATAGGGGTAGTCATCCAGAACGCATGAACTGGACGTAAAGATATATCAATAAGGGTTTCCATTCAGTATCCCAGACTAGGCATTGGCTTAGCTGTAGTGTTGAATTGAATATCTCTTACAACCTTAACATAACATCTAAAGTTTTTTTCACTGAATTTGAAAGGTTTTGTTGTGTTGAATTGTTTCAACTTAACTGTCTTACTCTTTTTTTCATTCATTATCTAATGTGTCTCATTGATGGCCTCACAAATGTATATCAAATTGGGTTGATTATAAGTAAACTGTAGCATTACAGTTGGTTGGAGATATACAGCATTACAAAATAGCGTGGGCAATTGTCCTGTTTTTTGCGGGACTGTCCCAAAATGACAGGTCGGGTTCCGTGATCTGCACACCCTCAGCAGGATGGCAAAAGTCCTGCTTTTGTTTCGGGCTGTTTGTAAGGGGGTGTGCAGGGAGTGGGGTCAAACTTGTCAATTCGGCCTTTCCAGAGCTCACTTTCGTATGAAAGTTATAGCTCCGGGGAGCAAAGCAGTTCTCACAGGGACCGACGCATTGCTCCGTCAACAGAACATTTCAAAGGAAGCCATTAGGCACTGATGGGAGAGAGGGGTACCTTAAGAGATGTGAATGGGTGTGATAAGTGAGATGGATGCATAATGCTGCATGCTTTGACATAAGGACTACGGCTTTAAAACCCAAGGAAGATTTGCTAGGCTCACATTAATTTGCATGGTGCGATTGTGACCTTCTGGCAGGATGAGGGAGAAACAATTAAAGCCATACTCTTTTTGGTCAACATATTTCTTTGATGATCTATAGTCTAAGGTTTCCTTTCCACGCTTGAGACTGAATACCTGAGTGGTGCACAACTACTCTTTTACAAGTAAATTTAGGTGTGAAACATTTCATAAGCATACCACCACAGCTAATTGACCAACATGCAAGGGTTACCTCCAACCAATTATTTCTTAGAGAACCAAGGCGATCCTGGAATTCCTTGGAAGAGGTGGAAAAAGCATTTGAGCATTGTGTTGGGCTGAATTTTGCGAGACGGAGAAATAAATAGTTTTTGTTCCATTGCCTGGGAAATTATGGGCAGGAGCAATTCGAGAATCTTCCACAATTATCCTGAGTCCAATGGCCTGTCAGAATATTATTATAAATGTATATTGATGTTGGACAAACGTTATGAGAAATCAATAAGCATCATACTAGAAAGATATATATTTTTGGTAAAAGAAAACCGACAACAGTGTCTATAGAGCAATATATTACTGCTTTGATCGGTTTAGCTACTACTTGTGAGTTTGGTACCACTCTCAATGAGAGACTGTGATTCGTTTATGTTGGTGTGTGCTGATAGTAAAGTATTTGAGGCCTTATGTTCTAAAAGCAATCCTCCCCTTGAGGAGGTACTTGGAGTTGCGAAGGAGGTTGAGCACACCCACCATTGCATAGAATAATTAGAGAAGAGATCTGAAGGTCATACCAAGAAATGTGATTATGCACGGGTCATGGAGGTTCTAGCTTTACAAAACAAGAAACCAGCTGAGAAAGTCTGTTTAAAAAAGAAAGCCTCTAGATTTAAAGAAAAGAGCAGGGGGCGATGGAAAAAAAGATGTTGCTGTGATAGTATTTATCACTTTGCTAATAGTGACAAATGTCCTGCTGTCAGGGCCATTTCTAAGAAATGTAATAGTGGGTTATTTCACAGACTGTTGCAGATCAAAGAAAGAGAATGTAGAGTGTGTTAACAAACTATGTGATGACTTGGAAGAGTGCTTGTATTGTGGAGGAAGAAGAAATATATAACACTATTGATGAAGATGCTGAAAAACCCATGTCCACAGTACAAATTCATGGTGTGGAATTTGAAATCATGATAGATTTGGGTGCTAAATACGCCCTAATGCCGAAAACAATTATTGAAAGCAAATTACTTAGTTCATCTCAACAAGGTGGATATTAAGCCAGTAGCTTATAGTGGGAAAATAATTGAGATACTAGGTTGGTTTTGGGCCAGCATACAATTTAAAGATAGAATGTCCAAAGCAAAGGTATGGTATCGGATAAAGGTGCACTTCCATTGTTGAGTTGGTCTCATTAAAAGAGACTAAGAATAAAGTTAGACCCCAATGCTGAAGAGATGGTGTATGCAGTTGATGGAATGATTGGGACTGTATCCTCAGTTGTTGATTTGATGAACATTAAATCTCATGAAGTTTTTAGAGACAGATTTAGATTGTTTCAAAAATTACGTGCACAAAATTGGGATGAAACTGGACTCTTTCGGTAGTACAAAAGCTTGACCTACTCCCATTAATCTTAGACAAAGTCAAAGATGAACTTGGAGACGTGGCAGGTAATGGTGTAATTGAGGACTGAGTACTATGAATGGGTTTCGACCACTGTGATTTTACACAAACCCAATGGAAAACTAAGACTTTATCGATTTGAGGTCTGTGAATTGCTCAGTTATACTTGATAAGCATCCATTACCAAACCTTACGGAAATGTTAGGCACAATAAAAGAGGCCAAAATCATTACCACTCTAGATTTGAGATCTGCGTACCTTCAAATAGTTCTTCATCCAGATTCTAGGAATGTCAGTGCATGCCTTACACCTGTGGATCTATTCCAGTGTAGACACATGCCCTTTGGCATAGTGTCTGCCACTGCGGTGTTCCAGAGGGTGATGTATTAAATATTTAGTGACATCCGGGGGTTCTATGTTTTCAAGATGATGTGCTAGTTTATGCCCAATCCAGGGAAGAGCATAAGAGACTAAAGCAAGTTCTTAATATTTTCCTGGAACATGGTTTGACTCATAGCAAAGAGAAGTGTACATTTCATAAAACCACAATTCAGTATTTAAGACAGAAATTGCAGCATGTCAATAATATTTTGGGTTTTCCCAGTCCCACTGATAAGGCAGAGGTAATTTCCTCTTTGGGAATGGCAGAGTATTACTCAAAATGTATTCCAAGGTTGGCCACAAAATCTATGAATGAGGAAATTAGCGAAGAAAGGTGCCAAATTCTAATGGGATCTTACTTGTGAAACTGAATTTAAGGCTATCAAAGGTGCTTTGAATAAAGCCTCAACACTCAGGAGCTATGATACCAGTAGGAGATCTATAGTAATGACAGATGCCAGTAATCAGAGTTTAGGAGCTGTGCTAAAACAAGTGTGTAAGGGTATGGAATCTGCTGTATTTTGCTTCACGAGTGCTAAAAGAAGCAGAGAAGAATTACTCCACAATTGAGAAAGTTGTTGGCAGTCATATGGGCCATAGATATGTTTCGCTTAAAGTACTGTATTTGATTTTTTGAAATGTTGTCTCGTTGGGTGGAGACATCATGGGTACAGAATATTGGTGCAAGAGACCTTGTTAAATTTCTAGGTGAGGTATTTAAGAGGGGAGGATATCCGTCAAGTATCATTACAGATAATGGTTTGCAATTGTCAGAGAAAACATTTTTAAAAAGCAATGCGATTCCGCATAAGACAAGTACTACCCATCATCCCAAAACCAATGGGATAGTATGAGGCTTAATCTTTTCATCAAGGATGGCATCAGAAGGGCTATTGCTGAGGGGAGAGATTGGAGGAAAGCTGCAGATGACTTGGTAGCGTATAGGTCCACTCCTCATTCCACTACGGGCATTTCACCTTTTGAGATGCGTGGTGGCAGGAAGCCCAACACAAGAGTTTGTCCTCCTTGGCTTAGTAGAGCAGGGGTGAGAAGCGTGGATTTACAGAACATTAGAAATAAAATTAGTAAGAAACAATTACAGAATAACAAGTGTTTTGATCTCTGGAAAGCTGTGAAAGAGGAAGTTTGGAGCGTGTGATGAAGTGCGTATTAAACTGCCTCAGTGGAGGAAAGAAGGTGTGGTGAGTTGATCAGAACCGATCAAAGTGATAAAGGTGCTGTATGGTGCGATCAGAACTTCTGATGATAACGTTTGGAACAAAAATAGTGTGTTGCAGTCGGATCGACCAAGGGAAAAGGAATAATAAAATGGTGTTTAGTACTACATCTAGCAGTAAAGATACAGGTCAGCAAAGAGGAGAATGTTGCAAGACATTTTACTTGAGGGAATATGTAGAACGATTTCTGTCACCATCACTGAGGGGATATGTGGACAACAAGGTTTGATGATTACCACTTGCAGTATATTGTTACCTGTGACGGTTTATTACACGGCACACGCCAGTCAGGGAACTCCTTCCCCTGCAATGAATGTGGTGCGCAATAAAACGGTTTTGATTTTTAATATACTACGGATTATTTTTGAGTAGGCCTCCAACCCGTTTCACGCCCAACCTCCTCCCGCACAATGGACTAGGAACCAGTGTGTCTTTATAAGATATTTTATTAATGTATACTTCATTGTAAATGAGTGTAATGATATGGCATTTATAACGTGCCTATACACAAGTGTTTTATGGCGCAACGAGGCAAGGGGAGGGGAACAGAGGGAAGACAGACACTGATCTTACTAGGCCAGGTGTCATTCAGATTGCGCAAGTGCAGGGGGAGAGGGGGGGGACAGTGCAGTACATAGGATAGATAGAATAAATAAAAGCAATAAGTCAAAAGTACAGCCAGCTGATGGCAAGTGCAAGGGTATGTGCAGACATCAGGTTTAAAGTGCTGGTGGGGGACTGTAGAGGTACAGAAAAACAGTCTCCAAGTGCGGGGGTTTCCCGGGAGGCAGTACAGGTATGCAACTGGCGGGGCCCGAGATCAGAGGGCGGCCAGACAACGCGTGCTGTTTCAGTTATAGTCAGGAGTTCAGCAGGGTAGTGTCGGAGAGAAAGCAGAAGCAAAGAGGAAGGTCTGGAGGTGCTTCCGGAAACGCTCTCCTCAAGTTTCGGGGAGGCAGGGAGGCTGTTCCAGGGGGAGGCCTCAGGTAATCAAAATACGCCAACCACCAAAATTGTGGCAACACAAATGCAATATCCTATCTAGAACGACCAGGTTGAAATAGACTGTTACACTCGCTTTTGTTTTAATGACCAGATTGGAAAATAACAATTCCACACAGTGATAGCGCCTACAGTTAAGCAATCCCCCCTGCAACACTCACCCCCAAACATCAATTGTACTTGATTCCTTTGAATGGAATGGAAGGCAGTGACAAGTAGTAGGAATATAGGGGGGGGATCAGTTTTTGGGTGAAGCCCACCACCACAATATGGGAAGCCTATGGGAACCCAGCAAAGAAAAGGAAAACCCGTTTTTGGAGCAAAATAGAAGAATTATTTTTTTATTATTTCTCACAACTGCTAGGGGACAGAATAGAAGACAATTCTTACTGCTTACATTTAGGAGACAGGCACATTTTTAGAGAATACTAATCCACACACCAGGGAAAATAGAAATGAAGTAGGAAAATCTGTTTTTGCGAGAAAGCAAAGGCAAAGTGAAAGTATAGTGGCAAATGGAAATTGGTTTACACTGAGGCTTACAATGACAGGTAAGCTATGGGAAAGGGTTTTAGCTCACAAAACTAAAAACAGTTTTCAGGGACACATTTGTTTTTCAGCTCACAAGGGGATTGATTCTTTTGGGGCAGCACTTTAATGGCTATAATAATTAACAAGAACACTGGGGAAAAAAGATTGGTGGTTTGAACGCCACCAATCCTGATCCTGTGAAGTTAAATGGGGGAATTAATTGATTTACTTTACTGAAAAATACTAAGGATTTACACAATCAACTGAGGGGTTTTTCAATGGAGATATGCTAACATACACAGGCAAACAAGTTCTTCTATGGGGAGATGACTGAACTCCACTGGCAATTGGGGTTTTCAATGGGGAAATATTGGATGAACTTCTACAAAAATGAAGGACTTATGCAATTTAGGGTTGGGTTATTGCTACTTACATAGCCAGCCTTTGTTTAAGATTCAGGAAAGTCAGCTGCATCTCGGGACACTCTGAAAAGAACGGGCAGGGGGTCCGGTCACTCCACTCTCAAATTTGTCACATGTTCAGATTAGTCAGAAACTTGGTCTAACTGGCCATTACAGTTCCCAGTCTCGCAGGTAGATGCATTTTATGCCCCCAATACTGCCTGGAAATTATATGAAAAATGGCATAAAAACTAGATTAATCCTCTGTCCGATTGCTGCGCAAAATGCCTAAAAATGAAGTATTTTTATATTAATGAGTGTTTCTGTCAGCAAATGGGATGGCCGCTTCATCCCACACAGCCATCTGTTCCCCTGGGTCAGCCTGTGACCAGAGATTTTTATGAGTCTTCTTTGAAGTTAGTGTGGGCTCTTGAAGTGGGTGCAACAAGGATTCACACCTTTTAGTCATGCTTCAGCCACAGATGGCCTCCATTTGAAGTCCCTGCTTTCCTGCCAGTAAGTCTGTAGAATAGTGAATTTCTACACCTTTAGCAACATCAAATGTTATTGCAGAGTTATTAGATGGGAGGTGTGAGATCCAGCTGGAGTGGGGCTTTTCATTGTGAAGTTTTGCACCCAGCCAGAACAGGTTTTTCCTGAAGTCTCTTCAACTGTCACTGGGGTTTTATGGGTGAACATATATACATTGCATTGGTCAACCCACACATCCAGTCCTGCTTTCCTGACCTTTTTCTGTGAGCAGTGATAACTTTTTCCATTGTGGCTTTTTAAAGCCGCATTTATTTGCAAACACATTTGCAGGCCGTTTTTGCTTAAAATGTTTAAAAATCCTGTTTTATATGTGACCGGATTCTTTGATTCCTCCTTTTGTGTATTAAAATGCTGCTAGTCCATTGATAATGACAGGTAGGCCCCATTTCCCGATTGTTCTTTACTTTTTCATGAGCAACAAAAGAAAAAGCCAAGCAGTTTTTGTTGCAGTGTGTAAATGGCTGCTATTCATGTGAAAGGGACTTCTGTTTGGGGCCTTTAAATGCACCCCCACATACCTTCCCCGTTTTTGCTTAGACTTCCAATTGTAAATGACACCATTTGTAAATAGGGTGTGCCAGTGTATATAGTTAACTTTGTCCATTTCAAAGTCACGTGAAGGAAAGGTATTCTGTTGTGAGAAAAATCTGTAAAGAAAGGATATGTGCAACAATGTGCACTATGTAATATCTGAGCCTGGAACACTATAATGTAGAGCACTTCAGGTAGAATGGAAACAAGAAGCATCTTCCATTAGAATGCATCTTTAGAAAGAGAGCTGACTTGCAGGAAGCCAGTAGGGCGTAGATAAGATCTTATATCTAGAAGAAAGAAACTCACTGGTCTGCTGTATCCGTTCAGTTAGTTTATTATGTAATGTGGTTTTCTTCCAAGACATTGCTATAAATAAAGTATTATGTAAGCAAATGAGATGCAAAGCAAAACTAAATATCTATATCAGCTAAACCTGGGAAGATGTGTTCAGTTGTTTAAATTGTCCACATCCCGGTTTCACCATACCAGTGTGTGCGATCCTGGGCAAAAAATTTAATTTCACTCTTATCTGCAGCTTCTGTAAGTGATTCACTTCATAGCTTATGTTCATATAGTGCACTAAAAGCTTAATGACTATAGAGTTGCTCCATATATAATAATAGAGCAATTTCTGTGTTTTACACCTGTTATTTGCCACTTGACTGACTTGTGGCAATGTATTCTAAAGTCACTTCCATGGTGCCTTCAAATATCAGACTGATGATGCTCCTTGCAATGTCCTTTCCTATGAAATCCCTTCTGTTGATGCTACACATTTGCAAATTAGGAGGTTTGCATGTATTTTGCCCACAGGGCCTGGACTGAGCTCTAATAGGTGAATTTCCTGCATCTGTAATGGTCCTACAGTTGTATTTTGTTTATGTATGTGTTAAAATGCCATCTGCAACTGAAGTTACCAAAAAATGTGATTGGTGGGGTGGGAATATCATATGGAACCCTGCACACTACTCTTCTGATGCACCAAAGCGTCCAAAGTGTCCTGCAAAACTATTTTGTAAAGTTGGCCACCCTTTGAGAAAATCCTTGAAATTCAGTGAAACAAACTTTAGATGAAGTGATAAGATGCTGATGCTAGTGTGCCTAAGAGCTGCAGAGAAGTGGGTTCATTGTTAAGGTGGCATCTGCCGAAATGTAGGTGTTTTATTCTGTTAAAACCGGCACCGTAAGTCATTTAGCCTAAAGTTTCTCACTGAATAACCCATATGTCCATTGTTGTAAGGTTCTGTTAAGTTTACAAGCCACTTGCCATCATTAGGCCTCCTGTTTTGGCATGGCACCATAGGACTTTTGTACATGGTTGCCTTTTATGAAATTCATATACCTGATCGAAGCAAGATATTTTCAAAGTTAGAATTTGGCTTGTACTTCACACAGGGAGAACCGTTGCTAGGGTGTGTTCTGGGTGGGGGAGGCTATACCCCGGGTAGGAGCTTCGGGGCTACAACCAAAAGGCTAGCTAGTCCCGAGCCCTGACTGTCCCGACATTAGCGTAGCCCCAGATCTTTTACAAACCTAGCAACGCCCCTGGGCGACTTTGCCGGGTAAAAATGAATCACCATTTTTTTTCCCTTTCCAAGAAATGGCTGTATAGCTGCTAGTGTTTCGGGACACGGAGTTTTCTCCTTGTAGGCCGCCTTTTAGGAGATGGAGAGGTGCCAAGCTAGTTGGCTGGAGTCATGGACAGGAGCAAGGCCTGTCTGAACTGCCACTCCGTGTCTATTCTGTTCGTTCTCAGGGTTGGTGATTAGAGTGGCTTTCGCCCAATTATGCCGCGATTATTCCGCTGCACTGTAATTGACTGGGGAGATATGCTAATACCTGTCATTTGGGATGATAAAAGATGAGCGGAGGACGCAATGCATTATTTAGCTGGCTGTGTGATAGATGAGGGATGCGCAGAGTGCTTTAATTGCTGAGAAGAGAGGTTAAGCTGAACGAAAGGATGAATTAGAAATGAGTTTTTTATGGGTTGTGGAGAAGGGGAGAAAAAGAAGACGCGCTTTGAGACTGAAGGAGCTGACGAAAGCAAATACCCAAGCCTCGATCTTTAGGCGGCTCGCTCATTCCATTGAAATGTATGTATGTTATGTAAACACGCTTCATTGCTCAGTAAACGCAAAAGAGAAAGGTGTGCTATCCTAAGGCGCGAGCCAGAATGGCTGTGGACTGCATGACTGCAAAAGAAAAGGATGCTTGTTTGAAAGGGAAGAAAACCTTTTTGAACACCATGTATAATTTTGATGCCAACTGAAATTCTCTTTAGTTACTTCGTTTTTCAGTAGGTAGCAACATCACGTGCTTGTATTTGTGTGTGTGTGTGTGTAAATTCGTTGGGTGTATACCACGATGATAATCACAGTATATTGTGTTCTGAGCCTAAACGAGACAAAGGTCACAGTGGTATTGTACAAGCCCCCTTATTGTGCAAATTAATATTGGCTTCTGCTGCGAAGAAAGCGTAGGAACATGCATATTCATAATGGCGGGGGAGTGTAACCGTGCATGCACTGTTTATGCCAAAGCCTCCCAAAGCGACGCTTTTCCTACCGACCCTTTTGTGTGGTGGGGCCGTTGCGCGACACTTGCAGCCTCCCCGCTCTTCCCATGTCTTCACTTTAGGCACAGAGAGAAGGCCTTGATTTGTGTCTCCTCTGTCGTCTTACTTTAAAAAGGCCTTTTAGTCTTGGATTTTAAATTCAAAATGATTGAAAGAAATTACTGGATTCGCGTGGGCGTGCATTCAGTGTTGCATATTTGTGTGCATTTGGTGACTTATATTTACAGAGAGGCATTTAATTTAAAATGCCATCTGAACCATTTCCTCTCTCTAAACCTTACGGTTACACAATGAGCAGGTTGCATGCAGCAGGCTCCTCGCATGCGGCGCTTCGGGTTCGCAGCACCTTAATTTTTTGCAAAAGGAGGAAATGTGGAGTGCTGTTTTATTGTGATGAAGAAAATAGGTTGATTGTAGGAACGTGCGAGGCTGGCAGTTTTGTGGGGAAGGGGTTTGGTTAACGACTGGTATGGATTTAATCGAAGGTTGCCTCCGAGTTAAATGTCATGTTTTACAGCAGGCCCGTTGTCGAAGCAATTGAGTTGTTGAAATGATTTTGTAAAAAATAAATATCAACTGAACCGTGGGGTGGCGGGCGGTTGAGCCCTTGGGATTTGAGGAATTTGATCGCAGAAGGGGGGTGATGGATGCAGTGCTCGTCCGGGGCACGATGGGGAAAGGTGCATTGGAGAAAATATCCCGTCAAATTTGTCACCTTTAAGAGCAGAATCTTTAAGGTTGAAAAATGATTAATAGGAAGCAGCGGCAGCAAACAGTGGCAGAGGACGGAGATATGCCCAGCTCATATCAATATACTACCCCCCCCCATTATGAAACTGAAGACTTACCTGCTCTTGTTTTAGATGGCTCATATCTCCCTGTGATTACCATCTCTTCTTGAAACTAAATGTCCTCTAAATCGGGGTGAAAGATTGACTAATGGACCAAAAGAAGGCTAATGGAGATTTAGCCGCCTGTTGTCGGTCAAAGGGGGAGGGAAGGGATTGGCAGCACAATGGGTTAATGCACCTACTACAGCTATTTACGGGTAACCACACACCCAGTTCTTGGTGACTTAGTGGTATACATTTGCTTGCTGTTGTGGGACCTGGACAGCACATCAATATAGTGTCCTATTTAGTTCTCAGCACAAGTAACAAATCAACACTTAAACCCTTATGGTTGACTTTTTTCCCCTCAGGACATCAGTTGGGAGCAGAGATCCTGCTTATATGCAAGTGTTACCAAGGCCAGAGCGCACAAATCAAAGGTGCAGCTGATGAGCATGCAGGCACTTGGAGGGGCATTGGAGGTTGGGGAGTAATTCAAGGCTCCACTTGTGACCCGCTTGTCTGTCCTCCAGCCCCAAGACAAATAATGTATGGCTGGCTACGCCTCAGTAATTAAACCTATGATGTATTGGGTGACAATAGCAAAACAAGAGGGGATGGCTGGAAGGTTTAGAATGAATCTTAACCTCTGGCATCGGTCTGGGCAACCCTCCAGACCATCGTTCTTCGCCTGCCAAGCCATTACAGAAGGGGAAAAACCATATGCAAATCAGGCTTGGTCCCACCCCCAAAGGGGTAGTCCAGCCCGAACTGCTAGGTCACATCCCTTCTGCACGAGACCACAAGCATCCCCAGACATGTTTCAGCCTTGTTGGGCGTCATCAGTGAGGAGTAGCTTGGGTCTCTAGTGGGTACATCACATTGACGCTAGTCTCCTTTTAATTATTCTTACCTTACAGATTTTTTTATCTCTTCAACAAACAATTTGGAAGGGCTTTTTCTGTTTCTGGTGCCCCAACAAGTCCCCCACTCTTCTAATTGTTGTTGGAAGTTTTTCTATTGCGTGTGATTGCGAGTCCTGCATCCATCTCTAACTTAGGTGGGCTCTCCACTGTGTACCTAATACGCATTACTGTTGTTGTTCTGAACTGTGGTAAACCTGTGCCTGCCGCTCTATTCCTGTCTGCGGGCTCTCGCATCGTCTGTCTTCCCCCCCCTCCACTCCCTTCTACTCCATGGTGCTCTCTATCTCGCCTATCTTCTCTAACTGCTTCTCCATCGACTATCCTGCTCTCCTCACTAAATCTGGTAGGAAAAAGTTTAAAAAGGACATCCTGGTCTCCAACCCAGGCCTCCCTATCGCTGACACCTATACCAGTGCCTGCTCCAAGGAAACTCTTACTGACATCCTCTTTTTTGTGCCTTCGCCTGACCTATGGACCCTTCATATGGTCTCTGTGCTATCTCCTTTCTCCTCTTCTCCCATTAATGGTGGCAGCCGTTGGGATGTCCTCCTGGCCCCCTTCTGCTCCTCTAAGGCCATCATTAATGTCTATGCTAATGGGACCGTCTTGGTCCAAGGTCCTCAGGCCAACCTTCACCTCTTTGATAGACGCTTCCCTCGCCTCATTAACTTCCTTTCCTCTCCCGCTGTCCCCCCTCCTCTGTCCTCGGCTACCTTGCCTCTACCCTCCCTCCCTGTCCTCTCTAGTGCTCCTTCTTCACCTCCTTCTTCTACACCTCCGCAGGGCGTACCTCTGATCTGTACCCTCCCCCCCCACCCCCGGAAGTCCTTCAAGGCTGGCAACCTTCTCCACATTGCCACTCTTAACTCTCGCTCTGCCATCAAGCATTCCTCTGATATCTGTCACCTTCTTGAGGAACTGGACCTTGACGTCCTCGGTCTCACTGAGACATGGTTCACAGCCAGCTCTGTCACCAGCTTTGACACACTCCTTCCGGACGGTTACAAGATCTTCTCCGTGCCCAGGCCCAACCGTGCATGTGGGGGTGTTGCCCTTATCTTCCCTGAGTGGATTCCTGCCACTGTCACTCCTACGCAGACCTACTCCTCTTTTGAATGTCTTGTCTGCCGACTCTCTCTCTCTCCTAGCCATTCCCTTACTGTGGCTACTATCTATCGGCCACCTGGTCAAATTTCCTCCTTCCTCTCTGAGTGGGCTGACCTCTCCTCCTCACTCTTGTCCTCAACCACTCAACTCCTCTTTCTTGGTGACTTCAACATCCACCTTGATGCCTCCTGTCCCCCCACTGGACTCTTTCGTGACCTCTGCGACTCTCTCTCACTCTCTATTCTCCCGTCTGGGCCTACTCATTCTGCAGGGCACACTCTTGATGCTCTGATTTCTTCTGACCTTCCCCTCTCTGTCCCTCTCTCCACTCCTCTCTCCTGGAGTGATCACTTTCTCCTATCCTCCCACCTCACCCTCCCTACCCCACAGGCAAAGCCACCCTCATCATTGCCACCCACCTTCTCGGTCATCCGACCCATGAAGCGCGTGTCAGTTGAGGCTTTCGCTGCCACCTTCTCGCCCCCCCTCCCCCTTCGGCTGACTCCCACCCTGACACAGCCCTCTCCATGCTCCACTCTGCTATATCTGATACTCTTGATATCCTTGCCCCTGTCATAAGAATCCGCCTGAAGCCCAAAGCCAAATGTAACTCCTGGTATGACTCGGATCTCGTCACCCTAAAACGCAAATGCAGGGTGGCTGAGAGGAAATGGCGTGCTTCATGTTCATCCTCTGATAAACTGGCCTGCCGCCTGCTCCAAAGGCAATACCGTCTCTCCGTTCTCACCAAAAAGAGAGCCCTTATCCAAGCCCGCATCTCTGCGGCATCCAACAACTCGGCTGAACTCTTTAAAATCTGCAAGGAGCTTGCCAACCCTGCTGCAGTCTCTACCTCTCCTGTCCCCTCCCAGGCCCTCTGCACTGCGCTGGCCTCTCACTTCATCTCAAAAACTCAGGACATCCTGTCCTCACTCTCCTCCTTTCACCTCCCTCCCTCTCTTCCCGACTCTTCCTCTGGCCCTTCTGCAGCCACCCCTCCTCCCTCCTTCTCTGCCTTTTCAATTTTTGTCTGCTGACGAGGTTTCCAGACAAGTCTGATCTATAAAAGTCTCGTCTAAACAGGTTCACCCCTGTTCCTCCAAAACTATCAAGGACCACATCGATTCCCTGGCTCCTGCCCTGGCTGACTTTTGCAACCACTCCTTCGCCTCTGGAGTCTTCCCTTCCCCCCTCAAGCACTCCCTTGTGCACCCTCTTCTTAAGAAACCCTCCTCTGACCCCTCCTGCCCGGCTAACTATCGCCCAATCTCCATCACTCCCTTCCTGGGCAAGCTCCTGGAGAAACTGGCCATCTCCCAGCTTAACCTCCATGCCGAAACTGTTGGTAGTCTCCATGACCATCAATCTGGCTTCAGAGCAGCCAGAAGCACGGAAACTGCTCTCCTGAACATCCGTGAGGACCTGCTCTTGAACCTCGACTCCAACACTCCGTGTGTTCTCATTCTGCTCGATCTCTCTTCTGCCTTTGACACTGTCAACCATGCCATCCTGCTCAACCGTCTCCGTGATGACCTGGGTATCACTGGTCAGGCTCTGGCGTGGCTGACCTCTTTCCTTTCAAATCGACCCTCCCTGGTCCAACTTGGGTCCTTCTTCTCTGACATCTTTTTCTCCACCTGTGGTGTTCCCCAGGGATCTAATCTCTCTCCCTGGCTGTTCAACCAGTATCTGGCACTCCTTGCCCACTGCATCGCCGCTCTCTGCCCCTACTTTCAGTGCTATGCGGACGACACCCAGCTCATTTTCAGGCTACCCTCGGCCTCCTCCTTTCCTTCCCTCATCTCTGACTGTCTGTCTGCCATCCAGGAATGGTGTGCCGCCAATGACCTCTGCCTTAATGCTAGTAAGACTGAGATTCTACTCATCGGCACACCCACTCCCTCCTTCCCTGTAGCTCTCTGGCCATCCTCGCTTGGCCCTCCTCCTGCTCCTACCTGCAAAGCAAAAAACCTTGGGGTCATCTTCGACTCCACACTCTCCTTCTCCCCTCATATATCTGACGTCTCTAAGAAGTCACACTACCAGCTGCACCTCCTCAGAGGTATTCTTCCCTTCCTCTCCTTCCCCCAGAAACTCTGTCTCCCGAGCCCTGGTTCTCTCGAAGCTGGACTACTGTAACAGCCTCTATCTTAATCTGCCTGCCTCCACTCTCCGCCCCCTGCAACTCATCCAGAACAGAACTGCGAGACTTGTCCTTGGCCTCAAGCCCAGGGACCGTATCTCTCCAGGACTGAAATCTCTACACTGGCTCCCAGTGGTTGCGAGGATTAAGTTCAAAACCCTCTGCATTGTCCACAAGGCCTTCTGGGGCCTGGGGCCTAAATACCTTCAACTCGCTCTTCCTAAATATCTTCCTTCCCGAGCCCTTCGCTCATCCATCTCCAACTCCCTCAGGGTCAGCCGCTTCTCGAAGCAACGAGTCGGGGGTCGATCTCTCGCCGTGGCAGGGGCCTCCCTCTGGAACAGCCTTCCTGCCTCCCTGAAACTTGAGGAGAACCATCTCCGGTTCCGGAAGCACCTCAAAACCTTCCTCTTTGCTTCTGCTTTCTCTCTCCCCCTCCCCTGCTAAAGTCTCGACATGAATCTGCACCGAATCTGCAACTGGGCCACTCTCACCGACCTCGGTCCTGGTCCCAGCCACTCTCCTCTTGCACTGCCTCCCTGGCAACCCCTGCACTGAGGGACTGTCTCTGCATCCCTACAGCCCCCCTTTTCCCAGCACTTGTCTGCACTTACCTTGCACTTGCCACCAGCTGGCCCTATTTATTTACTTATTCTACTTACTTGTACTGCACTTCCCCCCTTCCCCTTGCACTTTTCCCTTCCCCCTACCCCTGCACTTGCGCGGTCTGAATGTCACCTGGCCTAGTAGGATCGTTGTCTGTCTTCCCCTTGTTTCCCCCCCCCCTGCCTCGTCGCGCCTTGAAACACTCGTGTATAGGCGCGTTACAAATGCCATATCATATCATTGTGACCGTCAGGTTTTGCAATTCCCCTTACTGTAGTAACAAATCCCCAATTTAACATTACAAATGGGTGGGGGATATCTTTTTCCCACTGGGTGTTTTTGAGGGTTGCAAATTAACTTTTTTGAATATTGTGTAGAAGCTCATATCTACTACAAAACCGTGTGCAAACTATAAAGGCAAAAGCAGTAGACTGCGACCTCACTGACGAGAAACAATGACCTCTGGATTTCTAAAGTTGGTGCCTATTTATACACATACTCTGTGTGCAAGGAAATTGTGTATTGCTTTTACATTCACACCCAGTACTTTAATGCATCTCATCATTACATGTTGCATTTCAGGCCTACACATTACGGTAATATCGTGTGCAAACACCCAGATTATAATTCATTATAATTAGTTATTTATAATGCGCTTAATACCCAGAGGTTTACACCACGATCAGAAGAACTTAAGTCCAAAACCAACAACTTGGCGACACAAGGTGCAATTATCCACAGAAAACTTGGCAAGTTTTCCTTGCTGCCAGTAATAAAATTCTATAAACAAAAGGTAATTCCCATACTGACCTATGGTGCTGAAATGTCACTGTGCCTCTCATGGGAGGTGTGGAGCACCCTGGAAGGCCTTTTTGGGAGAAAATCCTAAGGCCGCCAAGATGTGTACCTATACCCATTATAAGACATAATTTAGGACTGATATCAATCAATGCGGCCGTTATATGGAATTCCTTGGCACTGCTGAGAAAGTTGACCCTGGAAAATGAACCGATTCAATTTAATATACTTCATCTCGACAACTCTCGGAATCAAGACTGGGCTCTCACCTGGTGGTCTGAACAATGCTTAGCAGTCTTTGCGGAAGCAGATATCATTCTAGATCTTCTACTCAATAATCTGGACTCAGCAAAAATAAATTATGGAATTGGGACTGGATAAAAAAGGAAGAAGCCAAAACCAAGTACAAGCTCTATGATTAACTTCTAAATGACACCAAAGCAAGAAATGTGCTGCCGATAAATTTCCAAGCCCTTACCATAGAAACCTGCTACTACCTATCAGACTGAACCGCCTTCCAACTAATCAAGTTCTCACATCAAGACATAAGGATATTGGTGGATAGAGATGCTCGCAGACTATGCAAAACACAGAGAAACATTCATGCATCTGGTCCTCTGTTACCTGAACCGAGAGAGCGTTGGACGAGGACTTCCTAGGCGATTTATGTTTGTTTATTGAGTTTATATAGCAATTTAATCCAAATGAGTCACAAACATGGGATGCCAAAACCTGGTGAGTGGCACTGTGCGAGGGTGACCACTCCAAACTCGAGAGCATCACAAACCCTCGAGTAAAGGCAAAGTTGCGTCTTCGCCGCCGTCGTCGAAGATCCCTTCGACACATAGATCGGCGGCGTCGACGCCGTTATCGAAGGGTTCTTCGCACAGGTCAGTCGAGTCGACGCCGTCTTCGACGCCGAGAAAGGATAAACCCACGGCCACCTCTCAGCCAGTGGCCATACCCAGAGCCTCGAGCACGAGAATGTCATTGACAACCTCGAGTAGAAATCCCGATACTCTGGAGTTCATAGAGGCCTCTACCACCTTTCTCAACGCCTTTTTCGATGGCTTTGAAGCCTTTGTCTGTGTCGATGACGTCGATGTTTTCTCAGCCAATCATGACGAATTTGGCTCCTTCTGCTCTGGAAATGGGATTTATACCATTTTCAAGACCTGATCACTCCAGAGTTTTATCTTCTATTTATGAAGAAGGGGAGGATTCGGATCAGGAAAGACCTTTTGAGTTGCAGGGATCTGCAACTCCTGCACCAGAGGAATTTACCTCTGAGGAAGGTATGTTGAAAGACCTCCATGAATCCCTGCAGGAAGAAGTGGGGTGGACACTTCCCCAGAAGTGGAATCTGCCACATCAGACCCAGGGGAACATGCTGAAACCCCTTATAGAACCTTGATGGCAAGGATAATAGAGTTTATGGGGTGGTCCACACCCTCACCTGCTTTTCAGCAAGACGACCTAACAGACATCTTGGTCAAAGGTCCACAGGAGGATCCTGTGGTGCCTTTTCATGCGGCACTACAAAGGAGAATATTGGCAAACTGGGAAACACCTGAGGTAATCCCGGCAGTTAACAAAAAATTATCAGCTAAATATAGGGTGTCTTCTGCTGACCCTGAATATTTATCCAAACACCCAACTCCGGAGAGTCTGGTTGTTCAGGCAGCTACTTCAGCAGGTAGTAAATCTGCTTACCCTACTGTTCCACAGGATAGGGATGATAAGAGATATGACTCTATGGCCAAAAAAGTATTTTCCGCATGTAGCATGGTGTTGAAATCCATCAATGCTACTTGTACGCTCGCAAGGTTCAGCCACACACTTTGGGGGTGTGCTTCATCAGCGGCTGACTGCCTCCCGCAGGGAGAAGAAAGGGAAGCGTTCCTAAACATCGTCAAGGATGGTAAAGCCGCTATGTGCGAATCCCTTCAAACTGGCATCGATTCTGCTGACAGCATCAGCAGGGCCATGGCGGCAAGTACAACCACCCAGAGATTTGCTTGGTTGCGAAAGTCTGGTTTTGCTCCAGATGTGCAAAGCAGACTCTTGAATATGCCCTTTGACGGCTCTTCTTTGTTTGGTAAGAAGGCGGATGACAGTTTAGAAAAACTACAAACGTCAAAGGCAGCAGCAAAATCCCTAAGAGCTGCAATCCATCAGACATCATATCGCCCCTCAGGAACCTCTTGGAGAGGTAAGTCCTTTTGCTTTTATTCCGCATTCGGAAAAGGCAGAGGACAGCCGGTTCAAAGGGGTCAGAAAAAATTCACCCGAGGTTGACGGGGTAAAAATACAAAAGCTGCAGCAGCAGGTGCCTCTTTACCCTCGGCATCTGCATCAGCCGCCTCCAAACTGCTCTGAGGACTCTCTTCACAAAACACCAGTAGGGGGCAGGTTAACTCAACATCTGACGGAATGGCAGGCTATTACGTCAGATGCTCGGGCATTGGAGACAGTTGCCCAAGGTTACTGCCTGGCTTTTCTACTCATCCCTCAGAGTCATCCACCGGGGAACAGCTCTCTGAAAGTTCCAGATCCGCTCCTCTTGCAGGAAATTGTAGACCTGCTAGAGAAAGGTGCCATAGAACCGGTACCTGTAGCGGAGAGGAACAAGGGCTGGTACTCCCTCCACACCCCCCTCTTTCCCCCCTACTTTCTCATACCGAAGAAAGACGGAGGAGACCTATCTTGGACTTACGAGAATTGAACAAGTTCCTCAGAAAGGACAAGTTCAAGATGGTAACTCTCTCTCAGATCCTTCAGGCCCTCCTGCTCCAGGACTGGCTGGTATCTCTGGACCTCAAGGATGCTTATTTCCATGTGCCAATCCATCTCAAACACTGGAAATACCGGAGGTTCGTAATTGGTGGCTCTCATTATCAATTTCAAGTTCTGCCATTTGGGCTGACCTCTGCCCCGAGGGTCTTCACCATGCTAATGTCGGTAGTGGCTGCAAATCTAAGGAGGGAAGGGATCCACATCTACCCCTACCTGGACGATTGGCTGATCAGAGCTGTATCTTCGGAACAAGCTCAGATCCAGCTAGATTATGTCTGCCACTTCCTTCACAAACTGGGCTTCTCCCTCAATTTAAAGAAGTCACAGATGATACCATCACAGAGACTCCAGTTCATTGGAGCGGTCCTGGACACTTCCCTGTGAAAAGCCTCGCCACCAGAGGTGAGGGCTCAAGATGAGGTTGCTAGGCCTCATGGATCCTGCATCTTCCTTGTGACAGAGGCTCGCCTGAGAATGAGATCTCTTCAGTGGGCACTGAACTCAGTGGTCGCAATTCTCAGGGAGAATGACAGACCGCCTTCAGATTCCGGACAAGGTGGCTCGAGACCTTCAGTGGTGGGCCTGCCAGAAAAACATCTTGAAGGGGGAACTGTTTTGGCAACCATGGCCGGAGATAACAGTAGTCACAGATGCCTCACGCACGGGGTGGGGAGCCCATACCAACGACTTGACCATCAGCGGTCGTTGGTCTCCATCGGAGTCCAGACTACATATCAACCTGTTAGAGCTGAGAGCGATCAGACTAGCGCTGAAAGCTTTTCTGCCATCTGTACAGGGGGAAAAGTGTCCTGATAATGACGGAGAACACAGTGGCCATGCACTACCTCAACAAGAGGAGGCGTAGGATCACTGCCACTGTGCAGAGAGGCAATGCAGCTCTGGTTTTGGGCAATTCAAGAAGGAATCTCTCTATCGGCAGTTCACCTAGCCGGAGAGAAGAACTTGACCGCAGACTCTCTGAGCAGGCAGGGCACAGTCTCCCACGAGTGGGAACTAGCTCAGGAAGCCCTTCAGGAGATCTTCGCCCTTTGGGGAACCCCTCAAGTGGATCTGTTTGCCACCAGTACCAACAGAAAGTGCAATCTGTTTTGTTCAAGGGAATTTCCCCCGAAGGAGCTCTAGGGGACGGGTTCATAGTGGACTGGGAGTTTCCACTCCTGTACGCGTTTCCACCAGTCCCTGTCATTCCTCAAATGATAAGGAGGTTGAGAAGATTCCGAAGAACCATGATCCTAATTGCCCCAGAATGGGCCAGGAGAACGTGGTACCCAGACCTTCTGGACATGTCCATCTGCCCTCCAATTCGTCTTCCACTTCAGGAGAATCTTCTCTCACAGAAGGGAGGTCAGGTTCTCCATCCAAACATCAGAACCCTCAACCTTCACGCCTGGCTTCTGAAAGGTTGAGATACAAGGATTGGGACCTCCCTGATGACATCAGGGAAGTGTTGCTTTCGGCCAGAAGGCCAGCAACAAAGTCTTTATACCGCTGCCGTTGGAACACATTTTGCAGCTGGTGTAGAGAAGAGAATATCGACCCCTTTTCATGTGGTACACCAACGGTGTTATCCTTTGTACTCTACTGGCAAATTCACGCCTTCAAGTTGGCACTATCAAGGGCTATCTCGCAGCGCTATCGATCTTGAAGCGCACTGCAGAGGAGCCTTCGTATTTCAAATTACCCTTAGTAATACAATTTCTAAAGGAATTAACTAATGTCTACCCTCCAAGACTTTTCCAGGTTCCTTTATGGGACTTAAATTTAGTCTTAAATTTCCTGATGGGTACTCCTTTCGAACCACTCCACTCTTGTTCGCTAAGATTTCTTACCCGTAAAACTGTATTATTGGTGGCTTTAAAATCTGCTAGAAGGGTGAGCGAATAACAAGCTCTATCTTGTAAACCCCCTCATACAATTTTTCATAAAGACAAAGTTGTCCTACAGGTGAAGCCTAATTTCCTCCCAAAGATGGTTTCTGAATTCCACATCACTCAGAAAATTACCTTAACTTCATTCTATCCGCCTCCCCATCCGGGGAAAGAGGAAGAAAGGCTACATAGGCTGGACCCAAAGCGGGCTTTAAGCTTTTACATCCGCAGACTTGCTAAGATTAGGCAAGCAGACCAACTGTTCGTAGGTTACTCGGGGCACAAATTAAGACTACCGATAACAAAACAAACCATTTCCAGATGGATTATTTTGGCCATCCTGGAATGTTACAAACTAGCAGGGAAGAGCCTCCTCAAAATCGTAGGGCTCATTGAACCAGGGGTTATCCCAGCCTCCTCGGCTTTCCAAAGAGGGGTTCCGGTTCGAGACATATGTGCGGCTGCCACATGGTCGTCCGCACATACCTTCACAAGATTTTACAACCTGGATTCCTCCTCTAGTCAAGCGACTAGGTTTGGCAAAGCCGTATTACATTCGGTTCATTCCTAAAAGGAAACATGGAGTTTTACTCCCACCTCCAATTGCACACCACTGCTATGGGAGTCGATCAAAGATGAGGAATACGTCGGAGGACACAATCCCTTCGAAGACCAAGTTACTTCTTACCTTGTAACGTTCTTTCGATGGGATGTTCCTCCGACATATTCCTTATCGCCCCTCCCATCCATCCCCGCAGTAATACTTCCCTTGTGGTTGCAGTTTAAGCTCCTTCAAGGTCAATAACCAATTCATGTAAAACTGTTAACGTCAAAACGGACCTGAGCAACGGACGCTGCGCGAGTCTATTTATACGCGTGATGACATCGGCGCTGATACGGAGGCCGTCGAGGGACATCGGCTCGAGGGACGTCGACGCGCAGCACCCTCTACTGAAAAAATGTTTCCGAGGCCAGCACGCTGGGAGATGATCTATCAAAGATAAGGAATACGTTGGAGGAACATCCCATCGAAAGAACATTACAAGGTGAGAAGTAACTTGTTCTTCTGTGTGAAGCCATTTTGTATGGTGAATAAATTGCATGAATGTGTAGAGGGGTCTTTGTAGTTCTCTGTGCGGTTATAAGTACTGAGCTTATTATAAAAACTGCAGTGACTGCTTGCTGTTGTGACTTTGGAAATGTGTTGTGTGCATATGTAACTGCCATCCAGGATTCGTTTACCAAATCACTCCATGCTGCTGCTGAATATGTTCTGTGGCGAATCACCCTCTCGTTAGATCTTTAAAGACGCAGATGAAAAAAGTCAATGAAGCATATCGGTCTTTCACGGCTACGACTACTATCGTGTGGGAAAGGCAATGCCATATAAAACCCTGAACTAGACTGATCGGAAGGGAAGTGACGAGAAGGAGGCGATTGACTGACAGACCAGACAAGCAGAAAGTCTGAGAGACCACCGTGCATTGAGAAACTTAGGACCCAGAGAGCTAAATGGGAGAAGGGAGGTCAAGGGTCAGAATACTGGAACAACAAAGCGTCGAGAAGACTGTTAACCCAGAGTTGCCTAAATGCAGGTATATGAAAAGAAGCAAATGCAAAACAAGATCGCCAGATTCTGGGAAGTGGTCACAAGGCATTTAGTAAATGATATTGAAATTGTACGTACGTTGGAATATCGCTCCATGATGGGAAGTGGAGTTGCAAAAATATTATGAACAAGAAAGATTGAAAATACCAAGGAACAGTGCTTCATTTTATGAAATGAACTCATAAACCGTCCATTTATTGGGAAAGAGAATGCAAAAAAAGAAAGCACTGCGTTCCGGGCAGTGGAGTCCACTGTGTTTAGAGGAACAGTGCATTCTGGGAAATGAAGGCATAATCCCAAATTGTTTGCTAATGAGAAGAAAAGCGTACGTAGGAACACATTCTTGCCTTATGCATGCTAGATTAAGAATTGTAACGCCCTGAAAGAAATAATCCCAGTAAATCATAGTAACGTTTTTAAGTCAGGACGTTCACCCGAAGAACGCATAAAACAAAATCACGAAAATCCAGACCTTGGCGACTTCAAGGAGTTTATTTGAAAATAACATGAACAATGAACTTTTGGAGGAGGTGGATACTTACCTTTATTTGGGTCTGCCTATTGTTAGTTACCCCTCTATTTTGCTGTATGAGAACATATTAGGTGAGATGACGAATAGATGGAACATCATCAGAAGATACCTTGCAAAGATGGGTGGATACTCTATTGAGGGGTTTTCTGAAAGCTATAAATATAGTATTATACCAGGAGCCCTCTATGCATTGGAGATTCTTGAAGAGACATGTATTACTTGGCTCGATAGACTTTAAGGAAGGCTATGGAGACCTGTACTGAATCTCCCCAGTGCGGTTCCGTTGGATGCCATTAGGTGGGAGCTGGGCTTGGTATCCACTTTCTAGAAAAATACGATGCACTAAGTTATACAATATAATGCAAACCCACCAAGAGAGTATTTTGGGAATTATAGCCAATGCCACACATCTAGGTTTTAAGAACATTTTGATGGGAAAATTGCAATGTACTGTGAATGATTTTTTTTAGAACATTAACTGCAACGCCCCAGTATATAACAATATGGATCCCTGTTTTAACTCCAAAATGAAAAAGAAAGCTGCTGAACGGGATATGATCACGTCATTTGATTACTTGAACTCTTAAAAACGATATGCACTTTACAGAATGCAAAGTGTTAACATAGGAAAACCATGTAATTATTTATTGAAATATGAGAACTATGATTTTAAGTTTTGATATTTCTTCTACCAAACATGGGGAGCGTGGGAAGCGGGGGAGTCCCCCGCTACCCCCAGAAGCCATCACTACCAAACATGGGGAGTGGGGAGGACACCCATGTTTGGTAGTGATTACCCAAATTGATCATTTCCAACCGATCGAATGTAATTCGGACAGATTTACACCATACGGTCAATTGGAAACGATCAATTTGGTTACTACCTTGAATTGCTCTCTGAAATCATTTCTAATGGTGTCTGTTGTTTATCAATTGACGCCATTATTCAGGGCTAACTAAATTGTAGTAATGCCGTAATGTCGCCCTCCTATCACCCACCCACTTGGTCATACACTTATTATTGGAAAACGACATGGCATCTATAGGAATGCAAACATATTTTTTTAGGCCTGCCAGGACCTCTGTTCAAGTAGCAATAGTTGGGTATGAACCGCTCTGGTTCCTAGAACAGATAAAATAAACACAGCAAATCAGCTTTTTCTGTTGCCACCTTACATGTCGTCTTGTTTTTCATGAGTGATAATACCACTTGTGGTTATCCGAGGATCACCAAGTTTCCAGCGAGGGAAGGCAAAAGGCTTCAACAAAATAAGACTCCTGGAAGGAACTTATGTCAGCCTTCAACCCTGCAAACAAGGAACCAATGTTTGCATTATTCTGTGTATAGGGTGTATGTCACAAAGTTGTGCCTGTTTGCTCCAGGAGGTGGTGGGAAGGGGGGGATGGTGATTAAGGTATGAAAATCCTACAATCAGGTTGGGGCTGTTGGTTGTTAGATACCACTGTAGTTTTATATTGCTTGTCTAACTCCGCTGGTCAAAAAGTCCCGCCCCACAATTCTGGGAAAGGAACAGGCAGTTTTATGAAACATCACATTTATTTACGGAAAGTTAAAGAGAAATCCAAACAAAGGTGGTTTCCATCTTTTGTCACGGAAGACACCACAATGTTAAATACTCATAAACCGTTGATGAACAAAATGAAATTGTACCTGCCTGTTTGACATTCAACCTTTCATTTCCATAACCAAATCTGTGTATATATTAAGTTCCAAAGAATACTAGACATTCTAAATGCACTGTATTATTGCTTGTCAAAAAATGTCTCTTGAAATCTTTTAACAGCACCAAAGCAACTTCAGCGGATATGCAATGTTACATTAGCAAATGCATCAAAATACAGTTTTAACCTTCCCCAGTGATACCCACCATTTTTGAAGTCGGGGGACTGCTATAAGCTTTACAGCATTTAAACTGCGTGTGTGCAGCTTTCAATCTGTATGTGTGCAACTTGCAACCAACTTTTCTTCATTATCCTACCTAGGGCTTTTTTTCCGGCTGGAGATGTAATATTCTCCCGTAAAGGGTTAAAGCACCCTAGCAAATTCACACACAGGTCTACCTGTACATTCAGGATGAAGGATTGCATGGGGTTTACACTGTGCACGCTTTTCTGCGCACAGACTGAGTTCTGAGCTACTTTCTGCTGTGCCTGTATGTATTTAATGACTAGGATCCCACCAGTTTCCATTATAAATACATCTTTGTAAGGAGATGGAGCTACATGACTGCTCAATGGCCCAATTCCAGACAATGCCGGAGGAACACTATTATTCTTTTTTTAAATGGTGCTTAATTCTTCACAACACTACATTTACATTCCACATAATGATGAAGGTTATTCACAGACACACATTACACAATGCACTTGGTGATGTGCTGGAAATAAAATCCTAGTTGTACTTATAAAATGGCACCGAGTTCTTTATTTTAATCACCATGTTAATATTTGTCTTTAAAACCAGCATCCCCTTGTTGTTACTGGCCACCCATATTCCCAGGGAGTTATCATAGTCAATTATATGTGGTATTTTGGAGTTATATCAGGGCTGAGCACTTACATTTTAAATGTGGCTTCTTACTTTTGAAAATCCACCTGGAACGCCCGCCCTCGATTTGACGTTCCTTCAACAGCAAGGTCCCTTTTAGCGGCTGTGGTTAGGCAGATTTGGACTGCTCATCTCCTTCTCGGTAAGGACATCCTTTTGCAGCTTCTATGGAAAATCAGCACTCCAGTGGGTCTCTGTTCTCCCCCAGCCAACCATCTTCTACCGGTAATATCCAGAATAATGATAGTAATGTTTTTTTCCATCTGTTTGCAAAGTATTCTATAACCAAGACTCCACACCTAGTTTTGTGACTAAGTGGTCGGGCCATTTACTCCTTGTTGGCAAATTGGGAGCAATCCAACATAGTCTTTTTATTTGAAAAAGGAGGTGAGGGTGGGGTCAAGTCACTCCTAATCTTATGGAGGGGCATTTTGTTTATGTAATATAATTTAGGATGTGAATGTGCTAGTTTCATGAAATAAAGACATTCTAATCTACACATCAGGACAGACGATTTGTAACATTACCCGACTGTGGGATGTATGCTTACAGAGATAAAGCATTTTCATATTGCTTGATAATTTTCATCATTGTTTATTATGCGAATTTGGTGTTGGCTGTGTTTGTGCCCTCCCTGTCTCAAACGTGCAAGAAAATAAAACAGACACTCCCCAGACAGGGAATAAGGCAAAAGAGAGCAGGCTGCGAGAGTTCAAGGAAAAGTTTATCTAGATCTCTGAGAGCGCTCTGACCAAATTAATGTTACATCACATTATATAAGCACATTGTAATATTTAACACATGATGCTATGTTGGACCCGGATTGGTCAGCCAGGGTGGTGT
Source organism: Ambystoma mexicanum (assembly GCF_040938575.1). NCBI lineage: Eukaryota > Metazoa > Chordata > Amphibia > Caudata > Ambystomatidae > Ambystoma > Ambystoma mexicanum. The sequence continues at coordinate 199,510,032 of NC_090928.1, read as the reverse complement.
CTTAGGTGTGGGCATCATCTCTTCCTCCTGGTTGGTTGCTTGGTGGGAGGATGGACGTCAGATATCTGTGCTCCGGATGGATGAAGGTCAGGTCGCCGTGAAGCAGGGTGGCCACTTAAGCTAATGAATACATTCGAAATAATGCATGCACTAAATAATGGTTGATCAAAAGACTCTCAGTGGTTTATTATGTCATCGTACACATCACACAGGTTTCTATATCATCTATAACATTTGGGTTATAAAGGTTACAGGTTTAAAGGTCTTGACCACTATAATACTCTCATTGAACTGTGGGGTTAGTCTCACAAGAATCTCAGGTATGTGGCATTTGTTAGTATTGGGCACGATATACTGCAGCAGGGGTCTAATGTTAGTTGGGGGTCTGTTGGGTGGGCCTCATGGCATGGTCAGCGGTATGGCACATGAAAGGGATATCTTGCAGGGACACGGGGTCAGAATGGCAGTAAGTTTGCATTGGCGAGGGCGCGGGGGCAAGGACACGTTTGTGGAGATGAAGGAGCTATGTGCTTAGTTCATGCTGGTTCACATGCAGGACGGTGATCGCAGAGGAAGACTGATGTGATACTTTTATTAGTTGTTGCAAGCACCTCCGGCTTCAGCGTGAGAATGGAGCCGCAGAGTTTTCCAGTCAGAGAGGGAACGAGGGTGGGGGCTGTGTGCTCTGAGCCTGGCTGCTGCGGGGAAAGGGAGAGAAGCATTTCTTACTATCGCAGTGAGGCCTGGTCACCAAGATGGAGTCGAAAGGGGGTACAAAAAAGGATGCCCTGTGTCCTGCTCAGTGGTCCCATCTACGCGAATGTAACCCAAAGTTAACATCGCATAAGGGCAAGGGGTGAACCCACTACTGGAGGCACTTGGTCCAAGTTTTGTACAGAGAAGTGAAGGCAGAGAGGGGCCTGCTGGCCCCTCGCTCCCACACAGCTGAAAGATATATAGTTGATCCTAGTTATTAAATACATACATGCACAAGTGGTTTTGGTTACCTAGGATCTTCCACTATAAAGTGATGGCTTTTTAAATAATTAAATGTCTGGTAACTTGACACACACCTGGTTAATCTGTGACTTGAGTGTATCTGAAGAAATTGTTTTCAGCCTCTGTGTTTCATTGCAAGCAAGCTTTCTTTCTAGAATACTGCTATAGAAAAGCTCCAAATATGATTTTCTCTTTGGCTAAACACTATCTCATGACCAGAGCCTGGTAAATTAGTTTGACAAAGAGGCGGCAGGTAAATTTTAAATTGGACAAAACTGCCTCCTGGTCAGTCTTCTGACACAAGTTCCTGTGGTTGGGGTTGCACTGCTCTAAGCTAAGTCCAGTTGACATGTAATCAACAGTCTCAAGCTAAGCAGAATATAGGGTTATTCAAAGTAATGAAACTCCAAATGGTGTTTGCTTTCCTCATTTACTAGATGCATTATTTTTCTCATGACAGTACTAGTCTGACTTTGCCATTGGAAAGCAAGAGGTGCATTTTAAAACTTAAAGTTTGTAGGAACATGCTGAGAAATTGTTTTTTTCATCTTCAAAGCTGCAAAATAAGTATTCTAGGACCCGTGCTATGCTCATTTGCTGGCAATCACACTCCAATGCCCGGCCGGCCCTTAGCACTTCCACTTGTGGCAAAGTTCTGATTTCCACAGGAATATTTCTCTGCATGTGTTTGGCATCAACAACTCAGTCTCAGGACATATAAAGGTCCTAGAAATAGTTCTCGTTATATGGCTCGGTGTATGTGATTTTTCAAATCTCGCAGGTGCACCTTTTCTTTATCTTGCTAGCGAGTCAGAGGCATGCATTTAAATAAAACAAACTTCTAGAGCAATGCCTCTCTCTACACCAAAGCAACCTCTGTTTTCAGTTTACTCCAGGGGAATAGCACTGAGCTCCACATGTCCTTGCACTGCTCAGAGTACTGAAACTAGTACTCCAGTCCTGTGGTATCCTCAAGCCGTCAGTAATGGAAATCACCAAACTCTCTGGGATGCTGGGTCTGTATGAAAATGGATGCCCTACTTGTGACTCATTTTTGGAAATGGTTAAATCTAAAACTCCAACCTCGCCAAATGTGGCTTTATATGGACAGTAAGTGTCTCTTTGTAGCATGCAGGCCTGCACAGGCTGAGTACCACTTACAGGTTTTCTTTTTAAAGCGATAAAGAGAAGTACACAATGACCATGTGGTGTGGGACATTTTAAGGACACTGCCTTTTTCTCGACTAGACTGCAGAACCCAAACTTTAAACACGAAACAAGATCTGCAGCTGTGCTGTGGCCACCAGCTACAGTTCTTTTATATTTCTGATTTCGAGGGGATTGGGTCCTCCGACGTATTCCATATCTGACAGTAATCACCACAGCTGTGCTGCTTCGGAAAATCTTTCTGCGTCCTGCGTCGATGACGTCAATACGCCGCCCTCGAGGACCTCCGCCGACGTCACTGGAGGTTGTAAGTAGGACGCACGACGCCCGTAACCTCAGTTCTGTTTTTTCCGCGAACGTGTTCGCTTCGGAGTTCTCGGTGCGCCTCGACTCTTTGAAGTTTCTGTTCTTTATCGGTTCTTCGAACCTGTTAGTTTGTGAAGTTATCCTTCGTGATGTCTAACTCGTCTTCCACCCCACGTCCGGGCTTTAAGAAGTGCGGGGACTGTGGGTCCAAGATGTCAGTGATGGACTTGCACAACGCCTGCATCTGGTGCCTCGGGGAGGCCCATGACATGGACGATTGTGTCGACTGCCAGTCGCTTATGTCCAAAGCCTTGCGGGAGCGCAAAAAGAAACTGTCGGTAGGTAAGGTGTCCAAGCCACGGAAGTAGAGGTCTGTGGGGCTTTCGACGGACGATTTGAGGGGCGACTCTCCGCATCGTCGTCGGAAGTCCAGTGGGTCTCGGTCCTGGAGTAGGTCCTGCCTCTTCGAGGCACTCCCGGAAGCACCATCATCGGTCGCCTTCCCTGTCCTCATCCGAGGACTCCGCCCGTCGGCGGGTCGCTTATCCTACCAAGCATGCAACGCCGGAGGAATGTGTTTCCTTCAGTAAGAAAATGCTAGCGATTCTTGAATCGCAGGGCACTGTTCCGTCCGCACCTCTGAGTGGGGTCGGTCGTGATCGATCGAGAGACACCGCTCGTACGCCTTCAGGCTCGGGTGGTCGGCACGATTCGCGGGAAAGGTCCCGCTCGGACAAGGGGAATCGTTCTCGTCATGCCCGGTCCTCGACGCGCTCGAGACCATGTGCACCTGTGATGTCTTCGAGGAAGACGTCGACGCCTGTGGCGCCGAGGTCGTCGACGGACTCTTTCGAGGCTCTGCCTCCAAAGAAGTCGTCGACTCTATCGGCGCCCAGGCTGTCGAAGGACACGCTCGGGGCTCCGGCCTTGAGGCCTGTGTCGACACAGTCGATGCTGTCGCCGCCGCGTTCAGCGTCGACGCCGTTTCACTCAACGCCTTTCAATGCTGTTTCGACGGGGGTGCCATGGGGCACGGTGGAACCCCCTAGAAAGGCTCTGGCCAAGGTCGAGCATGGCTTTGTTCCCCATTCTGTGCCCTCTTACCGCCATCTTGAGTACATTTCAGAGGTGGATGAGGGCTCTGATGATGGCATGGTTCTCGGGCCATAGCCAAATTGAGGACTTGCGTCAGTCCCTGCACGACGCCAGTGGTCTGGACACCTCTCCGGAGGTGGAGTTTTGTAGACCTGAGCCTGGCACTCATGCCGACTCCTCGTACCGGCGCCTTATGTCTAGGGTTACCGAGTACTTGGGGTGGTCTGCTCCCCCAGGTGATTTTCTGCAAGATGACCTTACGGATATCCTCGACCAAGGTCCACCAACTGACCCGGTACTGCCGTTCCATATGGCTCTACAGAGGAGGGTGGCGGTGGCTTGGACTGCTCCGGATGCTTCTTTTCTTCCGAAGGTGGTGTCGGAATTTCATTCAGGCCAGAAGGTTGTTCTTCCGGCATTTAATCCTCCTCCACATCCTGGTAAGGAAGAAGAGAGGCTCCATAGGCTCGAAACTAGGAGAGCTTTAAGCTTTTATATTTATCACATGTCCCGGGTCAGAGTGGACGATCAACTCTTCATTGGTTACGCTGGAAAGCATTTGGGACAAGCTGTGACTAAGCAGACTTTGTCTCGCTGGATTATTCTGGCAATTTCTGAGTGTTACCTCTTGGTGGGTAAGGACCCACCGGTCGGCTTGTGGGCCATTTCTACCAGGGGAATGGCTGCCTCTACTGCCCTACAGAGGGGTATTCTGATTCGTAACATCTGTGATGCAGCCACCTGGGCTTCGGTCCATACTTTTGTACGTCACTACTCCCTCGATTCTATCCGTGGGCAGGATCTGGCCTTTGGCAAAGTGATCTTTTGCTCCGCAATTTGATTGGGCATTCTAAATTTCTTTTTCTAAATTCTTTTCCCACCTCCTTGCATTGGTACTGCTTTGGGAGTCTGTCATAGATATGGAATACGTCGCAGGACCCAATCCCCTCGAAGAACAAATGACTCTCTTACCTGGTAATGTTCTTTCGATGGGATGGTCCGACGACTTATTCCATATCGCTCCCTCCCTGCCTTCCCCGCTACAGAATTTCTTATGTGATTGCAGCTTACGTTTCCACAAGGCTTTGTGTGGTCAGACTGGCAGAAGACTGGTGCCACACGTTCTGGGAAAAAAACTACAACTGAGGCTACGGGCGTCGTGCATCCTACTTATAATATCCAGTGACGTCGGCCGTCGGTGGAGGTCCTCAAGGGCGGAGTATCGACGTAATCGACGCAGGACACATACGGCGAAAGATTTTCCGAAGCAGCACAGCTGTGGTGATTACTGTCATAGATATGGAATAAGTCGTCGGACCATCCCATCGAAAGAACGTTTCCAGGTAAGAGACTAACTTGTTCATCTTAGTTCTCTGTAGTCTGCCCTGTCATCCTTTTTCTTGTTAGTTTTGATTGCATGCTATCTGCCGCCTGGCGTATGTTGTAGCCTTCTAGCTGAATAGAGTGTACTAATATCCATTTGAGAAGCTAGAGTTACATTGTCCCTCCAGAGCAATACACTTGGGCTGGGCTCGATTAGCTAATTTTGGGGTTGTGTACCTAGTGTGACCTGTAGATACTTGAAATAATAGAAAACTGGGAGGGTCATCAAATCCTGCGCTCAAACCCTTTGAGTTATGAAGTCCAAAGAATAGGTATTAATGCCAAGATCATTAATGAGATAAGAGTTCAAAAAGTTGCAGAAATTCTTTTTAATATGTGGTGACACGCGTTTCGACCCCTGGTCGTTTTCAAGGCTGTAATCCATATAAAAATTATAATGAAAAAAATAATTTTTCACAGAAAGATGAAAATATGCAGTTAGTTTAAAACATATATATGAATTATACATAAATACATATATTTACATGCGAGTCCAAAAGTTACATGAATACAATATAAAAGGTTTGAAAAAACATACCATGTTTGGGTCACACCATCGGTACAAGTTACGTCAGGTGGGTTCAGAGTGGGGGGGAAGATAAAAATTGCAAATCAATATTAAGTAATCTTGAATATAAAGTCCCCTTAATGTTGTTCAGAAATAACTTGGATTAACAGAATCTCACTTTCCTACTTTCTTACATAATGAAGTGATCACCTAATTAAAAAAGGGGGGGGGGGGTTTCCAAAAGAAAGTGAAGCCATTCAATCTTGTACTTGTATAATAAGGTTGGTCTATCAGCATGAACGCAGTGTTTAGTCCCTAAAGAGCCACAGCACTTATGTGAACTTGTTGTTAAACCCATTAACTGCATTTTAGTGCTTACCAGCAATTGATTCAAAAAAGGTTGAAAATTATTGTTGTCGAAAAATTACTTGGTTGGAACCATTATCAAAGAGATAAAAAGCTGATGTTCGTCAATTACGTAGATCTTCTGTTTTTAATGTCTGGATTGTTTGAAAACCTTTTGAGCAAAAAAGTGAGCCAAAGTGTACTAACAAGTGTCAAATATGTAGAGAATTATGATATTCAGTGAAAAAGATCAAGAGATTAAATGTTAACCTTACCTGAATATTAAGAGTAATCATGGACCAGTCTGTTCCTCTTCAGCGGCCAAATGGTATGCGGCTTAATATATGCCCGTAACTAAATCACAGCTTTCAATAGCTTCACGCCTATTAATACAATAAAGTACATCTGTGCTATCCTTATGATAATTTAGAATAGTGGTTATTATCATAGTACCCAATGGTATAAGAATACCGTTACAGATATTGATCATTAAACTATGGTAAAAGAAATCGACTAAGGCGTGAAATGTCCTCACACTGTTTTCAGCAATATGTTGACCATAGTAAACATAGATATATAAGTATCAGCCGATTTAGTACACGGAAAAGAAAAGAAAAAATATAGCTAATCCTAGCCCCAGGTTAAGTTGGTGAATCAAAACGTCTAATAATTGTGGTGATTTTTTGTATAGGCTATGCACTAGAAAACAATAAAAGCCCAGAACATCATTACCTTCCGTATATTTCTCAATTTGTTATTAAGAATTAAGGGATTAATCCTGTGTGACGTGTAGATACGGCTGCCCACAAGTGATCAGAATGTACCTCTAGTTAGGTGGCTACTCAAAGTAGACTTCTGCAATCCCCACCTTCTTTTCTCCCCAGATCTCCAGTGTGCACCAAATCCAGATATGAAAGAGAAAATGAGAGTAGAGACTAAAACCTGGTAGGTTGTTTTAAATGACCCTGGCAATAGACCACATATTTTGGTTTTCAAATCCAAATTGGACTGATGGACAGCTGGCATACTTGTAGGGAGTGGAGGAAAGGCTTCTAGTGAAATATGCTAATTTTTCAATAGGTCGAAGAGTAGATTTAAACCTCTGCATCCCTCATCCCTCTTGTTAAAGTCTAAGTGGCCGCAGATGGATATGATCATTTCAAAGTGAGCTAGGAAAGTCGAATCTGTGAGACAAATTACAAAATGGGTATTTTTGTAAAGAATTCCATTCACTTCCCCCGCCCCCTCTTTTTATTTTTATTTTTTCTTTTTTTTTAGTGCGGTCTAATTTCCAGCCCAGGGGGGAAGCCTCGCTGCACAGAAGGCAAGAATTTCTCAGCTCTTCTCTTCACTCGCTATCCTTGCATTAAACTAATATTGCCTTTCACCACCCTCTGTCGCTTTGCGTCCTGGAGACTTGCTGCTTTGGGTTGTAGCCGTGAATTAGATTCAGACAGCAAGATCAACACATTTTTGCCTGCTGAAGGTTATGCATTATTAATTACCAAGAGACACTTACTCTTCCAATCTCGTAATGCAGTTTGGCTGCGATCTTGGGCATTCTGTACTGTCACAAGCGCTTGCATTTTTCTTACGCCTGTGGCTGCGAAGAGTGGGAGGACAGTGCACTGGCATCTTCTCAAATTGAAGCACTTTCCCACCAATCAAACGACAAATATTAGGGTAACAGTCATTGCATTTCTTACTGACTGTACAGATCGACAAGGTTTCTTCTGGAACTTATGTGTGCACTTGACACTTAAGGAAATTATCCTTCACCTTGCTGGCTGGTGATCAGCACCAAGAATTGAAAAGTTTCTAGTCCCTACTTCTTCAATACCAGCGAATTCGGGTTTACAATAGTTATTCAGCTTAGCTTTTCCAATCACATCTGCACACACATCCATAGAGATGTGTTGGGTGTGAATACAAAACCTTTGCAGTTAGCTATGACTAACAACTATTTGTTGGTAATTAATGTCTTTTGAAAGAAAACAGTAGATTGAGTACATCTTTGTGGTGGTATGCTATGACTGGTAGGGATGGCTTTAAGTAGATTGGGGTCCTCCTGGGGTGAACACACCCGCACAGCTACAAAAAGCACCACCTTGGGACGGGTTGCAGACTAGATCGGTCTCTGGTAGGTTTAGCCCAAAGCTCCCACTTCCAATTGCATGCGTTTCCCTGGCGGCTCGAATTGTCTGCCTGCTCGTGTCCCCACAACCTTGCTGCTGGTAGCCAATCGAGGTCTGAAACAGGGGTCCACTCAGCACCCCTTTAAGAAGCACAAAACAGTGCATGTGCTTATTGCTTGTTTTACAATGGACTTATCAGTCATATCCAGTTTTTTGTTTTTTTTTAATGCTGGCTATTTATTTTGGGATGTTTAAAAGGTACTAACTACCCTTACAGATTGCGCTTTAACAACCTCTTATAATCATTCATTTCTCCACATACGTGGTTCGTGTTTTAGTTTTGTCATGTGACAACCCCAAAGAGAAAAATTGGTAAATGAAATTTGTAAATCAGAGTAAATGGATATACTCCTGTATTTTCATTCAAACATATTTACATAGCATATTAAATGATTCTGGTGCCATGAGTAAGTCGAGCATATAGCATGAGAATGTTTTTGATAACAATGTCATAGCAAATGCCATCAATATAGTATTGGTACCTTCCTCTTTTCTTCTGCCTTCGCTCCCCCTGTCCCCTGCTGATCTGTTCTCTGTTGGCACCATGCACCTGGCCACCCTCTGCATTTTGGGCCCAGGTACCTGCTCATCCTGCCACCCTCCCTCACTGCCTCCGGGCCACCCCTTGCACTGGGGTCTGTATCTGTACCCATACAGTCCCCCCTTTTTCTTCCTGCACTTATCAGACCTACCCTGTCTGCTGCCTTAAACCTAGCACTTGCAAATTGCTGGCTGCATTACCACTGTTTGTTGCCTTTATTATTTATTTATTGTTATTTATCTGTTTCGCCTCTGCTTCGCACTTTCCACTTCTTCCCCCTTCCATGCACTTTTCCCCTCCCCCTCTCCCATGCACTTGCGCGTTCTCAATGTCACTGGGCCTAGTAAGATCGCTGTTTTGTTCTCCCCTGTTCCCCTCCCTTGCCGCGCTCTGAAACACTTGTGTACGAGCACGATAGAAATAAAATATCAATCGATAGAGTGGTATTCATACACATCACAATGGTGTTATATTCATACACATTTGATCAACACATGTTAATATGTAAAGAAAACACTACGACACGCCAACACGTGTTTCAACCTTTCAAGGTCATCCTCGGGGCGTAAAAACAAATTGTTTTCAGTACAAAAATTGAACTTAAGTCATTTTTATATGTGGCTTTTTTCAGCTCATATAGTAGAGTGAAGAGGGGAGAAACAAAAAACCAGAGAGGGAAGAGAAGAAAACAAAAACAATGAATATATAGTCAGATAAATCGAGTTTTTAGAGGCAAGGTACTTAAACTGTTAATACACATCATATAATAGAGTACTGGCTTGGCCAGAAGTGTCTATGCAATACTATATGCTGCAAGTAATGCTGCATCCAATTTTGCTGCTACTGAAATAGAGACAAGCTAATAATCATTTAGTATCACGGATTCTACTCCAATATATTAGTTTAACTTCACCAACGGATTTGAAACCCTGACACAAAAGATACTGCAAGCCGAATTTCAAAGGGTTGTGAAATCCGTGGGTGAAGTTATAACCTCCCACTACTTCGCGCTCTATCAAGCAGTAATGGGATAGATGGGAACCCACTGGGAACCCACTGAATTTAAAAGGTACTAAAAGGCTTTTACCCTTGTACACAACCAAAATTTGTTGTGCACTGAGTGTTAAACTAATATATTGGAGTAGAATCTGTGATACTAAAGGATTATTAGCTTGTCACTGTTTCAGTAGCAGCAAAATTGGATGTAGCATTACTTGCAGCATATAGTATTGCATAGACACTTCTGGCCAGGCCAGTACTCTATTATATGATGTGTATTTACAGTTACCTTGCCTCTAAAAACTCGAATTTATCTGACGATATATTCATTGTTTTTGTTGTCTTCTCTTCCGCCTCTCGTTTTTTGTTTCCCCCCATCCTCACTCTCTACTATAGGAGCTGAAAAAAGCCACATATAAATGACTTGAGTTTAACTTTTGGACTGTTGTACGGAAATAAATGTGTTTTTACGCCCAGAGGACGACCTTGAAAGTTTGAAACACGTGTTGGCGTGTCGTAGTGTTTTCTGTACATATTAACATGAGCGTTGATCAAATGTGTCTGCATATAACACCATTGTGATGTGTATGAATACCACACTATTATGACCAATACTATATTGATGGCATTTTCTATGACATTGTGATCAAAAACATTCTCATGCTATATGCTTGACTTACTCATGGCACCAGAATCATTTAATATGCTATGTAAATCTGTTTGAATGAAAATACAGGAGTATATCCATTTACTCTGATTTACGAATTTCATTTACCAATTTTTCTCTTTGGGGTTGTCGCATGACAAAACTAAACCACGAACCACGTATGTGGAGAAATGAATGATTATAATAGGTTGTTAAAGCGCAATCTGTAAGGGTAGTACCTTTTAAACATGTTTATTATATAGGTGATAGTGGAAAATCACCTAACTTACCATACGCCTGCAGCTTACCTCCAATCTTCAATATATCGGACCCTATATCCTTTTAGACGTGTGCGTTCCCACTTAGGGCACTTTGTTTCCACAAAAAGTAATACGTATTTATTTTGCGAGTATGTTTTAATGTTTGAATTCTCCCTCTGCTGTTCCTTGTCCCTCTCTCAACCCTAACCCAATTCTGTTGCGGGTGGTGAAGAGCAAAAATATCAGTTTTGTGTCTTAGTGACCGCTGTCTGGTGAGTGCGAGAGCCTGTGTTGGTTTGATTTTTTTTTTTTTTTTTAGCAGCAAGGCATTTATGCAGTTAATACTTTTTTTGAATGGGGGCCTGATAATCCGCCCCCCTTTAATAATTATCCATGCCAAAAACATAGGACATCCATGTACCCATGCCATGGCTCTCTCCTGATAGGTGGTGTTTAAATCGTCTACACCTCTCATTCCAATTCTTATAATGGTGTATCCTAGCAGCTTGGTGGCACGTTAAATCTGTGTCAAGCCTGGTTATGAAGTAGTGGCTTTTTGGTTCACACAATTATGAAGTCGCAATCATTTGGATGTGATTTTAGTGTCAACATGTTGACCACTGACTCATTTGTACGGGTCTGGATGAGCTGTCTAGCTTAGATTTACGGTACAGTTCGGTATAGTCCTAAAGCACTTGCCTCCAATAGAGTATTTCCGTGAAGATTAATGATGCATGCTTTTCCTCAAAAACGGCATCTGCTCAGTTTCTAATTATTAATAGTTTATTTTGAAATTGGTAAAACTAATTGCGCCAAAAAATGTTCATTTATAACCGAAATGTAACTATAGATTGGAAACCCCACTTGCAATATAGCATCGATAAATGTATTGCATATAAACCTCAGTGTAATAGTCAAATTACTAAAGCTTGATATTAAAAAATACATGCTCTACAAATTAATTGAGATTATAGTTAATGTGAAAATTGAAGTGACTCCAAAATGATTTGAATTTACAATAAGGTGGCGGCTTAGGCCAAATGTTTGTAGAATTGTGTATGAAAATGAAATCATCTTCTAGCCATGACTCTATTAATATTAATATATAGAGATCTCAGATTACCTGAAGCCTGCATTTGTTCAAAATATGCAATGGCCTTCAAGAGATGCAGTATCTGGGGCAAGTTAACCTAACTAAATACTGCAATTATAGTATTGCTAAGTTATTTTACATTATTTCAATGTTTCTGACATCAGATCGGTTCTCTATTCTTCTAGCAAGCAATTTCTTTTTTGTTTTTTAGCACAATGAGCTTTTCTAATTTCCAAACTAGCCTGGGTTTACCCGAGGCAGCCATGTGGGTCCCTGCCCAGGACGCTTCGCTTTTGTTCTCCCCCTCCTCCCCCCGCACCCCCCTTGTAAAGGTCGATACCCTCCTTGATGAAATGGGGACCCTCCCTTGGAGTCCCATGGGAACTGGTGCTTCAAAGACAGCCCTGAAATGACAATGGCCATCTCACACCAGGGTCCTGATTACTGGAGTGCTTATGTAGTAGGCAAACCAAAGGTAGGCCGGAGTTGGAGCTGCCCGGAGGACAGTTAGCCCTGAGAGCGCTTCTACCATCTAGGATTCTGCGGAGGCTCTGTAAACGTCTTGTCCTTCCCCAATTTATTTATAAAAACCACTATGGGTATGACATCAGATGGCAAAATACACTTGTTACAGCAGCCTGGGTTGGACTAAGGGGGAGGCTATCTCATTAGTTGATTCATCTTTGGACTTCCAAGACGAGAAGGCTTCACCGTGGTTTGAGATGGTCTATTATTGCGATAGAGGTGAAGACAGACTTCCAAGCAAGAGGCAAGCTCTTGTCCTGAACCACGTAATGTGCCTATGTGGGATGATCAGATGACTGTATAAAAATTACTGCAACTGAGCTAGTGGTACAAAGGACCATGCTCTGTGGATGGGATAGAACCATGGAATTGCTATTTAAAAACCTTCCTGTTAACGAAGGTCGGATGAAAGAATTCGATTTGCCCCAGAGTCACTTGACTGGTATTTCAGCAACCATAGAACAAAGGAAGCTACCTCTGGTTCGCCCAGAATCTCTGCACCACCTCAACACCAGTTTGGGCACCTTCAACAATGTGCAGGTTGCTGCATGGGAAGCTTCAGAGTACTCTTGGGTGTCAACGCTCGACAGACTCCCCATCTCTTGCTTGATGGCTAATCTCCCGCCATCTTCGCAACTGAAACTTGCTGAGCCTTCCAGCACCCCCAACTTGACACTGCCCACCTGCTTTCCAGTGTCCTTAAGCCCCTAGCCTACGCTGCTGCAGTACCCCAAACCATGTGAGCCAGCCGACTCTGCTTGCTGCTGAAGGCCGGTCTCTGCCTCTCTGCGTCAGAGGCCGCACAGTCTTCTAGCACCTCCGACCTGACGTCACATGGTGTCTCAAGCGTCTTTGACCCGTACGCCTTTGTTGCTGCCAAACAGCACTGCATCCTTGGAACTTGTTGTCGCTGTCACTCCTTGAATGAACCCCAGTCCAGCGCTGAATGTGCTTAGACTCCCAGTTCGACACGAAAAGCCTGGCACTATTGGTTCACTTTAAAGGACCATAGTGACTTTAAAGCCCCCTTCCCTACCTTTTCAAAGACATCTTCATAAACGTTTACATTAGCGGTTTAAAACAATTGCCTGCACCCCATCTCCACTCAGAGCCCCCCATTTATTCCAAAAGTCTGCATTCTCTGTTTCATTTAGAGGGGTGGATCTTTAGTGTTTTTAAATTGTCGCATGCATTGTTAGTTTTTATTATTTTCTATTTTTCTAGAACTTTGGTTGGACATTCTTTTATTTTTGTACCACCATAATAATGTTTGTTGCGTCTGTGACGGCTCACACACCTCCTAAAGAGTATAGCCTGCGCTCGACCCACATTACCAGAAGAGGTTCAGGTATACTTGTCGGGCTGTGCCTATTCCCCTGTTATGATTGGGATCACTGCTGGTTTAGAAGTAGTGTGGGGCCGAGTACGGCTTTAGCCACTAATTATCCCTGTACTCCACAGCAGTAGTCATTTTTAATTTTTATTTATATACAGGGAGGAACAATGCTCATTTTGATCACAAATGAACATACGATAGATTAGGAATCAGATTTTATGGGAAGCAGTGAGCTTCTTAAAATTGGTTGAATTTGAGTGATATTCTGACCAGGTGAGAAAATGGAACAGTCACCGGGGACATTACATAAGTGGGCATGCATAGATTTAGGACAACCAACATTCGACATGAAGTGGCGATGGGCAATATGACCAGGTGTTAGGGATGTGATCATGATGGATGAAGTGCTAGAGTGGAGGCAGAGAAAGTGAGGGACAGAGAAAGGTTTGAGACAAAGGGAAAATGTTAGCCAGAAGGCATGTGAGAGGTTGGTTAAGAGGGTAAATCGCAGGCGAGGCGTCCCTCATTTCAGTGTCTCCTGCAAGCATTATTTTTCAGCAACAGACTTGCCAGCTATTGCTCACCCCTCATGCAGGGCCCTCTAGCCAAGCTCTTCTGCCCCTCTCAGTATTTTTTTGGCTGTGGAAATGTTGGTCAAGATATGAGGATGAGAAGAATTGGTGTTTCCAAATGCCAGATCATTGAAACTATATCAATTTGAGCCTAGTATCTTATCTCCATGTACCACAATCCAATTGTTTGGCATAGTTGTATATTCACACAATAGTGACCACTACATGAATAAAGTCCTTTATAAAAGCTAAACGTAACTTGACAATTCCGTTCCTCGTTAACTGTAGGCTCACTTATACAGAGCATCATTTGTAATCCTAATGTGGGGTATATTAGATGTGCAAGACTTCTGAAAGATTGTTGCTGCTATTATCATAACTCGTATAACAGGCTGAATTGAATTTAGAGCGGTGCACTCCTTGCTTCAGGAAGCCTCCAACTTTGTTGTAAGCAGTTCCCTAAGTGGGTTGACAATCAGATATAAAGCTAACCATTCTGGTTGATTTGCTGGATTTTCGGAAATAAGTGGTTAGGAAGCAAGTGAACCCTTGTTTGCCTTCCCTGTGTTACTGTCAAGATCCTTGGTCTACTGGAATCAAAATAGAATATCCATGTAGTCCATTGCAGCCTTTTCCATTTTGCCCCAGCCTGTGTGTATTCACCTGGTCTGCTGTTTCTACTCGAGATGTCGCACGCTCTGTCCTCGATGCCTTGGAGCAGCTTATCGGAAATGAGGGCTTGGAAAGGAGTATGGAGGGGCTTTCACACCGAGGCCTTGGCATCGTCACCATGTCTTCAGATCCATGGACCCGTTTACTAATATTCTTGGCTTTTACAGAAACCTTGCTGCGAGGCCCTGCTTCCCAGAAAAGGCAACACGTTCTGAAAGGTCGTCTCTGGCAATAGAGTGCACATTGGAAATCTGTGCCCAGCGCCTTTTCACACGCCTGTCCATTATGATGGCGCTTTTATTTCTTGTGATGAGCTCCTGAGGCTTTGCCGCCCAGTGTGGCGGTGATTTCATAGAGTAGGCTTCGCCGGCTGTGCGCTTGACGTACTACCGTTGAGTGGTGGGACGGTGCCTTTGCTTTTTGGATCTGGCAGTTGCTTACCTGCCATTGGAAGGCTGTTGTGCCCTTCCCATCGTTCTACCCATGCTTGGCACGGCGGCAGCTTTGCAAATCTCCTAAATCTGCCGAGGTCTGCAATTGATTTGTGGGGCAGTGACACATTTGTATTGACTTTAGTAAATCATTACACTCTGACTTAAAAATAGAAGTAATACAATGTAGCCTATGCATGTTCATAGTGGGGCATGCCTACTAGGGGCTGTGCAGTTCACCGTAGTGCTGCCCATTGTACATTTAACCTAAAGAGTGAATATTAAAGCCGAAGTTTAAAGTGAGGGGTGTGGCAATATCAAAATGCTTCAATTATTGGCCACCACTAAAACCTTAAAAGCCCATTTCTGTAAGACTGTTGGTAAGTCATGTGTATTCTGACCGCATTTCACCATTTGAGCCATGACCCCCTTTTCAACGATCTTTCGATAACCTCGGGGAAACTGTCCTTAAATGCAAGCATGCCTAACCTTTTGGGAGGTTCCTGGCACAGGTACTTTGTGAGGCTGCCCGTCTGGTAAGGTATATCGGGGAGGTTTGCCTGCATGAAAATGTTCATACACCCTGCCCACAGTATTAGCGGTATCCTCGACAGTAGCCCTTTAAACTCCCAACTGTCTGTCTGCATTGTGCGTGGCTTTTTGTGTGTCCAAAGACCTGCTCAAATGTGTTGGCATATTCCAATTTAATGGAGATAATAATAGTGGCACTTCGTGCAGTGGAGCATAACTGAACTCGGTATCTATTGCTGCATAACCAGTCGGCCAGTGTTTCTCAATGTAAAACTATGGATAGTGGCCGTAAAAGTAGCTACACTGTCTTTTTTTTTTTTATATAGTGCACCGTGTATATCTTATCGCATACCTGCTTGAACACATCAACCATTGCAGTTTGGCTTCCGCTGATGGCTGAATGGCACATTTGCCTCTGAATCTATCGAATTGTCTTCTTTCTGAAAGAAATATCTGTGACTTCCCCTTATAAAAACGACTTAGTGGGGGGGGGGGCACATGAGGCGAGGAAGAGGGATCATGGTTGTTGGCTGGGATGCATGTTTCTTAACTGTGATTAGTTATTGGTAAGCATGAGAGAAAGTGAAGGAATGTGCAGCACATTTTACAAGCAAGACGTCACTGTGATGACAGTATCTAGACCAGAGAATACCTGATGCTAAATATGGTTGTTCCAAGAGAGTGGTTAGTCCGCGCACTGCCCAATATAAGTAAATGCAGTTCAAACGTCCGATAGATTGTGTAGTGAGTTTATTCAGATGATCAGCCGACACGTGTTTCGACCCTGCGGTCGTTCTCAAGGCTCTATATTGCTGTGAGTTAAGTCTAAATGGTTGATCTTTGTACTTGTTCTAATTTCAATTGCATCCCCTGGCCGGCGCCTGGGAGTGATCACCCAGCTTTTGTTACTATGGATACTCCTCCATCTCTAGATTCATTGTATGACCTATTGGCAATTGAAAATGGAACAAGTACGAAGATCACACCATTTAGACTTGCCTCACAGCAATATAGAGCCTTGAGAACCGGAGGGTCGAAACGCCTGTCGGCTAATCATCTGAATAAACTCACTACACAATCTATCAGTCGTTTCAACTGCATTTACTTAGATTGGGCAGTGCGCGGACTTGCAGTGCTAACCATTCTCTTGGAACTATATTTGGTGGCAGTAGGGGTCCTACCACCTAGTACGTCTCCACTGCCAGCCTTTGTTTGAGATTTAAGGGCACCAGCGCTCCCACTATACAGGTTCACCCAGCCCAGTTGCTAAATATGGTTGATGTGTGGCTGCGTCCTAGACTTGAGGTCCTCATGTGGGCCCTAGTCATGTGGAGGCTTTACACAGCTTAGTTTGTTGTAAACGCTCTCTGTAACAAGGGAGAGAACTGGGTTTGCCAAGCCAGCTGACACAGATTTCAGCGCCAAGAGTTTGACATTTATTGCATGAATGCGTGGAGGAAAACATCAGAGCAGTGCTGGGGAAGGTCGTCAAGCGAAATTGCGTCCAATAATAAGTGATTGAGCTGTGAGCTGGGTATAGTGTGCCATAACTTTATGGTGGCTCATCTCCATAGAGAAGAATCGTAATGCCCTGATAATACAGAAATGCTTTAGAGTGAGTTTCTTTGGCTCCTGCGCATCAGACAGGCACGACCTGTATGTCCAGATGTTCCCCAAGGTCACTTCCCGTGTTGGTGAAGTCGAACCTTTTAAACAAGTTGACGCATTTACAAATCTCAACCAGATTCCATGGCATGATAGATATTCCATATGTCGTCCGTGTGTATAAAATAACCTAATCCATGTGGAGTCTAAGTATATAACAAAACAAAGCCCTTTAAATAACTCGTGTAGTTCTCCACTCCATCCTACCCATCCTATAGAGAATTACAACAACCATCCAAAATGCATGTGACAGCCGAAACTGCAGATTTCAGGGCCTGCAAAGCTCGGAACTGCTGATATGAAATGTAGAGTGAATAGACTAGTCGCCCACTGACAGAGGGAGACTGGTCCCTTCCCCAGCACATTGCAGGACTTATTCTTGGGCACTGCAAACAATGTCAGTTACCAACGGTTTCCATATAGTCAGGTAAAGCAGTTTGAGTAACTAAAATGTGAGCAGGAACAGGGTCCTCAGCACTACAACTCTGACCCCTGAGATGATAGTAAAAAATACAAATAATCTAATAGTGTGTATTACGCATCAGTTATGGTGTTGCAGGATGGTATCTTACATTACCGAAACGGCAGGCCAGGAAATTGTTACTTCAAGGCGTGGATAGTGCTGTTAAGGTGGGGATTTCAAGGGATTGACACGTTGCTTTTTAAGGATCCGAATGGAGGCAGAAATGCATCATAAATTGGCCCATGCAATCCCACTGGTCCATTCACGAGTACCCAGCTGGTACTGTGGTTATGTCATTTTATATTTGTATAGGAACTGTTCTGAATAGCACAGATGTCTAGTGGCGATGCATTGGAATCTGAAGTGTATAAAAAAAGAGGCAAATAGTATATTGAAATTTTAGAAACTGACAGTTGGGTCTCATTTTTCTTGGGACTGCTGCTATGCTATGGGGTGCATAGCAATAGGAGGAAAGGTAGTGGGAAAGAAAGGCATATGAACCTCTGGGGCCACAGTCTGCATTTGAGGCTTGGCTATGCTTTACATGCAGCATACATGCAAAATGAAGGATATGAAACCCCATGCAAACGAAAGGTTAAATATAATACAACATTATTCAAAAGGTGTGTGATGCTGGAGTAAAGGCACAGGAGAGTGACCCATATATCACCTGGTTCAGTTTCTTGACAATATTCTAAAGCTGTAAACTCTGAAGGTGAGTAGGTTGAAGTGATCAGACCTACTTGGCCTACAGCTGGAGCTGTGTCCAATGCTTACAAATATTGTTTTTGATGGGAACAAAGCCTTTCAATGAAAGGGTGCAGCGAAATGCAGCAAGGATATCCGGCATTTTGGGTAGATATATTTATGTATGTGGCTCTTGAACTACCAGAAGCTGGTTCAAAGCACTATAACGTATGGTGTTTAGAAAAAGTGTTTTGACCAGCTAATAGTCCTGGGAAGACCAGGAATCGGTTGTGGCATACACGAGGGATCAGTACCCAAAAAATGATGGAATGTTTTGAATAAATCTGAACCACTGGCCCTGTTCTGGGCAAATTTTCACACCACCGTTTTTTATCTCCATCTGCGCCATTGTAAAAGGGGTTCAGCCATATGCAAATCCGTCAGTTATTGCCACCAATGGTAGCATCCCAGCCCGAACTGCTAGGCTGAGTCCCCTCTGCATGGAAACACAAGCAACCCCACACATGTTTCGGCCTTGTTTGGCCTCCTCAGTGAGGTGCAGCTTGGTTTACTATGGTGCAGCGAGCAAGCGACCCACGTCTGGGCATACCCTCTCTCACATAGCGAGACAAACTGTAACCAACAAAGAGATGGGTGGAAGGCCTAGAGACCCAAGATACTATACTCACTAATGAGGCCCAACAAGGCTGAAACCTGTTTGGGGATGCTTGTGGTCGGGTGCAGATGGAATGTGACCAGGCAGTTTGGGCTGGACTGCCCCTTTTGGGGTGGGGCCAAGCCTGATTTGCATATGGTCTTTCCCCTTTTGTGTAATGGCTTGGCAAGGGAAGTACCATGGTCTGGTGTGTTGCCCAGAGAAATGCCCAGTGGTTAGGATTAATTCCAAACCTTCCAGCCATCACCCCTTTTGTTTTGCATACATCTGTGATCAGGCGGCGGTTTGTGGAGGGATTGGTACTGGGCAGTTTATAGTTGAAATAGTGAACAGTTTTACTATATCTGTGAGTTTGAGGATGTTCTTAGTAAAAGCCAAAACACACATTTAATATAAACATTTGATTTGATCACGTGGTTAAGCTGCATGTTGAGCGCAGGTCTCATACGGGTAAGTTGAGAACAATAGAAACGCACCAAGGTCATGACAGCTGATAAAGATCCCAGGCCCCACCAGTCTTCTGATTTCCTCCCCTTTGCACTGCCGCTTGGTCTCTCGCTTCTCAAACATTGGCGTAGTGCCTAAATGTAGCCCCAATCACTTAAAGAGCTCCTGTTCATAAACATAACTCATTTCAAGGCTCAAAATGATGACCTCATCAAAAAAGCCCTTTTCCACCCAAACTTCTTGTTACAAGTGTATGCCCCTGAAGAACCGTATTTGCATCTCGTGTTCTCATTAGGCCCCAGATTCGATTAACAGTTTAACGGAATTATGTGCTGGAAGACAAATGTTAAAAATCAGTTACTTTAAATGTCTACCTGTGGGTAAATTGCTGCTGCCTTTATTTTTGTGTGAATAAAAAAAAAATTGATAAATTCCCTACAATATTGTCAACCTTGTTCTGTTTATTTTACAAATAGTAATTTAAGAACATACTTTCCTTGAACATTAAATCTCACACACCCCACCCCTTCCTCCTACTTCCGTTGGCAGGGCAGCCAAAAACTTTATGTAGGTGACTGTTTTCGCCATCAGCATTTACTCTGCCACTAGGGATCAGCTTGTGTCCTTTCCACGCGAATTAGTTCTTGCGGGCAGCCCGTCAAATGGAAATGTATTGCTCTTGGCAGGCCGCTTGAATTTCTAATTACCAGATTCCTGCCGTAATTGCAATTACCTGCCCATTCGGGCAGGCTGTTTTTTTTTTTACTTTTTTTTTTGGGTGGGTGGTGGAGAAAAAAAATGTAATTAGTGCCGAGGAAAACTGGAGTCAGCTGTCTCTATTGACACCTGCCTGAGCCTGCTCTGTGGTTCAGTCTTGTTTCGTTAGGCACATACCGCCGCAGTCTTTAAAGAAGCGGAATGTCCTGGACCTATCCCCTTTATCCCCTTTATCCCCTTTGTCCCCTTCCCATTATAACATTTCCACTTCAACAAAAAAAAACGCACTAGTTTAGCTGAGTAGTGCAAGAAGTGGAGAGAGTGGCATTAATGGAACTCCAAAGAAATCCGACTTGTTCAGGACACTGGGCGTAGAGGTGCTCGGATTGAAACTGAGATTTAGCTTTGCCCATTCAATGAAAGGACACTCAATAGAGAGCCATGGGAAGCTGGTTCCCATCTCAGCAGGCAGTAAGAAATGCATGGTTATGTAGCCCCGGGTTTTCTGGGCCTCCTCTTGGCAAGCTGGATAGGGAGGTCACGTGGCAACCTTCAATAAATGATGTTAGATCAAACAGGAGATAGGCTATGCCTGGAGTGCTTACCTTACTCCAACCCAATAAGACACCAAGGTCGTAAGGGATCCCAACGAGGACCCTTTTTATTTTAAGACGCCACACACTAAATACATAACCAATATAACTCAACCCTACTTATGCTCCTAGCATTTTCTTCCCCATCCGTGATCTCCCTCCGTGGATTCTGCTCAGGCAGCCTACCTCCATCAGAGGGATCAATGGTGGGAATGACGCAACAGACTCCTACACTATTCTCCCACCATAGAGGGTTGTCACGGGATGGCCCCCAGTGGGAGGCTCCATCTCCTAAGCAACATTTACCGGATCACAGCCTCTCCTACCCGAAGCAGGGTATCCCTACGACCACCTCCCCTATTCAGTAAAGAAAATACATACAAAATACAAATATATGTTTATAACATAACAAAAGACTAATGACTATGCATAGACACTATAAAAGCCATTTAATAGACACTACTAATAAATAAAAACATGGCAACATCTATAGATTTGACTTTTATACAAAAGTGGCTTGGGTGTCGCTGCTGCAGTCAGCCACACCTTTCTAGTACCCTTTTGGCTTTGACATTTGTGGGATGGAGAGGGTCTGCACTTTAAGCGATATTCAATCAACACTACAGCCAAGTCAATGCCTAGTCTGGGATGCTGAGGAAAACCCTTATTAATGTATTTTTATGTCTAGTTCAGTACTGGATAACCACCCTTGTATAACACCCCCTCTTAGAATCCCCCTGACCCCACTGAGCCAAGAAGTAGGTTTGTTTTGCAAATTAAAAGGTTTGTTTGAGAATTTAAACAATATATATATCACACTTTATAATAAATTAATATCTGATAGTACACTTAGACATATGATGTTGATCAACAATGGGTCATCTGGCACTAGCACACTTCTTTACAATCAATGAGGAGTTTGTATAGGATGGATAAAGTAGCAAAAATACTTTTATGGTTTCAAATGGATGCAATGTTGAATGAAAATGCAGTACAGAAACTAACTGATATGGTTTCACAAGATATCATATGTTCACTTTTCCCCTGGTGGCAATTCACCCCCCCCTCCCCCCTTATATGCAATGCAATGCAAGGAGATGGAAGTAACACACACAGTTCTCAGGAATGCAATCAAATACAATACGAAATTCAATTCCCACCCCAGCAAGCTTGGAGAAAACAGGTATGAGTTTTAAAACACAGGCCCAAGTGCTTTGAATGTGGTGGCAGTGAAGTGAGAAATATGCTGAAAATGCTTTTAATTCCCTTTAGGAGGTTCAGGGTGAGTGAGAGATACTTGGGATGAGCTCAGGCTCACTTTAGCAATGATTCAGGGATGGTTATTAAGAGGCAAACGAATTTTTAGCAAAGGAAAGCAAAAAGCTGCTATGTTTTTACAGGTAAAGAAATCGGGCCAAATCACAAATCGCGGCAAAATTCGCGAGTGCGCGAATCGCGATTACGGCAAAAGTATAAGGAGTAGCAAGTCGGTTTTAGGTTCTAAGCTTTCAGATGAAAGTTAAATTTCGTTCCTAGCCCAAACGGTTCCAGAGATACGGACGATTAAATAAAGGTAGTTTTTCGGATTTAAAGTAAACTCAAAATGTCAGGTGACAGCTTGCAGCTGCAGAATTGACAGGTGACAGTTGTGCAGCTTTAAAAATGACAGATGACACGATTTCTAGGAGGCAGTTCTACTTAGGTGAAAATAGTTTGGATTAGATTATTTTAACTAAGATTGGTTCTGCACAGTTCTGCTAGGTACTCACAATATAAATTTGAACTAGGCCTCGTCACGGATCTGGTCAACGCGTCCGGCTGCGGTTCTGTCTGCTCGGCGGGTCAATCAGGCAACGGTTCTGCTCACAGCGATCTGGGTCAGCTCTGCTCTGCTGGTCTAGCCTCTCTGGATTCAGCGGCCTCTGGTTCTGGATACTGCTCTGCTTTCCGGTCCGGATCAAGTGGATTCTGGATGTAACACTGCTTTCTGGGTACTGGCAAGAGTTCTTGGCAAAAGAATTCAGACAGCTCGCCCGGCTGTGGAATAGTTTGCAAATGATTTTGAGGCCTGCTGACAAATACTTTTGCTTGCAGTGGGCCTTCTTGGTTCAAAGTTCTGTAGTCTCTGTTTAGCTTGGAAGTCTAAGTGTTGGATCTCTGGATGTGAAGTCGTCAGTCAGCATGCTCCGCAGCAAATGGAATTGAATGTCTCTACCTGTCCCAGCAGTCTCTTTTTATGTGTTTTGAAAATGGGTGTGTGCCTGGGCCTAGCTAAGCCTGCCCCTCTCTACTTGTCATTGGCCCAATTCTCCCCTCTCCCATGATTGGGGGAAGGAAATGGATTGTCATCATGATGAGGTCTGTTTATGGGTCAGAGGATCCTCCCCTTGTCAGTTTGCCCACAAATCTATATTTGATTCAAATACATCTTTCCCAGATATACAATTTGTTGAAATTACATGTGCACATTATATATTCCTTATGGTCCATGCTTGTCCGCCTCTGATCTTCCTGGGGGCTTGCATTCAAAAATGACAACATTTTGCGCTTTTTAACTGGTTTTGCAATATCGGACATTTACCCAAAATTACACACATGTGCGCAAGGAGTATGGACATTAATTGATGAAGTGTCAGATTTTTAACATGCAGACATTTGGAGTGAGACCCTATTTTCCGCTAGCAACCCACCAGAATACACCACAGGGTCCTAACGCCTCTCAAAATGTTCACAGAAAAATCACAAAAATAATATTACTACTTATATAATTCTGACAAGTCCGCACTATGAGTTATCTATCTTTTAAAAATTATGCCCTGGTCAAAAAGGGGTGTGGCTTCCCACATCACAGGGTGGAATAACTGGTTTATCCACTTCCCCCAAGCTCAGCTGCTAGCAGAGGCACTGCCCCTCCCAGTTTCCCCTAAGAGGAAGCCACTTTACGACGCCCCCAATATAGCATTTGCCTGAGTCAAGGGAGTTGCATTGTTCTGTTCCTTCCAGTTCCCAGGTGCTCCACCCCTAATCTAATCGGAGAGGTGACAACTCCTTTTGGCAAGGGGCAGCAGGATGCAGGTAAGCCTGGGAAGAGTGGCTGAACAGGTTTCTCCTGTCGGGGGTAGTTGTCAGGCAGAATCCAGTTTCAGTAAGCCAGGTTTCAGCTAAATGTCACTTTTTGTTCCCAGTTTTCTCCATTCAAATCAAACTGACAATTTGTACCTATACATTAAATAATTACTTCCTTCAAGTCATTTCAGAATATGGTTTTACATTCTTCCACCTCTTAGCAAGTCTTTCCTTGGTCTGGTTTTGTTTCATTTGTGCAGTTTTACACAAAAGTCTGGTGGTTTTAAAACGCCGGCTTTCTGATAGTGGTGAGTACTGGTAATGCAACCATTTTTGGGATTAAGAAAATGAATTCCCCACAGTTCTGAGTTGCTTTTTTTGGCAATCAGCATTGCCATTCCCAATGGTTTCAGGCTACTGTGTGTGTAGCCCAATGGTGGTTTTAGGCAGTGCCCTCCTGTGCTCACAACATAGGCAAAAATGGGTGGCAGCCTATTCTTCATGTTTTCCCTGTGCACCCTCTGGGGAGTTCTGGCCATCATGATGTTTTCCATGCCAGTACTGCACAGTTTTATGGTAGGGCTTGTATGCATGGGTAAAAACATCCCACAGCACCACGATCCTGAATGGGGCTGACCTGCCCAAGCACTGTTCTTCTAGTGCTGCCCTGTACACCACATGGGTCATCACATCATACACGGGAAACGTGTCCTTTCCGTCACATGGCGTTAACGTCTAAATGGGGGCTGCCATGAAGCCTGTGCCCTCTTGATTGCACCCTGAGCTCCTGTGTGGTGCTGCATTTGCCTCCACCATATCCCAGCATGAGTTCAATATCTTCTTGATGGCACCGGGGACTCAATCTCTTCATGCAGCACCCCTCCCACCATAGGCATGCTGCCACAGTGACCACTGCACTGCGGCGCACAGTAGTCTGGTAGGCCCACATCCTTTGTCCCCTGCACATGAGCGATAGAAAAAGGCTGGCCCGCAGGAACACTTCAGTGCTCTGGCGGCCGGCCAGAACTCTTTACCCAGACTGCGATGATGTGGCAACATGCCACTTAGATTCAAGGTTCCGTCTGGCACTGGGCAAGGAAGACTTCAATCACTGCACGCCACTCTTCCTCAATTCCTATTGGGCTACCTCTGAAATACGTGCCCTGCATTGGGTTCTCTTGTGGGCCCACCCTGTGCTGGGACAATATTTGACATGGCCACACCGCCCGGGCCAGGCCGTCTGGCACACATGGCTCGGGCTGGGCGACCCTGATCTTCTCCATGGACCATCCCCACACGCGGCACGGGGTTTTTGCTGTTTGGCTGGCCCAGTCTTGCCCCCCGATTGGACAGACTCCTCCAGGGGCCCTGTGAGTTCCCTGGTTGCTTCAGGAATGTAGTTCGGGACGGGCCCATTGTAGATGCCGGGCCGCCCCTGGCGTACAACAGTAATTTAGCCTCAAGGCCATGCCCCCAGTGAAGAGTCACTTGTTGCCTCTGGTTCCATCTGTAACCGTTTGTTGCTAACGGTTCCTTTTTTCATAGCGTTATCACTTCAGCCCATTCCACACCAGACCAAGGCTTGCTCTGTTTTCTCTTTTTTGCCCTATCACATTTCATCCAGCCCCCATGGTGGAGCCGGGATGGTTCAGTCGACTGCACACAGGTGAATGTCAAACAGGTACACTAAACACAAGAAATACAAATAAATAAATTACTTCCACACCTTGGTT
This sequence comes from Ambystoma mexicanum, assembly GCF_040938575.1. Lineage (NCBI taxonomy): Eukaryota > Metazoa > Chordata > Amphibia > Caudata > Ambystomatidae > Ambystoma > Ambystoma mexicanum. The sequence goes on along the minus strand of NC_090928.1, from coordinate 199,484,381 downwards.
CCTGTGTTTTAGTTCCTTTTAGCTTTCATCAAGGGACAAGCCTGTAACCCCGCCTAGTTGGGCCCAAATTGGATCAAGGTCTACAGTTAGGCCACTTGGGTCGTTCATTATGTGGATGTCTACAAATTACACTGATGATGGGTGCACTAGCACTCCATGTGGACATTGGTCCTCGACCCTTTTATTTTAATTAGAGTGATAGTTTCTCGAAAAGAAAAACAGTGTGAATAGTGAAAATTAGCTGGAATCCTTCCTGAAGTGTTTTTCCACCCTTGTCCTTGGCAGTCTTCTTGCCTCCTTGAAATTAACTCCTGTACTCGTAGGTCACCCGCAACTACATCACCACCCTGAACACACACGTGCCACTACAACAAAAGCCTATTAATTTGAGGGATGCCGGTACTCCCCATGCACTTGTTTCCATCTTAGAGGGATAGGAGGGAAATGGGACCGAAACGTGACCCCAACGCACCACGGCCCAGCTCGCACATCCCCACTGCTTCTCCCCACTGCCTCTTGGGAGGTAGCTTTTTTGTAGGGGTGGATTGCGTTTTTTTGGGGACACTGACAAGCAGACCTATTCATGAGTTGGGGCTTCCTATTAAGCCATGAATAAACACGAACAAACCATATTCACTAAAGAGAAAGTGTTGGTGGTTTATACGAAAGCCCCAGTTGCCCGTCCAGGTTAATTGGCAGTAAACCAGCTATTAGACAGTTATTGGAGAAAATGTCGTCATGAATATTTCTCCCAGGACTTGAAAGGCTGGTATCCTTACTGATGCAGTGTCTTTGCTAATTTCCCAGCACAGTTAATTTCTAGGCCAAATCTCCGAAATTCGTTTTAACACGTCATTTGACTGTCGAATGTTATTAGGTAACTAACTGAGAACATGTATTAGATGGTGGAGACTCTTGTTGCATTCGAGCCTTTGGTCCGTTGACCTCAGCCACTGGCATTTCGGGACAAAGAAATTAGTGTTCCTTGAAGAGTTACTTGTTATGGAAAAAGATCATGACTGAGATTTTTTTTTGTACATCGATTTTCAGACTTGGTCACTTTAGTTTTCTGAGAAGAGGCATTTTTTTATTTATTTTTTTACTTGAGTAGTCTTCCATTGTCTACCCACATTTACAGAAGAAAAAACAAATATTCATTACCTTCCTAGACATGGCTCAAGCTTTATAATATCTTGCTTTCAGTGGCATTTTGAAGTGCCTGCCTCTCTGAATTGAATTAAACCCCAATTGCACCCTCGATGTAGTTAAATGTAGTTTCCATGGCTGCCTGCAGGGAGTGTGCTGTATTTGGGTCCCCTGGGAGAAGGGTCGGCAGCTCGCAGCGTTGGGGGGGGGTGGTCTAGCTTCTAGTCTGGCGTCTGGCTCCAACCAAATATCGATCAAGGAGTGCAGTGCTCTGGGAGCCATACCTGCTCACTCTATCAGCAGTCGCTCTTCCTGCCCCTTCCTTTCGGCTGTTTAAACACTCAGCGTGTGTCTGAACTCCTAGAGCCAGAAGAGGTGGAGGAAGCATCCAACCCCGAAGCAAAAGGAGACGCAGGCGTTAAGTGCATACTTGCATACTCCTCCACTTTTGAGTCGTATGCCTCTCTAACATTGCCTTATAGATGCCTCACAGGCCTCTTGCTGATTTGCATGCTGCACCCAAGACCAGCCTCCAGCCTCATCAGCACTGGATCTCTAATGGACAATGGGGGAAAGGTGTGCCAAGGTGTTGCGCTGCTGAAATACGCCATGGTGCCCTCCCACATCCAAAGAGGCAACCAAAAAAGAAAATCCGATTTTTCAGAACGAGTCCTGGCTCTTCAGAAGGGTTGGACTACGACTCCCATCAACCCTAGTCTGCATGGTCAATGGTGAGGCCTCATGGGAGTCTAAAGCATCTGGACTGCTCACCAGACGGATAGGCATAATGAGTTTTGGGTGACTATGGTGGTGCCGCAGTTATGGTTGTTTTAGATCAGGTATTGTGAGAAGGATCATCACTCAGATGGCCAAGACCACTGACTAAAATATTCGGGCTCCCTGTAAAATTCTTTATTGGGTTGACATGATTCCAAATCGGCTTGGCCCTATGTTGCTTACAATCGAGTGCACAGAATGTATCCCGCACACGCTGCTCAGAGTAGTCTTTTTATTCAGTATTTTGATAAGCCTAAGCTAATTCTTCCAAAACTATCCCCACTTGGCTCGGAAGGTCACAGAACTCTGATTTTCTGAAGTTATGAGGGCCTGGACCAGTGAAAGAGTTGTGGCACATTTCCACTGCAGTACGTCCGACAGGGCGGCAAGAAAGTCGGGGGGCCTTTGTTACTATGACTGCAACCTGACCACAGGCGGTGCGGTATCCTCAAAGCATGACTAGGGGTTGGTCTCTGCTGGTACTGACCCTGCCGCTTTCACGCTTTTGCATTCCATCCCTTTATATTTCTCTAATAGCTGTGCTCTTATTTTTCTCTCCCTGGCCTGGGGAACGGCGGGGGAGTATTTTATTTTTTATTTTTCATGGGTGTCTGAAATGTGTTGAATGAGGAGTTATTACAGTTAAATGAACCTGTGAGAAGCCGATAGAAAGGCGAGTGCCCGCAGCACTAATAATGAAAACTGACAGGGCAATCCTGCTGTGTATTCATGACCTTCTGCCTTTGTTAGTTCTTGTGAGAAATCCTTTTCTAACCAAAGCAATATCGCTGTGGTTAGCATTGCACAGTGAAATCCCATGCAACCCGCGGACCCTGCTGGCTGGCACCGGTTCAGCTTCTAGCAGAGGGGCACGCGAGGTACACGTTGTTCACCTTCCTTTTCCTTCTCCGTGTTATTCTTAGATCGGTCTATTGCTCGAACAGGCGTGGCCGTTTGTATACACACCGTGCAGGGGTATGGCGACATACCCACGCACACGCAGAAGAACACTGCTTGCCATATGCCTTGAGGTAGGGCTCGATTTAGATGCAAACTGGGCCAAGACACGACGAGCACCGTGCACAGCAGACTGGAACGCATCTCTAGACGCATGCATTTTTGACTGTCTTCTGATTGTGCCACGTTCTAGCATTGAAAGCACTTGGGTCTAAAAATGAATTCTGTGCCTGTTCATGAATTGTTGCAAGTGAACCGGTCTTCGTTGTGGTGCTGTCATTTTGTTTTTTTAACTTTGGAACAGTAGACCTTGATCTTTCTTCGCATTTATCTGAACACTTGGAAATGTTTAACCCTCATTGAGATGAACCCATGGAACAGGCCACTGACTGAAAAGGCAGGTTGCTGCATGTCTCACTTCGAAAAAGAGTCTTGGCTGTTAAGCTCCTGTCAAGCAAATGTATAGTGGTACACATTTTGCTCCTTGTCGGGTCATGTGCCCAGGCTACACTAGTAGTGTGTTATCGATGTGAGATGCCTTGGGGTTAAGGGAAGATCGGAGAGGGACATTTGTCAGGTAATTAACCAGGGCTGTCTAAAGACAGTGTTTACTTTGGGCTATTTGGTGCCGTGTGCGACACCTATGAGCCCAAACTATTGCATTGGAGTACAGACTGGGAGAAATGGCAAATGCAGAGGGGGACACACAGCTTGTAGGTGTTTGGTTATTTGCCCACCCATTGACTGCCGATAGCCATTCGAATTCCCACCCAGTTCCGCCCTCTCCCAAAACACACCCTCATGGGAACTCTTTGAACTATTCATTCAAGCCTTAGCATCAAACACTGTGCTCGAAGTGCCTGCCAGTGTTTTTTCAAAGCAGTCTTCTGAGAGTTAATGACCGAATTGGAGTTGTAAATCTGCTACTGGTGTAATAAAAATGTCATAACCAGATCTGCCTTCAGCCACTCTATTTATAAGCACTATTCGTGTCCTTCACTGAAGTCCTGGTGAAAAAAAAACATTGGTAAAACCAACAGCGTTGTCTTGTATAAGACATTTGACGGGCACTGCTAGATGCCCAGGTACTCACACCATTTTGCACCGGCTACCATCAGTGGCCAGTTAATACCACTACTGCAGAGCCAGGGGTCGGCAACCTTTGTTTCCAGATGCTTGGGACTAAAATGTCCATCTGGTCCAATCAACCTAGTCAATGATGTGGAATCAAGGGAGTCGAAGTTTAAAACATCTGGAGAGCCAAGGGTTGCAGACCCCTGGGTTCGGGTCAGAGACACCGTGGCATTACTCTCCCAGGAAAGTCAAATTTGCAAAATCAATCGTCTCATCAAGAATAGTTTTTGCTATTATAATATGTTTCGTAGCCACAGCACAACTGGTTTTCGCCTGTCTTATGTGAGGGGAGTTGAGGCTCTCCTGCCTCTTTCCATTTGCAACAGAAACATAAGGTAAGTATGCATCGTAATCCTGTAATCTGAATTATCGTATGCAAAGATTCTTGAGTTCTCAGCTTCATAAAAATGATTGGCCTGGTAATTGCTCGACATCGTAATTGACTTATTATATTTCACAGGTGTTAATACCAATATCAATTTAATAGTACTACTTTTATCAGCCACTGAAGTATTAAAGGGTGCGTTCAAATAATTAAAACAGAATCACAACAGAAAATACTTAACGCATTGAGCTACCTGACCTCCACAATTAGCAGTATTCCCGAAGAAATGAACTCACTGCATGTTGAGAAATATGAGGCAGGGAGGGAGCGGTATTGACTAATTAGCCTTAGTCTGTCATGCTATCGCATATGGAATTTTAAAGAAATATGCAAGAAAGAATTACAAAGACTGCACAAAGATCACCCCAGGCACAATCATTGCAGACTGTTTACCACTGCACCCGCTGTTTGCATACCAGCGCCTGGGTGGTGGTGTTGCTCAAAGGCTAGCCTTTATCCTGATTCACAAGCAGACTCTGTGGCCAAGCAAAGATTTCACCCTTCTCTGACTAAAACCTCCTGATCTCCGAACGCCGCCCCCCCCCCCCTCAAGGGCCGATCTTCTTAAGGCATCGGAGTCACGATCTTTCTTTCTACTTTGTACAAGGTGCTGGGAGCACCTCTTCAAGCAGGGCTCCCATTCTCAAACTGGGTGTCCTGCACAGAGAGGCCTTCTTATAATGGCCACCAGCATCTACAAACAGCCAGAGCTGATCTGAGCAGCGGGCGTGAGCGCCGCCTGATGCCCTCATTGGCTGGGCACTCTAATTTCCGACAACTCCACTGCAGATGACAGGCGAACGCCGGCCCCTCTCTAAGGGCCATGGATCGTACTGTCTGGCACGCTGCCCTCTTCTGACTTTCTGTCATGATCTCTGCTTCCAAAAGATCAGGACTTGCCCGACTCCCTTGGAAACAGACCCATAACCCCGGTTCCGAGTGCCAGCCAGTCCCAATTGGGACCTTTTGGACCCTGTCCTGGCGCCAGTGGCACCAGGCTCATAAAGATGCCCAGTCCCAGCGCTGGAAGCGCCGGGCTCATAATGCTTGGGTGGATTTACCTGCAGCAGACCATGCTGCTTACTTACCTGCCAGTTGAACCCCTGATCCTCTTCTGTTTGGGACTACTTTTCCTGTTGGGTGGGGCAGGAGCAACTCCCTAGGTTCAGAACACTGGAACTCTTCTGGAAAGCAGGAACTCTTTTCTTACCTAGGCGTGGCTGTGGAAGGAGACATCTAAGCACTACAGGAGGCTATTTAAACCACACCCGATGGATGAATCTTGCTTTGTGTTATTCTGCATTCTCTGCAGCAGAACGCTCATCGTGCCTTCTGCTTCTGATCCTGGGCCTAAGGGAACAAAGGCTTACCATCCTGGAATCCAGTCTTCAGCAGCACCTGTAAAGACAAAGAAAGAACAGGTTAGCACTACGGTCTTCAGTGGCAGCGCATTTCTTACCTGGTCCATCGGCTGCATTCCGGCATCTGAAAGACAAAGGCTTACCTACTCTTCGCACGCTCCAGAGGCCTTCGGCGCTGCATCCCGCATCTGAAAGACAAAAGAAGGTGCGTTTAAAGACATTGGGCAACTTTATTACTCACGTGCCATTACTCCTTCCCACGCCGAATCCAGTGGGTATTCCAGCACCCTTCAGCTTCTCTAAAGCTCCGAACTTGTACCTGCAAGATAAAAGGGACAGTTAGTGCGCATCGTGAAGCAGGCTACAAGCGCTTACTTACGTGCTTCCAGGCGCTTCTATTCCTCACGCGGGTTCGATCCTCAACTCTCATCAGCCCGCCATCCGCCATCGCCGGAACCCTGCAAAACAAGAGATATCATTACAAAAGACATTTAAGACATTTGAAGTGCCCAGAACTTACCAGAACTTACCATTCGTGCAGTTAACGACGGACAGCAGTCCTCTGAGGTCAAGAGGCCTGCACCCTTATCCAGTGAAGAAACTGGTTACGGCACCCTGCCCCGAGGCAGATGGAGAGCTCGGCGTTCACTTACCTAAGGTGAGGGCGTTAACCTTTGGGGTTCTACAGGAGAAGAGAAAGGGAAGAGGAGAGAGGCACCCAATAACCCCAGTTCATTAATCCCATATTTTCTATCTGCAGACATCTTACTCTTCAAGTCAGACATACAGTGCACAGAGGTCCAGCCCAAAGAGCCAACCGTGTGTTACACATCACCTTTGAAGATACGGCATTCACCCAGTCAAGACCGGCGCCTCTGCGGGAATCAGGTGAGCGTTACACTTTCTACATGTGCGCAGAAGCTGTTCCTTGACATCGATGACTCTCTAGTGAGCATTCTTCTGGTTACCAGCCATGAGCTTTGTGTCTCCTCTAGTTTGCTCTGTGACTCTCTCAAACTTTGACTTTCCACTTAAACCAACAGGGTATTGTATCAGTCGTACATGTAGCCTTTCACCAGCCACGCCCTATCTGTGCACTGCTCAATTTATATCGATTTCTGATGTTTTGGCCAAATTCGAATCTAGATGTGCCTTCATATTGACTCTTGTGCTTCCCATGCAACTCAGAACCGTGTATGCTTCCTTTGGTGCAATCTCCAGTTGTACTGTATTAGTTATCTGGTTGGTGCTTATAACCTGCACCTGTTGCCTGGTTTTGCCTCGGGTTAATTGTAGACTTTGATTGCTTGTCTCCCTGTACCCTTTGCTCTCTTTCTGACCTACTTCTTCTTTCCCCATCATGCTTGCTCCGTTCCCCTCTCCCCACTTGTCTTTCCCTCATGTATGTTTAAGCGCCAGTCTGCACACCTGCACCTATATTGTCATTCTGATGTATGCATGCATGATGTAGCCCCCTACAACTGGAGGTGAGATGTCAGAGTACGCTCACAACAACCTCTACTATGCTGTAATCATAATACGTATGAATACCTATGTATTTAACAAGCACTTACTGTAACTAGCGTCTAGATACCGCGGGGCTTTATGCGCTGAAATAAAGGCAAAAATAAATGAATATAAATAATCATTTCCAAACCAAAATTGGACAAGTGTATCCCATAGTTATGGTAAGTATTCTGTGCTCTAATCAATCCATGAGCAACCCTTCTGCAATGCCTTAGACTCAATCCAATGATCTCCTTGTTGAGTTTAATTGCTGATGTGGTGAATGGGGACTGGCCAGTAATTGTTTTCCCCTAAAACAACCTTGAGATCCTGCATCCGTGCTCCTGCAGGTCTTGCTTATAGCACATTGCCCACCTCATGAAAGAATGCCCCATGATCCATATGGAGAAAAGCTGCAATGGCCACAAGGAGCCGACATCACTTGTGTGGGATGCCCATGTCAGGCTGGAGGTCAAAGAAACTAAGGGATCTAAGCTAGCCCGATCCTCTGATATTTTGGGGAAGAATATGAAGGGGTGCCATCTTAAGGATCCCATTTTAAAGCCTGCAGTTCCTGGCATGCTCGATACCTGGTGTGTAGGACTGGTGGCATCAAGCGCTGGGACCCACTGATACCATAATCATGCCACTTGGCTCTGGAAATCTTGCTCTCCTCTTTCTACCCGGGCCCGCAACTGCACCTCCCAACGTCTCCGCTCTGGCTAGCTAAAATTTTCCAGTATTGCAGACATTAGGCAGAAAGTGATCCACAGGGATCATATTGTCCTGTGGCATGAGGATCAGTTTTTGTCCGTTCCGGCTTCTTCCCTACAGCACATTAAACTCTATAACATTCACACGATGGGTATGGACCTACAATTTCCAGCATGCAGAGCATGATTATCTTGGAAACCAGACCTTCTAAAAGCTACCTTAGTGACGTGGGCCAGTTTGCAGTTTTAGTGATCAAGTAGTCTAGTGGAGTAGACTGCAAAATTACTCATAACATGTTCATGGGCATGCAAAAGCACTCTGTGCAAGATGTGGGATGCCATCCCATCTTTTTCCTTCAAATCTATTATCCTATTATTTCTAATAGTAATGACTTAATTTGGAGTGTGGTGAGAATTCCTTTGCTGGGCGGTGGGAAACCGTTTGCTTAGGGTTTCGTTAATTTTTCCCCCCTTCAATACATATTTGGAAGTGTTTTTGGCACTTGACGATTTTCAGCTTTCTAGGCAGTTGTTCAGCTGCTGTGACTTCGCATGGCATCTGTGAATCCTAAAAAAGAAAACTGAATATTTACCCCGAAGGTGAAGATACGCTCCTTAATTGAAGATGGCAGTTCAGTACGACAGCCAGGTTTTTAGCTGTGGTGCCTCAGCGTGTAGGAACTGTGAGCCCTGCGGTAGTTGTTGCTGCAGTCATCCGTCTGATGCTCATCACAAGCTTTTAAGGAATGGACATGAGGAAGGTAGTTCTCCAATTAGCAATGTTTGGCCAGTATCGGGCTCAACGCCGGATTCGCACTTGCCACCCACAGAGACATTTTTTCTCACATTAGAAATGAGTTATCACTGGCTGGGGTGAGAGCAGATCCTCCACCTACTCCTCGTTTCCTTGTATAGAAGTCATGCTCTGTTCGGCATGTGGGGGCCTCCAGTGGCACGTGACCGTCAGGAAAAGGATGTTGCCTCGCCTCACTACCTGCTTCCGTGAACCACTGGCAGCCCTCACGCGACCTTTATTTATAATATCCAATAACTGCTGCAAGTGATGTAACTCCCCCTCTTGGCCATGTCTAGGATTTCACTATTCTGTCCCCTTACACGACCTCTTAAAGCCCTTACAGCTCCCTACCAGAAATGCTTTGCCCATTTGGATACTAATCTGGGATGGAAGCCCACTTCCATATTTGATCCTACAACAGTTTGGCAGTGGTGTGCCTCGATTTTTGTCCTACTCCAGTACCTTTTGTTCCACCATTTTGCCTCCAGTGAATGTAGGTCACTCAATCATATCTACCGGGAGGGTGGGGGGTGGGCATTGGTCAAAGCCTCATGGTAGTCTGGGGAGGGGAGAGAATGGGTCGGTTTCTGTATCATGGTATAGGGATGACCGAGTCCCAAACCCTTCATTTTGGGTAGGTTGCTTACAGGTTTTTTGTACATAATGGGTTGGAAGCGACATGGGACACAGTTGTTCCTGCCCCTCTGGGTTAGAGAGGAATGGGTCAACTTTTTGCATAAGTCACCAACATGGTTTTGATCATTTTAAATATTTGCTTACCTTGTGATGTGCTTTTGATATGAAAATGGTATTTAATCTGATTTCTACAAATGATTTCCAACTCCAGAACGGAAGTTTGGGGTCATTTCGCATTGTGCCTACCTAGCACCCAGTAAAGTACTATTAGGCGTCCTAAGTGCTGCCACTCATTGGGGTATACTCTCTGCAGGTCAATCAAACACATTAGCAGGTGTTGCACATTCTTCAAAATCCCACTGGACCTGCAGGGCGAGTTACTTAGTTTACATACTCAACCTAAGAGAAATGCACTTGCCACAAGCTGACTGGCGACAAAATATGTACCAGTGCTTTTTGTAAAATGGTGCGTGTTGCCATAAGCACACTTCATATTTGGTGCAGTGCTGTTAAGCATGAACAGTGAAACTTAGATTTGCCGTTTACTGCAAGGTGTGTTTGCAGCAAATGAAAAATAATTTTCTAACACCCCTACACTCACCGGTAAGGTCGAGTATCATGCAAATGGTACTCGCCCTTCATAAAAACTACTCGCCAATGCTAGTGGGCTAGTAGATTTTGCGAGCCCTAATTAGGGAATATAACGCTGAATTAACTTGTTTGCTGTGGGAAAAGTTTTTATAAAACACATTCATTATACTATTCCTCATGTTGAAAAACAAAGGATCTTTTTTAAAGCGAAAAGCAGTTTGCTACGCAATTGGGAAATACGAATGGATGACATTGGGCGACTAGCCGGTTTAAAAAAAAAAAGTATTGAAAGTTAGGCACCCTATCAAAATGTAGGCACTTATGTGCAATTGTCTGATGTAAGCGCGCTCTGCTCTGTTAATTGTAAACTAAAATGGAACCTACATTTTCTGCTTACCTGTAGCGAGGGTCGTTCATGATTTGGGTGTCAGTTGATTTAAATCATTGGTAGGAGAACTCCATTGAAACTATTGCGACTAGCATCGTGGCTCATTACATCCAAACCACCCGAGTGTAATATGCATACAAACCACCGTTCCAAGTGTCTGTTGTGTAGGACCTATCGGCAAAATAGATTGGGCGAGCCTCGCTAGTAGTTTTGGCCTCTTCTTTCACGGCTAGCGAGCCCGGTGAAGTAGCTCGGGAAATCGTAAGCTCGATCTGGGGGCTTGAGTAAGTGCATGGAGAGCCTTTTCTGCTGACCTCTAATTCCCGGGAATGTCTGTTTTTCCAGTTACACAGGAAGTGTAAGGCTGTTAGCTCATTTGCTGTCTAGACTATGCGACCAGCCAGGCTTTGGAAGGCAGTTAAAGCCCTGCATTGTAGACAGATTGGTATTGAAAGCAGGCTTGAAAACAACCTGGGGTGCAAGAATAGCCGTCACGGCTTTCTTTGTGCGAGTCTGCAGATGAAAAGCCAGCTAAAGTCTTAAAGTTTACTCCCAATTACATCGCTCGCGCCCTTAAACATTGATGCACGAGGCTAATTCATGTGGAAGCAGTAACGACAAAACGCTGAAAGCAGTTAAGGTCATGCACATGTCAAGGGGCAACCTAAAGGAGAGGGAAATGGCCACAGGCATTAGAAAAAGCGAACAAAAAAATGCAAATGTGCAAATGGTAGTGATTTGTCTTAATTGAGTAGATGAGGTCGCCTTTCTCTGTACCTTTGATTAAATGGTTCCTGTAGTGTGGCAATCAGTTTTACAGTGTTTCTTTTGTCTATTTGGAAATATAGCCTGCGCAGAATTAGTATTTTGGTGTAGGGTTCGAAATTGCAGGGAGCTATTTAGCTCCTAGATAGCGCCTAGAAGAACTTGGTTAGCATGACACCCACAGCTTCCTAGAGCTACTTTTGGCTCTGCAAGCCTTGTGGTGAACACAAATATACCTACCTGGACTTCACTCTGTGTCTGGCAATGTGCATAAAAGGTGTATCAGTGAACTCCTGAAGGGATGTCAATATAAATGGTCATATACTGTACACAAAGTTGTAGTTGCATTTCATTTGGAAGTTAGATAGCTCCTTGCTCATGAGTAACTCCTTGTCGGAGGAAAATCCTGATACCCAGGAACTACAGCCAACCGCCTGCTTTGTAAATTCCAATTTCGACCGCTGTGGTTCGTTTCTATAATACTGTCTGTCGCATCTACATTTTATTTGTTTGCCTGCTAGCCGCATTTACAATAAGAATTTACTGTTTCAAAGCGCCCACATGGCAGGGAGAGGGGGAGAGTGGGAAATGCATACAAAATAATATTTCAGAGCAGAGGGGAAGAGGAAGCAGGACGAACCTACTATGCCTTGTGAGTATTCAGAACGTGCAAGTGCAGAGAGGAAGAGGGAAAGAAGGCTAGGTGCTGGGTAGTCCGCACTCCTAGGTGAGTCATAGATGAAGTGCTAGGAATGCAGAGTTCTACAGGCTTGGGAGGTGTAAGTGTGAGTCTCCAGAGCAGAGGGTGTGCAGATGCAAAGTGGTGTGGTAAAAACAGGAGCTGGGAAGAACTGGTGTGGGAGGGCAAGGCCCGAAGATGCATAAGGGCCAAGGACACCTATTCAGCAACTATGGGATTAGCAGAGGAGAGGAGGAGGAGGAGGAGGAGGAGGAGGAGGAGGAAAAGGGGAAAGTCTTAAGGAGCTTTCAGAATTTGAGAAGATCCTGCTCAAGGCGCTGGGGGAGGCTATTCCAAAGGAGGGACCCCGCAGAGGAAAGTGAGCGACCCTTACCCTTTTTTTAGCAAACCGTTTTACAAACAAAGAGTTGGTGCGAGAGGAGCGATGTGGTCTAGAGGGAGAGTATTTAGTGAGATAAAGTTGAAGATTGTGTGGTCCCCGGGCCCAGACAGCCTTGCGGATAATGCAGAGGGATTTTAAGTTAATCTGTGCAGCAACTGGGAGCCAGTGAAGACTTTTTAGTGCAGGAGAGATGCAGTCCTTGGGCTTAAGGCCAAGGATATGTCTTGCTGCCCTATTCTGGATAAGCTGAAGGGGTTGCAGAGTGGAAGAAGGAAGATTCAGGGGGAGGCTGTTACAGTAGTAGTCTAGAGAGAACCAGGGCTTGAGTCACATTGAGCCTCTGAGGGGAAGTGAGAAAAGGTAAAATTCCTTATAGAAGAAAGAGCTGATTGTTGGACTTCTTGGCAATGTCCTGAGCGTGAGGGAGGAAGGAAAGAGAGGACTCTAAGAGGACTCCAAGGTGTCTAGCTTCAGTTGAAGGTGCAGGGGCAGAGCCCAAGGAGGAAGGCCAGAAAGAAGGGAAGGAGGAGTGAGCAGGGGTCCCAATGGGAAGGATCTCAGTTTTACAGTCGTTGGGGCAGAGATCATTGGAGGCCCACCAGGAATGAATGGCAGAAAGGCAGTCCGGGATAAAGGAGGGTGCAAGAGGGTCAGCAGGGAGTCTGAAGAAGAGCTGTGTCCTCTGCGTAACTCTGGAAGTTGGAGGATAAAGTGGGGGTGATGCTTGCAAAGAGAGCAAGGTAGATGTTAAAGAGCCAGGGGGAGAGTATAGAGCCCTGGGGGACACCACATCTGAAGATGGAAGTAGGAGAGAAGGGGCCCAGGATGACTTGGGAAGAGCGGTTAGTGAGGAAGGACGACAGCCCATCCAGTGCCCGTTCCGAGATAACAAGTGTATTGTGGAGCCTTTATATGAGGATGGAATGGTTAACTGTGTCAAATGCAGAGGAGAGATCGAAAAGGATAAGGACAGCTGGGGAGTTGGGAGTCCAGAGATGCAAGCAGTTCTTCACGGGTGTTCAGAAGAGCAGTTTCCGTGCCGTTGGATGCTCGGAATGCAGATTGATGTTTGTGGAGTCCTCCCACAAGTTCAGTTGGATCAAGGCCAGTTTCTCAAGTAGCTTCCCCAGGAAGAGGTTTATGGAGATTGGGCGATAGCTGGCAGTGCAGATAGGTTCAGAGGAAGGTTTTTACAGGAGTGGGCGCACAAGGGAGTGCTTGAGGGGGCAGGGGAAAGATCCAGTGATAAAGGAGCGATTGCAGAAATCAGTGAGAGCAGGGGCAAGAGAGCCAATGTTATCCTTGATTGCCCTTGATGAGCAAGGGGTGCCCTGTTTAGAAGGGAACTTCATGGAACGGACAACTCTGGTAACTTCAGGTGTGACAGGAGAGAAGGTGATGTTTGGCATTGCATTACATACCATATTTAAAAACCTATGTTTGCTGTGCTGGCACAGTTATGAAACAGTTTACGATCATCCTGCTCTTATTTTGGTTTATTTGTCCAGCAGGTGAATAGGTTTGCTGCTTGTAGGGCACCAAGACTATTTCCTTCAATATATCTGACTACTGTCCATCATGTAAGCAGATCAAGAGAGCATGAGCACTCTTACATCTTATCCCCTTACCTGCATCCTTGGGGGAGTGAAGTTCATATGAATGGGACTGGACACTCTCACACCACCCAATTTCCCTACCATCGTGATCCTTACAAATTACTAGTGGATATGTTGAGGTTCCCTGTTCTGGGGCCCACAGCAGAGGTTTCCCCAGAGATCTCGTAACATCCCTGAGCCAGGGCTTGTACTGTGTGATCTTGCTCTTTATGCTTGATTTTGACACAGAATTCAGCCCCAAAGCGGGGCTGATGGTATGCACATTCTCCAAAGAGGCATCAATTTTCACCAACTAAAGGCAATCTTACTTTAAACAGGATTTTGCTAACTAAAGATGGATCTCTCAGAAAAGCATATAATTACTGACCGCTTTTACCCCTGCCGTCCGCTCTTCGGTATGGGGCATCGAAAATGGGTGGATATTAATGAAGTGTAGGGTGGGGCTCATGTTATGTAGCTCTAATAGTAAAAAAAAAGGGCATTTGCATTAGAAAATATATTCTCGATCACCATGTACGCACAACTGCTTCCCAACCAAAGTCTCTTAAGTTTCACTGAAGTAAGAGTTTACATTCTGTGTATTGTGTAATAGAAATGGGTACTCCTGGGATACAAACTGCCTGTGGCTCAAAACCATATTTATCATTTTTCCACGGCTTTCCCAAATGATCAACTTAAACTACACCAGATGGATGCATTTTAGTTGACAAGTGCAGGTGGGTTTTCCCTACTATAGGCACGGGGGCTTCAAACATAATTTTGAAATAGGCACACCCGCATATCTTCTGCCGACCGTGGAAATACTACACCCATGTTCTTTCAGCCAGAGAATAGCATGGCAGCTTATTTTGGCTCGGACCATTTTCAGCTGTGATGTAACATATTTTATTTTGCATTTAGTTAATTATAGGCTTGTTATAGCATAAGCTTTTCACACCTAATCTTAAACAAATATAATATAATATTAGTAATAGATAGTATAGTTGCTTTAGGTAAACAGATTATTATAAAAAGAAAAATTAATTACACATAAGAACACCCAAAAATTTCTGACATGACTTTGAAGTTGATAATTTGGTGAAAGAGCTGTGGTCGAGTGCCTAAGGTGGTAACTGAAATCAAGATACCTGTGTTCTAACCAGCTTTGACTTCCCCACGTGACCACCTTGTGTGAGTGTGGCCAAATGGCTTAACTTACCAGTGCCTTACTTTAGTTATATTTCAAAAGCGGAGCATATTGTAAGCAGCTAACCCCTTTTGTTAAGAGCCAAATGACAATGTGACAATATTTGTTTTGCTAAAGTGAGAAAGGGATAATGGGATGAGGAACTGCCCAAAAAATATTACACTTATAGGTGATAATTAAGTTACGCATTCATACTGCTGTGACCATAATGGATTTTTTTTTAACCAAACGGGAGGCTTTACACTGCAGTTTGTTTTCCCCCGATATTGTGCAAACTTAGAAATATCTTTTTTTTCTTTCTTTGTGAACCTTCCCTTTTCTGCACACAGGACCCAGCCACAGCATGGTCTTGAAAGTCTTGTTTGCAGCTGCCAAACAGGTTAGAGAGGACTTTTACAGATTGGTAGGATTTGTTCTTAACACATCAATCTTCCTTCCCTGGCACAGTCACCAAAAAGCATACTTTAAGTGCATTGCAGGAGGGAGATGGACCTCTCAAAAATTGGTTTCCGTAATTAGCGGACCTGACACTACTCCATGAAGATAAATGGAAGCAACGTTGCCTGAAGGTGCCTGTGTTTCAACGAGATGTTGCCGAACCCTTTTTTTCTGAACCCACAACTTAGATCTTTTGGTACTTGAAACACAAAAAGTGTGTTGGTGACTTACTCTCTACAGAATGTTTAACAAAGCAGCAAGGATGGGGCCCTTTTAAGGCCTCATTGGTCGCTGCTCTTAAAATTATTGAGGTTTTGTGGGATCTACGTATGTGAAATCTACATCGAATAATTTGGCAGGACGGGCCGAGTGGTGGCCGTGGCACGTTGAATCTGGATCAGAGTACATTTTCAAAATGAGGACTGTTTGCACGTAGCGCTTTGATGCAGTTCTAAGGCTAAGTTGCCAGTGAAGGATTTTCATGGCAATAGCCAGAATGTACTGCAGGTCTTCATAATGTTTGCAAAGTGATTGAGTGGTACCATGCTTTCGTGCAGCGTGTCACTGAGATATCACTATTTTTGTATGTCAGTTCACGTGTGCCCCCACCCCGCAAGTTTACCTTTAATCATTTTTAAGGCTGTTATGCTTTTGGTAAATACATTTAGGTTTTCATTAGCTACGGCCCAGTTTGCTATCTTCTGCGGCCAATTTAAGCATGCGTTTCTATTGCCATTCCTCCTTTTCCACATTCTATGTAAACTTTGGGTCTTCAGATACTGATGAAATTAGGCCCCGTCTTAAATTTGTAATCTACAGTGCTTCGACTATTATGAGCCAGGAATGTGCACAGTTTGTGTGCCTAGTCCGTTTTGTAGTTGGGTTCATTTATAAACAGGCTTGTTAATACCTGCGTAACTGCTTTGCAACGCCACACAGACCCGCCCATGTCTCTACAGCGTGTATTGAAATAACCTAGACTACAACTGGTGGTAAAAACGGGTAACCTTTATAAGCAACCAAGTCGAAGACTGTTCCTTCGAATAAGTCTGCGGGACTTTTGTGACCAAAAAATGGTGTTTTTTTAAATCGGTGTAACACCACATTGGCATCGCTAAAGAAACTGTCAAAAGCTCATCTAATTTCAAGATTGTAATTACGAACACTATTAAGATAATGTTCTGTATATACCAGCGGCGTGCCGGCCCAGTGCTTCATCATGCCACGTTCCCGTCCGTACTTACTTGCGAGAAGCCCTTTGCGTGCGTGCTGACGTATGAGGGCGTACGCTGGGCACAGGGAATCCCTTTGTTTACAGTCTGCAACATGACGCGCTGAAGGGCGCCCAGGTCAGCCAGTCGCTTCATTTCTGCTGTGTAATTCCAGCCCGTCTGCCACCTCCCTTTCTCCCCCCCCCATGCTTTTTTTTCCTTCTCTTTAATAGTTTGTAGAGTGCCATCACGTGGGGCGCTTTTGCCTTTATGAATGAGTTGCATCAGCTCTGCGAGGAAATCCCTTGAAGGCATGTACAGTACTTGAGGAAATGCCTGGGACCTGTCATTCACGACGGCCCCGGCGGGGATTAGCAAAATGAGAACTGGTAATGTGACCTACTGGAAACATGAACTTGAATCCTTGCCCGCCCGCATCCAGACCCCCTCCCCCCGTGCACACAGCCGCCAGCAAACAGTCGAACGATGTTTTTATTCTCGCCACCTTCTGAGCTTGCTCTGATCCCCCAGATACACACCATTTCATCATTCACAGTGTGTTAACAGCGGGTGGAGAATAAGGCATGTTACACAGGTGAGTGAAAAGATTCGTCCGCAATCTAGGCTACCGTCCCAAGCAGGGGAATGGTTCAGTGCACGCATTTGATGGAGGGCGGGGGCGGGGGGTGTTTGTGTGTCTGTCGCAACCAGTGGTATTTTCAGGGCGCGTGTCCCCCGAAAATGCATTGGCGTAATATTCGCGTTTCCGAACAAAACAGTCTGGGTTGGTGTCACCATATGGTCTTGAATGCAGGAGATGTGAAAGGTCATGGTAAAGGGACAGAAATTGATGGGACCCCCTTGTATGGGAAAGTTCAGGCGGTGTTGGAATGGGGGGCGAGGGATGGACGACGACGACGTGGTGGCGGTGTCTGGACCGGCAGGTGCTAAACAGCGGTCCGGGAAAGCGCATGTCTGTCTGGTCTATCGGATAGATCTGCCTCGTATGTGGCGAGAGCGCTAAGCACCTTTGTCAACAACAAACTGCGAGCACCTCCTTGTGCGTCTAAAGCATTTTGCCTATAACCATCTATCTAGCATTTATATAGCCCAGCTTTCAGTTTCACCCAAGTTATCGTGGTGCTTAAAAGATACCGACAGACAGAAAACAAAGTTACATAAGCAAATGAGATTTAAGCCAGACTTTAAATTGATTCAAATCAGAGGTGCCATGATATTCTCCACGCACTGCTAAATGTTAAAGCTATTTTTATAGCGCACCGTCACCAACATAGTTGGTCCCCATGCGTTCAGTGAAACCATGATCCATGAAGTGCCCTCTTAGCTTGAACCTTTATAGCGAGGTGCTGTGCATCCCAATCTGGTACATGTTGTGTGCCCCGCTATAGCTCTGGTGCTGTAGTTCAGACGGTGCGTCCATAAACTACGTAACCCTACTGCGTCGGAATTGCTGTGGCCTTTCTTTAGCTATGACGGGCTGTGAAACACGGTTTACCCGTCTGCAGCTGCGACCATGTGTTTTTCTGTGGCTGAGAAGTTGTGTTGCCTTCTTTGGCTGACCCGTGCAGCTCTCCATAGCGGGAGCTCCATGCACGGTAATCCCTCGATAGTTGACACCCCTCTGTGGCTGAGGCATTATGCTCCTATCTTTGGCTGAGATGGTCTGCACCCATCTACAGTGGAGACGATGTACACCCATCTGTATAGATGAGACGTGCCATACCCTTCCGTATTTGAGGTGCAGTAGTTTAACCTGGCCCTCTGTAACTTTGAGTCGTTTTGTGCTTCTCTATAGCGTTGAGTTCTCCCACGCTGCTCATTGCTGGGAGACACTGCATGCAGACGGCAGTTGTTTAGTGTGGCGTGGTTGGTTCACTTTACGTTTGTGGTGTCTCTCACTTTTGCATTCAACTTAAGGCCCACTGTTAACCTATACAATCCCAAATGTGTTGATGCTTTTGGTAAAGATGACACCCATCTTCCTACCATTTAGACTTTGTGGGGGAAGCATGGAAAGTGAAGTTCGGACATACAAGCAAGATGAGGTAAATAGAAAGCTAAAAGGGAGGGTAGAAAAAAATGTAATGCACGGAAGAAACTGAAGGTTGGGTTGCTCACGTTATGTATAAAATGGCCATGTTATGTGCTTCCTCGAGGAAATCATAA
Organism: Ambystoma mexicanum; assembly: GCF_040938575.1. Lineage (NCBI taxonomy): Eukaryota > Metazoa > Chordata > Amphibia > Caudata > Ambystomatidae > Ambystoma > Ambystoma mexicanum. Next base: position 199,465,506 of record NC_090928.1, on the reverse strand, counting down.
TTTGTTGAGAAAGAGGTAAAAATAAAATCTCCTTGGTATCCAGCCTCGCCTAGTATGCAAGAGCCACCTCTGGGGAATGAGGAACTAGTACATCGCGAGTTGCAAATCTAAATTCCAGAGGGGAGACATGCTTTAATCCTTTCTCCATTCCAGATGACCCATCACGTATACATGCCTCCAGATATGCCCTAAAGCTCCCAAGCATCCAGAGTTGAAGCCCCCTAGGTATGTCTCTGTTGCACAAGTGGCCCCAGAGAATCGAAAGTAGCTCCTGGTAGCTGTTTGTGTCAAGCGAACCAAGCTCCAATAGACTACAAGCGGAAGCTAAATAGCTCCCATAACTTTTAAGCTCCTAAGAGTGCTCTTAGAAAGTGGCCACGTTCGGGTTATTGTGTTTCCCCTCCGATGTGCCTTGACGGCTAGGTCCATAACTTCTGAATTCTGGTTGTTCAGTAGAAGATGCTGATTTTCAAGTGTCTTCAAGTCTCTTGACGTTTACTGAGACGTGTGGTGTGCATGACAGTTGGCAAGAGGGCATGTGCACATCCAAGGATAACATTACATTATGATTAACTAGGAAAAGCGAAGAGTGTTGTGGCATAGAATAGAACAAAAGTTTGGCAAAAATTTGTATTGACAAAAGCTTTGGGGTGGGATTCCCGGTCGGCCCACTTGGTTCACAAGCAATGACTGAATTTGTAGAAACCCCTTTGGTTAACAAGTGCACTGTCAAAAGTCAAAGGCCACCTACAGCAATGAATAGACCAATAGCAGTGTGCAATGACTGCTTTCAAGCAGGAAGATGAAGAACTATGGGAGCACTCCTGCACTGATCATGTAAGCACGAGCATGCTGTAAAATGTGGTGCTCAGGCCACGTGTCAATGTGGGGACTTGACGAGTCTGCCTTTTGAGCAAAGGCCATATAGGAAGCTATAGCATGGAACTATACAGTGCCGAGATAAGTGCTTAGGAGCATGCAGTGGATCTCCACATGGGCAAGTGAGGGACTGGTTGTGGCCTGGCAAGGAACTCGACCGAATCTAGGTCTGGCTGCATGATGGCGCAGGCTTGGCACAGGGCCAGACACAGCTGGCCATTCAGCTGGTAAGAGGAAGCAGGCTCCTAGAGCTAAGCATTGTCAGGGATTTCCTAGAGGATGTGCTGATGCTGCCCAATCTGGTTGTGGAAAGTCTAATCACCACAACATTCCGACATCCAAAGAAAGTATGGAACTGTGTGGGCTCAAATTTGTTAGAACCCAATACTGCCTGGATTCTTTGTACGAGGCTTATTTTTAGGGCAGGCTTCCAGCTTTCAGAATGTAATGTTCAGCTGATCAATTGGATGTATTTGGCCATGCAAAGAGACATTCATTTTAAGTGTCTGATTTATTGATTAGTAACTGCCACTCCATCTTTAACTGTGGGTGGCAGAGGCCAAGCTCACAGCCAAAGCATTTAATACTGGCTAGAGTACGTTTCACCCCATCCGAGGAAGTGTTGCTAGAAAGTTCTGCTACATTTGAGGAGTTTTTGCCATCCTAAATGTATTTGGGGAATGTCGTCACCATGGTGTGTTTTGCCAGTGAATACACGTATGACTGCTATTATTTCCCATGGTGCCTGGGATTAGCAAATTCCTCACAGTGCTGAATAATGTTGACATTTATTTAGCGGCTGTTTTATATTGGCACCAAAGTATATTTTTTTGCCCTAATTATTTCATCTTCAGAACTTCCATGTTGGTGTTGAAGGTTCTACAGATTTCCTACACCTTTGTTGACGCGCAAGCTGTGCTTTTTGCCTGTGCTTTGTGTTATGAGTAGTGGTGCTATTAAAAGCAAATATTGAATTGTGATAATTGGTGATGTTGCCACAGGTTTATGTTCAAAATATTTCCCTTTTTCAGCACCTGTGTGCCCATCACAGTCCCTGTGTCAACTGGATTGGTCAAACGTATATTTGTCAGCATCTATGTGTAATTTAGATGTCCTGAAAGCTGATGCTCAACAGGACCACCCATCAATGTTTTAATGACTTCTGTTTAATGTTTTTTGATGCTAAACATGTCCCTCACTCTCTTTCTCACCCACAGGATTTATCTGGCTCCATTGATGACTTGCCCGCAGGGACTGAAGCGACATTAAGCTCAGCTGTTAGCGTCTCAGGGTCTACAAGCAGTCAAGGGGAGCAGAGCAACCCAGCACAGTCCCCTTTCTCCCCTCATGCATCTCCCCATCTCTCCAGCATCCCTGGCGGTCCTTCACCTTCACCAGTGGGCTCTCCTGTTGGAAGCAACCAGTCTCGCTCAGGACCTATATCTCCTGCAAGCATCCCTGGTGAGTTGGCGTCCATCAGTAGACAGTTTAGTTAATGTAAAGTTTACATGAATGCCTTTCCATTGGTCATGGTTATTATAACTTTCTTTTTAATAGTTTACATGGTTGAGTGTTTTGCCAATCAATGAATTTCCAATTTTAGATTTATTTTTCCTAATACGAGGTGACTGCAGGACGCTAAAAACAAAGACAGGAACATGCTGCCTAGTTTCTGCTGTGCGCAGTCTCTATGCCAAGCCTATGGTACCGACCACTTGGCAGGGTTTATTCTTCTAGACTGGCTTAGTTTTTAGGACTACGCCAACAGGATTCTGTGGGTTTTGCATGGATCTGGTTAATCTTCAAGAAACCCAAAATTCATAGTGTGAAATCCCCAAACTCCTGCGCTCATGAAACACTTACTTAAAAAAAAAAAATACAAAGTGTGCTTGGATTCACTTTGATATGGTATTTATTACGCGCCTGTACACAAGTGTTCACTCATTGATCTTGATCCCGGGTGTTAAATTGGATCCTTTTTAGATCTTCTTCCTTTGTCAAAGTGAAGTTAGGACATTGGGAAGTATCCTTGTTTCTTGCTACATTCCCAAGTCAAGACAAAGAATGAGATTGTCTATTCTCATGGGGCTCGGGTACAGTGTTTGCACCTATCCCATTCCAGTCTGGTCTCTTTGGAGGGGAAGCCAAGATTCTGAGGTCCTTAAACTTCTCTAACTAATGAATGACATGTCTAGTACTTGACTGTGAATGTTAAGGTATCCCTAGTAACTAGCATGGGTACATTTGTCAGGTTGCATGCTACTAGCCAGGGATAGAAAGCCGCTTGTTCCCTCCATTCTCTCCATGCTCAGGCCCAGACTGGCGTATACGCCCATGACCGAACCAAAAACGCAAAATGCTGGTGTGGGCCAGTTTTTCTTTTTTGTCCAAAAATTGGCAACTTTTTTGGCCAATGTGGCCCAGTTTGAGTTACTTCACTATGCGGCTAATCGTTTTGACCAGTGTTGCAGAATAAATATTCTTTAAAATGCACAATTTGCATCACATTTAGTAAAAAATCTCTCCCCTTGGGTACCATTCCAACAAAAGGAATGAATAGCCATTTACAACTGTGGGTCAGTTTTTCATTGGTGCCCAAGACTATTTTATGGCACTGTCCATGCTCGCATCTTAATCTGCACGCATAACCCCGTTTCTTACTCGCCAGGACTTAATTATCAACCGCCAATGGATACAGTACAAATGTGACAGTAGCACCACCTTACTCACAGAATCTCCGCCTGCCAGGTTTGCTCCAACAGGTCACTTAATAAACAGATGACACTTTGTTTTGAAATTGTTGCTGTAGCCAATGTGTTTCTCCAGCCTTAGGCACATAACCAAACATCTGAAGCTACCAGGAAAACTGTAGACCAAGAGCTTTTTGATGCTGGTTCTGAAAAGTCTCAAAAGACATGGGGTAACATTTCTGATCGGTGAATAGTAGTGAACAATCCTAAACGGAAGTGACAGTGCCTAAAAACCTACAAACATTAAAACCTATTTTCAGCAGCAACTCTGTGTCGTGTACAGACTGCTACCCAGGGCTGATTTAATGTGAAGTGTAACAAAGAACAGTTTTCAACAAACAATGGTATAGAAAGTGCGCACAGTAGAAAATACGCAGAACTCCTGCGCCTTGAATAGTTTGCTCTAGGTGTGCTTTACAAATGGCCAAGTAAATACAAATGATTAAAATGTTATTTGAGAAAACTCCCCCAAAATATCATTACTTCACGCAAAAACATAACCGCAATGGAAATACATGGTATGATGTGATCATATCCCCATAAAGTATAGTGTTGCGTGTAATGGGCACATGGCTACTTAACTAATTGGGAGACATTACTCGCCCCTACAATACATTTTAAGGCAATTGAAAGTTGTTCAGATCCACAGAGAGCGATTCGGCCGAGTGCTTTTATGGCCACAGAACTCTGAATGACCTGCAACATCTTTTAAGCAGATAAGGTATAGGTATACTGATGCTGTGCTCAATGCAAGGGATACTGATGCTGTGCGCAATGCAAGGGGTACTGATGCTGTGCAATGCAAGGGATGCTGTGCAATGCAAGGGATACTGATGCTGTGCAATGCATGGCCACCTGACTGGAGTCGAAACCTTTGAGCCCAAATATATTCATCCGAGTGCAGAATAAGGATGCAGCACCTTCCAGAGAAATGCATCTAACCCACAAGCATCCTGAATGATGTGCCATACAGTGTTTTCAAAAGTTTAGTGCAGTTAGTTTGAAATCTGGATGTTTGTTTTAAAATAAAAGGGGAGAGGTTATTTCATGTTTTCATGTGCTGATCTCGAGGGGTGAATTCAGGGAGCAAAATAACTGAAGGGGGACAGAGAGTGGTCACTATTTACTCCCATCAACTAGTGACCGCGAGTGGGCAGAGAACAGTCATGCAAAGGCCTTTTAATGTTTTTTCAATTTAAGTGCTGTTTGCATTGTTCTAAGCTTTGGCCGGCAAACACTCGTTGGCAGCAGCACCAGTGATGCAATTACTTAATTGTAATACGTCTTTATTGTAAGTACCATTTTACGTCTGAGCCATTTAGCAGTACGTTATTGTGGACGTCTTAACCTGGTTAACGAAAAGTTTGGTTTGAAAATCATTTGCGTATACTACTCTGCCATGTGTATTGCAATCATCCTTGAGCTATGCATAACTCCTAATGAGCTGCGTACAATATCAGTACAGTTTGACTACTCCAATGTGTGCACACTGTTTATACGGTGCCAATATATTATTTGAGGACTCTAGTGCATGACAATGTTTTCTCAGCTGGTTAAAGATCATTGAATTCTATCTGTCTTCGGGCATTCCATAAATTATACTGATGGCACTGGGATTTCAAGTATTTTCAAACATGTAATAAAATATTCTCTTTGAAAGATGAAAGCTCTTTTCTTGGTGGCTCTCAGAAGAGAGTCCCAAAGGAAGATTCAGCCTAAAATGATAGATTCACGGCACTCAAAATGTTGGCAGTTTTTACACTTCATTACAGCTTCCTGTATCCTAAAATCTATTCAGGTTTAGGGCACCTGCTGAACTAGCCTCTTGGTTTATCATGTTAAAGCAGTTTGTTATGCTACTGGTATCCCATTTAAAACTTCACTGGGATCAGACAAGCTACTGTAAAAAGAAATACAGTGGCACCTCCCATCTTGACTAGAACCAAATCTGTAACACTCGTAGCATATTACTTGCCAGTGGCAGCATTGGGTTTATAGGGTTCTATATGTTTTTATTGCACAATTTGAAAAATGTTTTTACTGCTTTTTTAAAATACTTTTTCCCCCCATACACCCTTTTACACCTCATCCACTCACTCCCTCCCCAACCCATCACCCACCCCTTATTGCCTTAGCTAAACACTTGCCTGCACATTGTTGCAAACAAAATCTTTAAAAAAACAAAAGTGTGGTAAATAAATACAGCAGTGCAAAATATCCATTGAAAAGTCTGGGTACAGCTTCAAAGAAGCCCTGTGAGGTACCTGATCTTCATTTAAGAAGTATCAAAAAATATATATTTTTTTTTTTTGCTTATGTAGTGAAATGCTACTTCTGTCATGATTGAATTCAATTACACAATGTGTTGCTCTAGTCGCTTGTTGAACACAGTAATGTTCAAAACTTGCCCAGTTGGTGGTAGGTGGTGCTCCCTGATGGAACCTCATGCAGCCCACGCTTGCTGTTTGCTGGTCACACCTGCCACATCTGTTAGACGTTGCTATAAATGTCAAGAACTGCTTACAGAACATACTGCTTCTCCAGAACTGGATCTTTCATAGATTGAGATGCTTTGAATACTCCCCATTGTTGGGCTGAAAGTAAATTCGGGCCAATGCCAGGTACTAACCAAAAGTTGGCACACATTACTGGTTGCCAAGTCGAACTGCCTTTCCCGGTCTCTACGGTTGAGAGAGATGTCCTAGCTTGAGATGCTCATGCGAGGGTGTATAATAATCAAGGTTTCGATTGCAAAGGTATTCATATTATGACAAAAAACAAACCATTAAGAAAACCATGAAAGGGGATCACATGATGCGCAGTTCAGTGTTAAGATGGCACGGAAACCACCTCCCTGGTCAGCCCAACAAATTGCAATTATCCTGGTAATGGTAAAATAAGTGTACACATTTGCAAGATCATTTTGCGTCGAGGCCCCACAGTTGATTTTCAGCGACACCACATTTGCCATTCCTGCCCAGGGGTTCTTGGACACAGCAACATTTTGGTGGTATCTGGTACACCCTCCTAATGCTTTGATTGCAGCTTTAGGAGGGAGCTGGCCAGGTGTTCAACACAAAGACTCACAAGAACAGGGCCTTCCCTGTAACCGCCGCTATCCCGCACGGTCTGCTGCAGAAACCTTGTGGGCTAGTCGATCGGTTGATCTGCAAATGCAGGGAAAGTTTGGATCAGTGATCACCCATGTATGTATCGTACTTGGTTATGGCTCCACGGTCCTGATCCTTGCAGTGGACTTTGCTGCCTATAAGTTATAGACTCACATCGACCAAGTGACCGAGTTTGCAAACACCATATGATCTTGCAAGCACTCTGTGTCTTATGCCTGTATTTGTATTGTATAGGATAGTTGATCTCTACACTTCCTTATGGTAACATTGATTGCACACTGGCCAATGATGCACTCGTTCTGTGTTTAAAAGAATAAATAAAATGTTTAAAAGCATGGCCAGCATTATATTAAATTAGTTAATACACCAGACCTAGTAGTGTGTTAGTGAGACTATTCTGTGGTGTCCTTTTGATTAGTCCATACAAGCTGTGGCTACTTTGTGACTTACTGTCTATATGGCTGTGATCTTTGGTTATGTCTTCTTTGATACTCGGTCTGGAAGTGGTGATGTCCGAACAAACCAAGCAAAAAAAAAAAAGCTGAAACTCAAGAACAGTGTGAACCACCAAAGCTTTTCTTTCCACAACAATGGAGACATCGTAGCAGCAATCCTCTGACCGGAGACTCAGAAGTGTTGGTCACACTGAAAGACCTACTTTTAGAACGGTCACAAGTTGTTAACCCAGAGTGAAGGTGTAGCTAAGAGAGTGGACTGACATCTCAGGTTGCACAAGGGCTACTGGGGATTGGATCAAGGCCACAGAAAACGAGGTTAGCAAGCAAGGTAAAAGGGCTGGAAATGAATTCGAATTTGGTGGGCCATTCTACGAGATGTAATGCATGTTTGCTTGGACGGAGAGAGGCGGCTGTGTCAGGGGAAAATGGAAGAACATTTCGAGATTGACCCCCCTTTATTATTTCCAAATGCAACCCTCTATGAGCATTTTGTGATGGAGAGCCTACAGGTCACTCAATCCTGGATCCCCAAACGTTGTCCCACCCACACCAATAATTACGTTTTTAATCTACATAGATCGAGACACAGATTTTGAGCTGCTGAGGAAGATTCCCATGCGTACGCTTAACCCTACAATTACTGATCTTAGCCCTGGGTAGTGGTACAAAAGCCATGAAAGTCCTTTGCAGCTTTGAAAAAAATACTACTGATGGCCTCAAGACCACTGCCTGCTGCATTGCATTTTCAGTTAGTTGCAAATGGTAAAGCTCACTTCTTTGTGGACTAGGAGGAAGCCTGAGATGTGCACAGGTAAAGATCACCTGCTTGGGATGTGACCCATATACAAAACTATGTGAAGATTCCTTAAAGTCATATTTTATGTTATGGGGCTAAGGCCCATACATAAAGGATGTCGATTTTATTAAGGTGTATTAGGACATTATTTACCAGACACTTTAGTGTGTCACAAATGCATTTAAGATGAACAAAATGCTTGCGTTCTCACTCACTAATATGTCTAACCATAGGAAGCGCTGGGCTGGTTGGTAGTGCCCCTTCCGTCCCACCATGATTGACCATGGAAAGTCTGCCAGTTGCTTTAAACTGTGGATTACTTGGGTGGGTTAATGCTGTGACTTGTTGCTAGATGGTCAGTGTAGTTGGGGGAATTACTGTTTGCCGGCGATACACATATAACTATATTACAGCACTGCGTTATGGGCCGAGATGACTTGATCTCTCTTAATCATAATTTAGAAACTAGTATAACATCATGTGGTGCCTTGTACAATGGCTTCTGCTATTAGGGTGATGACCTGGATTGTCTGAAGGTTAAATAATTGTCAGAAAACACCACGCTGACCTATCCCTGCAGGCATGCTCTCCGTGTTCTAGAAAAAACAAGTTAAGGCAGAACAGAGTGCATGTACCTGGGGTTCAATCAACTATTTTTCAACATATTCCAACTATGCTCATAGGGCAGCAATCATAATACAACAATTGTTAAACTTTCAAAGTGTACATTTATTTTATTTATTGCATTTATAAGGCGCCTATACATAAGTGTTTCCAGGCGTCACAAGACAAAAAAGGACAGGGGGGGGGGACACAAGGAGATAAAAACCATAACGATCCTGCAAGGCCTTGTGTCATTCGGATAGTGCAACAGCAAGAAGTGCAGGGATGCGGGTAGTGGGGGGAGGGCTAGAGGGGACAGGAGGGCCCATGGTTAGGCAAGTCCTAAGGGGAGTCCAGGAGGGTAAGAGCCAGTGTGTGATGGGGATCACCAACACATGGAGAAAGGGGGTGGACTGGACTTGTGAGGGGTGCCAACGCTCCACGCTAGTACGGGAAGGGGCCTGGAAAGACAGTGCTAGTTGGGCGATTGGTGAAGTAAACTGGACGAGGAGGTCCTCGCTGACACACTGGAGGCTTTGTTTACCCCGAACAAGCCAAGCAGGCTTTCAGCCGGAGTGGAGGAAGAAGTTGACGAGCATCTCGCAGAAAACCAAACCGGAATGGGAGCAGAAGAGATGAATGAGTGCACAAGCTCAGATGTAGCAGGACTTGAAGAGAAGCGAACAGCAAGGCACCAGGGAGCGACGGAATAACAAACCTGACAATCAAGAACCTCCTCCCGTCGACATCAGTGGAAAACCTCACAGAGATCTTCAACGCATGCATGCGACTTCAGCACTTGACGATATCCTGGTAGGAAGCAAGGGTCATCATATTCCCAAAGGTCGTCAAACCAGTGATGGATCCTGCAAACTACCACCCCATCAGCCTGCTCTTCAGATTATCAAAGCTCCTGGAGAAGGTTCTCCTCGCCAGCCTCAGCGACTTCGAATCCGAAGGAAATCTACTAGCAAAGGAACAGTTTGGATTTCGAAAGGAGCATGCAACGACCCATCAGCTGCTGAGAGTGATGGACACCATCAGCCACATCAACAAGTCCATGGCAATCGTCTTGGATGTCGCCAAAGCATTCGACCGAGTCTGGCACAAGGAACTGCTGCACAAGATGATCGGCCTGGGATTTACGAACGGCCTTGGGAAGACGATTGCAAGCTACCTGGTAGACCGCACCTTCCATGTCGCCATGCGGTCTGAGATGTCCTCATCACATCCCATCCGAGTAGGCATGCCAAAGGGCTGGAACCTCGGACCCTTTCTGTTCAACATCTTCACCAACGATATCCTGGCAGGTCTCCACAAGACCGACCTTGCACTGTATGCAGACGATGTTGCAGTCATCTGCCAGTCTTTCCGCGAAAAGGAAGTAGCAAACAACCTTGAAGCTTCATTGGATGCCATCTTGACGTGGTAGCGCGATTGGCGGATAGAACTCAACACCAGTAAGATACCGGCCACGCTGTTCAACACAAAGATGATCAAGGGGCACCCGCACTTCAGCCTCAACGGGAGACCTTCAACAAACTCAACTGGCCATGTCGAGAAGACTTGGCACAAGGCATCAGGAAAGATGGCAGCGCTGTACCCACTCCTGAAGACCAAGTCCATGCCCCTCGTGACAAAGATCAACGTCTATAAGACAATCAGACCAATCCTGGCGTATGCCTTGCCATCATGGATGACCTGCCAGGAGCGACACCGGATAGTCCAGAACAAGGCCCCACGGATAGCATCTGGAGCTGCACTTTCACAAGGATAGCTGATTTTCAGAGAACTGGACTTCGAGATGTTGGACGAACATCTAGTGAAGCTGAGCAAGAGCTTCTGCCATGGACTGGATCAGAACCTGAACCCTCTAATCGGAAGACTAAATGCGACCACTGCAAACCCCTTTGACCGCTACCTGCTGCCCATCATGGCGAAGACCCTGTGATCCAGCCTACTGTGACAAGTCCGCACAGACCATGCAGAAATCCAACCCACGACGAGAAGATGAAGTAATGAGGCTCAAGCCTTGGTATCCAATAAATCACAGCTGATAAAATCTGTCAGCAAGAAGAACGAAGAGGACAAAACAGACAATAAACAGTGCCTCAACTGTTAAAGACCCTGTGATTACTATTGTAAAACATTTCATTGTTACCACCTGCACCGGACAGGAGACCGCTCATTCTCACAGGAGTTCTTAAATATGTGGTTTCAGCCATGAAGGAATGAATTAACTGCTTGTAACAGTGAAGCTGCACTAGAATAGTCTCTGTTTAATGTATCAACAAATGTGATACCCCGCGCAAGTAAGTCTCTGAAGTTAGCCCCTCTCCCAAAATGTGAAGGATTACGCACCCCACCCCCGAAATTGTTGCCTAGGTGCATTCCTGGGCCTATGCAAGGCCGTCATAAACGGCAGACTGTATTTTCACAGAAAAAGACAGCTAGCCGATACTGGTTGGATGGAGAAACAAATCCAGAGAAGGTTGGAGTAATCTCAGCAGCAGCCCAGGTGGAAAATCGATGCCTTTTCTTGCCATCAATTTGCACAGATCTGCTCTTGCCCCATCCCTCATTTGCTTTGTGCAGGCCGCGCCGCCGTCCTGCTTCCCCTTCACATAGCGACCACAGGGTCGTCTCCATCACTCCTGATCTGCCCAATAATTTGTCGTAAAGCGAGCATCTGTTCCCTACTCGACCAAGAGGCTGGAGTAAAGGTGGGGTGGTACCGGAGGGGGGCAGTGGGGTTGGCTGCAACAAGAAAGGTCATTTGGAGGTTAAGAAAAAGTCATGTCGATTTATGCAGGGTTAGCTGAGTAATGCCGGCCTCCTCGTCTCCCCCTAACCAGGAAACTAAACTGTAAAGGCTGCTCTCTGTTTCAGCATATGTGTCCTTCCACCATTAAGAATCCGGACGCTTGCTGCAGTAGGTTTGCATTGCTCCACACTGAGTTTCTAGTCAGCAGCAAAGAGATTGTAAATAAGAATCTGCAGCTCGGTGCATTCTAGGACAATACAGTTTTATTATTTGTGTTTGAGTATCACATATTGCGCCGAAGTACCCAAAGGTTTTGGAGAGTAAGTAAATGTACTGTAGCAGGTGAATGTTAGGTGGCGACTATTGTGGTACGCAAAGTCCTATGGACACAAAACAAAATGTGTTGGGCAAGTCGCTGTCGGGCTGGGCATGTACATGTGGGAATATACTATGTGGCACGTTGTATAGGTTAAATTGGTAAACATTTACTATTCATGCATAAGGAGACAGATTGATTTTTGTGTCCAGAATCCCCTATTAGATTGTCTTGGTAGACTTCAAAACACGTCATCTGCATGCTCAACTTTTATTTTCTAGTGGTCAAAACTGGTGAGCATTTTGCAAATTGTTTTGCGAACGTGCTCGTCTGTGCTACGGTCACCCACCATATGGACTTAAAGATTTACAGATATAAGGGAGTGATTTCTAGCGCATGGACCTTTCGGAAGTGTCCTGGTGTCTTTAAAAAAGAAAATCCTTTTTTCTGATGTTTGTTAATCTGCTTAGAATCAAATGCTGTGCATAGGTCCGACATCCAGTGGTCACTGCGGAGTATTGCATTTTGTTTTTCGTAGTCGAAAAGGAGACGTCGACAAGGCGTGTCTGTAACACTATCCCTATAGTGACGTGCGTTGTACCCACAATCCCTCACGCGTCGAGGTCCCTCAGATTGTTTTTTTCCGCCCAGTTTATGGTCGCCTTACGCGGAGCTCCTAGAGAGACATTGCAAAACAATTACTACGGACCTCGGTCCTTAATATATACTTATTGTAAAGATCCCTCCCCTCGACGTTCGCTGGCAAGCTGTTGCTCCGCCGTGCAAGTTTTCGACGGAGGGGAAGAGACGGAGGAGATCCCTCGGCGCTGCCGAACACGTGGCCAGGCCTCGCCGGCCAACATACAGTAGGGAGAGTGGGGGTTCGAACTTTATCTTCTCGTCGAGAATGTCTTTCTTTCTCCCCTATCTTTCCCTTGGGGTTGTTATCACCAGTTTCTATTGCCTCAGCTATGGAGAGGACAACTTTTAAGTTTTGCCCACGCTGTAGGGGAAAATACACTTGGAACGACAAACACAAGCTCTGTAATCGTTGCTTGCCCCTCGATCATAAAGAGGACAGCTGCGCGGCCTGTAAGCTCTTGAAACCAAGAACTCTTAAAGAACTGAAAGTTAAGAGGTGGGCGGACTACGCTATGTCGAAGTCAGTTTGCTCGCCCGCTGCCGCTGTTACAGAAAGTGACGAGGAGGGTGATAACTCGACGTCCGTTACGGAAGTCATTAACCCCCAGAAGGAGCGCTCGCGCTCCTCGACGTCCGTCCCCGGCCCCGACGGGCTCGGCTCACGCCCTGCTTATAGGGATGAACACCCCGGCGACAAGGACGCACACAGACCCCATAGGCCTAAGCACACAACCCACGGCTCCTCTTCGTCGAGGACGAAGGATCCACCAGCGCCGAAGGGGACGCAGGGCACTCCGGCGTCGACCTCAGACCGCAAGGGTCTCAAGCCCCACCCGCAAACGCAGCCGCGACCAGCGATTGGGCTTTCATCTAACACGGGCGCTACCTCAAAAACATCCGACGTAACGCTCCATAGAGCGGCCGTCGAAAAACAACGCGCAGCGCAGGCAACGCCGACTCCAGAACCCTCGACTGACGAACTCGTCGTCGAGAGTCTGGCGAGAATTGTTTCCGAGGATAAACGTAAGCGGACGACGAAACAGACGTCGAATACCGCACCCAAGTAAATAGAAATGCCGAAAAAGCACAAGAGTAGCCAGGAACTGCCCCATTCATCTAAAGGCACTTCTGAACTACCGGAGGGCTTTTCTGAGGGCGACGGAAACCTTTCGTCGACGTTGTGGGAGCGTTCAAAGCGTTTTGAAGGTGATAACACTGATTTCCCCTCTAGACTATTCAGGGGTTCCCCATGAGACCCTGGAAAGACTCCATTCTTGTATGGAAAAGATGGAGAGGTTTTTGGGTAGCCAAAACCCACCCACACCCAAAAGAGACCAAGAGAATGGACCCAGGATGACCCTAGGGTCAAGATTCCTAGGCTGTTTCCCCCTTCTACAGATGCATATGACCTCACTGAAGAGGAGCAATACCTCCAGGAAGATGAGGAGTGTTTAGGTGGAGAAGAAGAACATGAGGAGGAGAGGTTTGAGGAAGACCCTTACACTAGCGCAGGAGCTTTTGAGGAAGATACAGCTACCTCACAGCCCTGGCACTCCCCATCAGTGCAGCCTTGGCAATCCCCATCAGTGCACTCAGACCCTGATGTCTTTCACCCTTCTCCTCCCAAGGACTCACCTATTGGGAACACCTCCCCCATAGATGACCAGCCTTCACTTAATGCACTATTGCGCAAGGCAGCAGCGCATTTTGAAATAGACACAGGGGAGACTCTTCCGGACATAGACTTTGTAGAAAAAGTTATTAAAGAAAAAGCCCCGGTCAGTCAGTCCATTCCGCTCCTGGCTTCTATAAGGAGAAGAATAACTCCTTCCCTTTCCAATCCGGCCTTAGTCAGAGGGGTCAACCCTCGGATAGAAAAGCTCTTCAGCCCTTCGTCTTCTGACCCTTTGTACATCAGGGGACATTCTATTCCGGACTCTCTGGTAGTTACTAACGCAAGAAAGAGAGCGGGGGTACCACTATCTACTAGTGAGGCACCACCTGACAAAGAGGGCAAGAAGCTCTATGCACTTGGGAAGAGAATCACGACCTCCGCCGCCTTCTCAACTAGGATTGCGAATAACAATTCCCTATTAGCTAGCTACGCAGATGCACAGGCTGCGCAATTCGGGATTTAAGCCAGAAACCCAGGCTTCCCTAATAAATAAGCCCATAGAGCAAACATCTGTTTGGAAAAGCAGTTGATGAGGCCCTAGAACATGCGAAGAAGGAGTTTGATACCATCAAGACTCTTGACCAAATTTCTAGGCCACCTAACAGACGCAGCTATGGCAATAGACGCTCCTTTCGTGGCCAACGCCAGCAGCAAAGCCAACAACAATTTTACTCTGCTACCAACTGGCCCTCTAACCAAAGCACCCAGTTCAGTCAAAGAGGCCAACGTCGTGGCAAAGGAAGAGGGCGCGGCTCCAGTCCAAAAGGCCCCACGCCCAATACCAACAAATGACTCAAAGATTCAGGTCCCCTCCCATGCATCACCGGTCGGGGGCCGGCTAACATCGTTCCTTTCAGCATGGGAGGGAATAACGTCAGACCGCTGGGTATTATCCACCATAGCCCACGGATACTGCATCGAATTCAACGGTTCCCCAAAATAAAGACCCCCACGGAACCGGCGCATGACACCGGAACACCTCACTATTCTTCTTCAAGAAGTAGAAGAGCTACTGAAAAAAGAAGCTATAGAGGCTGTCCCCCTATCGCAGGTAACGGAAGGTATTTATTCAGTGTACTTCCTTGTACCCAAAAAGGATTTAACCATGCGCCCTGTATTAGATCTGCGTCCAGCGAACAATTTTGTCAAACCCCAAAAGTTTCGTATGGTAACCTTGCAGGATGTAATCCCACTGTTATCACAGGGGGATTACATGACAACACTGGACATGAAAGATGCATACTTTCATATTTTAATGTTGCCAGCGCACAGAAAATACCTCAGGTTCAAGATAGAGAACAAACACTACCAGTTCAGAGTACTACCCTTCGGGATAGCATCTGCACCAAGGGTATTCACGAAAGTACTGGCAGTGGCAGCGGCCCACCTGCGCAGATTATCCATCCCGGTTTACCCGTACCTCGACGACTGGCTCATAACAGGGGATTCTTACGAAACATGCTTCTCCAATACCCAAAGGACCGTAGACCTTTTGTCCCAACTGGGCTTCTCCATCAACGAAAAGAAGTCCAGCTTAGACCCCAGCCAAATCAAACAATTCCTAGGGGCTCTAATTCGAACAAAGGACGGCCTCATCTTCCCCTCCAACGAGAGGGTCCAAAACATGCTGTTTCAGATCCCCCATTATGTGGCAGGTCGAGAGGTTACGGTACGCAAAGCAATGCGTTTGCTAGGGATG
Organism: Ambystoma mexicanum; assembly: GCF_040938575.1. Classification (NCBI taxonomy): domain Eukaryota; kingdom Metazoa; phylum Chordata; class Amphibia; order Caudata; family Ambystomatidae; genus Ambystoma; species Ambystoma mexicanum. Next base: position 199,449,793 of record NC_090928.1, on the reverse strand, counting down.
ATGGCGTCATGTATTTATTTGGTACCTCACGCACGCCTGCGCATGCGCCCAATGCAAGAGTGGCTCTACAGCCAGTGGTGTCAGGCCAGCGGACAATGGGACGATCTAGTGGTGGTCTCGCAGGCCTTGGTTCTCTCGCTACGGTGGTGGACAAAGGAAAACCTGTTATTAGGGAAAACTTTTACCACACCCGCAGTGGAAGCCACGCTAACCACAGACGCATCCCTTACAGGATGGGGGGCTCACCTATCCCATCAGACTGCTCACGGAGTGTGGACTCCGAGCTTAGCATCCAAACATATAAACCTGCTGGAACTATTAGCAGTGTTCAAAGCACTGAAAGCCTTTCAGGAACACTTACAAGGAAAGACAGTGATGGTCCTCACAGACAGCACCACAGCCATGTACTATCTCAACAAGCAAGGGGGCACTCACTCTCCAGGACTGTCCAAGCTGTCCCAGAATATATGGAAGTGGGCTCTCAAACACAACATGTTCCTACTATCACAACATGTACCAGGGGAACTCAATCTGCTAGCAGACAAACTCAGCAGAGACTTCCCCCTACCCAAAGAGTACGAATGGCAATTGCAAGAAGACATCGTCTTAAACGTCTTCACGCAATGGGGTTTCCCGGAAATAGACCTGTTCGCAACCCTGGAGAACTCACAATGCCAAAGTTACGCCTCCAGGTAACCCCAGAACCAGTCCAAGGGGAACGGTCTGTTGATTCAATGGTCAGGGAAATTTGTTTACGCCTTTCCCCCGACTCCCCTCCTCAACAAGGTGGTGCACAAGATGCACCAAGAGCAGGTGACCATGATACTAGTGGCCCCAATGTGGGCCCGGCAGCCATGGTTCGCTCACTTGATGGAGATGTCCCTATCTCCCCCAATCAAACTTCCTTGCCCGTACAACATGCTGTCACAAGACAAGGGCAGGACACTGCATCCATGCCCTCAGACCATGAACTTAGCAGCCTGGCTCCTGAGATCATAGAATTTGGACATTTACATCTCCCTCAGAGATGTATGGACATCCTCAGGGAAGCCAGAAAACCTAATACTCGCCACTGCTATTCTAGCAAGTGGAAAAGATTTGTCATCTGGTGTAGAAGTAAGAACATCAGCCCGGTTGACTGCTCTGCCACTAACATTATTCTGTACTTGACCCATTTACTGGATTCAGGTCTAGTGTTTAATTCCATTAAAGTCCACCTAGCGGCACTTTCTGCATACACCACTTCCCAACTTAAAGTGTCGTGGTGGAAGATACCAGTTATAAAGACCTTCATGGAAGGGGTAAAGAGAATACACCCCCCAATAGCTAGCCCAGCTCCCGGATGGGACTTAAACGTGGTACTTTCTAGACTCATGGGCACTCCTTTCGAACCCATGCACAAGGCAACTCTTAAATACCTCACTCTTAAGACTGCTTTCCTAATAGCTATCACCTCCATTAGGAGAGTAAGTGAACTACAGGCTCTTTCTGTATTAAACCCCTTCGTATCAGTTCACAAGGATAAGGTGGTTCTTCGCACACACCCAAGGTTTGCACCAAAATTCATCTCGAAATTTCATGTAAACCAATCTATAGAACTACCAACGTTCTTTCAAAACCCTTCCAACTTGGGAGAAAAAAGTCTGCATACACTAGATGTATGCAGAGCTGTCATGTGCTACATGGAAAGAACCAGATCACTGAGAAAGACTAATCAGTTCTTTGTCTCGGTGGCAGCAGGAAGAGAAGGAGATGCAGTCTCTAAGTCCACTATATGTAGATGGATTGTATAATGCATCACTCTCTGTTACACTCTTGCTAAGAGAGAACTGCCCTTCAAGCCAAGAGCACATTCCACTCGGGGCACTGGGGCATCTATAGCATTCATTGCAAATGTTCCCCTTGAGTCCATCTGCAAAGCGGCTACCTGGAGTTCTGTGCACACCTTTACAAAACACTACTGTCTAGATGCACACTCAAGATCTGACTCCCAGGTGGGACAGGCAGTATTAAGACATCTTTTCCCTACTGTTCCTTCTCATAACCCACCGCCAACTCCGGGTACTGCTCGCTAGTCTATGCACAGCATGTGATTCTAAGCAGATTAACAAACATCAGAAGACAATGCATTACTTACCGTAAAAGCATTTCTGATGGTTGTATCTGCTTAGATTCACATGCGCCCACCCTTCCTCCCCGCTCGGATGGAAGGAACATAGACTTCCTTTTATATCTCTCTTTTCTGTACTCACTCACGTCTAGAAGGCTCCCTCAGGGCCGAAAAATACAAACAGAGGGACCTCGACGCGTGAGGGATTGTGGGTACAACGCACGTCACTATAGGGATAGTGTTACAGACACGCCTTGTCGACGTCCCCTTTTCGACTACGAAAAACAAAATGCAATACTCGGCAGTGACCACTGGATGTCGGACCTATGCACAGCATGTGAATCTAAGCAGATACAACCATCAGAAATGCTTTTACGCTAAGTAATGCATTGTCATACTCTTTAAAAGGTAGGTTCAGTCGATTGCAATGTGTAGGGATGTTAGCATATCACATCTACCCTGGCAATTTAAACAATAATGAATACCAGGTTGTCTTGATAAGTGTACCATGAAACCTGGATGATACCACAATTAAACTGTACAAGTAGGCAAACCTTGAATGGGACATAATTTTTTCTTCCAAGCATGCACTTCCTTCCAAAGAGTATAACAGTAGTGAGACTACTCTTCTCTATAGAGGCAGCCTCCTTTCAGTTGCAGTAATTGCAGGAGTAAGATAACTATGGAGGCACGGCTGCAGATATATGGGGCCTCATTATTACAAAGCGGCCGGCCAGCCAGCAGAGAGCTGAAACACAGAATGCCCGCTGAACAGCTATGAACCTGGGCTACGAGTCCTTTGTAAGCAAGTGATTGACGTTGAGGAACCAGTGTTGAAATGCAACAAGGTTATAACACTTCTTTTTTCTCCAATGGAAGTGAGGACTGGACGGGCTCCAGCAAGCACGCCTTGTAATGTGAGTGCAGCAAAGTGCACACTGTAAGCCCCAGATCGTAAGAAATATATAAAGGAACATATTGCTGTGTTATTAGACTGCTGACTGGCAATATGGGGCAGTTGCTCCGGGGTCCCCTCAGAGCCTCTAGGCCCCTTTCATTTGAAAGGCCCGGATGCCATCCCTGTACCTCTGAGGTTTTTCAAACCTATGAACGGAATAGGTATGAAGGTGCCATCCCAACCGGACCATGTGATTTTGTTCTTAAAGAAAATGCATATCAGTTTGACACCCTGGATCGATTCCTGTGCTGAAGCCCGACTGAGCACTCGGATGTGGTCTGTTAGCAGAATTGCCTTCACTGGCCCTGCTTGGGTTGCGTTCAGTGTTTGCTACACTTTTCCCCACTGACACTTCTAACCAGGACAGCAACGAAGTTCCGTCCCACATGCTGGCGGGTGCCGCAAAAGCTTTGTCATCTCTATCTACCATTCCAGAGGCTTTGCTAGGGGGCGCCAAGGGGGCTATAGCCCCTGGTCTTTTGGTTGTAGCCCCGGATAGAATCTCAGGATCTACAACCAAAAGGCTATAGCTAGCTTCCAGTCTCAACAGTTCCGACATTAGCCTAGCCCCAGGTCTTTTCCAGACATAGCAACGCCCCTGCCGTTGACCATTCCTTAAAAAAAAAGTGGCGAAACTGTGACATGCGCAAAGGTAAGTGTGTCACAGGCACTGAACGCATGTTAAAGTGAAATACGCACATAGTGTTTTCCTAATTGAAACTGAACAGACAAATACGCAGTTGCCAAGAGAACAGATGTCCCTAGAACAGTGTTGGTGAAGTATAAATGGTGAGTACCTTTTAAACTCCGTAACAAAAGTCTTGTTTCTAGAAGCTGTATGTATACCCTATTTCACAGCTTCATGGCTAGCAATTCGAGTGGTCTTGTGGCGAAGTGTTTGGCTTTCCAGCTGGCACTGTTAAGTGGGGGCAGAAATATGTTTGCATTGCTTATAAATCCCTCGATTTGTGCCCTGGAAGAACTACCAGAACCTTTTGCGTCTTTCATGTTTTCACGTTGTATCGTTTTCCAAAAACGAACACCTAACTGTTGATTTTATAATTTATCCAGCAGTGTATAAAAGAAAGTGCTTAATGTTAGTTTTCTTACATGCCTCCTTTAGTAGGCGCACCGCAGTATGAACCTAAAGATATCGGAGTATATCATGAGAGCCTTTGCAGGCAGGAACTTTGCCGAATTCCCCCGAAAACAGCTACGGAAGCTGACGCTGCAAGACTGAAAAAAGGCGCTGCTGCTCCCGGAAGATTTAGTGCATGTTAATTCCAGTTGTCTTGCCTCCCGTACCAACCGTCCCAGTTTACTAACTAAGCAAAAATGTAAATAAGGCAAACATTTGTTTCCTTCCAATTTTATTGGTCAAAGCTTTTGTCAGCTCTTTCCTCTATGCGGCGCCAGCAGCAGGAATAATGTTTAAATATTCAGATGGGTCATAGTCGCAAACAGTATTCCTAAAGGAACCAGGCCGAGATTAAACCTCTTTGTGGTATAGTGTGTGGAGTGTAGGTTGTGGTGCTGCGTTAAAGATAGTCTGTCTTTTTTTTGTTGTTTTTTTTGGGGGGGGGGGGGGGTTTGCTGCCTTAGTTGGGAATGGTATGGTACATTAGCTGGAATTATTTAGGCTCTTGTCCGCCTTTTCAGCATTTGCTTAGTCAGTGTGTTGGTTATACACACACGATCCGTTGATGCGCTGCCTTCAATGTCGCTTGGTACACAAAAGACTGCCTGTTACTTTAGTTCAGGCGTTTTGGTTCATTGGATCATTATTTTATCCACCTATGCCTGAATATTAAAGTCATTTTATAATTTATAGAAAGCATGCTAACCAATTTGGGGGCCTTTTTTAAAGCAGGAATCAGTCCACCTCCTGAACACCTCGCCTGTTCACCCTTTTTTGTTATGCAATAAAATGTGCCGTCCATAGAAGTGCAAAAGGGTGGGATTCTCGGTACTGATTAAAAAAAAAAAAAAAAAATACATATGTCTGGTTGCGGTTTCCCAGCACTTCCTTTTCAGAGCTCAAGTTCCTCGTGGCCATGCGAAATAAGGCCACCCAGTCCAGGTTTTGCTAGTAATTCTTTGACTTTTATTTTTCCTAAGACTACATTTTCTGCTCTGTTTATGCTTGCTGTTTATTTCTGTCAAGTGCTTGCATGTTCCCAACACTTCCCTATCACTATATTTTGTACCTTAATAATCCCTATAGTTGATTGTTTCTGCCACACTGGACATTGCCCTCCGCGGGGACTCCACTAAAACCATTTTTCCCTGTCCCCAGCCTAGGCAACCAGCTTACAGCCAGTAACAGGGGGCTCGCATTACTCCCAAAGGCCTGGCTAATGCTCCTTGTTGGAAAACCTGTTCAGCCCCCCTTGTGCCAGAAACCAGCCCCAGTGTAATCTGCCACCTAGGGCTGAATCGTTATACCCTGCAGTTATCCTGCTCTCTGCAAGTCAACAATCTAGCTCCTGACCTTTCCGGGAACTGCTTCCATTCCCCACCCAACCATTAAGCTCTAACTGTAGCACACTCAATAATTTCAACTCCCCTGACCTGATAATCACACAGAATACCTGAAAATGTGTGTCCAGTCCTGCATCCCATCTCCCCATGAAACCAAACACAACTTGTCCTGGCAACAACCAAACGCAAACGCACACTTGCCTGGGTGAAGGGCTGGCCCTGCAGTTAATGGAGAAACGGCCTTACATAAGCCTGTGGAGAAAGGACTGGGGGTGCACTCTTTCTTGGTTGCTGTCAATGGTGTGCCAACAGGGGGATGGAGGGGGACGGCACAGCAGAGCTCAGGAGGCCCATTCCACAGGTGCCCTTGTCTTCCCTCTGCATCCTTCCCCTCCTTTCCTCTTCAACCTGCTCTTTTACTCCTACGTCACGTCCCCTTTACTCCATCCTGCACGGCCAGCCCTCTCTAGGGACTGCAAAGGAACCTTTTACACCAGAAAAGAACACTTTCCCTTTACATGTATTTTGACGCGGGGGTACAGTCTCCAGAGAATGCACTTACTCATCCCCGCCCACTGGTCCCACACCCAGTCCTCTTTTCTGCATCGACGAGGGGGCAAACCCGTTTCACCAGTGCTCGTGGTTGATCCCTTCTAGGCCTGCAATTCCAATTGCTTTCCCAAAATCTTTTAGTTGATTCACTCTTCTTATATGTATTTTTTCTAAATACAAGTACTTCCAGGAATACACTGACCTCCGGTGCCCCGGCCTGTCCTCGGCACATGCCGTCCGCGGTGGTCTTCAATAGGTGCCCGTCATGCAACGGTTCGTTCCCCACGTCCGACTTGCACACCCTCTGCCGCCTAGGAGAAGACCACGGATGGAAGGCTGTTCGGCGTGCGACGCACTCACTCCCCGGTCCTTGAAGAAATGGTTGGCATGGTGGAGAGAGCTGTTCTCCAGGTCGCTGCCAGAGCACCTTAAGAAATCTGTGCGGAGGAAGACAAAGAAGGGCAAGCATATACTTTTAAACAAAGCACCCCGTAAGGGCGACTCCTTCCCAGGGAAGCCTGCCAACGGGAGGGACCAGTCGGGCCATGTCACCGGTAACAAGGTTACTGAGGTTACAGCAGCTACCGGCCTCGCACCAGGACACGTCCTGAGGGGGCTCTGCCCTATTGCCATGCCTACGCCTGAGGGGGTGAGTAGACACAGTGCAGACAGCCCTACTGGCATCCTGGCCGAGGGCCAACAGCCTTCCAGGCGCACACATGAACCGCAGGGAGGGACACAGCCTACGCCTACCAGCAAACAGGCTGAACCAAGCCCATGTCATCCAAGGATCCATGTGCAGAAGGCGCAGACAAAATGGCGGCGCACAGGGACAAGATGGCGGGCAGGCAAGAGTCCTGCCAATCCGATGAACTCCAAAGGCGGGAAACTTGACTATCAGGCCAGAGGCCCACCCCTCTGGAGCTTGTAAGGTGGGAAACCACTGCCAGGTCAGAATGGGTTCCAGTGCCCCAGGTCAATTGGTGCATAGCCTACCCAACCATCACGGGACAAGCACGCCTAACAGAAGTGTTGTTCTCCCATACCGTGGGCAGACAGTTCATGTCTGCAGAAGGCGCTGATCCAGGGGTGGTGTTTCTAAAGCTTATGTGGTCCCTGTTGATGGGTAACATCCTCCGGGACATTGTGCAGGATATCGCACCGCCAATGCTTCCTCAGCAGCTGGTACAACCCGTGCCACTGCCACAGCTTTTGACACCGATAGCTACGGTAGCAGCACCTCCGCCTCCTACAACACCCTCGCAGTCTCCCAACGCATGAATCTGTCAGTGTAACCATTGGCCCCCAAAGACACAGGGGATCAGCAGGACACTGACGAGGAGCAGGACACACCTTAGTCGGCAAGGCCATTCCACTAAAGGATCGCTGGCCTGGCGGAGTACTTCAGCATCCTGCAACTACAAAAAGAACACACAGAGACTGGTGTCTTGGTGGAGGTCCTCCATATCAGGGCAGAGTCCAGATCTGGGATTACACTGCAAAAGGATGTGGAGGCGATGGCTAAGAAAGGGTGGTTGAAACCTCATTCCACTCGGTACGACATCCTTTCATTGCCTGCATGTTAATTCCCAGGCATTTTAACGAGCACATTTTATCGATTGTGCTCATCGCCTTTTTTAGGGGGGGGGGGGTTTGGAGAGGAGGGGAGGGCAGGGTAGATAAGTGTTTGGGCAGGTAGGCAGTAGCAATCTTTGTTAGAAGACCGTTCTAGCGGAGTTCAGAGCCACCCTGAATAGAATCAACACAAGACATTTTATACCCCTGAAGAATGTCCTACATTTGGTGTGTTTAAGGGACAGAAACTTGTACACGTTGGGAATCTATAGTATAAAAACAATCTGAAATAGCCAGAATTGTTAAGGCATAAGGATCTTCGTGTGAATGAGCTACACTTTTGTGACCCAAGACACATCATATTATAAGGACCCACTTATATTGATACACTTGTTTTAGTTCTGTAATTGGTTTGTGACATGATCATTTTTGATTGTTTTTATAAAAAATTCTATTTGATGTAATTAATAAAAATTTGAATTGTGTGGAAATGTAAAATCGGAAATGGTATTTATTGCCAGACAGGATACCCAGTCAGATAGATACTTTTGGTACTGAACTTCTTTCTGTTTAACACACGCAGTGACGGGACGTGCCAGATCCAAAGCACCCCAGTTGGGGGGTAGGTTGGGTCGCCACAGTCAGGTTTGGAGAGCACAGTTCGCGAATGCCTGGGCGATCTCTGTAACCTTGCAGGCCTTCCAGTTACCTCTCCCATCTCCTCCCCCTTCATCAAATAGGGACCCCATCACTCCTAGCAGAGATGTGCTCCCTTGTTACGAGCATGACGGTAGAGCAGGTCCCAGTGCCCTAGCAGAGGTTGGGCTTTTATTCCTGCATCTTTGCTATTCAGAAAAAGGAAAAGGCGAACCTGCAAGTGCTCCTAGATCTTTCCTCCTTAAACCTATACCTGCCCCTACAGAAATTCAAAATGGTGACTTCAGCTTTAATAGCAGAGATGCTGTGTGTCAAGGGTGGGGGGGGGGGGGGTTAGTGCGGGGGGTGGAGACTGTACGTGCTCCCTGGAGCTGAAGGATGCAGATTTACAAGTTCCTAAAAGGCAGGCGCATCGACCCATCCTCAGGTTTCGGGTCATGGGTCTGCATTTCCAATACACAGTACTACCATTCGGCTTTAACTCAGCGGCCAGGATCTTCGCAAGGCTCCTGAATGCAGTTGCAGGTCTGCTCCGGTCAGAGATCCATCATGTATACTGGTACCTTCGATGACTGACTAGTCCGTGCAGGGTTCTCCAGAATAAGTCAGGTATTCAGTCACCAGGCTCATAACCACACTCTACGAACTGGGGTTCTCACTCAACTTCCAGAAGACACAACTACAACTGGCGTAAACACTGGTATTCTTGTTTCTTCAGTAGGATATGCAGAGGCAAATGGTGTTCTCCACGAGGGTAAAGGTTGCGACTATCAAGGCCGCTGTGGGTCACTTCCTCAACAGGGAAGTAACTACGGCAAGGTGATAGCACCTATTGGGTGTTATGCAGCATTTTGTCCTGGAGGTCTCCTACACCAGGCTATGGATGAGGAGGCTGCAGCTACATTTTTCGGCATCCTGAAACCAGGAATCGGGAGATCAGGCAGCGACGATCACCATACCCGGTCATCTGCACGAAGATCTGGAGTGGTGGAGACAGGAATGCAACCTCTGGGTGGGCAACACCTTCAGACAGCCCCTGGCGAACCACACTATTACAAATGACTCCTCCCTCCAGAGGTGGGGGGGGCACCCTGAGAGAGCATGCTGTAAAAGGTCTATGGGCAAGGGAGGACGAGCAGAACCATATGAACTGGTTGGAAATGATGGCTATCTGGCTTGCGCTCTGGGCATTCCTCCCCATAATCAAGGGAAGAGTGGTGTGCATTCAGACGGACAACTCTACCTGCATGCATTACCTCAAAAAGCAGAGGGTACCAGATCGCCGCTCCTGTGCAAGCTGGCAGTAACAATCTGGGAATGGGCCATTGCACAAGAAGTCTGGTTTTCGACAGTACACCTTCCGGGGCAGTCGAATCTGATGGCTGACTGCATCAGCCGGCTAGGCCCGGACAGCTACGAGTGGCAGCTGAACAAGAAGGTACTTATGGAAATGTTTAGCAGGTAGGGGTGCCGCCCCATGGACCTGTTTGCAACAGAGCAACCAGATGTGCCTGCGGATCACCTCCTGGGGTGGACTGGGCCAGGGCTCCATGGCAGATGTGTTGCAGATCCAATGGAATGTGGGCCTTCGTGTCCCCCATACCGCCCCCTGCCGCCCCCTCTTCTAAACAAAGTCCTGGGCAAGATCAAGGAAGCCTGCCAACTACGTCTCATTCTGATTGCACCCCAGTGGCCAGGCAGGTTGTGGTTCATGGACCTGCTACAATGGTCAGACCAACCTGCAGTTCCCCTCCCTCTCAGACTGGACCCTCTCCTGGTACAGCAGGAAAGAGTGGTAATCCACCCCTCCCTGGAGAAACTAGCCCTAGCAGCTAGGTCCCTGAGCAAGTATCACTTCTACATCTCCAGTTGTCCCGGGACAATCTGGAAATCATCCAAGGAGCCAGAAGTCGGGCTACACAGAGAGTATAAAAGAAAATATACCAGATTCTGTTTCTCGGCCAAGGAAAACGGAGCTGACCCTCGAACATGCACACTAGACCAGGTGCTATCATTCTCGGCTTATTTAGCTAGATCAGGGGTCCAGGTGGATAAGTCTTCATTTTATTCATCAAATCCAGTGGTCAAAAGACATTAGTGGGGCTAACAAGACTATACTCCCCGAGCAAGTGCCTGCACCCGGCCTGGAACCTTAATGTGGTACTCAGCACTCTGGCGCACAAACATTTTGAGCCCATGGCTACAGTAGACGTCAAGTAAGTCACTCTCAAGACAGCGCTCCTGTTGGGCTTCACCTCGGCTCAGTCGGCAAGATCCAGGCTCTACTTGCCACAGAACCCTACACAGTATTTCATCAGGACAAGGTGGTGCTTCGCACTCGACGTAGGTTCCTCCCAAAAGTCGTCTCATCCTTTCAGCTCAATGAGGAGATTGTGCTGCCTGCCTTCTCCCTAACCCAGTGGAGGAGAGTGGAAAAGGTCCTCCACTGCCTAGACGTCAGACACTGCCAGGACCAAAGACTTTAGCGATTCAGATTCTTTATTCATCACCTTTGGAGGATCAAAACCAGGCGACTCAAGTGTCCAAGGCATCTATAGCGAGATGGATTGTTGCGGCCATTCACGTGGCTTACAGGACACAGCACAAGGAAGTCCCAAGGGACTTGCATGCTCACGCAAGCGGGGCCAAGGCAGCAGCAGTAGTGGTGGTTTTCAAAGTAAAAGCAAAATTGAATTTCAGGGGATGAAAACGCTGTGATATCTAGGGCTGGTGCTGCTTGAAATGTGAATGTTTTTGCAGTGAACAAAATCCCCCTCCCCTTCTGCCAGATATTTTGTCAGCTCCACAGGCTCAACTATTGAGAGAAATTTGCATGTTATTGTGTTGGCCACAGGAGCAACTGACTATACCGGAGAGACAACCACCAATAGCATCTCCGTTTGCTCAACTTTGTCTTGCCCCTCAGATTTTTGGGCTGCTGTTATTAGACAAAGTTCCTTTGTGGTGGAAGGAACTATCAGCATGTTGCTCCTGGTGTGATTTGTTTCTCTACTGAGTATAGTTTGCGCTAGGTATGTACCACAAGGGGTCCTTACTGGTGGTGAGGTGAAGGTTGAGGGGCTTAAAGATGCTCTAAGGGCCCCAAAATCCAATCTATATCAAGCAAAAGTACAATCTGTGAAGATGAATGGAACCCATGAGATACTGAAAAACTGCACGTTTTCTTTCAAATGTGGTGCTTATGATTCAGTTTTAAGGAGAAATATTCTGTGGTCCTCTGTGGCCGGATCTACCAGTTAAAAGGTTAATAAGCCATTGAGATGCGGCTCGTTGGGGCTCGTGCACTACATTGCTGGATGCTTCTTAAGCCCTCATTCCATCTGTGCCAGTTGCTGATAATTGCGGTTTCCGACACAGGGCAGAGGCGGCATTGGACACAGGACGCAGAGGAGGAAGGAGTGGTGAGGTGTATGAAATAATTACTGGCAGCTATGCCGTGGTAGGCTGGTTGCAGCGCAGAAGTTGAGGTACTGGTAAAGACATTGGTGAGTGCCGGGGAGATGGGTACAGCCTCTTCTGCACAGTGTTGCTCAATGCTGGAGTCATACGTGTCCGGGTTGCCTCGTGAGGATGCCAATTAAGTGAATACACAGTTTGCAATGCTTGTAATCAAGTATCGTTGTATGCAGGTTAACACGTGCATTTAACTGACTATGTTGGGACACTAGGTGCTCATAAGGTTGTGCGGTTCCCAAGTGGACTGCATGTACACTCATTTAATAAGTTCCGTTTCTTGCTTTGCCAAAGGACACGAGTATGTCTTATCACGAGGGAAGCGCCCTATTGTTTGTTCTCATTGTGATGCCATGTGTTTCATGTGATTAGGCTGATAAATCTTTATGCTCGTTCAACAAATGATGCTATTATGATACATGTGCTTCAGGTGTTTAATATCTCATGGTGGAATGAGTAAATGTTCTTAGTATGCAGGTTAGGAACTAGGCAATTAATATAGTTCAGGCTACATATGAGAGTGAATTTCAGTGTACTATAACCCATCCAATCAAGTTACTCTAACCCTCTTTCAGATTTTTCTATGCAACCCCCCAACCCCTTACTCATCCACAACCTCTCCTTAATCTCCACACCCCGTTGGCTTCCTCTTGGTTACCTGTGGTTATATATCAGGAACCTGTGCCAACCAAGGTGGGGAGGGTCGTTCCCATTTGGCTTCTGTGGTTAAGGAGGGAGTGTCGATGCCTCCCGCCGCCCCCCCAGCCCCCACCTCCTTTGGTGCTTGGAATAAGTAAATAGCATTGCAGTAGGCAAGCCGACTGGGTTAAAATAAAAATTCATGAGCTGCTCCTTTTCTGAGAAAAAGAATTCAGACATTTCAAAGATTTCAAATTTAAAAAGCAGCTACTCAGCACCTTGTTGATTTGATCGCATATGGTTAGTTCACAGTCCAACCAGACTCCAAGATTGCATACCAGCTTTGATGGTTTCGGGCAAGTTACCACTGCAGGTGGCAAGAAATCCTACATTCTTGGTGGTTCTTGAACCACTTTATTGATCTTGTTGGATTTAATTGCAGCGATTTGGACATCTAAATCTTCACTTGTTCGATGCATAGTTTGAATTAGTCAATTTGATTCTTGTTTCCAGACACAGTATTGGATGGGTATCATCGGTTTACCTGTTGCAGGTCATGTTGAAACTGCACACAAGTTCTGCCAGAGGAATTTTATAAAGGTTTGAACTACGAAGGGCTAAGGGAAGATCCCTGAGGCAACCTGTCTGTAACATTGCTCAAAGTTGAGACAACAGGAGGAAGATGGACTGTTTGCTTTCAATTGCTCAGAAAGGTTTGGATCCAATCCCAAACCTTCTCATCTAATCCTAGCTTAGATAAAGGTCAAAAGAGTGTTATGATCAATTGCATCGAAGGCTGCAGTTAAGTCCAACGAAAGGTGCCTCCTGCATCCACCCAAAATCAGAGATTATCCAGTGCAGCTAGCAAAACTATTTTGTAATTATTGCCAAAATGAAATCCGGCCTGAATATTTTCTACGTAGCCGGCTTCTTCAACAAATGCTTGAAGTTCCGAAGTTACCCTGTGCAGTAACTATTTCCCGATCAGTTGTGAGATTGGTTGGTAATTGGCAGTACTTGCCGGGTCCAGAGTTTTTTTTTTAAGTGGGGCAAAAGCAGCTATTTGAAGTTGATCTGGAAATATGCCCGCTTGCAACGAGTGGTTAATAATGAGGCTTAACTTACAAACAAAATGAAAAGAATGTTATATGACCCTCAGGGTCCCTTCCATCATATGATTTAAAAGTACCTATGTGTTTAATCCTAAATACAATTAATATGAATAACTATGAAAAATGATCCCCCCATATTCATGACGCATATACAGATTTCAGTCTAGGTGCAGGCAACCCAGAACTCCAGATTTAGTTGCCATGTTGCTACAATGAGATCTAGAATAAAAATGATTTTCCATTCAAAAGTGTGAGCAGAGCCCCCATCTTATTTTTCTTTTCACATGTATAGAAATGATGATGCCCTATTAGAAATGGGGGTGTATTCTATGGGCATGTTTGACTATTAAGAAAGCCCATGGAAAGATTTGACCAATCAAAAAAATATTTATCATAAATGACAAAGCGAAGAAATTTCGTCCATGATGAAAGCAGAAACACAGAGGGAATAGGGAACTCACTCTGGAGTTAAAAGCTGCAAAGCAGAAGAACACTGGTTCCAAATGCATGAGTGCTGGTGTGGGATAATATCTGGAGAGAATAAAGTCTTTTCCAGGAGGTAGTCGGATTGAGCTTAACCACAAGCTGATCGGTTTTCCTGAAAAAAGGAGGAAGGGCACAGAGATGCCTGTTGGCTGAACATTCCATCGGATAACTTGGGGGTGTCTGCTGGATCTGTGCTGTAGCTTCTGAAACCCCTCCACTATCTTGGGCCAACTTTTATATATTTATAATAAAGGGGGTCGAAATATAAAGTCAACATTTTCAGTGTTCGCAGTTAATTGGTCGCAGTAATGGTATGATCCAGAATATAGCCTGTGAAGTTCCCATGAGATTGGCTAGTGAGGAGGCAACTCCTAAAGCTGCAAAGGGGGCCCAAGTGTGGCTCCCATACCATATCACAAGGAGAAGCTACAATTTGCAATAAGATCAAATTTGCCAACAAATTTGAATCCCTATGCTGTCGGGATGAAGTGGGCTTTGTCTGCCACAGAGCTGCCTCCTTGGCCCAAAACAAATAATGTTCAGCCTTGTGCCAGCTAACTAGATACAAGGCTGGGGATACTGAGGATTCTATCACAGGCATCACTGACCTTCTGAAAATTGTAACATGGGCTATTGCTGGCATGAAAGTGAAGATGAACGACCCGATTTGGTGTGCATAGATTACTTAGTTTGATATAATGCTGCTTCAGGAAACCTGGTCTCAAGCTTCACCCTTTCTTCCCAGTTTCACAACCTCTTTCCAGCTGCAAAATTGGCAGTACATGGAAGAGCAAAAGGTGACCTTAAACTCTGGTACTCTATTGCGTTTGATATTGATCTGGCTTTGGACCCTATGTCAACATCAAACCTACAATTTCTAAGAGTCAAGACAAATAAAATATAAATGTGGGTGTATTGATTAAGATTTACACTACTCGCATGAGACCCTGGTTTGTGGTAGACCGTGACAATTGTTTTCTGATGGAAGGAGACATGAATACGAGAGTTTCCTATGCATCTGCCACACAACACGGCATTGTTGTGGGGTATTCCTGAAATGGACTCCAAAGTCCCTTTTACTAATCGCCAAGGTAACATTCTTAAGCATTTGTTGGAGGAAAACTCACTTTTAGTGTGAACGACCACAATCCATCTGATACTCTGGAAAATTGAACATATATAAGATCCTTGAACAGCCCGATGCCTTGAGCAGCGCATCGAAAGTGACTGTTCTCTTATTTTGACTTTCCAACTCGCATGCAGGCTCAAGATTGTGAACAATTTGACAAGTGAGACATTGAATTGCTGAAGAGATTGAATTGGGAACGTTTGAACTGTTATCTCACTGAAGCAAAAGTATTTCAACAAAGTCTTTTGTTAATTGAGAGCTGCTTTATGGACGACTCCACTGAGCCAAGTAGGATGGACTCATTCACTCTTATTAGAGATATTATCTAGGTTTCTTTCAACAATTAAACCTCAGAATCTTGCCAGAAAACAACAAACCTGGTATAACAAATATTGTAGAGCAGCCAGGCAATCTCTTGCACAATAACTGAAGAACCAAGCTGTTTCAGGAGTGTTGAGAAGCGAAGCTAGGAAATGATACAGATGACCCATATAAGAGGCCAAATGACTGTGGGAAGTTTGCCACTACATTTATTCTAGACACTTCTGGAAAATAGTTGCCTCATTTCTTAACAAGGAGCCATGCTGTAGTATAGAGAACCTAGTAGATTAGATCACTAGCCCCCCAGTGGTACATCCATTATCGTAATGTTTATGGCGGTCAAGCAATGGAATAGTCGGATTCTGAATTAACTCCTCACCTAGTACAATTCCTTGCTGATGGCATCTCTACAAATGTTTAGGGAGGGCTGTGTGAGGCTTGCAGTCCTGCAAAGCTGGAGTACCGGGTGATTTGTTTAAGAAATCACAGGATATTTGGGCACCTCTGTTGGTTAAACGTTTCCAGGTCATTCCCAAAACCAGAAGGTTGTCAACAACTTGACAACTCTCGAATATCTTTCCTGTATTCACAAAGGGAAATTGTGCAGACCCAGACTATTATAGACCTAGACTGGGTGGACAAGAATATGATCATCTCAGACTAACAACAAGGCTTTTACAAAGGCACAGATAAAACTGAACTGTGTAAAATGTGAAGCACTCTACATGGCCTTTATGGACCGGTCAATGGCCTTCTCTGTACATCGTTCCTTACTCTGGAATATTTTACGTGGCTTGGGCATTGACAGTGGCTTTTTGGTGTTATGCAGCTTTATAGTAATGCTAAAGCTTTTGTCAATTTGGGGTGAAAAGGGGGAACAAACGAGCACTTTTTAGATTTTTAGAGGTGTTTTCCAGGGCTGTATAATGGCCTCAATATTTTTTAATCTCTGCGGATGGTCTGGAAAAATATCTCCAAAACAACTGTGCTGATGTTGCTCGTTTCAGAGGCACAAAACTCGGTGTTAAGCATATGCGGACAATATAATATTAATTGGCAGAATGCCCAAAGCTAGCCAAAAATTAACTCCTAGTCAGGTTTTATGAAATCTAGATGTGCAAGAGTGAATAGTTCCAAATCAGTTTGCAATAGGAGCAAACAAACCAACATGAATTTTGCTGGGCAGCGAAAAAAGCTGAAACTGAGTAAACCATTTGACTACTTGGATATTGAGTTGGAGTGGAAAAAATGACTGTTTGGCCTATGCTGTTAAAACTAATAGTCTTCCTAACAAATCTAATGCAGGGTTACTATGTTTTTCTGCAAACTATGGTGGAGGAGCAGTTCTCCCAACGGTTAAGCCTGATCAAGCAGAGTCTGCTGCGATTGCACTCTATGATGCCAGAGTCTGGGAGTATGCTTCCTTGTCCGCAATGGTGGTGAGTGAGCACAAATGCTTGCGCACACTGCTGGGTATCGCCCATACAGTATGGAGGAAAGGGACTATGGACTAGGAGTACGTTAGTCACTACGGTGAGTAACTGATAATTTTTACACCCTGCTCAGAACCTGTAGAAAAAAGTAATATCTTCAAATTGGCCTGCTTCGTTTGAAGAGCTATTTTCTCGCCTTTGGCCTACCAAGTATTTGTTGTTATGACATTTTATGCCTAGGCAGTCAAGTGTGTGAATGCTTGTCAGTTTAGAACCAACAATAAAAAAAATAGGCTTTTTATTTGAAGTCTGTTAGATCACAACTCATTAAGATATATTAATGGTCTTGGAATGGAACTCAATGAACTCAACATAGTCACCTATGAGGTTTTGTAAGACAACAGGTTTCTCCCCCATTGGAAACCATATCATCTGCATAGTCCATGCATGGTATAAAGTGACCACAAAAATTGGGCATATTGGATGTTTTGAATTGGTGTTTCTTCAAGCCATTGAAGTAGAAGTTAAAAAGTAAAGTGTCCATGATACATGGTTGACTAACAGCCTTTGTGATCGCAGGGGACTCTAGTTAACCATTTTCTCCAAAATGGAGGAAAAGCATACATTCTAGTGTAGGGAAATGTGTATTTTCCACACACCTTCTTGCTGCGCCACAATTATATATGAACAAAGTTCCACAATCATATGTGTTGGTGATCCAATTAGTTTTGTTTATTGGCCCTTTCCGATTACACGTGATTCGGCATTGACTATGCCTTTTTCAAATCAGGGCATATCCTTCAGCGTTATTCATACATGCATGTTTGTAGAGATGTTGAGATAGTACTGGGGTAAATCCCATCTGCTGAAAATGTTTGTCTTGCAGCTCGCGTTGTGTGTAATAATTTATTAACATGCATATATGAATAACGCTGAAGGATATGCCCTGATTTGAAAAAGGCATAGTCAATGCCGAAACATGTGTAATCGGAAAGGGCCAATAAACAAAACTAATTGGATCACCAACACATGTGATTGTGGAACTTTGTACATACATAATTGTGGCGCAGGAAGGTGTGTGGAAAATACACATTTCCTTACAAACAAACGGAGTGGGGGATCGCTTAGTCTCCGTCTTTCACACACCAGTGCGACACCTACAAATCTAAATTAAAATACTGGTCGCAGGGGTTTCACAGTGATATCACAAAAAGCTCCTCAAACCAAAATGTTTACATTCTAGTGTAGTCGTGCATCGTGATGCTCAGCAGCTTGTCATCCACTCCTAGATTTTTGAAGGACTCACCACAGTGTTTGCCTGTGGGCTTTGTCAAGCCCTTAGTCCAATCCATGAAAGTCAATTGGAGCACTCTCTTCTTGGTCCCCTTGTACTTGAGAGATGACATAACACGGTACCATTGATTAACTAAAGGTTGTCTTTTTCTGCTCTCTAAAGAGGAGGATGTATATATTTATATTTCATAATAACATATAGATCATAGCAAGTTACAAAGGACATGAGAACCTCAAATCCCCACCCTTCCTCTTCAGCTCTGCAACATTGACTTAGGTGCTCAGTCTGGTTCATATACAGAAAAATGCACGAGGTGTAATGTGTAGGTGTTAATATGGTTTTGGGAATTGTAGGTATAAGATTTAAACACAAAGAAAGTCGGCATTTTCACAATGTGGTAAATAACCAAGCAGGGTGTTATAGATGAACTTTATTTATTATTGCATTTTTGTTCTGTTTTCTTTCCATGTACATGAATAGCCTGGATTTGAAAAAGGCGCAGGATATACGCCGAAAAACGTGTCATCCAAGAGGGGCTAAAAACAAAATATAAAAATATCAAATAAATAACCCAGACATATTTTTCTTCAAAAAGAACGACTGTTTTGATTTTGTTACTCCTCGAATGTGGCGCAAAGAAGTGCAGGCACAGGTGCATTTTTCTCATAGTTTACAGACGGAGTAGAGGAACTCAGTGTCTCCGTGGTGGCCTACACTAATGCGACAATTAACTAACGAAGGAAAAAAGGTCAATATACAAAGAAAGAACGGTAATCTTAAAGAGCAAACAAAAATAGGTTGCGAAGGTACAAACAAGGATATCTCTACAAAAATGTTCCTCAAGGTCAGACCCCTTGTACTTGAGTTTGGTCAATGGTGAATTCAGGCTTTACTCTGTGTTGCCTATAGATTAACGAAAACTCTGCTGCAAATCTGACCGGCTACTATTACTGCTGTGTACCCAATCCTGGAGAATATTTAGGTGCACTTTCCCCAAAATCTAAAGAGCCATCAGTTGGATCGTATGGTGTGTGTTAAGTCTGAATGTGGTACCCACGGAATTCTGTGCAATCACTGGGGCAAACAGATATTGGTGTGCTCTGGAAATTCACTAACCAAGCTGCTTATAGTCTCCATTTCTCATGTACGTTAGGCAGGATTTTCGACAGTAAAAAACAAAATTACTTGTATTCGGTAATGTTAGCA
Source organism: Ambystoma mexicanum (assembly GCF_040938575.1). Classification (NCBI taxonomy): domain Eukaryota; kingdom Metazoa; phylum Chordata; class Amphibia; order Caudata; family Ambystomatidae; genus Ambystoma; species Ambystoma mexicanum. Next base: position 199,430,366 of record NC_090928.1, on the reverse strand, counting down.
AGGTAAGAGGCAAGCAGAAGAATAATTTTAAAGAATCATTAGGTTTCACTTTCACGCATATTATTTGAATCACACACGCATGTCAAACAGTGGTACATCTGACAGCTTCTTGTCTTTGAAACTGCACCTATCATTTTTGAAGGTGCCTTTCATGCAAGATCTTTTGTTTCTGATCTTACAATAAGGCTGCATGAAGCAGCAAAATAATATTTTTGCCATGTCGACAAAGGTTAAGAGCGAGAAAAGCTAGTAAAGACAGCCTTTTAATGTTTCTTTAAACCAACTTGGTAGTCAGTAGGGAGAAGAAACCCCTACCTCACCCCTAGGTTGTCGTACAACACCATTGAAATCCAAGAGGAAAGAATAGTTGGGTTTAAATAAACCACCATCAGTATTGACAACGAAAATTAAATGTGAAAAATCAAATTTAATGAACTGACGAAATCTTTCAGCATGCTGTTACTTTTGATGAGGACCACGAACTTACAATGTGTTGCGTTACCCAGTAAAAAAATACTTTCCCATGAACACATCATGACTTCTCTCACCTGCTGCCACCCTCTTTGGCATGTTTTCACCACAGAATGAGGCCATAAGATTCTCCTTTAGTAAACGCAATTCCAATTGTATGAATAAGATAATACATCCCTGTAGTGATGTCCGTAGTGCCAGAAGCTTAGCTTGCACAGCTGCTGAGAGCAACAATAGGTCCTCCCTGTTAAGAGGAGTGCAAGCAAGTTCGAAATGTACTTAATAGCGTGCTATGGGTGAATTTCTGCTTTCAGTCCCAGCATTATCACACTTTTCTCATAAAAGCAAGCATCAATGTTTTCACGCAAGATGTCTAGAAACCTTTGCAATTTGTGTTTAAAGCATTGAAGCCGTCGAGGGCGTTTTACCCTAGGATAGGAATCGGTGACTTCAAACAATTTCCTGAAATGATTTTAATGGCTATGAGCAGGTGAAGGACAAATTGATACCATGGATGTGAAAGAAAAGCCTTGATGTATATAACACATGCTTGGAAATCCCAAGCATTTTATTTCTCAATGTGAAGAGTAAAAAAAAAATCTTGCATTACCAGAGGGAGGTGGTCCCTTTTTAAAGCCACTAAATCAAAATTACAAGAGCAAGACATTCATGGGTCGGTAATTCCGCCCAACTTACAAATGCTTCGCTCTTATGTTCCCAGTAGGCCATTGTTGCCACTCGTGAAACGTAGGCGCCGCCAGAGTGGAACACTGGCTTTGTCCCGGTCAGTCAGAATCTTGAGAATGCAGGCATTTTTCTGCTGGCATGTATCCGAGATTCCTCCGATCCTGTTGTGTTGGTCTTTGTCTCTCTCACATCCAGTATCTGCTCCAGATGCCTGATCGATTCTCTTGATCTCCTGCTTCTTGCCAGCCATGGCTGCCTACAATACTCTTGCCTGCCGCCATTGCACTGATTCCTCACCCCTTCCTCGGTGCTTGGACCGCAGTTCCCCAGAAGGGGTCGTTCACCTGCTGTTTTAAAGCTGTGTCTCCTCCTTCACCCTTTTGTTGTATTTGCTAGTATTTAAGCTTGAAATGAGACTTCTCGATCCATGTCCCTAACATCCCACGTGTTTGTTTCCTTGGAATTCATCTCTAAATGTTTTTTATCGTTTGAAATTTCCTTTCTGTTTGCACAGTGAATGTATTGCGCTCAATTCGTGAAAATGACATTCGGTGCCCCAAACACAACACCAACACGCTAACAGTGTTATTCTTCTCGAGCGTAGGTAATATCGGGCATTTATTTGCCATTAACCTTCACTCTACTTGAGGTCATTAACTGAGGTTGTGGCTAGATAAGTGTTCTTCCCTTCACCCTTAATGCCAATGGTAAATTGGACCCCTTCTGCTGCCGACTTCAATGTCTAGAAGACAGTGTGAGCGTAGCAGTGAGAGCTTCCAGTGCAAGGAAGCCCTGCTGCACTTGAACATTTGCTTGTATATTTGATCGCCGAAACTAGTGTGTGAATCATTGGAGTTTTGTTTACCTTTGAATCCAATATAGCCGTTTGGTCCAGCTAGAACACCTGAGTCGTAGTCAAGATATGCATTTAATTCCCAATATTGTTATTGACACATTTTGCATCCGAGATCCATAGTTCGGTCTCAAAATATATAAAACCAAAGGTTCTGCATTATATAAGTGACTTACAGTACACTAGTTGGCCTACCTGGTCCTCTATGACTGAGCAGTCTAGTGCCATCAGTTGATTGTGCCTCCGTCCTCGGCATATTTAGGATTTTGTTTGCAACAAATTTTGAAAAAAATACTTTTTGATGTATTTATATGTATCATTTTGGTTGTTTTATATGTACAGTTTGATTTTTGTCCTGTGAATTTGTTGAATAAACACACGTGTTTCATGTGACAGCGTACACTTGCTTCATATAGGCACTTAGTTGCCCTTGCACATTGATTTATAAATATATAGCTCTTATTTTTACCCATGAAATTGTGTGTGTATAGCCCGTTTGTCCTGAACTTCATTGGGACTTCAGGACCCCTGGTATTTTCTATGCAGATTGTGTTGATGGCTTGTTGCAGGAGTTCTGCCTTGGTCTTTGTCTGATTTCACTTTGGGTGCAAAGAACAGATTAATTAATTTGGCAGGCTTTTTCTTTACTTTTTAGAAATCTGGTCCCTCATTCCTGATACCTCAGAGGATTCCCACTAGTCACGCTTAGCCAGCCTTCTTTCTGTTCTTGCTAAATTCTCTACCCACCCAGACCAGTCTTGCAGAGTAGTCAACAGTGGCACGCTGCTTCTAAGGTTTTCCTCCATAGCGTTTCTTTGGGACTGCCACATAGGACCTCAGGAACGATGCAAGCAGGAACACTCCACGTGGTCCAAACCTTTAAGCGACACACAGACTGCGGTCTCCAATGAATTGGGGTCATTCCACTAGTTCATAGACAATGAAATTCTGAAGCAGTTGATTGGGTAGAAGTGTAAGCAGAAATAATGTGGCCCCAGACATCTTCTCTACAAGCAGCCGATGGAGGCCTAGGTCTTCTAGTTGTAGCTGACCCTGCTGTATCTTTCTATGTGGTAGAACACTTGTCCCCAGTTTCACTTACACCAATTCGGAACTGTTAAATCTTCAGTTTCACTCTCAACTTCAGCTGCCATACCATCCTCATGCCATCAATCCTAGTATCAGCTGTTACACTAAGCCTCGGTGGCACAACATAAAGAACTGTCTCAGCTTAGTCAGATTGCTCTATCCCTGGTGGGATATTGGTACTGGGGTGGGGGGGGGATCTTGGTCCTTGTCGTGTTATCAATGCCCTCTGGCTTCTGATTTCCTTTCTCTCCCTGGAGTTTGGTGTAGAACGCACCATATAAACTGCACTAAGAAATGCACACTTCCTTAAACACTGAATGTTGAAATACTGACTGTCCACTTGCACGTTTTTCAGAATGCAGCTCTCCGACTTACAACTGGGAAGGAGGGCTGAAACCCGCAGCCAGAGGGTTCTTTGTGATTTCGTCAAATAATTAGTCAAATTCAAGTTCTTCGATTTTTTTTTTTCTTTTATACCTTTTGGCTGCAAATATATGCGGGGCGAGACCCTCGCCCAGCAGCTCCGCTCCACTTCCCCCGACCTTAAAAATTACCTTTACCCACCCCCCACATATATTTGCTTCCAAATTCGGTTAAAGGAATTCGACGAATTCTCCTGTGATGAAACCTCCCTATAGCCAGCCACAGCGATTTCTTCCAGTAATTGTCACATTCAAGACATCTTACTTCACTCATAAATGAATCTACTGAAAACTCTGAAATAGCACTACACTGAGTTAAGACCCCTGCACCTCAAGACGCTGCACAGCACAAACCCAAATTTGCATTCCTAAAACACGCAGCCGCTGGAAGTTGAATAGTACTTTGCAGTGAATAGCCCAGGCTATGCCGCGTACCGCCTGTTGACGTGTGCTTTAGCCCAATGACCTGACCTAATGAAAGAAACTGAAAAGGCATATTTTCTACAGTGTGTCGCTCAGCGAGGACTCGAGATTTTCGACTTCACGTCTGATACTTTGATTAGATTTCTAACTTCATACCATTGCTAGTACACCGTTTTAGGGTGGGCATGCAGCGTGTACCTTATTGATGAGTGCATTGATTAAAAGGGCAATAGGAGGCAACTCTTGACTCCTGCGCTCTATTTCTCCTGCATCCGTCGTGTTAGGCAATGCACTCCATATGACGCCTCTGCGCCTCATCTATTCGCAGTGGAGCTGGATAACATTAACGGAGTGCTTGCTCTTTGGGGCAGAGCATGTTATTTTGTCATTTGCTTTGTACATAATTGAGTATGTTGTACGTGTTTTTGAATGCACGCTATAATTATTGTCATCATCAAGCGGGAATGTCTGTAGGCTTCCTCCACTGTTCCGTAATTAGCTGTGCAGAATAGTGGATGGAGGGCCACGGGCCACTAGGGTCTCCTGGCCTGCCCGCGTGCACTGCAAAATACTGTGCGATGGTTGAGTTTGGAGTGTGGTGTCGTCTGTGTTTTCTGCAAGGTCGCCAATAACAAGTGTCGGTAATGCATCATCTCCAGTCACCCCAGGCAATTCTCTGCTTATGCTACAGTGCTTTCGATATTTACATAACCTGTGAAATGCAGACGCCTGCTGGCGGGCATAACCCAAAGTATTATCTGTTGCCGTTTGCGAAAGAATCCCTATCTGAAGCGGATGATTCCCTCCACCTTCCCACCCGGCGTAATACCTGGTATTGTGCTCTATTGCACAGGTTCCCTGGTTTCACTGCATTTATACATGCCCTATTACTCATTGGCCCTACATCTTGGGGGTTCTGTTTTGCTAGGGGTGTTGCACGCGGTGTGGATCCATTGCCCTATATTGCCCTCTACCCCTACTTTTGTGCCGAGCTCGGAGCTTGATTGTGCTGGTGTTTGATTCCCTGCCGGTGTTACTTTCTGTAATCCACCCCATCACTTATTCCCTCTTGCACCTTTTGATTTCTTCGTCCACGGCTGCGTGATGCAGCTTGTCGTTGACTAATGAAGAGCAGAATTGGTTGCGGCATGAGACGAACTGAACGCCGGCACCAATCCCGAAGTGCATTAGTCTTTAATAATCCACATCTGCATGTTATAACCAGGGGTCGTTAATGCTGATAGGCCCCATTCCAAACGGAAAGTGACACAGTAGTGTGTACTCACAAACTACATTAAAGGCACATGGGTAAATGTGCTCAGAATGACTTTGCTGCAGGCATTGCATTTCTGAAAGTTGTTGGCTGATGAAAAACACTAGAAATGTGTGTAGTTACAAGGAGACTTGTTTTGCTACAGTAGACCGTGCAAGGCAGGTGAGAGCAGGCCCCTCGGAGATCCTCCTGGCCTTGTTACTTATTCCATCCCTCTGTGCACCCCCTCAGCCCGTGTATCCCGCTCCCCTTCCCCACGCTAGCTTCCTCATCCCCGCCTCCCTAGCCCTCCCCCTCTGGTGATTGGCTCGTGCTCCTGAGCCTCCAGGCCCCTACAGCTGTGTCGCACTCCCTGCCCGCACTGTAGACCGTGCAAGGCAGGTGAGAGCAGGCCCCTCGGAGACCCTCTGGGCCTTGTTACTTATTCCATCCCTCTGTGCGCCCCCCCCAGCCCGTGTATCCTGCTCCCCTTCCCCACGCTAGCTTCCTCATCCCCGCCTCCCTAGCCCTCCCCATCCGGTGATTGGCTTGTGCTCCTGAGCCTCCAGGCCCCTACGGCAGTGTCGCTCTCCCTGCCCGCACTGTAGACCGTGCAAGGCAGGAGAGAGCAGGCCCCTCGGAGACCCTCTGGGCCTTGTTACTTATTCCATCCCTCTGTGCGCCCCCCCCCCCCACTCTAGCTTCCTCATCCCCGCCTCCCTAGCCCTCCCCCTCCGGTGATTGGCTCGTGCTCCTGAGCCTCCAGGCCCCTACGGCCGTGTCGCTCTCCCTGCCTGCACTGTAGACCATGCAAGGCAGGAGAGCGCAGTCCCCAGGAAGTGTCAGCAGGTGTCCGCAGAGGAAGTCAAGCCAGTGGCCAGCCGTCAACCAGCAACTACAAGGACCAGTAAGGTAGGGTGGCTCGGGTCGGGGAGAGGTACAGCTCTACCCTAGTTACCTGGCCACTAGGCTAAACCAATGTCTACCAATATGATCACCCCCCATCGCCCCAAACTGCATTGATAGCAGGGCCGCTGTGCCCAAATTACATGGTCTGTTCTCCAAACTGCATTGATAGGCCTCTCTCCCACTATACAGGTGTCTCAAACTTAGCAGGGCCGATGTGCCCAAATTGCATTGTCTGTTCTCCAAACTGCATTAATAGCAGGGCCGCTGGGCCCAAATTGCATTGTCTGTTCTCCAAACTACATTGATAGGCCTCTCTCCCACTGCACAGGTGTCTCAAACTTAGCAGGGCCGCTGTGCCCAAATTACACTATTTGCTCTCCAAACTGCATTGATGGGCCTCTCTCCCACTATACAGGTGTCTCAAACTTAGCAGGTTTGAACATAAGTTCAATTCAAACTGAAAAAACTAAGAAAAAGATACAAAAGGATCAACATAATTAATCCAATTTAGATCAATCTATTATAAAATTCTTTATTATATAGTCCATGAACATACTAAATCCAGATCATGATCTCAGACAAAAATGGATAGTAACACCACCATCTACAAATTCCTCGAGTCACTAAAAATAATGTAATTCATCTAACTGCAATAGTCAATCATAAACATTCCAATAAAGTTATAAGATTAAAATTCAGAAACACGTTCAATATATATTTTTTTTAAGTATCTAAATAAAGTGCAATAACATATGTAGCTTGGAGTTGACCGTGGGGAATGAACAGATCTTATTGTTCAATCAGTTGGCCTTTCCTAATCAGAAAGTGCACTACACAAATGAGCGCTTGCCTTTCCAACAGGCATTGGCAATGCCAACAGTTTAGGCTTTTGTGTAGGCATGGGAAAGGCACATGCCAGGCACTGCCATAGTGGTATTAACTGGCCATTGATGGTAGCAGATGCAAAAAGGTGCAAGCATCTAGGCATCTAATAGCAATGCCTGGAAAATGCCTAATACTTATACTCAAGCCAAAACGGTTGGCTTTGCTGGCTCTTGTTTTTAAAAGGACTTCAGTGAAGGACATTCATAGCGCTTATAAATCGAGTGGCTGAAGGCAGACCTGGTTATGACATTTTTATTACACCAGTAGCATGTTTACACAACCAATTAACCCATTATCTCTCAGGAGACTGCTTTGAAAAAATACTGGCAGGCACTTTGTGCAATGTTTGATGGTAACACTTCATTGAAGAAAGCTCAGAGTTCCCCTGAAGATGTATTTTGGGCATGGAGCGGAAGGAACTGGGTGGCAATGGCCATCAGGATTAGCACGCCCATGGACAGTCAATGGGTGGCCAAATTACCAAAACAAGAAGGATGGGAGTCCCCCTACGTCGCTGACAAAGGCGAAGCAACTAACACAGAGTGCAGAGGGGGATCATGTCAAGCGGAACGCCACATTAAATTAGATAATATTCAAAAGACCTGGAAGGAATGGCCATGGGCAGGCTGAATCAGATCACAATAGAAAAAACATATTTAAATAGGACAGATTTTATTGATGACAAATACATATTAAATCGACAAAGCTAACCCGTAATGCATATCGGGTTTCCATAGTTAAGAGAAAGCTCAAATGAGTAAAGTGCTAGTGCATCTCACATGTAAGTTAAATATCTGAATAACGCACAGACAGGACGGGGGACAGAACTTCAATTTAGTTAAGGGAGTCACGTGGGAGAAGGCTGTCGCTCCTGGGTCTGCGACAAATAGAACTTTCACAAATGTGTATGAGGAATGCTCAATCAATTGTTTCATAGTCGCAAATTATAGAACTGAGCAACCTCATTAGGTAGATTGTGCTTACCAAACCACATCTACAAGCTTTGTGTCCCTCTTCATGTGCCTTTTCTCCCTATCTGTTCTCTAATGCAATCGTTTCAGCTTATAGTTGGTACAAACGCCACCTAATAGCCCAATTTAAGAATGAATCAATGCCTCCTAAAAATAAGAGATTTTCCAACAATTTTCCTGGCAAAGCATAAAAAGCACGTGCACCTCTTAAACCCGATATATTTATTCAGAATATTCCATATAGGACAAATTTAATATAAAACATTTCACCCTGGTTTCCACGGCACTTTCGGGTGGTTAAGAAACCAGACAACCGGAGTTTGAACCCTTCCTTTCGCACTTGTCAGTCCCCTGAACACACACATACCTATTCATTTAAATTGAAACAATCATGCTACTTTTGGTAGTTTTTATGGCTATTTGGCCCAAAGCTAGCATCCTTTGAAAAAGTTGGGGAATGCCACCCACCTGCCTTTACCCTAGACTGGTGCCGTCTTCACAACTTTTGTCATCAATGGAGGACTTCGGAAAGAAAAATGTTTTTTCCTGCTTCAGGGCTTGGACCAAAAAACATCTTTCCAAACCCTAGTCTCCTACTTCCGCCGAAAATGTTTCTTTTTTAGTAATGGGCTGGGACTTGTTATTCAGTGGCATTAAACAACTTCATAAAAAACACGCTTTAACTTATTTGCTACTCGTTTTTTAATTGTTGGTCAAAGTATTTTCAGTTTTTTGTAGCATTATTCTTTGGGGGAAAATGAGTTGCAAACTCCATTTTGTAAAGTAAAACTATTTCTGCACTATATCACAGGGTAGAGGCATCTATGCTAAGCATGGACAGGAAGGGTAATTTGCTGAACACAGTACTCGGAGGAGCCGTCATTTGTGAACAATGCAGAGTGCCCCGCACAACCAACATGAGTGGTCTAGACAACTTGAAATAAGTACTGGGACGATGAAGAGGAGGAGCAGCGGCATGAAGTGTACTCTTAAGAACCACAATGAAGTCTAGTTGTTGCTGGCTGCTCATTGCTCAATGTCGAGTAGGAAAGGAGGAAAGACTCAGGAAACAGTTGTCTAGTCCTCCCTGGAGGAGGTGCAGGAACCAGCACAGTGCAGAAAGATGTAAGGAAGCAGACAGGATGCCAGGAGGGGAGCTGGACCAGGGCCAGTCCTGAGTGGAAGGACCCGAAAGCGAGCTGGCAGAGAAAATCCCCCGGTGTTCCTGAAGCCTGGGAAGCGCGTGAAGGGAAGACCACGCTGCCCAGAGGAAGATTGAGATTGCAGTGTTCCCCATTGGACCAGAGCCCACTGCAAGGCTCCCTAGAGGTAGGGGGAGCACTCGGGCTGGCTGGTGGGAAACGAAGAAGGTGCTGTCACTACCTTGCAGGCATTAACACAAGTAATCTTCCTTGTGGTGGTTCTTTGGAAAAGAGGGCTCCAAGTATCTGAACATAAAGAAGAGGGGTCTCGGACCCACTCCAATGAGAAGGGAAACCCCAGAGCAGTTTACAAAGGAACATACTTGGCAGGGAAGTGAACCAAGTTGGCCCAAGCCGAAAGAGAGGGAAGCGGAGGCCTGCGACCGCCTAGAGACTTTTACTAAGTTCCATACTTGGCAGGGAAGTGAACCACGTGGGTCCAAGCAGAAAGATGGATGCTGCGGTCTGGTACCTAATAAGAGAATTGCCAAGAAAAGGAAGCAGTACAAGAGAGTAGTTGCTTCTGGTTGTTGTTAAGCTTGTGAAATATCAAAGAGCTTTATGCAACTTTGTTTTACATTTATGAACTTTGGGTTTGGAACTTTTGTTATTTGGAGCACTTTGATTAGATCTACAACCTATTCTTCTGAATTAAAAATATCTTTTGTTTATAGATTAGTCAATAATGTGAGGGATGGAAATAGGCTCTGGACTTGTGACAGTCGACTATTTAGACAAATGCATCCTGACAGTTTCCTTAGTTTTGGTTGAGGTAGGCAACCCCCTCTTCTATTTAGGGAAAGGAAGAGGTTTTCCCCAACCCCCACCCTTTTACTTTCAATAAGTAGTTATACCAATCAACACGAGTCTACTGTGTCCGAGTCCTACTTCTGCACCCTTAGATCGTCCCATTAATAGGAGGAAGATATTAATTTGCACAGATCCCCACCAATGGTTTATTCTGTTGGGCAAATGTACCCACTTTGAATATCTCTGGGTTTGTGCACAGGATAAGTCAGAAGGCATTCTGGGTCCTCTCATTGGAAGCAGTGGGGCCTGCAATCCAAGCTCAGACCTTCTCTTGCCTCGCCTGGTCTATGTCCTGGATGGACCCAACCTCAATCCTTCTGTCTGCCTATTGTTATGGAAGGCCACAGCCCTTCTCCTGGTTTTCTCAAAATGTTAGCTGCACCTTCCTCCTTGTCTCCCATCAGTCAGACCCTTTTCCCACTGTGGATCTAGTTTTAAAATCTCCTAACACCCCCAAAAACGTCTAAATTATGAGTTGCTGGCCCTTTGGTTGATACTCCTGATTGGGCATCTCTTGTTCCTCTCCCTAAAAAGACCCTAGCCCCTTGAATTTGATTGGTTCTCAGGTCTCGGTCTCCAGGCCCCATCCCTGGGAGTCGTCCTCCGCCTATCTGAAATTGCATTTCTGAACAACTCTGATAAGAATTCAAAAATCTTCAACATGCCACTTCTTTTGAATTCACTTAACCCATATATTTCTAAATTGGTCTGATCATGCCAGTCGTAATGGACCATGTCTGGTGTCGGCTCGTGGTTGCATGTGCGAATGGCAGATTTGTGTGAATTCACCAGAATGGACTTCAGTTAGAATCTTGAAATGTTACCAACAGGTATCTGATTCAATAAGCTACCATACTCCTGACTCTCCGATCTGTAACGTTGTCTGGGAAGCTAAAATCACATTCAAGTTTATAAATGGTTGCCAAGATCGAATTTTGAGGTGATTCCCATCAACAGATAGTGATTTTCCTCTGCTTTCCGGAATGGTCTGAACCATCTCTATCTATTATGGTTCCACAGTGTATGAGCAAAACCTGGTTCTCCATAAAATCCTATGAGACCCTATTACATGCCTACTCTTTCACTTATTTATTGCCTCCCTACATGTCCTGCCAAGTGAATGCCCCATCGCCTCATCAGCAGCCTACTCGACCAAGGCGCTAAATGCTGTCGGACCCTTCCTAGCCAGAAACGGCCGCTTAATGCTGGCCCGAGCCATCATAGGCTCAAAGCTGAACTACTGGAATGTACACTTTGCTAGCAACTCCTCTAGTAACATTAAGAAATTCCATAACATTCAAAAAAATGCTCTACAAGCAGCCCTGAACATCCCAAGAAGAGTACACATCTCTGAAGCAAGGAAGGAGGACCGCTGGCTTCCCATCAGAGCATGTACCGCCTTCAAAATCCTCTCCACAAGCGCCTTTCCACCACACCCCCCTGTATCCCTCCCATAAGCTAGTCAAAGCACACTCAACAAGACCTAACAGAACACCTTACACTGACCGTCTAGTCCAGTGGTCTTCAAACTTTTTTGGCCGGTGCCCCCCTGAGCAAAACTTGGGCAGGTCGGGACCCCCTTGCAATGCCAAATGGACAGTATATATTGCGCGCTGTCATCCTGCTCCCATCACAGTCGCTGGGCTGCCTCATCCCACTCCTACGGAGTCCCTGGTCTCTCCTCACCCCATCACACACCCTGGGCTCTCCCTACTCTGCTCCCACCACTATCCCATGGTTCCCGCCCATTGTGCTCCCACCATAGTCCCTGGGTTCCCCCCATCCCGTTCCCAACACAGTCTGAGGGCCAGTGGCAGCTAGTGATTTTTTTAAGTGGAGGGGCATAACTATTTCCCCCAAAAATGCCATAGCGACCCAGCATAGTGAGGGAGCCCGAACCAATAAACGAGAGTTCGGGGGGGGTTTGCCCCTGTTTTTTTTATTTTAAATAATGGGTTAAAATGTTGCATTGTAGATACTTTTAACAAAAAAATGGGTAAATGGCCAAATAGTCTGCAATTGGTGCTGGGGGCCCATGGGGCAGGCATGACATTTTTTTACGGGACATCTAAGATACCATCCCTGTCCCCTGGGCCCCACTGGGCCTAACACAATCAACATGATTATGTGTGTATGAAAGGCGCTGCACATTCATACAGCAATCACTCTATCATTCACACAAGCATCCATCACCATACACTCACTCATAACATAAGCATACACGCATCCATACACATGTTTAAATAAAAACCATGAACATAAACGTACCTCTAGCATTGGCCTGCGTGTGGGTGCTGGAACGCCCTGCTCCAGGCTGCTCTGTCCGTATGTGCGAGGAGGCGCAGGAGCTCCCCCTCGGACATACAGACATGCAGTGCCCCAGCCAGCATTTCCAATGAGCTATGCAATGCTGGCGAAGCAAAACGCCCCAGCATTTGCATGGCTCAGTGAGCATGTGTGGCTGGGCAACTAAACTGAACTGTCAAAGGGAAACAGTGTTTCCCTTTGACAGTTCAGCCAGCCCAGGAGCACTCCATCAGCTGGAAAAAGCAGCTGAGGGAGTGCTCACTGTTTCACTGGGCTGGCTCCTTAGCTCCTCCATAATGGGTGAGGGGCCACTGGGTGGGCGCCCCCCTCGCCATTATGGATAAGCCGACAGGCTCCGACTGGCCTATAGGGAAAAGCCTGTACCAAAAATGTAAAATGCTAGTGTGGGCCAGTAAAATGGGCCACCGTTTTGGCCAATGTGGACCAGTTTGTTGAGTTACTTAACTATGCAATTGATAATTTTGACCATTGTTGGTGAATATGTCACAATTTACTTTCATTTTAACACAAAACACCCCCTTGGGTACTATTTTAACACAAAGCACCCCCTTACGGTACTATTGAAACAGTGGGCCTCATTACAACCCTGGCGGTAGCTGTGCCGGTAAAAACGGCACGGCTGCCGCTGGAGTTGCATCTGGCTCTGGCGAATGGGCAATTACTGGGTCATGCCGAGTTAGGCGGACCTGATATTTTACCTTTCGTGGGTGCCGGTACCGGTAGATCCCCATTCCCATTTGAGCCCCATAGGGCTCAGTGGGAATGGGGGGCTCGGATGCACCGGCACCGTTTTTAACGGTGCCGGTGCATCCGACGAGCTGTGCTCCCGGGTGCCGCACGGCCTGCCAGGTCAGACCTGGCGAACTGTCAGGCACCCACGAGCACAACTCTTACTATGGCGGTACGATAGCAATGGTGCCGGTAGCTTACCGGCACCGTTGTTACCATACCGCCATAGTTGTAATGAGGCCCAGTCTGTGACTAAAGGAATGAATATCCATTTACAACTGTAGGCCACTTTTTCATTGTTGCCTGAGAAAGTTTTATGCTTCAGCCCGACCATGTGAGCCACCCCTGCCCATTTCTTCCAATCTAAAAAAAAAAATATATATATATAATATATATTTTTTTTATATTTCACGCTGAGCTCTCGGGGTCCCCAGGGATGCACCCGCAGACCCCTGGGGGGGGTGTCACGCCCCACAGTTTGAATACCGCTGGTCTAGTCCTACCCAAGGTTAAACACAGCAAAGCTAAATGACATGTTCCTGAAACAGCGCTGCAATCGAATAACTAAATTAGCCCTTTTGGTTCCCAAAAGCTGTATGTGTCCTTGCCATCTGGCTTTTGTTGACCTATTCTGCAATAAAACCGCTTAACAGTCTTTCAAGGCTAAGTCCTGAGCACATGTTTTCTCATCTCTTTGAGCAGAGGCGTGTAACTCGACTCCCCTGACTCTTGTGACATTCTTTGGGGACGGTCAACTGTCAGTCGGCCAGAAACCCACCACAAGCTGAATTTAATTTTAAGTATTTTATTAAAGTTCAGAATCAACGGGCTGTGTCTTTGTTTGCACAAAGATCATAATTCTACCCCAATAAACCTCTGCCACAAGCACAAGCTCCATCCCCTCCCTGGGTCTGTTGGGCTTCAGAGTTGACCACCTTTAGAGGTAAAGGAGTGTTTGACCTTTGAATCTGATGGGTAGGTTTTCTTGGGTGTACTAGCACAGCCTGAAGTCTGTTCTTATGAACAAAAATGGTGATTTTTAACGTGTTACATTTTCTTTACACATGAGGCCTAGACCAATATCTTGCATCATAAATGTAAATTTTTCTCTTGCACTATGCCATCAATGTCCGTGTATGTTCCAATTACTGTGGCATTGGAGTTTCATCTTTGAAATGTTCAGTGTTCAATAAAAACTGCAGAGTTCACAGATTGTTCCATAGTAGCTCTCTTTTGGCAAAACTGCACTCCGGTGCCTCACTAATGTAGTGGGAAATAGGCAGATAGCCTTTTGGCCTTGTCACTCTAACATAGAGCACAATTCACATTTTTATTTTTCTGTAGACCATATATGGGATGTTAGGCAGTTGAAAGATAAATGTGAGCCATTTGTCTGATAATGGCAAAGTTTTCTTTCCAGAATCCTGCACCTTTGGGCCTAACTTGGCCAGATACATTTCACTGTATCCTGGTGCTGAAAATACCCCACAGTAGGTTCCCTGTGATTTTATGTGTTCAACGTTCCTCTCTCTTTAGAGGAACAACATTTGAGGTGTATTTAAGAGCATTAGAATATATATGTAATATATATTTTTATGGAATGTGAGGAATTTACAATTACAAATCAGCTTATGTGCATTAAAGGTATTTTCTCTTACCTTTATTAACATTAGTTGACACATTTCTCAAAGTGTGCACATAGACGTGTTCTGTTCTTCTGCCTGCACGTGAATCATTTTCTATATGTACAAGTGGCACATCTGTAATGATCACCAACATCTATGAGGGTTCTTCTGGGCCTAGTGAATCTCCAGTGGTACATTCTCCAAGTCTTCTGATGACTTTGAAATGACCGGGGCTGAAGGCCACTTAATACATATTGCACATAGAGCTCCAAGCCTCTGCTTGTGCACACCTTTGCCCTTGACATGCTAACAAATAGTGTCTTTGTACTCGGCACCGATATGAAACCTTTTTATTAATTTAAATATAAATAAGACACTTCTAATGAATATCTATGTTCTAGAACATCGTGGGCAGAAGGAAAGGAGAGGCTGGCACACGTTATCCAGTGTGGTCTTACTAGCTCCACAATGAGAAGCTATCTTCCGAGAAGAGCAATTGGAAGGGCAATGTTCTTATAAGAGAAGGCAAATTAAAGGAGTTAAGGCTTTCCTCTCTGGCATCACTTAGTATAAAATTGAGGCCTTAAAGAAAGGATGAGGGAGACGTAGTCTGTGCTTTTGTACATGAGTGCAGGTAGACACGTGTTTAAGTATCCAGTATGAGGAATTTGAGAAAATATATTGAGTGTGGTAGACCGTATAGTTTCATGAACATCCGATGTCTGGATTCTAGAATGTTGCTGATCTTGGAAGATGAGAATAAGGCATTAAGTGTGAAAATGCTGTCTGCAGTCCAAGATATATGCCTGGGCCATCCTTGTCAGACTTTTCTGTGGATGGTATTGTTCATGTTCATCTTCTGTGGACGTGCACATATATACTTAAGTTCCTATGTCGCTTCTGCATTGTATGGCTTTCCTCTATTGTTGCCCTTTGGAACGTGAATCTTTGTAGAAACCAACTTAAGAGGCGCATAGTGTTAAACCATTGGGTCAGAGCATGTTCCAAATGCAATGCACACTCTGGAAGTATTGAGTGATGTTGAGGAGAGACCATTGTTTTGTTATATCTTTGATATTATGCCTTCCGGTATAGAGAAGGGCTAGTAGCATCAACGGGTGGCGATTTCTGTTATCGTAATATCAATTTGACATGTAAAGTCTTTATTGTTAAAACAGACAAGCTGAGCATGTCAATCGTACCACAAAATGCGTTTGCAGTTCAGAGCTTGTTTCGAGAATGTTGTCATGGCAACCTTGCCCATTTGCGCCTGTTAAGGCTTGCTGAGGAGCCAGTCAAATGGAAGGAAATCCCACACTTCTGCCCTTTTAGGTTGTAGAATTTCAAGTATAGGCTGCAATGGAGTATTATTTGTTCTGGTACAGCGGATAGACGGCAGAGCATGCTGCCTCCAAAAAGCCCCCCCCCCCCCTCCCTGAAGCGGTGGGAGTACCAGAAGCATCATCCAGACCCTTCTGGCAGGATTTGGGGTATGCGAAAATATTAACCTATGTGAAATACCTATGGGTGAAACCACAGCCAAAAAGACACGCTGGCACACTCAGAATACATGTAGGATACAGATTGCAGAGTGATAGAAGATGATCAGTACATGGAACATATTTCTGATGAGCAGGGAGGGAGAATCGCAATTCTGCAGAATGAGAGCAATAAACCAATGGTGCAGGTAGACCGTGGAAGCCTGGTTATTTTATTTATTTGTATTCAATTATTAATTATGCGCTAAAGCCCATGGGCGTCAAAGCGCAAGAACCAAAACATATGGGAAAGACAAAAAAGCAGTAACAGAATTGGAGAACAGTACATAAGGTTCAAAACAGAGGGAATAAGTCAACATCTTAAATTATGAGGTTAATTTACGTGAGAATACAAAAAAAATCCGTTTTCCACTACTAATGTTAAATTAGATGTCCCCATGTTTAAATGTTTACACATACTCGGGGGAGGTGGGGTGGGGAAGCTAAAGGAAAATTGCTATTTCCAAACCCCACCAACACAGACTCTATTTCTAGAAGAGCACCAATTGGCTAATTTGATCCTCGGAAGGACTCTCAAATCGGATTATATTCTAGTCCCATGCCGGCCCTCTGACATGCACAGAACAAAACTTTGTTACAGAGGGCCTCCCTATGTTCAGCCCCAGTGTGCTGCTCCACGTCCGTAATGACACCATTTGTGTGGTCCATCACACATCCTCTTAAGTTATTTCAATCATGGGCATGTCTGCTTTGCCCACACAAGCTCTCTTTAAGACACCAACTGTTTTGGAGTCACCGGGCAAAACAGCAGATGATGGCTCTTGAGCACACTTTCAGAAATCAGGAGTCGATGCTGATGCCAAATTTTGTACCAGCTTCCCTCCTACTTCATGCACAATAGGGAATGCGATTACAGGAACACAAATGGCGACCTTTAAGTTCACAACACTGTTCTTTGATTGATGTGCCTTAGTTCTCTGACAACCCACATTCTTTCCATAAACCTCATTGGAATCAGTCTGGCAAGCTATATTCTTGCCATGAGCATTAGGAATATGGGATAAGCCTGCCGTTCCGTCCACGTTACCAAAATGATTTTTGTGAGGGACGCAAGGGAAAATGTGCTAAAATCGATATGATTTGCAGAAATTGGACATCTTTAAATCTTAACACATGGAACTAAAGTGTTGAGGCTGCACCACAGTGTAGTGATTAGCAAGGCGCTTACATGGAATACATTTTGGCTGTTTGTTCACCGGTTTTATTCCATTTGTAAGCGATGCCTGTGGCAGACAAACAGTACACCTGGTTCCCCCCCATGTACACATTGGGTTGCTGTAACCTGGCCCACATGAATGTTATTTCCTATCGTGCTCAACGGTTATGAGCGAACACTCGGCCTGCCTGAAGCTGGACCAAGACCACGCCCTACGGTGACAGCAAGTGAGTGCGCTTAGGGCCGCCTGGAGATGGGTCAGGGCTCATGCGGATCCATTTCAACATGCCCGCCCCACCCCTTTGTCTAGAGCTGAGGAAAAGTCTGAGGTACCCGTAGGGTGCTTCGCTTATATATATAAGGGAGATATTAGCTGTAGATTATCAAGAGACTGGCAGCCCACAGGGAACTCCAAAACTATATGCCCAGTGAAAAGCTTGTAATCACTCTGCGAGAAAAGTGCTCATGTTGACAGCATCAGTGTAAAAAGGCAACGAGGAGATGCACACATTGTTGGATACTTATAAGACAAAGGAGCAGGTACACGTTGAATGTCCTAAATTAAAGATGTATTTTCCAGTATCATAAGACTGTCAACATGGGGCCAGCTGCTCGCTACCCCCTTACCCAGGCTAGAGGCCCATTTCAAATGTAAGGGTTTATAGGCCCTGACGTTTTTTCGTGGGTGTTCTAGAGCTATTAGCAGGTTGTTGACCTCTCGATAGTTTACTTTTTGCGTCCAAGATTAGCATCGGGGCGGTTGTTTTTGGGCAGCCTGTGTGCCACGGAGCAAAGACGGCGCTGTTCCGCACATTCTACATTCACGCTTCTGCAGCCACGCTTCTCTCACGTGCCCGGATTTCAAACGCTCGAGTCCGTTCTCACTCGCAAAAGAGAGGCCGTGCTGATTGCAAGTGAATCACCGCGGCTATTAAAGAAACTGTTAATCACAAGAACGCGCCCGTCATAGGTGGGAACGAAGACCGCTCCAGCATGAGCTTGCTTGGATGGGCGCCTGGGGAGCATTGAGCTGTCGGCGGTGCGGTGTTTGCTGTTAACAGTTTCGGCACTGCGGGGCAGTGGCTGATTCAAGAGCAACCCCTGCTGGCTGCCCACCAAAGCTGTCCTTCTGCCTCACGGACAGGCAGTGCGAATGCTGCCTTTTACCGGTGCCAGTATGCGTGATTCCACCTGCCCCTGGCCTGACTGCTTGTAGGCGTGGAACTGTAAGAGAGCCCAGCCCCCGTGTGCCAATTGTTAATTTGGGTACCTTTTTTTTAATAATATTTAGGCGAAAGGGCGCTTACGCATGAAACCCTTCCAAGCAAGTAGTGTTCAAACTGGGCTTTCTGCTCATGTATCGCAATTGTAACTCTAAAAGTTAAATCCCTACAAAGCGTAAATGCTCATGGGATTGAGGTTTGGGCAGATTAGGATCCTACATTGAGCCTGTAAATGAGTCTTTGTCCCCCTTATGCCAATCTCCTGAAGCACGGCCCCCAGCCTAAGGACACTCGCAGTAGATATCGCTTGTGCTTCAGTTTTTAGAAACTTAACCCCAGGGGGGTTTGAGTGGGAACACGCTCTGAAAAGGCACATTTTGTCAGAGCACAGCTCCGTCTTGTTCCCAGCCCAACCCCTCCCCCTGTTTATTTTGTGCAAAATGACCCTAGATCCTGTTTTTGAGAAGTCTAAATGTGTAGGTGCAAGTGAGATAAAGTGATACGTTTTGTAGAAGATCATAGAGCATGCTGCCTGGGGAGCTACTGTTTCAGGCGACTAACCCCAGCTCCAAAGCCTGCCCTTTGAACTTGACTACTGGCGATTGACGGACAGCATCTTTTGGCAGCCAACTATATAAACTGTTAGCACACGTCTCTGCTCTCCACAAGCCGATTTTAAACATGTAAATCTAAACCAAGATAATCTTGTCGATACCTGGTTTACAGTTGTTTGTTGGTGAGTGAGGGATACGAAATAATGTAGATTGTTGGACTTATTCATATAATTTTCTGTTAGGTATGCCACCTAGTAGACAGGCCTTCATTTCTCTGCTGGTCCAGTCAACGGCTTATTTTCCCATCTGAAAGGAGAAGTTTGGGGGCAGTTTTTTCCCATACCTTATACACAGAGGGCCAGCAAACCTTTAGCCAGTATGCAGCTCTCTGCTCCTTTCCATCTTTGGAAGTCGACTTCAGCAGGTGCAACACTAGACAACCCAGTGTTTCTGAGGCCCCTCTGACCATTGTTCTCAAGTTTCTGAGACCAGCGGTGGAACTTTGCCATTAAGAAAAGCCAGCTCCGTTTTGCAACAATGCAGAGGGCCTCTACATGTATGTGAATTAAAGAAATTCCTTCAAGGGCAGCCATTTGTTTTTATCCACATAGCTCCTGCATGCACAAATCTAGGCGCTAGTTTGAGTCGATGCTCAGTTTGACGAGGATATGAAATACCAAGCAAATCACTAGAGTAAGGAAATGTTGCTATAGATACAGTGGTTATCTTTGACGATAGGTTACTTCATGTCATGACATTCACTGTCCCTTTCTGGCCCAGGTTTTGCCTCTAGGCATCTGGCAGATACGATACATATACAGGCGACTTTAGCTGTATGAGGTTTGCAGCTTGTGCTTCAGCCCATCTAGTTAGTTCTTTTAATCAAGTTGCTAGTGCTTTTCCCCACTTTTTTCCCCATGTTGTCAGTTGGATTTCTTTGGTCATAACTTGATGACATGAGGAATTCCATTGACTGCTATAAAGACACTTGTCTTTCAAGGATACTGCTTGACTTATTTATACATGTATAGTGGCTTCATTTCTGAATGGTCAACACCGCCTGATGGTGTGTTGTGTGGGTATGCCAACGGCAGAGTCCGTTATGTTATCCAGCATTGGAAGTGTGAAAAACAAGTGATATTCTATGTGGGAGATGAGGAAGTAATGCGAGAGTGTGGTATTTGCATTATTGTGCTTTTTCTTCTCAGTCTTCACTGGTCAAAACGGATTCATTCAGATAACTGGGAGATTTCAATCACTGCTGTGTCCCCTCCCCCATTAGAACTAGTCACAAGTAAAGTGTAAATCTATTTCTCCAGCATGGGGTCTGGCATGGATTCACATGCTCATGAATATTCCCCGTCGTCAGGCTGGCAATCCTCTGTAAAGAAAAAACCAGTATCAGTTTCGTTTCTGATCTGTCTTTCGTAGTAATAACCAATCACTGGTCTCTGCGTCATACTGACCACAGCCAATGACTGCCCTCCACCTAAGCACCGCCTCTGGCAGCCATCTTCAGATTTTTACCGCACGTTCATGTGTTGGGATCCTCGTGCTATTGCTCTCGAGCGTTAGTGCTATTTTTCGCGCTTTTTTCACAAAAAAACTTCGATTCTTTCGGTCAAAGAGCCTCAAGCTCCACCGATCCTACATCCGATCAACGGGGACCCGTGTCGGATTCATCTGTGCCCCTCAAGGGTGAAGATTTCGTCGAGCTACACTTCGGAGGAATCCAGAAGCTTCTCAGGCCCGGTCTCGGAGATGGCCCAGGAGAAGGGAAGCTCGACGCCTGGAAAGCTGTTCAGGGTCTGCCCTGGATGCCAGCTGCAGAACGTCTTCAAGGAGGACTAACACTCTTTCTGCCTTTACTGCCTTCATGAGGACAAGACGCACGTGGAGAAGGACTGTGCGTTTTGCGGCAACATGTCGGAACGGACCATGAAGGACCGCCATCAACGTCTCGCCAACTGGCTGGAGGGTAAGAGCCCGTCTGGCGAGAAGAAGAAGAAATCCGAGCGGTCTTCTAAGACCTTTGAGGGCGCCCCGGCGACGGGGGCCCAACATAAGGCCAAGCACCGCGAGTCCGCTGGCACCGGGAGCGCCGAACGTTCGGGCTCTACGGGCACCAGGCAGGGCGCACCCTCCCCGGCACCATCAACCACGAGCCAACGCTCTGGGTCGGGTAAGAGGAAGGCCGAGCACCCGGCGAAGCTCCTGGAGAGGCCCCGGTCGAGCTCTAAGGCAGAGGAGGAGCGTGGCAGTGCCCCCTCCCTCAAGGATAAGGCGGTGAGCGCACCTAAGGTGGTGAAGGCCTTGATCCATCCGACCAAGCCCTCTATCGAAACGGTCGCGGCGGCCCTGGCTCAGCCTGTGGTGGCTGCACCAGTGGTGGCGACCTCAGGGCCCAGAATCTCCCTGCCTCCTCGGAGGGAGTCTTCCTTTGTGCCCATCGATAGGACCCCCGTGAAACCCTCCGTGGGGAAGAAGGGGGGGCAAGGCGTCGTCGGAGATTCGGCCTCAACCTCAGAAGAGGAGCTGATCGAGGTCTTAAGCCACGGCCTAGGCGTGGAAGAAGGCCAGCCCGTCGGAATGGACCCCGACGCAGGTGACGACGACGACATCGTCGAGGATACCGACGGGGCCCCTGCCCGCCCGTCGGATTCCCCTCTGCCAGCACCGCAAGACAACTCGGCGGCCATTTTGTTGGCCATACAGTCCTTATGCTCCGAGATAAGGACGAGGCTACCGTTACCGACGGAGGAACCTCTCCCGTCGGGGGATCCAGAACCGGGACCTTCTGGTGTTCCCCCTACCAAGAAAAGAAGGATCCATCCACCACCTCCTTTTCAACCGTCGCGCCCCGTCCAGCCCTCCTCCCCGTCCACCCGAGGGGATGATACGGGGACTGACACGGCAGCGACGGGTACGGACGACGAGGCATACGACGAGGATTTTCCGTCGTCGCCTCCCACCAGGGCTTCTCCGCCCGACGAGATCGGATCTTTCCACTCCATGATCTCCAGGGCTTCCGAGCTTTTCCAACTCTGCCCTGAGGAGAAGAAAAAGGAAGGCTTCCTTTATCAGCGGCGCGAGGCCAAGAGGAAGACGGTCCTCTCAGTGCCTCTGTTGGACGACATTTGGGATGAGGGCCTTTCCCTCCTCAAGAACCCTTCCACGACGCCAGCTAGAAGAGACCGGTACGAGAAAAAGTACCGGGTCCCGGACACGGCCCCCCTGTGCCTCCGGGCGCAGCCTACCCCGGACTCCGTCGTCTCCGCGGCAGCCAGGAAGAAAGCGGGGGGGGTGCGGCCTCCACATCGACTTCCCCGCCGGACGGCGAGGGAAAGAAATTGGATGCTATGGGACGTAGAGTCATCTCGTCGGCAACGACGACGATTAAAGCGGCCAACGCCTTGGCTATCGTGGCCCGCTATGACAGGGAGCTCTGGTACAAGATAGCTCCCCTGCTGGATTTTCTGCCGGACGACAAGAGGGCGCAGGCCCTTGAGATCCTGCAGGAAGGTGAGGTGGCCTCGGACCACGCCATCACCGTGGCGACGGACATCGCCGACACCGGGTTCCGCCAGCTGGGCAACGGCGTTTGCCTTCGACGTCGTGGATGGCTCAAAGCTACGGATTTCCGGCAGGACGTCCAGACCAGAGTCCTGGACATGCCCTTCGACGGGAACAACCTGTTTGGGAAGACAGTGGACGATTCCCTTCAGGCCATCAAGGCGGATACTGAGACGGCCCGGGCCCTTGGAGTCCTGCAACGACGGACGCCCTTTCGGAGCGGCGGAGGCAAGGGCGCCTCCAAAGGTTCCGGCGGCGGTTTCGCTTCCTACCGTCAAGCGGCCCGCTCGTCGTCGCAAGAGGCCTACAGAGGACGAGGCAAGTCTAGCGGACCCCGCCGTTGTCGCCAAGGAGGTCAAGGCGGCAAGGCCGCGCCCAAGCAGGATTGAACCGGCCGTGGGGTCGGGCCCCCACCGAAGCACCCCGGTGGGAGGCCGGCTGGCGGGCTTCGTCAGCGTGTGGGAGTCCATCTCCACCGACCGTTGGGTGCTGGACGCCCTGGCCCGGGGCCACGCGCTCGAGTTTCAAAGAAGGTGCCCGCGCGCCCCCCCCGTGGCCAGGAAAGAACTTCACGTCCCTCAACTTCTCCTGGAGGTAAAGGCGATGCTCAGAAAAGGCGCCATCGAACTCGTCCCAAAGAGGCTTCGGGGCTCCGGAGTCTACTCGAGATACTTCCTCGTGAGGAAGAAGACGGGAGGATGGCGCCCCATCCTGGACCTGCGACGTCTGAACAAGTTCATCAAGGCGCAGAAGTTCCGGATGGTCACCCTCCAGCACGTCCTGGGTCAGCTGGAGGAAGGAGACTTCCTATCGTCGTTGGATTTGGAGGATGCCTACTTCCACATTCCCATCCTAAAGGGGCACCGCAAATTCCTCAGATTCGTGGTCCAAGGGCGTCATAACCAGTTCAAAGCCCTTCCCTTCGGACTACGGTCGGCACCCAGGGTATCCCACCAAGTGCCTCGCACCGGTGGCGGCGCAGCTGCGCCGCGAGGGGATTCACGTCTACCCCTACCTGGACGACTGGCTCATCCGCGCCAAGACGAGGGAGCTCGCCGTGGTCCACACGGCAAGGACCGTCCAACTCCTCACGGACCTGGGATTCTCCGTGAACTACGCCAAATCCCACCTGGTGCCCGCGCAAGTCGCACTGTTTCTGGGAGCCAGGCTCGACAGTGTGTCCCTTCTGGCCTCCCCGTCGGAGGAGAGGACCAGGACCATCTTGGGCAAGGTGCAACGGATGTTGGTGGCCGACGCGGCCAAAGTGAGGTCCATCAAGTCCCTCCTCGGGATGATGTCTTCCTGCATCTACCTCATTCCCATGTGCAGGCTCCGGATGCGCCCGTTGCAAGAATTCCTGGATGCGCGCTGGATCCAGACGACGGGCAGCTACGAGGAAAGGATCAAGCTCGACGAGAGTTTCCGACGAGCGATACGGTGGTGGGGCACCCGCGCGCATTTGACGGCGGGCATGGACTTCCAGACCCCAGCCCACCAGGAGACCGTGACCACGGATGCCTCCCTGGAAGGGTGGGGAGCGCACACCGAAAATCTGCACGCAAGGGGACTCTGGCTCCCGACGGAGAAGTCCCTGCATATCAACGTCCTGGAGCTCCGTGCAGTGTTTTGGGCCCTCAGGTCCTTCCTTCCGTCCCTCAAGGGCAAGGTGGTGAGGATCTTCACCGACAACACCACCACCATGTTTTACATCAGGAAACAGGGCGGAACCAGGTCCCCAGCGCTGTCCAAGGAGGCGCAGGACCTGTGGCATTGGGCCGTTGCCCAAGGGATTTTTCTGGTGCCGTTTCATCTGGCAGGGATAAAAAACACCATCGCCGACTCACTCAGCAGGGAGCTGCGCTCGTGCCACGAGTGGGAACTACGGCAGGATCTGGTGGATCGCCTCTTCCGACGGTGGGGCACACCCCAGATCGACCTGTTCGCGACGGCGACGAACACCAAGTGCCGGAGGTTCGCCAGCAGGTTTCCCCAGACGAGGAGCATGGGCGATGCTTTCTCGTTCCCCTGGGAGGGCCTGTTCCTCTACGCGTTCCCTCCCTTGCCTCTGCTAATCCGGCTCGTCAACCAGCTCAAGAGGTCACGGTGCAGGATGATCCTCGTCGCACCTGCGTGGCCGAGGCAGATATGGTTCCCGGACCTTCTGGACTTGTCAGCGTCCCCGCCGATCAAGCTGCCGGCGGACGCGGATCTACTCTCCAGGGAAGGAGGCGCCATCCTCCACCACGACCCGAAGTCGCTGAACTTGCAGGCCTGGCTCCTGCAGCGCTAGAGTTTGGAGGATACGACATACCGGCCGATTGCAGAGAGGTTCTTGCAAAGGCCAGGGCGTCCTCGACTCTTAAATGCTACGGACACAAATGGAAGAGGTTCTCTGTCTGGTGCCACGCACAGAAGATTAACCCTCTACGGGTTACGGCCCCCCAAGTACTGCCGTACCTGCTGACGCTGGCCAGAGCTGGTCTGGCACACGCGTCCATCAAGATTCATCTTGCTGCGATCTCCCGATACACCAGAACCACGGGGCGGACGTCCTTGTGGTCTCATCGTCTGGTGAAAGAGTTCATGAAGGGACTGTTCAGATCGTTCCCGCCGGTGAAGGCTCCGGCCCCGGCGTGGGAGCTCAACGTGGTGCTGACCAAGCTCATGGGACCTCCGTTCGAGCCTCTGCACTCGGCCCCGTTGAAGTTTCTATCGTGGAAAACAGCTTTTCTTGTGGCCATCACCTCCGCACGACGAGTGGGAGAGATCCAGGCCCTTTCCTGCAAGGCCCCGTACTTGACTTTCCACGACACGAGGGTAGTGCTCAGGACGCACCCCTCCTTCATGCCCAAGGTACCGTCGGACTTCCATCTCAACGAACCCTTGGTGTTACCTGTGTTCTTCCCGTCGCCTTCGTCGCCGGCTGAGAGGACTTTGCACTCGCTGGATGTAGCTAGAGCGCTGAAGTTCTACGTGGACCGCACGAAGGGTTTTCGGAAGACGTCACAACTCTTTGTGAACTTTGGACCTGTCAATCAGGGGAAGGCTCTCTCGAAGGCTTCCATTTCCAGATGGCTCTCCGGCTGTATCATGTACTGTCATCGGTTGGCAAACCGACCGCTGCCTGGCCGTCCGAGAGCCCATTCCACCAGAGCGATCGCAGCTACCACGGCGTTCCTTTCTGGTGTGCCCCTGCTGGACATATGCAGGGCTGCTACGTGGAGGTCGACGCACACCTTCACGAAATTCTACTGCGTCGACCGGGATTCCAGGGAGGAGTCCAGGGTCGGCCAAGCAGTGCTGCGCAACCTGTTCGCCTGAGGTGAGCCTGGTGAGGAGGTAAGATGCTTAATGTTGAGTTTGATGTAATGCTTAATGTTGAGCCTTTGCCACCTCCCGTGGTTGTGCATGTGTGTACTGCTATGTATTCTTTATTAATGAGCATGTGAATCCATGCCAGACCCCATGCTGGAGAAGGAACAAGTTACTTACCTGTAACTGTTGTTCTCCAGCATGGGTCTGGCATGGATTCACATGCGAACCCTCCCGCCTACCCCTCTGCGGCTCTTCACTTGGTCATACTGCCACTTCACGTGCTTCCAAATCTGAAGATGGCTGCCAGAGGCGGTGCTTAGGTGGAGGGCAGTCATTGGCTGTGGTCAGTATGACGCAGAGACCAGTGATTGGTTATTACTACGAAAGACAGATCAGAAACGAAACTGATACTGGTTTTTTCTTTACCGAGGATTCCCAGCCTGACGACGGGGAATATTCATGAGCATGTGAATCCATGCCAGACCCATGCTGGAGAACAACAGTTACAGGTAAGTAACTTGTTCCTTAGCTAAAGTAATTTTACACAACTTACCACCTACCCCATCTCCTTCAGTAGCATTTCTTTGGGCAATGCCTTCAGTGTAACATTGTAATTCGAGGTTGGAGAGCTGATGATTTTGCCCAATTTTTGCAGGGGTGGTTACTTTGTACTATCAATGAAACACCAACATGTTCCCTTGTCACTTAATCGATCAGAAGCAAATCAAAAACATGCACACAAATGGAAACATAGCACATAACAGTGTGAAATAAATGGCATAGGTATTGAAACACCTTTAAGCATCTAGAAAGTTACCCAACATATAAGAGCATAAAAAAGAAACAACGATGATTCCAATAATTGGCAGTTTCGAGATCACATGAAGTCGTATTAAAATGTTCGTACCCGTGCATATAAAATGGGATTTTATTGCAAATGCCCCATTCGGCACCATGCTAAATAAAATATGTTTCCCCATCATTTGCCGGAAAACTGACGTTTCACAATATTGTAAATCGGTAGCTAAGCATCTGCAAATCACTCGGGCAAGATTCATTATTTCATGTGCTTTAGAGTGCAGTTGGTAGGAAAGTGTTGGAGGGAGTTGTCGTTGGATGCTTTAAAAAAACAAGTTGCAGGATTTGTTTTTGAAACACGGAAAGTAGTGGTAATGGTCGTACGGTGTTGCGTTGCACTTCGACGTCTCTGAAGTTATGTGAAAGAAGGGCAGTCTAGGGCCAATTGTGTCTTTCTTAGTACGAGCTTTTGATTTTCAGTAGTTTCCTTTTGAATAGATTGTGTTCTGAGCCGGTTTATGAATTGGCAGAAGACACAAATCTGTAGGGGCTTCTTAATTCCCCCCTGCCCGCTCTACATTTCCGAACTGATCCACAGCATGTTTTTCATAAATAACACTTCGGGTTCAGTGTTGCTTTGGCCACTAGTATTTAACCGTGGCAGAACGTTCTGATCAGAAAAAAATACCCGGCCGTTCCACCATCTGCAATACATCAACACAATAGCATGTTGAGTACAATTATTTATTTTTTTTGTTTTAACACCGACTGATGAACTTTCATTTACATAGTGAAAACCGTATTAATTTGCCCAAATGTGCAATGCTAAAGCCACAACTATTTTCAAAAATATTCGCGTATTCAGACTGTCATCTTATGGCCTATAAACATTGAAGCCGACATTCCAGCTCCTGCGTTCTAGACTTCTACACCATATGTGACCCAGCTGTCCATTTCAGCATAAATTACTTTAGTCCTTTTGGGTGTTTTGCATGGAGTTTAGGTTGGTATAGGGCAATTAAGATGAAATGTGCAAATGCATATATGCTGCCAATCAGTGGATCTGGATAGAAAGTTTGAGAAATTGTTACAGTGCAACTTTGACATCGCTGCACTGAACGTTCTGCAGCTATGTACAAAAACGAACCTCAATAAACGCTTTTTTCTGGCGTTTGTGAATCTGCTTGGATTCACATGCTTTATAGGCCGCCATCTAGTGGTAGGTGCAGAGTGTTAAATATTTTTTTCGGAATAAAAAAAGGGGCGTAGACACGGAAACACTATCCCTGCCCTTCGTGTGCAGGTACCCACGATCCTTCACGCATCGGATTCCTCAGATTGTTTTTTTGTACCAATGTGGTTGGATGCTAACCACAGTTTGTCGATTGATCGACTGCCAAGGCCTAGGCCTAATCACTCCGAAAATCCACGATGTGAGGCGGTGCGGCTAACGGACACTGAAAAGCAGACATGTCGAAAAGGCGATTTAATCGGAAGAGTGGGGAAGGAATAATATTTCTCATACTTTCTGTAAAATTAGAGAAAGCCTTTCTTAAACCTCCTTTGCAGACTTGCATATAACTTTTAGCTTGCTCGTTCTCAGCCATCGCAAAGGAGAAAACAACTTTAAAATGTTGCCTACGCTGTAATACTAAATTCCCTTGGAAGGACACACAGTGCATGTGCAATAGCTCCCTTCCGAGGGACTGCAATGGCTCTGTGTAATGCCTGTAGGCTTTTAAAGCTGAAAACATTAAAGGAGCATTGAACCAAAAGTTGGGCAGTCTACAAAATGCAGGCAAAAAAGCAATTGGGCTAGTCGACCATTAACACGGAAGACCTGGAGGCGAAGGAAACTGGCATCGGTTTAGTTAACTAAACCAAAGAGCAAGAAATTGAGGAAACATCAATCATAACCTCGCAGCCGGACCTCATGTTCGTAGGGCTGACATTGTGCTGTTGAGACAACCCCATGTGTCCATAATGCTACACAAAACCCGAAAGACCCGACTAACACGGACCGGTGCATTCTTCCGTCCCCTCCACTACACCGAAAATGAAGACTGCGGAAGTAAGGCCGTCGAGCGCATACACCGGGGGGGGAGGGGAGTGGGAGAGGGACACACAAATATAAGGGGTCAGAGATTTTGACGGTTTCATCAAAACCCAGGCCAAAAACAATGGAAGTAGAGGTTCCGAAGTCTAGCAAAAAGAGCAACAAACTCCGAAACACGTTGAGTTGAAGAAAATGCAAAAAACACACATTTTTAGAAGGGAAGGGTACCTTATCCTCTCCCATGCAGCAGAAGGCTGCCGCAGGATGAATAGAATTACAAATGGAAATAAGGACACACACAGGACACCCACAAGGAACTCAGTGGACTGAGGATAGATTCTCTACCCTCATGGAAAAAATTGACTCCTTTGTGGATTTCTGCAAAAGATTACCCACAAAATGAAAGCGGGAACCCATTTTTGATGTAACACCAACAATCTGAAATGTCGCCAAGCCTAGTACATTAGTTGCTTGTTTTGTTTCCCCCCTCCCCCACCCTCCTTTCTCCTCACCTCTCTCTCACCTCTTGTATTATTCCAGGGCTACCAGAAATGTCATCAGGCCTAATATGGTAGTCGCCTGTCTGTTTCCCATTTCCTTCCTATCTGTGTGTAAGCTCCTGCACTATCTGAAATGTCGCCAGGCCGAGTGCGATAGTTAATTTCACATTCTTGATGTTCACAGCCTGTAAGAATGTAATTGTCTTTTCCCTTGTTCCCTCCCTTGCCTTGGAGTGCTTTGAATCACGTTGTGTATAGGTGCTATATAAACCTATCATCATATAGTGGAGGAGAAGGAGATTATTGAAGAGAATGAAAACAGAAATGTATCCAGATAACTAAACTATACCATGCCATCTCCAGAAATGTCTGAACCTCCTACCTCATCCTCCAAAAGAGGTCCAAGTTTTATATGCTGACCGATTAAAGAGGGCACCTGAAAGGTACGGCATACAAGTAGAAGAAACACAAGAAGGGGCTGATTTAATTCATGCAAAGAAAGTCTGCTTGATGGGCTAGTCCTTTATTAAAAAGTGTAGTGAGGAGAATTACACCATCTTTTGATAAACCATGGCAAACAAAACCCATTAATCCTAGAATTGAAAAGTACAGATCGGCTATTCATGACCCCCTTTACATAAGGGTCAGTGAAGGTTGATTCCTTAGTAGCAACTACTTCTAGGAAAAGAGGGGAGACACCACTGTCAACAAGTGAATTCCCACCAGATAAGGAAAGTAAAAAGATTTATGCTTTTGGGAGGAGAATACTAACTTCTGCCTGTCGTGAGATTAGAATTGCTAACACTACAGCTCTCATGGCAAGGTACAATGGAGATCAATGGGATGAAATAGAACAAATAGATTAAGTAGCTGAGCTAACTAGATCAGCAATGCTAAAAATAATAACAGAAGGGAAGAATGCATCAAATGTGGGAATAAACTCACTGGATGCCTCAAACAGCAGGCAGAATACAGGGGCAGCAATCCTAAAAAGTCATGCTTGGCTTTGAGGATCTGGGTTCACACTGAGACATAGGCCAACCTCCTTTCCAAACCAGTTGCGGATGATTGCCTATTCGGTACATCGGTGGTCAAAGCTTAAGCAAAAGCTAGAAAAGGACACGATGCCCTTAAAAAGTTTGAACCCAATTTCACGGAGATACTTCCCTCCGAGAGCAACCTTTGGAGGTAGGTGGCCCTTGCAGATGCAATCCTACAAAACACCAAGCCAACGCCACTTTCTGCCCTGATGTAGTCCCACTTTCCAAAGCAGCCCAACGCAGGGAACAGGTTGTTACGCACCCATGCTCAATCCCCATAGGGGAAGAGTACATGGCAGGTCTTTAGAGAAACAGCCCCTGCCAATACATGATTACCCAATAGCAGTCCCCTCCCATGCAACCCCAGTAGGATGTTGCATAAAGGCATACGTCCACATATGGGAGAGGATAACCTCAGAGAAGTGACACTTGAGTACAGTAGGAAAGGGTACTGCATCAAACTTTTACAAAAAACAAACGCAGAAGCATCTCCCCGAAACACCTAAAGGTTCTACTGGAGGAGATAGAAGAACTATTACAAAAGGAAGCAATAGAAGTACCAGAAGACAAGGTAAACACAGGCATATGAGATGCATTTTCATATTTCAATGTTCCAAAGTCACAGAAAATACCTCAGATTAAAAATGCTGAACAAATATTACCAATGTAAGATACTTCTTTTGGGCTTGTCTCGGCACCTTGTGTATTCACCAAGGTGCTTACAGTGGTCGCGGCACATCTATGCCACAAGGCCATACCAGTATACCCATATCTAGACTATTGGCTAATTATGGGAAGGGATGCATAAGAGTACCTAGCACACACACATTAGATGGTATTATTGTTACACAGCATAGGTTTCTCAGTCAATAAAGTCAAGCCTAACCCCAAGCAGAGACAATGCTTTCCTGTGGGCAGTTCTAAACACTTGGACAGCCACAGCGTACCCGACACCACAAAGGGTACAGGCTTTGGAAACATTCCCCTTTTCAAGCCAGGTCAGATGCTATCAGCCAGGAAAATTAGAAGGCTCCTACGCATGATGGCATCTTGCCTATTCATAATACATTGCGCACGACTAAGAATGTGAATAATGCAACAGTGGCTAGCAGAACAATGGTCACAGAAAACGGGCCAGTGGGAAGATCTAGTGGTAGTCTCGCAAACAGTAAACAAAAGTTTTGTTTGGTGGTCACCAAGCAACATGAACATAGAAAGACTTTTTGTGTCCCCGCAGCCATAATTAACAATAACACTCATAACTGGCAGGATGCGGAGCACATTGCCTTCACTTCACTGCCCAAGGGAAACCTACAGCAAAACAAAAAACATAAACTCGCTCGAGCTTCTAGCAATAAAGATGGCACGTTATCCAACCTGGCACGAAACATCTGGCACTGTGCATACAAAGGGACATATCCATACAAGCATAGCACGTCCTGGGGTTCACAATTGTCTAGCAGACTCACTCAGCAGAGTCTTAATACCAGAACACAAGTGGGAATGCAACACCAATACACCCGGACAGATTTATGTGACATGGAGTCCCCCCACAATAGGCCTGTTTGCAACAAAAGAAAACAAAACATGCCAAAACTGTGTCCCGGTTCCCCCAACCGGCGTCCCTATGCAACTCACTGTGGATGCGTTGGTCAGGAATATTTGCATATGCTTCCTCCTCTTCCCCCCTCTTGACACCCTAATTCGTAAGAAACAATTCACAAGATGCACCAAGAGAGTCTAACAATAGTACTCTTTTCAGCAATGTGGGCAAGCCAGCAATGTTACTCACACCAACTCACACCTACTGCTCATGGCTGTGCCCCCTAATCAAGCTAAATCCAATAGAAGATCTGCTAACATAGAAGAACAAACTTAGCAGCCCGTCGCCTGAGGTTATAGAGTTGGCCATCACCAACTCCCCACAAAGTGCATGGTTATCATTAGAGAAGCAAGGAAACCTTAGACAAGATATTGCTATTTTATTTGAACAAATGGAAAAGATGTGTTTTCTGGTGCAAAAGAAACAAAACCAATCCCATAGATTGCTTAGCTTCAGATGTGGTACTACATCTCATGTACTTGCTAGACTCGAGTCTGGTGTATAACTCATAAAGGCACACTTGGCGCCCTTAGCAGTATACACCACATCGCAACAGAAACCATCATGGTGGAGAGTAACAGTAGTGAAAGCCTTAATGGAGGTGTTAAATGCATACTCCCACCAATGGCACACATCCCCGCGGGTTGGGATTTAAGCACAATACTAACTCAGCTCGTGGGACACCCCTTTGAATCAATGCACACAGCCTCACTTAAAGACATTACATACAAGGTGGCTTTCCTCCTTGCTATAACGTATATTCCAAGAATAAGTTAGCACAAGCACTATTGGTTTCGGAAGAGTTTGTTGCCATACATAAAAACAAGGTGCTTTTGAGAACACACCCTAGATTCTCTTTAAAAATGTATTTCTAAATTCCATGTAAAACAGTAAATTGAATTGCCAGGTTTCTTCCCAAACCCATCAAGCAGAGGAGAAAGATCTCTTCATACTCTAGATGTGCAAAGGGCAGTAATGTACTACATTGACAAACCAGACATACGAAAAAGCACAACAATTCTTCTAGTCCATTGCAATAGGAAGAGCAGGACAGGCAGAGTCACCAAGGCAACAATTGCTAGGTGGATTGTTAAATGCATACAGTTGTTCTATATGTTCATAGCTAACAAAACCCTACCATCCACATTATGGGCGCCTTCCACAAGAAGTACAGGACAAACCCTTGCTTTTCTAGCTAATGTACGCTGCAAGCTATTTGTAAAGCAGCAACTTGGAGTTCAGTACATACATTCACAAAACTGTAACTATACAATCAAAAGCAGATCCACAAGTGGGGCAGGTAATATTACATTTACACGGGTCGAAATTGGGATTCGGTGACCAGGAGCAAAAAGCAGCTCCTGGGTATCGAACATCACCCCTTAAGCAGGAGATACCTCTGGGGGACCAGGAGTCTGTCCATAGCATGCAGCAAATGTAACATGAGTGCAAGATACTTGTTGTCAATTTGCATATTATACACTATGCTTTAAATGTCTCTCGGGTGTGTCCTTAATGCTCCTGTAAACACATTCCCAAAACTCTACAGTCAATATCACATAGTTGTGTGTTTGGCACCACTTGCCTGACGAGTAAAGTGTAGCTGTTGGTGTTAAGGTAATCAGGCTCCCTTTGGCTAAAACAAGGTGCTAAATAGCTCCCAGCTCCTGTCAATTTCGTACCCTGCATTTATTCTCGAACAGGCCTTCAGCTCTCCCGCCTCCTTCACTAAATACTGCTTGCTAATCTGTACAAAGCATGTGAATCCAAACCGATTCACAAGCTCCAGAAGACAACTCGTACTTACCTGTAATGTCTTTCTGAAGTTTATAATCGCATGCACCCGCCTAGCCCTCCAGATAGGGTGCGTATCTGGCCTTCTTACGCACTTAATTCTTGTGAATATGGTACCTTTCTTTTTCCTATTCACAATGCTGTTCTTGGCAGCACCCCCATAAATCATGGAGTTCACTGATGACATCCAACTGGGTTCAGTCATGATCTGTTTATTTAACACTTTGTTTTGGTTATTTCATTTAGCAAAATGTAACACTTGGAAAAAATGAGTGTGTGTTTTTCACTTTGTTCAAATGCTTTGATTTTCTGTGTTACAATGTTGTTTTAGAATGTTGCATGACTAATGTACATTGCCAATTGCTTTGACACTTTAGGAAGTTTCATTAAAATTGACATTCTTATTGGACCTGGTTTTTAAGATTGTTGCAGTACAGTGTAAAAGTGTGTTCTAGCAACTTCTGCATGTTTGTGTTCATCACAGCTGTTTTCATTGGTTTTAATAGAGGCTGATCTGCTGAAGTATAATTTGTTCAAGCTTACTAGTGATTTGCATAGGCATTTCATACTATGTTTTCTCTTTATCTCACAAGCACATCAATGGTATTTAATGGCTTGAGGCCTTTGAGTTTTATTTTGATGAGCCTCTGAGCAAGCAGTTGTTTGGCATTTCTCATTACGAAAGATTTGATGTTAAATTAGTGCATATGTTTGGGATAGTTATAAAATATTGCAAGTATTTGCATGTGTGTGAGTGCATGCATGAAAGGGCACATCCACTTGTTTGTTACAGCAGAGCGAGCAATCGGAGACCAGGTCAACACTTCCCAATATTGCTGTGTATATTTTTAGTAGGTTTGACTGCAGTAGTAGTTCTCAAAAGCTCTGCTATATTTAAGCAAAATACTCTAGCTGCTCAGCAGAGCCACCACATGGGACAACTATTTGCAGCCATGCTAAAGCATATTTAGTGGCATCATAACCAGATTCCCTAGCAGGACTGCTATGTTTTGGAACAGTAGCTGAAGTTTTCAACAGTGGCATTGTAATGGCACAACACCAACACGTGTTTACAGTTTCAGTATGTAGCTAAAGCACTGCAGAGAAACAGTCTCTTGGGTTGCCCCTCCATTCTCCTGAGGTGGTAGTATGCACACTGGTGGACAATGTGAGAAAAATTGCATTGCTTTGGTAGGCTTCCAGCCATCCTGCTCTAAGTATTGCCCTTTTCCTAACTTCTGATTCCCCCCTGTCTGACTAGTGTGCGGCACTGCCACATCTCTAGTAGCACTATAAATCTCAAGCTTCATGTGTAGAAAGAGGCATGGAGCTTGGGCCGCGCCAGTTATGTCGGGTAAGCCATGCATGGGACTGCCGATGCCCGAACCCTATAAGCCTTTCAGACAAGTTAGTTCCCTGACTAAGCCAGTCAGGAAACCTAGTTAAGTGGTTGTTAAACCTGCTGCACAGATTGTTTCACCTGCGGGTTTCAAACCGGTCAATAGCTCTGTGAGCTCCTACATCTGGGTGCAGTGATGTGTTTAAGATGGAGTTAAAACGCTTTCCGCGGTGTGAATGTTTGGTTCAGAACGTACACATCTCATCCTTGCTCCCATACTTGGCATTCAGTGCACTGTGAAACACTTGTATACGAGCGTGATAGAAATAAAATATCAATCAATCAGATAAAGCATTTGCATGGAAACAATTTCAGCATCTGCTGATGGCAAACTCTAAAACTTAATTGTCCAGCCTTGCTTACAAAAGCCAGTTTGCGTACATTTAAGAGGAACCCCCCCTAATTTTCAAACAGAATTATATTTATAGATGGAACATGCATTTTCAGCTTGTATCACTTATTATTGCTATGCCAGATTCAAAATAAAAAGAAGCGAGCAAGAGCAATTATGAACTTGGGAGTCACTGGACAACAAAGGACTGAGGTTGGGGCAGACCTAACGCAGAACGTTATGGAAAGGAGGGAGAGACAGGGTAATACGATGTGAGAGAAAACGGAGGAATTAACATGAGCGAGAGGTACTGGAGTTACAGCAATGGATAGCAATGGAGACTAGTTGGTATATGGTTCTGTAGTTATACAAGAGGTCTTGTGTCATAATGTCATCAAGATGCAGCTGGATAGCACACACTTACAAGTGAGAGAGCATTTCCCACAAGTGTAATAAATGATTAGAAGCCAGATAACATGAAATACGACTATATTGCTTCTAGTATTTTCAAAAGTTTAAATTTATGCACACATTGGGTGGATGCCCAACACTTTTTACTCTTGCAAAGGTGAATATTCATTTATACTCTTGAATTTGGATTTACTCTTCAAATCTCAAAATGGGGAGTAAAATTCCCCCACCTCAAAATCCTATCTGGAGCACTGAACCCTCCCATCCTCCCCACTTGGGAGCAGAAGGGTGCATTGACATATGTACAAGGGTGACCACATTCTACACATGTCGGAAAACAATCTGAGGACGCCAATGCTTGAAGGATCATGGGTACTTGTACTGATGCACATAACACAGGGATAGTGTTACAGGTATGCCTGTGTCGACGCCCTTTTTCAATTAAGAAATATATAATACTGCACAGCATGTGTTTCTAAGCAGGTACAAGCTTTAGAAAGACGATCACTGGCAAGTATTATTTGTCATTTTCACTGCTTTGTCTGAGGTGTTTGGTAAAGTAAAAACTGCATTGTTTGCTTTTTGTTCACCATCTACTTTAACGTTGTACTCATCTTGTTTGTGTGGATGTTACAGGCAGCCAGATGCCCCCTCAGACGCCCAATGTGCAGACTGAACCCACCTCTCATCCTGCCTTGAGCCAGTCACCAATGCCGCAAGAGAGAGGTATGATTATTGTTTGTGGCACAACCCCTTCTTCTGTATTTCTCTATTGATTGTCTCACTCTCTGTTGTGTAACTCTTCTTTGCGTCAGTCAGAATTGAGCTTTGCACTTTGCATTAGGAGTTCTTGAAGAGGCACCGCTTAGCTTTGCAACAATATTTCAATGTCCTCCCCTTGAGAGTAATTTGAAGGCCTGGATTTTCTACAAGATTTCTGGTTTTTGGATGTCTGTCAGGATAGTCCCCTTTCTCCCTTTAGTCTGGTGGAGTCATCCCCAGGCAGGGGACCGGACGGCATACTAAACATACCGGGGGAATGGGTCAACAGTTCAGTAGGCCATACAGTGAGTAACATTTATTTTTTCAATGATCCAAGTAAGTGTCTCGGTCTAAGGAAAGTGGGTCAGGTGATGATGCACACCATGGGCACAACAGCATTGGGTACATTGTGCTCCAGCCATGTGCAGAACGAAATGCAGACGATGAATAGAGTCTTGGTCTGTGCAATTTCCTACTTTTATCAGCAGTGCCTTTCTTAAATGTCAATTTTTTTTAAGGCAATTGCCAGTGCAATGGGGCATTTCCAACTGAAAGACCCCCTGTGTGGCTCTAATTAAGTAGTAATTTGGTGTCTGCTTCCAAGACCATTAAAGTGAGTAAAAAAAAGCCCTTCATTTGTTTATACCCACAATACCTTGACATGTAAAAAAGTATTTGCTTTTATATGGATATCAAATGTTCCTTAACATTATGCATTACAGCAAGATGAACGTTTTCAACAATCTCTATACCAGGTCCCCTTTTTACACAACTTCATTTAAAGTGGGGATTGTTTATTTTGACGTAGCATAAACAGCATGTATAAAATGTATACAGAAAAGTTGTATACATGCTTTTTATGCTGTGCCATATTTTCTTTTATGTGTCTGGTGGAGAGGGCCACAGAATGGAGTTGCCCCTTCCGCCACTGCCATTCTGTCATGCAAAGACACAAGCATTTACACTTAGCATGACATTTCTATGCTAGCACAAATGCTTTGGATTCTTATGGAATGTGACTGCTTTTTACAGTAGCAGGCGGATTCCAAAGGAAACCTTTCTAACACTGCCTGACATACATAAATGGCAGGTGACATTTACTCATTTTGCACTACAAAGTGAAAAAACGGAGGCGTACAGGCAATTGATTACTCCTCCATTTACATGTTTGGTTTGCACTTTATAGTGCAAATTACTAACATTGCATGCAGAGCTCCTGCTTGCAAATCAGGGCAAAAATAACACGTCCCTCTGTGCAATTACATTTTTTTTTTAATTCATCTAAAAGGACCCCGTGTATTTCCTACTGTGCTGTACAATAGCAGATTTGCCAGGCTATCGTTATTTTATAATGTAGGACTTCATTCATGTGTAAAAGAATGGTACAATGATATTATTTTACCTTAAAATGTTTCTGTAAGTATTTACAGGTTGTCGGGTTGCTTTACTCTTTGTTTAAGGAGTGTGGAGAGTTGTGTTGGTGCATCTGTGATGAGCTGGTGATGTTAGTGTGATTTTTAGTGTAGAAATGTTTCTTCAGTTAGTGTACGTTCCATTGTTTAACTTATGATGTTCTCCTAAAGTTGTGTATTGAGATGTTAGGCAAGGGTATGCGATGTCAGTTGACACTATGCATTGACACATTCGATTCAGGTTCGTGGGACCACTCGTCTTGACTGCACACTAACACCTCAAAGACACTGCTACTGTTACTGTCGCAGCACTTAGTTTTACATGGGATTATGGTACAACGCAACAGGTAATGCACCTTGAACTGCCAAATCCAACCATCCACCACAACACAACCACCGCAATACTATGTTGGCAGTTAACGTCCAAATGTGCGTTTTGTAAATAAAATGCATGTTTTTGGGCAATGCCACTGGCCATGAAATTGGACCGTTGGCTGTTAATTTTACACTAGTTTTCGAAAACATTTCTTTGTGACAACTGGAATGAGGCATCATACACGTAAATTCGCCCCACCCACACACAGTTTCTGAAGGTAGCCTCGCCCCCACCATTTGACACTTTAGGTCACCCCGCCCTGGACGTTATGGTCTAGTTGTGCACTGATGCACTCTGCAATAGGAAAGTTGTGTATGTTGACTCTCAGGCCTCCCCACCCCCCCTCTTTCATGTCAACATGGATGCATCTGTACTTTCTGGGGGACAGCTAAACTGGACAAGACCTCTTCCTTGCAGGCCACTGGGGCTCAGCCTCAATGACTTCACTTCAGAGAGCCTCAATTCTGCAGCTGCCAGGCGTGGCAAAGCTGCTCAGAGGGGCATGCAAGTGAGCTTTGACACAAAGCAGCTGCATTATTAGAGACTTTACATGGGCAGTGACAATCTCCAGAGCAACTGTTGCGATTCTTCCTTTTCTGGTTGGAATACTTTCAGTAATCTGTTAGGAGTGGCTCAAATCAAGACCTGCCCCTTCGTCTCCCTATTCTGACATGTCATTCCCGTCTGAGATGTTGCCCTTTTCTGTGACTGTTCTATTGACTCCCAAATTGTAAACCTCCTTTGACCTTTGTAGCCTTTCACAGATGTTACTTTATGTAATCTGGCCCGCACAACTTCATTCTTGTGTTTGCATGAGATCACGAGTTCCAGTGCTTTAGTTAAGCACGCACTGTGCTGAAGTCCAGAAAAAGCCAGGTTGCCATAGAATGTACTGAGTAGGGGCGCACTGGGAGGCCTCCATCCACCTGGGCAGTAAGGGATTCCAGTCCAGCTGTAAAGAAATGTTCCTCTATTCACCTTCCTGCTCGTGAACGCTTCCGCGCTCATAAGAACCGACAGAAAAACAAAAAAGACGTTACGCCCATTGCTAGCATGGCAGTGTCAGCAATACATGGATTCATGTTCTCTCTAAAATATTCTGTTCGGAATCCACAGCCGAGTGCACGGGTTATATACTGATGCCTGCTTCACAGCACTTTGTAAATATTAGCCAATTTTTGTGGTGCTTCTAAGTTTGATTAGCAATGCCCTGTATTCTTTGTGCTCCCTCCCCAGACCCATTCTCGTGGCTGCCCCTATCCTAAAGGAGTAAGAGAAACTGAAACCCTCCTGCCCATCAATGTTGACAACATCCAGTGTAATACCCTGGACCCAGGTGAATTGGAAAAGTGACCGCTGTGAACCACCCGGGGGTACAAGAAATGGGCG
Organism: Ambystoma mexicanum; assembly: GCF_040938575.1. Taxonomy (NCBI): domain Eukaryota; kingdom Metazoa; phylum Chordata; class Amphibia; order Caudata; family Ambystomatidae; genus Ambystoma; species Ambystoma mexicanum. Next base: position 199,390,459 of record NC_090928.1, on the reverse strand, counting down.
ACCTATGTCCTTGCTTTTGATATCTAGCGATCCCATCAGAGCCTCATATATATACACATTAGCTGACATGGAGCCTGGTGCAATCCAATCAGTACCACCTCCTGATCATTTTTCGATTGCTGCAAAACTGTCGTCCAGAGACTCCAGCGCCCAGACGTTCTGACATAACCGGTAAGCCTTCTGATCTCTCTTAGAATGAGACACCAATTCCCCAGTCATGATTGCTCCATAAAAAGCTAGCCAGAATGCTTCCCTATGCTAGAGGAATTATTTGGCGAGGTGTCTCGTATTCTTCACAATGTTTGGGTATTAAAAGGTCCCCTGCTGTTATTTTTTTTACCTTTCTCCATTCTCAAAGCACCTTCTTTACCAAGAAAGTACTCTGCCCCAATCTGTCTGTACATTCTTCATACTGTACACATGAGCCAAGTGTTCCAAAATGGCCTCCAAAGAAAACCAGATTTACTTCCGCCCCACCTCATAAGACTCAAGGAACCGCGTAAAAGCTACCTCACAGTATAGCTTAGTCTTTTGCCCTATTGATGACATGATCGAGTGTGGCATCGCTGGGCATCAAGCCTAAGTTCACTGCTGGGAAATGAGTTCTGTTTGTAGGCTTCTTTGTGTAGGACTCTGGATTTTTGCATCCGGAAACTAGATAAATCATCTGCGTTGCTATTCAAAACCCTAGCACGTTTCACTTTGCCTTTTAAACACAAAACCAATTTCTTCTATAGTCTCAAGACCTTGCTGCAGGAGGCCATCTGATTAAGTGCCCGGACCAATGACCTACTGTCCCACCAAACTGTCATTCTTAAGCCTTGCATGTACCTCTCACCTTGCCATCTCTGCATACACCACATGTTCCCCAGTATTGCTCCAAAACCAGGCATGCATGACGTACTTGTATTTAGACCTATCTTGATATTGCTGGCGTTGCCACACCAGTGTCCCATTGAAGTCGGCGAGTAACTTTGCAGACTTGCTGAGATCACTGTTAGCACCCGCTGACGGGCATGTCTTGTGGCGTTTCTCTCTCAATCCAGACATTGAACGTGCAATTGACCTAGAGCAAGGGCGACCCATTGGTGTTCAGAAATCAAAATTGAGGTGACATACCAACACATGCAGCTGATACAAGGTCACTTTCCAAGCTGCAATGCATTAACCTGTTGGGGACATAAGCGCTTGAACTGGTGTTCCAGTAGTCCACTGATGCCTCTAATAATTCTAGCTCAGTTCCCAAAATGTTAACCATGTTGCTCACCCTACCTTTATATCCTGTGCCAGGGGGAATCCTAACGCTCTCGTTACTTCTACAAATGAGTGGTGGACCTGAGAACACTCGTTGAAATCCACTTAGCCGAAAACAGAGATTCATCATAGTAGCACAGTATCTGCTGGGCCCCTGACATCTTCTTTACCACCCAGATCCTTCAGAAATATGCACAAGATACTTAGCAAAAACAAAGAGGTGATAACTGGAAGGCATAGCAAAGCATTAGCAGGCACATGTCATAAAACTAGCGTTCTTCAAAATGGAAGCCACGCAAGCGATAGATAATATTCAGGGTGACACTCCAGAAGTTTACAAGCCGCTGACTTCATATTCATTGTTTCCCCACTCCCTAATGCCATAAGTTTATCTATAGATTGTTCTAATGAGGCATCTTTACTGTACATAACACTGGATCACTGGCATCCTTCACTGAGGATTGCTTGGGGGCTTGTGTATGGTGAATGCAGCAATATTGCCCCTGAGCTCTTGGCGCTAGACCAAGGGGCAAACCTATACAGTCTTGCATTGGTGGAACAGGAAATTGAAAGCCACTCTACATATTGCCATTTCCCCTTTATCTTGTTTGCTGCTACCTTCTGGTTGTCTGAGTGATGTCTGGTTTTGTGGTGCATCCCTAGCTACGGCTTCTTTGGCTTGAATCCTGAAACCGTCAAGTCCCTAATACAAAATTGCCAGACATTCCCAGATGGATATTGCGACAGTTACTATACCAGGCCCTCAAATTCTTTTGGGGGAAGAGATACCTTGGATGCCATGGCCCCTCCTCCCCCGAAGAGTCCTTGTGGAAAAAACGTTGCCCCGCTTCTGTTATGATCTTGGACTCTGGGTGTGGGTGGATGAACTGATTGACTGCTGTATCGTTAAGCCAAATGGTCACCTGCTTTGGCATTGAATTAAGGTCCCAATCGCCTGTCTTTGTGACCCTAAATGCTGCATCAATCCCGATCCATTCACCAAGGAGTTAATCTGTCAATGCTGAAACAGTGCGATTTTGATATGCTACAAAATTTCTTGCCAACTGTGGAAACCTTTCTAAAATCACTGACAAAACCACAGAGGAACTCGACGAATAATTAGGAATTGTTCTTTGTAGTGCTGCGTTTTTACTCTTATGAATTCCATCTTTTGACTTTTTCTGCGACTCACTCCTCAGTCACTCCTATCCAGCAAGGCAAGCAAATCCATATACTTTTCCTGCCCCGGTTTCACCTTTACTGCTAACCGTATGTTCCATGCTAAAGGACCTGGTCTTCACCACAGTGTGCACACCACCTTCTCAGCCCTTATTACTTGGCATCCAGGCCCACCAGCTACTGATGGCTTCTCCAGGGTCGCTTCCTTTGATGCAGAGCGCACCTTATTTCCAATTGGCTTTACTGCCACTGCTTGCTGCTAGGGTGTTCACCCCAAACCTTCCTGAGCTTTCACCACGTGCTAGGTGATATGTCTGCAACTTCTGACCCTTTTTCCACAGCAGCTCCCAAACCCCTACATTCACCTGTACCCCACACTTCTCATCGTGCACAATGTAAAACTATTAAAAAATCCCATCAGTACACCCAGCCCACCAACCACACACTCGCCCAGGCCACCATCTATCTGCAACCCCTGCACTAAAACAGATCCCACTGCCTGCCTTCAGAGCTACACTCTGGTACTGACAATCGCTGCATGGACCAAAGAATTCGGTAAAAAGGCCCCTCTGGAGCACCAGGAACAGGCAAGGACCGCAGCTGTGGGGTCGAGAGAATAACAGCTTCTCGCCGAAAGTAAATCCTGGAAGTGCGTTACGAGTGTGAGTGCTCGGACCTCAAGCACACTGGTAACAAACAGGCGGAGCGATTGCCCAGACTTGGTGACGTCTGAGGTTCGCGAACAACCGGCTGCGGAAGGTTGGTAGGAGTTTTAAAAATGTTGCTAGTGGATGAGGAATGGCACAGTTTTAAGGTGAAACCGCATTCCCTTCCCATGCCCACTGAACACCACACAATGTTGCCACCCCAGCATGTTTAGGGAGGGGGTTAGTAGGAGAAACCGTAATGCAAGATATTAGTAAATGTACATTTTTTAACACATTTTTTTTTAAAATGCCATACTTTTACTGGGGTGATGGGGGGCTTAATGCTCAGGTATTACATACAGTTGTCCTTCTGGCCGTAAACCCTGCTGAAAATTGATTAAAACAAAATAATAGTGTTTACTGATGTCTCGAGCAGGCAGGCATTACCTCTCCCCCTTTTCTTCCGAGCACCACCGCGCCCTCCACCCAATTTGTAGCTGAGCACACTAATGTAGGGCAAAGTAGGCGGCCCCCCCAAATAGAGTAAGTTAAAGGCAGCACTTGGCCATGACGCAAAGCCAGGAGCGCTGATGGGAAGGGGGCGATAAAGGAAAAGCCTGTCGAATGTCTCACCTGTGAGAGCAAAGTGTTTACAATTAATCACATGCTTGGGCAGTAAATCTTTTGCGGCAGAAGCCTACCGTGCCCATCTCAGTAAACCCCCATGAGGAAGCCAAAGACTTACCTGCTCTGCTCAGCTCTTTGTGGCTGATTAGTGTCTCTTTGGGAAACTATCCTTTGAATTGGGGTGATAAATGGATCCAATGGGCCAAAGGAAGGCACAATAGATATTCAGCTCCTGGTCTCAGAAAAATAGTGGGTTGAAAGTGCAATGAGTTAATGTGCCTACTGCATCTATATACATGTAACCTATATGGAAGCGCATTTAGTTACTTACTGGTGCAATTCTCATACATGTTCGCTTGCTACACTGGGACCTATAGTCTCCTCACATCATTTTGAGAAGGAACCCATTTGATTTCCAGCACAAATATCTCAGTCGTACTGAACCCAGGCTTCATTTTCTGGCACAATTTTGTAGGACATTTTGGGATCAGAGAGAGAGCTTATGTATGAGTTACCGAGGTCAGTGATCAAAAAGCACAAACACAACTGACAGTGGGCACTTCGAGGGGGCATTGGGTATTGTCATTCATTGCCCCACTCACAAGCTGCTTTTTGAAACTGTCATCGAGCCGCCAACATTTTAAGGCTGGCTTTGGCAACTGACAAAATAATAGGATAAGTTTATTCCCCTTACTACTCTGTAGTTTTCCCTCGTTCCAGACCTTCAAAAAGGTTTGTCACAGCTGCGTTTATTCTAAAAAATATCTGCCTCAAAACAATTAAGTGAAACTTTAGCTGTTTCATCTTGATGTACTGCTAAATATCTGTGTTGGAGGAAATGTCAGAAGTAGGCAGGTCTACTCCAAACTCACGGTGGTTTCTGTCTGCCACGCTGAACTCTGGCACCTCCTCCACTTTTGTGGTGACTGTTTTTCCACAAGCGTCACACTTTCATCCCTTCTGTTCTCTATTCTTTTTTGTTTTGTTTTGTTTCTTGCTTCATGCTCAAAAGGGGAAAACGAAAGAGCATAGCTTGAGGATGTTCAACTATCTTCACACAGAGGAAGCGTACCGGGATTGGATCCAGAACTGGCACTAGGATGCTATGCTGCCGTAGGAATGTAGGCGTCTGAAGCCACACAGCAGCCTTGATCTTGTAGTCTCGATAGATGAAACTTGAACCACATTGATATTTTAGTGAGTAAAACTAATTCCCCATTAACGTTGAGGTATTTATTATAGACAGATGAAAATACATTTCAATTCCAAACACGATATCTTTTTGTAATCTTTTCCCCGGAGCTGGTAATTCCTGCACATTAACAGATGTGCTTTTACCTCGGAGTTCCTCTCCGATCAGACAATACTAGAGGAGCACCTTCCTGTGTCAGGGCGCTGCTGGTATCGCTGAACCAAAGAGCTGTGCGGGTGAAATCGGAGGGTGGGTGGGGAAGGTGTCCATGGTTTACTTTTTAATTAGTTGGAAGTACGTTTCTCCCTATTTATTTTTATGGGAGTTTAGGTATCTGGTACACAGCTTACCTACAGGGCTGGTAAACACTGAAGACGATCATTTTTATTCTACTGACTGCATGTGCTACAGAAAGAACATAGAGAAATATCTGTTGTAAATTATGAAGCCAATTACATCCTTGGTGGTTCGTATGCATCTCTTCTACTTCAAACCAGCGGGCCTTGCTATGTTGAGAAGGAGTCAACATGAATTATTAGATACAACCCTAATATCACCATTCTTACATATGTGTTGGGCTCTCCTACGGGTGTATGGATGTTGGAAACATGCAGTATTTGTATTTTTACCAATTCCCAGTTGAACACTTGCATGGCTGCTACAGTTTTGCAAAGGGGTCACGGAGGAATAAAAAGAATCACGTCTCAAAGATTAGGAGTCACTCTTGAGTGAGCAGCTAGGCCCAATGCTCAGATCACCTCTTTCTCAGTCACTTTAAGTAACCTTTTCAGCCAACATAAACCCTCCATACAACTATGCGTGTCTCCATCCTGGTATGAAAAATACCAACTCGCAATTATTTGGGTAATCTGTGAACATTGTAGTCCAAGTAGTAGTAAATAAGAATTGTGGGACTCAATCGACCACCCCCCACCCACACCCCCGGCAGTGATGTCACTCCACTAGGTTTGTTTAAGTGGACTCCTGAGTTGCGTCATAAGCCTACAAAAGTATGCATGGAAACGTTACCCTCCCACCTAAACCTTTAATCTTGGAGTGCGCTTTTAGTTACACCCACATATTCTCTAGCCTAAATGCTAATCCACAACCACAAAACACGCTGTAATGCCACAATCTAATGTCACTTGCATTCAAGGAGCCAAACTATGGTTCTTGCTCCCACAACATATGTACTGAGTAAACTTGTAATCTTCAAAGTGATTTCTTAAATGAGGCTCATGTCTCTAGCATCGCTTCCTCTTGTGAAACCAAGGAGACTCCATGTTCAAACGGATGCCAAGGTGACTATACCTCACTAATGCCTTTCTTGGATGAATGGCAGAATGGATGGATATACATGCCTTTTTCAGTTTCATGGAACATGACCTGTGTAGGTTGATTTGCTTTGGTTGTCCTGTTGGAGCGAAGAATAGGTAGAGCAGAGCACATTGTGTTCTTTTGGAGGCTTGTGGTGTGCTTACTTTAGTATTTCTTAGGTGACCTATTTTGCCCACACATGGAACACTCATGTTCATTTATTTGCTAGGGGACCATTGATTAATGCATGTCCTTAATTGAGACGTTCTGCCTTTGCACCCCAATTATCCCCTTTGAATTATGCCTGAATTTGGTCTAAAGTGGATTAGTTTACACTTGGTGACAGAGGTCACACAAGCTTTAGTGAGCATTTTGAACTTTCTCCAGCATTGGATCTTTCATGGATTCACATGCTTAGAATATTCCCCGTCGTCAGACTGGGACCCCTCGGTACACATAGCCTTTTCCTATAGGAAAACTTCCGACACTTTTGTGTCCTATCTACGTCCTTTTAGGACCCGCCTACGCATGCTCCGTAGGCCGTCCCAGTATAAGAGGCCCGCCCCCGCGGCTCCCCTTCAGATTTCAACCGTCTCCAAAGTAGTGGGATCTCCTCGCGTTATCTTACTATTTTGTACAAGGTTGTATTCCTGGAGTTAGAGAAAATGTCCTCCATGTCAGGAAAAGCGCTGTTCTGTCCATGCGCGACGTGCGGCTTGAAAAAAGTTTACGAGGGGGACGCACATATGGATTGTATATATTGCCTCCACCCTCATCATTCGGCGGATAACTGAGACATATGCAAAGGGTTTTCTCAAAAAACCCTCAAAGACCGGAGTCGGCGACTGGTGGCATGGCTGAATGACGGAGCGGGGGCATACCCCCCTTCGGAGGTAGGCTCCACACAATCGGCGAAAATATCACGCCGCGCTACCTCGTCGGAACCACCGGCGAAGAAATCTCGACCGACGGAAAAAGTCATCTTGGAGTCACTCAGCTAGAGACTCCTCGTCGAAGAAATCATCATCAAAAAAGCATGAAAAGGAAAGGAAATCCTCCTCGGGCGATCATCATAGATCGACCACGAGTCGAGAGTCGAGTAAAAGCAGGCCAAGTGTGGAAAAGGCGGGACCGCCTAAACCACATGCTAAGTCACCGTCGTCAACGGCGGTCCTGTCATCGGCCTCCACCCTGCCACTTACACAGGTGGCATCCACCGCCCCACCGACAACGGCGGCGACGATAGCCTCGTCGACGGGGGTTCTACAGGAGGCCTGGAGGCCTGAAGTCTTTGATCCGATCCGATCCCCCCGGATACTTTACTGCAAGAACAGGCTGTGTCGCTGTCCTCGGAGGACGAGAACAAGAGAATAGCTGGCCCAGCAGGCCCAGGGCTACGAGTGGCTGACAAGTCGTCGACGAGGGGATCCGGTATACCGGTATCTGCCCCTCGTCTCAATCCTCAATCTGTTTTGTCGTTGGAAATTCTGTCCACGCTTCAGTCCGTGCTACAGTCGTTGGACCAGAGACTACCTCAGGCAAACCTACCACAGTCACCCGTCGACGAGCCGGGCCCGTCCCGTCCACCGACGCACCTACGCACGCCAATCTCAGCACTGGCACAAGAGGAAGGTGAGCTGCCAGATTCGGAGTCTGACAGGGGAGCCATGTCGGATATCTCATCATCCCCCTCCAGGGATCCAACCTGGGAGTCAGAGGTGGAGTTGGAAACCCCTAGAAGCCCAGCTCACCCGTCCCCTCCGGACGACATTGCGTCATTCCATTCTATGATGGAGAAGGCATGCAAAGAATTTGTTTTGTCCCAGGAAGAACAGAAAAAGGACTGTTTTTTGTTCGACCACATGGGTAAGAGAAGGTCGTCTGTGTTCTCAATACCAATACTAGACCACGTGTGGAAGGAGGGGTTGCAGACAATGCGTCACCCTTTTTCAGAGCCGGCAGTGAAAGGACACCTCGAGAAAAAGGTTAAGGCTCCAGAGTCTACCCCCAAGTGTTTATCCTCCCAACCAACGCCAGACTCGGTGGTGTCGGCGGCAGCGGCGAGGAAGGCGAAGGCCCAGGACAAGTGCACGACTCCGCCGGAAAACGAAGCGAGACGACCAGGATGCCTTTGGCAAAAAAGTGCTATCCGTGGGGGCAACCACAGTAAAGGCCGCAAACTCTCTGGCGATTGTAGCCAGATACGATAGGGAGATGTGGCACAGGCTAGCTCCGTTGCTTGATCATCTTCCGGAAGAGCATAGGAAGGCAGCGATGTTACTTGTCCGAGAGGGTGAGGAAGCCTCAAATCACGCAATAAACATCGCGGTGGACCTCGCTGAGTCAGGCTTCAAGCAAGTCAATAATGGGGTCGTATCACTACGACAGTCATGGCTTAAGTGTACCTACTTCAGGCCAGAGGTACAATACAAAGTTTTAGATATGCCCTTTGAGGGAGACCTTCTTTTCGGTGAGAAGGTGGACGAAGCCCTAAAGGGAATGAAAGAGGACTCGGACACGGCACGTTCACTGGGTGCCCTCCAGAGTGGCTGAAGCTACAAGTCTTTTCGTCCCTTTAGAGGGGCTTCAGGTAATTCAAGATTCTCTGCGTCTGGAGACAGATCCTTTGGCAGATCGGCTTACCCCTCCCAGGGATACAGACGTGCTTCCCAAACGGCAAACCGATGACGGAACTTCCAGGAAAAGACCATCATATCCGTCGTCGTCGAGAGACGAGCAAAATAAAGATCAGCAGTGATATACAACACACCGTTCTGGGGGGAAGAGTGTCAGCATATGTCGACGAATGGGGACGAATAACGACGGATCAATGGGTGCTGGACACTATAAGAAACGGACACTCTCTACAATTCAAACACAGCCCTCTGCACATTCCACCTGCGTTCACCGCTCATTCCCATCTGAAGATACTGCAACAAGAGGTAACACTCATGTTAGCAAAGGGCGTGATAGAACTAGTTCCAACATCACAGAGAGGTCAAGGAGTCTACTCAAGATATTTCGTCGTAAAAAAGCCGAACGGCAAATGGCGTCCCATTTTAGACTTACGCGATCTCAACAAGTCTTTAAAGAGCCTAAAATTCAAGATGCTCACTCTGCAGGAAGTGATCCGCGCCGTTCAAGAGGGGGATTTTCTAGCGTCCCTGGATTTACAGGACGCGTACTTCCATATTCCAATGTGTCGGAAACACAGGAAATTCCTGAGATTTGTAATGGGGCGGACTCACTACCAGTTCACGGTTCTTCCCTTTGGGCTCAAGACCTCCCCCAGAACGTTCACGAAATGCCTGGCTCCAGTAGCAGCCTGGCTAAGGAAGCAAGGCCACCATGTATACCCATACCTCGACGACTGGCTGGTAAGGGGATCCTCCCCAGCGTCGACCAACACAAGTTTACAAGCCACCATGCAGCTTCTACAACAGCTGGGATTCGCCATAAACTTCGAAAAATCCTCTCTGCGGCCATCGAGAACGCTGGTATTCCTGGGGGCACAGTTCGAGACCCAGTTAGGGCTAGTGAAACCTTCTCTCGACAGAACCTCAAGACTCAATCAGCAAGCGAGCCGACTACGGCGAAACACCAGGCTCTCAGTGAGAAAATACGTTTCGGTCCTAGGGGCCATGGCATCCTGCATCCATCTGGTGGAAAACTGTCGCCTATTCATGAGGCCAGTCCAGGAATTCCTCGCGGACCGATGGACGCAGGCTCAAGGATCGTGGTCAGACAGGATAACCATCGACGACGACAAGCTGTTTCGGACCCTTCAGTGGTGGCAGAGTTTCCACAATCTGAACAACGGTGTACCCCTACAGGAGCCGGAGTTTCAGCGAACCATAGTCACAGATGCGTCCCTAACCGGATTGGGAGCTCACATGGGTGTTCTCCAAACGCAAGGTCGCTGGTTTTCAACGTAGTCACTCCTACACATAAACGTGTTAGAGCTCAGAGCAGTACGATGGGCCTTGAAGGCATTCCTACCACACATCAAGGGTTTTCGAGTACGAGTACTGACCCACAATACAACAGCCATGTTTTATCTGAGGAAACAAGGAGGGACGCGATCAAGAACTCTTTCCATAGAAGCCCAGAAAACATGGCATTGGGCATTAAAGCACGAAATTTCCATCGTGGCTCACCACCTCCCAGGAGTGAGGAACTCCCAAGCAGACTCCCTCAGCAGAAGCATGGCCCAGATACACGAGTGGGAAATGGACACAGTTCACCTGATGAAAGTGTTCGAGAAATGGGGTCATCCCCCTCTGGACGCCTTCGCGACCAAAGACAACAAGAAATGCGAGCAATTCGCAAGCAGATGGCCTCAAGAGGGTTCCATGGGGGAGGCATTCTCCTTCCCATGGACGGACATGTTCCTTTATGCTTTTCCCCCGTTCCCCCTCATACGGAGGACAATACAGTGGATACGCAGATACAATTGCCGGGCAATTCTAGTGACACCATACTGGCCAAGGCAACCATGGTTCTCCGACCTGCTTCACCTGTCGCTGGAACATCCCATAGCGTTTCCAAGAGTCCCGAACCTACTATCCCGGGACAAAGTCACGGTGTGGCATCACGACCCGGACAGTCTCAACCTTACAGCCTGGCTCCTGACTTTTCGGAGTTCGGTGCTTTAGACGTTTCGGAGGATTGTCAAAAAATTCTGCAGGCGGCTCGAGCCCCTTCTACAAACAAATCTTACTCCTATAAGTGGCGGAGGTTCTGTGAATGGTGTAGAGGACAACAAGGCCTACAACCGTTGTTGGTGACGCCGGAACAAGTTCTACCTTAACTGCTCCTCTTGGCGGAGAGGGGTTATTCTTCACATCGATAAAGGTGCACCTGGCGGCCATCTCGAGGTTCACGAGGAAGAGGCAGTCTCCTCTATTTAGCGACAGACTTGTGAAACACTTCATGAGGGGTTTATTTCGAGTTTTTCCCCCGGTAAAACGTTTCCCCCCAACTTGGAGTCTCAACACAGTGTTGGCAGGCTTAATGAAACCGCCTTTTGAGCCTATGGCCATGTCCGACATAAAATTAATTTCGTGGAAGTTGGCATTCTTGATTGCTATCACATCAGCTAGGAGAATCTCGAAACTGCAAGCGCTGGTCGTAGACCCGCCATACCTAAGATTCTTTAAGGACAAAGTGGTCCTGGCAACTAATCCTACGTTCGTCCCAAAAGTTCTGACAGTGTATCACAAACACTCGTCCATTGTTCTCCCTACTTTCTTCGCCACACCATCATCGGCAGCAGAAAAAGCTCTTCATACCCTGGACGTTAAGAGGGCTATGAAATTTTACCTACATCGTACACAGGAACTCGGGTCTACTCGACAACTGTTCATCGCATATGGTCCGTCGATGAGAGGAAAAGCAATCTCTAAACCGGGATTGGCTCGATGGGTCTCATTGACGATTGCGTTTTGTCACTCTAAGGCCGGAAGGCCACTGCAAGGACATCCTAGAGCCCATTCTACAAGATCGATGTCCTCCTCAACAGCTTTATGGGCAGGAATTCCGCTGACGGACATATGCCAAGCTGCGGCATGGTCAGTGCCCCACACGTTTACCCGCCACTACTGCCTTGCCAGGCAGCACGCGGACGAGATGCAGATGGGAAGAGCGGTCCTGCGCCATCTGTTTCAGTAAGGTAAGCTCCACGCTGTGGAGAATCTGTTTTCTACCTTTTGATGACAGTATACTTTATGTGGGTAAGGTTATATGAGTTAACTTATTCCTACTGTACATATGCATTGTGTAGTATGGTGAGGGTATATTAAATTACATTCTCACCGCCGTCTCAAGTGTTACTGCTATACAATCTATTCTAAGCATGTGAATCCATGAAAGATCCAATGCTGGAGAAGGGAATAGTTTCTTACCTGTAACTCCATTTCTCCAGCATTGGTATCTTTCATGGATTCACATGCGCCTGCCAACCTCCCCGGAATGCAATGTATTTGATTGATAAGTTTAACCCTTCCTACTTTGGAGGGGCCGAAATCTGAAGGGGAGCCGCGGGGGCGGGCCTCTTATACTGGGACGGCCTACGGAGCATGCGTAGGCGGGTCCTAAAAGGATGTAGATAGGACACAAAAGTGTCGGAAGTTTTCCTATAGGGAAAGGCTATATATGTGAACCGAGGGGTCCCAGTCTGACGACGGGGAATATTCTAAGCATGTGAATCCATGAAAGATACCAATGCTGGAGAAATGGAGTTACAGGTAAGAAACGATTCCCTTCTTTTGTACGCCAGTGTGCCAACACAAGAACACTTCTGATGTTCATTGCACCTGTTGTGGTCTTCTGCGAAATGCAACAAAAGCCACCTTTTCTGCTCTGTGCCTCCTTCCTTTTTCTCATATCATAAGCATCGTTTTAGGCGTTATTCCTATAACTGTTCTGTAATTTAACTCTTTCGATAACATTGTTTCTAGGTAAGACTCCCCTCAGTTGCTCTCATTTTGCTGCTATTTTTTTTAATATTGCAAAAACGGAGGTTATGGCTGAGAGGTTTGAAATATATTTTAATCTCTGGCACCGCTCTTGGCAACCCTTCAAACCATCGTTCTTCACCTGCTGAGCCATTATACAAGTGGAAAGACCATATGCAGATCAGGCTTGGTCCCACCCTCAAAGGGGCAGTCCAGCCCAAACTGGTAGGTCACATCCTTTCTGCACAAAACCACAAGCATCCCCAGGTATGTTTTGCCTCATTGGGTGTAATCGGTGAGGCGTAGCTTGGGCCTCTCGGCCCAGCAGGAATGGGACCCACGTCTGAGCATACCCGTCCCACTTGGGGTGACGAAGCAAAAACAAAGTGGTGATGGCTGGAAGGTTTAGAATTAATCTTAATCCTCCGGCAATTGCTCTGGGCAACACTCCAGACCATAGTTCTTCGCCTGCTAAGCCATTACAGAAAGGGGAATGACCATATGCAAATCAGGCTTGGTCCCACCCCCAAAGGGGCCGTCCAGCCCGAACTGCTAGGTCACAACCCTTTGGCACAAGAACACAAGCATCCCCAGACATGTTTCGGCCTCATTGGGCGTCATCCGTGAGAAGTAGCTTTGGTTGGTTCTATGTTCTTAGATCGCCCAGCTTTTTTGTGTGGAGTTTTTTTGCTGAAAATGTTTGGCCAAAAAAGAATACATATTTAAAAAATATTTGGGGGTTCCCCCCTAAATCCCCCTCCCTATTTTGTAGTCTCTTTACCCCACACCCCTCTACCCCTTAAATGCCTTACCCACCCACCCCCCTATATTGAGTTGTTCAGCCGAAAATCTTCGGCAAAAAAAAAACACGAAAAAAGCCTGCCGATATAATAACATCTTATCCTTTGGTTGCCCAGAGCAATGTCTATTAGTTACTGCTTAATCGTGTAAAAGCATACAAACTAGATGACTCTCCAACCATACTAACTGTACCATCAACGAGTTGCTGGGGGTGAGCCACCTATCTAGGGTGAGAGGACAGGGAGAGAGGCTGACCCTATTGCTCAGAATGGGGGTTTATCTATATGTGCAGATTTAGTTCACATTTTGTAGTTCTAGTAAGCACGACAGTTATAGCAACCCAGGGTACTGTTAGAACTTAGTTAATTGGGCACAGCGCAAGTGTCCCTTTGTCCTTTTTAAACCCCCATTTTCAGCAATAGGGTCAGCCTCTCTGTCCCCTCACCCTAGATAGGCGGCTCACCAACGGCAACTAGGAATAGACACCACGTTGAAGGCACAGTTAGCATGGTTGGAGGGTCATCTAGTTTGTATGCTTTTACATGATTAAGCACTAACTTAGACTTTACCTGTAATGTGATTGTGTGATAACGTTTGGGATTTCACCCATCCCCGTTGCCTTTGTGTGTTTTTTGCCCAGAGAAATTGCCAGAGGTTAAGATTAATTCTAAACCTTCCAGCGACCATTATTTTGTTTTGCTATTTTGTTAATACTGTCTTTTTTTATTTGTGTCGATAATGTTGCACATACTTTTTTTAGTACTCTTTTGGGACTTGTCAAGGAACCCTTATTACGAGCAAAATAAATAACTTTGCTTGATATTTGTGACTAATAGGGTCAAAGTATGCATCATGTGGTTAAAACGTTTTGAGATAAAAACTCCTGTAATTAAGGGGCACATTTTTACCCCCAAGCTATACTTTATAGAGCAACTCCAAGAGGCTTCTCCTCTCCCTCGCCACCCCCTCTCAAAGCCACCCATAGGACTAGATGCAGAGAACAGGAAGGCTGTCTTCAACCTGAGTGCCATATTAATCTATCTAAATCCTACTCCTGCGTCGCATCCCCTTTCCTCCATACTGCATGGGCGTCCCTCGCTAGGGACGAGAGACGGACCCTTTTTCACCAGAAAAAAACGCCAGAAAAAAACCTTCCCCTTTAAATTTAGAGGCGTGCGGGGGTGTGGCCATGGGAGCATCCGCTCCCCTGACTCCACCCACCGGCACCACTCTTCAGTCCCCTTTTCTGCGTCGACTGGAACGGACTGCTTTCACCAGCGCTCCTGGGTTTGGCTTCGGCCTTGTAATTCCACGCGCTCTTCCTCGGATACAGTCGTCTTTTTTTTGGTTTTAATCAGGTACTCGGTCCTCTGGCGCCACGCTCCTCCCGGGCGCATGTCGACATCAGCAGGCTTCAGCAGGTGTCCAGCCTGGTAAGGGCTCTTCCCTACGTCTGACCCCTACGCCCTTTGCCTCCGCCTCCTTGGTCCGGATCACGGCTGGGAGGGTTGTACCACGTGTGACGCGCTTACAGTGTGTGTGCGCGCTCTGAAGAACAGGTTAGCTCGGTGGAGGGAGCTCTTTGAGAAGTCTCTTCTAAAGGACTTGAAGGACTTCATCAGACACAGGTCAAGGCCCGAGGTAGGGCCGCTTTTTCCAGCACAGCCTGCAAGGGCGACTCCTTCCCAAGGAAAAGTAAGAGCGGGAGGGACCGGTCAGGTTCTCGCACCATCACAGGTACCGAGGCTGCTTCAGCTACCAGCCGCCAGGCAGAGGAGTCGTCAGATCCTTCCGGGGACAGTGTTGAAGGACCGCAAGGTTCTGTTACCGGGTGTCCAGCGGAGGGGTTACGCCCTGGTACCGGACAGATGTCTGATGGGGCGCCTGTAGCAGCACTACCGGCAACACAGCCGAGGGCAATACGCCTACCAGGCCTCGTCCTGAGGTGCAAGGTGGCCTCAAGCTCTACCACCAAGAGTCCTGGAGGAGGCCGGGCCCAGCAAGGCAAGCACGACGACTCTGGCACGTGGCATGCAGCCCAACAAAATGGCTGCTGCGCCAGACAAAGTGGCTGCTCGTCCGATACTGCCCCCTGTTGCAGAGCAGGTGGGAGAATGTGTTTCAAGGTGGGATTGGTCTTTACCAGGTACGTGGCCTACAGCTTATCCTTCAGAGTCACAGGGCAGATTTACCCTGCAACCAGCACGGTAAAGTACACACAGGCCCCAGCAGCCGCTTGCTACTCAGTCAATACCACCTACAACCCCCCCCCCAGCATGTGAGTACAGGTTTTTTGAAAAGTTCCTCACACTCGTGAGATCTCCTCAGATGGGGGCCATCCTCCGGGATGTACTCGGGGACATGCTCCCTCCTGTCCCACCACCGGCTCCTATAGTCATTCCTCCCATGGCTCCATCGCCTCTGGCCCCCGCGCAGCCCCTGCTGCCCACGCTGGGTCCTTCGATTCAGGCTCCCCTGCTTCCCACAGTTCAGGCGGTTCCACACCAGCCTCCACAGTAGCCACTGACTCTGGTCCTCACACCTCAGCCTTTGGCGCCCAGCACTCCTCTACCTGTGCCGGACCAGCCGGGCACCCTAGTGGACACCGATGAAGAGGAGGACACAGATATGCCATCCTCAGCCAAGGCATTTCACAAACGGCTCTCAGATCTGGCCGAATACTTGGAGCTTACACAACCCGAGGTGGAACAAGAACAACCAGAGGCGGGGGTCCTGGCCGAGGTCCTCACGCTACGCTACACGGCTAGGATGGGGATCCCAATGCAGAACGACATGTCCCGTTGGGGAAGAAGGGTTGGCTGAAACCCCATATGGCCCAGCTTGTCAATTGGCGCCTCAACGGCAAGTACAGGCAACTGGAGGGGGATCCACTCTTGCTGTCGGTGCATCCTCAACAGCACTCATCGGTGACTGCTGCGGCATCACTCTACTCCAAGCCTCAGTCGTCCTCGGCCACCTCATCTTCAGCGCTTCTAGGCAAGGAGATGATCTTGGAGGCTTATGGAAAGAGTGTCTATTCCAACGCCTCACTGCACTTTCATCAATCCAACGCAGACGCCATGCTGGCAGCCATTAATCAGAGGCTTTGGCGGGAAATAGCTGACTACCTTCCGGTGCAGAGCCAGGCACGTTTCAATGCGGGGCTGGCAGAAGCTAAAATGGTGGCCCAGGACATCATGGAATCCACTATGGCGCACATTGATGCCACATGCTGTGCTGTCTGCATCGCCACAGACATGAGAAGGACTTCCTGGCTACGAGCTACCAAGTTCAACCCAGTTGTCCAGGAATGCATATTGGACCTTCCATTCGAAGGGTGGCGACCTCTTTCATTCCACCACTGATGAGGAGCTAGATAAGAAGAAAAACTGTTCCTAAACTGTGAAGTCTTTATCCTTACGAAGGCCAAGGCCTCCACACAGTCGCATCAATGCTCCGACAAGGGGAGCATTGATGCGACTGTGCTGGTTCCGGGGCTTCCAGGAATTGAGGTCAAGACAGCCTGACCGCTCTCTGAGCCGGCACAAGCAGCAGAAGGGGGAGCAAGGCCTTCTTTCAGTCCCCCTCCTCTGCCCCAGCCTTAGAGGGAAAGAAGGCATAACACGTCCCCCTTTGGATCCACTTGTCTCCGGTGGGGGGCGGGCTTGCCCTTCATGCACACTCTTGGCGCAGAGGTTTGCTGACCCCTGGATCCTATCCGTAGTGTCCACGGGTTACCGTCTACCGAATCCTCCCTCTCCCCTCCCTCTCCCCTCCACTCCCAAAGATTGGGACAACAACTCTGTTGGCGGAAATTCGATCGCTCGTAGAGAGCCAGGCAGTGGAAGAAGTCCCAGCCTCCCAGTGAGGCTTGGGCTTCAACTCCAGGATTTTCTCCATCCAAAAGAACCACCAGGCTGGCCTGAGAGTTGTGTTGGACCTTTCCACCCTGAACCTCGCTCTCCCCTCTTCAAAGATTCAAGATGGTTACGTCAACACTGATTGCGGAGACACTGTGCAGGGGAGACTGGATATGCTCCCTGGATCTGAAGGACGTGTACCTAGACGTCCCAATGTGGCAGCCTCATCGGTCCTTTCTACGGCTCAGGATTGTGGGCTTCCATTTTCAAAACAAGATTCTACCCTTTGGACTCAACTCAGCCCCCCGGGCCTTTACTAGACTTATGAATGCAGTGGCAGCCTTCTCAGGGCTCAAGGTCACCATGTCTACCTGGACAACTGGCTCTTCAGAGCACGATCTCCAGAGGCGGTTCACCACACTTCCTCCGCCCTTATGAACACACTACACGAATTGGGATTTTCCATAAATCTCAAAGTCACAGCTGCAGCCTACGCAGAGCCTGACCTTTCTGGGCCTCATCTGGGACATAGGCTCCAAGGGAGTTTCCCCCCTGAGAGGACAAGATCACAGCCATCAAGAGGACCACAGGTATCATGGCGGCATTCCTACTGACAGTACCTTGCACGAGGGTCAAAATGAGGAGATTGCAGCTGCACTTCGCAGCCTCATGGAATCAGGAGAGGGGCTCCCAAGCGGAGCTTGTCAGCATTCCTCCCTTTCTCCACCAGGACCGCGTCTGGTGGTCCCCGGACTGCAACATGCGGACAGGCAGGCCCTTCTGGCAAGTGACCATCACCACAGATTCCTCCTTGGAATGCTGGGGGGCTACCCTGGACAACCACAGCGTCCATGGAGTCTGGTCCCTCCTGGAGCAGGAGGCCCATATCAATTGGCTAGAGCTGAAAGCTATCTGGCTCGCTCTCAAAGCTTTTCTCCCGCTTATCAGTGGCAAGATGATCCTCATTCTAACGGATAATTCCACCAGCATGTATTACATCAACAAGCAGGGTGTCACCAGGTCCCCTCCTCTGTGCAGCCTAGCGGTCCGCTTTTGGGAGTGGGGAACAGCATTTACTTGAGCACAATCCACCACCCGGGGGAGTCCAACCTGAAGGCCGACAGGCTCAGCAGACTGGGAGTGGAAAATTACAAATGGCAATTGAATGATCGGGTCCTGCTGGGGATCTTCAGCAGTTGGGGTACCCTTGGGTGGATCCTTTCGCCACCTGGTACAACAAGAAGTGCCAGTCTTGGCAGGGACAGGGCCCCAGCTCCCTGGGCGACGCCTTGCTGTTACAGTGGAACAGCATGACAGCATACGCATTTCCAGGCTAACCTAGACATCATACAGGGCGCTAGGAGCGTTGCTACTAGGAGCCAGTACAAAAGGAATGGACTTTTTCCACTGGGCGGAATCTAAGTTTGATCCGCTAACTTGCAGGTTGGAGAATGTGCTATCCTTCTCTGCACACCTCGCACACTCAGGAGTACAAATAGACATATGCCGTACATATCTGGTGGCCATAGGAGCCTACCGTCAGAGAACGTTTTCTCTTCCTCCAACCCGGTGGTCAAGCGACATCTGGTGGGCTCACCAGGCTCTACCCGCCTATCAAGAAACCACACCCTGTGTGGGACCTCAACATAGTGTTGGGCACCCTCGCGCACAAACCTTTTGAACCAATGACGTCCGTGGACATCAGGCTTGTCACCATTAAAACAGTTCTCTTGGTGGGTCTTGAGTCTGAACGTAGGGTTAGCGAAATCCAGGCACTGGTGGCTTCGGAACCGTACACTACTTTTCACAGGGATAAGGTGGTCCTGAGAACGCATCCCGCATTCTTACTTAAAATGGCATCCTCTTTCTATTTAAATGAGGAGATAGGGTTACCTACTGTCTTTTTGGATCCTAAAGACGATGCTCAAAGGGTCTTGCACTGCCTTGATGTCAGACGGGCTCTGAAATTCTGTCTGGATAGGACAAAGAGCTTCTGCAAGTCGGAGGCTCTCATTGTCACCTTCGGGGAGGTCAAGGCCAGGTAATCGGGCGTCCAAGGCCTCTATAGCAAGGTGGATGGTTTCGGCCATCGGGGAGGCATATGAGGAGCAGCACAAACCACTTCCAGCGAACATGCATGCCCACGCTGTCAGAGCCAAGGCCATGGCGGTCACAACCAGAGACACATCCCGTGGCAGGTCATCAGCCGTGCGGCCATGTGGCCCACTCCTTCGGCCTTCTGCAAGCACTACTGTTTGGATGCCGGCTGTAGGTCTGCCGCAGCTTTCGAACAGGCAGTACTAAGGAACTTGTTTTTCTAAGGAGGGTCGCCTCTCCAGCCTGGGGCTACATTCAGTTGTAATCGCCCATGCAGTATGGTGGAAAGGGGACGTGGCGTAGGAGTAATTGGAAGTTACTCACCATAGTGACTAACATACTCCTAGTCCATAGTCCCCTTTCCCCCATACGTCGCCCCTTCCTCCCCCAATAAAACTGGTGACATTCGGCAATGGTAAAATTGTCGATGCGTCAATGGGGACTGAGGACGCCGGTGGGCGGAGTCGTGATGCGCATGCTCCCAGGGCCACGCCCCGCGCACCTCGAAATTTACAGGGGTTTTTTTCTGGTGAAAAAGGTTCTATCTGCCGTCCCTAGCGAGGGACGCCTAGGCAGTATGGAGGAAAGGGACTATGGACTAGGAGTATGTTAGTCACTACAGAGAGTAATTTATAATTTTTAGATTGACCCTATCTGTTTTTTTCATCAAGTTTGCAGGCCACTGTCGGAGAAAGTGACACTGTTTATTAGTAGCTTATTTAACCTGACAAGCAGCAAGTGAAAGGTTCAAAATGCAAGTGGAATTGGAACACCTTTCCCTATTCAATATTTAAGGGGAAGACTCCTTACTCCTTTCTCCATTCGTCTAGTTTCCTAATCTAAGAATGCAGGAACTGGCTGTGCATCCTGGCTGCCAAATGCGTGCTTTTTAATGGAGGAGATCCCTATGCAGCTTGATTGCCTAATGCGCACATTGTAAAGCAGGAGCTGGCCGTGCAGCCTGGTCTCCTAATCTAGAGAATGAATCACAGGAGATAGCTGTGCATCATGGCCTCGTAGTCTTCATGTTTTGCAAGAGCTGACTTTGCAGTCTAGCTTGCTAATCTAGGAAATGCAACACAGGAGCTGGTCTTGCAAGCTGGTTGCTTAGCCTTCTAAACAAATGAATGCAGCACAGGAGCTGGCTGTGCTGCCTGATCGCCTAATATGGGGAATGCAACACTTGAGGGGGCTGTGCTGCCTGATATTATTGTGGAGATTGCAGCACTGGGAGGGGCTGTGCAGCCTAGTCACCTAGTCCGCGCACTACCAAAGTTGGATTTACCGCCTGGCCTCCTAATGGGCTTATTGTAGTGCAGGGGTGGACTATCCATCTGGTGTCCTAATGCATGCATTGGCTGGCTGTGCAGTCTGGTCTTCTAATTTAGAGCATGCTGTGCAAAAGCTGGTTGGGCATCCTGGTAGTCCAATCTAGAGAATGAAATGCAGGAGCTGGCTGTTCGGCCTATTCTTCTGTGAAGCCTGGCCTCCTACAGGGAATATAGTAGAACATTTAATGTTAGTGCAGCCTGGTCTCCTAAAGCGTAGGCGCATTGTTGTCCCAGAGCTGGCTGTGCAGCTTGTTCTAATGTGCACATTAAAACACATGAGCCTTCTGTGCAGCCTCACATTGGAGTACACGCACAGTAGTGCGCGAGTGTGTACATTTAAGGGCAGCAGGTGGCTGTGTCGTTGATGTGCATGGGGAAAGAATCACTAACCTCTGTTAAGGTATCCTTAAAACGCTTGAGAATGTGACTTCGGAGCAGTGGAGTAACTTTTCTGAAAATGTTGGAGGGGGACAAGACGACTGAAAGAAAGGAGCAGGTTGGAGGAAGGGCGAACGGTGGCTCTGAGGGAGAACACTAAACTACTACACCACAAGAGTCCCTAGCCGACGCTCTGTTAAAAATTTCATGAGACTGGTGGCGTATCTTTAAAATTCAATTCGAGGGGATTGGGTCCTCTGACGTATTCCATATCTTTGACAGTAATCACCACAGCTGTGCTGCTTCGGAAAGTTTTCTGCGTCCTACGTCGATGCGCCGTCACCGAGGACCTCCTCCAACGGCACCCGATGTGATAAGTAGGATGCACGGCGCCCGCAGCATCAGTTCCGTTTTTTCCGCGAACGTGTTCGCTTCGTGAATCTCGGTACGCCTCGACTCTTTGGAGTTGCTGTTGTAATCTTCTCGGTTCTTTGAACCTGTTCGGTTTTGTGAAAAAGTCTGTACGTGACGATATCTACCTAGTCTTCAACCCCGCGTCCGGGCTTCAAAAAATGTGGGGACTGTGGGTCCAAGATGTCGGTAACGGACTCGCACGACGCCTGCCTCTGGTGCCTCGGGGAGGCCCACGACACGGACGACTGTGTCGACTGCCAGTTGCTCACGGCCAAGGCCTTGCGGGAGCGCAAGAAGTTGTTGTCGGTAGGTATGGTGTCTAAGCCCCGAAAGTCCAGATCTGCGGGGCTTTCGACGGATGATTCGAGAGGCGACTCTCCGCGACATCGTCTGAGGTCCAGTGGGTCTCCTTCCAGGAGTCGGTCTTGCCACTCCTCTGCCTCTTCGAGGCATTCCCGGAAGCGCCGGCATCGGTCGCCTTCCCCGTCCTCTTCCGAGGACTCTGCCCGTCGGCGAGTTGCTTATCCCACCATGCAAGTGACACCGGAGGAATGGGCTTCCTTCGGGAAGAAGATGTTAGCGATTCTCGAATCGCAGGGCGCCGGTCCGTCCGCGCCTCCGAGTGGTGTCGGTCGTGATCGATCGAGAGACACCGCTCGCACGCCTTCCGGCTCATGTGGTCGGCACGGTTCGCTGGAGAGGTCATGGTCGGACAAGGGTAACCGTTCTCGCCATGCCCGTTCCAGGTCCCGGTCCTCGACGCGCTCGAGACCGCGTGATCCTGTGCAGTCTTCGAGGAAGACGTCGACGCCTCTGGCGCAGAGGTCGCCGATGGCATCTCTCGAGGCTCCGCCTCCGAGGGAGTCATCGATGCTGTCGGCGCCTAGGTCGTCGAAGGGCACACTCGGAGCTCTGGCTTCGAGGCCTGTGTCGACGCCGTCGATGCTGGCGGCGCTGCGGCTGATGTCGACACGCCGATTCATTCTAGGCCAATTCTCTCTGCGCCGATTCGTTCGCCGCCCTCGACGTCTTTCGAGGCGGTGGTGTCGGAGGGGCCCCGTGGCACGAGGGGAATCCCCTAGAAAGGGTCTGGCTAATAAGGTCAGGCATAGCTTTGGTCCCCAGGTGTCTTCCTCTCACCGCCTGGAGTACATTTCAGAGGTTGATGAGGGCTCTGATGAGGGCTTGGTTCCGGTTACGGTGCCAGATGAGCTTCTCTCGGGCCATAGCCAATTTGAAGACCTGAGGCAGTCACTGCATGATGCCAGTGGGCTGGACACCTCTCCGGAGGTGGAGTTTTGTAGGCCTCAGCCTGGCACTCATGCCGATTCTTCGTACCAGCGCCTTATGTCTCGGGTCACCGAGTACTTGGGATGGTCTGCTCCCCCAGGGGCAGGATGATCTTACGTACATCCTCGATCTTGGTCCCCCCCACTGAACCGGTACTGCAGTTTCATATGGCTCTACAGAGAAGGGTGGCGGCGGCTTGGAATGCTCTGGAGAGTCTCCCGGCAGTGGGCAAGTCTTTGTTGCGTAAATACTGTCCAGCCAGTAGCGACCCCTGCTAATTGTCCAGGCACCCAACTCCGGAGAGTTTGGTGGTGCAGGCGGCTACGGCCCCAGCAAAGCAGGCGTCGTATCCTACCATCCCTCCGGATAGGGACGACAAACGTTTTGATGGCTGGGCAAAGAAAGTGTTTTCTTCAGGGGGTATGGCGCTTCAGGCGGCCAACTCCATATGTGCCTTGTCTCGTTTCACACACACTCTGTGGAACTGTGTTGCATTAGCGGCTGAACGTATTCCCGAAGGGGACGAACGGGATGGTTTCCTTGCTGTGGTCCAGGATGGCAACGATGCCATGTGTGAGGCCGTTCAGTCGGGGTCTGGACATGGCA
Organism: Ambystoma mexicanum; assembly: GCF_040938575.1. NCBI lineage: Eukaryota > Metazoa > Chordata > Amphibia > Caudata > Ambystomatidae > Ambystoma > Ambystoma mexicanum. The sequence continues at coordinate 199,367,011 of NC_090928.1, read as the reverse complement.
GATTGTGTCAGCCGGTCCATGGCGGCGAGCACCGTAATACGCAGGTTTGCGTAGTTGCGTAAGTCGGGGTTCGCTCCTGATGTGTAGTCCCGGCTCCTCAACATGCCCTTTGACAGTGAAAATCTTTTCGGCAGCAAGGCTGACGAGAGCCTTGAGAGGTTGCAGACCTCCAAAGCTGCAGCGAAGTCGTTGGGCGCTGCAGTTCGACAACCTCCGCCTTTTCGTCCTAGGGGACAACAATGGAGGGGAGGTTCCTTTCGTTAGTTATTATTCATCCTTCAGTAAAGCGAGAGGAGCTTTCAGTCAAAGAGGCCACCGTAGGAGTACCAGAGGTGGAAAACAGGGTACTCGAGGTGCCAAAGCCGCTCAGGCAGTTGCCTCTTTGCCCTCAGGCAACGCCGCAGCTGCTACCACTCAGTCATGAGGCCATGTCCCATGGTTCGCCGGTTGGGGGGAAGGCTGGCGCAGCATCTTGTAGAGTGGCGTGCCATTACTTCAGATGTGTGGGTTCTGGAGATCATAGCCCACAGCTACTGTCTTCCCTTTCGGCAAAGGCCTCACAACAATCCACCTGGGAACCTCTCTTTGAAGAGTCCGGATCCGCTCCTTGCGCAGGAAATTCAAGCCCTGCTGGAGAAAGGCGCCATAGAACTGGTGCCTGTAGCGGAGAGGAACAAGGGATGGTATTCCCCTTATTTTCTGATTTCGAAGAAAGACAGGGGATTGAGACCCATCATGGACTTGAACAAACTCCTACGGAAGGACAAGTTCAAGATGGTTACTCTCCCTCAAGTCCTCCAGGCCCTTCAACTTCAGGACTGGTTGGTGTCTCTCGACCTCAAGGACGCTTACTTCCATGTGCCGATCCATCCCAAGCACATGAAGTACCTGAGGTTCGCGGTTAGCGACTCGCACTTTGTTTCGAGTCCTGCCGTTCGAATTGACCTCCGCCCGAGGGTTTTCACCAAGCTCATGGAGGTGGTGGTAGCGCATCTCAGGAAAGGGGGGATTCACGTCTACCCCTACCTGGACGATTGGTTGATCAGGGGGAGCTCTCCTGAGCAAGTCCTGGATCATCTGTCCGTCACCTGCCACTCCCTTCACAAGCTGGGCTTCTCCCTCAATTTAATGAAGTCCCATTTGATGCCAACACAGCGGCTCCAGTACATCGGAGCAGTGCTCGACACATCCCTGGGGCTGTGTTTTCCTCCCCAGGTGAGGACTCTTCACATTCAGCAGATGGTGCACAAGTTTCAACTTGCCCAGACGCTCCTGGCGTTCGAGTTCTTGAGGTTGCTCGGCCTCATGGCATCCTGCATTCTTCTGGTGCCAGAGGCTCGTCTGTGGATGAGATCTTTGCAGTGGGCACTCAAGATGCAGTGGTCGCAATCTTCCGGCAGGTTGTCGGACCCTGTTCAGGTGCTGCCCTCGGTCGCCCAGGACCTTCTGTGGTGGGCCGTCGAAGGCAATCTGATGACGGGGGCTCCGTTTTGGCTTCCCTGGCCGGAGGTGACTATCATGACGGACGCATCCCTCACGGGATGGGGAGCTCATGCCAACGAGTTGACAGTCAGCGGTCGTTGGTCTCCGTCGGAGTCCAGACTCCGTATCAATCTGTTGGAGCTGAGGGCCGTCAGGCTAGCCCTGAAGGTTTTCTGCCGACTGTGCGAGGAAAGAGTGTCCTGATCCTGACGGACAACACGGTGGTCATGCACTACCTCAACAAAAAGTGGGGGGCAGGGTCACTTCCTCTGTGCAGGGAGGCGATGCAGCTCGAGTTCTGGGCCATCGAGCAGGAAGTTTCGATCTCAGCTGTTCATCTGGCCGGAGACGACAAGGCAGGCAGAGCACGATCTCTCACGAGTGGGAGCTGACTCAGGAGATTCTCCTGGAGATCTTCGCCCTTTGGGAGACCCCTCAAGTGGATCTCTTTGCCTCCAGTGTCAACCGGAAGTGCGAAAGGTTCTGCTCGCGGGAATTTCCTCCAAAAGGAGCCATAGGAGATGCGTTCGTGGTGGAGTAGTCATTCCCACTGCTGTACGCGTTTCCTCCAGTCCCCGTCATCCCGCAAGTACTGCGGAGGTTACGGAGGTTCGGTTCCCGTATGATCCTCATTGATCCGACGTGGGCCTGGAGGATGTGGTACCCGGACCTTCTCGACTTGTCCATCTGCCCTGCACGTCGTCTTCCCTACCGAGACGATCTGCTCTCACAGGAGGGGGGGGTCAGGTTCTCCATCCAGAGGTCAGATCCCTCAACCTTCACGCTTGGCTTCTGAAAGGTTGAGGTATAAGGATTGGGACCTCCCTGAAGACGTGTTGGAGGTGTTGCTCTCGGCCAGACGGCCGGCAACAAAGTCTCTGTACCGTTGGCGTAAATTCTGCGACTGGTGCAGAGTTAAGAATGTGGATCCTTTTGAATGTCACATTCCCATTGTTTGTCTTTTTTGCTTTCTTTGGCCCACAGGGGCTTGCAAGTGGGTACCATTAAAGGGTACCTGGCGGCGCTGTCCATATTTAAGCGCTAGTCTGAAGAATGTTCCTATTTTAAGATTCCTTTAATTTCTCAGTTTTTGAAAGGGCTCACTAATGTGTTCCCTCCGTCACCTTTTATGGTCCCCGATTGGGATTTGAACCTTGTTCTTAAGTTTCTTATGGGTGCTCCGTTTGAGCCTTTGCATTCTTGCCCTTTGAGACTGTTAACTCTTAAAACTGTGTTTTTGGTTACGGTTACTTCCGCTCGCAGAGTGAGTGAGTTACAGGCACTTTCAGTTAAGCCACCCTTCACTGTGTTTCATAAGGACAGGGTTGTCCTTAGAGTTCGTCCTTCCTTTCTTCCGAAGGTGGTTTCGGAATTTCATTTGGGCCAGAAGGTTGTTCTTCCGACATCCTTTCCCCCTCCGCATCCTGGTAAGGAAGAGTAGAGGCTCCATAGGCTTGATCCTAGGAGAGCGTTGAGCTTTTATATTTCACGCATGTCCCGGGTCAGAGTGGACGATCAACTCTTCATTGGTTACGCTGGAAAGCGTTTGGGACAAGCTGTGACGAAACAGACTTTGTCTCGTTGGATTATTTTGGCTATCTCCGAGTGTTACCGCTTGGCGGCTAAGGACCCACCGGCTGGCTTGTGGGCCCATTTAACCAGGGGTATGGCTGCATCTACTGCCCTACAGAGGGGTGTTCCTATTCGTAACATATGCGATGCAGCCACCTGGGCTTCTGTACATACTTTTGTACGTCACTACTCCCTCGATTCCATCCGAGGACAGGATCTGGCCTTTGGCAAGTCAGTGCTTTATTCCGCAATTTGATTGGGCATGCTAAATTTGTGTTATAAATTCTTTTCCCACCTCCTTGCTTTGGTACTGCTTTGGGAGTCTGTCAAAGATATGGAATACGTCGGAGGACCCAATCCCCTCGAAGAACAAGTTACTCTCTTACCTGGTAACGTTCTTTCGATGGGATGGTCTGACGTATTCCATATCGCTCCCTCCCTACCCCGCTGCAGAATTTCTTATGCGATTGCAGCTTACGTTTCCACAAGGCCTTGCGTGTCTGACTGGCAGAAGACTGGTGGCACACGTTCTGGGTGAAAAAACTACAACTGAGGCTACGAGCGTCGTGCATCCTACTTATCACATCGGGTGACGTCAGCCGTCGGAGGAGGTCCTCGGGGACGGCGCATCGACGTAGGACGCAGAAATTTTTCCGAAGCAGCACAGCTGTGGTGATTACTGTCAAAGATATGGAATACGTCGTCGGACCATCCCATCGAAAGAACGTTACCAGGTAAGAGAGTAACTTGTTCTTCTAAAGACACTCCAGTCTTCTGAAACATATAACACTACAGTTAGTCTTTAGAATTCACTGAATTGACAACCGTACAAAAGCCTGCGCCCCCACGCCCCTACCTAAAGAGCCTGCAAGAAGCCTGGAGGGAGCTGGTGTTTGATTATTGCCACCAGGGCACTGACCGAAACAAGCATATAGCCATAATACAAAATGGATGCCTGCAAGATTTTAAAACGGCACATTAAGTTGCTTATTCTGATTTCATTAATTACTTGCATTAGTCTGACTCATTAAAATTAAGGACACAGGGGGTGTCCAGCGGAAAAGGTGTCCAACTGATAGGACCATGTGTGGCAAGCAATTCTTGCTCAGCACGCTTATTGTCCTGGCAGCAGGCCCCCTATCCTTTCCGAACGGTACAGGTGTCCCGTTGCCAGGACAATGTTCCAAGGAGCTCCGGCAAGCAGAGTGTCCTCACATTGCTCTGTGTAAACAGAGCATTACACTGTGAGCCACTAGGCACTGATGAGAGGGAGAGGGTTGACTATTAGCAGGGACTTTTATTTTTTCTGCACGAACTATGGCGACAACTTCCAGTTGTCAATGGAGCTGTCAAGAGACTACCAGGAAGATCAGAACAAATTAAATGAGGTCTACCAAGTTATAAAGAATTGGATGACCTCAAACTGGTTGTGCCTGAAAGCCGGCAAAACGGAACTCCGGATATATGGGTCCAAGAAGTCTAGTGAGACCTTAGCTCCCACCGTCTCCAGTTTTTTGGTGGAGGACAGCCAGATAGCAGTGGTAAACAAGGTAAATACCCTGGGTGCATATTTGGAAGTCTCCCTAGATGCAGGGGCCCGAGTAGATGCCATAAAAAAACTCAATATTATATGAGAGTACTGAGACAGGTGGCTCTGCTAATCTCCAAAAATAACCGAACCAAACTAGTGAGGGCCGTTATTCTTACACGTTTGGATTATTGCAATGTCCTGTTGGGGAGTGCCAACAGGGAAGATATTTTCAGACCGCAAAAAATCCTTAATGCTTCTGTTCGCATTGTTTATGGTATGAAACGACATGAGCCGACGACTCTTGCCAGGAAGGAGTTGCACTCGCTGTCTATATCAGCCAGGATCTCTTTCAAAATATTGACTCTCTGTCATAAGTGGATCTATGGGTCTGCACCCAGTTATTTAAAGAGAAGAGTCTCTACATACCAGCCTACTAGAAATCTTTGATCAACCTCTGCCCAGCTCCTAAAAGTGGTGAGGACCAAAAGAGCATGTGGAAATGGGCGCTGCTTTCCAGTGCTTGTGGCTAATCCATGGAACGATCTACCTCTAGTGCTTTGAGAAGAAACTAATCACTTGGCTTTTAGAAAGTCCTAGGAAACGACACTGTTTACTTAATCATCGGCCATCCTTACTGTCCCCTTTTCTGCTTGTGAGTGAGCGTCTGGATGCCTTAGGACATTGGCACTATATAAATGTTATAACATAACTTTTGTCCCTTTAGAAATGTGTATAGGAAGGAGTGATCAGAAGTGAGAAGGGTGCATAATGTTTCATTTTTTATGAAATAATGACTATGGCTTTAAAAACCAAGGGGGATTTGTGAGGCTCACGTTAATCTGCATGATGCTATTGTGACTTTCTCTTATCGGAAGCTCTGTACGTGATTCTGATTAAATTCAAAGCTCATGTTAATATATCATGCTATTATAATAAAAAGCCTAATCACTATAGGGTTGCTCCAAATATAACAATAGTGCAACGTAGGTATTGTACACCACAAAGTTATTTGCCACTTGGCTTACTTATGGCAACTTATTCTAAAGTCACTTCCATGGTGCCTCTACGTGTGAAAGTCTAATGATGCTCCTTCCAATGTCCTTTTCTGTGAAGTCACTACTGTTGGTGCAATCCATATGCAAATTAGGAGGGTTCCATGCATTTTGCCCCAGAGGAGCTTGGCAGAGCTCTAGTAGATGGCTTTCCTGCATCTGAAATGATCCTGCAGTTTTATATTTATGTGTAAAAATGCCATCTGCCATTAATGTTACCAAAAAAGTAGATTGGGGCAGGATTGGGCGGTTTGGGGGTTTGAATGATACTATTACACGCACTGTATTCCGTGACTCACCTCAACCATCACTCTTGCAATGCTGGATTCTCCCCTGACATCAAATGTGATTGTTCAAATGTGCCCACTCACTAGAGTCAGCCTGCAGCCCAGCCCTCCAACAAATATACACGCAGCTGACCTCAGCTTGGCATTATGTAGTGAGACAGCGCAAGCCTGGCTCGGCACCTCAGCCAGGCTCAAGCTGTCCTATTACATGATCAATACATTTGGCAGCCAAAATGTGTCACCTCCCCCCCGGCCATCACACCAAAAGATCGGGGGGACAAAAAGGCATGTCATAAAAGTTTGAGGGGACCTGTCCCTCCATGCCCCCCCATAATTACGCCCATGCCTCGGCGAGGGATTGCTTCTCACTTCACTGCCTCGCTACTGTGGTTACTGTGGCACCATGGAATAGCGGGAGCCAGTTTTACTGCATAGACAGTTTCCTTTCTGTGTGAAGGGTCCAAAATGTTTTTTTCTGGAAATAGGACTTTTATTTGCCGTGGTGTGGATCTAAGGTCCAATTGTGCTGTGGCAGTTCCTTTTACTTGTAACATAGGCAGTGCCGTGTAGAGGGAAACCGTCTATAAAATATGCCTCCTGGAAAAACGTGCTGGATGCATTCTTTCTTGAACCCAGCCAGGACTGTGACCTGGGATTACTCAGATATATCCGGAACTTGACATTTCATTTCTTATGAAAAAAGTTAAGAACCCTTCCATGATGCAGGCCTTCACCCCAAACTCCTCAGCAGAAACCCATCCGTCCACTGGAGGCCATCAACAGGCAGCCATAGGCATTCTTGTTTTCCTAAGTGAATCGTTTTGTAAGATCTTGCTTGATGGTGATTTATCTTTTCTGCATCTCTTCTTTGGCAACCTTTTCCGTTTCGCTGCTAATCCTTCATTTTTTGAGGTTTGATGGATACAGAGTACCAAGTAAGGAAGCTAAACCATGCGTGGCTTTCATCTGATTGGTGTCCGAGTGCCTTCAGAGAATGCTTTTCTTGAGCCGATCTACATTTGCTATTTTGTTCTGTTGGACTTTTACGTAGCTTTTCTTCTTGGCAGCACTCAAGCAGCAATGCCCAATATATCTTTTGATAGTTTGTTTCCTGGTGGAAAGGTGCACCTTAGCCCTTGATGTACGTTGAAATGCCTTATTCTGAAATCAATAAATACCGAGAACAGTGATTACAGTGTGACAATACATGCTATGATACGTTGCAGGCGGTGTGAGTTCTTGGGCATCTGATGAGCATTCCTGGGGCGAATTGGGTATCTGATATATGGTGGCTAGGGATGGTCATAATGCGTTTGCCTTGCAGGTTAGAGCAATGCCTTGCATGAGAGACTGGGCCTTTGAAGCCTAACAATGGCGAATGTTGTGAGTGCCTGGTTTGAAATGGCTTGATTGCAGTGTTGCGAGCTCCTTGCTGTGCAATGCAATGCCTGCTTAATCATGCCAATATTTTGTCAAAAGATGTAAATACTTGCGCTTATCAAAACAATAGCTAATGAGCTAGAGCTATGATTTTGTTGGGCATTGGCAGGCATGGCCTGTGTTGTGTGCTATGTATGACAGAGTGGGCAGGAGCCACACCTTTAGTTGGGTAGTAACAGACATTGCTCGTGTTGTTCAGGGTAATTCATTGACTGTGCATTATGCCCAGTGTTTTGTGCAGTGTTAACAATGGAATTCTTTGGTTCTACACTCTGTCTACCGCTGCCTACCTTGTCCTTCAACCGGATTGGATCATTAAGATGCATATTTTGGCATTGTGCCTCTGATTTGCCAGTTTTGTTTGGGTAACCGTATGAGGGTATAGAATAAGGTCACCCTTGGTCCAGCCTTTGACTTAGGCCCTTTGAACAAACAGTGGCACATGCATCCCAGAAATACTTATGTTTGACACTCTAGGTGCGGTGATCTCATTGTGATTTCGACTACAGGAACAAATTGGTTCTGCTGCTACTGCTGGGATTCCAACTTCCAAATAGTGCTAGTTACTATGCTCTTGATCCTTAATGGGCGGCGATTGGTCACTAGCTTTGAGTGTTATTTTCTGTGCTGGGGCTTTTATCGGAACTGTAGGTATCTCGTCAGGGCCCTGTGTGCAGGTTCTTTGTTGGAGAAGGGATATGCTATGCTCAAATTAATGTTTTTAAAATAACTGTTTATACGGGAATACTGGATTCATGGATTATGTCATCGCAACAACTATGGGTTATGTACCGATCTATGCCGTATGTGGTAGGGTTTAAGATTAGTAATTTGGGTTCATTGTTTTTACCCATGAATGCGTTGTCCTTACTGTATGCGGACGTTTTAGGGTTGTGTCTTAGGTTAGGCATTGTAAGTAAATTTAGGGTGAGGATGGGAGATTTGGGCTTGGTGTTTATTGAAAGTTTGGGTATTTTCTGACATTATACTTCTTGCTACCTTACTGCTGTATCTGTACAGTGTGCCATCTACTTGTTACCGCTACTAGTATATCCTAGTGGTCTACTGCCCTTTTAGGGCATGTGCTCTATCTTCTGTCTTTCTTTTCTTTCTTCTGTTCCCTCACCCTGTCCTATTCTTTGACTGTGATTGCATATGTTACACAATGAATCAAATTACGAGCTGTACCATGGGCGTTAAAATTGTGGATCATCTAAATGTCATCTCCTGGAATGCAAATGGACTCAATAATGTGGTGAAAAGGACTAAAATATTCTCATCTACGTTCAATCTCTTGTGACATTGCTTTCCTCCAGGAGATGCATTTGGAAGACCCTGAGGCTGAAAAGCTAAAAAAAAAGTATGGGTAGGGGATACTTTCTTCTCTAATCACTCATCTAGCAAAAGAGGCATTTCAATACTTATTAAACAAAATATGCCAATATCAGTCATTAAAAGCAGAGGAGAAAAAGAAGGAAGAATTATTTGTGTATTGGTGAAAATGCAAGGTGTGGACATTCTCCTATGCAATATTTATGCACCAAATTTGGATGATCCAATCAATATTCTTTCATGAAGTGGATCAATTGCTTCAAAATTTTAATGTGGACTCAATTATAGTAGGAGGAGATTTCAATCGGGTGATGGACTCGGCATTGGACCGATCAAATGGGGATTGTACTAGAACTTCAAATAAATGTAAACGATCCTTGGAAAGTTTGATTAAGGAATTCAACCTGGCTGACATCTGGAGACTGGAGCACCCGTCAGACAGGGATTATAGCTTCCATTCTCTGTGTCATGATGCATACTCTCGGATTGATTTCTTCTTGACATCTTGACGGGTGGCTTCGAGCTGCTATGATACAGCTATTGGACTCATTGCCCTGTCAGATCATGCACCTGTTTCATTGCGATTGTCCTTGCAGCACTCTGGTTAAATCATCAAGGTGGAGAATGAATTCTTATATACTGAAAAATGACCAAATCAGGCAGGAGGTGGCAGAGGAAATTGATAGCTTCATTCAAATTAACAAAACTGCCAATGTTAAAATATCTACAGTCTGGGAAGCGCTGAAATGCTTTGCTTGGGGAGTACTGATTTAAAAAACTGGCAAGGAGAGGAGATTGAGAACAAAGGAAATTCAGAGACTCTCTTCTGAAGCAAAGCGCACAGATGTTCTATTTGCAGCAAGCAAAGATGAAAACACAAAAAATGAACTGCGAAAAACTAAATATGAACTGAGCAAGCTCATCTCTAGCCAGGTTGAATATGCACTGTTCAGGCAAATTATTAATTACTTTGAGAATGGTGAGAAGGCAGGGAAATTGCTGGCACATAGGCTGAAGGTGGCTGAAAGCGATTGCTTTCTTACCGCAGTCAGAGGTCTTGACACATTGGAGAGACAGCAAAAAAATATTAACAATTCATTCCGTGGCTTCTATGAAAATCTCTATAACTCTGAACTGTCCTGTGAAAATGTAGAAATTGAAAACTTCCTTGACTCGCATGTTCTCTCTCATCTGACAGCGGATGAGGCGGCGAGCCTGGAGGGGATGGTGGAAGTGGATGATATTCAACACGCAATTTCGAGACTCACTGTAGGCAAGTCACCTGGCATTGATGGACTACCTAATGAATTTTATAAAGCCCTCCCCGATTCGGCACTACAGCTTTTGTGTGACGTTTTAATGATGCCCTTGAGTCTGGTTTACTACCTGATACAATGAGACATGCATTGATTACAGTGTTGAGAAAAAAGGACAGATCTGCTTCCAGGTGTGAAAATGATCGGCCGATCAGTCTGATAAACTGCGACTGCAAAATATTGTCCAAAATCCTGTCTGTTCGACTGGGTAGGGTCATTCCAACTCTGGTACATGAAAACCAAGTGGGTTTTGTCTCTGGAAGAGCGGTGGCGGACAATATGAGACGCCTGCTGTTGACCATTTAGAAGGGACGTAATCAACCTATTGCCAGTGCGGTCATTTCCCTGGATGCTGAAAAGGCATTTGATCGTGTTGAGTGGAACTTTTTGTTCGCATGCCTGGGGAAAATGAACTTTGGGCAAGAATTCCAGCGTTGGGTTAAGCTGTTGTACAACAACCCTTCTGCGAGTGTGCTGACGAATGGTCTTATTTCTGATCCTTTTGAACTTCGTGGTACGAGGTAGGGCTGCCCGCTTTCACCTCTCCTGTTTATTTTGTCTATGGAACCGCTTGCAGTAAGTTTGCGGGCGGATGTACACCTTCAGCCTGTAGTTGGAAATGGTCGGAATAACTTGGTTTGGTTATTTGCAGATGATCTATTGATTGCCCTTCAAGACCCTGCTGTTGGTATTTCTTATTTGATGCAAGATATTCAATCCTTCTCCTTGATATCAGGATATAAGATTAATTGGAGCAAATCCGAGATCCTACCAGTCAATGGTTTGTGTCAACGACATGCATGTGCTCAATTTCAATTCAGGTGGTGTACTGAAAAATTGAAATATCTTGGCATATGGATTGGAGCTGACATAGTGAAGTTACCAGCCATTAATTTTGCTTGGATCCTCCCGAATCTCAAATCGGATTTGTTAAGGTGGAGTCTTTTGAAGTTATCAACCTGGGGCAGAATCAACTGTTTAAAAATGAAACTGGCACCTTGGATAAATTACTTCTTAAGCATGCTCCCTATTAAGATACCAGTAAGCATCTTTAAAGTGATCAATGGGATTATGCAGAACTTTATTTGTAATGGGAAACCTCTGAGACTCGCAATTTGGAAACTTCAACTCCCGTCAAAATTGGGGAGAATGAACTTGTCTAATTTCTTAGACTACCATATGTCTTTTTCCACTCGACACTTGTGCCGAATTGTCGACTCTGATGATGTGCAGTCCGAACATTCTGATCTTCTATCTTGGGAGTGCAGTGCTGTTTCCCAATTGGACCCAAAAGCGCTGCTAACTACTCAGAGGAGTAAATCAAAAAAGATCTGCGCTCTCACTTCGTTCCTGCAAGACTGCTGGTGTGAGCGCTCGAGTCGTGTGAGTGCTAATCCCTATTTGCACCCAGATGCCTCCTTATGGAATAATCCAGCCTTGAAGTATCTGGGTAAGACCCAGTTTTGGCCGGAATGGTTTGTGGCTGGCATCAAATACATTGGGGATTTGTTTGAAGGAGACAACTGGTTAACGTACACTCAGCTTGGCCAGATGTATGACATGTCTGAATGCTCGTTTGCTGAATATAGGAAATTGAAGCTTATTATTTCAGCTTGTGTTGAAGTGCCGCAATTGACTGTTCAGAGTCCCGCCTGGACAGCTCTAACGATATGCTTGAGTGCATCACACGCTGCTTCCACTATGTATGGAATCATAAAACCTACTCGGAAAGGTGATCCGAGATTACCTGCAATTTGGGCAGAGGAATTGGGGGAGGATGTGAACTTCAGATGTTGGCAGAGTTGCTGTGAGAACACTCATCTGGTGAGTTTGGATTGGGGCCTCAGAGCTTCTCAAACAAAATTGTTGTTTAGGGCCTATTGGACGCCAGAGAAGCTATTCAGGAGGCAACTTTTGGACAACAATATTTGCTGGAAGTGCGAGTGCTCAAGAGGAACTCTGTCACTTGATTTGGTCCTGTCCCAAAACAATGCAGTTCTGGGAAAACGTTTGCGAGTGCTTAAGCTTGCTCTTAAGCATCACAATCCCCATGAATGCTCCATTACTGATTTTAGGCGATGACTCCTTGCTGGATGACATTGACTTTGGTAAGAAAGTTTGGTTGCTACGCGCATGCATGGTTGCTAAACAATTTATATTGAGATCCTGGAAGTCAAGTTATTCTTTTAATATTGATGAATGAATGGAGGAGCTTCTTATTATTTCAACATATGAAAGAGCCATTTACAAACTCACTAGTGACATCGACAAATGTTGGGACATTTGGAGCTGCTTTCTTGATGCCTATAGATGAATCTGAACTTTGATCTGGGATAATATATCCCTAACTTTGAACATTACTGTTATGTATGATTATTTTTAGTCTATGAGATGGTTTTGTAATAATCTTGTGTCTGTTGTATAGTTTCTTGCAATTGAAATTTTCAGCCCTTGGCTCCTATATTTTCTTTTTCCTTTCTTCCTTTTCTTTTTTTTTCCCCTTCATCCACCTTATTCTTTTTCTTATATATGATGTTAAGAATTGGTTTGTGATAAATTGGTTACAATGTTTTGACTTTGATTGAATATATGCAGATTTAATCGATTACTACGGTTTTTGTTCTTATTTGTTGTTGTGAAAATAAAAATTTAAAACCTGTAATAAATACCCAAAGAAAACTGCAATTAAATTTTGTTATCTCTCAACACCTTAAGCTTCCATGACCGATGATGCTCATGTTCCTGGGTGTTAATACAGTCACATATGTTTTGCCATTCTGAGGGCACAGTTCGCTTACTTTTCCCCAGTCCTCTATCCTTAACTTTGTTATTGCTCTTTCTTTCCCTCCCTCACCCCCTTTCTCTCGCTCTCTCTCTCTCTCTCCCTCTCCCTTTTACCTCCACCCCCCTTTCAGGGTTATTCCTGATCCTCTGGTCTTGCATAGACATTTTCTCGATCCTCTGGAGGTCTTCCATTTGCCCTGTTGTCTTAGCTTTAGTTTTTCTATTGTCCAAGATTAATTCTCTCGCTCTTACTCTTGGCTTGTAATCAGGGGTGTTGCCAGGTCTGGAAAAGATCCCGGGCTACGCTAATGTCGGGACTGGTGGGGCTCAGGGCTAGCTAGCCTTTTGGTTTTAGCCCCTCAGCTTCTATCCAGGGCTACAACCAAAAGATGCGGGGCCATAGCCCCCTTAGCCACCCCCTAGCAACGCCTCTGCTTGTAATGAAGGTTCTCTCATACTTCTCCTCGGATTGTCAACTGTCCCAAGTGGACAACTGCCTTAGGACGGTCCAGGAGCTTGCCTTAATGACATTAGCAGGCTGCATACCTTCGTCCAAGAGGCCTCCCTTCTTAATCTGGGAGTGTTTCTCGGCACATCATTTGATTACGACTGTTTCCACCGTCTTATGTTCACCAGCTCTGTTTTATATACTAGGCTTGGTGAGTGGGGTAGCAAGCAGTTCTGCGATTGGTCATCACCAGTAGGGTTTTGGGCATTGAATCAACTGTTCTGAGGCCATACTACTACCGTGCCATCTGAGAATATTGTGCGTTTGCTGCAGTCTGTCGCAATGAAAGCTCATGATCATTGTTGTTTTTGCTTCTTTTGTGCTCTTGATCCACTTCACCCTGTATCGGAGACGCTGATGCTATACAGCTACTGCATCATACGCGGCTTGCTTGCAAAAGATCCATATGCAGGGGTCCCATTTAGGAGTGATTCTTCAGTTTGTTGAAGGTGTTCCATCCGTGGACCTCTGAGGCTTGCGGACCTCGCAATAATCCCTTCATGTTCACCTGTACATCAGAGGAACACGACTGTGTCTCAGCCAGGGCCCAGAGTCCAGGGTAATCCCTCTCATACATCCACAATAGGCAGCGGCTGGACCAACCCAGTACTGGCTGAGCCCACTCACAGCATTGGATTGGGAGTGGGTCTAATTCACCACATTACCAACAAATCTTCTTAACTGCATTTGAGCGTAAGCCTGCCCCGGCCACTTGAACTAGTTGAATTTCAAAGTTCTTCATTGTCACTTCCTAGCCTCTGTGAACACCAACCTTTTAGGGAGGCCCTGGCTTTGTGCTTCTAACACGGCCTTCCCACCTTCCTGGGCAGTTTGACACAATTAGACTAATTTTACATAGTCATTATTTATTTGGTCAAACGTGCTTGGGTCAACATTAAATTAAACACTACCCCTAATGTAATTGTTTTCCTCTTTTAATTTTCACAGCAGTGCCTAGTTAAATATTCATGATGTTTCTGATGGGGTTCCAAAGGCCTGAGCGTGATCTGGAGTTTTAAAACCAACACAGGTTATTTAACCCTTTTCATCTAATGTACCATCAGGGATTCATTCCATGAAAGCTCTAGTGTCCCGGAATAATTAGAAGATAGTAATGAGGATTTAATTAGACCTTGAGATATGCTGAAATGATGCCGCAGAGAACTTTTCCTGTTTGGACATGGATCGCGAGCAGAATTGATGGCAGCACGGCTGCTGTGATGTTGCTGGAAATGTATTCTGTTGCTTCAGGCAGTTTCCTGGCACCATTCCGTGCCTGTCAGATCTGCGTGGAAGGTACGCAGAATGAGATCTTCTGAAAAACTGGTGAACAGCACTTTTCCTTTTCACTGCCTCCTTCCTTTGCCTAACAATGAAAGTCAACTGCAAATCCAAGTGGTAAATGGGTTAGTCTTGTGTTTCTGATGCACCATCAGCCCTGCCTTTAGACTGTTGTCCTAAAACAGTGGGAGAGAGATGGGCGGAAAGGGCATTTACGTGCAAAGGCTGTCAACGATTAGAGCAGTCTGTAGATAATACTTGTATGTTGTGAGTGTAGATGTTTGTGTGTGTGGGAGACGTGATTGCAGCCTTTTGGAGACACAGGGGAGGAATTCTGGGAGAAACTGAGGTTCTGGCTCCTGTCCAGATGAGCCGATGAGCACCTGACAAACACTGTCCAGAGCTAATTAGTTTGATTTGAGACCGCACCCAGCCTGCTGAGCAAAATATGCAGGAAGGTGAAGTGAGGACATGGGATTTCTATGTGTCTGGTAGCTTGGTCCCTGAGCCTAAAGTTTCTGCCTCACAAAACCCTTTTTACTTAGCAACGAGCGGAGTCATGAGACTGCGCCCCCAAACCCCGGCTGCTAATTCCTATATCATTGTACACAATCTAACTATTTGACGAGACCGAGAGACAGACCAGACCCCCCTGGCCCCATAAGCCCCCCAGCAGAGACCCCCTCACCCACAGACCGCTTGGAGCAAAGTGACATGGCAGCTGTCTGCAGAGGCTAGTGGCAGGGGTGCGTGGGGAGACCGAGCTGTTTTATGTCATACCTTTGCATGCTATGTGCTTCGTTACTTCTAATGCTTTATCCCTGATCATGGCTTACTAGGCCATGGTATGCCTCGCTACATGTGACTGGATTATGTGCGCCCCCCCTTGCTAACCTGTCCAATTTTTTTATCTTGTACTTTATTGCTCCCATGTGTCCCACTGTAATGTTGCTCCTGTGTGTACCATTACAGTGTTTCCTCTCTGTAGTTTTGCTCCCTGGTTCCCAGTGTAATTAGTGCCCCATATTGTTTTTTTATGTCCGATACCCGATGTAATTTGTGCGACTGTCTCCTAGATTGCACACCCTGAACTGTCGTTATTCTGAGTTGTTGCTGGGCGACCCCACCAGCACTCTGCCCACTTTGGAATACCTATTTTGAACTTTACCAGAAAACTATGCTCACCCACTGTTTGTTTGGTACTGGGTGCTGCATGCTGTTTACTCCATTCGTCTCTGTGTACCCGTACGGGGTTCGAAATTCCGGGGAGCTATTTAGCTCATGCATGTATTCTAGAAGAGCCAATCTATCTTCAAAGCTTCCTGACTAAATACTCCCCTTCTAGACTCCTGCGCTCCTTTGTCACCAACTCCCTGCGTGTGAAGCGGTTTGCTGAACAGAGAGCTGGTGGGCAATTACTTTCCTCAGCGGGCGCCCACCTTTGGAACTGCCTCTCTTCACCTGTGACTAGAACAGGACCTCCTTAAGTTCCAGAAAAGCCTCAAGACCTTTCTCGTTACCTCTTCCTTCTCACTCCCCTGCTAATCACACAGTAGCATGACTGATGTGCAGGGCCCTTATGCACCCCCGGGGCCCTGACTACTCCCACATCTCTCATCCGAGCCACTGCCTATTTCACTGCACTTACTTGGCATTCCCTCCCCATGGGAGAGTTGCTCTTACGTTCTTCCTTCTAGCACTTCACCACAAGCACTTCTCCTTAGCACCACAGCACCTATCCCCCACCCCCTAACCCCCTTCCCACTGCACTTGCACGTTCTGAACACTCACAAGGCATAGTAGGTTTGTCTCCCCTGCCCATTTGTCTAGCTATTTGATTTTATACTATTAATTCAATAATTTATTTTTTATTGTAATTCAATGTCTACCTCCCCTGTTTCCCACATGTCTACCTCCCCTGTTTCCCACCCTGCTGCCCTGTGGGCGCTTTGAAACAGTTTTGCTAATTGGATAAGCACCAAACAAATGGCCAATAAATAGGTTAAATACAGAAGTTGGCTTGATGCCAACAGCTACCATGAGCTACTTTCGTCTCCCCAGCCTCACTGATGCCGAACAAACACACCTATTTGAATTTAACTATGCATTTCGACAATCTCTAAATAAACAGGGCACATCTATACTACATTTAAAGCATAATATATCGAAAATAATGAGCAAATGATAATTTTACAGCTTATGTGAAAGTTGGATTTGTCAAACACTATGTACTAGCTCCTGGTTCCCCAGTGGTAGCTCCTGGCCACTGGGTAAAGCTGCATACCCAGGAGCTGCCTTTAGCACCTGCTTATCTAAACCTCATTTCCATCCCTGTCCTACTGTCATGTAGGACGCGCCACTGCCCACTCTGAGGGGTCAAAATTTCAGGCGGACACAGTGGTAATATTCTCAACATTAGCTATTTTATTAACAAAAAGGGGTTTGAATAAAGGCCTAACTTTCCCTATCCTAACGTGAAAGTCCCTTCTTATGAAACGAAGATTAAAACAAGCTGGCCTTGTGTCCAAACTAAATCTGATCCTCACACTAACATATACAAGCAAACGGTGCAAGGTAAATGTTTCAAATTTCAACTCAAAATACAGGAGCAAAAACTTAAACATATAACTGCAACCAAAACAATCCTTGTGTTGCTTCCCTTCCCCTGTATTGTTTCTGGAAAACAGTTTTCCCCCAACTGACCTCTCCTGTCAGGAGAATTATACCATGTTTGCCTTCTCTTTTCAGTTCTATTTGGTCGGTATTCGAAAAAGGTTTCCAAACACGGTGTTTGCACATCCCGTGGGCCCCCTAAGCTTCTAGGCTGACTCACCAGTTCACCGTGCAGCTGCTGTGATGAGTCTGTGGGGCCAACTTCCCCGTCTAGGCAGTCTTTCACTGGGTCCTTGCACCGGCTCTCGTATCCTTCGCTGCCAGGACCTGGGCATCTCTGCAGGACCACTTCTCCTCTGACGGCCCGGCTGTGCACCGTTTGCTTTCTCTTCTCCAGAGTTCTCTCCTCCATTCCTGAACGCTACCATCTGTTTCGTTTCCCTTCTCTTACTGGCCCTTCTCTGTGGGATTTCCTCTGCCACTAGTCTTGCTTCCCGCTCTCCATCCTTCCTTCTGTCTCCTTCTTTGTTCCCTTTTCTGCAGGTGATCTGGGGAGTTTTGTGACAACTAGACTGGCGTTACTCTTAGTGTCACATTTCCTCCACATGGACTCCTTGCTCTTCTTCCTTGTCACAGAACTTGGTTTTCTTGGACTTTGAGTCCCGTAAGGATTAAACTGATTTTTAGTCGGATTGAGCAGTTGCATTTAAAACAAATCACCATAAACATTAGATGGTTCATATGTTCTAGGTTTGCCATGTACACATGAAGATTGAATAATTTTTATTTAACCAAAGTGGCTTTAAGAGTTTTTCAATTAGATGGTTCTGAATTTTGACAGTCCATTAAAAACTCTGAAATTAAAGGATCTTCATCACAAGAAAGAGAAGTATACCACCCATCTCCTGTTGGAGTCAACCCTATCCCCTGACAGCATCTCCTCGCATGTGATCCACCCTCGGAATACCACCCCCAGAGTCAGGATCCAGTAGCGGCTGCCTTCCCCTGGGCACATGGGAGGAGACTTTAGGCTGGGGAATAGTGATGAGACTGCAGCATTCATCACACCACTGCCAGAGATACTGTCCCTTTCAACTGTTCTTCCGCATATATCCTCTGAGTACCTTATCCAAAGGGCACAATAACTAAGACATTGCCAAAGATACAGCACTCTCTGGATGACGCCAAGGCCACACTGGATCGATGCTCAGAGTTTATTACCACTAACCTCCCTCCGCTAACACTCTCAACCAAAATATATACATAACGACCAAGCCACTCACACACAGCAACTGAATAATATTTGTTTTTTAGAAAATGTATAAGACGCCACTTGTGAATCTTGGTCACTTTGAGGTGACCCATCAAACAGAATGCGACGCATCTACAATCAACTTAGACATCACATTCCCAGCGAATGCATCCTAGCACCATGAACATGCACGGCTCCCCTCTGGACACAAATGCCCTTTATGCTCATCACATGACGCCTAGAAACAGATTTGCAGCCGGAGCTCGGAGTGCTTTTGACCTGCATGCAGCAGCACAACAGCAAAACTACCTTGCATTTTTCAATCTTCTGATCCCCCTTCCTCGCTACCCCAGGTCTGTTTCAGAACCACCAGAGAGCCTGAGACCATGCAAATTGCAGCAGGGTGTGGTATAACCCCTAATTTCTTCAGCATTGCATCTTTCATAGATTCACATGCTGTGAATATTCCCTTTGTCGTTAGGCTAGGAATCCTCAGTAACATAGAGCAGTTTAAACTTAAACTGAAAACATCAGTCACTTTTGTGCTCTAGTATAGTCACTTTTGGGTCATAGTGCCCACAGCCAATCGGAACATCTGCCTTAGCTCATCTCTCTGCCATGTTCAGATTTTGTTAACGCATGTTCATGTGTGGAGTCATCAAACATCTCTCTACATCCATTACTTGATAAAGATATATATTTCATCTAGTTTTTCAACTTTCAAGTTCATCCTTCGACAAGGTGTCTGCAACAGCGACCGTTGAGACAGTTTTCTTCGTCTAGCGGTCGTTGAGCGATTCTTTACCGATTAGTTCTCACTCTCTCTCCAGGGTCACCCGGCATTGGTTTGGGCCTTCTAATGGCAGAGACCAAAAGGAAGAGTATTTTCAAGGCATGTGACTGTTGTGGATTGACGAGCCTCTTTATAGAAGATTTTCACCAGGATTGCATATTATGCCTGGACCCACACCACGTAATACAGGATTGTAGCATCTGCCAGTCCTTCCCACGCAGACCCTCCGGGATCGTCAACAATGGTTTATTCGCATGACTCGAGGATGCCAGTGGGGCCTCCGCTTCGGTACGCAGTACACGCTCACACCAGAAAAAATACAGCCTGCTAGGGGAAAAAGGTCCAAGAAACCGCTTGTAATAAATAAGCATTTATTTCTACAAAATAAAAGTGCAGCAGCAAAGAACTTTGCTGACGCCGAACGTTCGGAGCTCCGTAGGCATGCGCAGTATGTAAGCACAAACGACGTCACTGATGTAATTACATATAGTACAATTCTACAATATGGATTGGAGGAGCCCTATACATGTAAGGTTCTCCATATGGGATACCGGGCCATTAGTCCGTCTTCACCTGTCCATCTTCGTCCACGTGCGCGTTACTGGGCTCGTCATCCGTGGTGAAGCTGGCCTAACAATTGGCTACTATCAAAAACAATGGTATTTTATTGATGTAACAATGCGCCTGGCAGATACACAGATGGGTCTGGGAGGGAGAGCCAAGGTCACACTAACTCACATACTCCACTCGCTCCCAGACAGATCAGCAACTCCCAAGGTCGTCCACCTTAGTTTTAGGCTATCATTTTGATGCCACCCTGCACCTTGCTGCACAAATCACGTGACCCATTTCTGAAGACGCTATAGCCCTGCCTTTGGAACTTAGTGATCGATGGGGGGTGTAAATGTTTTATGATCTGTGGTCTAGGTTTGGATGTTTCTGTTGCATACAGGATCTCGGAATTAAAGCATTGCAAAGTTTTATTTTTTTTAATCGAGGATCCTTGGGCATAGGAGTGCCTTGCTAACTATCCCATGAGATGGTACTGCCAAGAGGCGCTCTGCTCCCTTCACATGGCCTTGCAGGGCACATTCTTCCCAGGGAGCGAGTGCCTGTAACATTTTGGACATTGGAGGATTTTATGGATCTCTGAAACCTGGCCAGAGTGGGGGTGGTGTTCGCGCTCATGCAAGGGATCTAATACTAATGCACATAATTCTGTTCACCCGCGCATGGGCCTAAATTCTAAGATGGCTGCTGTTCGCCAAGGTGGCATTCACACGCGCATCTACCATATAGCTTGTAATGCATGCACTAAGGTGACCTGCACCCTCCTCTATGTGCACTCTCCTGCTCCCTTGATGTGCTCTTTTAGCATTTATTTCTCATTCTGACCCGCTCTCCTTCCCAACAGTCATGCCTCACTCAGGCAGGGTCGTCCATCCCAGCGAACCACCTAAGAGGACAAGGTCGCATGATGAGCCTTCCAGGGCAGAAAGACAGCACACAAATAGCCGTCCATGCAGAGGCCTTGTGTGTCTGCAGGGTCGTCACAGAAGATATAGAAGGTTAGTCCACCCTCCAGGGCGAAGGACACGGGTGTAACCGTCAGCACGCCTACTGTCATAGTCACCGAAACATCTCCGTCGACGACAGCAAGAACATTGTAGTCGTCGTCATCATCACCACCGTTGACGACCAGACCTATTTTATCATCCACGACCAGGAAATCCACTTTGGCACACTCCTCGTGGACTGGGAAAGACTCGAGACATGTCAACGGGAAGTTTGACAGTCAATGACCTAGTTGACAAAAAAATCTCAAAACCTTGTCGACCACGGGCTCCTACCATAATTAAGACACCTTCCACCACAACTACATAGTCAACAACGACACAAACTACAAGGGTAACCTCAGTGGCAGTGTCGGTACAGGATCTGTACCAGTTTCCTCAGAGGATGAGGGTGTCATGTCTCCTCCCACTTCTCCCCCTTAAGCTGCTGCCCTCGACCCACAAGGCTATTGCCCCTCTACGCAAGGCACACCGGAGCAACATTGGGCATATGACGAGCAGGAGGCACCACTAGAGGCACCTGACAAGCATGTGGCTCCACACCCCCTCTCCCCTTCCCCCAAAGAAGTACAGTTCCACCCAGGGCCTTGCCTCCGCCACTCGCTCCTGCTCCTACAACACTGGCAAAAAGGGATCTTGCTAAAGACATCCTCCAATACTCTGACCGATCTATTACCTACACTTCAACCGAGACTACCAGCTTTGTTACTCCCACCAGTGCCTATACATCCTTTGACTCGGCCTGGGCCCAGTGGTTTCCCTACTCTTTCTTGCTCTCCTATGGAGGAAGAAACAATGTCCAGATCCACTGCAGTTGACTGACACTGATCCCGACCAATATACACATGATGATGTGGCCTCTGTTCATACAATGTGGACAGATTAATATGTTTTCATCCATGCTGATGGCGAACCCAACAACTTGCCAACCAGGGATATTCCCCTGGATGAAGTCGGTACATTTCAAGTACTTATAGGCAGGGCTGTGAAATTGTTTGGTCTGACACTGGAGGAGCAGAAGAGTATGTTTGCTCTACCAACGGCGAGAACATCATTGAAGGGCAGTTATGGCCATCCCTCTCGTGTAGGTTATCTGGGAGGATGGCCTAGTGACCATGGCACACCCTGCCACAACATCAGCAAAGGAGGACAGATTTGACAAAAAGTACAAAGTCCCAGAATCTGCTCCTGTCTCTTTGCACTGAGCCCACTCCTGATTCCGTGGTACCTGCAGCAGCACGCAAGAGGTCCTCTTCATGCTCTGTCCCTCTGGACAGGGAGGGTAAGCATTTGGATGCGTTTGGCAAATGGGTGATAACAGCAGCCATCACCATCAAGGTGGCTAATGCTATGGCCATCCTCTCTCGCTACGATCGCAAATTATGGTATAAGCCTGGGTCCCTGCTGGAGTTTCTCCTGGTGACAAATTTCAGGAAGCTATTAACATTTTCCATGAAGGAGATCATGCAATTACGCTGTCGTACGACATTGACAATACAGGTTTCCGTATGTTCAGTAATGGACCTGTGGTAAGACGACAGAGCTCGCTCAATGTGTTCAACTGTCATCCAGAGGTGCAGGCCAAAGTTGTGGACATGCTCTTTGATGGAGTAGACCTTTTCGGGAAGAAGTTTGATGAGACTCTACGCTCCATTAAAACTGACACAGATGTCGCTTGCTCCCTGGGCACCCTGCAACAGCAGTGCCAGTCATTTCAGAGTGGGAAAACCTGGTTTGGCAGGACGTCACCAGACTATCGCCCCTCATACCAAGCCTTTAATAGACCTCATCGTACAAGACCCTGGCGTATCAATCGACTGATCAGTACAAGGGGAGATCCCAATCATGTAGAGGCAATCTATGCTGCTGTGGCTTCTGTCAATCCAGGGGCCAGTCGTCAAAACAGCCCTGACTCATACAGGATCCCTCCCTCCCACTTCGGCACCCCAGTGCAATGAAGGTGAACACGATTCGTCAACGGATGTACAAAGATCATATCTGACAAATTGATGCTTTCCTTACTCCAGCAAGGTCATGCGCTGGAATCTGTGGCAATACCACCCGATATCCCTCCTATAAACAAGCCGGAAAAGCTTCACCGTCTGCTAAACCAAGTGGTGCAGGCACCCCTACGCAAGGGTTTAGTGGAAAAGGTACTGACTGCAGAACATGCCTCTGGAGTCTACTCTTGGTGTAAGGAAAAAGTCACCAAATAAAGAATTTGGGCCTTGGAAGCCCATTTTAGATCTAAGTTCCTCAATGCACACACCTTCCGTATGGTGACACTGCAGCAAGTCCTCTCTGTTGCAAAAAAGATTTCCTCGCGTCACGCGATTTAAAGGATGCATATTTTCGCATTACTATTCGAAACACTATGCCGCAAACTGCATTTGTGATGGCAGGCGTGCATTGACAATTCATTGCCCTACCATCCGGGATGCATTCTGCATCGAGGGTTTTCACAAAATGCCTCGCTCCAGTGGTGGCACATCTGTGCCATGCGGGCATGCACATCTACCCTTATCTGGATGACTGGTTGGTGCGAGCCCAGTCTTAGGACATTGCGCAGTAAAAACACCATTCAGTGTCTTCAGTCACTCTGGTTTTCCATCAATTTCCCAAAGTCTTGTTTCGTGCAGGTGCAGCAGGCTCTGTACCTAGGGGCACAGCCAAACACGCTTTCCTGCAGAGCGAGACCCCTGCAAGAGCGCGTGATGCCCTCTCTTCAGCAAGGTGCTCCAGATCAATAAGTCTCCAGAAACATTGGTTTGCAGCTACAAGTCCCTGTTGGGCATGATGTCTTGCTTTCCGCTGAGCAGCCACTGCAGGCTGCACATACGCCCCCCCTGAGAGAGTACCTCTGCCTCCAATGGGTGAGCATTTCTGCACCCTGGGAGGACCGCATTGCACTTACACACCAGTTCAGACACTTTCTTCAGTGGTGTTCGGTCAAAGCCCACCTGGTGCAGAGTGCTCGTTTCCGGCTTCCCACCCCACAGGTCACAGTGACTACCAATGCTTCTGTGGAGCGATGGAGAGCTCACTCAAGGGAACTCCATGCCAGGGGCCTCTGGGCAGAGGAGAGACTGCTGCACATCAATCTCTTGGAGCTACGAGCAGTTTTCTGGGCTCTGAAGTTGTTCCACCCGCTGCTATCCGGGAAGGTGGTGTGGAACACCACAATGTTCTATATCCACAAGCAGGGAGGGACGAGATCCCCACAGCTGTCCCAGGATGTTCAGTCCATGTAGTACCAGATGTTTCTGATTCTCCTTCACCTTTCAGGTTTTCGCAACAACCTAGCAGACCAGCAGAGAGCTGCGTTTTTGCCATAAGTGGGAACTGCACGAGAATCAACTGCACCAGTTGTTCCAGAATTGGGGCACCCCGGAGATGGACCCGTTTGAGACGTACGTCAACAGACGATGCAAGTGCTTCACCAGCAGGTTTCCTCAAACGGAGAGCCTGGGAGACAACTTTGCGTTTCCATGGGAAGGGAAGTTCCTGTACGCATTCCCTCCAATCCCGCTAGTGGCGCGAGTTATCAACACTTTCAAAGTAGATCAGTGATGACTGATATTAGTGGGCCAGACAGTTTTGGTACTCTGACTTTCTCGCCGGCTCGTCAGCAGCTCCACTCAAGTTGACAGCACACCAACCTCTGCTGTCAAGGAACCATGGAGCAGTGCTTCATCATGACCCGGCATCACTCAACCTGACAGTCTGGCTCCTGTGTTCTTAGAGTTTGGATCTGTACCACTACTCCAAAACTGCTGGGAAGTTTTGGCCCCTTCCACTTTGGCATGTTAGAGCAGTAAGTGGACACGTTTTCAAGTGTATTGCAGAAGCTAGGATCTGCGGCCCCCTCACCATCTGACCACAGGACATTTTACCCTATTTACTGCCGCGGGTGCATGCAAGGCTAGAGCACTGTTCTATCAAGGTGCATTTGGCCGCTCTTGAAACATTTATCTTCAACCGCTTATGACTGTTCTTCGAAAACTCCAGTTTCATTGCTATGCAGATGCTACTCTGATATAGATTACTTTTCTGGCTCTGCTGAAGTTCATTATTTTGGGCTTTGGGTGTCACTTTAGCACCACTTATAAGCCAAAACTATTGCATTACAGAGAAATGGCATATAAGGAGTGATACAAAGCTTGTATGTGTTTGGTTATTTTCGCACCCATTGACTGTCCTTGGCCATGCTAATCCCTTGGCGATTCCCACCCTCTTCCTGCCCTTCCCGCCCAAAACACCTCCTTGTGGGAACTCTTTGATCCCTCTTTAATCGAGCCTCGCATCAAACTTTGTGCACCCCTGCCAGTGATTATTCAAAGCCATTTTCTGAGAGTTCATGAATTAATTGGAACAGTAAACACTCTACTGGTGTCCTAGAAATATATTTACCAGGTCTGCCTTCGGCCACTCGATTTTTAAGCACTATGCGCGTCCTTCACTGAAGTCATGTTAAAAACTAGCATTGACAAAGCCAACTGTTTTGGCTTGTGTCTAAGTATTAAGCATTTGTCAGGCACTGGTACTAGATGCCAAGTACATGCACCATCTTGCACATGCTAACATCAGTAGCCAGTTAATACCACTAGAGCAGTGCCTGGCAAGTACCTTTCCCATGACTACACAAAAGCCCAAACGGTTGGCATTGCCAATGCTTGTTCACGTTACGATGAATGTCTTTGTGAGGCACTGGAATGGATGATTCTAAATGGTCTTCCGTCTTGGATGGATTAAGCAAATTTATATTGTTGCTACCCAAACATCTACTAAATGATCCTCAATGCTCTCCTCCTACTCTCTTCGCAATATCCACATCTGTCTCTAATAAGGTGGAGAATCTTGGGGTAATCTGGAAATCTCATCTATTGGTCACGTGCCAGATTAATAAAGTAGTCTGTTCGTCGTTCTTCCGTCTTCAACTACTTCGTCAAACCCTCCATTTTATTCCCAGAGAGGATCATGCTCCTTTAGTTGTTACTCTTAAAAACTCACATTTAGACCATGCAAATGCCATGTTAGCTGACATCTCAAAGTTTTTAAAATAAGCTTCAAGGTGTCCAAAATGTGGCTGTTCATCTTAAAACGGTTCCATGTAATAAAGTCCCCACAAAAATATCGCCATGCAAAAATATCGGCGATAAATGGCCGTTTTTTGTGGGGACATTATTGCATGGAACATGCGGGCGACACCCCCGCAAACCCCAAACCCTTTATTTTTTTTTATTTTATTTTTTTGGCTGCCCTTATCCCCATATAGATGGTCACCCATATAATATCGCCATGACCTTTTCCCGGCGATATGTACGGCAACCATATATATGGGGATAATATTACCTGATACCCTTAAGACTCCTTGAGTGGTGTTCCATCTTTGCCTGTCGACTAGCTCTTCACTGGATTCCAGTCAATCAGTGCATAGTTTTTAAGATGTAATGCTTTATATACAAGTTTATTAATAGGCTGGCCCCAGCTTACCTTGACTCTTAAGGTTTCTCTGTACCAGCCTTTAAAGGACTGTATGGTTGGGGAATACGTTTTTACTCACTATCCCTATCTAGAGGTGATGGATGCTTCTCACTTGTGCGGCCTAAGAATCCGCTACCTTTGGACATTCTCGTATGTGATTCCCTGAGCTTGTTCTGAAAAAATCTGAAAGCTTTTCTTTTCTAATAAAAATTGATCGCTGCAATTTAATTTGCTTCATACTTTTATTTCGTCTGCCCCTGATGCAGGCCTCAAGTGCGATTCTGGTTGGATATGCGCACAACTAATACTAGAAATGCAAAGATCTTCTTAACTGCACCTATTTATGAAATTGCACCATGCAGCACTTCTTCTCTCTTAATACTCAGATGCTCAACTTCATTTTTCAAAATGTAATACTGATGTGCTCTAATGTATCTTCTAGGAAATAAACTCATAATGTGTTGCAGACTTGGTGAAATCCATAAAGTTGGAGATTGTTGGCAAATGAATCAACCTTGACAGAAAAACTAGGTAGGCTTTACTGACCGCCAGAGCTGTGGGGTCATTTTCAAAATATTGAGTAGGTTGTGGGTTAGAGTGTGGTCTGGTCCTCACAGTTCCATTGGCATCCACTGCAACAGTTTTGTAGGATTAACAGCAGCTCTAGTCTCTCCTGATAAATTAATTTGATGTGAGTAAGGCTGAACCCAATGAAGTTACTGTGCGTATCATTATTAGGGTATTAACTGAGCACAGACCTAGCTTCGGGAAGCAACAGCATGCTTTACATGTCACAGGGGGAAGTACACAGTGAGGTAAGTGGAGATGCAAGGAAGAGGGGAGCGAATAACGGAAGGTGGTGGGGGTTGGGCGATTAAGCAGAAAGTTATTTACAAGCAACCTGGGGAGGGAAGTGGGGGTAGCAGATCAACTAGTTTCAGGTTAGGCAGGGAGTGTATGTGTTTACCTAGGTGTTATGAGGAGCCATTCCTTGAAGAGGATCTTGAGCTCTTTCCTGAAATGTAGAAGCAGAGGGACGAGTGAGCAAGGAAGAGGTTCCAGAGTCTGGGGGCTTAGGCTAGGTGGCCTGTGTTCTGATCCTTTCCCACATGCACTGGTGAGTTCAAGGCTGCACGTGTCCTTACATCTGGTGGCATCATGCTCAAAAAATGGCGTCAAGACAAGGCACTGAAATAAGGAGTGTGTTTAGTACTGATGTCATAAGAATGAAATAACGTTTCTGGTTTACAGCACCATTTTATATGATCAATTTCCTCCATAACAGCTCATGCCCTTTCCAGTGAGTTTTCAGGGTTTTGCAATGGAGCCTATATATCCATTATAAAACATACCATCTGCAGAAGACTCCAATCCAGTCTCATAAAAAGCTCAAAATGTGAGCTGAAAAAAGGGTTTGCCCAAACGTTAACTGAACGCTCTTTGCGATGTATAACATTGCAATTTTCAAAAATATTTTAAGAAACTACACAGATGTTTGTTATACCGGAATCCATCACAGATGCAACAAAGCAGGTGTCCTACAAACATTTCCACAGCAAGATGGAGACCATCAATTAAAGTGGCTGCCTCATTTTGAATCCTCTGAATTTTACTGATGAACAGATCAGTGACAATAAAGACTATTGCATTGGTTGAGAATGGATAAAATAGTAACTGTAAGCAGTTCGCGTTCAGCTTGGGATAGTGGACCTCAATTTTACTGGCATGAATAGCCACTTTTGAGCCTTTCAGACTGGAACAGCTTTCTCCCACAATACTTGATATGCCTTCCAACATGTGAGGGTTATTAATGTATCATGGGTCAATTCATGCTTTCTCTACCTTTTGTAGTTAATGAGCAGACCTAAGGGAGACAGACGTCGCTGTTTGCATGCCTCAAAGAGGGTGGGCTCTAGAAATACACTTGTCCTCCACCTTGTTATTACCTGAACATGTGTGCCCACCTCCCATGCCCAGGAAACCACAAACTTGTCCCTGCACAACCAAACTAGTTGCCTGGTCTCCCCTTCCCTGGAGACGACACACACAAAAAAGTATCCTTGGCAACCACATGTTGTGTTCCTGGATGGAAGCGACAGCCTTATATAAGACCTGTAGGCAAGAGAACGGGGCTCTTCTTTTTGGCTGCTGGCGGTATGGTGTGCCGAACGTGTGGGTTGGGGCAGAGGCTACTGAGGCCCTTGCCCTTCTAGCAGGTACCCTTCCCCCTGTTTGGCCTTATCCTTCTCCCCTGGTTCCCTTCCTCCCCAACCTGCTCTATTTGCCCACCAGTGGATCTCCTTTCCTCTCTGCCTCCCCCTGCTTCTCTCTCCTGGCCTTTCAGCCTCTGCTCCCCACTCCCCTGCCTCTCTGCTTCTCTGTCCCCCTGTGTTTGTCTCCCTCTCCCTGTGTCTCTGTATCTGACTCTGTGCCTCTCTCTCTCCTCTCTTCTCTTCTTCTCGCTTCTCTCTCGTGTCTCGCCTCTCGTCTCTCTTCTCTCTCTCCACCAGCCCCCTTCTCAAACCCATCCCTTTCTCCCTTGTTGTCCCTTCTCCCCTGAATTCAAGGGTACGTCTCAGGCTCCGGGTTCCATGCCAGTGTGTCTCTAGCAAGTCCAGTATGTCTAATTTATCCTGCTGACAATGAGTTTACTCCTTCCTGTAATTAATCTGTTCCTGGTTTCTACAAAGACTTTGGTGCCTTTGTTGTGTTCCCGCTTTTCAGTGCAGCATGACCGTTCTTTCCAGGGGGCGGGGGGGCAGAGTCTGTCTGCATACACAACGCACCCCCACTGGGTCTGTTTACTCCCTGGTCCAGAACTGTGGCCCTGTCTGGGGTCTCACTCACAGCCTCCCACTACCACAAGACCCTTTCACCCCTAGATGAAAACACTGCACGACTACTAACTCGTGGATCATTTAGGAAGATTGTTGCCACATGATATTCATACCAAAGGTTTCAATGGTATGCTAAATTGAGGCAGGCACTAGTGTGCCATTAAACAATATTTGGGGGTGGTGTTTAATAAGTGTTGTGCACAACCTCAGCATTGTAAGTAGCTAAGGAACCTCTAAAAGACATGCATTCCTTGTAATAGCATAACTCACTAGGTCGCGATTTCGTACTTTAAACAAAAGGGACTACAATCTATTTTAAAAGGTGTGTAAATATAAACAATATAAATCAAAAGATCAACTAAAATAAAGATAGTAAAATATAAATCAAAATCGGTTATTAGAGGTTCAAATCTGTTCTTTTCAAGGATATTCATGATTCGTATGCATTTATTTCTTTCAACATATTTTTAAATCTTTCCAATAAGATTAAAGGTGACTACAAAGGTGACCCTTGTTTTTTGCATATTTAAGTAACTCTGGGTCTCACCCTAAGTTATAAGGGGAATCCAGCCGTGGACCCCTTGCGCACTATTCTTAGAGAGGCACAGTTCCACCCTACTGATGTCCAACCAGACTGAAACACGTTTCTGGGGCTGCTGTTGGTACTCTTGTTCAGAGGAGAATTGCTTAGCATTTCGGTGCTGGACTGCCCTAGGGCAGGACAAAGACTGACATGTTTTAGATATTTCTCCTCTGTGAAAGATGGTGAGCTAAAGAGACTGGGTAAGTCTCTCATAACTGGGACTAATGTCCGGCAGAGGGGCTCCCAGGACCCCCCCCTTGTTTTTTACAAATACTTTAGACAGCAATTGTTGTGTTTTTCACCCCATCATTTGACAGGAATACGCTAATTTAATGAAATCGATATTATTAAAATGTGTGCTTGTAGACCTTGGACCTACGACTTCAATATTTTTCATATTGATTCATCCATTTATGAATGTTTCTCATTCAATTATTAAAAATTGTAGACAAATAGAATGTGGTGTCAAAATGGAGAGAAGACTCTTGGCTTTGAAGCACACCCTTCCATTATTTTCTAAATCATATGGCTAAAGAATGATGAGGATCATTAGCTTCTCTGTGTAAAAGGAAATATTTTGATCATGGCCTCCATTTCAACTGTAGGTCAAGGTCCCGTGATTCCGCACCGGGCTTCATGTAAACAAAAGTATGGAATGGGTTCAAGGAGTGATTCATTTGAAATAGGATAACTGGTCCTTTTGTTCTCTCTGCATTAGACCAACATACATGTTGAGTTTTATGGTGATAGGTGCTGCAACATGTCATGTTAAGTGCAGTTGAACTGTTTGAAGCTCGCCTGTAAATCTGACCATCTGTTCACTCTGGATGTGAATCTGGAATACAGCCCACTATTTTCATATCCTTGGAATTTTAAAGTGATTTTCTAACATTCTACCCTGGAAGACTATTTTGCTCTTACTTTAAATCCAGGTCATATTGAAATCAGTACAATTGCAGGATGAATCAAACACCAGTGTTATTCAAACTAACCCGAATCACTGATTTTCTGCATATTTTACTGTATGATATTAAGTCAACTATATTATAAGCTTTTTACAATAATCTGACAGAGCAATAAAACATGACATCAAAAGACTCTGAACAATGATTGCTGTCCTTCATTTGATGTAAAATAGGAAATGCATGTGTGCGCCATTCAGAATCATAACACTGGAATGTTATTTTAAAACATTGTTACATAGGCTGTGTTTTCAGGTTAATGGGATGATATTTTTGACACTCTGGCCTCATCACTAATTTAGAAATTAAGTTCCATTTTAGACTGGTGCAGTCTACATCTCCTGTTTTCGTTGACATTCACAAATACCTACTCTTTAGGTGGAATGTATTCAAAGACCCAGTATGTCTATAGAGTTTTTTGTCTCTATGGTGTGCTGGTGATCCTGCAAGTGCACCCTTGTCATGCGAGTAAGATGCGGAAACCATAACTAATATTATGCATTTTTATGGTGCGCCTGTCAAACTTAAAAACAATCTCCATTGGCCTTTGCTTCTCCCAACACTACGCCATCTGCCTCACACTTAAAAAAAGCAGTGCAGGTCCCATTAATGTTGACAATAGTCCCCTTTCTCCAGCATAGGGTCTGGCATGGATTCACATGCTCATGAATATTCCCCGTCATCAGGCTGGGAATCCTCTGTAAAAGAAGAAAACAGTTTCACGTTCACTTAAACTCTTTCTCCTTTAAACCAATCACTGAGCTCTGCGTCATACTGCCCCCAGCCAATGACCGCCCTCTCCCTATGCCCCTCCTCTGGCAGCGATCTTTGGGTTTTTACCACACGTTCAAGTGTTGGGAGTCCTTGTGTTTTGCTCTGTGAGCTTTCTACGTTTTTGAGCTTTTTTCGATAAAAAAGGTCAATTTTTGGTCAATTGAGCCTGTGTGCTCTTTCGCTCATTTTACCGGCAAGCGGGGATCCGTTTGTCAGTGTCTTCAACGCCCCTCAGGGGCAAGAATTGTCAAAGTTTCATTGAAGATTCCAAAAGGTCTTTGGGCCTACACCGTACACCGGACCATGTTGGAGGAAAAGGAGGGAGGTGCCCTCTTCAATCTCTGCTCCAGCTGCGGATTGAGAAACATGTTTGTAGAGGACAAAACACCTTGAGTGCTTCTGTCTCCATCCAGACCACAGGGAAGCAGAGTGTAAAATCTGCCTTGGTTTTTCCAAGCGTACCATCATGGATCGTCCCAGTAGGTTGGCGGCATGGCGCAACACCAAGGCCTCTACCCGGTGCGGCAATCGGGGGCATGCATCACCCCAGACCGGACCGTCCAAGGAGCGGGCATCTAAGTCCTTTAAGGGCGCTCCATCCATGGGGGCCCAAGAAAAGGCCAAACACTGCAAGTCTGTTTCTGCCGGGGTCGCCACACAAGCGGGTCCCGCAATGGGCAGGGGGCGCTCATCTTCACCACCTGCCTCCATCTTCAGTCATCGCTCCAGCTCTTCCTCGAAGAGGAAATCTGCAACCCATGGAAGCTGCGGGAAAAGCCGGAGAAGACCAAGACGCAGGGAAAGGTGTCTGACCTGCCCCTGAAGGACCAGGCTAAGTCATCCTCCGCGATCGAGCTGGTGGTAGCCGCCCTCTCTGAGGGAAAAGGGGCTGACCCGTTCCAGGTGGCCCTGGCAGTGCCCAGAGTATCCCTTCCTCTGAGGCGGGAGGCATCGGCCAAGCAAGACGCCAGAGAAAAGGATGCCATCCGAGACCGACCCCTCGGGATGCAAAAAAGGTGCGGAGGAAAAGAGGAGGCCTCATCCGTGCTCCCAAGGGATGGATATTTCTTCCTTGGATGAGGACTGGTGTCCGTTCACACGGTCCCAGAGAACGTGGGGAACAACGCCAGAAATACCGATGAGGGCAATGGGCCCAGCAAGCTCGCTCCCCCGACACCTCTGAGGGACATATCGCTGGACATCCTCAACCCTCCACACCTTAGTGTCGGAAATCCAGAAGAGGATTTTGACGCCTCCGCTGACACTGGGCCACCCCCGGCAAAGAAGAGGAGACGACACCCTACACCGCTGCAACAACCTCTGCACATGCCCCCCCCCCTAGGGATACGGGAACGGACACAGTGACTACGGACATGGATGACGATGGTGGCGTTTCCCCGCCGCCGAGGGCTTCTCCCCCAGACAAAGTGGGGTCGTTCCGTGACATGGTAGCCAGAGCGTCTGAGCTCTTCCAGCTGATGCCAGAAGAGACCAAGAAGGAAGGTCTCCTTTACCAACGGCGTGAGGCCAAGAGGAAGACCATTCTGGCAGTGCCTCTCCTGGACGACATTTGGGACGAGGGCTTGGCATTGACGAGAAATGCGGCTTCAGCCCTGGCAAAAAGGCATAGGTTGGAGAAAAAGTACTGGGTGCCGGAGTCTGCCCCCAAGTGCCTACGTTCACAGCCTTCTCCGGACTCATTTGTCTCGGTGGCAGTAAGAAAAACAATCTTCTAACCCCTTGTCTCCAGCCTCCGTTCCACTAGACAGTGAAGGGAAGAAGTTGGATGCCGTGGGTAGGAAAGTGATCTACTCGGCGGTAACGACAGTCAAGACAGCGAACGCATTTGCAATCCTAGCCAGATATGACAGGGAGCTGTGGTATAAGATAGCTCCGCTGCTGGAGTTTCTGCCTGGCGACAAGCGGGTTGAGGCTCTGTATATCCTCCAGGAGGGCGAGGTGTTCCCGGACCATGCCATCACTGTGGCCCTGGACATTGCGGATTCAGGGTTCCGACAGACGGGGGAACAGTGTCTGCCTTTGTCGTTATGACTGGTTGAAAGCCACCAACTTCTGTCAGGAAGGTACTGGACATGCCCTTTGACGGAGGACAACCTCTTTGGGAAGGCCTTCGATGAATTGTTGCAGGCCATTAAAATGGAGACGGCCCGCGCCTAGGGCACGCTTCAGCAACATTGCCCACCTTTCATGCCTCAGGAGGGAAATCTGCCAGCTAATGGAAGGGCTTCAGCGGGGGATCCTCTTTGTACCGCCAGCCCTCTCGTTCCACGACCCAGGAGGCCTACAGGGGAAGTTTCAAGGCTTTCGGTGGAGGTGGCCGATGTAGTCACTCCCAAAGCGGCACCCTGGCCCTGAAACAAGATTGAACCGGACAGGATGTCGGGCCCCCACCCATTCACCCTGCTGGGAGGCCGGCTGGCTGACGGGCTTAGTCATCGAGTGGGAAAAGATCTCCACCGACAGATGGGTGTTGGACGCTCTCGCTCTCTTTAGAATTCCAACTAAAGTGTCCGCGGATTTCGCCGGTGGTCCGGCAGGAGCAGCACATAGTCCTCAGCTCCTGCAGGAAATACAGGCCATGTTAAGAAAAGGGGCGATAGAGCTGATTCCAGTGCAGCTCCGGGGCGACGGAGTCTACTCAAGATAGTACTTGGTAAGGAAGAAGACCGGTGCCTGGAGGCCCAGTCTAGACCTACGGCGCCTCAACAAATACCTCAAGTCACAGAAATTCAGGATGGTCACGTTGCAGCATGTGCTCAGCCAACTGGAGGAAGGGGGCTTCCTGACGTCACTGGATCTGGAGGACGCTTACTTCTATGTCCCCATTCACAAAAAACATCAAATTACTGCGCTCTCCCCTTCGGACTGAAGTTGGTGCCCAGGGTGTTTACGAAGTGCCTGTCACCGGTGGCGGCCCATCTGCGTCTACAGGGGATACACGTGTACCCGTACCTAGACGACCAGCTCATGCGAGCCAGGTCGAGGGAACTGGCTGTCGAACATGCGGAGAGGACCGTCAAGCTGCTGACGGATCTGGGGTTCTCCATCTATCCAAAGTCCTGCTTGATACCATCTCAGAACGCATCGTTCCTGAGGGCCAGGCTCAACAGGGTCTTCTGCCTGGCGGCTCCCTCAGACACGCAGATGGCGCCCCTGCTAGGCAAGGTGCAACGGCTGTTGACACTGAAGACCACCACAGTGTGGACCATCAAGTTGCTGCTTGGCATGATCTACTTGTGCATTTACCTGATCCGACTCTACAGGTTGCGGATGCGACCCCTTCAGGAGTTCCTGGACGCTCTGTGGATTCAGGTGTCCGGAAGCTTTGAAGACAAGATTTCTCTCGACGTGGAGTTGGCGGAGACCTGAACCCCCGTACCAGGAGACTGTCGCCACAGGCGCTCCCTGGAGGGCTGGGGAGCCCACAACGGAAGTCTTCACGCCAGAGGCCTGTGGCTGCCAGAGGAGAGGGATTTCCACATCAACATCCTCGAGCAGCGGGCAGTGTTCTGGGCCCTCAAGTAGTTTCTTCCGTCCCTCAAGGGCAAGGTGGTGAGGGTCTTCAGACAATACCACCAGGATGTTCTATCTCAGGAAGCGGGGACGGGGGGGGGGGGACCAGATCCCCAGCACTCTCCAGAAAAGGCGCAGGACTTGTGGCAGTGGGCCGTTGCCGAGGAAATATTCCTCATTCCTTTCCACCTGGTGGGGGTCAAGAACACATTGCCGACTCCCTCAGCAGGGAGCTGCGCCATGAGTGGGAGCTTCAACAGGATCAACTGCACAGCCTCTTCCTCAAATGGGGCAGACCGCAGATGGATCTGTTTGCGACAGCGATGAATTCCAAATGCCAAATAATTTGCCAGCAGGTTCCACCAGCTGAGGAGCATGAGTGACGCGTTTCCCTTCCTGTGGGAAGGCCTGTTCCTGTACACGTTCCCTGCGTTGCCTCTCCTGCTGCGAGTCATCGGTCAACTCAAACAGTGTTGATGCAGGATGATCCTAGTCGCCCTGGTGTGGCCGAGGCAGATTTGGTACCCGGACCTTCTGATTCTGTCAACGTTGCCTACAGTCAAGCTGCCAGTGGTAGCTAATCTGCTCACCAGAGAACGAGGCGTAATCCTGCATCACAACCCAGTATCACTGAACCTGAAGGCTTGGCTCCTGTAGCCTTAGTGTTCTGAGGAGGCGAGTTGCCGGTGGACTGCAGAGAGGTCCTTGCCAGGGCTTTAGTGTTGTTGACTCTTTAGTGCTACAGGCCCAAGTGGAAGCGTTTCGCTACATGGTGCCGGTTGCAGAAGATCAATCCTCTGAGGGTCATGGCCCCACAGATTCTTCCGTACTTGTTGTCCTTGGCCAAGGCGGGGCTGGCGCACACCTCTATCAATGTGCATCTGGCGGCTATCTCCCGATACACCATGTCTCCAGTACTGTTTCTCTTTGGTCCCACCGTACATCTGCAGGGCTGCTATCTGGAGGTCCACGCACACCTTCACAAGATTCTACTGTGTCGACAGGGATTCCAGGGAGCAGTCCACGGTCGCCAAGCAGTGCTACACAACCTGTTTGCTTGAAGGTGAACCTGCTCCGGAGGTGACAGTAATTTCTTCTGTTGAGCCTTGCCACCTCCCGTGGTTGTGTAATGTTGTACTGCTATGTATTCTTTATTCATGAGCATGTGAATCCATGCTGGAGAAGGAACACGTTCCTTACATGTAACTTTTGTTCTCCAGCATGTGTCTGGCATGGATTCACATGCGAACCCTCCTGCCGTCCCTTCTGCGGCTCTTCGTGGTCATACTGCCACTTTACGTACTTACCAAATCTGCAAATGGCTGCCAGACGATGGTCTTAGGGAGAGGGCAGTCATTGGCTGGGGGCAGTATGACCCAGAGCTCAATGATTGGTTTAAAGGTGAAAGAAAGTTTGTAAGTGAAAGTGAAACTGTTTTTTCTTTTACCGAGGATTCACGGCCTGACAGGGAATATTTATGAGCATGTGAATCCATACCAGACCCATGCTGGAGAACAATAGTTACAGGTAAGTAACTTGTTCCTTCTTCCATACACCCACCCTCCAACTCCAGCTAATGAGTTATTTAAATAGCCTGTCTAATGCCAGTCAAAAAGGGATTGTCAGGCGTTACTCGTGGGCGGAGACAGAATACACAGGGACTGCGTGTGCTTGGGCTCCACGTTCAAATTCGTGGAACATTTTTAGCTGTGCAAATGTGTCAATTCCATCCCAATGGGACGGATACTCGTAATTATGGAGGTGACTATGGACTTGGGATACAGTGGTCACTACAGTAACTTTTACTTACTTTAGCCCTCAAGGAAATTTGGTCTGGGAAGTCAGTTTGGGGTGCCCTGGCTTGAAGGCAATTTTTTAAACTGACGCAAATGTTCCCTGGCTACCCATAGCCCCCTTCACGTCCTGCCAGCAGAACATATTTATTTGTAGTTGATTTGTTTTGTGAATCGCGATCTACCAAATCAGGTACTTTGTAGCAGCCCAAGAGGAGCAGCAGGTAGAGGGAAAAGGAAGGAGGAGAGGATTATACAAGGGGTCTGATCATTTACATCCTTGAATTAATCCACATTAGTTTAGAGCTTGATGGGACAGGAAGGCAAACATCCCATTAATTACACAGCATAACACTGCAGACAGTAAGTGCAGTACAAAGGAGAAAAGCACCATGAAATGCAATGTGAAGCAAAGGGACTACAGGACAACCTCAAATGGATGGGGACCTAATTGGACAGAGTTCGTTGGGCAGCTATGGTTTTTGATGGAAGGTTTGAAAAAATTTGGAGCAGGTGGGACTTGGGCCTCTTCTGAAGTTTGCGACGTTCTTCACCACTTGGGTGGGGGGCTTTAGGCAGAATCCTCCATAGTTAAACCCTGCACTGTTCAGCATTCTGGTGGCAGTCTTCTTCTGAATGGCCAAATGATGAGGGTTGTGGAACTTGTAGATCCTAGGCGTCTGCTTGGGTAGTTTTTTCTGATTTTATTTCTCAGATATATAGGGTCCAGAGTCCCAATAAGCATGGCGAGTGATGCAGCTGGTGCTGAAAATAGGGTTTTTAAGGCCTAAGTAATATGGTCTCTCTGCCCCCAAACATAAGATCAACCGATCTGCTGCCGTGTTTTAAATCATTTGGGTCTGGTAGTAGACATAAATAGGGACTGTTCGATTAGTCTAGCATGGATAAAACCATGGCTCTCATCTCTTCAACTTTATGGGTGGTATTGAGGAGGGTGAAGTATGGTGATACCACCAATACAAACCTAGGTTTTTAGCTTGGAGACCCTGCTAGGTGTGGGGTCCCATGGTGGCCAACGGGGACAAGAAGAGATTCTTGTAATGAGGATCCCAGGTAAATAATGTGTCTTGGAAGCATTCAAGCACAGACCTTTGTCATCCAGTCCCCAATGTGGCTTAGGGTTGAGGAGATGAGCTGTGGGTCTTGAATAGTGGAATTAAAAGGGAGGGCAATTTCGGTGCCATCAGCATTTATATGAAAGGAGAATGAGAAATCAGCCATGAGATCAGCAAGAATTGTGAGGTAATTGTTGAAAAGCAATGGGCAAAGTAGCAAGCCTTGTCGAATTTCCACAGATGTAGGCGTTAATGTTGGAGACACAGGCCCAAGTCTGTACTAATTTCACGGACATGTACGGGTGATTTTAGGATGTATAGGTGTGTGAGGAGGTGCCGACAGCGGACTTGGGAAGGGCCGCCAACTCGCACACATCAGAGGTGCCGGCGGCGGACGTGGGGAGGACCGCCAACTCGCAGACATCGGACGAGCACGGCGAGCCTGACAGGAACGGAGCCGCTGCAGCAAAACGCTACGGCGGGGTTAGCTACCCACCTTACTGGAGTCGACAGCCCGGACTGGGAAGGTGGCGGGAACCTTGTCAGGAAGCAGTCCACTGCGGCCGCGGCCCGCGGCCGAGGAGGAGTAAGAACCCCGACATCAGGGACCACCCATATGGCCCTGAGTCCCGGCACCGCATGGATTGCGCTGATGGAAGCGCCTTAGAAACAGTCCCCATGCTGCAGGGGCAGGCAAAACTGACGGCGGGGAAACCTGGTTTTAAGGGAGGCGGGACCAAACCTTCCCAACCAATAACAGACAAGCTAGGTAAGACGTCTGCTCATTGGTGGGGGTTTGAAACCAGTGGAGAATACAAAAGCCCGCCTTTCCTAAACAACGCTGTCTGTTATATTCACAGGACGCCGAGAAGGAGCACGCAGGCAACCCCGAGTAGTGGGCCTATCCAGATAACTCGAGTTAGAAGACAACAGCCGTATCCCAAAGGCAATTGGGGAAGGAAAACCCCACGGTGAAGCAACCGCCAGAACTTTCAGTTTATTATTGGTTTACTACACCTTTCAATTATTGACTCTTTGTTGATCAACCATACGGCAATAATAAATATTATTGCAGCACTTGTCTTGTCTCCAGCCTTTCATTTCCACAAGGTGCGATATCGGGTGGCAGGTAGCCAGCAGTTCTTAGTACTGCTCGCCAGTAGCACAGTTGTGTATGCCTTTCCAAAAAACAAGTACTGAAAACCCCATGCAGTGACCAATGTTTTTGGATTGGCGGCTACTGAGTTCCTTTTATTGGTGAACGCCAGGGACCATCTCCCAACCTATAGATTAATATAGCTAAACCACTTGTCATTCTGTGGCACTATAAATATATGTCTGTCTTTTCACCGAAACGCAGTTTGTGCTGCTGTACGTCATTGCAAGACTGCATGTGGGTGAATCTGAATGCGCACTACAAGGTTCGTTGTGCACGCCTATTTCGCCCTATAATGTTGCCTTTGACCGTTTTTGATTGTGCGTCCTGCATTCTTTGGTTATATGACTGATGGTGTATTTTTCTCCATTGCTAAGGGAGTACACAGGATCTGATTCAAAGCCCACCCGTTCTATGCAATAACTTCTCGAGGGAAGGCTTTGCGTATGTAGTGGCCAAGTTCCTCTTTCCTCTAGGTGTTTTCTGATAAGTTAGCTAATTAATCTGTTTAGGACACTTTATTGGCGAATACGCAAATAGTTCGGCATTTCATTGGGGAGGCCTGCCATACAGGGAAACAAACACGAGGGCTCCCAAAGAAGGAGCAGTGAACTGCCACAGGATTGCTTTTCTAATGGTGCGTCGTTCTAATGCATATAGGTCGTCATGTTCAGCTTCTTTCTGTGGAGGGTCACTGGCTTGACGGTCTTCATATACCACAAGCCCATTACTTTTGATGAGACGGTGCGACGGAGTAAAGGTATAGAACTTTGTTTTCCCGTGAATTGGTAGAGCTGTCACTCTGGAAGTGTGTCTGCGTCTGCATGTGAAATGCGTCTGCCGTTGGCCACAAATAGGTTAAGGTCGTGCGGGCTCTATCCTCAGTGCGAATGGCAGCATGCCTTGTTT
Organism: Ambystoma mexicanum; assembly: GCF_040938575.1. Lineage (NCBI taxonomy): Eukaryota > Metazoa > Chordata > Amphibia > Caudata > Ambystomatidae > Ambystoma > Ambystoma mexicanum. The sequence continues at coordinate 199,327,086 of NC_090928.1, read as the reverse complement.
TCCTGGCGTGAAGAAACAAGGAAGTCGGTCTGTGAATAATAGCAGATGCCAACATGAAAATAAATTGTCAGGGTGCCAAGGGGAAAGCGTGGTCCTGTGGCTCAAAGTGAGCCAAATATTTCAGCTAAGCAGTGACACTGTATATTGAAAGCTACACTTTCTGCATGTTAATTAAATAGCTTGGTGTTAAAAAAAAAAATGAAGCTTTACATAATTAGCATTGCAGAATAGAAGCGCCTTTTCCGCAGCTGCGGGACTGAATTGCAAGAATTTGAATTTGATGATTCAGTGCTTTGCATTAACCCTTCCATTAATCTGAGGTAAACGGGCACACTGCATGATTATGGGCTTCGGCTGGACTGCGCCAGCATAAATGCAATCAGTTTTTAGCTCTGGCTTTTAAGTGTTAATGTTGCTCTGAAGACGAATAGTAGTGTGGAGCTCTTCGACACTTTTTGCAGATTTTCACCTGTCTATCGAAAACATTTACTTTCTGGTGTTATTGAGCGGATTGGCCTGCAAATCAGGCCACTTGGCAAATGATGGATGAGCAAATATATATATATATATATATATATATATTTCTGATGCTTGTGTAATCTGCTTAGATCACATGCTACGCATAGGCCGACATCTAGTGGAAGCTGCGGAGTATTACAGTTTCGAGGGGATTGGGTTCTCTGACATATTCCCTATCTATTACAGTAATCACCACAGCTGTGCTGCTTCGGAAAATCTTCCTGCGTCGATACGCTGTGCTCGAGGGCCTGGATCATCTGTCGGTTACCTGCCACTCCCTCCACAATCTGGGCTTCTCCCTCAACTTAAAGAAGTCCCACTTGACGCCAACACAGTGGCTCCAGTACATCAGAGCGGTGTTTGACACATCCCTGGGGCAGTGTTTCCCTCCCCGGGTAAGGGCTCTTCACGTTCAGCAGATGGTGCACAAGTTGCAGCTTGCCCAGACGCTCCCGGCGTTCGAGTTCTTGGTTGCTCGGCCTCATGGCATCCTGCATTCTTCTGGTGCCAGAGACAAGGTTGCAGATGAGATCTCTGCAATGGGCCCTCAAGCTTCAGTGGTCACAGTCCTCTGGCAGGTTGTCGGGCCCCGTTCAGGTGCTGCCCTCGGTCGCCCAGGACCTTCTGTGGTGGGCCATCGAAGGCAATCTGATGAGGGGGGGGGGGGCTCCATTTTGGCTGCCCTGGCTTGAGGTGACGATCGTGACGGACGCATCCCTCACGGGATGGGGAGCTCATGCCAACGAGCTGACGGTCAGCGGTCGTTGGTCACCATCGGAGTCCAGACTCCATATCAATCTGTTGGAGCTGAAGGCCGTCAGGCTTGCCCTGAAGGCTTTTCTGCCGACTGTGCGAGGAAAGAATGTCCTGATTCTGATGGACAACACAGTGGCCATGCACTACCTCAACAAAAAGGGGGGTTGGTGGGACAGGGTCACTTCCTCTGTGCAGGGAGGCGATGCAGCTCTGGTCCTGAGCCATCCAGCAGGAAATTTCGATCTCGGCAGTTTATCTGGCCGGAGACGAAAACGAGACAGAGGACGCTCTGAGTAGGCAGAGTGCGATCTCTCACGAGTGGGAGTTGGCTCAGGAGATTCTCCTGGAGATCTTCGCCCTTTGGGGGACCCCTCAAGTGGATCTTTTCGCCTCCAGTGTCAACCGGAAGTGCGAAAGATTCTGCTCGCGGGAATTTCCTCCAAGAGGAGCCTTACGAGACCCTTTCATAGTGGATTGGTCCTTCCCACTGCTGTACGCATTTTCTCCAGTCCCCGTCATCCCGCAAGTGCTGCGGAGGCTACAGAGGTTTGGTTCCCGGATGAACCTCATTGCTCCGGCATGGGCCCGGAGGACGTGGTACCCGGACCTTCTTGACTTGTCCATCTGCCCTCCACGTCGTCTTCCCTACCGAGACAATCTGCTCTCACGGGAGGGGGGTCAGGTTCTCCATCCAGAGGTCAGATCCCTCAAACTTCACGCTTGGCTTCTGAAAGGTTGAGGTATAAGGATTGGGACCTCCCTGAAGACGTGATGGAGGTGTTGCTTTCGGCCAGACGGCCGGCAACAAAGTCTGCATTGGAGAAAGTTCTGCGACTGGTGCAGGGTTAACAATGTGGATCCTTTTTCATGTGACATTCCTGTGGTTCTGTCTTTTTTGCTTTCTTTAGCCCACAGGGGCTTGCAAGTGGGTACCGTTAAAGGTTACCTGGCGGCGCTGTCCATATTTAAGCGCTCGTCTGAGGAGTGTTCTTATTTTAAAATTCCTTTAATTTCTCAGTTTCTGAAAGGGCTCACTAATGTGTTCTCTCCGTCACCTTTCCAGGTGGCCGGTTGGGATTTGAACCTTGTTCTGAAATTCCTTATGGGTGCTCCGTTTGAGCCTTTGCTTTCTTGTCCTTTAAGACTGTTGACCCTGAAAACTGTATTTTTAGTTGCGGTCAATTCCGCTCGCTGAGTGAGTTACAGGCACTTTCAGTTAACCCACCCTTCACTGTGTTTTATAAGGACAGGGTTGTCCTTAGAGTTTGTCCTTCTTTTCTTCCGAACGTGGTGTCGGAATTTCATTTAAGCCAGAAGGTTATTCTTCCGGCATTTTATCCTCCTCTGCATCCTGGTAAGGAAGAGGAGAGGCTCCATAGGCCGGATCCTAGGAGAGCTTTGAGTTTCTACATTTCACACATGTCCCCGGTCAGAGTGGACGATCAGCTCTTTATTGGTTAAGCTGGAAGGCGTTTGGGACAAGCTGTGACTAAGCAGACTTTGTCTAGATGGATTATCTTAGCAATTTCTGAATGTTACCGTCTGGCGGGTAAGGACCCTCCGGTGGGCTTACGGGCCCATTCTACTAGGGGTATGGCTGCCTCTACCGCCCTGCAGAGGGGTGTTCCTATTCGTAACATCTGTGATGCAGCCACATGGGCTTCGGTCCATACTTTTGTAGGACACTACTCCCTAAATTCTATCCATGGGCAGGATCTGGCCTTTGGCAAGGCAGTCCTTTAATCTGCAATTTGATTGGGCATTGTAAATTTGTATATTCTAAATTCTTTTCCCTCCTCCTGACATTGGTACTGCTTTGGGAGTCTGTCATAGATATGGAATACGTCGGAGGACCCAATCCCCTCGAAGAACAAGTTACTCTCTTACCTGGTAATGTTATTTCGATGAGATGGTCTGACGACTTATTCCATATCGCTCCCTCCCTGCCTACCCCGCTACAGAATTTCTTACGCGATTGCAGATTACTTTTCCGCAAGGCTTTCTGTGGTCATACTTGCAGAAGATTGGTGCCACACGTTCTGGGGAAAAAACTACAACTGAGGCTACGGGCGTCGTGCGTCCTACTTATAACATCTGGTGATGTCGGCTCGACGGAGGCCCTCGAGGACAACGTATCGACGTCATTGACGCAGGACGCAGACGCCGAAAGATTTTCAGAAGCAGCACAGCTGTGGTGATTACTGTCATAGATATGGAATACGTCGTCGGACCATCCCATCGAAAGAACATTACCAGGTAAGAGTAACTTGTTCTTCTAGTGGATGCCTTCCATCCAGGATGCATCATCTTATGACATGCACCAAATAAATATATATATATATATATATGTATGTATATATATGTATATATCTATATATCTCTGCACTGGGGAGATTTTTCAGGTGCCAGAGGGCCTCATGAAGCTGTTGCTAACCGAGTCATGGTGCTCCTACCACTGAAAATGTATTTGTATATGAACAGAGCTGTATGTTCCTATATATATTTGTTTCTTTTTTCTGTGCATAGAAGATGATTTCTGGGATTTCTGGGAGCACTGTTAGGAATTAGTTTTTATATGTGAGCCATTTCCCAAATCGGAATATACGTCATGTGGACTTTGGCAGAAACGCAGACCCTCATCACTGTTGTCTGGTATCTTGCACAAGACCACAATAGTAAGGACTACGATTCCATGCCATCCATGAACCACTGGATTGTGAGGGAATGGGCAGCTAAAGTTTCTCTCACCATGGGCAAGTCTGGCAGAGGCCGTTTCCGTTAATAATATGAGAAACCTGACGGTATTATCCCACCCACTCCTTTGGGATCTTCCATTGAGGTGGCCATGAAAGGGCCATTGCGTTTGGATCCCAACCATGGGGGTGGACAGGCGAGGGAGGATCGCCTGAGTGGAGGATCGCAGGGGGATTTGGAGGAGGATTCCCGAAGGCGAATCATGGTATTCCCCCAGTCCTGAAAACACTGTAACCTACTCTCCCTTGTGGGGTGTTTACAATCTCACCTCATCTTCCCCTTCCCAACAAATACTTTCTCAACTGCTGAAAGTTAATGTCGGATATCTATGTTGCTAAGGCACTAGTCCTTGGGAGCCAAAGGTAGCTCCTAGTAGCTGTTTGTTTCAAGCTAAACAGGATCTCCAAGGCTAGAAACAGGAGCTAAATAGCTCCCCGCATTTTCGAACCCTGTGGAAGATGTCCACATTGTACTATAGGGAGTTCAGAACAGGTTTCCCTGTTTTAAATTAACTTGCCTGAAAATGCTGTGGCAGGCTGGAGTGGAAGGTATGTACTTATTCACCCTGATTTGTTATAGCCATTGGATGACTACTCCTAGATGTTATTGCCTTGATTTTGGAGATGGATTTCTGCTGGCAGTGCAAGAAGCAGAATGAATTTATTTTCACATGTGCTATGGGGCTGCTAGAGACTAAGTGTTCCGGATGGAACGTGCAAACTTTGTACTCCATTGTGATTTGCCTCCAAGCCCATCACTGCTCCTTTCACATTTCCATGAACAATATAACGAAAACACAGCAGCTCTGAGTCACAAGCGGGGCAATTTTAGTCCAGTTTGAGATTCATAAGTTTTGAAAATGTGATACCAAGCTAACATCCGAGATGTGGGTGGAGATACTATTGCTACAATCTAGAATGGAGAAGATTCAATATGAGCAGTGTGCCTACCTAAAGGGATATGGTGCTGCTGTGTGGAGTTTCTTTACAGAGCTCTACAGTTGGCTGCGGCTTGTGTAGGCAAGTAACTGGTGTGATGTTGGCAAGATGATCGCTCTATCTGTTTCTCTCCTCCCAACCGCCCTCCCCCTGTGCATATATTCGGCCAAACTGTATTGAAAGAATGTTATTAGTTTCTGCTTTAAACATGTATCAACTTTCCAGAAAACAGGTATACAATATGGTATGAATGACAAACTAATCTTGCAAATAATTAATATGAAAAATATTGGTACCTACAAATTATATAATTGTTCTTTTGTGGTATCTTGCAGGGTTTATGTCGAGCATACAAAGGTCTGCTCATATGCCCCAGTATGGGCCTCAGCAAACGGGACCTTCGATATCACCACATATATCCCCTGGAGGACCCATGCATTCTGGAGCTAGTAGTTTCCAACAGAGTAATTCTGGAGGCTCTTATGGATCCCAAATGAGCCAATATGCACCACAAGGTAAAGCTACGCCTATTGCTTTATTTCACAAAATATTGTCTTGCCTTTTTAATAATGATGTGTTAATAAAGGTATGGTTTATGGCATCTGAAATGCTATGTTAGAGGCATGTATTCAGTAGCATGATGTGCGGAATAAATGCAAACAATAATACACCCACATAAAGCACATAATGTTGGCAGCTAAATTAATGCTGGGTAAAGTTAAATAAACAGTCTTCTTTTCAGCTGCTCTTGATTGAAAGCTAGCCATTGCTAGAACTTGAAAGAAACAAAGGGAATTCCAGAGAAAGGCCGCTACAATACCAGAGGCTCAGCTCCCCTTTCTTAGTCTACAGACTGACTAGTACTGAGTGGATTATAATACCGAAGAGGGCGTGGAAAGGAAGGCATGGTATCAACAGTAAGACACACAAGTTACTACAGTTCAAGGGTGTTTATTGAACTTCAGTTGGGTTTGAAAAACGCCTATCTAATCCTAAATCTAAAGATGGGAGCAAGCGACCACCATCAAATAATAACAGTCCTAGTGGTTTCTTGTCAAAATAAAAGGGCATATACTAATGCATCTATTGCCAATTCTTAATTCTAGATACAAATTGTGTGGGAAACAATGTTATGCAAAAGAAAAGTGTTCAGGAAATGATATGTCAGGATAGTCAAGCCGTTGGCTTCCCTTCTCTGCGTTTTCAGCAGGGGATAAGGCGGCACGCTCAAGCTTTGCCGTTTCTCTACCTTCTCTAGCACAACGGTGCAGTTCAAGGCTCCAACATCATGGCCTTCTGTGCCAAAGCCTCTTTGCGTTTCAAAGTCTCTTCTTTCAGAAGGCCTGATGTAACAAACTAATAATAAAGTTCCTTTCCGTTCAGGATTCTCCTACACACACACACTTCTTGGGTGATTTACTGCTCACTCTGGATCCCCCTCTGCCAGGCTCAGATCCACTTTTACACAGTTTGTATTTTCACATATACACAATTTTCTGGATTTCCACATATCCAATTACTCGGGTGATTGACTATTCACTCCAGATCCCCCTCTGCCGGGCTCAGATCTGTTCAAACACAAAATCTTCAATCCGTCGTCTTCTGCTAGGTTCGGACCAACTTTATCTACTTTGCCATCAACTTTCTTTACTGCATCAACATCAAAGACGTTCGATTGTGCACAGGATTTTGCTTGACCCATTGCAGGACCACTTAGATTCACAATCCTTTGCCACTCTCACTTTTTTCAACTCTCAGCTGGACACCTTACAGAGACCTTTGATTGAGCATGCACGCAGTGCCGGACCACTCTGCCAAAGATATCGTATATCTTGGATTCAAAGTTAAATCACTCATCTACAGTTCAACTTTACTTGCTTTGGTTATCGCACGCGTTTCATACAATGTCCGTTCCAGTGCTCACCATACAATGTTGCCGCTTGCAACCTTGGCTTCAACACAGACCGGTCTTGTATCGGTCTCCCCAACTCACCGCCTGTGTTGATTTCACTGACTCTACTTTGTTGGAGCCAAGGACCGTACCACAGCAGCTGGCAAATCTCCCTCCATTGATTTTCGAAGCGGGAGGGCTCCGGGTACCTCTGACACACAATACAGGATTCTTCAGCCTGGTTTCCTGGTCATACGCTTTCTGTTCTCGAGGCTTCATGAAAGTAACGGGTTCTTGTCGAAAAGGTCAAGGGAATTTCCTACTGGTGATTCCCTTCGGTTTCGCAGTCTTTCTCTTCGTGTTAAACTACCATCTTGGAACTGTCTCCTCGTGTGCTTTGCCTCGCTTAGAGTGTACTCTTGTGCTACCCCTTTTATCTGTGTGGGGAAGTGTAATGGAAGTCAGATGTGGGTGATGGTCAGTAATTGCCTGCGCCCCTTGTATTGGGACACCTCAGGTATACGGCTCGGGTGTTAGTCCCTTTTCTCTCATAGCACTCTCTCTGTGATAGTGTTTGTGTTGTGAAGGGGATGGGGGGGCGCAGGCAATTGACTTCCTAAGTATCCTACCTGGTAGGATGGGGTGAAGGTGTTACAGGGCAGGGGAATACCGCGTCTCACCATTCGGTGTCCCACTCCCCGAAGACCCCTCACCAAGGTGATCCGTCCGCACAGGTCCACCCCCAGGAACTGAATCCAAAAGCGATGTCCGTGTCCTGGCCACCTGGATGACAGATCCCAGGGGACTAGTGGGCGAGACACCTTCTGGTTTCTCAGTGTGCACCAGCTAATGTTAGCACTTATCATAATTATGTTGTTAGATCACTCTTTATTATATAAACAACTTTAAATTACTAAGATTGCCAATCGGAAGGGACCGGAGTTAAGAAAGGGATGAGAAGCAGTGAACACATTCCACTCTGGCTAGACAAACTGCCTGGTAAGTTCACTTTATTAAATTGGCCATTATATCATGTATAAGATCTGCTATTAGTAAAAAAGAGAAACAAAGTAGCAATTGAAGTCACCTGTGCATGGCACATGGCTCAAAAGAATTCTCCTGTAGATAAATACAATTCATTTAGATATTTCATAAAAAGACAAAAGAAGAGGTTCAATTTTCTGCAAGGCTCTAAAGCAATGGTCTTTAAACATTTTTGGCCTGGGTCCCCCCCCACCCCCCAGCAAAATTTGAGCAGGCCGGTCCCCCCCCAAATATGCCAAATGGACAGTATGTACAAATGGCTATGAACTATTGTACGCTGTCACCGCACCCTACTCCCATTATAGTGCATGGGCTCCCCCACCACCAGCCCCCATCACAATCGCTGGGCTCCCTCAATCCCACTCCTACCCAGTCCCTGGGCTCTCCCCACCCTGATCCCAGCGCCCCCGCCCATCCTGCTCCCACCACAGTCCCTGGGCTCACTCCACCCTGTTCCCAACACAGTCCGAGGGCCAGTTGGAGCTGGTGAATTTTTTAAGTGGAGGAGCATAAATATTTCCCACAAAAATGCCATAGCGACAGAGCGCAGTGAGGGGGCACAAACCAATCAAAGGTGGTTCAGGTGGTTTTCCCTCCTTTTTGAATTTTTTTAAATGTTGCATTTTAGAGAATACTTTAAAAAAAAAAATGGGTAAAAAGCCAAACAGTTTGCAATTGGCGCCAGGGGGACAAGGGGGAAAGCATGCTATTTTTGTGTGGACATCTATGATAGAATACCATCCCTGTCCCCTGGGCTCCACAGCGCCTCTGAAGGAGAGCTGATTTTGGCAGGTGAATAGGGGGATTGTGCAACAAAGGCCTTTTTAAAATGCCTTTGTCGTACAACCCTCCTTCAACCCGCTACCCCTCACTAGCCAAAATCAGCTCAACAAACCAAAAACACACACACACATACACACACACCTTCACTTAGGCACACCTTCACTCACTCACACACACACACACCTTCACTCACACACACACCTTCACTCACACACACACCTTCACTCACACACACACCTTCACTCACACACACACCTTCACTCACACACACACCTTCACTCACACACACACCTTCACTCACACACACACCTTCACTCACACCTTCACTCACACACACACACCTTCACTCACACACACACCTTCACTCACACACACACGCACATCTTCACTCACACACGCACATCTTCACTCACACACGCACATCTTCACTCGCACACACATCTTCACTCGCACACCCCCTTCACTCACTCGCACACCCCCTTCACTCACTCGCACACCCCCTTCACTCACTCGCACACCCCCTTCACTCACTCGCACACCCCCTTCACTCACTCGCACACCCCCTTCACTCACTCGCACACCCCCTTCACTCACTCGCACACCCCCTTCACTCATAACACAAGCATACACGCATCCATACACATTTTAAATAAAAAATAAATGAACGTAAACGTACCTTCTGCTGGGAACTGCGCGTGGGTGCTAAACTGCCCCACTCCAGGTTGCTCTGTCCGTATGTGGAGTTGCAGTAGCTCCCGCTTGCACATACAGACATGCAGTGCCCCAGCCAGCATTTCCAATGAACTATGCAAGTTTGGTGAAACATAACTCCCCCAGCCTTGCATGGCTCAGTGAGCATGTGCGGCTAGGGAACTGAACTGTCAAAGGGAAACAGAGTTTCCCTTTGACAGTTCAGCCAGCCCAGTAGCACTCCCTTAGCTGGAAAAGGCAGCTAAGGGAGTGCTTGGTGTTTCACTGGGCTGGCTCCTCAGCTCCTCCATTATGGGTGAGGGGGCCACTGGGTGGACGCCCCCTCGCCATTATTGCTGAGCTACCGGGCTCTGACTGGCCTATAGGGCAAGTCCCATACCAAAAACTCAAAATGGTAGTTTAGGCCAGTCAAAATGGGCCACTTTTTTGAGCCAGTGTGGGCCAGTTTGATGAGTTACTTCACTATGCAGCTAGTAGTTTTAACCATTATTGCTGAATAAATGTTCTTTAAATATAACAATTTGATTACATTGTAACAACAAAAAAAACTTTGGGTACTATTCAAACAGTCTGTGCCTAAAGGAATGAATAGCCATTTGCAACTGCAGGCCACTTTTTCATTGTTGCCTGATACAGTTTTATGGTCTACTCCCACAATGCGAGCCGCCCCTGCCCATAGCCTCCATCCTAAACAAACTTATTTTTTACATTTCATGTTGGGCTCTCGCACGCCCCCCACTGGGATGCCCACAGTTTGAAGACCTCTGCTCCAAAGTGAAAAACGATTCCTGGCCACTGCACAGACCCCGTCTACCTAGGTTAACTGAGAAATAGATAAGGTCACCTATGTTTCCAAATGTTGCAATATGAGAAAGGCTAGACCCACTTGGTCTGGCCAATATACAAACATCTGGTCAGATCTTCTATCACCAAAATCCATGGTGTCCATCTTGCATGCTTTGGTCTGAAGTCAGTTGTAACCTACCAGTGACACCTGATCTAAGGCTTGATTAGGTGACAAATAGGATATTGCCCATTGTGTCTGAGCAGAAGCTGTGAATGCGTAGATTTGGACTTCACGTAAGCCAATCTGTTAGGAAAGTGGACATTTGATTAAAAGTGGCTGGATACCAGGGAGTAGCCCTGAGGGACACCACAGGTCAATGCATGTGACTCAGATGTAAAAGGCAGGCCAGTGACCACTAGACCCTCGCATATGCAGTGAAAGAAAGCCATTCCAGGTTACATTTGACAGATGTGATCAGGAAATTTGTAATTTCAAGTAGTCTTATATAGTGCTCTTCTGCCAATAATGTTGGCCTCGTTGCGCATGGCTCTGTAAGAAAGGAGGGCATGTTGCGTTAGTCGGATAGCAGGAAGGCAGAGACAGAAACCTTTGGTGTTGATGGATCCAGGTCTGAAGTACCAGTTACCTGTGTGTCATTGTGAAAATCTCTTAAGTTGTTTGTGGTTGGTACCAACTAGGCTGGTTAGCCATATGGGCATCCCCGGATTGTGGAGCGTAAAAATTGACAGCATGGTTGTCGATAGAACATGAATTGGGTCTGAATCTGTTAAGTACATTACACATGCCAGATCGTCTGTAGGCATGTTGGAGGTGTAAGGATGTAAGACTTTGGTAGTGAGGAGTTAGTTGAATGGTGAGGGGTTGCCGAGTGCAGGGGTGAGGATATTGTCACTCCCTTGCTCTTGGTGGTAGATTTCACTGAGAGTAAAGGTGCAGACCAGTACCATGCAGGAACAGTTCCATAATTCAGGTTGTATTGCCACACATGGCAGTGCTATGAGTTGCTTGTTGTATGCAATTTAGCACAAAAGTCTCTAGTGCACAGTTTTTAATCGGTTGCTAATATTTTAAATTGCTTTCATAGTAGTTTAAAAAGCCAAGTGTTGAACAGTTTCCTGAAAGTCGGGTGGTTCTCCTCCAGTCGGAGAGGTTTGGGTATGGTGTTCGACAGGTTTGTAGCTAGAACTGAAAAAGAGGATCCTCTTCCTTGGGGAAGGGTCAAGAGAGTAATTTAATCAGATTATGGAGGATTAATGGATTAGGCATTTTAGTGAATTATATGGCAAACCGATAGGGGAAACTGTTAATGTACAGCGTGTTGATATTAGAAGTAATATTCAGTTTTACTATGAAGGCATTTTGGGAGACATCAGTAATTTTAAAATCATTCGGAGCAGCAGTGGATAGGTTGGCTAATGTAACTTTGAAATCCAATCCCCAACCATGGTCTAATGCCCTACTTTTTTTTAATTCAATAACGTTCTAAAAACCATGCACCTTCCATCCTCTTGGACATTTTCTTTTATTGTCCCCATTTTCAAGAAGGGCAATTCGGACAATCCATCCAACTATCATCCCATTGCCCTACTTGATGATCCTAGAAAAGTCTTTGCAGGTCTGCTTTTGGACAAATTGAATAATTGGGCTCATACTAATATCGTGCAAGACACATTTCAATCCATTTTTTCCCAAAGGATCATGGATTCACTTAAATGGAATCATTCTGTGAATCATGCAATTGGGAGCAAAACAGAAGAAAATGTCACTCTTTTAAGGCTTTTGTCAATTTGGCTTCTGCCTTCGACAAGGTTAATCGATCCAAATTATGGTTCGGATTAAAATCTTGGAACATGCCAGAATAGTTACTATATTACATAGTCCAGCTTCATACTGATACTCCAATAAGTAGAGGACTAGACTCCTCAGGCAAGATGTCATTATCCATCAAAACGTTTTGTGAGCTCTATCAGGGATGCGTGTTGGGCCAGCTCTTTTTAATCTTTACTTGCCAGATGTTGGGTTGGCTTTGAGTAAAGCCAGAGGCTTACCTCCCATTTTAGGGTCTGGACCCATTCACTATCTTGCCTGTGCTGACAACTTAGTGATTTTAGACAATACCTGTATGATTACAACAAAGCTTTAATGCTTTAAGTAAATGTATGTTTACCCAATGACCTTGAGATGAACTGCTCGAAAACAAAAGGTTTGACCTTTAACAATTGTTACTACAAATGCTAACACATGACGTCTAGAAGGTGTCAAAATTGAAATAACGGATCATACTCATAAGTCCTGTCCCCTTTCCTCCATTCTTGTGGGTGTCCCGCAACATGGGGACGGTACCGGAACCTTTGGCAGCGAAAAATTGAGCTTCCCTTTAAATTTAGTACAGCGTGTGGAGGTGCAGGCTATGGCGTGGGAGCGCACCGCTGAGGCCCCGCCGCCCGGCACCACGTCTCAGTTCCCTTTTCCGCACGGTCAGGGATGGATCTGGCAGCCAGCGCAGAGACTTTAACTTTTACACTCGCTCCGCTTCATTATTTCTTCCGTCTTATTTAACCTCCCTTCGGTGCATTGCCTCCACCGGCACATGTCGGGTGCAGGAGGATTCACGAGATAGGCCTCATGCGACCACTCGTTCCTGGCCCCTGACTCCCCTGAACTAGTGCCTTGGGCCCAATCACCGCTGGGATGCGTTTGCTGCCTGCATCACTCTTGGTCACAGGGCATTGAAGAATCGGTTATCGCGTTGGAGGGAGATCTTCCACACTTCTCCCCCGACGCACCTTAAGGACTTTGTCTCCTGGACCTCTCGTCAAGACAAGGTAGGCCCTCTCTTCAGCACGGCTCCTCAGCGTTGCGACTCCTTCCTGAGGGTTCCCACAGGCAAGGGTTCCTCGGATTCAGGTTCTGGCAGGCCCAGGGCCTCTAAGGCTACTGGCTCCCAAACCGAGGGGGGGCCAATGGCTCTTCCGGGCGCTCCGGGGGCAGACCTGAGGCCGTCCTGGCTACCGGCTACCAAGCAGAGGGGCTCAGGGGCCCTACCGGGCTGTCCTTGGAAGGGCGAACTAGTTCATCCTTTTCTTCGAGCCCAAGGGGAAAGGGATCGTTGGGTGCCACCTCCAAGAGTCAGTCCTCAGCGCGATCCAGCACAACTACCGGCGCAGGTGCCGAGGGGTCCACACTACCGGAGCCCGCTCTGAGGTCGCCAGTCACAGCGTTACGACTGCCAGCCAGCCGAGGGCTCAGCACCTATCAGATTGATCTCGGAGTTTGGCGCTTTGGGTGCAAGACCCAAGATGTTTCCTCCCATGTCTGAGACCTCTCAGGGCCTTCTGTGACGCTCACCTGACTCCCACGGAGGCGCAGGTCTGGTTTGGAGTGTTGTTGCTTCTTCTATGGTGACGCGCAGGACCCGGAAGATGAACTAGACCGGACCTTCGAATCTGGCTTGTCTGGCTCGCAGGAATATCTTTCTGTATGTGAAAAGGGAGTATTAACAATCTGCGGGAGAAAGTATAAGCCTCCCGCTCCCTTCTCACCCCTCTACGAAACCCTCCTGCGACCCCCACGTGAAGTCTCACCTTAGGGTTTGAAAGGTTGAGCTCTCCATCCTGCTTCTCATGCAGGGGCGCGTTGTATCCAGTTACTTCACTGGGATTTTGATTGTAGAGGGTTCAAGTTTTGTTTTCCCGGTAAAGTACCATAAGGATTCTGTTAATGAGTATGATTCCGCAATAATAATTGTTCGTTGTCTCTTTTTCAGGTGCGGAAACTATTCCAAGAAGAGCTGTGGAACCGAAGAATGAGACTCTGGTGAGCTTGATGAGAGTTCTCTGTGTCCTTGTATCAATACGCTCACTAACGCTGATGTCTTTTTTTCCCCATAGGGGCCGGGGTCCGGAAATGCCAGGATGCGGCACCGACCCGAAATGAAGTTGGAATAACCCAACAGGTAAGCTTTGTAATGGAAATTAAGGTTTCCTTGTTGTCTTTCCCCTCTCACCTTTATTCTTGTCTTTTTCTCCCTAGGCGCGGTGATGTGTCTGCAAGTCCAGATGTCGCCGTAGAACGTGATGTCACCTTGTACAGGTGAGTGAGATGCGGCGCTGCAGCGATCGATGCGATGTGCTTTTAAATGGATGTCTTCATTTTCAGGACCGTCGGTGAGATGTCTCCGGAATGTGGATTTAGCAGGAAAGGACTCTTCTTTACCCTTTTCTCTTCTCTTCTCTCTTTGCAGGTGTTCCAGGATGCTGGCAGGAGTGGCAGAAGACAGAATGCAGGAGAAAACACGGTGAGCGTCCAGCTGCTAGATGCAGAACAACACGAAGCGTGAGTTGCTGCTTGGGCGTGGCATAAATAGCCTTCAAAGTAGTTCCAGGTATGTATCCTTCCTCTCAGGTATGTATTCCTCCCCTGACCACACCCGTGTGGTTAAGTAGTTCCAAAGATAAAGTAGTCCCATTCCGGCCTCAGAAGGCCTGGATGTTGCAGCATGGTCTGCATCAGGTAAGTTAACACTAAGCACCTTTAACACAAAGTCCCCTTTTATGAACCTGGCGCCAAAGGCGCCAGAACTGTGGCCCGATATGAGCCTGGCGCCAAAGGCGCCAGGTCTGAGTCCAAAGAGCCCCTACTTGAGGCTGTTGTGACTTCCCTTGAAGACATGATGTCTGCCTCTGGGGTAGCTGGGTCTTGTCTGGCACCTTGGAGGTAGGCATCATGACACCTTCGCAACCTCCCTCCCAGGGTATGGAGCAAGGCTTCAAAATGCCAGAGAGGCAGGTGACAGAGCCTGGCAAGCTGGCGGCCATTTTGAATTCAACTTGGGGCCCACCCTTGCTCTCGTCCATTGAATTGGCTTTGATGGAAGATCCCAGTCCCCTTTCCTCTGGAAGTGGCAGAGGACTGTATGGTACAGGCATCTGGTCACCCCGGGGGTACATCTATCCATCGCAGCTTTATGGCTACACGCCGCAGGTGCCTTGGTGCTCTCACCAGGAGCAGAGACCCAGCGCCTCAGAGGGCCGTCCCCCTAAGGATGTGGCGACTAGCAAGGACCGCTTCATCGAGCACTTCCTCTTCCTCATGTGTTCCCCTCAGATGACGGGGCTCCTGAGGGATATAGTGAAGGAGGTGGTCCCGCATTTAGTGCTTCCCAGGCCACCTCCTCTGGGCTCTCAACCTGTTCCTCCAGTGCTACCGGTTCCATTGCCGGTCCCTCCCCCGGTACAGGCCCTACCAGTCATTCAGAGCCCTCTGCCTACTCCTGTACCACCAATGCCTCCCCCTCAGCAGCCGTTGGACCTGATGTACAGGTAGTTGGACAGCAAGTTCAGGATGACGGACGGGGAGCCAATCCTCCTCTCCTCCAACCCGCAGCCCCATTCTTCAGTGGTGGCTGCGGCCTCCGTATATTCTAAACTGTTGTCTTTGTCTTCCACCACGGGAGCCACCTCCAGTTGTCTTTCAAAGGAGGACAAAGTCCTTGAGGCTTTGGGCAAACGGTGTTATGCCATCTCAGAATTGCATCTGCGGCAAGCCAACGGCCTCTTGGCTGCGGCCAACCAGAAGCTGTGGCGGGAGCTCGGGGAGTTTCTGGCCGACTGATCTTTGGAGAGGCAGGCCTCCTTCAAGGCCGTTCTGGCGGATGCCTGGGCCATTGCACAGGACCTCCATGGAGTCTTCGGTCTCCCACAACGACACAGCCAACAGGGGGCTTTCCCCGAGTGTTGAGATGGGAAGGCCGGCGTGGATGTATGCCACTAAATTTTCATCTGACGTGCAAGTGCAGTTCATGGATCTGCCTTAGAGGGCTTAGACCTCTTTCATTTGTCAACACCGATAATGAGTTGACAAAGAAGAAAACTTCCACTCAAACCGCCAAATCCTTGGCCATCCTGACAAAGCCAGAACGGAAGGCCTTTCCTCAGTCTCAGGGCAAGACTGAATTCAGCCCCCTTTCACCAGCTTCAAGGGGTTGCGGAACCGCGGTATGCGTAGGCCTGATGGGTCGCCCAGCGACAACAGGAGGAAGCATCAGAGGACTTTGTGCTGGTTTTGTTCGCTCCACTTCCTCTGCACAGTGGCGGGTCTCCTCTGCTTGGAGGGACATCACCTATACCCTTATGTAGATGACTGGCTGGTGAGAGCAGGCTCACCCAAAGGGGTGCTACACTCCTGCCAGAGATTTTCAGATATTCATCAGCTGGGATTCTCCCTCAACCAAGTGAAGTCGCAGTTGTGCCCCTCCCAGGATTTGATAGGGATGCGTTGGAACACGTCAGTTTAGTGGGTGTTCCCCACGCCCGAGAGGCTCCTCTCCCTTTGCAAGGCGGTAGGGCACTTTCTGGCCAACTGTACCACCTCGGCATGGTGCTTCCAGCAACTTCTGGGTCTGTTGGCCTCCTGCATGCTCACTGTTCAGCACGCCCGCCTCAGCGCCACCTGGCCGCCAATTGGGCTCAGGACATTGGGGGAAAGGTGGGAGATCAGTCGGAAACGATCCCGATACCCCCGCTCTGCCTGACACATATTCACGGTTGGACAGCAGTGTCTCAGTGGGAGCCCCCTTCTCCTGGATGGAGTCTATCCTGGTGGTGACGACAGACTCCTCTCTTGCGGGATACGGGGCTTCTCTGGTGGCCTATGTCATTCATGGCACAGGTCTGTTCTGGTCATTACGGACATTTCTACTACAATGTTTTACCTGGACAGGCAGGGTGGCACCCATTCTCTCCCTCCCGCACCCCCCCTCAGAATGGGCCTTAATAGTTGGGGGTTGGATTTCAGCAACCCGCCTTGGGGGGACAGCAATGCAGAAGCGGACCAGCTGAGCCGCTGGGGTTCAACACATACGAGCGTTGCCCCTGTACCAATGTTTTTACACAGACCTGGACTTGTTCATATCTCCTCTGAATTCCAAGTGCCCTCAGTTTACTTCATGGGCAGGACAGAGTCAGGGGTCTCTGGGAGACTACTTCAAGATCTGTTGGCAGGGCCACAGGTGTTATGCGTTCCTGCCTCCCCCTCTGCTCCAGTGGACCCTCTGCAAGTTCCGGGCCTCGGTGGGCTGAAGCCTCATCCTAATTGTCCCTCACTGGCCTTCGAGAGCCTGGTTTTCAGATCTGCCGCAGTTGCGCTCCAAAGGTTCCGTCCACCTTCCGATCACCAGCAAGGGCTTCCTGACACAGCAGGGCGGGCAGTGGAACATCTGGACCCAGCCAGGCTGACACTGGTGGCCTGGTTCCTGACCATCAAAGGCTTCAGCAAGCGCAATTTTCAGATGACAATTAGGACATCATTCAACAGGCCGGGAGGCCCTCTACGCGGTCCCAGTATAAGAGCAAATGGACTAGGTTCTGCTATTGGGCTTGTGATGAATCCTGTCACCTGTCCTCTGGAGGATGTACTGGCTTTCTCAGCACACCTGCCCCGTTCGGGAGATCAGGTGGATAGTTGCTGTACTTATCTGGTGGCCATCGGGGCGTACAAGAATTCCTCTGTGCATGGGTTTTCAGCGGCCAGCCTGGTGGTTAAGGCCCATTTCAAGGCGTTTTCTAGGATTTTTCCTCCGGTGCGTAGGCCACATCCAGTCTGGGACCTCAATGTGGTTCTCTCAGTATTGCAACGCAGACATCACGAGACGGATGGCCTCTGTGGACATCTGGCTGGTTACACTAAGACGGTTCTACTGGTGGCACTCACCTCTGCGTGCAGTATCAGTGAGCTGCATGCATTGTCTTCGTGTGAGTCCTCGACCACATTTCACAACAAGGTCCCCTTGCAAACTCACCGAAACCTCTTGCCCAAGGTGGTCTCCCGGTTTCATCTGAATCAAGAGATCTGCCTACTGGTGTTCTTTCCGGACCCACAGTCTGAGACAGAGGGCACTACATTCCTTGGACCTCAAGAGGGTCCTGACGTTTTAACTCTCGTACAAAATCCTTCATGAAGTCTGAGGCATTATTTGTCACTTTTGGGGGCTCCTCTCCCGACTATCAGGCGTCTAAGGCTTCTATTGCCCGTTGCATGGTTCAGGCTATCTCCGAAGTGTACATGGCTATGGGCAAATCAGTTTCTGAGGGGATTCATGCCCATGCGGTTAGAGCTAATGCCACGGCTGTCGCGTTTCAGAGACATCTTGGGATGCCATCAGCAGGGCGCCTACTTGTCCTACTCCATCTGCCTTCTGTAAACACTATCCCCTGGATACCAACTCCAGGCGAGATACAGAGTTTGTCAGGCGGTTCTGAAGAACCTTTTTGCTTCATCCTAGATATGAGGTAGTTTGTCACAACTCCACCCTATGTTCTTGTTCGGTGGAATCACCCACAAGGATGGAGGTTAAGGGACGGGACTTATGAGTAATTAGAGTACTCGTAGTCCATAGTCCCCTTTCCTCCATACGTCCCACCCACATTCGCTCCAAGTATGCCAAGGGCTAACATGTAATGTGTGTAGCCAGGTATCTAAGCGTCTGATGGGTCCAAAGGGGCCTAAGGTGAGGCACCTGGAGGGGGGGGCCAGGGAGTCTGGGGTGGGCATGTTCTCACAGCCAAGGTTGCGCCTCTGTTTGCTGTATTAAATTTCAAGGGGAAGCTCAATTTTTTTGCTGCCAAAGGTTTATAGTACTGTCCCCGTGTTGGGGAACGCCCACAAAGATGGAGGAAAGGGGACAAGGTGTACTCTAGTCACTACAGTGAGTAACTTCAATATTTAAATATTTGGGTTACATGTTTTATAGCTCACCATCTGTAAATATAATTTACACTACCTTACGATCTAAAGCAAGATTGGCAATTGCCAAAATGAGGAAAATGAATGTACGATTTGGCCGCTTTTCTTTAATAACAGTATATAACAATGGTGACCACTTACCTTTGTATGGTGCTGAAATTCTGTTAAAATATAATTAAGTTTGCTGGAATAAATTGGGTGGGCTGATTGGAGACGAACCTGGTCACTGCCAAACTGCCCGCCGAATGTTGTATTGAGATTCAAGCTAGGTTTAACATCTGTCCACAATGGTACAATGTTGGGTCACTAATGCTTTGTATGAAAATTATGAGCTCTGCAGGTGCATCACTGTTTGGTGTCTTAAAAATCCATGTAAAGGAGATGCAAATAATGTAACCTTTGCTGCTCAGGTTTTGAAGCGCTGCTCAGACGCTAAGTGTTCCTCTACAACTGCTAATCGAGAATCTGCAGAAAGTTTTAAGTATAATAAATGATTATGATTGGTGTTGTACTAAAGTGAAGATCTGAACCTATCATCTATACTGCATCATTATATATTTATTTATATATATATATATATATCTCAAATCCCTCTACAACTATGCCATTCGCACCCTCTGTCTTCTCCCTCCTCACGACTCCATCTCCTCCTCGCTCTCGCAGCTTGGCTGGCTTTCCTTTAATTCCCAACTCAAATACCACTTCCTCTGTCTTGTCTTTAAATCTCTTCATGATCTTGCTCCCCCATATCTCTCCTCTCTCATCTCATTCTATACTCCCTCCCGTTCCCTCAGCTATGCTGATCACTTCCTTCTCCTTGTTCCTCCGTCCCCATGTGCCTCCTCTCGCTCCTTTCAGCTCCTTGCCCCCCTCCACTGGAACTCCCTTCCCCTCTCTATCCGTTCCATCCCCACTTATTCCTCATTTCGTGTCTCCTTAAAATCTCTTCTTCTCCACTCCCCTACCTGATACCCTGATCCTCCTCTGCGTCCCATCCCCCCCTCTTTTATTCTCCTCATCTTACCCCTCTCCCCCTGCCTTGTCTCCTATGTCCCCTCTCCTCCTCCTCCTCCAGCTTATCTCACTTCCTGTTCCCCACTCCCTTCCCCTCTCCACCCCTTCTTCCCTCATTTATCTCCACTGGCAAATTGTTCTAGTTGCTGTATTACTGGTTGACTCATATTTTGGAATTGCTTCTATTGTTGTTGTATTCTTGTTGTTATAATGTACAGCGCTTTGGCGTAAAGCGCTATATAAACATAAACATCATTGCTGCCGACGAAGAACCAACCCGTAAGTGTGCGATCAGTTGTTGTCAAATGTTATGTCGATTCTGTGTTAATCACCTCTTTACTGAAACTTTAAAGCACATTCTTATAGGCTGTCCTAAATTACAGGAAGTAAGACACGGTTTTTGCATCTATATTCATGAAAGGAATTTTACAATTCGTTTTTTCTTTTGGTGCCAAATGTGTGCTGGGAAGCAAATATTACTAACTTTGGCAGGCTTAAGATATTTGATGCAAATTCTAGAAATGCAATCGTAATATTTAGGATGATTCTAGGTATTCTTGTGCGCTTGTATTGCTTATACTTCACAACAATTCTGTATTTATTTTATTATCTTTCTTTTAATCGAAATTGGTATAGTATGTTACATTTTGTCTATGACAATTATTTATTTTTAACCAAAACGGATAAAGTATGTTATATTTTGCTAAGTAATCGTTATTTGTAATTTCATGGCCATATCACATCAGGTATGGTGCATTGGTATGGTTTTATCATGCAAACATCATGTGTGCGCTTCCGGTGAGAGTAGCTGGAGACAATGAGAGAGTGAGAGGGGAGAGCCACTAATAGAAGGAAAGAGACCCGGTGGAAGGAAGCTGGGAGAGAGCGAGTAGCGGGGCTCGGAGCAAAGGTAGTGTGGATATTAACACTTTGAAGATCGGATTGAAATAGTGTTGTTGATCCTTTTCTTGAGATTCGACTTCCGGATTTAACCTGGTTTTTGACTAAAGCGCCCCGGATCAAGTTTTACGGCAATTTACTTGCGCTTTTTGAAACAATAGATGCACCCATTGATTGGTGTGTCGTGTAGCTCTGATTAGTGGCACACTGTACTAGCAATTATACAGTTAAGATTACATCCATTTTTGAGATGTGAAAACTGACCCATTGTGCACAGTGTTGAAGCAATCTACAGCATATTTACAGAAGCTTTCCCCTGATGAATGTTCAACCGTTTGAGTCGTTGATGAACAGAAACATGTCGGGAATTTCTTTTTTTAAACACATGTAGAATGTTTATTGTTTTATTTTTGAGTCTTGTTGTGTTTTGTGCAATTACGTAAGAAGTTTGTTTAGACGATAGGTCTAGGTATTAGGTTATTTGTTAATATCCTTCCACTGTGTTTGGTGTTTGTGGGTCCATTGATGTTTTAACCATTTGTGGTACATTTTGTAATAAATCGACTTTATTTTTATATTTCATCAGCATACAGTCCAATTTTTTCTAGACTGTGTTGCCGGAACATCATGAAGTTTAGGTAGGTTCTTTGAGGTCCATAATAATTAGTTATTTTCCCTGTCATTTCTCCTTGTTACAAATATATGCGGTTTCATTTAAACCATTGACACAGATATCAAACAAAAGAGGATCCTGCTTGCCATATCTTGTTTAAGTTACGAACTACCACTAGTGCAGCATTGCTGGACCTAAGTGTTCTCGTAGGAGTGTAGTGTTGAAACTCGCTTCTGAAGGAGTAAGGGCACTCTCCGTGATGTGAACGATAGGGCTATGCACAAGGTTTTGAAATTAACCTTTTTTTTGTATGGCTAGCCAGTGGAGTGTAGATGCTGTGAAAGGTCTGAAAGGATTTGAGCACTGACATGATCAATATCTGCCTCCATGCAAAGGACAGCAATTAGGACAGTTTAGGACAGATTTGCAGGATCCACTTTTTATAGGTCAAGATTGGAAAAAAAACAAAGATGTCCAATATTTTTGGGTAGTCTCTAGAAATGTGACTGCAGGAAATATAGTGCAAAGAATGACTCATTTAAAAGAATGCAATAACGTTAAGAGGAGAATCCACAGCCTGCTTTCAGTCATAAGGTACTAACCTTGATTACTTATCGTAGTTTAGCAAATCTGCAATATATTTCATCCAACACTGGGGACGAGTGTCTCTGGGGTAGTGGTGGAACTTCTTACCTTGACCCACAAGATGATCAGAGGGTATAAGACTGGCAAAGAAAATCATTACAGCATCTTTAGACATACTTGTGTGTACTTTAGTCAAGAGTCCACCCTGACTATTGTTCCTAGCAAAGGCCACCTCCCTGTTATGTTTGATGGTTGCTACTATATTAACAAATGCACTACGTAATCTCAGGGAAGTGCAGAACGGGAGAGAACAGGCATGAGTAGATTGCCCCTACGGTTCTATGGCAAAACTCAGATTAAGTATTCCTCATTGTCATTATGCAGTGGTAATGCTTAATTTTATTCCGGGAATTACAGCGCGTAGCTAATTTATTGTGATATCCACAGCTGCATAACGTTATCGTAAACCTGAGAGATTTTCAGATGGCTAGGTGAATGGCCACTTATTTATTCATTCATTTAAGTCTATTTTCTATTATTGGCATAGGCGGGTACACTACATATCGAATTCACAAATGATCATATCTCTTCCTCTTTTCACTAGTACAGAGCTATCTTCCCCGAAACTACCAGAGGAGACCCATGCTATGCTAGACTAACCAAGAAACTCATGGTGCTGGGTCCGCCCGCGCAATTAGTACAAGTAAGGCTTTACCAAGATATGCCTCAGAAAGGCATCTACGGGTGGTCTTACCATAAGATGCCACCTCACTCTAAAGTGAAGACTCCAGCCAACCATATAAGCAACCTGAAGGGTATCGAGCCTATCCCCACGAGTAACCCACTGCGCTGAAAGACTACACCTCTGAAATAACTAACTAGATAATAAAAAAGTTTTAACAACCTAAAACGATTCATACACTTCCTAAACACATTCACTCTTCAACCTGCTTAGTTCCTTCTAATGCCACAAATAAATGTCTTGCCCTACCTAAAAACCCTGTTTCCTTTTTCTGCTACTACACCCCACTTGGTTTACCTGACAGAGATGCACTTTGTGGACTTTGAAACCTTGAAGCGCTCCTAGCTGATGCTCCCCCAATCAGTTCTACTTCACAGCTGGGCTGCGAAACCTCTGCTTCAGGGACCAGATGGGCCTCTTAGTGCCTGAAAACCACTTTTTTCGTGCTCGAGCTGTTTCCTGCAGTGAATGACCACAGTCGAGCTGGACGAACAGGAGACCCCCAATATTTTCAGAGCGCTTAAGGCTCCTACCTGGCTCGCCAAATTGTAGGCGTGGACCTGTAGCTCCGCCCCTTTACCTGAATTGGGCCCACCTCTAAAATTAGTAAGTGCGCCTTTTGTCCACAAAGAAAGTTTATTGTAGAATGGCCAGGAGGGGGCTTAGATGACATCTAAGAGTCAAACTAACCCTGGTCTCTCTGAACCACACAAAGAACACACATTCTATACAATTTGCTACAGTTAATAAACTCCCCTAGATAGCGTTACAAAGTCATCCCCCAAACATGATTGGCTGTCCTGTACAGAGAAATCTAAAACCCACACAGTTCCTTGGACTCCGACATTATAACACAATCCCCTAGAAACATAACTACAAGATTTGCATTTTCAACACACATCTTCCCAAAAGACCCTCCAAATTTGGTGGCAGCCTTGCCAGACCTGTACATTGTCCGATTTTTATGATTGCTACGTGGCTGACCTTTTTCTATTCACATGAGTTCCGCCCACTCTCTGACAACTCAATCATTCTCCTAAAATGTATTAATACTGGTCTCAAGTGCCCCAGGAGAAGCCACCTGCTTCAAACACCCCATGAATTCACAAGATGCCTATCTTTTTTACAAGTGAGCTCTCCAGTTCACCAGAGATCTCATCTTCCCTTGCCCTCCAGCACTTAAGCCATCTGCAAACTGACTGCAGCTACACCATTGATCATCTTGAAAATCCTGTTCCCCAACTGCTGACGAAGCCTTCGCAAACATTTGCTATGATGGTGAAAACACCCTTCTGATCAATCCACAATGCGGATACCCATGATACACAGAGCAATCCCACCTCATATATTTTACTAAATTCGAAAAACACTTCCCATACATGTATACCATCATGTGTGCATTTATACCTATTTTGATCTCCTATCATGAGCACCATTCATACAGCTAAACTCTCTGTGCACATATTGATCGCCTGCTTTACCTTAGTGAGGAGGGGCCCTCAGTGCAACAATGTTTCATTGTTCTGTTTCTGCCTCTGTGCAAATCTACAAATGTTTTGCCTCTACTCAAAATAACACAAATAATTGGGATAGAGTACTGGTAGGTAAATTGACCACCGGCACCCAGAGGTTTCTTTGAATTGAGTGCCTAGGACTTGCAGGCACATTATGTAGTACCACTCCACATTGTATATGTCTCTTTACAGGGTCTTCAACATGGAGCCCTGATTAAGGCGGCAAGCAGGCACCCGTAGACCGCTGAAACGTGACATTTACTGGGGACAATTTGATCGGGAGTTGAAGACCCAAGACATTCATGTTGGCTAAAAAATGACCCTCACAACCCCTGTTCCACTAATACAGGCTAAATGCAACATCAATGAATAATTCTGACAAAGTCTCAATAACCTCTCCTATTTAACCCTAGATGGTTTTAGTTCAATGATTAGTGGTATAAAATAAGACCAACGGCCACCAGTATCTGTATAAGTTGTTTTCAGAACTGGAGGTTAGGAGAGAAGTAAATGAAAAACATCCTCAGAAAATGTATATAATTGTTTTGAACTCTTTGTTTCTTTGCACAAGCGTCACAGGTATCGCATGTATTGTTACATATTAATTTGATGTGACTTTATTAATTTATTGCTGTAGCAACTTGTCCAGGTCTATATTTGGACTTTTTTTTAAAATTATTATTTGTGGATTAAGTGTCATTGTTTGTCAATGCCAAAAATGTTGGTTTTATGATACTTCAATAACTATTATTAAAACTTGATATGACTTTTCTAGTTTTGAATTTCAGGGGACTATATACATCATTATGATGTTGTATTAAATCTTTTGTATTTGCACAGTCCCACCCTCTTTATTCTAATAAACTATACTCTATGAGGACCAGTGAAAGGTACACTAAGGTTCAGACCTGGGTTCTTCAACTTATGAGACCCAGCAGAACGACTAAAACAGTCCGAATTGATGGGCCCTTTCAGGACAATTTTTCCTTGAGAAAACACAGAGGTACACCCTTACGTTGTCTCCAGCATGGGTCTGGCATGGATTCACAAGCAACCCCTCCTTCTGACCCCTCTGTAGCTCTTCTTGGTCAATCTGCCTCTTTAGGTGCTTACCCAATCTGAAGATGGCTGCCAGAGGAGGGAATTGGGGAGAGGACCGTCATTGGGTGGGGGTAATATGACCCAGAGGACAGTGATTGGTTTAGAGGAGAAATACAGTTTTTAAGTGAAACTGTTTTTTCTTTCACAGAGGATTCCCAGCATGACTGGGAATATTCATGAGCATGCAAATCCATGCCAGACCCAAGCTGGAGAACAATAGTTACCGATAAATAAGTTGAACCTTATCTGTCCTTCTCTTGTTTTGATGGTTGGCTGTTAGGTCGCAGTGAAACAAATCAGCCAATTGTTGTCATAATAAAGGAGAGGGCAAGTAAGTAGATTAGTACTGCACCCCAAATACGCGATCCTGTGTGTATTCTTTGTTGCATTCCGGATAGGCAAGATAGGTTTGGCTCTTAAATTGAAGTCACCAGCCTCCCTACTCGTACAGATAAATGTTTTAAATCACTAGTGGACTCGTAGATGTGCAGTAATACAAAGTCCATTTCTTCACCAATGCATTTAAAAAAACAAGCATAGCTTTTTAGGTTACATTTTTTATTGTGCAAAATATATTTGAGACAAATCTTACAAAGTATTTTCGGCTTTATTTGATATGCTATTGGATGGTTAAATTTACAATTTGGGCAACCTTTGAATAAAAATATGATTGCAGGATGTCAAAATGTTCAGCACTATATAATTGAATTATAATCGCATTCAAAATCAAATGCTTAACTGTTGCGCTATATATATATATATATATATAAAATCAAAAACGAAATTTGTATGCATTGAAGTGAACCATATTAGTAGATTTAAAAATAAATAAAACGAAACCCATTTCTTAATCATAGTTGTGTATCAGACACGTTTAGTGGCAGCTTTAAAGATTTGATGGATAAGCCGGGCCTATGCCTCCATGGACTAATGCACCCATTGACTAATGCACCCACTACAGGGGCCTGTGTCACTAGTCTAATTTTCCACCTTAGTATATCCTTTAGTAAGCTGATAATGGATTTCCCTGATTATGTTTGTAATTTATACCGCACACTGTTGCCATTTTCATGCTCTCCAGGCTCTCTGACGAATCTAAAAAGAAGAGGGTGAAACGGGTTTACTAGTGGTAGGAGAGGGAGAGCGCAAACCTGCTTTTGCTGTTAAGTTGGTAGTTTCATTTCTGAAAAAATGGTCCCGGTTTAGTTTGCTTCTAGGAGGTATGGTTTATTGGGTGTTAGGGCGAGTGTGTGTGTGATTTTAGTCTCTTTATGGCAAGGGTTTGGAAATGGAGCATGTTGTGAATGTGAGTTTTTGGCAGAGGTATGGATTTAGCTGTATGATTTTAGAGTTTGTGCTGTGGTATTTGTGTGTGGGCGTTTTATTTAGTAGGAGTGTGGTGTTTGGAGAAATGTGTAAAGTTTTAGTAGGGTTAATGGTAGTGAGGGGGTCCTTATGCTGATGTTGGTTAGATAGTTTGGTGTTTACATTGAAATCTATTGTGCGGTGGTAGTGAGATTACGTTTTCTTTAGTTGGTGGCTGCCCAGCTTGGTTGACTTGACCCTGTATTCCCAATGGGACCTAATTTGTGGTGTTGTCTTTTTAATTATGTTGCCCACTTCTATACCGTGGTTATGATTTTTAAGATGAGAGCCAGGTTTTTAGTAATTTCCTGAAGGTTAGATGCTCCTCTATTGTGCATCTTTCCTTGGAAGTGATTTCCAGAGGTTTATTTTGAGATATTTGAAAAAGCTGACCCACTTCAGTTATTTTGTTTGGTTTCAAGGCGTATGCCATTGCTGGATCTCGGGGTGCTTCTTGGTCAATAGATGGATATTTCCTATTGCAGGATTTCTGCTCCTTGTCCATGAATATCTGGTAGCCTGTGTAGAGCTATTAGTGCTGGTTTGATGTGCTCTCTTACACAGTTTGAGGACTAGTCTTGCTGCTGCGTTCAGTATCCTTTGCACTTTTTTGGTTAGGTGTTCTGGCAAGGTAAGGCTGTTGGCACAGTCTATTCTTCACCTGAAAAGAAGGATGATGGCAAGTGTTCTGTGTAGGAATGTGAGAAACGGTAGTATCAGTTTGATTGTGTGCAGTAGTGAATAACAATTTCTTCACTACCTCACTACTACATTGACTTGAGGAGCAAGAGTTAGGTCATGGTTGATGGTCATTGCAGGACTGGAAAAATCACATACTTTACCTAGGTCTAAAGGCCATACTGTTAGCACAGAAGTCATGTCTTCCACTATTTCAGAACTACACGGTACTCGTTCTAGCAAACTGTATGATGGCTGTTTTACCTCAACAAGCATAGTGGCACCGGATCCCTCATCTTATGCATATTAGCTATTTTAAATCTGGGACTGGGCGATAGATCAAGGGATTTGGCTCGGACAACACAATACAGAATCAGACCGGCAGAGCAGACACTGATCAAATTCATACGAGTGGGAAATCTCAATGGAGATTGCTCAGAAACTGTAAAACCTTTTGTGCGTCCCATAGATATCGTCGCTACAACCAGCAAATTGAAATGCTGCAGGGTCCCCTTGTGGGAAGGTCCGGGGAAGAGCTCTGCAGGGGACGCATTCCAGATTGGTCAGGTATGAGATGTTCTGCGTTTTCTCCCTCTCCCCTGGTACAGAGGGTTCTGAGCAAATTCAGAACGAACGACGACTGTGCCCCGATTCTGATGGCGCCTCATTAGCCTTCCAGGGTGTGGTTTTTCAATCTCATGCGGATGACATCTCCGGGTCTGCTTCAGTTGGAGATATCTTAGAACATGATCTCACAGCAAGAGGTCTCAGTTCTTTACCCAAACCCATAAACAATCTCACTTGCGGCTTGGTTCTTGAGAAGTTAACTTTGAAACACCTTTGCCTCTCTGAAGACAATCAGCATAATGAAAAACACAGACAAGGGCTCAATATAAAAGAAAGTGGACAAGATGTTGTCGTTGGTCTCAGACAAAAAAATGATCTGCTACATTGCTCTCTAGATGAGGTATTGCCTTTTTCGGGATATTTATCTTGCTCATAGGTGCCGATAGATACTTGCAGGACTTGCATTGCCGCTAAAGGGGCATACAGAAACTTGAAACTAATGATATTCCCATCTGAAAATCCTGTGGTTAATAGGAAAATGCAAGGTTTAACAAAATCATATCCACCGGTCAGAAGACCACATCCAGTTTGGGATCTCAATGTAGTTTTATCAGCAATGGCCACAAATCAAGCTGTTGGCCTTTTGTGGATATCAAGCTGGTCACGCTTAAAACGGTATTAGTTGCACTGACCTCTGCCAGATGAATCTGTGAGATTCAAGCACTTGCGTCTTTCAGAACTTTAATCTACATTCCATAGAGAAAAAGTACCGTTACAGACCCACCCATCATTCCTTGTGAAGGTTGTGTCACATCTTCACATGAATCGTGGAAGAAGTCTGCTGTGACGAACCAGGAGGAGGACTCGAACTAAAATGAGTCAGTTTTAGGATGTTTATTTTTTTTTTTATTATAAAAACGCCCATCTAACCCTACTGCTATGAGGGAAGTTCCCTGCCTAACAAAGTAAAAAGTAAGGGTGCTCGCCAAACTCCAAAAGAAATGATCCTTAGTCCAAATTCTATTAGTTAACTGGTCCCTAACGCTTAGAAGAAAATGGAGGGAAAAAAAGAGGCTGCAGCAATGGCCTCTATCCTTGAACTTCTGCCTTGTCCAATCGTTTGGATTCCTTTTCCAAGAGGTTTTAAAAGTGTCATGTCCTGAAAAACATGTCACAACCTCTGAGAAGGTTCAATATGCGAAATCCTAATTTTGTACGATTTTCTCCAGGGAGAAAAGGTGTATTTTTTTTTTAAACACCATTTCCAAATTGTACTTGACACTTTTGTTTTGTACTTGAAGATTGGAACCCTCCAGGTTCTCTCCCTCTCCAATTCTGTTTGTTTTGCATTTCCTGGGCAGCAGTCAGTCGCAGAAAAACAGTCTTGAATTGTTTAGTTGTCAGGAGAGCATTGGAGTTTTGCTTAAACAAGTGGAAAGACTTTCATACTTCTGAAGCTTTGTTGTAACCTTTGGGGGAAGTTCTCCAAGTAAACACATTTCATTGAAAGATCGCTGTGACCACTCAACTTGTTTCCAGAGGCCTCCGTGGCCCAGCAGTTGCTATCCAGCTTCTTTATCCAAGGACTATAATCCATAATACCTATCCCGCCTTGATAAAGACCCTTGGTCGAAACACGTGTTGGCTCCATGTGAATGGCACTACTGGTGCTTTGAAGACTGTGGCATCATTTTTGCCAATAAAACCAATATTACATGTATATCCTAGTCATCATTTGCCTGTGCTAGACGCATCACCGCAATTAGTGAAAACCTTTGGAATCCAGCGCCAACACAGACGGTGCTTCCTTCCTTCCCTCACCCTTTAAAGGCATCCATAGCTAGATGGATGGTCTTGTGCATTTCATACACATTGAAAGTTCAGGGGGGAAATTCTGTCAGAGGGAATTCATGCACATTCGGCTAGAGCAAAGGCTGCGGCGGTAGCTTTCAAACTGCCTGTGTCGTGGGAAATTCATTATGGCTGTTACTTGGACTACCCAATCCGTGTTCTGTTCACATTACGGTCTGTATAGAAGTTCAAGGGAGGATGTAAAAGTCGGCCAGGCAGTCCTCGGGAACTTATTCACATAGGTAGTGTATGCATTTAGCGCAACCCAAAAATTCCAGTTGCTTTGGAATCGCCCATACAGCATGGAGGAAAAGCAGACTGGATGTGGGAATAAGAAAGTTAATCACCATAGTGACTACAGTACTCTTAGTCCATATCATCCCCACCCACCATCTCCCCCGCCCCCTCAAAAAGGTGATGCCCTCGAAGTGCTTGGAAGATAGACTGGGGCGTGGCACTAAGGGACGTGTTCACGCAATCATGCTTAAGTTGAATTTTAAAGGGGGGGTACATATTTTGCGGACCCCTGTACAGTATGAAGGAAAGGGGACTATGAACTAGAGTACTAGAGTACTAGAGTAGTCAATACAGTGAGTAACTTCTTTTTTGCTTGACTCCTATGAGTCTGTTAGTCATTCATTACCTCACCATTTTCCATTTGAAAAACTTTCAACAGTACCTGCAGTTTAAAGTTTGCAATAAAGTGCTTTGACTGGCTTGCCTTTAGTTCTAGAAACTGCAAATCCAAATTTGGCAATTTTTATCTTAAACTTAGTAGTCTCATTTTGATGGTGATAAGTTATGTTCCCCTACATCGGTCCACAGATTACTGTTAATGGTAATTATATGTCACAATTTCAGCAAAATATAATTATTTCATTCAGGGAAACCCGTTTCATATCAAAGAAATGTAGGCTTTCCATTTTGTAGCCTTTCAAAATAGGTTTAATACCTTCTCTATATAAAATATTGCACTGCAAGAGGTTAGACACAGCATTTCTAGTCTGTGAATATATGCTCCCCAAGACATGGGGGAGGGGAGCCTAGAACCCATTCCCACCTCCTACTGAAGGCAGCGTGACAGGGGCCCCAACGTCTCTGAATTAAATAACTAACTGCTACTACATTTGTTATGACTGTCTCTCACGTTTTTAATTTTGAACACTGGTTTTGGGCATATGTTATCAGGTATTACTATTCCAAGAGGTGTTTATTTCCCTTTTCTAGCTGGAATTATTCAGCAGTGACACGAGGGAAGTGTGGGCACTTGGACATGTTCACCAGAGACATCCAGCTGATGTGGCTTGGCCTGGCTTCTGCTGGACCGCTATTATTTAATGCTTGATCCATCTGTTTGCTGTCAGAGCCGGTTCCAGGCAATTACTAATCTATTAGAGAAATCTGGAAATATGGCTGTGTTTCCCATTTCCTAGTATGTCCTTTGCGAACGTTTGTATCTTTGTAGTGGGACTTGCTGAATAATTGCACGTTTCACAGTAAGTTTGTTCGGGAAGAAATTGAGATTTACTAAAGATTGTAGTCCATGCAGCTAAACCTTTCCTATTTGTGTGACATGAAGTACCTTACAGGAATACCCATTAATACGGGTACACTATTGGGGGGCTATGTTGTTGAAGTATGACAAGCCTATTAAAGAATGAATGTGTTAATACTGTAGGGCCCACACGAGCCTTTTGAGGCGAGTGCTGGCGTGGAAACGGTTCACTTATGTATTTTTGATTGAGATATTTAAAGGAAGATATGTGACATCACAGGCAGCCCCTCGCAGCAGTGTTAGTTGAGGCAGGTTCGTGAAACAGTGCACTTCCTCGTTTTCACGTGCATTTAAAGTGCTGTTTAGTCTTGCACGGATTGAGTGGTATCCCGATTACATTTAACCATTTGAATTAATGATGGATGCTCCCTGCAATTATGTAAACTACCCCCCCCTTCCAAACTCCTAAATAAACCCCCAAATGTACTCGATTGTGGAGCTATTTTAGAAGGATACTTGGCACTCTGTGGCTGAGACTACATCATGCCTAACATACAGGGCCACGTTGCATAACTGCTGCACTACATATTAGGCATATACCTGAAATTGACATTTCTATTTCTTTAACTTGCTTGCTGTTTTTCGAGTTGAGTGCCCCTGCCCCATATTTACTTTCAGACCGGGACCAACCAGAACAATGTTTCCCTTCAAGCCATCAAACATCATATTGTTGTTATGTTATACGTGTTGTAAGATTCATTATAAAATAGATCCTCGCTTGAGCACATTGTGTGGGTTTCTTTTGTGTGCAAATTTACATATTTACATGTGGCCAAGGTGCCATCAATGACTACTTTACTCTTTTAAATAAAGTTATGAATGGTACCACTCCTGGACACTTAAATAGCTTCATGTTGAGAACACGAATATATTGTTGATGATCGAACATGCTGCCCCTAAGGGAACACCGCCATATATAAGGGAGATACACGATAAACGCAAACACATTGAATAACCTGGGTTTGGTGTTCAACACACACGATCAACGCTAGCTGGTATTTATTAGTTGTGGTTGAGAATACCCTGAGAGGTTTTGTGATTGTACGCGTTTCTTGCATGTCTTCTATCTTCTCAATGGTGCCTAATGCTTCCTTCCCTAGGAGATCCGAGCAGCAGCTTCTGCTTTCATAGTGGGCAGGGTGGGACGGATTTCGGTGTCTGGGCTGGGGTCCAAACCCCTACAGTTGTCTTGGAATCTCGGCTGGCAGGCTTGCGATGGTGCAGAGAAAATGAATTACCTGCTGCAAGCAGTCAGTACCCTTAGTATCACTGCTTCTTTTATTAATGATGTCTGGGAGATGAGTTGAGATGGCCACTTGTGTTCTGATTTTGGAAGCTGCATTCAGACTTCAGTCAAGTTTGTTGATTTTCTCTATCTGGTAGTAACAGTCAGACTCTTACAACTTCCCACTCATTTTATTAATTGCAAATGGGTCAACAGCACACCTGTGGTTTACATAAAATAGCAGGCGAAATAAAATCAGCAACGCATTGGGGGGAGTTGTGTTAAAGACTTGCTTTTGTCAGGAAAAATACCATTTATTATATTTTTGTAATTGCATTATTAATAATTTAACAGTGGCGTTAGTGACTGGTTTATCAAAAGCAGGGAATATAATTCTACAGCCTGGCCATTATCTTCAAGGAACATGCCAAATTTGACAAGCCTCTGATTCAGAAAATCTTCAGCCAGTAGGTACTTTGCCCAAATCTTGTATTTCTATTGGGTACTGCTTAGCTTTTTTTTGTAAAGGAGTGGGTACATGAATAGTGCATATGGGGCTAGCGAAGCTAGATATTCCGCAGTAATTGTGTCACCTTGTTGAGTCATTTCAGTGAACATCCTGACATGCAATCTTAATCCTGGTCATGAGGCTGGTGCTTTACCAAAGTGCAGAGGCAAATAAGTAATTGGTCAACGTTTGGACAATATTGTTTATGTGCACCAAATTAAATACTGAAAACTGGCAATCATCAAATATTAATTTAGATTTAAAAAATGACTCTTGTTCCGTAATTGGCAGGTTTTTTTTCACCTTACCTTGTTTACATACAAAAGTGATGCTGATTTGAAATCAGTGAATTGAAAAACATAAACCTAGCTTTCCTAAAGCAGTTTTTTAAAGTTTGGAACAACAGCTGCCATATTAAAGTTGTCACCTTGGTGTGCTTTGAACAGATATTTATTTCATCTGGCTGAATCTTTGCATTGCCAGTCTGTAAACCCTCAACTGGAGGTGGTTTTAAATTGTTTCGTGCTTAAAGTGAAAATGGAAGCGTGGAAGCATTGCCACTGCGGGACCGGAATAAGGTACAGCCGATAGTTACTGGTAAGGAATCTTGTTAAAGTAAATTAATGTAGTAATTTATAATCAGGAAAATGCCTTCAGAATAAAGCTCATCTCCAAAAGTCACTGACTGGCAACTTGCCAGGAATGAGCAGCTTCCACGCAGCGACTGTGTTATACTCTGATGTGTTAGTTCTTCTCATCCAGCACTGTTGAAAACCTTTCATTAGTTATTCACTTGTATGTCAACATAGCTTTGGGGCAATTGGACATAAACATCGAAGGACGCACTTGGGCTGATTATCTTGAGAACTGAAATTACTGAGGAAGTGGAAATAATGGGACATTTAACTGGTTGACTGAGCTGTTAAACTCGCCATTGCTCAATGTAGCCTTTGTTTGTGAAACCACATTACAAAATTCCAAGCGTCGAGCAACCCCACATGCATACATGCTGTGTTTCTAAAAAAAAAAAAAGTCAGAGCCGTTTTTATCCTTGGCATGCGAAGGCGGCAGCATGCCTGCAGAGAAAGAGGCTAAACTGAAATGAGTCAGCTGTAGAGGGAAAATAAATTCCCCCCTGCTGGGGCCACGTGAATAGGGATAATGTCACAATGTGCGTTTGAAACATTCTTCAGATGTCAGGGAGCCAGCCCGTGCCTTGAGTAAGAGGGCCACCACCATCCCACTCACACACGATGAGAATACGGCTTGTGAGTGGGAGTTGGTGGATAGGCCGTACATCCTGATTACAGTGATTAGGCTGTCTGAGCTACCGTGGGAACCATGAGCGATAGCTATGCAGAACCCTTCATAATCGACAAATTGTTCATTCTTTCTTTCTGAGCTGGTGGCTTGTGAACACGCCTGTGCTCCAACGTCAAATGGACATCAACATTCTTAGGAAATATTGTCCTTCTCAGAAACGGCTGCAAACCCCCCCCCCCCCTTTAAATGCTCTAGTGAGCGTTTACACAGGTCCAGTGCATGTTTTCAGGGTTGTGTATTTGCTTCAGCAAAGCGTTGCACCTAAGGCGCACTGGTTCCGTTCTTGTCCTTAATTCTTTCATCTTCTAAGATGAATGTACTCCTATGTCCTGTCCATGACGTCCCATGAGTATGGAGGAAAGGGGCTCCGGACTAGGACTATAGTACTCACAACAGTCACTAACTTTAACTAGACCACGTGCCTGATCTGTTGACTCCCTTCCCGTGTCTTCCTAGTGCACGTATTCTTTCCCACATTAGCCCTGTGTGTCAGGAAATGCCCAGTCTCAACACAACGACTGTGCATGGTAACTGGAGCTCAACATAAATTCCATGCTTAAAGTAGGGAGGAAAAGAAGAATGCACCAATGTGTGTGTTTGCATGAATGGATTCATGCATGCGTGCGTCCTTGTGTTAGTTCTCAGTCATATAGTTATCTTAATTTCGGAATCATTTCAGTTCAGTATGTAGTGCTCTACATTTCCTATTCGACATAGAGACCGTTATGACGGCCTTCGCTAGAAGAATGCCTACATGTTGGAACGGCATTGGTAGTGTTCGTTATTCCAGAAGCTTTAATGCATAGTTGCACTCATTTAGACTTTGTCATTAGGAATCCTGCCTCTGGACTCTTCTCTGTGCAATTGGAATACTTTATGGTTTGCCAGCACATTGTGTAAATCAGTTTATTAAACAAAGGCTTCGGTATTACATGCACAACAAGGGTGCCTTTATAACTGACATTGAATATGTTTTCTGGTCTCCAGTCATAGCGAGGCAAGTCGTGTGGGATCCTCCTGTGTTCATTGACTTTGTCTGCTTCTAGTCCTTGCCTCTTAGTCAGGATACCACTCAATCCGTGCAAGACTAAACGGCACTTTAAATGCACGTGAAAACGACGATGTGCAATGTTTCACGAACCTGCCTCAACTAACAGTCCTGCAAGGGGCTACCTGTGACGTCACCTCTGTCACCTTCTGTAATCAGCCGAACACACGAGGGCCACAACTATATCCACGTGGCAGAGGAATTTTACTCTGTCTAGGGTTTTTCTATGTTTACTTTTCTTTAAACTAATTACATTTTCTAAGAATCTTCGGCGAATGCCATATAATATCTCCAAAGTCTATTAAATCACATGCCAAAATCTTCAATTTGTTCACTATGGTTCCTGAATATTTACACACTTGTTTTTCTTAGTCAATAGTAAACTAGGAACCCTAAAAGGGAATCCTCCAGGAAGCGAAACAAAAGTACACGTCTAGGATTCAGCTATAGATGTATGACTAATGAGCTTAGTCTCTTTCTTATTTTTTTTTTTATATGGATATTTTCTGTTTCAGATTACTATGGCAGTGCTTCAAATGAGCATGTCATACCAAAAATGGAGTTCAAAATATGTATTAAATTAAGTTGTCTGAGCGTCCAGGACCGAAACCTCAGTCAAAAGTCACAGATCCCTCTTTATCTATATAAAAGCCAGCAAAGAACTTTGCCTTCACTTGCCGCCAGCAGTGGTAGCACATCCTTAAGTCTCTGTCAGCTGTATCTGGGAACTTGGCCTTCCACTTCCCAGCATGAGATGGTTCTCCTTTGTCACCATCTCAAGTTTGAGAAACTTGACTTCAGTTCCCAGAATGCAGTCCTTCACCATTCAATCTTTCTCAATGGATTTTGGATTTCACACTTTAAGTGCCAGCATTCACTGGTTCTCCTTTCCACCCCTTTCTCAGTAGTTCTCAGAACTTGTGATCCTAGTCCCAGATGTTAGCATTTACCAATTCAATGTCACTTCTCAGTATCGCTAGAAACCTGCCCAAGTTCCAGAAGTCAGTGTTTCTCAATTTGGTTTGCAAAGCACTGAGTTCTTCCTCTTGAGTTGCTCTCCAGCGTTCAGCCTACATCTCATTATCTCCACGCTCTGGCCAGCTGACCTGTCCTTCACGTCCTTGGCATTGACCTCGTCTGCATGCTCCTTCACTCCCTACCCTTCTTTCCAACTTTTTTTTCTCTTTAGTATCTGCTTCATGCTACCTTGACCATTCACGCTCCTCAGCCTTGCCATTTCCCCACTCTAGGACAACCTTTCTTCCCTGAATGTTCTCAATGTCACCAAGTGACATTCTCCAGCACCTACCTGCCTTCCCCTGTGGGTGAGTTCTGGAGGCTGTGAATCTCTGCAACATCTTGTGTATGTCTTTAGTCTTGTCATTGATTACTGCTTGATGTCTATCGTAGGCCAGAATTCAGCACTCCTTCCTCGTGTTAACATTTTCCGCTCTCTGGATTCTTCATTGCTATCCATCGGGTTGCAGTTCTTTGGTATGTTCAGAACACCCATCTCAATGGTCCCTTTTGCCTTTTAAATGGTTTGCAGCTCTCTAGGGCGTGGCCCAAGACCATTTTCACCGGGAAATATTGTTCAGTTTGTGTTTTTCCCCACTGCCGCACAGGGTACTAAACTACACTAGATTTCACTGAGCTAAACCTTTACGCTTCTCTAGTGAATTTTCTTGTCATTTATTCTAGCAATAAAGGGACATGTCCAGTCATTTGCTGTGCCGTGTCATGGTTTGGAATCAACAAAATATGCAACAGATGATGTTTGAACATCAATATTTTATCAACAAGGGAATTGGTGGAAGAAATACCATTTTGACAGGAACACTAAAACAGGATACTATAACAAGATTTTCGGGATGGGGGAGATAATTTGTTGCGAGAAGGGCCTATGCTAAGGCGACCAAATCTCTTGTCCTTATTCAGAACCACGCAGTTCCAGAGAGTTCATGAGGGTTTTGCAAAAAAGTATAAACCAGCTTCAGCTGACCCGAAATTCCTAACAAGGCATCCGGCTCAGGACAGTTTGGTGGTACAGGCTGAGACTGTGAGCAATAAGTCGAGGGCCTATCCATCCGTACCACCTGACAGGGATGACAAGTGTTATGACATGCCTTCCCGCCAATTCCTGTCATTCCTTAACTGATCAGGGGGTTGCAGAGGTATGGAGCAACCATGATCTTGATTGCCCCAGATTGGACCAGGAGAAAATGGTACCCGGACCTTCTGGATATGGCCATCTGCCCTCCACATAGTCTTACCCAGAGGCGTGGTTCTTCACCCGAGTGTGCACACGTTCAACCTGAACGCCTGGCTTCTGAAAGGCTAGGGTACATGGATTAGGACCTTTTGAAAGATGTGATGGAGGTGTTGCTTTCAAATAGAAGGCCAGCAACTAAAGGTCTGTACTGCTGCTGTTGGAATAAATTCTGGTGCGGAGCACAGCATGTGGATCCTTTATGTGACACTTCAAGGGTGTTATCCTTCCTTAATTTGGCAAGACAGGGCCTTCAGGTTGCCACCATCAAGGGCTTAGAGCCACTTTCTATTTTCAAGCGCACTCCAGAACAAGAGTCAAACTTCTCGATTCTCCCTTGTGGTTCAGTTTTTAAAAGGCCTAACCCTTTCCCTCTGGCACCTTTCTTGGTCCTAGCATACGTTTTAAACTTAGTGTTAACTTTCCTCATGGATTCCGCATTTGAGCCATTACACTCGTGTCCTTTGAGGCTACTATCTTGGATGATGGCCTATTTGGTCGCTATTTCCTCCGCCCGGAGAGTATGCAAATTGCAGGCCATGTCCTATAAGCCACCTTTTACAAGATTTTCCTGCAACAAGGTGACTCTTGGAGTGTGCCTCTTGGTCCTCCCAAAGGTCGTATCTGAATTTCATCTGTCTGCCAGCCACCTATTCACCTCCTCATCCAACCAAGGAGAATGAACAGCTATATAGTGTCGAACCAAAGAAGGCTCTGAGTTTCTACATCACGAGGACAAGACAATTCAGGCTGGAAGACCAGCTGTTCATTGGATACACAGGCCCGAAAACGAATAGAGGAATAACTAAGCAAAGCATCTCTAGGTGGATAGTGCTTTGTGTCTGAATGCTACGCCAGAGTGGGTAAGGAAATCCCTGAAGGCTTCAGGGCACATTCCAGTAGAGGTGTGGCAGCTACCTCTGCTCTCAAAAGAAGGGTACCTGTAAAGGATATCAGTCAGGCCGCAACGCAGTCCGCCGTACACACATTTGCAAAACACTACTGCATGGACACAGTATCTGCAAATGAGTCTCCTTTCAGCAGGGGTATCCTGCAACAAGCAGTGACCTAATCGCGATGGATTTCCCTCCTCCCCTCCTCCGTAATAGTCTTACTGCGATTGAAGTCTATCTAATATGAGGAATCTGTGGGAGGACACAACGCATTAGAAGAATTTAACCCCGGTAATGTTATTTCTACTGGATGGTCCTCCCACAGATTCCTCATCGTCCCCCCAACCTACCCCACAGTTACGGAACTCTATTAAAATAATGCAATGACTCTCCTTTAATGCTTAACTTTTTTGACTCCAATCCCTAACACGGCTGTGCAATGGGAAGAAACGACAACTGAGATCACAGGGCACCGAGTTCACTATTTGTACTCAACGCAACGTCCTGTCCAGTCACAGACGAGACTGCTATCAGCGCCAGTGCGCAGAACTACCCCTACTGGGAAAAAGTTTCAGAAAGCTGCAAAACAGGAGAATAAATATCTAAGATGAGTAATCCGTGGGAGGAACATACAGTAGAAAGAGCACTACCAGGGGTAAGTAATTTGTTAATTGCATGATAACCTTGCACCTCAACCTACCGGTCTACCATACCATGTGGTGGGATGGTGTTTGTGGCCTCTGGTTGTGCCAATATATGATTTGTATAAGTTTATTTTAAAACGTACGTTTTTAATAACTGTATTGCTGTACTTAATATTCTTTTAGATAAATTAAATCGTTAATTCTTATCGTAAGCTGCATAGGTAGGCCAGCAGTGGTAAAATATTACAGACTGTAATGTTGAAACACCCACAAGCAAACAAAAACACTAGTGGTGTACTGATGGACTCTGAAGCCCTTTCCTGGATATGCTTTGTGTAATGCTTGTACGGAAATGTACTTGAATGCATAGATTGCAATTTAGCAGCATTCATTGTGCCAAAAGGCACATACCCATTGATTATAAGGAGAAGCCTTCTAAATAAAGCAATGCCTGTTTGTTACAACTGAAATCTTACGTTGTGTCCCTTTTTGTTTGCGTTTTAGGGAACTACACCAGACCTCCTACGTATACGGGTGTACCAAACACGAACTACAGCGGCCCAGGGCCTGGCATGGGGATGAACAGCCAGATGCATGGCCAGGGGCCAAACCAGCCCTGTGGCACCATGCCGATGGGCCGTATGCCAGCTGCTGGGATGCAGAGTCGACCGTTTACTGGGAACATGAGCGGCATGACCCCTAATTCTCCGGGCATGACTCTACAGGGAGGCCCCGGCATGGGCCCGCCTATGCCATCTGTAAATCGCAAGGCGCAGGAGGCAGCTGCTGCAGTGATGCAAGCAGCTGCGAACTCTACGCATGGCAGGTATACATCCAGGTGTAATATTGAAAATAAAAAGCACTATTTGTACGTGTCCACGGGCTGAATACCTGGTACTCGGCCAATATTGTGAACAAGACCATTCAGAAGCGGGGCAATGGCTTTACTTGATATCTACAAGTGCCCTAAACCATTAAATGCAGGAAAGGAATGCTGCAGGTTCATAGATTATGTATTCATTAAGTGCCGAAGTAGCCTCTTCAGACTCGCTCCCAAAAAAAAATGTATATATTGAGCTACAAGCTTGAAATATTTTTAAATACTTGGGGATAGACAGACTTCTGACTCAAGCCATCTGTGACCCACTTCTTTTTCGCCTTGCCGATCGAAATCGGTGCTAGGCCGCACCAGGTCTGGTCTGGTTGATTGTATTGCTGCTCCAGATGGTGTTGATGCAGGGGGCCTATTCACGGGAATGCTAGCTCCCTTGGCCTGTCCTACCTAGAATCTGTTGGCGGGTCCCTGCAGTGGGGTGACCGGGGGTGTAAAGCTGGTCTGACCCAGAGTACTTTGTTACTGCTACAACGTGTGCCCCTAGACGTATGATTACGGGAAGAAGAAAGGTTAATGCAGGGAGTAGCTTGGAGATTGTAATACCTCGTTTGTAGCTGATAAAGAATGCAGAGATGTTGTCACTTTGTTTAATGAAGCATTGATTGTATTCGGGATTTCGTGTTCAATAGGCACTCAACCACCCACACCAACAGAGTATTCTTTTTATTTGTATCACTTTTAACTGTGCCCGATTTCAATCATTCCAGTAATTTCAGCTTCCTTACGCATTTACACGGACCCGGGCTTACCCACCTGAACATGTTGCCAGTGAGGACCATGGTGCCAGTGAGGACCAGCCCTTTCATATTGTCTATTGTCATTCCATTGCTGAGTGGATAGCTTTGCCCTCAGTACTAGGTGTTTGCTTTGCAGAGTTCACCCCAGACCCCCTAAATTATCCTACAAGTAGCTTTAATGGCATTTGATCATACCATTTGAGACTGCCATGCTAATCTGTCAGGTGTGTTTCATGCTTGTGTTAACAGAACCAATTCAAAGAAGATGTTCTTTCGTCCTGCTCTAGGCCACCATACATTAGGTCGCCTGCTTATCCCAGCCAGTCTGGGGCTGGCGGACGGGCCATGTTTTCTTCACAGCACCCCAACTATGTCAACGCTCAGTCTCCCATGATGCACCAGCCTGAACAGTACGGGTAGGTAGCCAAACAAACTGGACTTGTTGTGGCAAAGCTTTTGTTTGTTTTGGGGGAGCATTCGTTCTGAGGTGTTTTGTTTGTGAGCACGACATATTGCTGCTAAAGGAATGTCCATAGTTTTTACTTTTAAACTGACACCCCTTTTATAATGCACATTTTGCTATTTAGGGTCTTTTTTTATTCATACAACACTGGTGTTAGCAATTTTGAAAGCTGCATGCTACTTTCATTCGCGGAACCTCTAAGATGCTCTGCATGGCTTCCAGCATGGCTGCTTCACAAATGGGAGTGATGGTGAGAACTCCCATCGTTTAAAGAAAGGCCATTCGTTCAGCCCATCCATTGCTGCCATTGTCATTGTGCAGTGGGGTTGTCATGGAAATGTGCAGTGCATTGTTCCCTGTATGGTTGTGACATGCCATAGTGTAAAAGATACAACAGCCTCTGTATGCTGATGTCTAAATCATTGTTCCCCCTATGAAGCCTGACCACGATGTCGCAGTTTCAGTAGTTTCATCGCTCTGTGAATGTAATAAAAATGCACTTCTGTTTTATCTACGAGAATTAAATATATGGTTTCATAGGACTTTGTGGCACCTGGCTGGCACATCTTTCCCACTTGGGGTTCAGATCCTCAGCAAATCAAATGATAACATCCAACCTGGTTTTCAGGATATCCTAGACGTAAATGAATATGTATGAGGAAAATCTACATATAAATAATTTCACTGGCGCTCATTTGCATGTTTATTGTTCATTATGAAAGCCCAACGGGATGTCAGTATTTGGTGGCCTGACGATCGAAGGTTTCTCCCAGCCAGGTAACGGAGAGATGGAAGCCAGACACACCTCAAGCCACATCATTTAATAAAGTGCTGTAGACTTTAGGGAATTATTTGGTTGCACGTTCGTGGAGAGGGATAGTGCGGGGAGCGGGGAGGTGGGAGCACAAAGCCAAACCATTTTCTTGGACGCATTTTAGAGGTGGCCTCCTAGGAACACATTAGGTTTGTGGGGACTTCTAGGGTCAGTGACTCGATTGAGTCAAACGTTTTTGGTTGGATGTGAAATCCTTATTGGGTACCCTTGACATGGACCTCAAAGAGCATGATACTTAACAGATGGATGTTTGGCGTTTGCCCCCACGAGTAGGGAAGGGTAGGGTGTTCACATAATAGAAATTATCTGAGATTTCAAGGGGTGTGAGGTCATGCTGTGCGAACTGTGTAACTTAATAGCTATGGACAGACTCTGTATTGGGACTGTGCCCGATTTCTAAGACATTCCCGTACAGTGACCATGGACAGTGGAATAGAGATGGGACACTGTTATGGGAGGAAGGCTATTGTTTGACGCTTTTGAATGTGTGTACTCTGTATTTTGTCCCTTTGCATTCTGGTACTTTGCTGCTCATAGATTCAGCTCACCATGTAAAATAAGAACAGTGTAATTCTCTTATGGAGCGACACTTTTCTTATTTGCTCCATATTCTGTGTCTATTTAATTATAGACGTTACTGTGGACCTAATTCTCAGCTCAATGTAAAGTGTTTTGTTGGAATGAATCTTTTTTGACTGGTTGTTGGCTTTGAAGAGGACAACAAACCTGCAAATCTTAGAAGTAGGTCTTGCAATTTGGTTTTCCTATCGACAGTTTAAAGATTCCACTTTGCAGAACTGTTATTCAGTAGTTAAATCATGTACAGTTCATGTATCTCAGTTGTTGAATATTTCTGAATACAGTAAAGTATTTTGGTATTCTCAGTTGTTGAATATTTCTGAATACAGTAAAGTATTTTGGTGAAATTGAGAATACATTTTTGTCATGTCAGTCCGAGAAAGTGTTATGACATCCCCTGCTGGGATTCAGGGGTTACTAACCGGCTAGTACTAAAGCCCCTTGGTTCACCTTCAAAGCACCCCCTCTTCATAGCAGGGGGAAGTCACATGGCAGACAGCATAGTCACCACTACAAACAAGAGAACCTCCTTCATCCAGGTCAGTAGGAGAAAGAATAGAAGAGAACACTACTACTTTCAGAGTTCCCCACTGGGTCCAATTCAAAACCTGGTCCGCATAAGGCATTGAGGGGACCCTGGAAGAGACCACCAAGGGAAAGCCCAGTTAAATCCCAAAAAGGCAATATAGCTCTTGTAAGAAGATTCAATTCAACACTACAGCTAAGTCAACGCCTAGTCTATAATACTGAATGGAAACCCTTATTGATATATCTTTATGTCCAGTTCATGCGTTCTGGATGACTACCCTTATATAACACCCCTCTCTCAGAATCCCCCTGACCCCACTGAGCCAAGAAGTAGTTCTGTTTTGCAAGTTAAAAGGTTTAATTGATAATTTAAACAATATATATATATATATATATCACGCTTTATAATAAATTAATAATTGGATATCACACTTAATCTGATATGATAAAGATTAACCAGGGAGAATCTGGCACTAGCACGCTTCTCTATAATCAATAAGGAGTTGACATGAAATGGATAAGGTAGCACACAGGTGAATAGGAACAAAAGAAGAAGGTGGTACAGAATGCTTTATGTAAGCTCAGGTGGATGCAATATTCAATGAATGCAGTACAGAAAATACTCAATATGATTTCAACCAAACAATGTAATCACTTTTCTCTGGCTATTCACTCCCCCCCTCTTTATGCAATGCAAGGAAATGGGAGGAAAGCACACAGTTCTCAGAAATGCAATCAATGTAATTCAGTTCAATCCCCCCCAAGCACGCTTAAAGAAAACAGATAGGAGTTTTGAAAACACAGGCCCAAATGCTTTTATATGTGCTAGCAATGGATGAGAAATATGCTGGAAATGCTTTTAATTCCCTTTCAGAGGTTCAGGGTGAGTGGTATCTAGTTAATATTAGTCCAGGCTCACTCTTGCAATGATTCAGGAATGATTAGCAGGTTAAACGAATTTCTGGCAAATGGAAGGCAAGCAGCTTCTGTTTTCACACGTGGCGAAATTTGCAAATCGCGGCAAAATTCGCGAATGCGTGTTCCGCGATTGCGGTAAAACTATAAGGGGTAGGAATGTGGTTCTTGGTGCGATTAAAAGCTAAGATTCTCAGCTTTCAGATGAAAGTTACTGCAAGTCTCTAGCACAAACGGTCGCGGAGATATGAGCGATTTAATAAAGGTCGTTTTTCAGATTGAAATTTTAAAGTTCAAAAAGACAAGTGCAGCTTGCAACTAGAAAATGACAAGTGACAGCTTTGCAAATGACAGGTGACGGTTAAGCGACAGTTCTACTTAGATTAAAATAGGATTGAATTATATTATTTTAACTAAGAGATTGGTTCTGCACAGTTTTGCTAGGTACTCACACTATATTTAGAAATATGCCTTGCCACGGATCTGGTCAGGTTTTGGACTGCACTCCGGTTCAGCTCTCTCTGGTTTTGGATACTGCTCTGCTTTCTCTGGGTCTTTCTGCACAGCTTCTGGATTCTGGAGATTGATGGATTTGAAGTCTCTAGTTTGTCTCTCTGGAGGTTTGATGGAGGTAAATATGGATTTTTCCGGCAGAGCGTCCCGCTGCAGATGGAAATGAAGGTC
This sequence comes from Ambystoma mexicanum, assembly GCF_040938575.1. Classification (NCBI taxonomy): domain Eukaryota; kingdom Metazoa; phylum Chordata; class Amphibia; order Caudata; family Ambystomatidae; genus Ambystoma; species Ambystoma mexicanum. The sequence continues at coordinate 199,282,109 of NC_090928.1, read as the reverse complement.
CCTATCTGTCCTGTCTCTCTGCTTTTATGTGTTTTGAAAATGGTTGTGTGTGAGCATCACTGACCCTACCTCTCTCTCAGCTTCTAATTGGTCAAACTTCCATTTCTCACTTGATTGGGGGAGCTAAGTTGTGTCAGAGTGATGTCATTTTACAGCCTGCAGAAAGTCCACTCCTCCTGTCAACTTGCACACAATCTATATTTGATAACAAAAGACATATTTGCACAGGTAAACATTGGTTTAAAATTACATGCACACATCACATATCACAGGAGATATACCCTGTCAAATCTGCTCTTCCTGGGAGCTTGCATTCAGAAATGGCAATATTTTGCACTTTTTAACTGGTTTGCAATACCGCACATTACCCCAAATTTACACACATGTGCGCAAGGAGTATGGACATTAGTTGATGAAGTGTCAGATTTTTCACATGCACACATTTTGAGTAATATCCTCTTTTCCGCTAAAACCCCCCTGAACATGCCACCGGTTCGAAAAACCTCTTAAAATGTGGGCAGAAAAATCACAAGAATTATGGTGTCATTTATAAAATTTTCACATGTCCGTACTATGAGTTATTCATCTTTTTCTAAAACCATATTCTGGCTATAGAGGTGTGTCTTTTCAGGTCACATGGTACAGAAACCAGTCTTTCCAGTTTCTGCCAAGCTAGCTTGCTCTCACGGGCAGTGCCCCTCCCAGCCTCTGCCAAGAGGAAGCTGTTTTACGACCTCTGTAATAAACCATCTGCCTGGGTGAAGGGGGTTGCATTGTTCAGAGCTCCTGTGTTCTGTGGGGCTCCCCTTAATTCAATTATCAGGGAGATGGCATATCCTTAGTGTGGCCAGCAAAAGGCAGATAGGCCTGGGAACACAGCTGTGACTCAAGTTTCACTCCTGATGGGGGTAGTTGCCAGGCAGAATTCAGTTCCTTAAGCCAAGTTTCAGATAAAATGTCACTTTTTGTTCCCCAGTTTCTGCATTCAAATAAACTAAACATTTTTACATATGCAGCTATAATGCTGATTCTAAGTTTAAAACTATGACATTTAAACAATTGCAACCTATGTGACACTCAAAAGTAGGTCACTCATTTCTTTTGAACATTGAGATTTTTGGTGTCTTTCAGTCCACATTTACTTAAACTGCTGAAATCCCCAGCTCAGCCAGTCTTGTTATAAACCTTCAAGTCACTTCAGAATATAACTTTACATTGGATCCACCTCTTAAAATGTCTTTCTTTGGCATGTTTTGGGTTCATTTATTCAGCTTTCTACAAAATCTGGTGGTTTTAAAACGCCGGCTTTTGGATAGTGGTGAGTACTGGTACTGCACCCCTTTTTGGGATTTAAGAAAATGAATTCTCCACAGTTATGGGTTTGCTTTTGGCAATCAGCATTGCCATTCCAAATGGTTTCAGACTACTGTGTGGGTAGTCCAATGGTGGTTTTAGGCAGTGTCCTTCTGTGCCCATAACATCGGCAAAAATGAGTGGCAGCCTACTCTTCATGCATTTCCCTGTGCATTTTCTGGGAAGCTCTGGCCATCATGATGTTTTCCATGTCAGTACTGCACAGTTTTGAGGTATGGCTCGGATGCATGGGTAAATACACCCCACACTCTACAGAAGACCTCCTTAACACGGACTACCACAGGTTCTTGCAGAGAGCAGGAAATGGGGGGGAGGCCGGGGGGGGGGCTACAACTCCTACAATCGCCATGGTGCCTTACCGAAAACCAGGATCCGACTGGCAAATTGCGTTCACTGTTACATGGACATAAGAACTGGTGGGGCAGTACACTAACCCACAAAAAGGGCTTTTCAAACCCAAGGGAAGATAGTTGTTTATCACATTAACCTGAAGAAAACCGGAACTCCCCAAAGACACTATCAGGGAGACGGACCCTTGCAGTGACAGCCAGAGGTTGGGAGTTGCAGAGACATGCACGTACAGAAAGGTACTGTACCCTAATACAATCTAAAATGGTTGCCCCACCTCTTATAGCCTCTGACATTAAACCCAACCAGAAAGAACTTGCAGCAAGGAAGTCCTCTCAGCCAACCCAAGCAGGGCACTTCCATGGAGCCACAGCTGCAAACCTTCACTTGGAGAGCCAGGACAGGATAGGTGTTAAGACAATATTTAGAAAAACATAGCCCAGCTCATTTGGATGAGAGCAGGAGAGGTTACTGTTTCGCCAGAAGACCCTTTCCAATGAAGGGTGATGTTCCACATGTTCACCAAGTGTGTTCTGGATTGCCACAACTCTGCCCCTCTGATAGTCCTTCCTTGAGCAGAATGGCTGTTGTAGGTCTCAGCTGGGGGAGGTCACTGGTTCAGCAGAGTGCTGTAGGGGCAGAGATTGGCATGGGTGTATTCCAAGCCCAACTGAAGTAATCCTTGTCCACCTAATTGGGCCCTAGATGCCATTGCTGACCTTCTGAAAGCTTTGTCACGAGCCCCTACCTCCTATCACTGTGCGCTTAACCTCTTCTGATCACTCCTTACCTAACTTCTTTCACACAATGTCTGTTCAACTCTTTTTTTCCCCTACCTCCCTTCTGCCTCATGTCAATCGCCTCCTCCTCCGATTTCTTCCTGTTATCCTTCATCCTCCTTTCACCTCCTGACCTTTCCCAGGAAGTGTCGCAAACCCTCTAACCACCTCCTTCTAAGCTCCACTTTTGTTTACTTCAGTCTCCACTCCTCCCAACCCCCCACTCCCATCCTGATCTCGTCTAAGCACCTTCTCCTGGACTCGAACTCCTTGTTGGACTTTGTCTACCTCTTGATGTTTCCCTCCAGTCCCCCTTGCCTTCAACAACTACCTCCTGCTTGCCATCACCCTCCAACAAACTTCCTAATATTTCCAAACTCCTTGAACACTCCCAGCTCTTCCTTACACTCACCCACTTCCTCAGGCAACCTCGCACCTTCCTTCTGAACTTTCCAAACACTCTTCAACACCTCTCCAGCTTCCACCTTAATGTTCACCACCTCCTCCAAAAACTCTCTACCAACAACCTCTTTAAACTCCACCAGGGATATAGAGCCCAGCTCACTATGGAATTTAGTACTCTGCTCACTCACTTTGCCTCTAAAATCTCCTTCTCAACGTGCTCTTCCTATCTCCTCCACTCTAGTCTCTCATTCTCTCCAGCTCTCTGTGAATATCATCCAACATGACCTTGAGCCAAATGGCACAAAAAGAGGCTAATAGAAAGTGAAAGCAATTTTTTGTTTATGTACATTTTGTTACGGTACTGAGGAGTCCCAGCCTGACGACTAGTAGCCATTAGCATGTAAATGTTTGAAACATGCCAATGCTGGATAACTGTAGTTACTGGTAAGTAACTTTTTCTTATCAAAAGTAAGCACAGAATGCATATCTGCAAATAAAATGGATTCTCTTTCTTTACACGAGTGTATAGAAATGACGCTAAAGAGCATGCAAATGAGGAAATGGATTACATATAAATATGGGCGGTGCTAATTTGAACATTCGCATAAATTAAAGGTTTTCTTTGTTACCATTAAGACGGTGGCAATTTGTGGAATAATGTTTTAGGCGATGAAGGAAGATGATGTTCACATGTTGGGGCTTCTTGTAACAGAGATGTCAGATCATATGAACCCCCGTTTAGACTTCTTTTCCTCCTCCCGATTACACAAGAAAAAGTGAACTGTTGGATTACATCTCCAATGGTTGATTGTCTGACTATCGAAGGAAACTGGGGCATACAATATTAAGCAAAAAGTCACTCCACAGCCTGTCCCCCACTGCACCCTAGTTCTCCCCTCAACTGGAACATCACTGAATGTTTGCAAGTTTACTGTGGCAGTAATTCCAACATCCAAAGCATGGAAAAAGTAAAAATCAATCTCTAAAAGTTACAACATAAAATAAAATGCAAGCCCCCCTTCCTTTTTCTGTCCTCAAGCATTACCCGTTATGTGTTCAAACTTCGTAGAGCTGGTTGTACATTGGTGGGATTTCGGCGTAGTGCTTGTTGAACCGATTTGCCCAACAGCACGCGCTCAGCAAAGCTCTTAGCCAGCAAATTATGTGTATTCCCCGTCGTCAGGCTGGGAATCCTCGGTAAAGAAAAAACCAGTATCAGTTTCGTTTCTGATCTGTCTTTCGTAGTAATAACCAATCACTGGTCTCTGCGTCATACTGACCACAGCCAATGACTGCCCTCTACCTAAGCACCGCCTCTGGCAGCCATCTTCAGATTTTTACCGCACGTTCATGTGTTGGGATCCTCGTGCTATTGCTCTCGAGCGTTAGTGCTATTTTTTCGCGCTTTTTCACAAAAAACTTCGATTTTCGGTCAAAAGAGCCTCAAGCTCCACCGATCCTACATCCGATCAACGGGGACCCGTGTCGGATTCATCTGTGCCCCTCAAGGGTGAAGATTTCGTCGAGCTACACTTCGGAGGACTCCAGAAGCTTCTCAGGCCCGGTCTCGGAGATGGCCCAGGAGAAGGGAAGCTCGACGCCCGGAAAGCTGTTCAGGGCCTGCCCTGGATGCCAGCTGCAGAACGTCTTCAAGGAGGACGAACACTCTTTCTGCCTTTACTGCCTTCATGGGGACAAGACGCACGTGGAGAAGGACTGTGCGTTTTGCGGCAACATGTCGGAACGGACCATGAAGGACCGCCATCAACGTCTCGCCAGCTGGCTGGAGGGTAAGAGCCCGTCTGGCGAGAAGAAGAAGAAATCTGAGCGGTCTTCTAAGACCTTTGAGGGCGCCCCGGCGACGGGGGCCCAACATAAGGCCAAGCACCGCGAGTCCGCTGGCACCGGGAGCGCCGAACGGTCGGGCTCTACGGGCGCCAGGCAGGGCGCACCCTCCCCGGCACCATCAACCACGAGCCAACGCTCTGGGTCGGGTAAGAGGAAGGCCGAGCACCCGGCGAAGCTCCTGGAGAGACCCCGGTCGAGCTCTAAGGCAGAGGAGGAGCGTGGCAGTGCCCCCTCCCTCAAGGATAAGGCGGTGAGCGCACCTAAGGTGGTGAAGGCCTTGATCCATTCGACCAAGCCCTCTATCGAAACGGTCGCGGCGGCCCTGGCCCAGCCTGTGGAGGCTGCACCAGTGGTGGCGGCCTCGGGGCCCAGAATCTCCCTGCCTCCCCGGAGGGAGTCTTCTTTCGTGCCCATCGATAGGACCCCCGTGAAACCCTCCGTGGGGAAGAAGGGGGGGCAGGGCGTCGTCGTAGATTCGGCCTCAACCTCAGAAGAGGAACTGATCGAGGTCTTAAGCCACGGCCTAGGCGTGGAACAAGACCAGCCCGTCGGAATGGGCCCCGACGCAGGTGACGATGACGACATCGTCGAGGATACCGACGGGGCCCCTGCTCGCCCGTCGGATTCCCCTCTGCCAGCGCCGCAAGACAACTCAGCGGCCATTTTGTTGGCTATACAGTCCTTATGCTCCGAGATAAGGACGAGACTACCGTTACCGACGGAGGAACCTCTCCCGTCGGGGGATCCAGAACCGGGACCTTCTGGTGTTCCCCCTACCAAGAAAAGAAGGATCCATCCACCGCCTCCTTTTCAACCGTCGCGCCCCGTCCAGCCCTCCTCCCCGTCCACCCGAGGGGATGATACGGGGACTGACACGGCAGCGACGGGTACGGACGACGAGGCATACGACGAGGATTTTCCGTCGTCGCCTCCCCCCAGGGCTTCTCCGCCCGACGAGATTGGATCGTTCCACTCAATGATCGCCAGGGCATCCGAGCTTTTCCAACTCTGCCCTGAGGAGAAGAAAAAGGAAGGCTTCCTTTACCAACGGCGCGAGACCAAGAGGAAGACGGTCCTCGCAGTGCCTCTGTTGGACGACATTTGGGATGAGGGCCTTTCCCTCCTCAAGAACCCTTCCACGACGCCAGCGAAAAGAGACCGGTACGAGAAAAAGTACCGGGTCCCGGACTCGGCCCCCCTATGCCTCCGGGCGCAGCCTACCCCGGACTCCGTCGTCTCCGCGGCAGCCAGGAAGAAAGCGGGGGGGGGTGCGGCCTCCACGTCGACTTCCCCGCCGGACGGCGAGGGAAAGAAATTGGATGCCATGGGACGCAGAGTCATCTCGTCGGCGGCGACGACGATTAAAGCGGCCAACGCCTTGGCTATCGTGGCCCGCTACGACAGGGAACTCTGGTACAAGATAGCTCCCCTGCTGGATTTTCTGCCGGACGACAAGAGGGCGGAGGCCCTTGAGATCCTGCAGGAAGGTGACACGCCATCACCGTGGCGACGGACATCGCCGACACTGGGTTCCGCCAGATGGGCAACGGCGTTTGCCTTCGACGTCGCGGATGGCTCAAGGCTACGGACTTTCGGCAGGACGTCCAGAACAGGGTCCTGGACATGCCCTTCGACGGGAACAACCTGTTTGTGAAGACAGTGGACGATTCCCTTCAGGCCATCAAGGCGGATACTGAGACGGCCCGGGCCCTTGGAGTGCTGCAGCAACGGCGGACGCCCTTTCGGAGCGGCGGAGGCAAGGGCGCCTCCAAAGGTTCCGGCGGCGGTTTCGCTTCCTACCGTCAAGCGGCCCGCTCGTCGTCGCAAGAGGCCTACAGAGGACGAGGCAAGTCTGGCGGCCCCCGCCGTCGTCGCCAAGGAGGCCAAGGCGGCAAGGCCGCGTCCAAGCAGGATTGAACCGGCCGTGGGGTCGGGCCCCCACCGAAGCACCCCGGTGGGAGGCCGGCTGGCGGGCTTCGTCAGCGTGTGGGAGTCCATCTCCACCGACCGTTGGGTGCTGGACGCCCTGGCCCGGGGCCACGCGCTCGAGTTTCAAAGAAGGTGCCCGCGCGTCCCCCCCGTGGCCAGGAAAGAACTTCACGTCCCTCAACTTCTCCTGGAGGTAAAGGCGATGCTCAGAAAGGGCGCCATCGAACTCGTCCCAAAGAGGCTTCGGGGCTCCGGAGTCTACTCGCGTTACTTCCTCGTGAAGAAGAAGACGGGAGGATGGCGCCCCATCCTGGACCTGCGACGCCTGAACAAGTTCATCAAGGCGCAGAAGTTCCGGATGGTCACCCTCCAGCACGTCCTGGGTCAGCTGGAGGAAGGAGACTTCCTATCGTCGTTGGATTTGGAGGATGCCTACTTCCACATTCCCATCCTAAAGGGGCACCGAAAATTCCTCAGATTCGTGGTCCAAGGGCGTCATTACCAGTTCAAAGCCCTTCCCTTCGGACTGCGGTCGGCACCCAGGGTTTTCACCAAGTGCCTCGCACCGGTGGCGGCGCAGCTGCGCCGCGAGGGGATTCACGTCTACCCCTACCTGGACGACTGGCTCATCCGCGCCAAGACGAGGGAGCTCGCCGTGGTCCACACGGCAAGGACCGTCCAACTCCTCACGGACCTGGGATTCTCCGTGAACTACGCCAAATCCCACCTGGTGCCCGCGCAAGTCGCACTGTTTCTGGGAGCGAGGCTCGACACAGTGTCCCTTCTGGCCTCCCCGTCGGAGGAGAGGACCAGGACCATCTTGGGCAAGGTGCAACGGATGTTGGTGGCCGACGCGGCCAAGGTGAGGTCCATCAAGTCCCTCCTCGGGATGATGTCTTCCTGCATCTACCTCATTCCCATGTGCAGGCTCCGGATGCGCCCGTTGCAAGAGTTCCTGGATGCGCGCTGGATCCAGACGACGGGCAGCTTCGAGGAAAGGATCAAGCTCGACGAGAGTTTCCGACGAGCGATACGGTGGTGGGGCACCCGCGCGCATCTGACGGCGGGCATGGACTTCCAGACCCCAGCCCACCAGGTGACTGTGACCACGGATGCCTCCCTAGAAGGGTGGGGAGCGCACACCGAAAATCTGCACGCAAGGGGACTCTGGCTCCCGACGGAGAAGTCCCTGCATATCAACGTCCTGGAGCTCCGTGCAGTGTTTTGGGCCCTCAGGTCCTTCCTTCCGTCCCTCAAGGGCAAGGTGGTGAGGATCTTCACCGACAACACCACCACCATGTTTTACATCAGGAAACAGGGCGGAACCAGGTCCCCAGCGCTGTCCAAGGAGGCGCAGGACCTGTGGCATTGGGCCGTCGCCCAAGGGATTCTTCTGGTGCCGTTTCATCTGGCAGGGATAAAAAACACCATCGCCGACTCACTCAGCAGGGAGCTGCGCTCGTGCCACGAGTGGGAACTACGGCAGGATCTGGTGGATCGCCTCTTCCGACGGTGGGGCACACCCCAGATCGACCTGTTCGCGACGGCGACGAACACCAAGTGCCGGAGGTTCGCCAGCAGGTTTCCCCAGACGAGGAGCATGGGCGATGCTTTCTCGTTCCCCTGGGAGGGCCTGTTCCTCTACGCGTTCCCTCCCTTGCCTCTGCTAATCCGGCTCGTCAACCAGCTCAAGAGGTCACGGTGCAGGATGATCCTCGTCGCACCTGCGTGGCCGAGGCAGATATGGTTCCCGGACCTTCTGGACTTGTCGGCGTCCCCGCCAATCAAGCTGCCGGCGGACGCGGATCTACTCTCCAGGGAAGGAGGTGCCATCCTCCACCACGACCCGAAGTCGCTGAACTTGCAGGCCTGGCTCCTGCAGCGCTAGAGTTTGGAGGATACGACATACCGGCCGATTGCAGAGAGGTTCTTGCAAAGGCCAGGGCGTCCTCGACTCTTAAATGCTACGGACACAAATGGAAGAGGTTCTCTGTCTGGTGCCACGCACAGAAGGTTAACCCTCTACGGATTACGGCTCCCCAAGTGCTGCCGTACCTGCTGACGCTGGCCAAAGCTGGTCTGGCACACGCGTCCATCAAGATTCATCTTGCTGCGATCTCCCGATACACCAGAACCACGGGCCGGACGTCCTTGTGGTCTCATCGTCTGGTGAAAGAGTTCATGAAGGGACTGTTCAGATCGTTCCCGCCGGTGAAGGCTCCGGCCCCGGCGTGGGAGCTCAACGTGGTGCTGACCAAACTCATGGGACCTCCGTTCGAGCCTCTGCACTCGGCCCCGTTGAAGTTTCTATCGTGGAAAACAGCTTTTCTCGTGGCCATCACCTCCGCACGACGAGTGGGAGAGATCCAGGCCCTTTCCTGCAAGGCCCCGTACTTGACTTTCCACGACACGAGGGTAGTGCTCAGGACGCACCCCTCCTTCATGCCCAAGGTACCGTCGGACTTTCATCTCAACGAACCCTTGGTGTTACCTGTGTTCTTCCCGTCGCCTTCGTCGCCGGCTGAGAGGACTTTGCACTCGCTGGATGTAGCTAGAGCGCTGAAGTTCTACGTGGACCGCACGAAAGGTTTTCGGAAGACGTCACAACTCTTTGTGAACTTTGGACCTGTCAATCAGGGGAAGGCTCTCTCGAAGGCTTCCATCTCCAGATGGCTCTCCGGCTGTATCATGTACTGTCACCGGTTGGCAAACCGACCGCTGCCTGGCCGTCCGAGAGCCCATTCCACCAGAGCGATCGCAGCTACCACGGCGTTCCTATCTGGTGTGCCCCTGCTGGACATATGCAGGGCTGCTACGTGGAGGTCGACGCACACCTTCACGAAATTCTACTGCGTCGACCGGGATTCCAGGGAGGAGTCCAGGGTCGGCCAAGCAGTGCTGCGCAACCTGTTCGCCTGAGGTGAGCCTGGTGAGGAGGTAAGATGCTTAATGTTGAGTTGATGTGATGCTTAATGTTGAGCCTTTGCCACCTCCCGTGGTTGTGCATGTGTGTACTGCTATGTATTCTTTATTCATGAGCATGTGAATCCATGCCAGACCCCATGCTGGAGAAGGAACAAGTTACTTACCTGTAACTGTTGTTCTCCAGCATGGGTCTGGCATGGATTCACATGCGAACCCTCCCGCCTACCCCTCTGCGGCTCTTCACTTGGTCATACTGCCACTTCACGTGCTTCCAAATCTGAAGATGGCTGCCAGAGGCGGTGCTTAGGTAGAGGGCAGTCATTGGCTGTGGTCAGTATGACGCAGAGACCAGTGATTGGTTATTACTACGAAAGACAGATCAGAAACGAAACTGATACTGGTTTTTTCTTTACCGAGGATTCCCAGCCTGACGACGGGGAATATTCATGAGCATGTGAATCCATGCCAGACCCATGCTGGAGAACAACAGTTACAGGTAAGTAACTTGTTCCTTAGGCAATAAAATATGATCATTTGTTTCCAATGTTGCACTGTGGTGGGTGATTTCCCCTCGCATATTGTGTGCAGATTGCACATGGGCAGGTGCTTTTGCGCCTGCAGTTGTTGAAGCAATGTCTTATTGATTTCCCAGCATAATGCATTTGCAGCAAGAGTCTGTGCACATTCGTGCTTGCCAGTGTGTCCATTCACCCTATGGTACATATATCGTTGCAAGTCCTCTTTCATTCACATTTCTTTTACATCTTGCTTGGTGCAAAGGTGGAAAGTCCTCCCGTTCTAGCTTTTAAAGTAGGAGTTGAGTAATGGTGTGCATAACTGTGCTCTCTGGACCTACCGCTAAAGTTTACCACTTTAAGCCTTAATGGCTCAGCACTTCAGGTATTCCATTAAAGTGTCCACAAATCCTGCATCTGATCAGAACTCTGCATTTAGCCTTCAGCCAGCGTTTCGTTTCCTTTGCTGTATGTTTGCAGGGTGTTCTCCTTCCACTTCCCCCTCATTTCTCCACACATAACTCCCGTCGCAACTGCCGTGTCCCATTTTGGCGCCGACCAGCAGTTGGACATTGCTGTGCCAAGCCACATTAAGCAGCCGTGTAAAATGAATTGAAATGGCATGCAGCACAATACGATGACCTGTAGTGGGGGAGAAAATCAATGTTTCCTAACTGGAGCGGGATGATTACAAATCTGACGTGCTGCCAGTTGTCCCTGGAAGAGTGTCAAAGTACCACCTCCCACCCGTGAAAAGTCATGATCTTTTCACTTACCTCTTCAAACGCTCACACATCACCTTCAAGCTGGATGCGCGTTTCCCTTGGGATAGCCTTTGCTTGCTGTATTTCAGTTCCCTCGTATTTCCCTACCGCATCTCACACCATTACCTTACTCGCGCATAACGCAAGCACCGTATTTTTCTAGCTGGTCATTTTTTTTTTTTACACCTTAAATTTATAGCACATTAGACCGCATTGGCAGCAGCTTATCTTGGAAGCACTTGTATCCATGCTTCATATCCTAATGTTGGCAATAATCCGTTGAAATGCAAGTTGTCCTATTTACTTTATTCCAAGCCTTTTCAGTTGGGGCTATCATTTGGCTCATAAGCCGAAACTATTGCATTAGAGCACAGCTAGGCTGTAATGTAAGTATGATCCATTTGCAGGCCCTTTCCAGTCAATTTATAATTTGTGAATACAATTAAAAATTCGAATTATGGTGTATTGACAACTGGTCCCATGACATTGGGATCCCCATTATCAAGGGCTTGTTTTTTTCTAAAGGCACTTTCTATACTGGTATTTTGTTGGCCTATAATTATTTTCACGCGTGTTATTGTAAGTGTCAGCACACCATTGCAGTTTGTTAAAAAAAAACAGGGCTGGGCAAAGGCGAGGTTGACCCAGGGGCCTGGTGACAACTGTGTACAGGTGGTAGCTGCAATCCAGAGTGTTATATGCACTTGCCTTTCCCTGTGACCGATAGCGCAGACGTTGCTTGCAATGCATGCTGACTGGTAAAAAAAACTGCCAGGCAGTCTTCCATTGCTTCAAAGACAAAACTGAAAAATGTCCCAAGAGTTAAGGGATACAATCCATAAATACTGATTCTGAAGATCCTTAATTACATAATGCAAAAGATATGCTGCCATTGTGCAGGCCGACCTTCCATCAGGGCTTCAGATAGAGTGTGCATTTATAATTCATATCCTAGGCTGTTGCTGCCAGCAAAGCACTTTTTCCATATTATTTTCCCGGGCGCCTGAGTAATGCAGCGGTGCTGATTGACTAGAGGCCGCTGGTGAAGACATATATTGCATAAAAGCAAACAGTTTTCATAACCTTTGGATCGCTAGTTAAACCATTTTTTGCCATTGTGAGTCAAAGTGCTTGTAGAGCGAGAAACGTCTCTTTTTAATAACCCTTTGATTTTAGAAGTTAAATTAAAACAGAAAAAACGCAGACACTACTAACTAGCAATGGACGGCAGCTTACCAGTCCCCTTGCACTGTCTAGGAAAGCACAGCGCTCAAATGATTTTACCAGACCACTATCTATTTCCATTTACCCTGGCTTCCCTTTATATCTGGCAACTTTATTGAGAATGATCTTCCATTTGTCCTGTAACTTTTCTTTTCAGATGCATTTTAATTTTTATCTCGGACATCCTTCTAGTGAATGGCAGTCCTCTGGTTGGGAGCTTTTCAGCTGGGTTTGCCCCACCATGTAGCGTTTTCATTAGACGCTGAATGTTTAGCAGTTATTAACAAATGTGATGGTGTTTAGTGCATAAGCATTTTAACTGCTGCTACAGTTTTTATAGCAGAAGTAATTTAAGAAGGTGCTTCATTACAATCTGTCATCTATCATAGGGTTGGTGAACGACTGCTATAGGTTTATGGTGGAGTCTCCTCTCTGCATCAAGGACAGACGGAAGGGAGATATCCCAGATCACACATCTATCTAGACCCATCAAGAAGACATCATAAAGCAAGACACCGAAAACATACTTCGTTCAAACAAAAGATGCTATAATAAATCAAATGTCAGGATGATAGAAGGCCTAATTTGCCCTATGCTAAGGTGGGATTTCCCTACCTAAAAGAAAACGAAGGAGCGCCTTAGTCAAAGAGATCAACTTAAGTCTGTCTGTGTCCAAAACCTATTCTTCCCCCCACAACTAAAACTACCCAGTGTGTAGGGATGTCAATAATAAAAGAAATGGTGCTCAACTCAAAGTTCTGAGCTGCTTCCAGCTTTTTCTCAGCTCCCTTTCCCCAAGTTCCAAGCAACACAGTTGAGTAGCAAAGAGGTCTTGAGGCTTCTTTCTCAAGACAACAAAGGCAGTTCCTCAAGTCCCAGGATTCCATTCACCAAGACTTCAATTCCGCCACTTATACTTGTTTCAGTCTTTTCAAAAGTTCAACATAACTCAAGGTCCCTCCTGGTTTTCCTCATCAGTTCACTTACAATGCTTCTCCTTGGTTTAGTTCACAATGTCTTTGGTTTTACTCATTCAGCGCTCACTGGTCTAGGCACATTTGACAGACCACATGGTCCACTCATCATCGGTCGCGCAACCAGGATCCTTGGGTTCCCCAGCCCACACAGGGTCTTCAGCACTTGCCCCTGTGTGTACCAAGTCACCTTCACTTAGTTCCCCTTTGTCGGCCTCTTGGCTTCATGTGCAGTTTTACACTTCTTTGGCTTCTACTTGTTAGCCTCTTGGTTCTGCCATCACGTGTCACACCTCTTCTTACCTGTCTTTGGCCTTGCCGCACTGCATTCACTCATAGAAGTTCACTTTGTGGGGGAGGGGTTGTTCCTACCCTCCCTTTCTATGGTACTCTTTCACACTTGCATCCTTTTTCTGTACTTTGATTTCACATGGGCACTTTGGTTGTCCTCTGATATTTGCTTTGCCCACAAAGTTTTATTCCCTTCAATATTTAATGTCTAACTTAAAGGTTTCCATTCAGTTCGATATTTAAAATGCATTTGTTATGCTTGATTACAAGTTTCTGTTCAGTTCGATATTCAATATGCATTTGTTTACACTTTCAAGGACCGTTACTTACCTACAGTCTGCTAGGAGTGCCCTGGCGTCCTAGTGCTCTCCCTGACACTGTCTTTCTGCGTCTCCTTCCGACTGCTCCCGTTGCTTCCTCTCTGCTTGAGAGGCTGACAGGCCAACATTTGCTAGCCCTGCCTGCATGCCGGTTATTTTCCTCTGTACGCTGGCAACTCGCACTGCTGCTCTCTGGACGCAGACGGAATCCTTTTTTCTCTTGGCTACATCGCAGCTCCTGCTGCTTGTTCTGTCGTGGAGGCTCCCACGCCAATGGCAACGGCATGACCCACTTGATTTAGGCCCCACAAGTCCTCTGGGGTATTTACTGGTGTCCTGGTTCCTTCTTCAGACCCTCCCACGACTGCCTTCACATAAACAAGGGTCCCCTGCTGCTCTCCCCCACACAGGCCTCCCTGTCTCCCCCCCCCTACACAGCTCTCTGGCTCTCAGTTTATACACCTGCAACCATTTAGCAGTTTGCAGGTGTGAATCCTTACTTAGGTTTGCCTGACTATGATTATGGGGACATGCCTGACTCTCACCATTCTCTGCAGGCATCTTCCTCGTCCCGGTACCAGAGTGGTAAAAGGAAATGTGTAGTTTTCATTACTCTGGCTCCTCTTCCTCGTCCCAGTACTTTCAAATGTTAAATTTGGAGAAATGAAGGGAGGGATCTTGTAGTGACCCATTAAGGATGGGCGAGGGTTAAGTGGGTCATTAGGGAAAGGGGGATACCATGGCTCGCCTGCAGGCACCCCACTCCCAATCTGAGAACCCTTCACACTGGTAATCCTCCCTTGCTTTTCCACCCACAGGGTCAGGATCCAAGAGCAATGGCCTTTCCTTGGCCACCTGAGAAGAGGCTCTGGGGGCGGGGGGTGTATGAGTGAGAATACCCTCTGGTTTCTCACAAGACACACTTGGAATACACATCACTATAGAACTGTATGCCTATGTTTGTCACAATAATCGGACAAATACTAAAAGGAATGTGGGTTAAATACGGCAGAGCTCTTTACACTTAACCCAAAGCTCCTCATGCTCCTCCCCACAGTTGGTATAACAAATATTTTCTGCGCTAAGTCGATTGATAAGATATGCAGTGGAAGACTCAAAGGCATTAAGAACAAACAATGAAGAGCCTAAACTATTAGAACAGTAGGTCCCTTTTAGGTCACACATAAATGCCTATTCCACGGCTCCTTTAGCCCCTGCACCACACCAGTACCATCTCTGGATCTGGGCCCTGCCACAGATCCTCCTAACAAATACCAAGATCAGTCCACCTCTCAAGACCCGGGGCCACCTCAACCTGCAGACCCAGATATGGATTCCTTGAGTGATGAAACAAGAGGATACTCCTCACACTTTGGAGTCCTTTCATTACTGGATGGGTGTTTTGCAGAGTTTCTGGAGGTACAATCTCAGAGGATGTTCCTCTTTGAGGACCTAGCCCTCGGAACTCCAGCCTGGCCATCTAAAAGGGCTTATTGGCTGAAGATATCAAGCTCTGGCAAAAGCCTCACTCCTTGCTTCCTACTAATGTGGTAATTAATGCTTTAGGCCTCTTCTTTCCAAGAACACATGTCTTGCTGTCCATCCTCAACCACATTCGGCCGCTGTTTTTTCTGCATCCTTATATGCGGTCTAGTGTCCCATCTTCCCTCACTTCTCTCCTCAACAACAATAAGCTTTTGGAGACTTGTGGCCAAAAGATGTCTGCCAATGCTTTGCTCCACCTGAGGTAGGCCAACGCTGAGGTCCTTCTGACAGCAGAAAAACAAAAACTGTGACGAGAGGGAACTTCCAATCCTTTCTCCTGGCAGAGAAACAGCAAGCATTCAAGTCTGTTCTTTAGAGGCTAGACCCATTGCCTAAGATATGCTGGGAGCCTCTGTTTATCACATCAACACTGCAAGTAGAAGAATGGTTTTGGGTGCTGATATGCAGACAGTTGCTTGAATGCACTCTACTAAGGTAACCCAGGTGGTTCAGGACAGAATCCTAGATCTATTATCAGATGGCCAAGATCCTTGGCAACATTGACTAAACCAGTCTCAAAGCCTTTCCATCAGCTGTCATACTCAATCAGGATGCGAGGCAGAAAGCATTTGATGGATTTTGTGCCTATCGGATCAGAAAATCTATAAATCCTGATCGGCCACCTAGCAGTCACAGAGGTAACAGGCCTTATTCTTTTCTAAGGGTTTCTTTTCTAGAGCTTTTCCTACCTCTTCAGCAGAACCTAAAAAGCAATGACTAGATGGAGAAGGTCCATTCCATCCCGGGGAGGTGGGGGGCAGGCTGCCCCTGCCTCTGGGACACAGGAATTCTATCTCCCAGGTATTGTGGATCCGCTCCTTGGCTTTTGTGGTCCCACAGAGTTTTTGCCTCTTCATCCCTCATCCTCCTTATGCACCTCCACTTCATCCCCCAGCACCTCTCTTCTCCAGTTCGGCCCCATTCCATTCTTGGAAGAGGTCAATAACGTTCTAATCAAGAAAGAAGTGCCAGAACTACCTCCCAACCAGAGAGGTCTGGGTTTTTATTCAAGACATTTCTCAGTGCCCAAGAAGAACCTGACGAGACCGAGGGAAATCCTAGACCTCCCCTTTTTTTTTCTTTTGCCTCTGCACTGAAAGATTCAAGATGATCATGCCAGCTGAGATCCTGGGAGCTTTGCAGAAGAATGATTGGTTCTGTGCGGTGGACCTGAAAGATGCCTACCTTCATAGCCTGATTTGGGAACAACACAGGAAATTCCTAAGGTTCTCCATTGCAAACCACCATTTTCAATACCTGGTACTACCGTTTGGGATTAATGCAGTGCCAAGTGTTTTCACCAGGCTGGTGAATGCTATTGCAAGTTTTTTGGTTCTAAAGGGTACACTGTGTAGACAACTGGCTGATGAGAGCCCCTTTGAAACAGGTGGTGTTGGCATCATCAGATATGCTGGTGGACATGCTCTTTGATCTGTACTTCACCAACAAATTAAAGGATTCCACACTCGCACCCACCCAGAGGCTCATGTTCCTTGGATTCATATCGGACTCGAGATTTGCAAGGATTTTTCTGTCTCTAGTCTGGATACCAGATATTGCACTAGTGGTGTTGCACTTTCGTAGCTTATGGTCCACTTCGGACTAGTGGTTTCAGAGGCCTTTGGGACTTATGAGTGGCGTGCGTTTTGTGTTCCACAGACATGTCAGAAAATAAGCCTACAACTTCATCTGTCAAATTTCTGTAGTAACTCTACAGGGAGACCGTTTGATCACATTCAGATCCTTAATTCTATATTGGAGGATCTGGAATGGTTTCTCAACACGCTCAGTCACCAGAGGGGTTCCTTTTCTGGAGCCTTGCCATGCTGTGTCACACCATAGACTCCTTCCAAATTGGGTGGTGCGCCACTCTGTTATCTGAAGGTTCATATTCCCTAGACAACTCAGGATAACATTCTGCCATTAATATACTGGGGCTGCAGGAGATCTTCAACACCCTGAAGGCTTTCGATCGGTCATTCAGGGAAATAGATTCCTATACAAACGCAGCTTATCAGTAATGTTTTTTATAAACCAGCAGGGAGGCACCAAGCCACCTTCCCTCTGCTTACTGGCGGTGTCAATCTGGGAATGGGCCATCTCATGAGATCTCACTTAAAGCAGGCCATCTTTCGGGCGTCCACAACATAGAGGCCGACCACCTGAGAAGATTTGTTTATTCAAGCTGGAGTGGGAGATCAAGCACTCAGTAAGCCTCCCCATCTTCATCAGTGGGGACTGCCAGCTGTGGGCCTGTTAAATGTACCAGAAGTAACCTCCCTAGGCCTCCCACAACAGGGTTGGATGATACTCTGTGGGAGGTGTGCTTCTGTCAGATTGGCAGGACATGTTTCTTTATGGTGTTTCACCAGTACCTCGATTCCCAGAGTCCCCGTAACATTTGCGAACACCAGAAGGCTCAATAAGAGGGGCCCATGCTTCTTCCAGACTGTCGCAATCTACTTAAAAGGCAGAGCCAGGATCCTTCGTTCTTCACCTCGATTGATGAGGTTAGCGGCTTGGATCCTGAAAAGTTGTCCATGGTTCACCTAGGCACATCAGACAATATGGCCATCACACAGGCGATGAGAAAACTGTCCACCCACTCCCAATATAAGCTAAAGGGGACAGGATTCTGACACTGATTTATTGGATAATCAAATTCACCCACTTACATGTTGTCTGAATGATGGTCTTTCATTCATGTCCCTGTGGCAGCTTCACATGTTTCCATGAAGACGTGTCCTTCATATCTGGCAGCTGTTTGTGCATACCGTAAATCCCAGGATGTCTGTCTTCTTAGAATCCAGTGGTTAGAAGAGACACTTGGATGTTCTTCCTCTGATTTGAAACTTCTCTCTTGGTAATTGGTGCTCTTGGTGTACCTTAAGGCTGCCAGGCAAGTGAGTGAAATCCAGGTATTTTCAGCTTCGGATCCGTTTACAGTTATTCAATGGGGGATCAAATGATTTTTCCCAAGGTGGTATACTCTTTCCACATCATTAGGAGGGTGTTGGTTTCATCTGGACAGGACAAAACCGATCAGTAAGTCAGACACCTTGTTTACCACCCCATGATACCCATGCACCCAATGCCCCCATAGCCAGGGGGTTGGCCGCAGGGATTAGCCACCGCCATGCACTCAAAAAGCATTCACCTCCGAAGGGCCTTCATGCCATTCGATCAGGGCAAAAGGTATGGCAGTGGTATTCGATGTGAAGTCCCTTGCAACGCTATCAACAAGGCAGCCACGTGGTACAAACCTTCAGCAAGCAATATTGTTTAGACACCAGCACAATGGGGTCACACAAGGTTTGGACAAGTTGTCCTCCAGAATCTCTTCTCAAACCACTAGAGTTTCCGCCATCCACAGTTTCTCCATGCAATGAAGTCTCCCATCGGTATGGAGGAAAGTGGCTGTAGCTCTTCAATAAGAAACAGTTACTCACCATAGAGATTACTATACTCCCAGTCCATTGTCTCCTTACCTCAATAAGACCCATACACTGTCCCCCGTTAATTACTAATAGCTAACAGGCGGGCAAAGGACAGACTGGGAAGGCTTGTAAGCAGAGTCAGCATGGGAGGGCACGCCCCATGCCGGCATGCCCATACGTGCTTCAAACTTAAAGCAACAGTGTTCTTTATACTTTGCAAGGAAGACTCCAGTCCATTCACCATTTTGTAGCAATGAGACTAAGAGTACAGAAAACACTACAGCGAGTAACTGATTATTTTTCTTCCTTGTGTCCTCTGCTAGAATTTCTCCATATTTCCTATTAAAACTCATTTTCAATTTCCTTTGAATGTGTTTAAGCAATTGCACCTGGCTAGCTCTCTGAGCCAAATAGACTTCTCTTGTTTATTTTTTCCTCTCCACATCCACCATGTTCTCCTTCTTTTCATTCCTTTCAGCTCTTTGCTCTAAACTCTAATGCTTTCCCGCTGCATATCCATTCTTGACTTATTTTAACCTTGTTAAGAAACATCCAATAGAACTACTTTTAGGCATTGCAGTTTTCTTCTTGATAATATAAGCCTAACTTTACAACTGTTTTCTTATTTCGTCCTTGTTTACCTTGAGCGAAATGGTGCCTTCCTGTTTTCTCCTCATTGTACTTGTTGCCTTCCCACTATTGTATATTGTTCAGTGCTTTGACTAAAGGTACTACGTAAATTACTGTGAAATAAAATAGCACTGTGGTGGTGTTTGGGTAATGCACTCATAAAACGTTGTATTTCCTTTCTGTGGCGTCTCCCCAGAATACACAATGCTAATATTTAACATTTTTGGAGACACTAGAATGGGTATTTAGCTTTTTATTTTTTGTCCTGTTTAGCAGGCTGTTCAATGGCAACTGAAGTATTTTTTTTTTTGTTTTTCATTTCAAAAGTACTTAATAGCGGTCTACTATGTTAAAAGGAATGTGGAAATTCTTTGTAACAGCATGTAAGCATCATGGTACTGACTAAGTCTGTGATATACACCAATCCGTCTCCTTTCTAATGAAGGAAACATACAGACTAGGTTAATTTTGCTGAAATGTTTATAAAGCATTGATTTACCCACCATGGCATGCCATTCGTTTTTTACAGATCTTGATGTGAGGCTAGAAAACATTCTGTACGTGAATGAGATACCCTGGCTTCACAGTCTTCTGTTCTGAATAATTTGGCTGGGTCTGATTGGAAGCCGGCTAACAGACTGTTTTGGCATCTTTCTAGAGTATCAACTTGGAACACATCATTGATCCCCTTCCAATCAGACATTGTAAGCACAGTGTCAAATGTACTTTCAGAGAACATTACATTTCTTCCTCGTTGCGCTCTGGCCACTATCTAGCTCTCAGAGCGAAGGCAGGCTCAACATCGCCTTGATGTCTGCACCATTCACAAACTCCCAGTTTCCTTTAAATTCTCATTGTAGTAATGTGGTTTGCAGAGGCATTTTAAAAACTCATGTACAAATCATATCATTCATACAATATAAAAGTAATGTAATAATACATAAAATCATGGGGGGTGAGATTTATGCCCAACCCCTCTTTCCGCCACTATAATGATCTACTATTTGATAATACATCACCTGCCGCTTCTGTAATTGTGTCTTGAGCTATGGTAAGAAAGCCATTCTTCGCTCGCGCTAAACCGGGACGGAGAAAAAATATTGCATCCCAGCATGAATCATTTTATGATCCTGGCAGTTGACGAGAAGCAAATTCACAGTAGCAACAACCAGAAGGGCTTTTAAATGGATGTTAACTTTTTTCCTGCGGGTAAGTTAACGGAGAGTTCAGAGAAATGCAAAGTGTCCAGCACTTTCATGAGTCTTGAAATCCCAATAGCGGGGGCCCTCCAATAGGAATTTTAATTGCCACGCATCTCTGAAAAGGGCAGTGAAATAAAGCGGCTGAAGTGTCACGGGCAAGTTCCTTTTATTCCTTCTTATCAAGTTACAATGAGCTGTTGTAGGAAGCCTAATGGGTACATGCTGTCTCCCATCATCCAGGCTTGATCTCCCCAACAGCCTGGGCTGGAATCTTACCACATAAACACTCACAGCATTCTGTCTGACATCAGTTCCATCCATCCAAGCACTATACAACAGACAGCTTGAAGAATCTGAACATTGTAAGTAATTTTGAAACCCTGGCTCTTCAGCACAGTCCGCACAATCCACCTATACAGGTGTACGCTTTATCTCGCACTGTGCCATTGTTAAAATGCCTTTGCTAGGCATTTGTTAGTTTACGATGTGTCTAGAGCCATTGAAATCTTCACTTCACAATTTTCATTCTCTGAGGTAGACTGAAACGTATTTGCTTTTGTAAGTGTATTGTCCTAATCGGACCTCACCTGGTGGTCCAGGGACTGCAACCTGTGGACGGGCAAGCCCTTCCAGCAGCCGGCCCCGCAGGTCACCATCACTACGGACGCCTCTCTGGGCGGCTGGGGAGGCCACTGTGGACAACCCAACGTCCATGCAGTTTGGACCCGGCAGGAGTCTCATATCAACTGGCTGGAACTCGGGGCCATTTGGCTAGCCCTCAGAGCATCCCTTCCACTCATTGGGGGTAGGACCGTCCTTATCCAGACCGACAACTACACCAGCATGTACTATGTCAACAAGCGGGGGGGGTACTACTGTGCAATCTAGCTGCCAGCATGTGGGAATGGGCCCTGGAGAACATCTACCGTGGGATGCCAACTTGGAAGCAGACAGGCTCAAAAGACTGGGAGCGGACAATTACGAATGGCAACTGAACGACCAGGTGCTGCTGGAGGTTTTCATCAGATGGGGGCATCCTCGGGTGGATCGGTTCGCCTCCTGGAAGAACAGGAAGTGCCATCAGTTTGTGGCCTGGCAGGGCCCCAGCTCCCTCGTCAATGCATTAGATACAGTGGGATGGCAAAGGAGTCTTGTCACATCAGCATCATTTTGATAGCTCCTGGTGGCTGGCGAGACTGGGTCTCCGAACTGCTCAGCCTGACGCAGACCACCCATTCACCTGCTGATGGGGTCCAGCCCATCTCCTGTCCCAGCAGGGGGGCAGGGTCATCCACACCGCCCCACAGAAGGTAGCCCTCGCAGCGTGGTTTCCTGAGCAGATCACCCTCAAGCACCTGAGCCTATCGCAGGCTAACCTTGATCATTCAGGGTGCCAGGAGCAAGGCTACCAGGACCCAATACAAGAGAAAATGGACTAGGTTCTGTCACTGGGCGGACTCCCAGTTGACAATGTATTATGCGAACCATCTGTATATAGTGATAAGCCTGTGATAGCGTGCTGGGGATGGGAGTTCTTACCTTGGGGAACTTTTTTTTCTGTTGCTTGTGTATTTTGGGTCCCTGTGCCAGGACCAATCTTTCTCGCCTGCACCAAGTTCCCCTAATCTATTATCTTTGACATTCAGATTGATTGCTTATGACATTACCATTACTTTGGTTGTGCACTGTGGTAACTCTGTGGTTAAAGTAAACGGTCTATTGCTAGGGAACCCCTTTGGTGTATTACCAGCAATCCCTGACGACCGTGTAATGTAGTTTGCCTCATGGTTAAGTGCTTTGAAACACTTTCCTGTGTATAGGACAAATCATCAAGAGGACCATGGTCTTAATTATAACCATCCCCAACAGCCCTAAGGACAAAATATAGAGCGGGAAAGGAAGCACTGCACCACAAACCCTAATCCAGTGGGTGAGAAACAGAATGTTTAATCACTACACACTGTCCACCAATACACTGCAGGAAGCACACTTCCCCAGCACACAAACTACAACTACACAATAGCCCCAAGGATGTTCACACTAACGGAAACCAAAGAACCAGTCAGGACAGAAGGAAACGAACGACTGAATACACAAGCTCACCAAGACGGATGCACTAGGACACCACATTAACACGACTCCGACCCACTCAACCGACCAGTGTCATACTAGATAACCTGAGAATAGAGATTACCAACCCAGTCCCACACCTGAAGATTGGGTCCAGACGCACCTACCAATCCAAACAATACCCACTATGATACAGCTGGATCAGTGCAGCACCACCAAAGCGAGTCGGCCCATGAGGAACCAGCAACAACCCAAACACAACTCTTAACGGAACCATAAGTACCTGAATCAGGATACATACCCAACTAACCCAACCCTCAATTTTCTGCATACTTAAACCCACACAAAACCACACAACCATCTCTCTTCCAGCAATCCGCACAGACTTTACCACACCGCATCAACAACACAAACTTCACCCACAGCACTCGAGGCCTCGTCCAATCCAATACTGGCTCCAAAGCCCAGCACTCGGTGTATACCGAGCTGAAGCTGCCAACAGCACACCACTTCTCCCACTTTCCCTCTCCCCTCCTCCCGACTAACCATACCTGTCCTTCCTGTTTACAGATCCGCCAGAGCCCCTGGGGACCAATTCCGTTGGTGACAGTGCACTATACAAGTACCTTTAACTTAACATAACATAATGGCGCGTGTGCGCGTGGCTGTGTGAGGTCACCATGGGTCCTTGACCATTAGCAGTTGGAGAATGGACGTGGCTTCAAGGGGTGTGGGGAGCCCGGTGTCTGGCGTCCTGTCTTTTGTCAAGTTGTCCTACCAGAGTGCGCTGAACCAAGGACAATAAAGTATATGGTGTAAATACCCTAGTGGGCAACTCCGCTTCAATTGCATCATGTATCCATAGTACATGGGTATTTGAGATTAGCAAGCTCTAGCTAACTTCCCACTATTAAACATATGTTGTGATGTGTCCTAGCTCAAAATTGCTCTTCATATTCATTTTCACTTTGAAATAATACTGTTTTGCCAATTTTCGTTGGGGACCTACCTTTCGTTCAAATTCAAGGGCCCTGTCGCAATGTTTGCACAAGTTACTGGCGAATGTAAATTTTTTCTTGCCAATTAACAAATGGCCTGCTGCGTACATGGGCAGAATTGGCACTCGTGCCATGGGGGCAGTGCCTTTTAGGACTGTCTAGTAGCTTTCAGCTTGACGTTTTTCACCTTTTAAAGGCCATGGAAAATTGCTCATCTCTTGTGCTAATGTTTTGATAAATCGAAAGATTTTTTTGTGTGATTTGTATGCGTTGCTTTTCCCCCATTAATAGACGGGACATGAAGTCCTCTTTATCTGTGCCCTTTGATTTACAAGGTTTGCTTTTATTTCAGACATGTGGATGCAAGAAAGACGGTTGCAGCTAATCCTTTTGAGAAGTAGGCCCAGCATCACATAGTTTAAAGTTTCTTTAAAGCACATTTTGATCTTAATGAATTTGCAAGGTTCCAACACCTGTTCACATTTTTTGACCAATCATTCTGTAACTTGTGAGCCATTTGGCTATTTCTCAGGGGCCAAAATATTTGGTCTCTTTCCAGGGGTCGCACTGGCCCTGTCAAAAACAGAAAGCCCTCCAAAACACAAATACCTCCATTGTAATGATAATCGGGGTTCCCAGTCCCAAAATAAATTCTGTCCTAAAAAGCACATTGCCACCTTTGTGCATTTTAAAGCACATTGGCAAGTCACAGTAGTTGTACATGAAAGGGTGCACGTTTCAGTTTGTAGCGCTATTTGGGACTTCTCCAACAAGAAATAAGTGCGAAAAAAGAAACTGTCAAAGCATAAAGCATTTTGAGCCAGTATCACTGACAAAAATGTAATGGGATTTATAAAAAAAACTATTTTCATAAGGCTTGGACACCTTCTGTAATATATACCATACATTTTAAGAGAAACGTTGTCAATGCCATATATATATATATGAGGCGTCAACTGCCCTCATGTGGCATTACTGTGCATTTGGAGTTCTGCTTTGCCTATGTTAACATGCACGTGGGAGGATGTAAAGTACTGCACGCATGATAACTATGTAAGCTCTTTGTGGATAGCTGAGAATACAGTGCCTACCCCGGCCATTGGGCCCAACATTTCGTTTGCAAGTTCAAATCCAGCAGCAAGGCCAACTTAACCTTTCAACCTTTGAAGGTTGATACGTCGAGGAACATAAAATGTGGTAATGCCTATTATTGAAGCACTTAAAAGTGGGAGGAACCTGGTATGAAGTGTTCTTTATGAAAACAAATTCTAATACCATGCACATTGGGCATTAACTGGATTTGAATGGTATTACTGAGCTTTTGAGGTTGCACTTATGTGATGGCATCAATTAAACATGTAAGGGCTGAATTTTATATTTGTGGATTATATAATGCTCTGTATAACATTGACAGCACCTATACACGTGGGACTGCACATTACATTTAATGACTAAATGGTGTATCAGAGTCATTAAATATCATTTGATGGCATTACTGGGGCACCCAAAACTGTTGCTGCATATGATGGCAACACCTAGCCATGCAATGCTGCACCTTTAGAAAAAATATTCTACCCAGATGTCAACACAAAAAAATCAATTCAAAAGCCAAACCATATTGTTTTTCAACCTTTATTATTTTTTCATCATTTAACTTGCTCTCTCGGGGTTATGTATTTATATTTTTTAAGCTACTCCCAATTCCCACCCGTGACTGCGGCAGACAAACCTTCGGCCTTGACCCTGAAGTTGATAGTAAAATAAATAACTCTAGAAAGGTTCAACAGCAAAGCTCCAAACTCATTTAGAAGGCCACTTAACACCTTAATCACTTCAGTGTATGTCCCATCGGAACCCCTTTGCAGGAGAGCGAGCGAGGAAGTGTACGCCTAAAGGCCCGGACCCTCTGGCACACGGAGCCGGAGGAAGAATGTCAAGAGGCCACCAAAGCTGCATGATTGCAGGATGATATTCTGTAAGCGTCGGGAAAAGTTATAAGAACTTAAATACTGAGATGGTAAACCTGATGGACATTCTTGCTAGTGGAGTGTCATTAATACTCGGTGATACCACAATCCAAACTGCTAAAAAACCCTCTATTCTGTACTCTCGCTTAGCATATCGAACAGAACGCTTGCTCTTGGTTGATGTTACTGCCAACAACATTGTGCTGAATGAAATTTGTGAGTTGAAAGGAATGGACATCTTTCAGTTACTTTTCCAAATATGTGGTCCTGTGCATTCAAAAAGTGGGTGAGTTCTCATTCATCAAATTAAAGGGTATTAAACATTAATTAAGGTTTTAATTGATTTCGAAGTTGACTGATACCCAAGCTGTTTACTTCTATTTAATTCCAAATTATCCTGTTTCACATTTACTGCATTATTATGAATGTACGAGTTGAATATGTCTGTTTTAACTGCTCTTTTCACTGTGCTGCATTTTTCCTATAGCGTGTGGTCATGGAGACAAAATATTGGCTAAAGTTAATGCAAGTGAAGGTAGCCAAATTCAAACATACGTTACCCAACACGTCTTTCTTAAGAGTAAGCGCATTTTTACTGCTAATCCTTAACTGGGTTAGCAGTGTTATCATAGACGCTAACTTTTTAAACCGACCACTTTTGGGAAGTTAAATTAAAAATGGGGTTATTTAATAAAATATTCTTGTGCTTTCATTCCGCCTTTTTTGGAAATATGTAAACGTGCTTGTTTAGTGTCAGTCATCTGAGAATTAGCATGGGCAGCACTGGGTGGTGTGCAAAAACTGTTCCTTTTTGCATGCTGTTTTTTATATTCTTTTCTTTTTCGTTTGTAGTGTTTGTGGCCACCTCCGAGCACCTTGCTGCGAGGATGCAAAAAGGAAGTTTTAGGAGTAACAGATCCATCCTGAAGTTAGCCCACAGAGGATGGTTGTTGGGCCAACCGCCTATTGAATGCCACAGATTCTCAACACTTGCTGTTGTATATGGAGTGATGGGGCCAGCTTTGGACGTTTTGCGGGCAGGAATGAATAATGCCAGTCAGCAAAAGCACCAAAGCCTTTAGGAAGCTAGTTCTCAAGCAAGGACCAGGCCAAGCACTTGTAGGGCTTTACTCCCGTAGCTCGAGCTGAAAAAGGAAGTTGTGCAACAGCTGTCAAATATAAGGAGGTTGCACTTAGTTGTGATTCGAGGTCCTTCCATAGGTTGAAGCCCTGATTTTAAACAGATCTACCCTGATTCTCTTTTCTTGCGAGCTATTGCCTTGGTAATCTTTGCAAAGTTTGGTATGCCGTGGAGCAGCTCTGCTTACTAGCAGGAGCTGGGGAGGCTGGAAGGCTGGAAAACTGTGAAAAAAAACTCCACGTGGATGTGTGCGACTGGAATATTGACTAGAAAAGAAAACTTATTTTTTTATTTTAAATACAGACCTAAAAAAGGCGTCAAAACGGGACTTTGCAGCACGCTTTGAATGGCCATCAAATGGTACGGCCCTTAAAAGCATACACTGAATTACTGATGTTCCCGGTATTGTGTCGTGCCAATAAACATCTGGGATAGGGGGTTGTTTTTATCACTCACACAAAAACATGTCATTCACAGAGTTTGCTTTGATTGGTCTGTCAAGCATTCTCTGATGGAACAGTCTTCACCGCACCCATCAGTGCGTAATAGCTTGTTGTGGCTAAGGGACTATTCACGTGTCTCCGTATGTGTGGAAATTCTCCAGGGATACCGTTTTTGCAGATCGAAGCCCTGCATTACACTCATTATAATAGCCCATTTGATGTCAAGAGTTGACAGATTAGAAAGGCTAAGAGCTAATCCCGAGTCAAAGGCAGATTTAAATGAATCACTTCAGGTTATTTGGCAGGTCAGTGTGTTTAAATAACAAAACCTCAAATCATACTTTGGCATTTAAAAGAGAAAGGAAATATTGTCATGCTTGAGACCTCGCACAGATAAGCGCGGGGCAATTTGGTCAGTACGCTGTGATTTGTGATTGCATCTCGACAGTCATTTTCACAGTTTGTAGTCCTGCAGTTACCTTGGCAGTATGTCAGCTACAACAAACGCCCCTATAAAATGCTCCCACAAATAGCTGGCTGACATGTTGTGGGATATAGTTAATGTCTTCGACTCTAGAATTGCCTGTGCTAACCTTTATGCCAACACAGTAAAATACGTGTTATAAATAAATAAATAGGCTTAAACCCGTTTTAAATGCAAACGCAGTAGGTGACCAGAATAATTTACCATGTACCAATTTCTTTCTCATTTTGTTACATTAAATGGGCACAATGTTGTGTTGGAGAAAGACATCCCTTGTTCAATGTACGATACAGTCCTTTTTCGTTTTGGTATAAGCCAAAACTGCTGTTTCTGAGGACAGGTAGATGAACTGTGGGGAGGAACACACACAAACACAGCCTAGGGGGCATTGTTTTGTTATGTATCCCTTCATTAACTGCCTGTGGCCCTTCTCACTCTCTAACTTCCCACCCAAAAGACCTTCTCAAGTTATCACTTTCAGCTAGCTCTATCGGGCCGCAATCAAACTATATGCTGCATAGTGCCTGCCAGTATTATTTCCATGAGAGTTTCTAAAAGTCAATTGCTTAATTTATGCTGCAAATGAATATTTAGTAGAATAAAAATGTCTTAATAAGTGTCCTTTCAAACACTTGATTTATGGGCAATATGTGTCTCTCCACATCTGTCCTTGCTCTAAAGCCTTGTTAAGTGAGCATTTGTAAAGCCAACACTTTGGGTTTGTCTATAGGTATTCTATATGACAGGCACCAACACCATGTTCCTGGTTACTCTCACCTTTTTCGGGCTCTTGTGATATTATGGTGAGTTTGACCATTATCGCAGTGCCTGGCAAATGCCTGTCCCATACCTACAAAAAAGCCAGTTGCCATCGCATTCTGATCGTACTGCAACTGCTGACCCCCGCGCCCTGAAGCGGATTCCTTTTCTCCCGGCTAGCCCCCAGCATCGTCAGCTCTGTGTTCCACCCGCCTACATTTGGTCTAGGCTGAAAGATGCTTTTCGAACGGATGGTGTCCTCCTACGTAGTCCTCATCTTTGTTATGGGCTTGGTAATACTGTAAACCTACCAGCGATACCTAGAAGTTCTCTTTTGACTTTAGGCCCCTCGCTGCACTAGCATGCCTGTATTAATGCCTTCTACCCATCCAAGTTCATGTTTCATGTGAAGGGATTACTTTAGGGATAGATTCACGTATGCCCAATATAAGTGGAAGATGGATGAATCGACTAGATTTGGGTATTCCTGAGCTAGTGTGAGGACACCAATCTATCCAGCACTGCCTCAAATGAGTTGTATGGAAGTATAGGAGATCCACACAACTCGTAACACTCATAACCAATACAATGCTCTTGGCACCAGAATGTAGGGGGGCTGCAGGCCATGGTCACACAAGTCAAAGCGGATCACACCAGTCCATTAAAGTGGAGTGCATGTAAATTCGAAGTTGCAATGACTCTCTTAATGATGATTTGCTGGTTGAAACAAATCTTGCATGTACCCGTTCCAAAGGATGAAGAGAAACATTGTTTTTATTCTCCTGCATCAGGGAGTGGCCTTTGGATGCAGATTGTGAGGATATGTTAGACAAATAACTGGTTCAGGTCATGGTTCAAACGAAGTTTGCACATCAACTTCTTGTTCAGATGTTATATTACTTTTTAAACCTGAAGCCTTCTTTGTCCGGTTTTCTTTCTCATCATGTCATTGCCCGGTTGTGTTATATAGCTGAGAAATCGTATGGGTGTTAAAAGGAAGAAGGATGCAGGCTCATCCTCTGCCTTTTATCCCGTCGTCATTGTGACTTTGAAAAGATTTGACCCAGCCAATAGGATTTTGATGGAAAAGAACTGGTAAAATGCCACTCCCCTTTCCAGTGGTAAGGGTAGGTTTTATAACTTCTAGTGTGACACTAGGATGTATACTTACAACAAATATATGTACCACCCTAGAGTAATTGCTGTGATCTGCAGATGAGGCACACATTTTCAAGATACTGTGCAGAATTTGCTCCAAACCAGTAGTTTTGCTGTTCACCACACCGTGGTCACTGCAAAATTGAGAAAACTATTCCCATCTGGAATTTCTTTTTCTTAAGAAGATTTGACCTTTCTGGCAGTTTTTGACAAAGATCAAGGAGACTTGACAGTCAAGTTAGTCTAGTTTTAAAACATGTATGGGTTTTCCATTTTGCAGGCCCCTATGCGAAAAATTGAAACTAAGTCACTGCTTAATTGTGACATAAATGTTCACCTAAAACTAACCTTTGCATGGCTGCGGTTCTGGTTTTTGCCCTTGATATGTGAACCTACTTTTGTGGTACTACGTATACCAGGAGAAGGTTGGGAATACTACAGTGCTAGAGAGTGATAGTTGGAGCTCTAGAAAGCCATATGGAAGATCGTACCTGTGTGCAGAACCATGTCATGAAAGTAGTCTACAGTCACGTGGTGCCATGGGCATTCCTCTTTTTGCCATGATATACATTTCCTACCCATAAATCCACAACCTTGTCTACATTTTTCAGAAACGTATTGCTTTACTCAGCATCAAACTTCATGCTAGCTCTCATCTCCTGACTAGAATAATAGTTTCACAAAAAAGTTTCTAAAGTTTGAGCTCTAGATATTTACATATAAAAGGACTGTGATTTGAAAAGAAAGCCTTCAACGTATGTATTTGCCATTTTTAAAAAAATCTCAACGCTTTCCCTCATAGATTACCCCTTGTGCTATGTAAATGTCTCCCTGCCCCAGAGTAATGACATTGCCGCATCTCTGACTGTGTGACAGCAAGAACTGACTTTCACCCCTTTGCAGAAGTGAATAGAAGTTCTCCAACTACACATCTAGGGACGGAGTTGTCTGGCACACAACTGCTGCTCGAATTGCTAATAGTCATTTTCTCATTTCACAAACTAGGATAGTTGAAAAATAACAGTGACTGAAAATGCACAACGTTAATCTTACTGTTGTATATCTGAAATTAATTATTGAAAAATTCTGTGGAACAATCTCGGAACAGTTTTAAAAGGTGTTTATGCTTTCTAAATGTCTAGTTTCTAGTTTGACAGAAGGCATGTACATTTATATGCTGCAGTTTAGGTGCTGGACTAAGTGCTTTTCATTAGCCCGTATGTAGGAGGTTTTAATCAGGCAACATCCTATTAAGGGGAATTTTCCATCCACCTCAAACCAGGTATGCACAATTTTCCTTTATTACATAGTTCTTTTTATAAATGTAGGACCCTAAATTAAAACGTTTTGGGACAGGCAACACACAGGGTTGCACAGAAGGTTTGTTTATTAATAAAATAGAAATAATTAAATCAATTTAAATGTAAGCAAATTATGCATCTTTAAAATTCAAACTTCAGTGGTCAAAGTAAACCTCTGAAGCACACACATTAC
The DNA here is from genome assembly GCF_040938575.1 of Ambystoma mexicanum. Lineage (NCBI taxonomy): Eukaryota > Metazoa > Chordata > Amphibia > Caudata > Ambystomatidae > Ambystoma > Ambystoma mexicanum. The sequence goes on along the minus strand of NC_090928.1, from coordinate 199,251,085 downwards.
CATATGTACATTTGATTTATCCTGAGCAAACATCCTGCAGGCTCAGGATAAAATTGTCTTTTTATAGAAAAGAAAATTAAATCTGATCATCCCAGTCTATCTAAATTTCTTCTACTCCTTATTCATTGCAAATAAACATTCCCCTCCCTTGATGAAAATGACAGAATTTCAAACAGTGTTCTATAAATCTCAATTGCAAGATAAGCTACTTAACATTCTCGCATGTGAATCACTTAGAAAATGAAAGTGTATGCTTTGGTGGTGTTTCTATTGCATTAATGTGTAAAAGTGTACATTTCTCTTTTTCAGTGGGCAACTTAAATGCAGGAAAATGGGCAGGGTTTAATCGCCCTTTTCCCTTATCTGGATCAGCACCAGTAGACTGGGAGATTTCTTTTTAGCTTCACAAATACTTCTGTGATTGTGCATTACACAGAGGAGAAGTAGCTGATCTCCCAGTATACACACTATATAACCTATTCTATCAAATTTTATAATTCCAGAAGCACACACTTCTGAAATATTTCCTAACCTCTCAGGATGTACAGTCAATTTATAAACCCCTGCCCCTCAGTACTTTCAAATGAAAGCGGCCAGGATTTAATCTATTCCCCTTTTAGAATATTTGTCCCTGCAGTATTCTATTTCCCGTTGGGATTATACTTAGATAGGAGTTCCTTTTGAATGTCTGACGGGTAGGCACCCTCTTTAAGGACTGGTTTTATCATCCCCCTCTGGAACTGTTAGGCACAAGTCGGCAAGATGGTGTCCTCGTCCCTTCTTTCTGTATTTGGGCCTGTCTGCTGTCTTTCCCACTGAACAAGGCCTGGGACTTTAAATCCAGGTAGGTCTCTCTTGCAGTGCTCTGCTAGTAATTCAAAAATGAGTCCAAATGAAAGCAATCTATTCCATTCTCTCTGTTAACAAGTCTCCTTTCTCTCCCCCTCCATCAGACAGTCCGTGAGTAAGACAGGGAGTGGGTCTCCCTGAATCTATGGTTTTGAACTTTTAAAGAGCAGAAACTAGGCCCTTTAGTGCTGTGTATAATTGCTCTTATCTAATTGGACAGCGTATGTGATGGGAGAGGGTTCCAAAAGTGGCATTATACTAGAGCACCCAGTCACTCATTGGGCATATGATTCAGGAGGGCAGTCTCATGGGACTAACTTCCAAACCAAGTTTTCCTCATGTTTGTCATCATAGAGATTTCTGCATTAAACCATTGTAACTTTCTGAAAATGCATATTCCGCACATGTAATCATGTTTCTAATCAGTTCATCAGATTGCTCTCACTTAGACAAATCAAATAATAAGGTTTTCATCTCGACACGATTTACGGTGGATGAGTTACACATTTTGGCTTGATACTTTAATACAAAAAATGTTTTTCCATCTCAAAGTAACAGGCTCTCCAGCAAGGATGTAAGATATATGTATAACTGGTGTATGCCGTTTCTGCACAGAGATTTCCATATTCACCTAATTTACATCAAGTACAGAGCTGGTAGGGACCTTTGTGATTCAGCCACACCACCTTGAGTGATCCCAGGAGCTGGATGTCCCTTTTCTCAGACATCCAGTCTCCAAAGGCACCCTTCTCTTGAATGGGGATCAGATTATTTGAGAGGGGACCTCTGCAGAGGTCCCATTTCTTGGATTAAGTTTTTTTCACCTAATTTCTGAGACATATAGAAGTTGTATATGAATACTGTTTGTTTTGGTCTGCAGGGCCTGGCTTACTGAAAACCAACTTGAGGCAGAGACACCAGCCTGTATGGTTGGCTTCAATGCCAATGTTCATGCTTTTCTCCTGGGAAAGCCACCATCCCCCAATTCTGTTGCTATGGGTTGGGGGAAGGAAAACCATTTGACCAAAGTGGCTTCATTCGCCAATGCAATCTTTACAGTAATTCTTTTCCACGTGACTTCTACATTTTAAACAGCATCATAGCATTTGCTTGGCAGTCAAACTCCTTTCACAGCTTATGTTTGATATTTCTGTATATTTCATATAAAGCTAATTTTCAGACCTGTAAAGGACAGTCTACTCGATGCAAGACACAAATACATGTTTTGCCTCTCCTGTGACATGCTGTGCTTTTCGTCTTAGATTGGACAGTTTTCAATTTTAATAGGTTTGCTCGATTCTTACATGTAATACACTCTAAGTTAACCATTAAGGCTTTCTGTTTGGCTTAAGGAACACATTCAGGTTTTCCAAAACTCTATTTGGAACAGTGAAACAACCATTCACAAGTCAAAAATGGTAGCACTGGGAATAACTTAAAGGGTTTGTGTATCCTACTCTCATAACATCCTTCAGATACGTTTTTATTGTGTTACTTTTTTCTAGCCAATCCTATGGCTTTACCTCAGTATCTGGTGCTAACTTTAAAAAATGAGTTTTAAATACAGTGAAAATAAGGAACTATGTGAACAAAAAAGACTGGTTTATTTGAACATTTGGTTGCAGGGCAAGTACAGGGGTGTACACCTCCTTTTTTTATATTGTTGAAACCAACAGATATTTAAAAGAGGAAATGGGTAATTAGCAGCTGGAAAGTAGGGGTTATTATGTTAGCAGGCTAGCAATGATGGGTGTCCACTCGAGGGCAAGAGCCAATGGAGGCTAAAGAGGTATGATCTTATATTTTAAAATGCAGCCTGAAAAAATGTAGTTTCAAAATTTATTTTTTGAACTTTAAGTTGTAAAAGTGTAAATTAAACAAAAAGCAGATTGCTCAAATGAAGACATGTGAGAAAGGCATATCAAATGTTGTTGAAGCTTAAACACCAGAAATGTCCTCACCACGTTATAAAGTCACAGGAAAGCCTGAAAAGAATTAAGTAAATGCAATTTATCTAACGGGTGTTGGAACACACTGATTGGCCTTACAAACAACAATCCTAGCATGTGTTTTTGATTTGACGTTTTCAAATATTTTAACCCACGTAGTTGTGCTCCTTGTTATTGGGCTACATTGTCATGTATATACTACTAAGTAGCTCTGGGTACTTCTTGCACAATGTGAGGAGACGCACACATTTTCATAATCTAATGTGGATTGCTGATTTTATTTATTTGCCTATGATAACAATTTATTTGTTTTTAGATCATTCTTCATGTGGGTCTTTATTCCTTTTAATAATGGCATGGGTAGGAGGCCAGAGTGTTCTCGGGTTACACACATTTTTTATGATTTTAGAGTACAGAACCTTATATTCAACTTCTCTCTAGTGATCTCAGGAGGCTCCCGAAGTGTACTATGGTAACCAATGCACGTGACTTTATAACAAAGTGCTTAATTTACTAACAAAGAACTAGAGTTTAAGGACATTAAGAAAATTCTCTTTTGCATACCAATTAAGAAACGTGCGTGAATATTCAATTTTATGTTCATAGGAGGAGTAAACAAAAGGAACAGGAAGTGAAGGCCATATTTTGAAACCTGAAAGGGTTGGGGGACTGTGAACAGGAAGAAGAGTGTGTAGGAAGGACTTAGTCAAGGTAAACAACATTTCAGCAATGTTAGTAAAAGAAACATGTAGATGAAACACTTGGGTGAGGAGAAAGTGAAGTCAAAAGTGAGAGGTGAGTTTCTTATGGTGAGCAATTTGCCTTGGCTTCAGGCGGACAGGGTATTCAAAACCAGGACCCATCTGTCCATTTGACTCTTGCGTTTTATCTATGCATGTAGACTGATTGCTGGGATCTGCTGTTTCCTCCAGTGATCTGATGGTGGTAGATGTGTTTCAGACTTTTTCCATATAGGGGCCGTGCATATATAGTTGTGGCCATTTAGGTTTTGCAGGATGTTGAAGGCTGTGTAGGGTTCTTGATAAGTGTAATGAAATGGCTTCAACTGTCATTGATCCCTTCAGCTTTTAAGCTGTGTACGACGCTTGGGATTGTTTGAGGGTGGTGTAGTTACGTTAAAAGGCAAATGCCCCACTTTGGAGCTGACTCAACTGAAGTGCAGGTCTTCCAAGTTCTTGCACTGCTCCTTCCAGTCAAATCACTATGTTTTTTTTTTTATTTATTTTTTTATAGAATAGGCCCTAGTGGCTTACTGTTCCACAAGAGGCCTGGAAATCCTCCACGCGGTTTCCCCATGGATGTTAAGTTCTCATGTCCTTTTCATTGACTGTTAAGGATTTCAATCAGGCGATACACCCTGGTCTCAGCCTAGTATGCAGCGCACAACCAAAATGCTTATTTTGTTATATATGTAGGTTCAATATTTGAGAGGTACACCACTCATATCGCCCCCCCTTTTCAAATACCCCGGGTCACAATGGACCAGGAACCAGGCTGGTAGGTAAAGGTAATATTTATTTAGAAATTCAAGAAAATCACACACTTTTTAATATATGGGGCAGCAATCACCAATGGGGTGATGAGAACAATATAAATGTAAGCAATGCACTTAAATTAACCCTTTAACAACACAAATAGAAAACACCAGAGAATAGACACTTTTGAATTTTTGGAAATGATAGCACTCAAATTAGGATTTCCCCTGCAATATTACTCAACCCACAAATAATCAATTCTTAATAGATATAAGGAAGCAGCAGGTAATTGGGAATGAGGAACAATAAACAAAATCTGAATCCATCCTTCCCTCCTCAAACGAGAGAAAAACGGATTTGAAACCTTACAATGATAAACTGACACTCGAAAATGGCTGAATAACACACTGAAAGTGTGCAAAAATCCCCAAATCAGTACAAATTTTTATGGGAACAACATAGGACAGATAGTAGCATATAAGCCATAGTTTGAGCAAAAATAAACAATTCGAATGGAAGGTTGAAAATAATTTTGAATAAAAATAACGTGAAAACAACAAAAATGTTGATTCCCGCCTAAAATTAACCAAACGGTTTTCAATAAAAACCGGTGAAATTGAGTGCGGTGTTGGGGTGTAGCTATAGGTCTTAGGTATTATCAAGAATTGAAATTAGGTCTCTAGCTATTAAACTGAGGGAGATATGCAATGTAGAATGAGAGGCGTTTTTAGAACATCGGGTAGTGAAACCAGAAAAGAATCTCAATTTGGACAAGAATAGTTTTATTCTATACTAGAGCATTCCGGCTAGAATACCAAAGAGTGACACAGTAAGCTCTAGAGTTGATTCATGACTTCAACCCCAGATCCCCAACGCCCGCCCGGCGGAACCAGTCGGATCACTCGAAATAGGATTGATAGTTTAGGATTTACACAAGATACAAATGACTAAAGAATTGGCGCTTGCAAGATAAATCAAGGACAGGATTGCAATAAGGATTTAAGGATTCTGACAATGTTACAAGTTATTAAGTTAAGGTTAGGATGGTTTAGAGTTTGGGATAGGGCAAGGCAAGGTATGCTATGGTTTTCTATGATTCCTATTAATACTTACAGTCCACTTTAATTTAGGATTTTTGACGTCTAAGGTTCTGGTCGCCACACGGATCTGGTCTAACACAGGACAGCTGTGCAAATCTGGCGGAACAGGATCAGCGGGGCCGTTCTGGTCACCGGACTGCACTGGGCTGGCACTTCTGGTTACTGGATACTACAGATCAGCGGGGTAGCAAGTTTGCAGCAGGCATGCATCTAGTAGCAACAAGCCAGGATGCTTCGCTTGGGTTTTTGGGATTTTTTTTAGAATTTGAGGCCTAGCTGAAAATGAGATCAGCAATGCATAGGCCTTGCCTTTGTAATGAAAATCTGGAATCGGGATAAAACGGGATGAAGAAATCAGGAACCGGACGCCATGCAGGAATTCAGGAAGAAAGTCAGAAATCAGTGTGTGTCCCTGTGTGCTGTCAGGGGCCCCTATTTATCATGCCAGATGACATCACTACAGTATATGGCAGGAGCAGGCTTACTACCCCTGCCTCTAATAACAGGATTGAGCCAGGTAGAAGTCTCCTAGCTCTTTGCTGATTGAATCACAGAAAAGGGATGTCATGTTTATGGGGCAATTTTTACAGTGTTTAGAAACCTCCTCTAGCTAATGGAAACAAAATCTAATTTTTCCAAAAACACACATTTATGCAGTTGTCACCTGAGAAAATCAGATACGCAGGTTACATATTTTGTGTGTCATATTTAAATCCAAACCCCAAGTCTTTGGGACCTGGTTTTGCCTTTCTGACACATTTTGGTGATTTTAAACATGAAAGATTTGGCTTAAAATTCCCCAACTTTGTACACAGATGCAAATTGTCCCCAGGGATATATGTACAGAATGTTATGTTTGCAACATCAATACTTTCCTGGAAATCTGTCTTTTTTTTTTATAACTTCTGTTCCTTGTGCAGTAATGAGTTCTACCAAGTTTTCAAAGAAATAGCATAAAATTTGATTTGGAACTACAAACTTTTCATATTTTTCCTAATTCTTGCTGCAAAGTTAAACGTCTTTAAAGTTCAGTTACAAAATAGCCTTTAAAAGCAAAAGGAAGTCCCTTGTCACTTGATTCGTGTTTTTTTTCTTTCCGCCAACTGCTGTCAAATGTCTCTTGCTTTGAAGCAGGATGAGGGGCCTCTCTCTTGATTGAAGGTTTTATTGCCCATCACACTTGACAGGTGAGAGTCTGAGCCTGCTATTGTCCCAGCCTGGAGCAAAGACAAATGTCTGAGCTTTTAAAGTTTCTTTGTCCTGGTGCATTCAAAGTCTTTCAAGTAGGCAATTAGCACTTTCCAGTGCAGAGGTTTGAGGTGTCGCCCTTTCTCAAGGCTAGCAACTGGCAGAGCAAGATTTTTTTTTTTTAGCTTGCCAACTTAGCCTATGAGTTTTACATCTTGACTTAAACCTGTGGAATCAAAACAGTTTATAGGTGTACTTTTACCAGCAACAAATCCTTTTACATTGCTAAGTGAATACGCCTTCACACAACAATTTACTTTTACATAGGCGATTTTCTCTCTTCATCATAAGAAGCACATTTTACTATTTCTTTAAATTTGGTTTTCATCTCCAGCAAATGCACACTTTATGCAGTTATGGTTCTTTTCTTGAGTGCTGGAGTTGTTTCGCAGCATGGATACATTTAGACAGGCATCTATTTAGAGTCCTTCTCTGAACAGCTGATTTAGATAGGTTTGCAAAGAAAATAGACGTGTTTCCTGTGTAAAATTAAAACGAAGCCCCTGGTTGATTTTTCAAAGATGCTTTTGACAGGAGTTGTCATTCAAATGAGGCCCGGTTCCTCTGAGACACAATTGATGCTGCTGGGCATTGCAGGGCCTTTTTAATCACAGTGGTCCATAAGGACTGGTGCGTTTAGCGCCAAGCAGCACTTTTAAAGGTTAAAAGAGGTATCATTTTAAAGAGGTTTTCAGCAAAGTAATGCTGCCTCTTTCACTTCACTCCATGTTAAATGTTGCAGAGCACACTGGCAGATTCCTGCAGTGAGTACTCTGTTCCACCCCACCTGAAATGTGTGTGGCAGGGGGGTGCAGCCATTTTCTGGTTGTTGCAAAAACACAGTTTAGAGATCCTGGCGCTCACAGGAGTCAGCACAGCCATTTTGCGGTTTCTTGCACCACTGCAGCAAAGTAATGTAGTAAAGCACAGCTGAGTGGGTTAATTTATCCCACAACTAGGACCTGGCTGGCTAACATTTCAAGCTTGGCACATGTAGCATGACTAGCCTTGTTACTAAGAAACCTTTAGCAATGTCTTTACTCTTGGACTATAATGCCTGTCATTGCACAATTACCTGAAGGAAGGATGCTCACAAACTATACATGTCTCGTGCTGGAAGAAGGGTCCATGGCATTAAAGGTGGGGCGTTTGAAGTATGTGGACGCTGTGAGCTTCGGAAGTAATTGTAGCTATGCTTTGAAACTGTCATGGCAAGTCAGCTGTTGGCCGAAATACATTTTTTCAAAAAAAGGTGTTTGAACTGCATACCTTTATCTGGGAAGATTACTACTAATGTGATCAAACAAATAATGTTCTTTTAACACTGAGTTAATGTTAGTTTTTGCATTGCACCATACCAAAGTTGTATTTCAAATGCCTTTCAAACCTCCAGAATAATTTTGGCATTGTAACACACTACCCTGTAGTGCCCTTTACTGAAGAGCTTGTATGTATTTGCTGTTGAATACAGTGCTTAAATGTATTAGCTTTCAACCCCTTATTTTAACCTGAATCTTATATATAGTTCTAATATTCGAGCCCTTCCCGCATCAAAGTATTTGTACAATTGGATGTAATGCTGATTTGTGAATCTTGTTCACTTCTGTGAATGTGTAATGGCGGTCTACATTATACCAGGCTTGGGGGTGCGATCTCTATAACGTAAAGTATGTGTGCTTTCTCTTTCCACAGACAGAGCACTTTTCCTGGCACAAATCAGAGTGGTCTGATGGGCTCCAACTCCCCCTACAGCCAGCCCCTGAATAACAGCTCGGCCATGATGAACCAGCAGGGCTCTCCTTACAGCTCGGCGGCTAACATGGTGAACAACTCTGCAGGTAATGGGGGAAGAGACCTTTGCTCAAGGGTCCATTCCCAAAGTATGTCGAAAGGCATTAGCTACTGGGTCATCTTGACTAGACCAAATCCAAACAATTAGGAGGCTGGTGGCTGCTTTTTGGTGATTTGCCGTTTAGAGTAGATATCTGTGCAAGATTACAGATCTTGGAATAGGGCAACATGTTCTACTTGGGTTCCCATATGGATATAGTCACGTCCAGACATTTCAAATGTGAACGTATGTATGTGTCTCTTACGATATAGCAACAGCAAAGGCACTAACAATCATGACCACTCAATTTTTCGTGTTTTTTGTGGCCATTTTTACAGTTATCTTTTCTGCTCAATTGTGGCTTCAATAAGGTCTTCGTTCACACCACCATTACTGGTCATTTCCTTTGTTATATTGAATATGAATGTTCTATTTAAATGATAAACATAATCCACTTCGATAATTGACCAGAAATTTGCATTTTCTTAGTGGCTCCCAACTTTCAATTCACCCCTCTGTGGCCTTACAGGTGCCTCCCAATGACAGCGACTTGGTTCCTATAATAACTCTTTACATGTGTTGAGCCTTTTTGTTTTTGCTTCTGCTATAGAGTGGGTCTATTGTTCTTGAATTCCTGACCGGCTTTTTTAAAAAGAAAATGGAACCTTTACCTGGGTGAAAGAGGGACAGGACGTGTAGTAGGACAACCAACCACATTAAGTAACAGTATGCAATTGATGAGCTTTCCCTCCAGATGTCATAGCTCCTCTTTTGTCCCAGTGTCAAAAGCAGTTGAGGAATGTTCCATTATTCTGGAGAAGAAACCCAATCCCAAAAGAATTACCAGTTTCCCTTCACATTTATTTCTTTCCTACATCTTTACGTTGTATTGTATTTACTTGTCATTGTGATGCCTTTTTACTTTGTCTAGGTAACGTTAGCTCAATGTTGGTTTTATATTTTGTGCCTCTCGGCCCTGAACATCACTGCATCTTCTCAATGAGAATGTGTTACTTTACGTTTTATAAGAAATGGAAATCACTAATCCACTTCTTTACTATCCAGTATTGGATGAATTCTTGGATGCAACAGTGCCAGTCCTCTTGCTTTTCTTTTCTTTCCTCTTCTGGCCAGTTCGCCATTTCCTGGTAAAGGAGTCTTGAAGCCTTTTTTCCCCCCAGACAGCCATTCTGATGCCTCAGAGAAAGCTCATGGAGTAATGTGCTTGCTGCCAAAACCTGTGAATCTGTATTGGTGTTGCAAAATGCTTAGTTTCAGTAGCAAATATCCTTAGACACCCCCCGCGCCTTGCATATATTATTGGAAGCCAACGTCTCACTGAGAGTAGGTGGGACAGCAGTCTCTGTAAATTTGGGTAACATCCACTCAACCTTCAGCACTACGAAATGTCAGTCCTAGGACAGTTTTTGTCTATCCATCGTGAGTCATGCAATTAAAAGATGAGTCATCTGTTATAATACATGACTGTGAAAGTATAGAATTCTCGTTGCTCTCTTAGCGTGTTTCATGTTGTGTACTGTTCACTCGGCATGTGGCCTCTTCAAAATTAACTGGATGACCAACACCAGCAAGTTCCAGGAGAGGAATAATTATTGAAAGGCTCCCACAAGCTCTGCATTTCCTGCAGTGATGGTACAAGGTTGAAGAGCTCACTTTGGAAACTCATCTGTAAATCGATCATGGAAAGGAGGAGCGAGTTTGCACATCAGTGTTCTGAGATTGAGTGAGGGAGGAGAGAGGCTGGCCCTCAGTCAAAGGGGGGGGAAAGTATAATTTCTCATGTACAACACAACCGCCATTTTTAAATCTGTGTTCAATATTTAGACTGGTGTACGACATTTCACTTATTACCAATCATTTATGAGTAAGAACTGCATGGTGGTTTCTTGGACACCATCGATAGATCTGTTCCCCTCTGAGAAGAAACAATATGCCAAGGCATTGGATTCTGGTTCCCAGCACTGCGATTGAGTAGAGACTCGTCTTATGAGTGGTTGAAAAAAAGGCCCCATTTCTTTTTCTTCTTCCTCCTCCTTTATAGAATCTGTCGACCAGAATCTTGATTCCCAGACATCCATGCTATAGATAGCCCTTATTGGCTATGGGTCGATTTGGTATTCAGACCTTAACCAACGGCAGCAATCGGTTGAGAAAAGTTCAGTATTCCTAAAGAATGCATTGACGTTTCCAAAGAAGCCATGAGATAGATCTTAACACAACAGACATGGAATGCACTGCTAACGTTACGGAGTGCATTCCATGTCTGTTGTGTTAAAGTGCACATTCCATATTCCCTTCTTTCCCACCACATTCCCTTTCCTGTGTGGCATCTTGCACACTATTTTCTCTGGTCTACACCGGTCGCATCTCTTGCTTTCCAGACCGTACAACATAACGCATATATCGTAGAACACATTCCATATCCACAGCCCACTGTTTGCATCTTGTGCGAGCTGAACACGGACTCATGAAGATGGCACGAAGTATTAGAACCCTTTTCTCTTTGGAAACTGCCTTAGTGATTCTTTATTAACGTTGTTTTTCTTGCTAAAATAATTTTTTAGCTTTCAAGCAGTCGTAACCCCTAGTTTCCTGCCTCTTATGGTCATATTCTTTCTGGCCCCCAAAGCAGAGAGCCTAACCAACAGCAAGCAGATGGCAGAACGCCCTGCCTGCGAAGATTTATTCATTCCTAAGAAATAACTAGTTTACAGGAAGATTCACGCTCAGAGGGGTTAGAGTGTTTTTATCCACATAATTCAACCATTTGTTATTCCATAGAGTAAAGATCCGTACAGTGAAAGGCCATTTATCCTGGCTGTGTTTTGCGCGACAGTCAGACTCTTATTACGTTATGCATATTGAGATATTGGATTTTTAATAATGCAAACATTTATCAACTTTTGCCTGAGCATTTATCGAAATGGCTTTTCCTTTGTCCCCCATTTATTCATGCGGAAGTTAAGCGAAGAAAAGCAGAGTGCTTCTTTCAGCAATTATTTTCGGACAGTTGTGAGGTCCTCATACCCGGGGGTATCTTCTTTTCCCTGTGGCAAGGAGTGGATTGCTTTTAGCTGTTTACATGAACACTATATCGAAGCCAAAAGAATGCTCCTCTTTCAGCCAAATGGATGCTCTTAAACATGGAGGTTTCAAAAAAATAAGTGTGAAATATATTTTCAGCTGCACAAGTGTATCTTTTAAAACAGTGATTCTGCATTAAAAAGGCATACTGTACAGCACGGTAAAACGGCCTTCCATCAGGCTCCTACACACCCAAGCAGCATTTTTAAACGCACAGTAATGGAGGTTTTTGACATTTTTAATGACAGCCCCAGGCAATCCCTGAATGCTTCAAATGGAAGGGATTTGATAATAAAGGCATATGCGACACGTGCAGCGGTGGCTGATGCATTGAAGGTGTTGGGGGCATATCCCCCCCTATTAAGCAGTAGCTGTTACTCATTCTTTCATGTACATCACTCTATTTTCGTACCATTCTGCATCAGGGAATTATTGCTAGCTGCATAGACCCGTAAGAAATGCATGCCCTCATTTGTTGTGCTGACCCGAGTGTAAGCCTGCAAAGCATGTGTCTGTGGCCAACAGGCAGCAAGGATTCACAGCCCTTAGGAGAGCCATGAGGGTGTCTAACTGACATCTCCTCTCATGACTTCCTACGCGCCATGCTGGAGGCGTGACCCAGAGAGTGAAGTGTCAATCAACATCCCGATCTTCTTCAGCGTCTGACTCAGAGGATTGGAGCCAAGTTAAAAGGCGCGACACAAATCTTCATAATCGGGTAAGTTATTTTTACAACTTTTTTGTGTTTTGTTTGTGCACGTGGGAGGGTGAGGCTGTGTGTGTGTGTGTGTGTGTGTGTGTGTGTGTGTGTGTGTGCGCGCGCAGTGATAAAATGAGCAGAGCAGCTGGTGTAGGGCTTCTGGGGCTGGGGGGGGGGATTTGCTTGTAAAGGGAGGAGCAGTGCAGATCCATGGTGGGGGGGGGAGTTGGAGAGTAGTATACACCAGCCTTGATAGGATTTCTTGCAATATGGGCAAAGCCAATGTTGTTACGGGGGCTGCTGGCCTACGTTGGCTCAGCGCGCACAGACATGCATGTTTTCTTGTAGGTGCAAGGCATTATTATTGACAATATGGGCCAGCATGGATGCGATATCTTGCAGGGGCATGGCATGATGGGCAATACCAAAGTGAATGTTTTTACTTGGAAAACTGACCTATATAGGCACAGGCAGCATAAACATTTCTTTTTGCATGGGTCTGGCAATTTTACTGGGAATATGGCCATGGCCAAAGTAAATATTCTTACGTGTCAATACGTGCCTATATTGACACACCAGCATGGACATGTTGTTGTCTTGCAGGGATATGGATTTATTACTGGCAATATGGGTAACTCGAGGTGAATGACCTTGCATGGTGATACTGGACTATACTGGCACAACAATATTACATGGGTATACTGCTCTATATTGGTACAGCCAGCATGGACACTCACAGAGATAGCATTATTACTGGCATTGTGGGCCATACCCATACTTCCCGTACCCTTTCCTCCATCCTTGTGGGCGTCCCCCAACATGGAGACGTTACCAGAACCTTTGGCAGCGAAAAACGAAGCTTCCTCGTTAAATTTAGTATAGCGCGCTGGGGCACAGCAATGCTCCACCGAGGCCCCGCTCTCTAGCACCTAACTCCAGTCCCTTTTTCCACATGGCAGTGCAGAGACTTTTTTAGCTTTCCGCTTGCTCCCCGTTTTGTTTTTTCAATCCTATTTAACTTTGCTTCGGTGCCTCGCCTCCCCAGCACACGTCGGCCGGAGGAGGATTCACGGCTTCAGACCCCGATACACTCTGTCTTCAGTGTTTGGGGCCCGACCACCGCTGGGATGCATTTTCGGCTTGCAGAGCTCTCGGTCACAGTGCATTGGAGAATCTGTTGTCACGGTGGAAGGAGATATTCCACACTTCTCATCTGCCCCACCTTAAGGACTTCTTCTCGAGGATCTCTCATCAAGACAAGGTAGGCCCTCTGTTCAGCACGGCTCCTCAGCACAGCGACTCCTCTCCCGGGGTTCCTCGGATTCAGGTTCTGGCAGGCCTGAGGCCTATAAAGCTACCACCTCCCAAGCAGAGGGGTCCAGTGGCTCTTCTGTATGCTCCGGGGACAGTCCTGAGGTCGTCCTGGCTTCCGGCTCCCAAGTTGAGGGGCACAGGGGCCCTACCGGGCTGTGCTCAGAAGTGCAATCAAGTTTGTCCTCTTCAACACCAGGGGGATAAGGGATAGTCGAGTGCCACCAACAAGTCTGTCCTTGGCACAATCCAACACGACTACCGGCACAGTTGCCGAGGGCGTCCAGCCTACCAGAGCTTGCGAGTCAGGGCGTTGTGACGACCGAGGGCTAAGCGCCTACAGAGTGATCTCTGATGTCGACGCTTCTGCTTCGGGTGCAAGACTCGAGCTGTATCCTCCTGTGGCTAAGGCCTTCCGTGGCTCAGGGCCGTTGCGTCCTCCCGCCCAGGGCTTGGTGCAAGGCTTCAGAATAGCAGAGAGGCACATGGCGGAGCCTGCCAGGGTGGTGGCCTTCTTGGATCCAACTCTGGGCCTGCCTGTGTTTTCGCCCCTTGGAATGGGAACCCCTTTGGTACCCAGGGCCCAGATTCCCCACGGTCTGTAAAAAAGAGGGGGGGTCGATGACATTCAGGACTGGAATATTTTTATCAACACCAATGCGCCACACTGCATCCCTTTGCCAATGGGGAAAGACAACTGCCAAAAATGGAGGCGATAACCCTGTGCGCGCCAAATCTGCAAAACTGCGCATGGTACATAAACCACAAAAGAGCTGCACACCCTGCCACACAGATGGGCAAAATGGTGTAAAAACAGGAATCACTTCAGTCATCTGTCACCTGTCACATTAATCAATGCCACAGAAGTGGGCTAAAATCCGAAAATGCTCTTAAATACAGCTTCCTAATCAATGGCAGTCTTCAAAGTGCTGTTTTGGCGCTAAATTCAGTCATTTTCCCGAGTGAATTATTGAAAGGAAAGTGTGCCGAAATCATGGATTCTCCAGTGCAGTCAGAGGAATCCAGGCCTCACTGACTGACAGCTGCAGCAGAAAATTAGTTGTCGAACCCAGTTTAAAAGTTTCTGTTTCCTGATTGAAATTGCAAAATCCGCCTATTTAAAGCATGTTTGTGAAGGGCTAATGCTTTTAATATGTCCAAATCCCTTATGAACCGTGCTTTTTTTATGTGTTGAAGATAAGTCTTTATTGTGAATCTTCCCTTGTCATCTAAACAGTAACCCAGTCTGGAGTTAATCCACTATTTAATTCTGATCTGACAGCCTAGCCTGGGAAGATTCACATTTCAGCAGGAAGGCTTAACGGCTGCTTAATGTTCCCGAATAATGAAAACAAAGAAAGCTTCAGACATTTGTCTCCTGGCTGACCCAAGGACAAAGGAAGGCTTGGACACCCTTCCTCCTAGAGGGGGCTGAGGGGGGCAAGATGTGGAGGTTGTTTCTCAGTGAACTTCAAAGGACTTGCCATATTGCTCACTTGGGAAGCAAGGAAAAAAACCTGGCATGGATTTTGAATGGAAAGAAAAAAAAAACCTGCCATGGATTTTGAATGGAAATTACTTGTTTTTGCCTCAGAACTTTGACATTTAACATGGCAACCAAAATAAGTAGACAAGTGAAAAATACAAACTTATAAATCTGAACTCATGCTAGACAGTTGAAGATGTAGGAGTTCTTACTACATAAGGAACCAAAGATGCGCTAAAACACTGATTGTGGCAAAACTATTAATGTTGCAAGCTTAAAATTGTATGTACATGATCCACTGATCGGTTACCAGACATTTCATCGAAAAAAATTGGTCGACTGGACAAATGGTCGAACCAATTTCGTCGAAAACCAAATGGTTGATACCCTTTTTTTTGGGGGGGGGGTCCCCCACCCTTTTTTTTTTTTCTAAAAAACACTTTTTTTCCCTAAACTACAACCTTAAAAATAAATATATAAATTTTTAAAAAAATCGACCATTTGGTTTTCGACGAAATTACGTCGACCAAATGTCCTGTCGACCAATTGTTGTCGATGAAATGTCCGGACACCCCACTGATCAGCGCCCAGAGAAGTACCGAATTAGAAATGATTAATCCTAACTGTTATGGGTAAAATTTTGATGAAAATCCGTAGAATGAGAGAGAGCTCGCACAAGGATGGGGATTGAATGTGGATCTAGACAATCAAATATGAAAATATATGTGCCCAATTTTATTAGGGTACATAATGTTAGAAATGTACATGTGTGCAAGAGTTATGTTTTTGTAACAATCAGGTGGGAGTTCCTAAATCCTGTCATAATGATGACGGCTCTGTTCAGACTGCCAACCAGGACAAAGCATATGCCTGTAGCCACTCACCGACATGGGGGGTGTTTTTGTAGTTCTGCCCATGCCATGAACTTTGTAATGTATAAATATAGGAGTTTCACAACACACACTGCCTCCAGAACCCATCCAGATGTCCGCGCAGCACCTTATTCCAGAACTCTTCATCTTGTAGCTGACTCCAGAATTCTTAGAAGATCCAGATTTCTTTGCAGAATCCAGACTTTAGCATTGCAGAACTCTTGCTAGCTTGATCCAATTGCAAACCTCCAGAACTTAAAAGAATAATTCTGATTCAGCTTGGCTTGCTACCATTAAGGCTTGCCCGCTGAAACTTGCATCCTGTTATCTACCGTGTCCAGTAACCAGAAGAGGTCCTTCCAAATCCAGTCTGAGGTGCAGTCCAAAATTGACCAGAACCGTGCCGCAGATCCGATCTCTCCCGAGGTGCCTTGCTGCTGGTAGACCTGATCCACCCAATGACCAGAGCTGACGGTCCAATTTACTTATAAAGGACTGTAAGTATAATAGGAAGAACAGTTAACCATAATATATTTGCATTGTATTATCCCTTTCTCAACCCAACCCATCTTTAATTCAGAACCATAGTATTGTTAGGATCCTTCTTGCGCTAATTTTCTCTCATCTGCATACAAAACCATAGCTCCCTAGTGATTATTAAGTAACTAAAGTAAATCCCAGAAGAAATTGAGGACTCATCAAGTGAATGGTTGCTCTGGCCATGTAGCCGTGAAGATTCATGTGTGGTCTCTTCTTTTTCATAGTCATTAATCTAGTATAAGAAAATCTATCTCATTTTTAAAACCTAATTCCTGTTTTCATTTTTGCGCCTATTTAGCAAAACGCCTCTCGCTAAAACCTCTATAACGTCTTCAGTTTTAAAGATAGAAACGAAATTACAACTCTCACTGATGCCTTAGCTAAACCAACGACTAAAAACAGCATTGCGAAACAGTGTATTTGACCTGCAGTATCGCATAGTAAAAGTTTGCCGCAAAGTTTAAACGTTTACATGCGTCTTTTGCCCATTTCAAAGTGCTTCTTCCATCCCATCCTGATCTGAAGTGTGTACTGTTTATATTATAGCTCATGTGTGTTAGGACATGTTTAGAGTTGCTTTCCTTAGAACTTTTCTCCATTTAAGCATTTTTGACCATTTTGCAGTATTTTAAAGCCATTCTCACCTGTCCGTTTAAAGTGTCATTTGCCCAACACGTTTTTCCTCTCTTGTTTGGGGAGGGAAGATTGCCTATAAACTCTAGAACCTGTCTGTCATTCCTAAATACCTGCTGGTTACTCACATTGGTGTAGGATTGCTCATTTGTATTTAAACAAAACTTTGCAGGGGGAATCTTAACCTAAACGCTATCTGTGCACAAAACAAAACTGTTCTTTTTCCTGTTTTCTATTTTTCATCATTATAAGTGAATTAAATTGCTTTGCTTAGTTTCTGAATTGTTAGGATCCCCAGATTGTTTTTTTCCGCCATTCTGGTCGGAAGCACTTCATCGGAGTTCCCTGGCTTTGCCATATTTGCACTTAAAACTAAATCTAATTTGCCCCGTTTTGTCACCCTTACGTCGATCAGCATCTCGACGCCGAACCGGGGAGGAGATCAACGTCGAAACCCGACGGATTGGGCCTTGAGGCTTCCGCCTCGGCTCGGGCCTGGGCCGCTGGCCTCGGCCCTACAAGTAGGGAGAGTGGGGGGTGGTACACTTCCACACTCGGTTATAGACACCTTCTTACCTACACACACTTGCCCGCTGCCCACAGGCGCGTATGGAGGGTACGCCCTTTCAGTTTTGCCCCAAGTGTAATAAGAAATACCCTTGGGTAGATAAGCACGCTACGTGCCCAGAGACCACCCCGAGGCGGGTTGCAGGGCCTGTAGCAGGTTTAAGACCAAAACTCTTAAGGACCGCTCCACCAAGCATTGGGCCCACCACGCCAAGCTAGCAGCTATGGAGGCGGAGGGTACCTTCAGCGACGGCAGCGACGCCGGACTTTCGGACGGCGAGGGCAACAAGGCGTCGAAAGACAGCCTAACGCACGTCCCCGGCCTCGGAAGGTCGTCCGTCCCGGCGACTATGGGGAAGTCCCCCGGCGACAAGAGCGTTACACATACACACGCTAAACACAAAAAAGCCACCCGAGATTCGACGTCGTCGAAACCTCGGAAAGAGGCACAGAAGGAGCGGTCCGAAAGGACGTCCTCTGGGCGGTCGAGGTCGCCGCACGACGTCAGGCAAGCCTCCACACTTGCACATAGTGCCTCGCCCATTAACATCACGGAAGATCACTCGTCCGGGGACGAACACGACTTCCATCCCCAGCCTGCACCCCAGGGAAAGGGCACATCACTTGGGAGTAAGGAGGGCCCAGTTTCGAAGCCTAGTTCGAAACACAGGGATTCCACCTCCGATCCTCGACGCCAGGCGTCAAAAAATAAGGGAAATGGTAAACACACTTCCACCCACGGGGAAGGGGGTAAGCAACAAAGGAAACAAACCTTACAATCCTCCACAACAATAGAACTGACTTCCCCGTCCAAGTCTTCTCAGGGACAGTCCATAGAGAGTTCCAGCAAGGTCACCCCAAGCTCAAAACTCTGGTCATGCGAGGACATTGACAGAGTAATGTCAAGGATGTCCTCCTTAGCAAATTTCTTCGAAAGACACCCTGACCAACTACTAGCTTTAAACCCTCAGGAATCTTCTCCCTCAGGTTCAAGGGACCCTATCCCTTCAAATAAAAGGCCCCGGGTCGAGACACCTTTAGAGGCTTCAGACCCCTTCGAGGTCCAACCCTATTCTTGCCTTTTCCCTACAGGCCAAGGAGACTCTTCCCTTATAGAGGGCCAGGATTTTGAGACACCAGAAGATCTCGCAGTGTCAGATTATTACGGGGAGGATGAAGACGAGGATGAGCCAGAAAATAGCCCAGATATTTTCAGAATGGACTCACCAGTCGAAAGGGAAGCCCCAGTGTCTGATTCCCCAATAGATAATCAGCCCCTACTGAATGAACTGCTCTCTCGGGCAGCTAACCACTTCCACATAGACAAACAAGGTGTCCAAGAAGAGAGGGACTTCGCGGAAGAACTAATAGGGTAAAGGAAGACAGTAGCCCAGACCATTCCCATCCTGAAATCTATTCAACGCAGAATAGCACCATCCCTTGTCAACCCAAACCTGACAAGACCTGTAAACCCTAGAGTAGAGAAGCTGTTTAAAGCAGCCCAGTCGGACCCTCTATATATTAGAGGCCAACTTAAGCCAGACTCTCTAGTCGTAACTAACACCCGCAAGAGAGCTGGAACCCCATTATCTTCCTCGGAGGCTCCCCCCGACAAGGAAAGTAAGAAACTCTATGGTTTTGGTAGAAAAGTAGCTTCCACGGCAGCCTACCAAACCAGAATCGCGAATTCCACCACACTGTTGGCCAGCTACAACTGCCATCAGTGGGAAGAAGTGGCAGCACTAATAGATTCCGCTCCCGAACCCCTTAAGAGCCAGCTATCTCGCATTTGTGCAGAGGGAAGAAACGTCTCAGGCTGCATTTTAAAAGCAACTTTAGACGCCGCAGACAATGCGGGGAGAATTATTGCAGAGGGGACTGTCATCAAAAGACATGCTTGGTTGAGGCAGTCGGGATTCAGAGCAGAAACACAAGCTGCACTCTTAGACAAACCAGTGGAAAGTGATCTCCTGTTTGGAAAGGCAGTCGAGGACGCACTAAAAAACGCTAAGGAGGAATTCGACACCCTCAAATCCCTTGGCCAGTTAACTACAAAACCACCTAACCAAAGAGGGAACGGCAATTTTCGTCGCCCCCGCGGCCAAAATTCCAATAGAGGAAATAACTATTCCCTCACCCAGGGTACACAGTGGAACACCAACTCACAACAGTCTACCCAAGGGTATGGTAGGGCTAGTAGAAGAGGACGTGGTAGAGGCAGAGGCAGCCCCAGTAAAGGAGGCGGCACGCCTCCACCAAAGCAGTGACGCTCATTTCAGGGTCCCTTCCCATGCAACCCCAGTAGGGGGACGAATATCCAGCTTCACCCAGGCATGGGAAGGGATAACATCCGACAGATGGGTGCTGTCGACGGTATCCAAGGGGTACTGTATAGAACTACTGCAACGTCCCCGAAACCACCCTCCAAGACAAAAAGTCCACTCTTTAGAACATCAAAAGATCCTCCTCGAGGAAATCTACAATCTGCTCCTAAAGGACACGATAGAACTCGTCCCAGGACACCAGGTAAACAGGGGTATCTATTCAACTTACTTCCTTGTGCCAAAGAAAGATTTAACAATGCGCCCAGTATTGGACTTACGGCCTGCCAACAAGTATGTCAAGCCCCAAAAATTCCGTATGACCACGCTACAAGAGGTAATCCCACTCCTAAAAAAGGGGGATTACATGGCAACCTTGGATATGAAAGATGCCTATTTTCATATTTCCATGCTCCCGGCGCACAGAAAATACTTGCGCTTCAAGGTGGACAGTCGCCACTACCAATTCAAGGTACTGCCCTTCGGGATAGCTTCAGCACCAAGGGTATTCACCAAGGTACTGGCGGTGGCAGCTGCACACCTACGCAGGGAGGCAATCCCAGTGTACCCTTATCTAGACGACTGGCTCATAACGGGGGAAACCCCAGGAATCTGCAGATCAAACATTCAGAGGACTATCGACCTCCTCCACGAATTAGGCTTCTCTATCAACGAGAAAAAGTCAAGTCTGGTGCCAAGCACCTCAAAACAGTTTCTAGGAGCTATCCTAGATACTCAGAAAGAATTGACCTTCCCTTCGGAAGAAAGAATTCGGAATATACTTCTGCAAATTCCGCATTATCAGTCAGGTCAACAGATAACAGTACGCAAAGCTATGCGGTTACTGGGCATGATGGCGTCATGCATTTACCTGGTCCCCCACGCGCGTCTGCGCATGCGTCCCATGCAGGAATGGTTGGCGAAACAGTGGTCTCAGGCAAGTGGTCAGTGGGACGATCTAGTGGTCGTTTCGCCAACACTCGTACAGAGCCTACACTGGTGGACAAGAGAGAATCTCGCAAAGGGGAAACCCTTTTACGAACCCGAAGTACAGGCAGTGGTGACTACAGATGCATGCCTGACTGGGTGGGGAGCTCACCTTCTCCACCACACAGCTCAGGGTCTCTGGTCTCACTCAGTAGCCAAGAACCACATAAATCTGCTAGAGCTTCTGGCAGTATTCCGAGCGCTGCAGGCGTTCGAGCCCCATCTACTGAACTTGTCGGTGCAGATCAGGACGGACAGCACGACAGCCATGTTCTATCTGAACAAGCAAGGAGGGACTCGTTCGCCAAATCTGTCCAAGCTTGCCCAGAAAATATGGATATGGGCACTCAGACGGAACATCTTCCTGTCATCGCAACATGTTCCAGGGGAGCTCAATTCCCTAGCGGATGCTCTAAGCAGAGACTCCCTCCCAAAAGAACACGAATGGGTCCTTCACAGAGACGTAGTAGAAGATCTCTTCTCTCAGTGGGGTTTCCCCACTATAGACCTATTCGCCACAAGCGAAAACAAACAATGCCCAGTATTTGCATCCAGGTTCCCCCAAACGGACTCCCAGGGGAATGCCCTGTGGATGAACTGGTCAGGGATGTTTGCGTACGCTTTTCCACCAACTCCTCTCATCAGGAAGGTGGTGTACAAGATGAACAAGGAATCAATGACGCTCATCCTAGTTGCTCCCATGTGGGCGAGACAACCATGGTTTCCACACCTACGCAGGATGGCGGTGTGCGAGCCCATCAGACTCCCAGCCTGGTACAACCTTCTGTCCCAGCAACAAGGTCAAACAGTGCATCAGGAACCCAACTCTATGAACCTAGCAGCATGGCTCCTGAAGTCATAGAGTTTGGACATCTCAAATTACCACAGAGGTGTATGGACATTCTAAAAGAGTCAAGGAAACCAAATACAAGACACTGTTACTTTGACAAGTGGAAAAGATTCGTTATCTGGTGCCAGAATAAACAAATCAACCCGGTTGATTGCACTCCTTCCAACGTTGTAACATACATGCTCCACCTGCTGGATGCAGGGTTGGTTTTTAACTCTCTGAAAGTACACCTGGCAGCCCTCTCGGCTTACACCACATCCCATAACAGGGTCTCGTGGTGGAAAGTACCAGTGGTTAAAGCCTTCATGGAAGGAGTAAAGAGACTTCACCCTCCTATTTCGAACCCACCGCCAGGATGGGACCTCAACGTGGTGCTAGCTAAGCTCATGGGCCCCCCCTTCGAACCCATGCATAAAAGTAGTCTCAAACACCTGACTTATAAAACGGCCTTCTTAGTAGCCATTACCTCCATAAGAAGGGTCAGTGAAATTCAGGCTCTGTCAGTGCAAGATCCTTTCTTTACTATCCACAAGGACAAACTGGTTTTACGCACACACCCTAGGTTCTCACCAAAATTCATATCCAAGTTCCATGTAAACCAGTCCATCGAGCTTCCGGCTTTCTTCCAAAACCCACAAAGCTCGGCTGAGGTGAAACTACACACCCTAGATGTGCGTAGGGCGGTCTTATACTATGTAAATAAAACCAGACCGCTAAGGAAAACAGATCAACTGTTTGTCTCCGTAGCTACAGGCAGAGAGGGGGATCGCGTCTCTAAGGGCGCTATCTCTAAGTGGATTATCAACTGTATACAGCTGTGTTACTCTCTTTCTGAAAAGACTCTGCCTTTTACGCCAAGGGCCCACTCTACTAGAGGCATTGGGGCCACTCTGGCTTTCATTGCAAATGTTCCCCTCGACACCATTTGCAAAGCAGCTACTTGGAGCTCTATTCACACTTTTACTCAGCATTACTGCATTGACACTCATTCCAAGACAGATACACAAGTGGGACAAGCGGTTCTAAGACACCTGTTTGCTCATGACCCTTCTCACATCCCACCTCCTTCTTCTGGTACTGCTCGCTAATCTATGCACAGCATGTGATCTAAGCAGATTCCACAAGCCTCAGAAGGGAT
Source organism: Ambystoma mexicanum (assembly GCF_040938575.1). NCBI lineage: Eukaryota > Metazoa > Chordata > Amphibia > Caudata > Ambystomatidae > Ambystoma > Ambystoma mexicanum. The sequence goes on along the minus strand of NC_090928.1, from coordinate 199,228,102 downwards.
ACATTACTCACCGTAATCGTATTTCTGATGCTTGTATCTGCTTAGATTCACATGCGACCCACCCTTCCTCCCCTCCGAGAGAAGGCGCGTGGTTGCTTGTAGTCTTACCTTTCTGTCTATCTGCTTGGACATCTGTACTCACGCTACTCCTCATGCTACCTCATGTCAGGAAAAACACAATCTGGGGATCCTAGACGCGTGAGGGATCATGGGTACAGTGGACGTCACACTAGGGATAGTATTACTGGCACGCCCTGTGTCAACGCCCTTTTTCGATTTTCGAAAAACAAACTGCTTCCACTAGATGTCGGCCTATGCACAGCATGTGAATCTAAGCAGATACAAGCATCAGAAATACGATTACGGTGAGTAATGTATCCCATATGCCGACATCTAGTGGAAGCTTCGGAGTATGTTTTTTTTTCGAAATTCGAAAATGGGCGTCGACACAGGGCGTGCCAGTAATACTATCCCTAGTGTGACGTCCACTGTACCCATGATACCTCGCGCGTCTAGGACCCTCGGATTTTTTTTTCGGCGTTACTGGTCGGAAGCATTCCGCGGAGTTCCCTGGCCTTAGCCATTCTTTTGCTAAAATATTGTTATATTTCCCCATTTCTCTACCCCAACGTCAAGTCACCGAATATCCACACTCGACGCCGGCCCGGAGAAAGAATCGACCGTCGAGAGCTGCACGACGGATTTGGGCCTCGGAAGGCCTCTGGCCTCGGCCCGGGCCTAGGAAGGCCTCTGGCCTCGGCACTGCAAGTAGGGAGAGTGGGGGGTGGACATACTCTACACTCTTTTGGTATATAGGTACATTCTTATATATTCCTACACTTATTAGCCCGCTGCCACAAGGTGCGTATGGAGGGTACCCCTTTCCAATTTTGCCCCAAGTACAACCGCAAGTACCCTTGGGTTGACGGACACGCCACGTGCAATCTCTGCTTACCGAGGGACCACCCCGAGTATAACTGCAGAGCGTGTAGTAGGTTCAAACCGAAAACACTCAAGGACTGTTCGATCAAGCATTGGGCCCACCATGCCAGGCGTCAAGAGGCCATGGCAGCAGAGGGCGTCTCCAGCGATGGCAGCGACGCCGTGCTTTCGGACGGCGAGGGCAACGTGGCGTCAACTGACAGCCAAGCACAAGTCCCCGACCTCGGAAGGTCATCCGGCAGGGCGGCTATGGGGAAGACCCCCGGCGACACAAGCGCTACCCACAGCACTTCCACAAAACAAATGAAGTCCAACCGAGACTCGACGCGCACGTCGAGTACTCGGAAAGAGGCACATAGAGAACGGTCCGAATCGGTGTCCTCTGGGCGTTCTCGATCTAGATCGCTGCATTACTCCAAGCAACCATCCACTGTTGCCAGAAGTGCCTCGCTCCCCAAGGTAACGGAGGTTCGATCTACAGAAGAAGAAGCCGACCTCTATCTCCAGACCGCACTCCAGGAGTCGGCGTCAACAGGCCACGCAACGGCTGTTCCCGAGTCCCAACCTCCACACTCCAGAGATAGGGACACTACCCCCGAACCTCTGCGCCAGGCGTCGAAAGGCTCCGTAGGGGCGAATAAACAGGGTAAACACTCTTACACCCACGGGGAAGGGGAAAAACAACAGAGGAAGCAGTCTCAGCCTCCTTCCACTCCTCAAAAACATTCGACCCCACATAAACAGATGGACAAGTCTCGGTCTTCTGTTATCCCAAAGACCCCTGTTCAAACCAGTAGTTCTAGTCAAGATAAAACAGTGAAGGGCCTTCAAGAAAGAATCATTCCCAGTTCAAGAGAATGGTCTAGTGATGACATAGACAGTCATGTCAAGGATGTCATCATTGGCAGATTTCTACGCCAAAAACCCTGAACACTTTCTCTCTTTTACCCCCGACGGGTCAACTCCCTCAGGCTCTAAGGATCCTATACCCCCAAGTAAGAAGTCCCGGGTTGAAGCTCCTACTTCAGACCCCTTCAGTATACAGCCCTATTCTCAATATCGGGGATATCCATCCCTTTGTGAGGATCCAGATTTGGGCATGTTGGAAGAACAAACTGGGACGGGCTACTATGGGGATGACGAGGACCAAGAGGAGGAGGAGGAGGGCAACCCAGAAACCTACAGGCTAGATTCCCCGGTAGATAAAGAACCCCCGGTTACCGAGTCCTCTGTCGATAACCAGCCTCTCTTGAATGAAGTGCTGTCCAGAGCGGCAGAACACTTCCACATTGACACCCAGGGTGCTCAGGAAGAGAGGGACTTTGCTGAGGAGTTAGTGGGAGAAAGGAGACCTGTTGCCCAGGCCATCCCTATCCTTAAGTCAATACAAAGAAAGATAGACCCTTCCCTTGTTAATCCCTATCTCACTAGGGCGGTAAACGCCAGAGTTGAGAAGCTTTTCAGGGCAGCCCAAACAAACCCACTGTACATAAGAGGGCATCTGAAACCGGACTCCCTGGTAGTTACAAACACCCGTAAGAGGGCGGGAACACCCTTGTCGTCGGAAGCTCCTCCCGACAAGGAGAGCAAGAAGATTTATGGATTGGGCAGGAAAGTAGCCTCCACTTCCCCCTACCAGGCAAGGATTGCCAACTCCACCACCCTGCTGGCGAGTTACAACTGCCACCAGTGGGAAGAAGTCGCGACACTCATAGATTCCGCCCCAGAACCCTTAAAAAGCCAATTGGCACGAGTTTCGGCGGAAGGAAGAGCCGTGTCTGGTTGCATATTAAAAGCAACCTTTGATGCCGCGGATAACGCCGGCAGATTGATAGCAGAAGGTACTGTTATCAAAAGGCATGCTTGGTTGCGACAGTCTGGGTTCAAAGCCGAAACCCAGGCATCATTGATAGATAAACCGGTGGAGCCGGATCTATTGTTTGCAAGGACGAGTATGAGACACTCAAATCCCTAGGCCAACTAACCAATAAACCCCCAAACCAGAGAGGAAATGGCAATTTTCGTCGCCCACGCGGACAAAATTCCCAGAGAGGGTCTAACTATTCCCAGGGGCAGGGTACACAATGGAACAACAGCCAGCAGTCTACCCAGGGTTATGGCAGGGGTAATAAGAGAGGACGTGGTAAAGGTAGAGGCAGCCCCAGTAGAGGCGGCGGCACGCCTCCACCAAAACAGTGACGCTCCGTTCAGGGTCCCTTCTCACGCATCCCCAGTAGGGGGACGCATTTCCAACTTCACCCAAGCTTGGGAAGGGATCACATCAGACAGATGGGTGCTGTCCAGTGTCCGCAGGATACTGCATGGAACTGTTAGAGCGTCCCCAAAACCACCCTCTACGACAAAGAATACATTCTTTGGACCACCAGAAGATCCTCCTCGAGGAGATCGTCAATCTTCTAGCAAAGGACGCGATGGAACTCGTCCCGGGACTACAGGTAAACAAGGGTATTTATTCAACTTACTTCCTTGTGCCAAAAAAAATTTGACAGTGCGCCCAGTATTGGATTTACAGCCTGCAAACAAGTATGTCAAGCCCCAAAAATTTCGCATCACTACTCTCCAAGAGGTAATCCCCCTCCTAAAAAAGGGGGATTACATGGCAACATTGGACATGAAAGATGCCTATTTTCATATTTCCATGTTCCCACCATACAGAAAGTACTTGCGCTTCAAGGTGGACAGTCGGCACTACCAGTTCAAGGTACTGCCCTTCGGGATAGCCTCGGCTCCAAGGGTATTCACCAAGGTACTGGCGGTGGCGGCGGCACACCTACGCAGGGAGGCAATCCCGGTGTACCCTTACCTGGACGACTGGCTTATCACGGGGGAAACCCCAGTAATTTGCAGAACATACATTCAAAGGACGATCAGCCTCCTCTTCGAATTAGGTTTCTCAATAAACGAGAACAAGTCAAGTCTGGTGCCAAGCACCTCCAAACAGTTCCTAGGAGCTATCCTAGACACGCAAGAGGGGTTGACCTTTCCATCAGAGGAAAGAATTCGGAATATACTGCTGCAAATTCTGCAATATCAGGCCGGTCGCCAGATAACGGTACGCAAAGCAATGTGTTTGCTGGGCATGATGGTGTCATGTATTTACCTGGTACCCCACGCGCGCCTGCTTCCCATGCAGGAATGGTTGGCGAAACAGTGGTCTCAGGCAGGTGGTCAGTGGGACGATCTAGTGGTCGTTTCGCCAACACTGGTACAAAGCCTTCACTGGTGGGCAAGAGAAAATCTGTCCAAGGGGAAACCCTTTTACGATCCCGAGATACAGGCGGTAGTCACAACCGATGCATGCCTGACAGGGTGGGGAGCTCACCACCTCCACCACACAGCTCAGGGTCTCTGGTCTCACTCAGTGGCCAAGAATCACATCAACCTGCTAGAGCTTCTGGCAGTATTCAGAGCGCTTCAAGCCTTCGAGCCCTACCTGCTGAATCTGTCAGTGCAGATCCGGACGGACAGCACTACAGCCTTGTTTTACCTAAACAAGCAAGGAGGGACTTGTTCGCCAAATCTGTCCATGCTTGCCCAGAAAATTTGGATATGGGCACTCAGACGGAAGATCTTCCTGTCATCTCAACATGTTCCAGGGCATCTCAATTCTCTGGCGGATGCTTTGAGCAGAGACCCCCTCCCAGAGGAACACAAATGGGTTCTACACAGAGAAAGCGTAGAAGATATCTTCTCTCAGTGGGGTTTCCTCACTATAGACCTATTCGCCACAAGCGAAAACAGACAGTGCCCAGGATTTGCATCCAGGTTCCCCCAGCCAGACTCCCAGGGGGAACGCCCTGTGGATGAACTGGTCAGGGATGTTTGCGTACGCTTTTCCACCAACACCTCATCAGGAAGGTGGTCAACAAGATGAACAGAGAGTCATTGACGCTCGTCCTAGTTGCTCCCATGTGGGCGAGACAACTGTGGTTCCCACACCTACGCAGACTAGCGGTGTGCAAACCCATCAAACTCCCGGGCTGGTACAACCTACTGTCCCAGCACCAAGGTCAAACGGTGCATCCTCAACCCAACTCAATGAACCTAGCAGCATGGCTCCTGAGGTCAGAGTTCAGACATCTCAAATTACCACAGAGATGTATGGACATCCTAAAAGAATCTAGGAAGCCAAACATGAGGCACTGCTACTTTGAAAAATGGAAACAATTTGTTATCTGGTGCCAGAATAAGCAAGTCAACCCAGTTGATTGCACTCCTTCCACAATTGTCACATACATGCTCCACCTGCTGGATGCAGGACTGGTATTTAACTCACTCAAGGTACACCTGGCAGCGCTGTCAGCATAGACCACATCCCATAACAAGGTGTCGTGGTGGAAGATACCAGTGGTTAAAGCTTTCATGGAAGGAGTAAAGTGACTTCACCCTCCTATTTCAAACCCACCACCAGGATGGAACCTTAACGTGGTGCTATCTAAACTCATGGGTCCCCCATTCAAACCCATGCATAAAAGCAGTCTCATATAAAACGGCCTTCTTCGTAGCAATAACATCTATAAGAAGGGTCAGTGAAATTCAGGCTCTGTCAGTGCAGGATCCATTCTTTACAGTTCATAAAGATAAACTGGTTTTACGTATACACCCTAGGTTCTCACCTAAGTTTATTTCTAAATTCCACATGAACCAGTCCATTGAGCTTCCGGCTTTCTTCCAAGACCCACAAAGCTCGGCTGAGGTGAAACTACACACCCTAGATGTGCGTAGGGCGGTCCTCTACTATGTAAACTATGAAAACAGACCAACTGTTTGTCTCCGTAGCTACAGGCAGAGCGGGAGATTGCGTCTCTAAAGGTGCCATCTCTAAGTGGATTGTTAACTGTATCCAGCTGTGTTACTCTTTCTGGAAAACATCTGCCTTTCACGCCAAGAGCCCACTCTACAAGAGGCATTGGGGCCACTCTGGCTTTCATTGCAAATGTACCCCTTGACACCATTTGCAAAACAGCTACTTGGAGCTCTATTCACACTTTTACTCAGCACTACTGCATTGACACCCATTCCAAGACAGATACTCAAGTGGGACAAGCGGTTCTAAGACATTTATTTGCTCATGACCCTTCTCACAACCTACCTCCTTCATGTAACAATGCTCGCTAATCTATGCACAGCATGTGATCTAAACAGATTCCACAAGCCTCAGAAGGGATACATTACTCACCGTAATCGTATTTCTGATGCTTTTATCTGCTTAGATTCACATGCGACCCACCCTTCAAGTTATATATATATTTGAGTGATTTGAATATTAAATATATGCATCTTTACCATTACAAACTAGCCTGATTCCTGGTTCAGTATGACCTGGGGGGTATTTGAGACGGGTGTGGTTTGAGTGGTATATCATTCAGAATATTGAACTAATAGACAAAAATAAATATGGGTTTAATCGCGCGCTACATGCTAGGCGAGACCTGGGTGAGTCTCTGATTGAAATCCCTTACAGGACGATGAACCCTCGCATCAGTTAAGGCATTTCATGACCGACTTCAGGGCCTGGCGGAGTTCTTCGGGGCGAGGGGTCCCCCTGCCCGAGGAAGCCCCCCAGGAGTCAGGAGTGCTGGCAGAGGTCTTGGGCAAGTGCATCACGATCCGGTCTGGCATTCCTCTCCAGAAGGATGCCTTGCAGGTTGCGCGAAAGGTCTGGGAGAAGCTCAGGGCCAACGCCCACATGAACAAGAAGTTGGACAGCAGGCTCAGGCTGACGGACGGGGAGCCAATTCCCTGTGGCCTCATTATATTCTAAACCATTGTCTTAGGTCCTCGAGTCTTTGGGAAAGCACTGTTATTCAATCTCAGGACTGCATTTGCGGCAAGCCCATGCAGATGCCCTCTTGGCTGCGGCTAACCAGAAGCTGTGACGGGAGCTCTGGGAATTTCTGCCCGACCTCCCTTCGGACAAACAAGCCTCCTTCAAGACTGGTCTGACAGATGCCCGGGCCATTGCTGTGCCTTGGTGTCGAAATGAGAAGGACGGCATGGATGCACGCCACTAAGATTTCATCGGAGTGCAGGAGTGGATCCTGGATCTGCCCTTTGAGGGCGTGGACCCTTTTTCAGGGCCGAGTTCAAACCCTGTGCTTTCTGGAGACCTGACAAGTCACCCAGCGACAACAGGGGGAAGCAGCAGAGGACTTCGCACTGGTTTTTCCACTCCCGCCTCCTCTGCCCCCGGCTCCGACAACAAGAAGCAGTGACGTCAAGGTCGGGGAACACAGCTAGCCTGTGGGGTGGGGTGTTTGGCTCTTTTCTAGGACACCTGGAAGCGTCTTTTGAGCAACCCGTAGATCCTATCCGTAATCTCCACAGGCTTCAGTCTTCCTTTGTCTCTACCATCCTATCCTCCTACTCATTGAGTTATTTTGCCTGACTAATGAGGACGCCATTAGACCGACATGCCTGGATGTTCCACTGGTATGCCTCATAACCTTCTTCCTTGTCTCAGTACCAAAGTGGTATTTGGAACTGTTTGATTTAATAACAGGAGCCTTTCTACCTCGGTTTGGTCTCTGTGTGTGTGTCAGTAAAATGAGGTTGTGTCATCATAGTTGGTCTCTTCCTCGTTACATTTCTAAGGTGTTTCTAGGAGACCGTTTGGAAGGAGGAAAATGGTTGCCAATATCACACAAATTCTTTAGGGAAAGAGGGCTCATTATGAAAATGGAAAGGGGATACTGTGTCTCACCCGGACGTCCTCTCCCCAAGTTCCCTCCACCCAGGTGAATCTCCCTCGCATATCCAGCCCAGGGTCAGGATCCAAAAGCGATGGCCTTTCCCTGGCCCCCTGAGAGAGGGGTATTCTGGGGGAAAAGTGAGGACGCCCTCAGGTTCCTCACAGCACTCGGAACGAGTTCAAGTCAGAATGGAACACCTACCGGGGAAGGACAACATCCTGGTGGATCAATTAACGGAATTGTACAAGTCCCACGAAGGGGAGCTCGACATGAAGGTCGTCGACTAAGTCTTCAGGAAATGGGTTACTCTCAGATCGACCACTTTGCCCCTCCCCCCCCCCCCCCCCAGAGCAACATAAGATGCTCCCTCTTTGCGTCAAGATACTTGGAGCCTGGATCAATGGGGGATGCCTTCTCACTGGAATGAAGGCCAAGTTCCTGTATGCCTTCCCGCCGATTCAACTGTTGTCCAGGGTATTGAGGCGAATGAGAGAACATCCATGTAGGATGATTCTCATCGCTCTGGCCCGAGCAACGCAAATCTGATACCCGATTCTCCTCAAGATAGCGCACAACACATCCATACGTCTCAGGATGCATTGCTGATGCAGCAGAACGGGACAGACTGATATGTGGTGGACATTTCTCTTCTGTGAAAGGATGGTGAGCTAAAGACTCTGGTTCAGACTCTAAACCGGGATATAGGCCGGTAGTGGAGAAACTCCCAGAATCCCCCTTGTGTTCGGGCAAGTTAATCACCACCACCATGCAGCTTTCACTCTGAGCCTGGTTGGTGAGCAACACAAACGCACTTATCTGAAACTGCCAGGCGAATGCTGGGATATCATCCAAGCGTCTAGAGCCCCTTCAATGTGCAAAATGTACGCTAGGAAGTGGAATCATTCTACCGTCCAGGAAACAGAAGGCAGGGAATTAAAGGGAAACCCTAATATGACCAAGACCCAGGTGCAGTGTTTAATAAAATGCCCTGTCTCCCATTTACATTGAGTATACAGTGAGATATTTCCTTAAAACCCAATGCATTTTGTATTAAGAGGCACAATTTAAGTCGGACATTATTGTGGTGCAACTTAAATGCAGAAGGGTTTTGGTAAAATGAAGCACCATTTAATTGAATCCTTGGCTCATGCCGACATATAACCGCACAGGCCATAGGGTAGTCTTGACAAACTGTCTATTGTGATATCATGCAAACGTTGTAGCTGGTAAGAGTCTAGTCATAAATTATGTTTGTGAAAACAGACATTTTTATTGAGCTTTTATAGCACTTGATGCCTAAGGGCTGTACAGAGTAATCGACACGGTAGAGTAAATTCACTTAAAAAAGGGGGGGCGGTATGAATTAGAAGATATTTTAAAGCAAGATTTGTGTTTGAAAAGAGGAAATGGAGTGTAAAGACAGTGGGAGAAGATTTCAGTGCTTAGGAGCTAGAAGTGAAAAGGAGCGTAATCGAGGATATGCAGAGAGGGTTGGGGTGTGCTAAAGAATGGACAACAGAAGAAGGGACTGGGAACAGAGGACACGCATTGGGGAGTAGAAAGAGAACAAAGAAGACGGATAGGAGAGGGGCTAGGCCGTAGAGACACTTGAAAACAAGACAGAGAAAGTCATTTGCATATAGGTGATCAGAAAAACCAAAGGAAGAGATCATAGTCGCAACCAGAGTTGTGTAAAGGGGAAAAAAAGAGGACCCAGAACAGATCCTTGGGGAACACTGTTAGAAAGAGGATAAGTAGAAGATGCATGACCAGCCCAAGAGATGGAGTAGGAGTGATTTGAAAGATAAGAGTGGAACCAATCGAGAGCAGAATAATGAAAACCGAGTAGGTGCAAAGAAGAATAGTGTGGTTGATTGTGTCAAAGGCGGCCGACTGGTCGAGAAGAAGAGAAAGTTTGGAGTAGTGTGCAGACAAAGAGAATCGGAGACAGCTAGAAGGGCTGTCTCAGAGTGTCAAGGACAGAAGCCAGAATGGAATGTGGGAATGAGTGAGTGCTCGCAAAATAGACACCTGGGAATATATAATGCATTCAGTAGTTTAGATAAGAAAGGAAGAGGGGAGATGGGTAGATGGTAAAGAAGGGTCAAGAGATTACCTTTTTTTAGGTTAGGGATAATAGGTGCTTAAAGGAAGAAGGAAGGGAAGGTGACAGATGACAATGAAGAAATAAAAAAGGCAGTAAAATGAGATAGAAGAGCAGGATAGAACGTGGGGATAAGTGAAGAGGATCAGAGAGAGGCAGTAGGAGGAGCCTTGGCAATAAACAAGACATTGGTTTCAGAGAGAGATTGAAAAGTTGTTCGAGAGAGGAGGAAAGAGTAGAGATAGATTGTGAAATGGAGGGAGTGGTACAGAATGAAGAATGGACATTTTTGAAGAGAAATAGTTGGCATTGCCAGGGGATACAGAGAGGCAAGATCCAGAGGTGGATGGGGAAAGAACGGGATTTGAGATTCTGGAATAATTGATGTGGATGAGACAAGAGTCTGGCAATATTGCTGTTAAGCAGTGAGGAGCAAAGAGTCATAATCCGAATGAAGGGAGGTCAATGAAGCAAGGTCTTTGTTAGACTGAGATTTGAGCAAATGGCGCTCGGATTGGTGTAGACTTATGGATGGCATGGAGAGACGGGACATCCAAGGTTGTGATTGTTTATGTGAGGGGGATTAAGGATAGAGGAGATCAAGAGTATGAGTAAGGCAAGAAGAGGAGGATGCAGCGACATCAGTAGCCAACGACACAGCAGTGTCAATATAGGGGAGAAGGTACATAAGCGTTGATGTAAAGGAATGCAATCGAAATTAACAGAGATCACAACGAAGTAGGGTAGCTGAAGAAGTAATGGGGAGTGGAGTCGGAGAAGCAAGAAAGCACACAGAATTCATCCTAGTCACAGAAGATCGGGCACAGTTTGAAACCCCTGAGGTCCCTTATCCTGAATTGCACAGGCATTGTAAATTTCATTGCAGGAGGTTGCAGCTCCAACCCAAACTTGTAAAGCTGAAGGTAAATAAATAGGAAAATATTGAAAACGACACATACATGTAAACTGTAAGCTGCACCCACGTTTTTGAAAGTTGCACATATATATCCTGAGAAGACTGCATACACCAGTGTTCAGAGAAGAGTGCCCAATCATCCCTCAGTTTACTAATCCAAACCTGTAAGAGCCATACACCACTTGTTCTTGCCTACATTTAAATGACCTGTACATAGCCAATGCACACACACCACACTTGTACAAGGGAGACCAATAAGAATGTATGTTTATTTATAAATGCTATTTTTTTACAAGCAACTTTTCTTTGATACTATACTTATTTTATTGCTCGAGAAAATTTAATGTTGAATATTTTTAAAATATGTAAACACGCTTCCAGCTATGCGACAGTGCTATCATTGAAATAAATTGTGTTGCCTATGTAGGCTCAAGCATAGAAGGAGAGTATTTAAAATGGAGTGTCTTTTAGATTAATAAAGTTGCTTATAGAAATGAGTACTTACGTGTGAAGCAGTCGTGAGCTTCATGTAGGCAGGTAACATTTGTTTTATTGAGCAAATATTCTTGCTTCTATAATAGTGGAGTGATTTCTTTGGTGTAAAGCTGTTGACCAGCTTAGTTTGAAAATGAGGCATTTCTTTAATTATCGAGTTTTGAGCAGTTACTGTTGTTTATAACCTGGAACTGCCGGTTGGAATTGTACATCGGGAATATTAAACTATTTTTAGAAATATTTCTTTTTTTTAATTAATGAAGAGGTTCTGCTAGTACAACACAGTGCAATGTCTCCAAATTGAACGCCTCCCAATTAGTCTAGCCCAGGGTTAGAGCATTGGACTAAATTGACTATTTTGGGAAATTACTCTTCTCTCAAGTAACCCTATTGATGATTAAAGAAATAACAACAAAGAGCAAAGATACAGGTTTACAGATCATTAACATACAAGTGTAATCTAGGCATCTGATCACTGACACACCTAGGGAAAGGCAGTCTAAAAATGGGTGTTGCATGTTAAAGAATTTCTTGTGTTAGTTGCAATTGAGTGTACTAGATGTAATTGATCTAGTAATTAAGAAGTTATATTCATGATCTGATCCTATAAAGGGGATTTATGAATTTAAGTATCAGCGCACTCAATAGCTTAAATATTTTCATAACAAATGTAAGCGTGCTGTGTAGAAGCCATGTTGTGACTGTTTTCTTGTATTCAGGACACCATTTTAAAAGCAGAAATTATTATATATGTTTGGAACTGTAGGCCAAATGCAGGGTAGAACTGCATAGTTCACTTGGGTTTCAAAGTCCAGAAACAATGGGATCTAAAATGCTTGCTCCCTCTAGATAGACATAAGCTGCAAGGCCTCTTAACATTTTTAGGTTAAATATACTTGTAGATATCCTCTTAAACTGTACTTGCGATTTCCACATTCCTGTGTTACTAATGTAATTGCTTATTAATTAATGCCAGTGTGTCGGACTAGGTTATGAGGTTTTTCTTTTAAGGGTGCCACATTAATCATATTGTGTGTATGGTTTCCACACAAGCTTTTTTTTCATTCATAAAATATCAAGTGGAAGAAAGGAATTTCAGGTTGAAAGCGTTTACCATCTTTTAGGACATCATTTTCGGACTATGTGCTAATTCTGTGAAAGTGTGCGAGGGATTTAACTGCCTTGCAAATGTTAAAACAGGTTATATTGCCAGTGTAGGTTCTGTATTGATCTCAGAATGGAGGTTATTCCAAATGTTAGTGATATAAGTTGTAGGAAACTAGTTGTGTCCGATAGCTTGGGGCCAACAGCGACCTACATTTGAATACAAGGAAGAGGAAGGTCTGATAGAACTGCCGCCAGGCTGATTCTTTATCAAGAGTCAGACATTTTTAAAGCCTACAGGCAATGAGCTGTCTGGGCTTTAGCATTCCTTCCCTCTGGCTGTCCTTTCTCAGGCGTCGGGTCCGTTCAAGCTGTGTAATTGGTACGTCGATTGGTGCAACTTGTTCTCTTTTGCCTTTGAATGAAGGGTATGGCAGTTATCACTCTCATGCAACTTATACCTTTGGTTCATAAAGCCCGGTCTATATCCTATTAGTCATCTTGTGTCCTTTTAGAGTGTGGCAAAACGCATTTAATTAACCTTTTGAGTGCTCTTAGAATGACACCTGGCCTAGTAGGATCGCTGTCTGTCTTCCCTCTGTTCCCCCTCCCTTTCCTCGTCACGCCCTGAAACACTTGTGTATAGGAGCGTTCTAAATGCCATATCATATCCAGTGGTTAAAATGGGCGGGAGCGGTGCTCCTCTACTTCTTTAAATTAAGTTTTACAGTTTCTATACTTTTATTTTAAAAATAAACCGTTCCGGAATGGTTTCATTTTAAAATAAAAGTGTAGGAAGAAGTTGAAACTTTCACTTTCAGTGCACTGCAATGAACATTACCTTAAACAGCAGGAGCATGTGTTTTGGGGTTTGTATTGTCCATGGGAGGGTGTGTGGCAATGGGTTTTGTGGGGAGTGGCGCAGGCCAGTAGGGAACATAGTTCCACTACTTCTTTTCGAACACTTCGACCACTGATCATATCATATCGATGTGTACATACACACTCTACGAAAGCGGTCTGTTTGCCACAAGGTGTGTACGTGCATCCTAATCGGAGTGCTAGCGTCAGATAAAACCTACTTTTTATCCAAGCAGTCAGGGTCCCCCTGTGGCAAGGCAGTCAAAAGGTTAATGATGGCATTTAGGGGACACAAATCCATCATCAGTTCTTTAATGAAAATCAAAACCCCATCGTTGAACAAGTTATGAAAGTAAGGGGCTACCAAGTGTTCCCCCTTCGCCTCATTTGTTAAATTCTCATATCATTGGTGGGGAAAAAAGGGGTTTCTGTCTGTTTAATGCCATCCAAGACCCACAAGGCGGGGCTGCGAATAGCTCACACTACAAACTGTTAGTTTAAAGCCCATTTTGAGTCTGTATTTGGAAAGGCACACGGCTGGATAGATATTTTGGCAGACCTGTGCTTATCAGCAGGCAGTGATGCAAATGATATTAGCAAATTAACACTGTTGCGCTTGCCAGCCTGTTCACTAGGGTCCTGCCTGCTCTCTCGCTGCTGTAATTAAAACTAATTATTTCCTAAAACACAGTAATACTTGAATATGTGCAATAATTGTTCAGTAGTGGGCAATCTGTGAAATCATTTTTACAAAAGCTTTTTGGCTCATTGTTATGCCTGTGCATGTTGATTTTTACAGGCATGGAGTGTACTTGGGTAGGAATTTTCTTTTTTCCTCTAAAAGCATATTTACAAGCAACCGTCCCTACTACCTCACTTCCTGTTTATTCCACAAAGGGTGTTAATTGTCCATTGGTACACAAGACAGCGTGCGCCAGGTGTTGATTGTTATGCTTTTTGTATTTGAAGATGGTTAATTGCTGTTCCTAAGTTAGAAATTGTACAACTCTAGTTTGTGTGGCAGTACCATCGCACTTGAACTGTAGGTAAGGAAGAGTGTGAATGTCACTGAGTAGTGACACTTCAAACCAAAATATGACACCGGATTTGAAAAACATTAATCTTGATTCACATTGCCATTGTCCTGAAGCTCGGCTAAAACTGTTTAGTCCAGCAAGTTGGGTAAAGAAAATCCATGCTTGCATGCATAGATGTGCACATACAGGGTGGCAGCGCCTGTTCTCCAAGGCAAAAATAAGTGGCCGTTGAGCGTGCTACGAGCAGGACTGCTACAAGCAGAAAATGTTGCTCCATTGACAGACTACTGTACCGGTGTATATGCATATTTGTTTTACAAATTGAGACCGATGATTGGATATTTTTATATATTTTATTGCACTTAAACATTATTACCAATTAGTGTTAAGTTGAAAACACAAAAGGTAAACATTCAACAAGTAATATAGACTTATTTTCAGCAGTTACTTGATAGCTGTAAAGTGGAAAATCTTTCCTTAACATGTAATGGAGGTGTTTGCAGGTTGTTGTTAGGCAGAGTTATTCTAGCCTTATGATGAGTTTTGTGCATTGGTCTTCAGTGTTGTGCAGCGGAAAGCCAGTTTAAAGGGGAAGGCATAGCTGCCTACTGGGACCTAGTCCTTTTGAATTTAACTACCTGTGGTCTTCATGTTGAGGCTTTTGAACCCATACTTAAGAACAAATCTCGCAATTCGAAGTGCTGTTGGCTGAAGGGCTCAAGATGGCCTCCATGAAATGTAGTCCAGTTGACGGCTGTTAGCAGGTTTTCATTGTTTTCCTGAGTGCCTGGGTTTATTATTGGACTAGGTTGGGAGGAGTGAGCTCAAAGGGGATGGGCTTTGACTGAAGGTCCGCATGCCAGAGGTTTATCCTAGGTTTTAGAATCACTAGCAGCATGAAAGTGACTTCACTATTGACCATATCTCAGCCAATCCGAACGCTCAGAATGTAATCAATACTTGTATTGACTGTATCATTATGACTTCAGAAGCATATAAGAACATATCAGGAAGCATTAATCTTCATGCTGTCCTCGAGTGGAAAGACAAGCATACATAAAGAAAATCAGCATTACAAGTACAAAAAATGCAACGTACAACTTTCCTGCACAATAATGTTCTACTCCGGTAGATACACAAGAAAATTCCATCATCCAAGCCATACAAAAAGGCAGAACCAAACGCGTCTGTCATTTCATCAACTCTCCCTCCGCTCTGTCTTTGTCATGTGCAACTTGCACGGTTTGGAGTTCATGTAGGTCGAGTGTAAGCGTTCAAGGTGTTAGAGTAAAAGTCTTACTCAACTGTTGTGAATTGTTTATAGGGTGGCAACAGTTGATTCAATGAGTTCACAAAGATATTTTTGGGCTTATGGGTCTATTAATAAAATGTGACGCAAGACTATTTGACTTCAGGTGTGTTCGAGAACTAGGTATAGTGCTTGAGTTTTGATGGTGTTTACATTGTGTTCTTCACTTGAACGGGATACATTTTAAGGTAATGATTCATACAAATCTATATCTGTGGCAAACGTCTGTATATGTTGGCTAATCAATTTGGCAAGAGATGTTGACCTTTGGTGTCTCTGGCCATGAAATTGAGTTGCATGTCGCAAGCACAGTTAAAGATGTGGGGCAACACGTAACGTGCATCACAGGTACCTAACTGAACATGCCAGATCTACTATCTAGGCTGGAATATTGCAATATGTATTTTACCGATCAGAAAAACCCTTCTGAAACACCAAGACATTCAAAGCAAGGCAGAAGAGCTTGCCTGAACATCAGAAAGCACAACATGTTTTAACTCCAGCCTTGAATTCTGTACATTGCTACTAGTGGGCGAAATAATCCAATTTTACATCTTATGCACACTGCACGTGAGCTTTTGAAGTAGGGGGGCCCTAATAATTTGAAGAAACTGTCAAATCGCTACACTCTCTTCCTGGTAATCTTACAGCCAGTTCTTTGTGATGAGACTGAAAAGCCAGGTTACGCTAATTCATGGGCGTGGCCTGGACATCAAAATAGAACTACTGTTTAGAAAAATGTAAATCTGTGTCATCCCTTGACCGATGATTGCTAAGATAGGGCTATGCCTCGCCTTTCATCTAAGAGCACCAGGCTGTAACTCCAATTGTGCTGTCTAGTGATATCAAGCAGTTAGCAGATTTTGCAACAGCACAATCTCCACAAACAAGTTGGAGATCCTACCACAGGTAAATTAATGATGCTAAAGAAACATGCTATGGATTCAATTATGTTCTGTTTGACCCTGCTTATGCTGTCGTCAAGATTCTTAAGAGCCTTTTGGTGACAAACAGCAGCAACCAAGAAGGATGCAAAGACACTGTCAGTTTTTGAAAGTTGGGGTTCGTCTTATGCATGGGGCAGCCAAATAAAGGTGATGGGAATTTTCTAACCAAATGGAAACTTAATCAGGACAACAAAATAGGATGTCCTCCTTTTAAGTCTGTTTCCCACTGATTGTAAGTGCCATTTTCCTTCACTCTGGCTTCCAACTCCCAGTCCTTAGAAAATGCAGGAGGTTCCGAAACCTCCATCTCCTCTAGAGTTGATCGCTCATGTGGATCCCCAACCGTCTTCTTGGATTTTCTCTCTGGATGCAGGCTTTTCAGTGTGTCATACCCATGACTACTAGTTTCACAAAGGCATTGTGAGCCATTGAGTCGCTGTCATTGATGACTGGGAGTGCTAGAAAGAGAGGGGCACCTTGAACAACTGGGCCAAATCTGGGAGTTTTTACCCCTGCCTCTTCTGCTCTAACGTGACCAAAACTCTCCCTGGCTCCATCGCATTCCTCCTCCCACTGTCTGGGGCTGCCAGATCCTGCATACTGTGCCTGGCTAGGCTGTGATGTGCCTGGTGGTAGTTCCTACTCCTAGATCTCCCTCTTTTTCTCCCCACCTCCAATGTATCATCTTGTCTTTTATTGCAATTAGTTCCTGCTCAAACTTGGAATGATGTTGCCTTGTCCCTACTGTTGCTGTAACCACATCTGTCCTCTCTACTGCCTCCAGTCCCTCACCTGCTTCTCCAGATGTAATCTCCTCCACCAATATGTCAACCTCTCCCTAGCAACCTTCTACTCCTTTATCGCCTTCCCCTCTCAAGCTTTCTCTCACCATAAGCTTCCTTTTCCTGCAAACCCACACCATTGGCCTGGACCTGTTGGTTTTTATAGCATGATCTCGCCGACCCCCTATGTGGGACCAAGGTGTTTGAAGGTTGGGATTTGCCAGGTTCCTTCCCTCCTTGCAGGTCAGAATGAGACCAGGGGCATATTAGCGTTATATCTACTATGGTGGCTGTTTTGAATTTTCTCTGTTTACCTAACTTGACAGAGAGACGGTATTGGTTTTGTGAGCTGGCTGTTCTAGTGCTGGGTGTAATGAACTTCCTGAGTGTCTGGATTGCCCCTCGAGCGGTCCTCGATTTCTTCAAAGGATACATGGACTGTCTCTGTGCTTGCACCCCTGTGGTTTTTGTGGCCAGAGCTGCAGTTTCTGGGAGTGGGTTCATGTACCTGTGCAAGCTCATGGAGTTTGTGAGTAAGTCCACGGTTGCTACGGGCGAGTCCATGAACTTGCTCAAACTCGTGGACTTTGTGAGCAAGTGTGCTGTTGATGAGAGAAGGTTTGTGAATCTATCTGTGAGGTTGACGGCTCAGTGTTCCAAGCAGCTTCTTGAGTGTACTGGAAATAGATGCACAAACCTGTGCACTTAGTGGAAGCTTGCCACTGAAGTTGGAGATGTTTTGGGGAAACTGACACATGCGTCAGGAAGGGTTTCATCTATGGGATTGATGGGGGCAGAGTTTCCTAGTGTCTGGTATAACTTTGGGACGGGGAGGGGGGCTTCAGTGATCCCAATGTAACTGTCCCCTACCAAGCATTCTGAAAAGTACCCTGGAGGATCCTCTTCAATCTGAGTCCAGGCCCATCAGCTAGTGGCTTGGGGAGGATCCAGGCCCCCAATGTCACTCTGCCACTTGTCTACAGACCATGCAGGGGACTTTGTCACAGAGCCCACTAAAGCTACTCAAAAGGTCAAAGCTGCACTTTATGAAACTCATTAGTAAATGATCACTGGTTTAGTTGAAAGATGTAGACATCAAAGAGCAGTAGATCCTTTGGGTACCCCCACATGTAGGTGGGCATTCGTGGCACAATGCTAGTTCATGCAGTATTCATCTCAACTCTGGCATCTCGGGGAAGAACACATCTTGTTCACCACCTCCAGGATCACCCAGAACCCTTAATAACATGTTCCAGTCAGCAGTGTGTACTGTAAAACAGTGGTCTAGTGGTCCTAGACCTGTCACCTAACTATGGTCACAGTGAGGAGTCGACCATGCTGCAAAAGCCTTTGGAGCAAGATTGCGGTTTCATGTGCAGAGTTTGAAATTGCTGGGAGTTATTTGGCTCCTGGTTCTAGCCCAGGAGAGCATAGGTGGTGTAACACTATCCGCTCCCAGTAAATACTTTTGACTCCCTAGGCCAACTAAAACTGCACAAGCATACCTATATGATATTGTGTGTTTGGGAGTGTATACAAATGATAATTAGGACACATCAGAGTCATTTAAAGTATTATGCGTCATATTTGTAGGACGGAGTACCCTCAGCAGTCCGCACCATCTGAGACACCTGTCTGAAATATGATGCTCCCTGGGCCTACAACACACAGGACCCCCCCCCTGCCTGCATCATGGCTGGAAGTCTGGACGCTATACTGAGCACTCTGCCTCCCTTGTTATTGAGTCTTCCCTCGGCTTCCAACCCGGACATCTGCAGGTTGGGGCCAAAAGTAGCAAAAGGCCAACTCTCTGGGCCTTTTAGGGCCAGAACCCTTGCCCTTCGCCAGAGTCCTCCTTTCACATACAGGGATCATTCGACCCAGTTACTCCATGTACTGCAGAGTTGCTGTTATGCCACACCAGGGCCAAGGACCATTGCTGTTTTGGGCCCGTTAACTGTCTTTTGGTTAACTTTAGCCCCATTCTAGCACAACTCCAAACTTACACCTGCTCCTTCCAGCCAACCTTTCCCCCCTTTTCCTGCTCACCCACATACCCTCTCCCACTTAGGCTACACCCTTCCTTCAAGGTCTCCACTTGCCTATTTCTTTTACCCTCCTTCATGCACTTTGACCCTGATCCATTCCTCCTTGTACTCCCTCTTCTCCTCTCCTTTTCTCGTAGCCTTCACCCACTACTCAGCCTAACATATACTCACTACCCCATCTCCTCCTCCTCCTCCTCCTCCTCCCTCCCTGCACCCCTCAAGCCCGACTTAGTTGTATCAGGATCTCCAACCACATTTATCCCCTTCCCATAAAGCACAGAAACTGCTCCTCTCACCCACCTCCTATCAGTTTTTCACTTGGTTTCTGGAATGCACAATCGCTCTGCAACATGTCCTCCTACATCACTGACCACTTATCGCCCTCATCTTTGACTAGACGCTACTACCTTCTCACACTCCCCTGAATGTTTAGGAAAGGTGGTGGTGTGAGGTTCCTTATAAATAAGGCCCTCCCCACTGTTCCTCCTGACCTCCTCCTCCTCTTGAATTTGCCATTGTTAAACTCCTTCCTTCCTACTGCTCTCACTGTTCTGTCTCTTATCGACCCTGTAGTCCTCTCAGCTGCTTCTTCCCTGATCTGAACATTCTTGAGTCACTTCCCACCACAACGTCCCCATTGTTATGATGGGGCCCTTAACTTTCCCAAACCCTGCACAGCCACTCGCATGTAACTTAACTTCGTCATATTTGACTGTTACCTCTACTTACTCAATGGCCCTCCTACCCACTTTGGTGGGAACACTTTTGACCCTGTCTTTCTCTCTACTTCTCTTTCCTCCTCTGACCTCTCCATTGACCCCTCTCACTCATCACTCCATTGTTCACATTAACATCTTGGTCCCTCCTCCCTCTACACTCTACTCCTCCTCTTCAATGATTAAGAAGAAATTCAAGCAGAACTATCTTGCCTTTTACCTTGATGATGTGAGGAACACTTGCCGGTCTCTCTCACATATTCATGCCTCTAACATTGGCCGTGTTTTACTCTTACGTGCTGTCTCCTTTCCTCCACACTGCATGGGCGTCCCTTCCAACGGGCGGGAGACAGAACTTTTTTCACCAGAAAAAACCTTCTTCCCCTTTAAATTTAGGGGCGCAGGGGTGCGGCCACGGGAGAATGCGCTACCCTGACTCTGCCCACCGGCGCCACTCCAGTCCCCTTTTCCACATCGACGGGAACGGGCTGATTTCACCAGCACTCCTGGGTTTGGCTTCGGCCATGTAATTCCACGCGCTCTTCCCGAATTCTTCTATCTTTTTGTCGTCTGTCATTAAGGTACTCGGTCCTCTGGCGTCACCCTCCTCACCGACGCATGTCGATTTCAGCGGGCTTCAGCAGGTGTCCAGTCTGTGAGGGGCTCTTCCCTACGTCTGACCCCCACGCTCTTTGCCTTCGCTGCCTTGGTCCCGACCACGGCTTGCAAGGTTGTACCATGTGCGACGCACTGAGTCCATGCGCACTGAAGAACAGGCTAGCTAGGTTGAGGGAGCTCTACGAAAGATCGCCTCCAGAGAACGTGAAAAACTTCGTCAAGCCCAAAGGAAGGCTGCTATTTTCCATCGCAGCCTGTAAGGGTGACTCCTTCCTGAGGAAACCCCAAGCGGGAGGAACCTCTCGGGTTCTAGTACCAGCACACGCACTGAGGCTAGCCCAGCTACCGGCCGAGGGGTCGTCGGATCCTTCGAAAGTGCTGGGGGACCGTGAGCTTCTTTTACTGGGTGTACACCCGAGGGGCAATGCCCTAGTACCGGCTCAATGTCAAAGGGGGCGCCTGCATGCAGCACTGGTGGCGACAATGCGAGTGGAATACGCCTTCCAGGCCTAGACCTGAGGTGCAGGGTAGGAGGCTGAGCCCAGGCAGCCATGCAGCACGACTTTGGCACGCAGGTCGACAAAAAGGCAGCAGCGCCAGAAAACATGGTGGCTCATCCGATGCCACTCCTAGGAACAGAGCTGGTGGGTGAACAAGTTTCAAGGTGGGACTGTTCTCAACCAGGTACGTGGCCTACAGTTTATCCATCAGCAGCGCTTGGCAGGTTTCCCCTGCTACCTAGACAGATTGCGCTCCAGCCCCCAGCCACTCCGTAAACATCCCCTGCCACAGGTTCTTCGAAAGGTTTCCTGGCACTGATGCGAACCCCCCCAGATGGGGGCCATCCTAGGGGATGCTGTCAGGGACTTGCTCCCCCCAGGCACTCCACTGGTGCTCAGTCATTCCTCCCATGGCTCTGGCACCACTGGCCCCAGCACAGCCCCGGCTGCCACTGCCAGCTCCTTCAATTCCAGCACCCCTGCCTCCCACAGCTCAGGCGGTCCTGCATCAGCCTCCGGCTCCAGTCTCCACGCCGCAGCCCATGGTGCCCAGCACCCCTTCTCCCTCTCCAGACCAGCCGGACATTGAGGTGGATACAGACGAGGCGGAGAACCCTGACATGCCGTTGTCAGCAAGGCTTTCCACGACAGGCTTGCTGATTTGGCAGAATATCTAGGCCTTCCTCAACCAGAGCTAGAGCAGCCCGAGGAGGGGGGGTCTTGGCAGAAGTCCTCACCCCAAGACCCCCCCCTATCAAGATGGGTATCCCGATGCAGAAGGACGTTGTGACCGTGGCCAAGAAGGGGTGGCTCAAACCACACTCGGCCCAACCTGTCAATCGGTGCCTCAATGCCAAATATAGATGGATGGATGGAAGGGGATACACTCTTGTTATCAATGCACCCCCAACCGCATTCTTCGGTGATCGCTGCAGCGTCACTCTACTCTAAGCCTGCTGTCCTCGGCTACCTCGTCTTCGGCGCTGCTAGGCAAGGAGGAAAAGATCTTGGAGGCGTACGGGAAGAAGCTGTACTCCAACGCCTCCCTGCACCTGCGTCAGGCCAACACGGATGCCATGCTGGCAGTCGCTAACCAGAGGTTGTGGTGGGAAATAGCAGACTCCCTTCCTTCAAGGCAGGTCTAGGAGAATCCAGGCTGGTAACGCAGGACATCATGGAGTCCACCTTAGCCCACATCGATACCTCCTGCCGGGCCATCTGCATCGCCACGGACATGAGACGGACGGCCTGGCTTCGGGCTACTAAGTTTAACCGCGACGTCCCGGATCACATCTTGGACCTTGCGTTCGAGGGTAGTGACCTCTTCCACAGATGAGGAATTAGATAAAAAGAACAGCTTGCAAACTGCGAATCCTTTATCCTGACAAAGGCCACACCCAAGGCGTACATCCAGTCTCATCAACGCTTCTGCCCCTGCGCGCCTCTAAATATAAAGGGGAAGAAGGTGTTTTCGGGTGAAAAAGGTTCTGTCTCCTGTCCCTTGGAAGGGACGCCCATGCAGTATGGAGGAAAGGGGACTCAGGACTAAGAGCACGTTAGTCAGAGTTAGTCATTGCGGTGAGTAACTCATTTTCTGACCTTCACTATGCATTTATGACTCCCTTTGAACAGCATTGTCCTGCAAGCACATTCACACCTTCCTGTCCATGTTCTCAGTGCTATTTCACCTCTGAGATCCCAGCTCTCAAAACAAACATGTCTCCTAATCTCCGATGTTGGTGCAAATCACAGACCCCCCACACTACACCTATTCTTCAAAACTTCCATTGATGTCCTCACCTCTGCAGTGGACTGCAAATCCTCCTACTTCGCAAACAAAATCTCCCCCCTTCTCAATTGCCCCTGCTTTCATATACCCTCCAAGCTATGCTCACACCCCCATGTGGACATCCATTGCCTCTTCCGTTTCTGCGAATTACTCAATACTCTTCCTTTAAAATCTCTAAATGTTCCCTGTCTCCTTCAAATAGTCAATTTTCCTACCTCTTTTCAAGAAACCCTCTTCTGATCCACACATCTCAACAAACTTTTAACCAGTTTTCCTCCATCATTAATATTCTGGGGGTCATTGAGCAGGTATTCTTCAACTGGATCACTGAGTACCTTGAGTATTATGCCCTTGGAGATTCACTTCGATCTGGCTTCCATAGTGAACGCTAAACCAGGACTGCACTCATGCAAGTCTCCAACTTCCTCTCCAAAGCTCACCACTCCAAACCCTATTCTATATACCTCCTATCTTGCTTCTAGCACGGTCAACCACTGTTCCTTCCTGACTCTCCGGGAGATTAGGTTTAGCAAATCTGCTCTCATCTGGATTGCCTCCTACCTAGATGATTGTGCCTTTCAAATCGCCTGAAACACCTAAACCTCTGACCCTACTCCTCTGCCTGTCGTCTTCACCATAGGATCTGTCATTTAGCTTACCTGAATGTTAAAATAATCATGAAAATTCTGTTCATAGTACAGAATTGTCTCTGCAAAAGGCAAACGTTTTTTTTAGTTTTTAAAATATAATTAACATATCCAGATTACTATGCTTTTTTAAAGGTACAATCAATTTCGAGAATACTTTCTGAAAGGACTTACTCGCCCCTCTAGCATTTATGTGAAATATAGTTGCCATTTAAAATCCCCTATGTTAATCCTTGTAGATCCCCTATGTTAATCCTTGTAGATCCCCTATGTTAATCCTTGTGATCTTGAGTGAGTTTTTAATTCTTGCCCAGTTCTCGTGATCTCTGAATGAGAATGTATCAAACACATACAACTACATTTTAGATTTACTGAAAAGCAAAGGTCCTTGTTCAGATACTGCTAAGTCTATCTAAATAGTTATTTTTTTAACTCATTCAAAAGGCTTTTTTTAATGCATCCATAGAAGTGGTGACCATGTGCTCATTGCCATGTTTGTATTCTCCTATAAAGGACGACCCAGAGTCCTGACCTTTGTGATGACATGATCATGTGGTAGCATGATAACGTGAGACCCACATGGCTTCAACCTTGCATTACCTTTTTTCACAGAGCAGCTGTTTTTAGTAAAGCACCCTATGTAATGAGCTGTGCAATTCAATGCATCGGACTGTAGAGTTTTGCACCATTGGGCTCCCTCAAACATTGTGTTCTGATTTCATCTCCCACTAACGTGTCCAGCATTTCAATATTTTTTACCTAAAGTTGCAAACTGTTGTATTAATTGACTAACACAGCTGTTCTACAGGTTTTAAAACCCCAACTGCATGCCTGATTTCCTTCCTTCCACAATAAGGTTTTAACGCGTATCTTCCTTGTAATATAAGAGTTAATCAATGTGAAAACACTGTCTCTTTTGGAATGCATTAGTCTGTTGATTGTTGAATGGTATCAGTCATTTGGACAAATCACTGAGAGAATCTGTTTTCCTCGTTGGTTTATTAGTGGCTTCTTGGATTTTGAGTCAAGTGAGTGTTATTTGCATCGTGCTGGTCATTCACAATAATGGATTCTTTTTGGTAGGTAAAACTGGTGTGTTTGTATCCCTAAATCTCTTCCATCCCTGTTCTTTTTTAAAAATCTTATTCTTAGGTGGATTCCTTTCTTCTTTCTTGCCTTAAAACCATAATGGTGAAAAGTAGGAATGGTGGTTTGAAATCCACAGTATGTGAGGACTTGCAAAGAACACCACCACTTCACTATGAAGATACAACGGATTCCTATGTTCAGCTCCTTTTATGTTTCAGCATCTTTATAGAGCTCTTGATTGCCAGTCATGACCTCTTCATGCTAAACTCTCAGAATCCTCAATGGCAACCTGTTCATTAACGGAACACTCACAGAGCAACTTTCTAGTTTTCAATTTAGGCTTGAGGGTTTGTTGATTTAAGAGATCACCACCCTGGAAATATGGAATTTTGGACAAATGGGAGGTTGTCAGACAAGGAACTGAAAGAAAAAGAAAAGGTAAGTATAATGACGGTTTAAGGTTCTGGAACGGTCTGACATTTTCACTGAAAGTTTGATGGGCGCAGGATTATTTTAACACTGGCACAGAAGTCCAGTGTTAGGTGCAGGTATACAGAATATATCTTCAACATATAGAAAGTCTGTGGGAAATTTCAAACATTGTTGGAAATATTTGAAGCTCGTCATTGGATTGTGTTCCAATGAGCAGAAGCCAGGAGTGAGGAAAGCACACTTCAAATTAGTTTAATCAAATATTCGAACGACGGGCAGCTTAGATAGAGCCCATGACTTGGCTCACCTTACATGTGCCTGCCCCTTCTCCTAGACAGTAAAACATCAGAAAGGCAGACTATCACAACCTAAGCAATGTATTATGTGGAGAACTATAGTTTTCATTAATGTGCAGTGAGGGCATTTGATTTGTATGTGGGGACGTACAAACGTTGACAGTTAAAGGAACCCAAAGCAAGGGGACATGAAAGGGATTTACCCCTAAAGAAGCCATTTTGGTCATATAGGACGGCAGAGTAGGATCCACATCTTCTAGTTCGAAGGTGAGCAACTTGACACTTTGGTGTGCATCCGCCACTTGCTTGCTTTTTGCATTTTTTTGATGTACAGCTTCAAACTGGTGTCCAGTTTGGTTTCATTTCTAGCCATTCCTCCATTTATTTGGTAAGAAAGCTAAAATCGAAATGGAAATATATGTACTCAGAATCGCATACTTGGGACAAGAAGGGAAACCACTATTAGAATATGTGGGATAGTTTCATCAAAATGATGATACATCATGAAAGGGACAACACACAACTCTCGAGCCCTCAGTGGCCACGTGGGAAGGGACATCAAATGATCCTCAAACCAGTGGCTGCTACAGTTTGCTTTTCAAACCAAACTTTTTGAAACCCTTAGCATGTTAATAAACATTGCTTGAGGAACAGCACCAACAGCAAACTATTAAAACGTGCAAATGCTCTGATGGCATACTGACTTTTAAAAGCTCAGCAATGGTATGGGTTAAGACAG
The DNA here is from genome assembly GCF_040938575.1 of Ambystoma mexicanum. NCBI lineage: Eukaryota > Metazoa > Chordata > Amphibia > Caudata > Ambystomatidae > Ambystoma > Ambystoma mexicanum. Next base: position 199,202,018 of record NC_090928.1, on the reverse strand, counting down.
TGGGGGTTACAGATCGACCCACAATGGATACTGGCACTAACATAAGTGAAGCAGTTGTTACATCAAAATGATTATGGGTATTCTAATCCAGACCTTCAGGTTCCAGGGTGTGATTTTGCCACTGCACCATACTTTTCCTGACCAATCTGTATGGTGTAATAATGTGATTCATATTGGTCTTCCTTGAGGGAAGCCTGGATTACAGCTAGATCTCCTGGCCCTAAGTGGTGTTAACGCATATGAGGGTGTGGGAGAGGGGTAAAAAAAAAGGGGCGGGGGGGTGCAGGAAGTCTCCCTCAGCCTTTTGCTGCAAAAAAGTGCAAACATTGGTTTTAAAAATTCCCATTATAGTGGTGTTCGGTTAGTCTGTCTTCGGGCAAATAAAATGATGTGCTCAAGATGGAACAATTTTGGTAAAATGGTGAAGCCAGAATTAGAATCCACACCTTCAGTTTCTAAAGTCTGCACTTTAGCCACTAAACCATATCCCCCTTCCTTCATCAGTAATTTTTGTTTAATGAAGCTTGTTAAACTGATACTTATTTTTAAGTATTTCCACATTGGACTGATAAGTAAACGGAGGCCTGAGAGAGATTATTTCCCCAAGATCTTACAGCTTTGCTCAAGTGGAATAGTCGTCAATAGAACCCACATCTTCTGATTCCCAAATAGAAAATGTCATTTTTCTTCTTCCGATTCTTCATCTCCCTGCACCTTTTTTTGTCCTCTGATTCGACCAGTTTCCTTTATTTACCTGTGCTTGTGGACAGTAGGGCAGTGTGAAAGGATGGTTGACATGAGCTTATGGTAGTAAGGACAAAGGTTGGCACCATCTGTGCAAATTGGTTTCTGGATGGAGGCCAAGGAATGGCCTGTGTAGGCAGATATGATATGCATGTGTCTGGCGGGGTTGGGATGTGCTTTTGGGGCTGTGGCTAGAATGTGGTGCTATGCCTGTATGAGGTTGGCAAATGAAGTGAGAGCAGAGAACTGTCTGTTATGGAGTAAGAGGAGTATGGGAATGTCAGTGGGGGTGGTTATTTGAATTTAGAATAGGGATGTCAGTATGACAGTTCCTGATGTATGGGGAATATCCCTTCTGAGGGGTGGGGTGGAGCTGTAAGATGTCCTCTCTGATTTGTAATTATTGCTGATCTTGATTTATTAATACTGCATAACATCAAGTTTGCTAATTCCAATTAAATTGATCGTTATTGTAAATTCTTGTACCTGCTCAAACATATTGTTTACCCTGCCTGATATTCGTTGCTAATGCCCACTGAGGTCAATATTGCAAATCCCCTGCCTGTTATTATTTTTGGCTTCTTTTTGCAGAAAATAACTCGCCTGAATTGAAGCTAGAGATGGTATGGGATGCATTTAAGGTGGTGGTAAGAGCAGAGCTCATTCGGATGAAGGCCCAATTGAAAAACAGTGGAGAAACCTACAGAACGAACTAGAGGGTCAGCTGCAAGACACCATGAAGGGCTTAGCGACGCAGCAGACAAAAGCATTGTAAAAGACGTTAAAACACATTAGTTGGCAGCTAAACCCAATTCGGTCAAAATGGGAAGAGAAGGCCTTACTATATGCAGAACAAAAATGCTATATTGGAGCGAACAAAGTAGGCCATATACTAGCAAGATGGCTCAGAAGTAGAACAGCAGCATAAACTATGTTACTTATGTAAATTCGGCAGGGAACTGATGTCACTCAAGCAGAAGCAATCCGAGGTCTTGGTGGAATACTATGATACGTATACACCTCAGATGGACCGGACACAGACTTACAAGGGGAATATCTAGGCAATGTGCCACAGATTGCGACTATGGAATGGGAATAGTTGGAGGGGGAGATTTGGGAGGACGAGGTAGCAGGGCTATCGAAGACCCTACCGCTCAACAAAGCCCTGGGTCCGTATGGGTACCCAACCATCTTCTACAAGAAATTTAAATTCACAATTTTTCCTCTAGTTAGCAAAATTTCGTAATTCCTTCAGGTTCACAAGGACGATTACCCCATCAATCGAAGAGGCAGAAGTAGCAGTATTCCCAAAACCTACCAAGGATCCTACTCACTGTGGATCATGCAGACCAATAGCGCTGATATAGATGCAAAGATCTATATCAAAATTCTAGCGAAGAGGCTGTCATACTTCTGGGAAGTCTGGGTTTATCCCCGAGAGGCAGACACTTCTGCCATCTTGTAGAGAAGACCTCGTTTGTGAAAGACACGTCAATGAGTTTGCTAGACCCTGAGAAGTCATTTGACCGAGTTGAGTGGTCACTTCTTTTCATTTATTGTGTGCAAATGATACAGGCTAATTATCAATCCCCGTCTATAAGGTTATCAATCAAAGGGAATCTTTCTAGGCACATTTTTGTAACGAGGAATTAAACCGGAATGCCCCCTCACCTCTACTATTTGCTTTGTTTGGCGCCCTTACTGGCTAGTATTTGCGGTGCAGAAACAATTAAAGGGATAACCTTTGGGGCATGGAGGGAGATCACCAAAAAAGGTGTACTCTGATGATATGCTACTAAACACTAACTGACCCAGCGTCATCATTGGATGGATTAATACAGGAAATGGGGATATTTTGGAAGATCTCAGGGCTCACAATAAACATGCAAATGTCCCAAATTTTAAATGTATCAATACAACGTGCTCAAGTAGAGCAGATTCAAACGGGCTCCCCATCTCGATGGGAACAAGGAGGCCTCAAGTATCTGGGAATTACCTTAGCAAAAATTCTGGGTCTATTGTATGAGGTGAACTAACCACACATGCTCCTCAGAGTTAAGTCGGACCTGCAGAGATGGCTCGGGGGGGATTTTCACGCTTAAAATGGTGGTCCTACCGAGGATTCTCTACTATTTTCAGGTGCCACCCATTCCCAGGTCCTTCTTCAAATCTCGAAATAAATGCTGTGGGCTTTCATATGGGAAAATGAACAACCCTGGATTGCGATGAAAACTTTAATGGCGCCCAGGAACAAAGGGAGGCTCGGACTACCGAACTTCCTCAAATATTACAAAGCAGCTAAATTGATTGTGATCGGGGAGTGATTTACTGTGTACACCTCCAAGATCTAGGTGATGATGGACAGGGCAGTTTCAGAAACCCCACTGTCGGGGGGGGGGGGGGGGGGGGGGTTTGTGGTTGAAAACCTCATAGACCAGCGAAGGTGCATGTCATTGCATAGTGAATCTATTGCCCGAGATATGGGATTCCCTATTAGCAAATGGAGACCGGTCGATAAGACCAACCCCGTTCACACACCTATTTTATAACCCGTAATTCTCCCCTGTGGCAAGAACCGGGTGCCTTCAAGAAATGGCAACGTGCCGAATAACTCAAGATAGGAGACTTGGTCCAGGGTCAGGACGTTAAAACGTTTGAGACATGTAAGCAACATTTGGGTTTAGACACGGGGGAGAGGGTAAGATATTATCAACTATGACACTGGATATCACACCTTAGGATAAAGATAGCAGTCACCAGACCATTAACTCTGTTTGAAAAATGTATCACAACACACTCTGGTGTAATGGAAAAGGTGTGTGCTTTATGGGTTCCAGGTAACAATCCACCTTCCAAGACACAAATGAAGACATATATGATTAGCCACATATCAGCATGGTTGGCAATATCGCAGAAATGGAAACAAGAGCATTCCTTGACAGACTGGCTCCAAAAACATTGTAATTGGATATCCCTGTAGTGGGTAACGTATGGTCTGCAAGAATACCAGATGGCTTTCAGAAAAGATTGCTGGTTAGTTCTAGCCTATCTGCAGAATGACTTTATGGCCCAATTGTGCCCACACAGGATGCGTATTCTGGACATTGTGAAACATTCTGGAAACGGTGAAGTGTGGACAGTGAACGACGGACAAGATCTTCGGCAAACGACAGAGGGGCAAGGAAGAATGAGGGAAGGGAAAGGGGCTACGGGGGAAGTTTGTTATACTGTTGACACTGCAAAATACCAATCTTGTTTTTAAAACGAATTAAAATAGTAAAGGACCCTTGTTCCTAGTCTGGCCAAAGTCACTCTTGCTAATCCTGTTTTAAATCACTATTTTTTCTTATTAGAGGCACTGATGTTAGTCTTTCTTGCTAATGTCCTTGAGAAAATGAGCTTGAAAGGTAGTGCTGGGTCCCTCCATTAAAAAATAATATTCGAGCAGAGAAATCTTGAGAAACACAAACAGTATTAAAATGGTTATGCTCACTTGCTCGGTGAACCTCACTTCATCTTAAAATGGATAATATTAAAGTATGTAAATATGTTTAAGTGCTTTGGATAAAAGAGCTATATAAATAACCAGTTATTTGAAATTATTTATAAACGCGCTCCAAATGAAACCAATAGTATCTGGGCGTGGGTGTATCGAGCGGTGACCAAGTCTACCGTCTAAGGTAAATAACATCAGTTCAGAAACATGGCAATCAAAACAACCAGATGACTAGTTTTTCCAATTAGCAGAAGAAATAGGTCTTCAAGACCTTCCGATATGCGGTTAGAGTTTTTTGTTCTCAAATATCCCTCGGGAGACCGTTCCAGAGCTTTGGGCCATAGACTCCGAACCGTCAATCCCCTTTAGATAGGTATCTCAATCGCGGAACTTGCAGCAGCATCTTTACGCAGGAGCGTAACTGGCGCCCTGGAATGTCAATTTTAATTTTTTTTAAGTAAGATAGCTAGGTGCCAGCTGTTTCACACATTTAAAGATAATGCAAAGAATTTTGAAATCTGTGTTCCTTCACAGCCAGCCATGTAGTGACCGCCTTAAATTAGAAATGGGGGATGATTTTGCCACCTCAAAAACGAGTCTCACTGCCGCATTTTGAGCTACTTGTCTCTCGGATTTGGGTGGATGGGATTCCTGTCAACAAGGAATGACCATAATCCAGTTGTGAGTTTGTAAGGGTCCCCACGACTGTTGCTCAATCTCTATCTGCTATGAACGGCAGGATCTGTCTTTACATCCGCACGGTATAAAACACAGACCTGCGCTTTACTCCCTGTATCCTCTTCAGTTACAACCCACATTTTTTATATTGGGGCGAAATCCAGGTGTGACCCTAGAAACCATGATGATGGAAAACACTTGTTATGTTGCAATTGGTGTTTAGAACCAAACAGTGCTACCTCTGTCTTATTAGCATTTAACAACAACTGATTTGCACACATACATGCTTGCACTTCCTTTAGGCAGCATTCCACCAGTTCAAACGACCTCTCCACTCTCACAAATACTTGAGTGTCGTCAGCATACAAGTGGAATTTAACTTGATGTCTCTTGAAGATGTCCATAAGGGGTTTTACATACAAGTTAAAAATGAGGGGAGAGTGAAGAACCCTGTGGCACGCCACAAGTCTGCATAAGGGGAGTCCGAGAGAAATCCTCCAAATTTGACTTTGTTCTCGCCGGTCAAGAATGACTCAAACCACTACAGGGCATGTGCAGCAACATTTCCACCTCATTATAATGTCTCAGCAGAATATTATGAACCACTGTATCGAACGTGGCAGATAAATCCAACATAATCATGAGCGATATGTCCCCCTGGTCTGCCCCCTCAAGGGGATCTTCGCAGACTCAGTAATGCTGTCTCTGCAGCGAATCCAGGTCGAAAACCTTATTGTAGAGAATCCAGTAGTTCTTCCTTTTCCACATACTCCTGTAATTGTAAGGTTACTATTTTCTCAAGGATTTTCCAGGCCAGGGCAATCCTGCCACTGCCGATAATTCTGCAGATTCAAGGGATCTAAATTTGCTGTCGTCAGGAGTTGAGTAACCACTGTCTTTTTCAGGATTGCTGGTACAATGCCTGTAGTATTTGTTTACAAAATCCGTTATGAAAGGTGAGATGTCCAATGCCAGTCGTTTTGCTACTGTAGGGGAGGACTGGCCGCGAGGCCCTCCTCACCTACAGCTTTCTCCCCAGGTGAGGACCATGACTCAGTGGGCGCCCCCTCATGCCACCCGGGCCCAGGTGGAGGAGGATTCACCCGCCGACGACATTGCCCACACGTATCCTTTTGCTTGCATTTAGTTAGGCCTAGACGCCATCTTGTCTAGCAAACATGGCGTGAGTTCAGCACACTATAAAGAGGCCCCCACCTTTGGAGGGCCTTTCATGCATCTCTGCCGCCTCAGCAGCCCTGGCAGATCCGCTGCGAGCGCGTTCCCATGAGAAAGTCGGAGATGAACTAAACCCGAGACGCCAACACGGCAACATTATAGTAGTAACAATGTGATATTGCACCCCGTATGACCCGGACCGCAAGGCCGGGGTAGCGAGGAAAAAAGCTGAAGCATCACTATCTGAAGAAGGTAGAAAACAATTCAAGTATTGGTATTAATGAACTACCTCTGTTTAAAATGTGAATAAGCCATAAAAATGTAACGTTATATGATATCCCTCCAGGTCTGGACTAGTGCTGCTATAACCACGGAGAAAGATGTTGACCAAACGTATAACCTCTATCTGTAAAAGTGTTTTTTCCATAGTATGTAGAAACTGGAACTCATATATGTTTTCTGAATCACCCAAAGCGGCGAGCATCAATCTCTGTAGGCCATAACCTAGATATCCCTCGTATAACGTCTAATGTACATACAATACGCACACAATGTAGTGAACGTAATGTTAGGTAATGGAAAGGTACTGGAACCGACTGTCTTAAAGAAATGTGTAACGAAATTGAAATATATATGTGTGTCTAAATAACGTCAAAATAAGGCAGAACAGTATAAAACTTCTGCATTCACTGATCAGCAACGCACGAGGAAAATACCTTTGTGGATATGCAAGGCCATTCCCTCTCCCACCCTACCAAGCCTGCCAGATAAAAAAGCTAAGACTTGTGCCGCGCTCCCTCACCTCCCCCAACCAAGCTGGCGTTACTTCAGAGAGTCAGAGGCCCCGGCGCCGCAACCAAGGCCACAGCCCACCACCTGTGTTATTTACAGCACGGTAATAAACCCACGGATGAACCCACTGATCTACCAGCACCCTTTCATAAATCCCACGAACCCCCCAAGAATCCTGACCCCGTGTAAGGACGACCCCCATCATTGAGACAAGACACAGAGACCCATCTATATAATAACTTCTAACGCAGCAGACAGACATGTATCATTCGGCCCAGGCCCCAGAGCCCCGTCCTGCGACCTAAAATACCGGTCAATAGGACACAGGTAAATCTCACCCCAACCGATAACCACCAGACCTCTCACGAGGTGCATTCCTCATGTGTTGCGTTTATTTTATAAGATAAGCTACAGAGCGATTTATTAGTGAACGTAAATGTCATTTTCTGAATAACCGCAAGGTGCATGGCCTAGGGCAAATGAGACAGGGAAGGTATTCGTCATTGTCACAGGCTGCCCCAGCATACCAACACCGCACGGATGACCTCAAGCCGGCCTGCCAGGCCCAACCCAACCCACGAGGCTGACCAGTGACGTCGTCTTGCCAAGACCAACCACGCTGCAGCAACACCTATAGTTAGTCGACGACACCCAATCCCAATTAACTTGTGCCCCCTATAGTGTTTAGGTGTTGATGACGTTTTTTGTATTAGAAATACGCCTGTCTTTGCTATTGTCAGACAGAGCGCTCTCGGAGGTTGCAGAGTTCTTTGCATGCCTTATTCTTGGATAAACTCCCATTTACGCTCACCCGCACTCTGTCTTGGCCTTATTCCCACTACGGGAGAGTCCTTTATTGTCTCTCATTGCGGGGAGGATCGTGCTGAATTGGGGGCACTTCCTTTCAGTGGTGACCCCGACGTGATATCCCCAAACTGTTTTTCCTAACTCCTTCTTAACGACCCCCTTGTGGCACGAGAATCTCCGGTCGAGAAGGGATACGCACGGCGAGCCGTCTCCGGGAGGCCGCCCGCCAACGGCGACCGGCACAATAAGAAGTGCGCACTCAATGAGAAAGGGTACGGGATCCCGATTGGAAAAAAATCCCCTTTGAGTGCCGCTCGCCGGAGCCAGGGGCTGACCGTTGAGTTACCGGTGACGCCGCCTGGACGGACCCAGTTTCGGAGAGTATCGGTTCAAGACGGGCACGTGAGTACCGAGTGCGAGTGATCGTCAAAGGGAAAAGAAGGGGAATTGGGAATAGAGGAACGGGGAAAGGTAGAGGAGGAGAATTGCGGGGGTCTACTAAAGACGGGTCTTGAAACTCTCTTTATTCTTTCTTTTGCATATGGCCATTAGGAGTAAGAAATAAGTGACGTGGTAGAAGTGACGGGAACCTAGCTCCGAAAGGGGGTGGAAGGCGGCGCCGCATAGTACTATCTAGACTAGTACTGGGAATATATGAAGAAGTGAGAAATAAGTTATTGGTGTCTAGCAAAAGGAGACACCGGGAATATTTTTTAGTGATTGCGCTCTCTCTCTCTCTCTATTTCTTTTTTCCATTTCCACGGGGTAGGGGGGGGGAAAATGAGAAGGGTATAAAGTAGCTATACTTGGGGAATAAAAAAAAAAAAAAAAGAGGGGTAGAACATCTTAAAAGGTGGGGACTCAGTAGTGGCACGTACAGACGTGAACACAGTAACCTTAGCAGGAAAACAGGGACAGCTGGCTAGGGAGGAAAAAGACAAAAGTGTGAGTGGAAAGCATTGTGAAGGGTGCGCGCACCGTACGAGTGTTAGAGACGAGCAGGTGGCCGTGAGGTGGTGTCAGAGAGTGTGGCCATAACCAGTACTTGATCAATTACAAGTGAGATCACATAAGAGTGCCTGGAAATGGGAAAGAGATGAGATATGGTGAGTGAGAAGAGATTTGTTCAGTGAATTACAGTGGGTGATAATTTTGAGAGGTCCGCTCTTGTCTGTGCCATAAAGGTATACATACGCATATTTACACCTAATCAAAAGTTACGAAGGCGAACGCGGTAGCGCTAGCAATTTAGAGGATGGGGGCTGAAACTCCCTTGTCACACATTTGTAAGAGCTTGCCAGGATATGCTGAACGCATAAATAAATATCATGATCAGTGGTTAACAGAATTGAAAGGGGAGGGGTTGCCCCAGATTTGGCCAGAAGGAGGGTCTTTTGACAAAAGCGTTCTTGATATGGTATGTACATGTATTCGCCTCAAGTATAAGGGGAAAAAATGGCAGAATAGGAAGGAGATATTAGATCTCTGGAGATTGTTTGAGGAAGTACCCCCACCTAAAGCCCCAACTCCAAATATTGATTTACCCTCCACCACAGACAATCCACTAATGATCCCGCGGGAAGAAAAGGAACAGGTAAGCACAGAACAACCTGCAGAGGTGGTTATGTTGTACCCAATGTTACCTAAACCAGCCCCTGCAGCAGGATATAGCGACCCGATTTATGTGCCTCCCCCGTCGACCAGCACACCACAGAGGCCAACTGCACCCCCACCATACGAAAACACCAGAGAGCGCGCCCAGGGAGGCACACAGAGGGTGGATATAGAGAAGTTAACGAGTGACTTAGAGTCGAGGCTTACAGTGGCAAGAGATGAACTCTCAAGAATAAAAGACATATGTGAACGCACAGCATGCGCCCCTACACAATCTGGACGCACGTCTAGAGCGTCGAGCGAAACTAGACAAATTGAGGAGGGATGGAAAAAGGGGGAAATACTGTTCAGAATTGAGGAAGAACCGACAAGAATAATAGAAGTGGGGACAGCAGAAGGAAGCATTGGAGATGTATCACGAGAAAGAGGGATCAGAGAGGATTTGTTATGTGATGTCAGAGGAGGGGTGGATGAGAGTGATAGATTGAGCATGGCAATAGGAGGAGAAGGCGAGGAGCTAGATGGTGCCTGTTCACTGGAGAGTATAGAAGATGAATGGATGGGACGACTAAGAAATAGAGTGGGGAAGATGGCGTCATTAGAGTCAGCAGTGACTAAGGAAAAGGAAGCTGCAACGGTAAAAGGGAAATTACAACTCCCATTACTCCACAGAGGGGGCAGGAGGCCAAACTATATACCGTGGGCTCAGATGGACAAGGCTAATTTAATGAAATTACTACCACAGCTGTCAGGAGGGGCAAGCAAGTGGATATATGCATTTGAGAAACATACCGCTGGTATACCGCTGGCAGTAGGCGATGTGAAAAGCCTACTAGTGTCCGCAGTAGGGGATCAGGCGGACAGAGTGTGGGCTAAAGCGGGTTTTCCAGCTGTAACTTTAGAGTGTGATCGCCATGATGGGGCTTCTTTTAACACCGTGCGAGCAAGGGTGTGGGACGCACTGCGGGAAACCTTCCCAGATACCCCTGATTTGCAGTCAGTAATGCAATGTACCATGAATGACGGGGAGGACGCTATGGATTACATTCTCCGGGTGCAGGAGATGTGGAGAGCGGAAACGGGTACGCCCTGGCACCAATCCACGTCTCTATTTTATTTTATCATTAAGAGAGGGCTCCCAAAGGAAGTGCAAAAGGCACTAGATAAAATAGCAGGTGTTGAGGCAAAAGGCTGGCCGGAGATCCAAAGCATAATAGTACACCATTGTAAACGGATCAAAGAAAGAGAGAGGGAAGTAGCACAGAAAAGGTTGGCGGACGAGGCGAAGTTGGTGCAATCAAAATTGGTGAAGGTCGCAGCAGCGGTAGCGGGACTCCCACTCATACGGGAGGGAGAGGAAGGAGAGGAGGGGCAAATAGCAATACAAGGAAGAATAGCAGCGAATTGGGCAGGACAAGGGCAACGACAGTGGACAGAGCAGGAGCAGAACGGAAGTCCAACGTGGCAAGAGTGGGCCCCAAGAGGAGGAAGAGGTGGGTACAGGGGTCGAAGAGGAGGACAAGGGTATGGAGGAATGGGAGGAAATGGGTGGCAGGGTCCCAGAGGTCCACAGGGGAGCTGTTGGAATTGTGGGAGATGGGGGCATTACTCAAGAGAATGTAGGAGCAGACAAAACAACGGGTTCCAAGAGATAGAACAATACGGACACCCCCATCCGGGAAGCCCCTACGGCCTCCCCATGGGACAATACCAGCAACCAGACAATGTAGTACAAAGAAGTAACGCACAACTGCATGGACATCAGTACCGAACACAAACCAGCCCACAGAATAATGACAATGTGCACTACACGCCTGGTAACACTTTCGCCACAGTAGCTAATGGGGCACCCGCCCCCGCACCTTACAGTGGAGTGTCAGTGGTTTCGGGGAACATTTTCGATCAAGGGGGGGCAATGAGACACCCCGCATAGGACAGCCCACAGAGAGCACTTGCGTGTCCAGTACTGTCTACGACCCACAATGCATCAGAGGAACCATTGATAGGTGCGCAGATAGGAGACAAGCAATTCATATTCATGGTGGATTCGGGAGCGGAGAAATCATGCATTAGAGAGGGCCGGTTCCCGTTATCTAATAGAACGTTAGAGACGCAGGGGTTCTCTGGGGCTGTAATTGAAGTTCCTTACACAGAGGTATTGGATGTGACAGTAGGGGGAAAAACAGTGAAAGCACCCTTACTGTACTATGAAAACTCTCCCATCAACTTACTGGGGAGAGATCTCTTGAGCAAACTAAACATGACAATATCATTCACAGGGAGCGGTATCGTATGTTCAACGCCAGGCATATGCCCCCTCCGTATATTAGCAGTAATACACGGCCACACAATCATGAAAGAGATCAGAGGGGTACCGAGAAATGAGGAGATGTTTGTCGACGCTATGAGAACATTGGCTCTCATAGTACCAGAACTAAAAAGGGTGGAGTGGAGGATCCCAGCAGAATTCCTTTTTCGTCCCGTAGCAAGCCCTGACACTGCTCTTGGGGCAATACTATCGTTGGATTTGCATGCCATACATGTATCAGTAAACAGGATATGTGTGATTGGTATTGACATGGAAGGGTGTGAGTGGCGGACAGTATTGTGTACAAATGCAAATATCCCGCTGAGAGAGCTCTCGGACGAGGAGCTATTTTCTGACACTGAGGGAGATGGTGAAGTAGTGATGGAACTGGCAATGCCCTGCGACATTGTAGTTACAGCCAGACAAACTAAGGTTGAACTAATGGCGGTAGTAGGAGCACCGCACACATTTTTTAATGAAGACATGAGTTCAGTACCCACTAACTTATGGACTAATGGCCCCCACGATGTAGGGTTGCTGCATGAAGTTCAGCCTGTGGTGATAAAAGTAAAACAGGGAGCAATACTACCCCGGGTGAAACAATATCCACTGTCGCGAGAAGCAGAAGAAGGGATCAGAGAGACAATAGAAGCACTGCTAGCACAGGGTATAATCGTGCCCTCAAACTCCCCATGCAACACATGCATTTACCCAATCAAAAAAGCGAAGGGGGGTTCATGGAGGATGATACAAGATTTACGCCCACTGAACGATGTGGTAATGAAGGAGTTCCCTCTAGTGCCGAACCCGGCGACAATACTGTGCAATATTCCAAAAGTAGCGTCACACTTCACAGTAATTGACTTAAAAAATGCATTCTTTTCGATTCCCTTAGCAGAAGAAAGCAGGTATTTGACAGCATTTACATTGGGAGGAAGGAGGTTCGAACACTGCAGACTACCACAAGGATATTGCGAGAGCCCAAGCATATTTAACAGGGTACTACATGAAGATCTGGGGAATTTGTCTGTAGAAAGCACAGTGATTCAGTACGTTGATGATTTATTGGTTTGTGCACAGGCTGAGGAAGAGTGCAGAAAGGACTCAATAACACTCTTGACATTATTGGCCAACAAAGGGTACAAGGTGGACAAAGGGAAATTGCAATACTGTCTGACAGAGGTCCTATACTTGGGTCAGTTGATATCAAAGGATGGCAAGCGAATTATACCCGACAGGGCACAAGCGATTAGAACAATTGGAGAGCCCAAAACAGTAAAAGAAATGCAGAAATTTCTGGGTATGTGTAACTATTGCCGAGCATGGATATTGGACTATGCAGCGTACACAAGGCCCTTGTTACAGGCACTGAAGGAAGCACAACAAGAACACAAACACATAGAATGGACAGAGGAAATGAACACAGCATTTAACTCACTAAAAGAGCTAATATCAAGCGCTCCAGTACTAGCAAATCCAGATTATGGGCGCGAATTTTTCTTATTTTCACACTGCAAAGGAACACTGATGACAGCAGTACTGACACAGAAAACATCTTTAGGGCACAAACCACTTGCTTACTATAGCGGCACCCTAGACGCAGTAATGCAAGGTCATTTCGCGTGCGAGCAATCCCTAGCTGCAGCAGCGTTCGCGATTGAAAAAAGTGCCACGATAGTGATGGGCTGCCCGGTGACACTGTTTGTGGAACACTCACTTTTTGCAATATTAGAGCGAACAAAGAGCACATTAACAACACAACGCGCCACAGCATATGAGATAATACTGTCCAGCGCTAACATCCATATAGTAAGATGTAAAACAGTGAACCCAGCAACATTCATCACAGAGGCATGCACCGTAGAGGACATGCAAAACCATAACTGCGCCACGTACTCAGGTGACGAAAGTGAGGATCCAGTGATTTTTGAAAATGCCCTGACCGAGGGTGAGGTGTATTTTGTGGACGGGTCAGCATCAATAGACATGGAGACAGGAGAGAAACATGTGGGTATGGCAGTTGTACGATTAGAGGAAGATGAATATGAGATACTAGTACAACACCGCCTCCCATCACACTATTCAGCGCAAGCAGCAGAACTAATAGCGCTAATAGAAGCATTGCATGCCGCCAAGGGGTGCGCAGTGACCATATATACAGATTCAGCATACATGACAACAACAGTTCACGGTGGGTTGGCCCGGTGGGGGCGGAGAGGGTTCCGACGAGCAGACGGAACGCCAGTCCAGCATGCAGAGTTATTGAAAGAGCTGATTGAGGCCCTGCAAGACCCCACGGCAGTGGCCATCGTAAAATGTCAAGCTCATACCACCAATACAGATTTTGTATCTTTGGGGAACGCGGCAGCAGACGCCGCTGCCAAAGCAGCTTCATATCTACAAAAAGGTGAAATAGGAGAGTACATGTTGCACCACACAGAGAGCCAAGAGGTCCCCACAGGATACAACATGATGTCCACACAAGAGATAATAGAGCTGCAAGAGGGAGCTAGTGCAGAGGAAAAATTGCTGTGGACTAAGAGAGGATGCAGCAAATCACCGACTGATTTATTGTGGCGACAAGAGAGTTCAGGAAAAGTGGTAATGCCAATTACGCTGTTAGAAATAGCATTTCAACAACTACACTTTCCCGCACACAACACGAAGAAACACATAATGGCAGAGATACAAGAAGATTGGTTTGCACCTTGCCTCCAGGAACACGTCACAAGGTTAGCTTTAGAATGCACGACATGTCAAATTTACAACTCAGGTATGACTTTGCGCACACTAAGGGGTACAATACCAAAACCAAGTGGCCCATTCAGAGAGCTCCACATTGATTATGTAGACATGGGAGAAAGGTGTAACGGGGCGCGATACATGATTGTGGTTGTATGTCCCTTTTCGAGGTGGGTGGAGGCAGGCCCATGTGCCCGCCCTGACGCGAAGGGCGCCGCGAAGTTCCTAGTGCGGGAAGTATTTCCGCGCTGGGGAATTTGCGACGTTATTCGCTCAGATAACGGGACACATTTTGTTAATGAATTATTTAAAGAAGTGACTACATTATTGGGAATAAAGCACAAATTATGTTCGATTTATCATCCTCAAAGTAATGGCGTCGTGGAAAAGATAAATGGCCTGTTAAAAAGCAGATTATCAAAACTTTGCTTTTCCCTTAAAAAGACTTGGATGTACTGCCTGCCTTTGGCCTTGTTTGAACTACGAAACCAGCCAAGTAAGGATCACCATTTGTCCCCGCACGAGATCGTCACGGGAAGAAGAATGCATACAGCGCATTCGCCTCTCCGTGAGCGTTCTGATGCACACAGAAGCGCAGCTATATTGGGGGAGGAGTTCACAGAATATCTGCGAAAACTGACACGGGCAGCGCGCGTAATTGCAAAGCAACTAGCCCCCCCCTCGACAAGAGAGGAGGGGAACGCGACTGAACCAGACAGGTTGCCTGAAAAACCACTACAACTAATGCCTGGTGACCTTATATATGTCAGAAGTTTTGTGCGGAGGTGGAATGCACCACGTTTCCATGGCCCCTATGAGGTAGTGTTTTGCACACCTACAGCAGTAAAGGTGAAGGGCCTGCGATATTGGGTGCATTTGACAGACGTACGTAAAGCTTACAGCGCTGCGGAAAGTGAGGCGCAGGACGAGGCACAGGCAACAGCGGACGATGAAGTTGTGCGGAATGAATGATTGGAATTTTGTGTGCTTTATGAGATGAACAGTGAGCACAATTAGCGCGCAACAAATGTCCTGGACTAAAACATGTACATATGTATATGTAAATTTTCTTTTTATTACAATTTTTGAAAGTTTTGCGTGGGGTTCCTTTTTTTCCCCTCCTGTGCTCTTTAAGATGTTTTTATTATTGTTGTTTTTAAAAATGTCATGTTTCTTATTATTTATATATATATATAGTAAGGTACGAATAATGATGATTGAAAGGCTACCTTGTCTGTCAACACACCCCCTCCCTCACCCAACCCTATATTTTATCACCGAAACGTTACAACGTGGAAATGCTTACATGTTTGTATTTAATGAACTCTTGTGTCTCAAACAGGATTTATCATGGCATCGAATGGGCAGCCTGCAACTAATAGATATGTTAGATTTAGAGAAATGTTAGTGGCTAGATTAACGTATTCATTTGAATGTGGTTTATCAATGTGTGCTATCGTGTTCTTCATCTCAATGTTTTGTCTGGTAGTACACTGGATTATAGCGTTCATCTCTACCGAGATGAACGAGGGGGGAGGGGGGAACAACACCACCCTTGCCCCTGGAACGAAAACAATTCCGACTGTAGGTATCAAAGAAGGTGATTTCTTGATCTGGGATGGATCACAGTTTGTGTGGGGATACTATACTACACCACCCACTGCTGTCCTCTCACAATCGAGAACCAAAAATGTAAATAATGACACAATGTCCCAACCTGGAACATACAACAACCACACGATCCCTCCCGCCCCAATTTCAAACAACGATCTCTTGTTTATTAAGGAGGATGGAAAAGTGATTATGATGACAGAACACAAGTCCCTACATGAAGAATTAGAAAAGGGGGGTGGGGAGGAGGAAGGGGGGCCTGGTTCTTCACCTACTATAACGAGAAGGTACAGAAGAAGGGAGAAAAGCAGGCGGAGAAGAGAGATTGGTGGGAAAGGGTATGATGAGTATTATGGACTAGGGCTAGACAAAATGGAAGACCCACGACACCCACACCAAGCAAATAAATGGTATGCAGATATGAGCACAACAGCCAAACAAACAACAAATGAGAGCTGTTATGTCTGCTCACTTATCCCCCATGCATCAGGCACACCTAAAGTATTGTTGCCACGAGAATTGCCCATTGTGGATGCCCAATGTCTCCTTCATCTCACGCTGTGTAGAATAAAGAACACTTTCCAAGCACACGATGTCTCTTTCAGAATGCTACAGAACAACAAAACGTGCTATTCGCAAGCGTCTGGAGTGATCTGTCTTAAAGAACCTTTCTTTGCAATACAAGGGACACTGTTTTCCGAAAACAAATGGAAAGACGAAGAAGTGCTGTGCAAGGCCGAAGCACTGAAAGGTGTCCAACCAGACAAGTTGCGGTGGATGGAAAGAACGTGCTTGCCAACATGGAAAGAACACATCCCTAAACTAACATGGGTAACAGCGATGGAGAAACCCTTCAAGCTACAAAGTGAAATACAAAACGAACTATGTTTCAAGGGAGAAGGAAAAATGGCAATGGGAACGAACAAGAACTGTAACAAAACTCTCACCATCCCAGATATGAAAAAAGGGACAGCAGCACTAATGGACACCTACTGGGTATGCGGAAACAAGGCGTACCTGCATCTTCCCCAATCATGGAGTGGTAGCTGCTCAATGGCCACTTTGCACTCAACACTAATGGTGATTCCAGAAAGCCATATTGACAGAAGTAACATGATGAAAGAAGGCTTGAACCAGAATGCAGCTTCTCCAACTACACAAGCGCACCTTTATGTCCTGTCCTCCGGAGGGAAGGGAGAAGAGCTCTCAAGGAACAAGCGAGCCTCGAACTACATATCACAAGCATCATCTGATTTATTGGCACAGATCCCAGACAGGTATCGCCTGTTCAGCTCCGTGGAAACATTCTTTGCTTCGCTAGTATCAAGTGTCCAAGCAAGAGCAAATGCAAAATGGCTCCAGATCACACGGTGGGAACTGATCCAGTTGGCCAATGACACTGAAGAAGGGTTTAACATAATAAAGGTGGAACTACGAGCTCTGCGATTAATGACCATGCAGAACAGGTATGTTCTAGACCTGTTAACAGCAATAGATGGAGGTGTTTGCCGAAAAATAGGAAGTGCGTGCTGCACGTTCGTACCTTCCGAAGATGCAGAAAATGGGTCCCTGTCCCACGTTATTGAAGCAGTACATAACCTGGGCGAGAAGATGAAAATGGAAGGTGGAGCTGAGGATAGCTCGTGGTTCGACAATATCTTCTCTTGGGTTCCCTCATGGCTTGGAGTGACAATGAAGTTCCTGATACCAATAGTGGTGATCGTCCTTGTGATGTTCTGCCTATGCCAGGTGGGCCTCCGATGTTGTGCTAATGCAGTTCCTAACGGTGCAATGATGATGGTGACAATGGGCAACTCCGGTGGTACAATTAAAGCAACACAAGAAGTACATGTGCAGACAGGAGCAGACAACACCCCCAGGTACCAGTTAGTGCCTATGTGCCGTGATAAGTACATAGTAGATAAACTATGGCACACCACTATCAAAGAACCACGAGACGTAGAACTGGAATGGTATGAGGAGGTCTGGGTAGATCTGGAAGAAACTGGCGATTGTATATATTTAACATGTACACCAGACGAGTATGCTAGGAGAGGTGAGAGTTTAAGGGGGGTGTGCAGAGCATGGATGCCTATAAAAGGAACCCCTGCATGGGATGATGCAGTGTTAGAGGAACAAGAATGTAGAAGATTGGAAGAGCTAAAGAAATTCGTTACTTTAAGTAACGAAAGGGGGGAAATGTAGGGGAGGACTGGCCGCGAGGCCCTCCTCACCTACAGCTTTCTCCCCAGGTGAGGACCATGACTCAGTGGGCGCCCCCTCATGCCACCCGGGCCCAGGTGGAGGAGGATTCACCCGCCGACGACATTGCCCACACGTATCCTTTTGCTTGCATTTAGTTAGGCCTAGACGCCATCTTGTCTAGCAAACATGGCGTGAGTTCAGCACACTATAAAGAGGCCCCCACCTTTGGAGGGCCTTTCATGCATCTCTGCCGCCTCAGCAGCCCTGGCAGATCCGCTGCGAGCGCGTTCCCATGAGAAAGTCGGAGATGAACTAAACCCGAGACGCCAACACGGCAACATTATAGTAGTAACAATGTGATATTGCACCCCGTATGACCCGGACCGCAAGGCCGGGGTAGCGAGGAAAAAAGCTGAAGCATCACTATCTGAAGAAGGTAGAAAACAATTCAAGTATTGGTATTAATGAACTACCTCTGTTTAAAATGTGAATAAGCCATAAAAATGTAACGTTATATGATATCCCTCCAGGTCTGGACTAGTGCTGCTATAACCACGGAGAAAGATGTTGACCAAACGTATAACCTCTATCTGTAAAAGTGTTTTTTCCATAGTATGTAGAAACTGGAACTCATATATGTTTTCTGAATCACCCAAAGCGGCGAGCATCAATCTCTGTAGGCCATAACCTAGATATCCCTCGTATAACGTCTAATGTACATACAATACGCACACAATGTAGTGAACGTAATGTTAGGTAATGGAAAGGTACTGGAACCGACTGTCTTAAAGAAATGTGTAACGAAATTGAAATATATATGTGTGTCTAAATAACGTCAAAATAAGGCAGAACAGTATAAAACTTCTGCATTCACTGATCAGCAACGCACGAGGAAAATACCTTTGTGGATATGCAAGGCCATTCCCTCTCCCACCCTACCAAGCCTGCCAGATAAAAAAGCTAAGACTTGTGCCGCGCTCCCTCACCTCCCCCAACCAAGCTGGCGTTACTTCAGAGAGTCAGAGGCCCCGGCGCCGCAACCAAGGCCACAGCCCACCACCTGTGTTATTTACAGCACGGTAATAAACCCACGGATGAACCCACTGATCTACCAGCACCCTTTCATAAATCCCACGAACCCCCCAAGAATCCTGACCCCGTGTAAGGACGACCCCCATCATTGAGACAAGACACAGAGACCCATCTATATAATAACTTCTAACGCAGCAGACAGACATGTATCATTCGGCCCAGGCCCCAGAGCCCCGTCCTGCGACCTAAAATACCGGTCAATAGGACACAGGTAAATCTCACCCCAACCGATAACCACCAGACCTCTCACGAGGTGCATTCCTCATGTGTTGCGTTTATTTTATAAGATAAGCTACAGAGCGATTTATTAGTGAACGTAAATGTCATTTTCTGAATAACCGCAAGGTGCATGGCCTAGGGCAAATGAGACAGGGAAGGTATTCGTCATTGTCACAGGCTGCCCCAGCATACCAACACCGCACGGATGACCTCAAGCCGGCCTGCCAGGCCCAACCCAACCCACGAGGCTGACCAGTGACGTCGTCTTGCCAAGACCAACCACGCTGCAGCAACACCTATAGTTAGTCGACGACACCCAATCCCAATTAACTTGTGCCCCCTATAGTGTTTAGGTGTTGATGACGTTTTTTGTATTAGAAATACGCCTGTCTTTGCTATTGTCAGACAGAGCGCTCTCGGAGGTTGCAGAGTTCTTTGCATGCCTTATTCTTGGATAAACTCCCATTTACGCTCACCCGCACTCTGTCTTGGCCTTATTCCCACTACGGGAGAGTCCTTTATTGTCTCTCATTGCGGGGAGGATCGTGCTGAATTGGGGGCACTTCCTTTCACTACGCACAATGGAATTGCAAATAGGGTGTCATTGGTAGGTTTCAATTTAGAGAGCACAGAATATACAGTCTCTTCTGTAACCCTTGTGACTGTAAAGGGTTTTCGAACTAGTAAACCATCCAACTTAATAACACTACTATTGTACACTTGCTTCTCGGATTCAGTGGGTAGTGATTGTGCGATCTTTTCCCATATGAAGTAAAAAAAAAAAAAAATTTACAAAAAAGGAATTGAATGCATCACCCTGTATTTGGGAAGCTTCCAAAGCTCCTAGAGCGCAACTATGTGCCACCAAGTTTGCAATAACAGAATATAATTTGCTTGGCCTGTTTGTAGCTTGCCCAATCTTATCAATTAGGAATTTTGATTTAGCTTCGCAAATTGCCTTTCCATAGGTCTTTTGAGTAGTCTTAATCAACTCTAGAATATTTAGTTTCCCTCTTCCTCCATTTTTTTTCTCAGAGGATCTAAGCTGTTTCCTTTTTGTAAATCGTTCTTGCGAGAACCATGGATTGGACACTTTCTTAGGCTTACCTTGTTGGAAAGGGGCCACTTGTCTGCACATATTATCCATGATCTCCATCCCTTCATTAAAGAATTCGTCACAGGACAAGGAGGGATCAATGTGCTCAAAAGCGTGCTTTAGTTCATTCCCTGATATATTCAGTCAATCTTTTAATTTACGAAATTGGGTAGGCGTAGGGTTATCTTTCCCCTCATGCAGTCTTTCAATTGATACCAACCCAAACATTCTGGCATCATGGACAGACCAAGAGACCGAAAGTGTATCCAAGAAATGTATGATTTCCCCTCTATATAACAATACATCCATGCAATGGCCATGAATGTGGGAGGATGAGGTTACCAAAGATTTTATCTCATGGGCATCCAAGATCTCCAATAATTCTTTAGCCTCGGGGGAGGTCACATCCTCTAACCAGATGTTAAAATCACCCAGGCAAAGTAGTTCCTTGTGTTTGCTACCAATATTTATAAGGAACTGGTCCAGTTTTTCCAGGAATATTTTTTTGGTCCTGGTGGTCGATAACCAAACCGGATTTTAATAAATCTTAGGAAAAACCAAATACAGGCATGCCCAATCTGTGTAGCGTCGTCCCAATCTAAGACTTGTACATGAGACAGCTATAAAGGGGCTCTAATAATGACCGCCGCGGCCCCCCCCAGCAACCTGCCCCACCACCCTTCTTTGTTCTGTTTATGGTGTGTATGGAATATTCTTGGGGGACTATTAAATGAAACGTGGCCTGTGAGGTGTCAGTAAACCAGGTTTCAGTAAGAAACATACAGCCCAAGTCATGCAAATCAATAAAATCATGCATCCCCGAGGCATGCTTTGCTGCAAGGCTGGCTTTATAGGCCTCTCCTTTAGAGTGAGCATGTGGGGATTTCCCACCAACTTCTCTTCTCGCAATGCCTAATTTCCTAATTTTATCTAGCGTCCTTAGTGAAAAATGTCCATTCTTTGAGTCAAACTCCTTTAGTTTAACATTTGTAAAAACAATCATATTCCTTAAGTCCTCCAGAGATCCGTATGGTCACCCTGTAATCCCTCTGAACAACACCCTGCTCGTCTGCCTATAATATCACTGTGGCCAGCGCCTAACGTGCTGGGTTTCCTGCCGCAACCGGCCGCGAACGAGCCAAAACAGGCTTCACGTCGATGCTTCTAACGTGGCCCAATTATGGCCTGTGTCGCCTAGGTGACGCGTCAAAGCTGGTGCGCGGGCACCATACTGCTGAGAAATGTAGTCTTTACCAGCGTTCCCAAAGAATAAACATGCGGCTACAAATACAATTATTTCCGTGCTTCTCAACGTTCTTTTATTGGAAGTTATTATAAAAGGGAAATATCTCAGTGGTCTGTGGTTTCTGGGAACTATTTTATTTGGCAGAAGTTTTTACAGCACTCGTGTGTTCTGCCTGTTTTCATGTAGGACTAGTGTTGGGCTGGCCTACAGGAAAGTGTGGAGATTTCCTGGTGGCTTTTTTCACCACGGGCTTTCTCTGAGAGAACTCAGCATTTATTTAAGTTGCTGTGTGCAGCACACAAAATTAAGATGAAATTGTTGCTTGCATGGAGAAATATAGGGTCAAAAATGCAAGTCCTTTTTAGGTTCCCAGTACATTCCTGCCTAAGTCAGGCGGTCCGCTGTGGCATTATATACAGAAAATCTCTATTTTGGAAACCTTTGTTTTCATACTTGTTTTTATTTCATTTTAAAATCTTGTTTTGCCCTCCCTTTATATCACTGCAATCCAGCAGATCTACCAGAGATTTGCATCTCTGCACCCAAAAGTTGTTGACGCTGCTTTTTCTCATCCAATTTGGAGGTCCATTTTTTAGTTATTTTTGAAAATGAAGAGTGAATAAAACTTAGTGAGAACATGTGACCAACTCAACCATTTAAATGGTGCCAAAATAATTTAGCACAGGTTAATAAATACATGTGGAGAATCTTTAACATTGTTCGAAGGTTGAATTGTGCTTTACTGCATTTTGTTAGGTAGAGGTTTGCTGCCTGCCGGCCATGGTTTTAAAAAGTAAACAGCTGACTGAGAATATTGTGTTTCTTTTCTATCAGGGTCGTTGGGTCTGGCAGATTTGATGACCCCTGGTGAGTCCAAACACTCAGCGTCGCTCAAAATGGACGGCAAGGAGGACCTGCCCCTGCGCCCCCAACCCAAGTCTAAGGTATTTCCTCCGCACGTGATGTTTACTTGGCCGAGCAATGTTGCGTGCTACGCTGCAATACATTGTCTGGTGTTGGCCTAGCTTTGCTGCTTTTTTGTCTCCCTGCATGACTCCATCAGCGCACTCAGTGTTTCATGTGCGTGCGGAAAGTGCTAGTCCTTAACACGTCACACTTTGAAAGAATCTGGTATTTTCGGAGAGTGGGAGGTGGGATTTGGGAAGAGTTTATAAAGTGGGCCAGAATGGGAATTAATGCCTGGTTTCCAAACAGCCATTTCTTCTCCCTCCCTGCCTTCAGTCATGGCTTCATGGTTTTGGCGCCTCAATAACACCAGCAAAATTCAGCCTACTTATTTTTTATTATTTTTTGCTTTTTCATTATTTGATCAATAAGGTGAACAGCTTGTTTTTTGTCCCCTTCATAATGGAAGAACGATGCTTAGCATTCCATGTTGGCCTGAAGTAAAGCATGGTTGTTAATGACTTCAGCCAAGCATCGAGCAACCAGACAGAATATATTCTAATGAACAACCTTCATTCCATTTGTTTGTCTGTGGCTTTTTATAAATTTAAGATGTCCTTTTTTTAAAGCAGCAGTACTAACCAAATATCTTTCTTTGAAATTTGTTTGCTCTTCTCTTTAAATTTAATGCAAAGTTAATCTGTTTGGCCATTTCTTAAACAAGTGTTGTCTGTGGTTGAATGGCCATTTACTTTTATATTTTCTAATCCGGCCATCCTTCTTGTCATCGTAATTTGGATAAAGCAAGCTGTCGTTTTTCTTCATGAAACGCAGCATATCCATGGGTATATTTCCCAGCGATGCGAGTTGTGACTGAAATCGTTTTTTTAAATGCTAGTCTACCGCTTATTCTCGGAAGGGGGGGGTACACTTCCAAAGGAGGGCTTAAATGGTGAAACTTTGTAGATCTTTGCCAATGATCAATAGAATTTTGCTAGTGCTGCTGTTTTGAATTGGATGTATTTTTTTGAAGGAACGTTTTCCTTGCCTGTGTTATATGTTTGTATTCTTCTACCGCAGGATAGCTACAGCTCCCATGGTATATCTCAGCCCCTTACCCCAGGCCTCCTGCCAGTCCCTTCCCCAATGTCCCCCAGCTCTGCTAGCATCTCCTCCTTTCATGGAGATGAGAGTGATAGCATTAGCAGCCCTGGCTGGTCAAAGGCTCCAACAAGCCATGTAAGTGGCTCCGTTCTTTCTTTTTTTTTTTTTTTTTTTCTTTTAAATATTTTTGGGAAATTTAGTTACTGAGATATACTTTAATGCTTGCTTGTTTTTTTAAATTATTTATTTTGGATTTGTTTAGCCCTTTTCATTTATCAATGAAATCCGTACAATTAATGAAACCGTGTCCTATGTTTTGTGACTTTTTTTAATCTGCCTTTGCAGAATCTGCTGATAATTTTGATGATTAAGTTTCCTTTCTTGAGTGAAACCTACGCACACCCATAACTGTGTCCTGCACTTATTTAAATATGGAAATGTTTTGAACAGGGATGCAAATGGGGGGGGAAGAAGCTGTGACTCGCCACCACGTTAATCACATTTAGGTCTTGTTCTAAGCAATATTTCCTCATAATCTGTAGCATTTGAGTGAAGCCTTGTGTACTGTTCAATTTACAAGCTTTACAAGTGGTGCACTAGTTCTGTAGTGGGCATGCACATCACATATTATCGACGAGGGGTTGAATTAGGAATTTGAGACACTAGAAAACTCTCTAAGCTCTGATACTTTATTTCTTCAAGGTGTGCTTTCTTTACCCATCATTTCCATATTTCTCATTGAATAGAAACTAAGGTCAATTATACTCTGAAAATAAGAACTAGCCCATACTCCACATTTACTTGCCACTCAAACACTGCTGACAGCTATGGCACTAGAGTTAACCACACTGAAAAGGGTGAATGCTGGTATAGGTTTGAGACCAGCAGATCAGTTTCCTTTGGTCCCAATGTTGTATAACACACAGAGTACGACAACCACAGTCCTTTTGAACAATCCAATGTTTTAGGGGGTTCAGTTAGAAATGTCTGGTAGAAAGCGCCTCAATGGTTTGTAAAGAAAGGTGTCTTCACTATCGTGATTTTTTCGTACATTGTAGATGAAGTACACCAAAGGAGATTAGGGCACATAAGTCTGTTCTATTAGATATTAGTACCCGGCGTGGGAAAATGAGATTGTAACATGCAATCTCATTGGCCATCTCCGAGGCGTTACCCGACCGGGAATATCTCTCCCCACAACGTTCCTTCCTTCCCTGGCTGGGGGGGGGTGTGGCAAACACTCAGCCAATGAGGAGGCTCGGAACGGGGTAATCCCCGCTCAAAGCCACCACACGGCTGGAGGCTGTCATCTTCCCCCGCCGGTGGATTGAGTTAAGTGTCCCCCCACCCCCTCCCTCCAACCTCCCTCATCCAAAAAATTCCCTCATCGCCCTCCCAACCCCACTTCTTTTCTGTCAATTTCGGGAGCGGAAGCACTGGAAACACTTCTGCTCCCAGCACGTCTGCTCCCGATTCGTGACAGGCCTTCATGGAAAGGAAGGGACTACATGTAGTCCCTTCTCCCTTTCCATGGCGGCCATTTTGTTTATTTACTTGTCATTAATTTTCAATGGCTGCCATGGAAATGGAAAAATGACTTCGTTTCTCCTTCCACGGCGGCCCTTTTTTTTTTAACATTTTTTTTTTTCTGTTCCAAAAACGCCAGAGCGCTTCGGAACAGAAATAAAATGCTCTTAGTACTGCAGTATTACTGGTCGGGGTACTAATAGCAATAGGCCCCTCGCAGTGGGGGGGCATTACCACTTCAGTTAAGTCCCTTGCGGACTATGGGCACCGGGGCATTACCTGAAGTGGTAATGCCTCCATTGCTTGGGGCCTATTGCTTAAGTAGACACAACTCCAGAAAACAGAGAATGGTAATAGACAAATTTGGGCCAGAGATATAACAAAAAAAGTTACACTGGCCTTATATGGATCTTTTAAAAGGTCCTTATAATCGCTCAAAATCTTTGTGTCTGTACTGTTGGGGAAAAACTGCCTGGCCAAACTGATCTAATCAAAGCCATTACACGTTACCTGTCCGATTTCTAATATAGGCTGCTCTTGATACAGAAGTTAGCCCTTCTAGTACAAGTCATACCTGGTTATGTCCGTGCATAGTTAATGTACTTATGAGCCAGTCATATCTGCCATGTTTCCCGGGTCCAGGCATGCCAGTCCTTATTTTTCATTGCCTGGTCGAACTTGAAAATAAAATCGACATCCCAGCATGCAATGGGAAAACATAGGGCTGGTGGAAGTGTCACAAATGGAACTGGGAAACTTGGAAGCTATGGCCAGTGTGGCTCAAGCACACCACTGCCTCAAAATTAAGATATGCTATTTTTAAGTTGTTTGACAAGGTTATTGTGCATAAAAGACCAACGTTTTTGGACTATTACCCATTTGCCTGAAAGTCGGTGTTGAAGAATTATAATTGGAAAGCAGAGTACTCCCTGAAGGTTTTGGATATATTCTCTGAGGGATGTTTCCAGAAAGATGTCCAGTGTGGAGGTCCCAGGAGCTGTGACCAGGCCTGCATTCCACACTTTATATTAACAATGCTATGTTTGCTCTCCCTAATAATACAAATCTCATGTTGTTTTTTGTGCAGAACCTTGTTTGCAGAGAGCAATTCGTTTTGCACCCCTCTGGGTGTCTTTTCTAGGAGTACAAATATTGGAAGGTCTGCCACAGGAGAGAGCTAATCTGCTGCTAATTAATAGTTGTCAGGATTATATATGATGCACCTCCCCCGGAGCCTTAGCACTATACTTTGTTACTCTGTGGAAAGAACCTAAAGCAAGGCATGGTATATAGGATAACATGGCATAGGTGCGGTTGCTGGGGGGAAGGCAAGGGTAGGCATTGTACTACTGCTTTTTTGCGTTTGCCTTTATCCAACTTGTTTAGGTTTCTGGGGATGCCTGGATTTGGAAAAATTAAAACCATCAACTGTGTCCACTAAAAACATTGTATCATAACTTACAGCGCAGATTCCTGGTTATAATTTAGCATCGAAATAATTATCGGGCAGGATTAAATTGTGAGATTCTTAAAGCACTTGTGTCTTACTATTACATTACAAAATGTTACCGTTTCCAGATGTTCTTTTGATTATCCAAGACTCTACCTCAAAGTTAATTTGCACAAAAAAATTACACATGTCTACTATTTTAAAGGACAGAGAATGGAAATCTGGACTGTTCAAAGGAGAAACTGAAGTGGGGAGAGGGGAGGGGGGCATGGATATAATGGCCACAATTTTAAAAAGAGAAAAACTGGAATTTCTTGCCATCGTGATTTTCAGTGTAAATGTTGTTCTACACCAGTCATCAAACAAATTCTCCTAATTTTGGATGGGTTATCATATTACATGTAGTATTTCTAAGGAGGAAACCTATAAATGAAAAATGTTTGTCGAAGCATGGAGGCTGGTAAGAGACATCAATATCAAAACAGCCTTAAATACTCCTCAGGTTTTAAATAATATCTTTAAAAGAGGGACACGGTAGAGTGCACACGAAAAAGAGCCAAAACAAACCTGTTTTACAATGAAAGTCTTTCATCGTTACCTTGGCTCTTATCAAACTGCCTTCACGTTGTAATAGAAACAATTTATGTGCAATATTTGTTAAAGTTTTGATATAATTCCCCACTTAGCTCTTGCATGGGCATGAGCAACAGCATGGTGAAAAGATAGCCTGTTTGGTCCCTTTCTTCCCGAGAACTGCAGATTGGTTTGCTACATGACAGGTTGTCGCTGCTTTTTTAATCATATTTTGGAGTTTGGGACCCTTTTGGATGCAAGTGCTGGTAATGTGTTTGTGTAATGTCACTACTGTACTAGCAGTTTGATTGGAAGACTCCTGATGGCTGTGGCAGATGTTACCATCCCCTCCACCAATCATACTTCAAAGATGTGCTTAATCTTTTTTGTGCTGCATTTTCCCAAGCTTAACCCTCTATGGCTTCTCGCTGAGGTTTGCTCACTACTAGCTCGGTCATATTCATCGTTATATCATTCCTTGGCGCTTCCTGAATTCATTATTATAGCCTTATAGATTGAGGGAGGCGTGATTATTTTGCGATGATGGCCCGCCAGCAAGTTATGGTCAGAGGCCAAGCAATAATTGTCCCTCTCGAGATCTATAGGACTAATGGCATATAGAGTTACTAGTAAGATATAAGTTGCGTCCACAATGAGAAAGTAAATCGACAGACTCAGTACATTAAATGTGGTTTATTTTGTAGTATTTAAATAACAAGGTTGTCTTCGTAAGTTAAGCATTCGAATTGCACACTTGGTTAAACTGGAGAGGTTTTAATATGAGCATTCATTAGGAGGGTCATATGAACGTTTCTGTTAATCTATAGGAAAGCAAAGCATTTTCCCATCGTTTAGCGTTCTTTGACATGGTAAATATGGTGTTCCAGTACAGAAAATATCGTAGACTGGCAGAATCTTGTTCAGACATCTTGCCTTTAAATTTCATTATTGTTTGTCTAACTGCTTTTGAAGTCAGAATGTTCAGAAAACAGTAAATACCAGTAGTTATTAACTGCACTCTGAACATTCTGATTGGCTGAGAGGTCGTCAATGGTCTATATGTGCTAATAGTCATTAAATTGGCCTTTTCTGCATCACTGAGATTTAGTTCACAAATTAGTCTGCTGCACCATAGTTTTAGACTACACCAGCAGGGTGTATCCTTTTTTAAAAATGT
The DNA here is from genome assembly GCF_040938575.1 of Ambystoma mexicanum. Taxonomy (NCBI): domain Eukaryota; kingdom Metazoa; phylum Chordata; class Amphibia; order Caudata; family Ambystomatidae; genus Ambystoma; species Ambystoma mexicanum. The sequence continues at coordinate 199,173,455 of NC_090928.1, read as the reverse complement.
GAACAGACCAGATGTCTGTATAAAGATAACATGCTTTTAAATTGGCCGGTTTCAATAGCTGCATTACTATAGCACTATAGCTGTTGGTTCCAGCATAACCCTAAAAAAAAGACCAGTTATGCAGCACTTTTCTTTGCTTCAGAATTACTAGGGCAAACACCTTAAGCAAACGCTTTGTAACAAATGACATATTAATAGCAGTTAACACATTCTAAACTATCTTTCAAGCTTAATAAGAATTTGGTTCTATTCAGAACTCCTTTCCAAATAGCACATAAACCAAGGTATTTCAGGGTCTAGACAGTATTACAGTGGTAAAGCCACTGGATTACTGCCAAACAGAATTACCATTACTGTCACTTGGTCCTGTGGCTTTACCACAAGATTAGAAGTGGTGGTAGGCAGTGTAAATCCCTATTTTCTGGAGTCCACAGGACTCCAATGGGGATTTTTGGCAGAAGTACCACTGATGAAATTACCGAGTGGTAAATCTGCAGATTATTTTTTTAGTAAAAGTGGAGGATTTACTTCCAGCATGATCCACCTTTCCTCCAAAAATCGGCAGAATTACCACTTGGTAATGCCATCAAAATGTCATTTGGCCGGAATAATGAGGTAACGGAATTGCCGCAATTGTTTTCCTGCACCGCCGAACTCTTATTGAGGCCCTTGGTGTGCCCTTAACTCTCAATACTTCTCCTTTAGTACACTGTAAAAAGCTTTGTTTTTTCATGACAGTCAAAACTTCTCTGAAAAGAATTTGAGGGAAATACAGCTTTAGTGCCCAATTCATGGAATTTCCTGTGCGGAAAATAGGGTCTCTGTGCGCCAAACCGCCTGCGAAATCCCATTTGTCGATTCATGGAATCGACTGTGCAGTACTTTTTTGTACTTAGCGGGGACTTCGCGCAGGCTCGGCATGTCTCTTCGAGCGGGCGAGTTCCTTGCGCGAGACACCACCCAGATCATGGGGTGGCTTGCACGGAGGGCACACTAGGGGGTAGAACTCTGAAAATTAGGAAGAACAAGGGAAAATGTGGGCGTTATGAGGCACAGGCCACAGGCAGTCCATCGGATGCCCACAAAGCGTGGAACGAGACTTAGTCATTGATCCGACCGCGCAACCTCTCGCCATGGAAATGGCCATGCAAAGCCCTCATTCTATCCGCCACCCGAAGGCAGGCCTAAAGACACTTCCGCATAGGATTCATCACGCAGAGGTGAGATTGCATGTTGGATTTAGGGGTGCGTGTATGCAGCCAGGGTTCAGATCTAATTTGGGGGGCGGGTGGGGTGTCGAGTGGGGGATGCGTATGCAGTGTAGCACGGTGCAGGGACGCTTTACGGGAGTTTGCATGCCGATTTTTACAGTTTTACCTGAGTTACAGAAATGTGTATGCGTGTTGTCCGGTGCCAGTAACAGTTACGGGGGACTCTGTGCAGTGTCCCTCCTCACGCACAGTTTCAAGGGAGCATGTGTTTGCGCCCAAGGAGCGGGCACAAAGGTAACTGTTTCTGGCTGTTTTTGTTTTGCATGGGGGAGTGTCGGGGGCGTTCCGGCCGGGACTTGCATATAGTTACTTTGCAAGAACAATTCCATCAGAACGCAGAGCGCGCAGTAAAAACATCTGCGCACAAAGTGATTCTCGGCACGCAGGCTTTGCAGGATATCTGCACACTTTTCCATGAATCTGGCCCTATTGGATTTTGTTAAATTGTAATCTTCCTTCTTAGCTCAATTTGGCATTCTAATTTAAGACTTAATTCCAGAGTTACTCTGCAAAATCACTGAATATTGAAGGCCTTGGTGCCTAATTTGCATTGACACTTTTGCAGATCATCATCTATCACTCAGTACTGGAGTATAACTTAAGGTCCATCCAGTATTAAGGTGGTCCCTATAATGACTGTGTTCGAAATAAGGACTTCTAGCTGAGCCATCCAAATGTTTCTCTATCCCCATGTTTTCAGTAACAATCTGAGTTATTGATGAGAATCTAATTTAATGACCTTGTTGAATCAATGTGTTCCTCAGATGACAATGTCACTTGTCCTGCCATCTATGCCTGGTTATCTTGTCATTCCAAACCTTCGGAAGTGATAATGGCTAATCCGCAATGCATGGTCTATACAATTGAAACCGTTTGCTAATGCAGTGCTGAGCCCAGACTGCCTGCACCAAAAATGTCAAAGCCTCTATTCCTGAAAGATCAAGCCCTCTCCTCTTTCACTTGTGTATTGTAACTGTGCCTCTGCTGCCATGCAACATATACTGAACGGTGTGCCTTTTCACTTTGTGTTGCTGGAGCGTGCAGTTATGTTTGCAGTGTTTCACTATAGAAGCACCAGAAATGGAATTGTGTTGTGCTGCACAACGGGATCTTGAACCTTACCTCCTGAGACTGCTTCATTTGGTTCAGAATACGGCAGCCAACTTCTTACTGAAATCCATAGATGAAAACACATTTCTCCCTTCCTCGTGCACTTCGTTTGATCACAGTTGCAAAACAAAGCAGTTTGCTGGCAGTTAACTTTTTTGATTGGGTTTTTTGCGGGAAAGACCATTCCTTCCTGTTTGGGCAATTAAATCAGTATAGTCATTAATGACATTTTGGGCTCAGCACAACGTATCACTGTTTTGGTTTTTGTTACTCGCTTTCTTTAGGAAAGGATATTGGGTAGAGCCTGTTTCTGTCTTGACACCCATTAGCTGGAATCTTCCTCCATACTTAGCAGTGCTTACCATTTATCACTTCAAAAAGACAATAAAAACCGTGTCACTTTCCAAAATATTAGACTTTGTCTTTGACGCACCATGCTGATGAGCCAAAGATGCCCTAGAGCCATAATCACTTTTACTGGATAATGTGCGTTTTATAAGACTACAAACACATACTGCATAAAGCTAGTACATCGAGACCAAATCCCAGCTGATAGGAAAAAAGGTGTTCTGATGCTGAAGACTTATTTTAATTCTGTGTGTAAGTTTTAGTTTTAAGCAAGGTTTTCTTTAAGGCTAAAATTGTGCAACGTTCTTGTGCAGCAATTTGAAAGCTTCTGATTTCAGCATGTAATTAACTTATCGAGACCTACTAATTAACACCATCATTTTGTTATTGTAAAGTGATGCAATGAATAGCATATCTCGGGTATAGCAAGTGTAAACTCACAAGTAGCTGACAAAAATCAGTTTCCAGGAAATGTGCATAGGAGGGAAAGTAAGGGCGGTTCGTCTAGTACTGTAAGGTTTGTTTCTGGGTTTAAACATATTGCCTAAAGTAAGATTGCTTTTCAGACTTCCTCTTGTGATTCAGAACAAATCTACCTGCAGTTATCACTAACATCACTAACTGCAGCAATGTTACTACGGCGGTTCTATGGAAACATTCACTGCATCCTTCGTATCTAAACGCATCATTTAAATCCTGTTACCCGCCCTATTATCACATGAACCTACGGATTTTAATATCCCTACATGTTGCTCCTAAATACACGCTCTGTTAACTGTATTAGAAGGTTGGCAGTAGTCCCTTTTCTAAACGATCAAACTAGAATTATATTTTTTATATTTGAGTGTCCTTTGGTTAACCTTAAACCTTTTGCACTCACATGCCATTAAATTCGCAATATCATAAATCCACTGTTTAAAGATACTGAATTTCACATCAAAGCAATTTTTTTGGCTTTCTCGTAACCAATTTGCACCACGCTTTCCCAAATCTTTATTTTTTTAACTAAAAATGTGAATGCAGAGTTGGGTGCCAAATGTCCTGTGAACGCTGCGTACCTGAGCTTGGAGGGGTTCGAGGAGGAGTTGCCAGTCTGTCTGGTAGATGGATGGGTGGCGAAGTGAAACGCAAGGAACCAGCCCCACTCCCAACTGCAACACAAGGTCAAAGGGGAACCGGCTCCCGACGCAACGGATGGGCACTTCCCTGATTAGCGTGATGTCAGGACAGTGCAAGCACTGACCGGGAAGGCCGTCTGCAGGCTAATGATTTGCTGGACTGGTTGTAGACCTTGTTCTTGAGCAGTCGAGGAGAGATGTCCAGTCGTCTTCTGAGGCAAGACACCCAAGCAATGACGCAGTGAGGAATGACGGGCAAAGAACAGGAGACCCCTAGGCAGGGACTGCTGACGGGGAACAACCAGATTGGGTGACAGACCAGGGAATCTCAAAGGTGACTGATAAGGGACTCTGGATGCTCGAACTGGGGTAGGCCAGAGGAAAGTGGGGGCCAGGAAGCCTAGTGAAGCGGGGGAGGCAGGGAACCAGGACCCAAGAAGCCCAAGAGTAGGGAAGCCTGGGAGGAGGAAGTCCAGCACCCCAGGGAGGCCAAGGAAGCAGGGAAGCGCGGGCCCAAGGATGGTAAGGCCAAAGAGCAGGAACCCAGAGGAATCCTTGGACCAAGGAGCAATGGTCCAAGGCAGAGCAAGCGACAACAACAAATAACTGAAGGCCAGGAGCGGAGCTGAGGGTCAGGAACCGAACCGCGTTTGGCTCCTGATCCGTTAGCTAGATAAAGGCCATCACGAAAGCGAGGCTTGAGGCGCGAGGCTGCAATCCCCGGACCGAATGCGGCCAAACGCGCAAGCGCAGACCGGGGGACACATCGACCATGACAACGGTGGTCGCAAGGAAACGCAGCCTCCAAAAACGGAACCGGGGATAAACCCTCCAGGATCAGCGGGTAGGTGTTCTAGCAGAAAGCAAAGAAGGGGAAACGTCTAAATGAAACTTTACCAAATTCAACATGAATTCTGACATCTTTTTGCAAGGGTGAAGATCTATTTAGTTGTTTTTGAGAAATCCCTTCAGAAGAGTGTATTCAACATTTATAGATTGTGTGTTATTGATAAACTCAAGGCATGATTGACTGGAGACCTCTGAAAACATTTCAGAAAATCCCTATGCTGAATTCATATATCCGTAGCTGGTACTGCAAACCTTGCTGAGGAAAAATGAGCCAAATGTGTGTTTGGTGCTGTTATATTCGAGCAATAGAACCAGAGCAGGGGGCATTACTGGTTGTGTAATGCTCGCTCTGGCTTGAACGCTAGCCCAGAGCATTACCAGATCGGTAATGCCCCCCCTGAAAGGGTTATATTGGTATTAGTACCCCGGCACGTTGTACCGCAGTACTAATTGTGTTTTGAGTGTATTGGGTCCTCCGACGTATTCCATATCTATGACAGTAATCACCACAGCTGTGCTGCTTTGGAAAGTTTTCTGCGTTTCTGACGTCGATACGCTGTCCATGAGGGCCTATGTCGAGCCGGGGTCGCCGGATGTTATAAGTAGGAACCACGATGCCCGCAGCCTCAGTTCCATTTTTTCGGCGAACGTGTTCGCTTCAGAGATCTTGGCGCGCCTCGGTTCTTCTGAGTTCTGTTCTTTCGGTTCTTCAAACCTGTTCGTTGTGAAGATTTCCATGATGTCTCCGTCTTCTTCCACCCCGCGGCCGGGTTTTAAGAAGTATCGGGACTGCGGGTCCAAGATGTCGTTGACGGATTCGCACAACGCCTGTCTCTGGTGCCTCGGGGAGGACCACGACACGGATGACTGTGTAGACTACCAGTCGCTTACATCGGAGGCCTTGCGGGAGCGTAAGAAGAAGCTTTCTTTAGGTAAGGTGGCCAAGCTCTGGAAGTCGAGATCCACTGGGCTTTCGACGGACGATTCGAGGGGCGACTCTCCGCATCGTCGGCGTAAGTCCTGGGGGGGGAAAGGGGGTCTCGGTCCAGGAGTAGGTCCCGCCATTCCTCTGCCTCTTTGAGGCACTCACGGAAGCGCCGGCATCGGTCGCCTTCCCCGTCCTCGTCCGAGGACTCCGCCCGTCGGCGGATAGCTTGTCCCAACAAGCATTCCACTCCTGCGGAATGGGATTAATTTCGACAGGAGATGTTGGCGATTCTTCAGTCGCAGGGCTCCGGTCCGTCCGTACCGTCAAAAGATGCCGGGCGTGACCGTACTAGAGACGCCACTCGCACGCCTTCGGGCTCGAGCGGTCGTCACGATCACTGGGCACCTTCGAGGTCCCGGTCGGACAAGGACGGTCGCTCTAGACATGCCCGTTCCAGGTCCCGGTCCTCAACGCCCTCAAGACCGTCGGAGCCTGTGAGGTCTTCGAAGAAGACATCGGCGCCGAGGTCGTCGAGGGACTCTCGAGGCTCCGCCTCCGAGGAAGCCATCGGTGCCCAAGCTGTCGAAGGACACGCTCGGGGCTCCGACCTCGAGGACTGTGTCGAAGCCGTCGGCGTCATGCTCAACATCTATGCCGATTCCGTCGATGCCTTTCGAGGCTGCTTTGTCGGAGGTACACCGTGGCACGGTGGAACCCCCTAGAAAGGCTCTGGCCAAGGCTAATAAATTGCTTTGTCCCTTTTTCTGTGCCCTCATTCCAGCCTCTGGATTATATTTCTGAGGTGGGTTAGGGGTCTGAGGAAGGTATGGTTCCTGAGGAGGTACCTGACGAGATTTTGTCTGGTCATAGCCAGATTGAAGACCTGCGTCAGTCGTTGCATGACAGCAGTGGTCTGGACACTTCTCCGGAGGTGGAGTTCTGTAGGCCTGAGCCTGTCACCCATGTCGAGTCCTCGTACCAGCGCCTTATGTCGAGGGTCACAGAATACTTGGGGTGGTCGGCACCACCAGTGGATTTTCTGCAGGATGACATGACGGATATCCTCGACCAAGGTCCGCCAACTGACCCGGTACTGCCCTTCCATATGGCCTTGCAGAGAAGGGTGGCAGCAGCTTGGACTGCTCCGGAGGGTCTCCTGGCAGTGAGCAAGTCTTTGCCGCGAAAATACTGCCCTGCCAGTAGCGACCCCTGCTACTTGACCACGCACCCCACTCCGGAGAGTTTGGTGGTGCAGGCGGCTACGGCCCCAGCAAAGCAGGCGTTGTACCCTACCATCCTTCCTGATAGGGACGACAAGCGTTTTGATGGCTGGGCGAAGAAAGTGTTTTCTTCTGGGGGTATGGCTTTACAGGCAGCCAACTCTGTGTGTGCCTTGTCACATTTCACTCACACTCTGTGGAACTGTATTTCGTTAGCGGCTGAACATATTCCCGAAGGGGAGGAACGGGATGGTTTTCTTGCTATTGTGCAGGGTGGCAAGGATGCCATATGTGAGTCTGTTCAGTCGGGTCGGGACATGGCAGATTGTGTCAGCCGGTCAATGGCGGCGAGCACCGTAATACGCAGGTTTGCGTGGTTGCAGAAGTCGGGGTTTTCTCCGGATGTGCAAGCCCGGCTCCTGAACATGCCCTTTGATGGTGAACATCTTTTTGGCAGCAAGGCTGACGAGAGCCTTGAGAGGTTGCAGACCTCCAAAGCTGCAGCAAAGTCGTTGAGTGCTGCAGTTCGCCAACCTCTGCCTTTTCGTCCTAGGGGACAGCAATGGAGGGGAGGTTCCTTTCGATATTAATCATCTTTTGGTAAATCGAGAGGAGCTGCAAGTCAAAGGGGCCACCGTAGGATTACCATAGATGGAAAACGGGGTACTGGAGGTGCCAAGGCTGCTCGGGCAGTTGCCTCTTTGCCCTCAGGCACTGCCGCAGCCGCTTCAGCTCAGTCATGAGGCCATGTCCCATTGTTCGCTGATTGGGGGGAAGGCTGGCGCAGCATCTTGTAGAGTGGCGTGCCATTACTTCAGATGTGTGGGTTCTGGAGATCATAGCCCACGGCTACTGTCTTCCTTTCCGGCAGAGGCCTCACGACAATCCACCAGGGAATCTCTCTTTGAAGAGTCCGGATCCGCTCCTTGCGCAGGAAATGCAATCCCTGCTGGAGAAAGGCGCTATAGAACTGGTGTCGGTAGCGGAGAGGAACAAGGGATGGTATTCCACTTATTTTTTGATTTCAAAGAAAGACTGGGGATTGAGACCCATCATGGACTTGTGCGGTTTGAACAAGCTCCTCAGGAAGAACAAGTTCAAGATGGTTACTCTTTCTCAAGTCCTCCAGACCCTTCAAATTCAGGACTGGTTGGTGTCTCTCGACCTCAAGGATGCTTACTTTCATGTGCCGATCCATCCCAACCACAAGAAGTACCTGAGGTTCGCGGTTGGCGACTCGCACTTTCAGTTTCGGGTCCTGCCGTTCGGATTGACCTCTGCCCGGAGGGTCTTCACCAAGCTCATGGTGGTGGTGGCAGTGTGTCTCAGGAAAGGGGGGGATTCACGTCTACCCCTACCTGGACGATTGGTTGATCAGGGCGTGCTCTCCCGAGCAAGTACTGGATCATCTGTCCATCACCTGCCACTCCCTTCACAAGCTGGGCTTCTCCCTCAACTTAAAGAAGTCCCACTTGACGCCAACTCAGCGGCTTCAGTACATCGGAGCAGTGCTCGACACATCCCTAGGGCAGTGTTTTCCTCACCAGGTGAGGGCTCATCACATTCAGCAGATGGTGCACAAGTTTAATCATGCCCAGAGTCTCCCGGCGTTCGAGTTATTGAGGTTGCTCGGCCTCATGGCATCCTGCATTCTTCTGGTGCCAGAGGCCAGGTTGCGGATGAGATCTCTGCAATGGGCTCTCAAGATGCAGTGGTCACAGTCCTGTGGCAGGATGTCGGACCCCGTTCAGGTGCCGCACTCGGTCGCCCAGGACCTTCTATGGTGGGCCGTCGATGGCAATCTGATGAGGGGGGCTCCATTTTGGCCACCCTGGCCGGAGGTGTCGATTGTGACCGACGCATCCCTCACGGGATGGGGAGCTCATGCCAACGAGTTGACAGTCAGCGGTCGTTGGTCTCCGTCGGAGTCCAGACTCCATATCAATCTGTTGGAGCTGAAGGCCGTCAGGCTTGCCCTGAAGGCTTTTCTGCCGACTGTGTGAGGAAAGAATGTCCTGATTCTCACAGACAACACAGTGGCCATGCACTACCTCAACAAAAAGGGGGGGGGGGGCAGGGTCACTTCCTCTGTGCAGGGAGGCGATGCAGCTCTGGTTCTGGGCCATCCAGCAGGAAATTTCGATCTCAGCAGTTCATCAAAACAAGACGGGGGGCGCTCTGAGCAGGCAGAGCGTGATCTCTCACGAGTGGGAGCTGGCTCAGGAGATTCTCCTGGAGATCTTCGCCCTTTGGGGGACCCCTCAAGTAGATCTCTTCGCCTGCAGTGTCAACCGGAAGTGCGAAAGGTTCTGCTCGTGGGAATTTCCTCCAAGAGGAGCCTTAGGAGACGCTTTCGTTGTGGAGTGGTCCTTCCCACTGCTGTACACTTTTCCTCCAGTCCCTGTCATCCTGCAAGAGCTGCGGAGGTTCGGTTCCCAGATGATCCTCATTGCTCCGTCATGGGCCCGGAGAACGTGGTACCCGGACCTTCTCGACTTGTCCATCTGCCCTCCATGTCGTCTTTCCTACCGAGACGATCTGCTCTCATGGGAAGGGGGGGGGGGGATCAGGTTCTCCATCCAGAGGTCAGATCCCTCAACCTTCACGCTTGTCTTCAGGGAGGTCCTAATCCTTATACCTCAACCTTTCAGAAGCCGTGATGGAGGTGTTGCTTTCGGCCAGACGGCCTGCAACCAAGTCCCTGTACCATTGCCGTTGGAGAAAGTTCTGCAACTGGTGCAGGGTTAAGAATGTGGCTCCTTTTTCATGTGACATTCCTTTTGGTTCTTTCTTTTTTGCTTTCGTTCGCCCACAAGGGCCTGCAAGTGGGTACCATTAAAGGTTGCCTGGCGGCGCTGTCCATATTTAAGCACTCATCGGAGGCGTGTTCTTATTTTTCCTTTAATTTCTCAGTTTCTCAAAGGGCTTACTAATGTGTTTCCGCCATCACCTTTCCAGGTGCCTGGTTGGGATTTGAACCTTGTTCTAAAATTACTAATGGGTGCTCCATTTGAGCATTTACATTCTTGTCCTCTGAGACTGTTAACCCTTAAAACTGTATTTTTAGTTGCGGTCACTTCCGCTCGCAGAGTGAGTTGCAGGCACTTTCAGTTAAGCCACCCTTCACTGTGTTTCATAAGGACAGGGTTGTCCTTAGAGTTCGTCCTTCCTTTCTTCCGAAAGTTGTCTCGGAATTTCATTTATGCCAGAAGGTCATTCTTCCGGCATTTTATCCTCCGCATCCTGGTAAAGAAGAGGAGAGGCTCCATAGGTTGGATCCTAGGAGAGCTTTAAGTTTCTACATTTAACGCATGTCCTGGGTCAGAGTGGACAATCAGCTCTTTATAGGTTACGCTGGAAGGCGTTTGGGACTAGCTGTTACTAAGCAGACTTTGTCTAGATGGATTATCTTGGCAATTTCCGGCGGGTAAGGACCCTCCGGTTGGCTTACGGGCCCATTCTACTAGGGGTATGGCTGCCTCTACTGCCCTGCAGAGGGGCGTTCCTATTCGAAACATCTGTGAAGCAGCCATTTGGGCTTCGGTCCATACTTTTGTACGACACTACTCCCTAGATTCCATCCATGGGCAGGATCTGGCCTTTGGCAAGGCGGTCCTTTACTCTGCAATTCGATTGGACATTCTAAATTTCTATATTCTAAATTCTTTTTCCCTCCTCCATACGTTGGTACTGCTTTGGGAGTCTTTGATAGATATGGAATACGTCGGAGGACCCAATCCCCTCGAAGAACAAGTTACTCTCTTACCTGGTAACGTTCTTTCTATGGGATGATCCGACGACGTATTCCATATTGCTCCCTCCCTACCTGCCCCGCTACAGAAAAACTACAACTGAGGCTACGGGCGTCGTGCGTCCTACTTATAACTTCTGGTGACGTCGGCTTGACGGAGGCCCTCGAGGACAGCGTATCGACGTCATCGACGCAGACGCCGAAAAAATGTTCCAAAGCAGCACAGCTGTGGTGATTACTGTCATAAATATGGAATACATCGTCGGACCATCCCATTGAAAGAACGCTACCAGGTAAGAGAGTAACTTGTTCTTTTATCTCAAGTTGAGAAACTGCACGTTGGTCTTTTCTCACTTCGAGATCAAACTACGAATCGAGATGGCTGCCATGGATCGGAGTGAAGGGAACTAGATGTATTACCTTCTCCCTCTCCATGGTGTCCATTGCTGTGACGGGACTTGCCGGTAACACTAAAGTGCCTGGCGCCGGCGAAGGACAAGGCACCACAAAGTGGGGCAAATTTGGATATGTGGAAAAAGGGCTTGGGTGGAAGGGGATGCGGGGGTGCCCACTTACCCAATTCCCAGTGAGGGAGGATGGTGACCTTCCGTTCTGAGGCATCTCAGAGTGTGGTCTTCACTGTGTGGTAATGAGCCTCCTCATTGACTGTGATGCCGCTGCACTCCCCTTGCTGGGTACAAATCTGAAACAAGAGCATGATAATCTTGCGATTTAGCTAATGTTTGTACATTTTATAAATGTGGGTTGTAGACGCTGAGTCCATCTGGTATTTGCGATTTCTATCAACAACCAAATTTAGAATATGGTTTCACTATTTTTATGCTCTTAATAAAAACTGCGTCATTGAATTGAAAAATGATTCATCATTGCACATACAGATATGATGTGTGCCAGGTGCTGCATCAAAAGTCAATGGAACAACCTTCACCAACCATCATTGACAAAAGTGAAGATTGTGTACATTAAGATTCTGCGTACTTGGGGTGATGCCCTTCTGGAATAGCATTGATTTTTATTAAAAAAGGGTTATGCTCTGAAGTACCCCTTGGTGACCATCCCTTTTAAATAAAAGGGGATTATGGTTGCTAAATTGGTGATGTGTGCTGTGACCGGGTCAGGGATCTCTCCCTGTCAAAGCGTGTCTGGCGACTCCTCTCAACCAGGTGTAGGAGGCCTACAAGGGTATTTGGCAGAGCCGGTCCTGCCCCAGAGTCAGGGTGAGGGAGCTAGGAGAGAGGAAGTCAGTCTTTGGCCCCTCTCCATGTGCCTGGTTACAATTGGAAAGTACCACTTGCAATCACCACAAACAACCTTACACTGGCCATTGTTTTCCGTCTTCTGTTTCAGGACTACCAAGCCCAGGAGCCCCTGCAGTGAGGCAGGGAGTCTACAATCCACAGAGGAGGGATGCAGTGGCGAACTTGAAGCAGGCAGAACATTGTTTGCAGCAAACTATAAATCGGGGTACTCATCTGCCTAAGACTGCAAACTACGAAATTGACTTTTGCTGTAGCGGGCTACCATTGTGAGACACTGAAGGACCCGCGTTAGAAAGGGCAACAGGGCTTTTGATGCACTTTATGGTTTCCCATCTCTGTCTCCTGTCCACTTGGAAGAGCAAGGCAGGGATTGGCCTGGCGAATAAGCTGGGAGTGAGAGCCGGGGGTAGGAGGCGGATAAACAAGGAAGTGTGGCTTGTTGGGCTGAGGTCAAAGGAAGAGGCGGACCGTGAGACTAGGTGGAGAAAGACGAAGGGTGGTGGAGTCCAGCATGACAGATGGCCATCCACATTCAGAATTCAAGGTTAAGGCACTTAGCATGAAAAGGGTTGGGAAAAGGTACTCCGGATGTTATCTGCCCACTAGACTTATGCTTTAGTACCACGCGCGGGGGGTGTGGCGGCCTCCCAGCCAATGGGAAGGTTCAGAACAGGGGCATTACCAGACAGTAATCCTGCCGCCCTGAGCCTCTTTAGGGCTGGAGGCCGCCATCTGCCCCCACTGGGGAATGAGGTAAGTGGCTCCCCTCAACCCTCCACCACCTCACAGGTCGGGGGTACTAATGGCAATAAACCCCTCGCTTTGCCCGGGCCTGTAACTATGGGCCCAAGGGCATTACCCGAAGTGGTAATCCCCCCCCGCCCCCTCTTCCCCTCTTGCGGCTTATTGCTTAATAAATGACCAGGTCACAGTTTCTGGTCTCACCAGATGGGGGCACACAGTTTCAGCAAGTGACTAGTGGAAAAGAACATATTGAATAATGGTACTGGAGTTATTGCGAGTTCTTAATTGATATCACTTAATCAGTAACTGAAGCATAAGCTGCTATCCCCAAGGCAATGGTGCGATATGCTCAAAAATACTTGAAGTGTTGCAGGAGAATTGCTTCTTCGCAATACACTTGGCTTTAGAGCCAACAAAGTCTCATACGATTTGGCATTCTATTATTATTTTTTTATTTTTTTTTCAAAATATACATTTTATTCAGATATCAATCAGTAACAAGAAAGAAACAAATTAAACAGTAGACATCGGAGTTAGCGCATGATTGTGGTGGAATAGTTCATTACAGTGGAAGGAATAGATAATGGGAGAGGGAATTTACTATGCAACTCATTCATAGCAATGTTTGGGCAAGAAAATGACGAGAGGGGGGATATCTCTGGCATTCTTAAATAAAATATGAAATGACATGGAAAGCAAGTAAAGATCAGAGAATCGGAACTATGTTTTGTAGCTTTTGAATAGCAATGTTCTGTGCATCATAGGGACGATATTAACGCAGGAAGCTTATTTTCATAGAGGCTTTTTACATAGTTGGTGTGTCAAGATAAAGGCATGGTCTGGTGCACCTATTTTGACCACTCAACAGTAATAACATTCTATTTTACCTATGGCATAAACTAGTACCTTCTTGTCATGCTAGAATCGAAGAGCACTGGTTTGGGTCCTTTATTTACTGGGGTTGTTTGAGTCATTTTTATCAGAGATGGAGGGTGAGTTCGCAGCTGCAAGTAAAATTGTCTCTAAAAAGCTTTAGTTAACTCATGGCGGTATTCATAATGTGTGTTGCATCCACTCTGAAATATCAGTTAGGTGCTTGTCTCAAAGCCAGAGTGGATCAACAACAACAGAATGCATTTAAGATGGGCATTGCCTATGTTACAGTGCTGCTTAAATTGTGTTCATACCCTCCTATTTCATAACACAACCACTGGACGCGTTCCTGTGGTTTCTAACAACTAGGTAAAAGTCTCTAGGAGAGAACCAAAATTCTCCTGGTACTCTGGTTCAACAAAAGATAAAGCCATATACCCACAGGATGGCTTCTCCATGGTTTACTGTAATATGTCTTTGGAGCAATAAAAAGTTCTCTTTTAAAAGAAATGCTCTCCCTCTGGCATCTCATCTTTAAGATATAGGAATCACTCATAGGTCTGGGGATTTACATTTCCCCATGCTTCTTTCTTGTTCGTTGGTTTCTTTGGGAGCTTACAGCTTCTTTCCCTGGTTTATTAGTTTCTCATGAGACCTTATGACTGGATTTCAGGGCTTTGATGACTTGGGTCTGGGTGGGATGCCTGTTCAGCAGCAATACTGATGCAGAGGACTTTAATGCGAGGCGCCATAGTTGCCACTAGACCCCATAAGCAGTTGAGAGGCCGGGTGCAGTATCTTAGTCCAGCCTGTCTCTGCTCCCCACGACCCCACTTTCCTCTGCTGCGTCACTGTTCTAGTATGCCCGTGTTACAAAGGGGATCCCTTCCGTGTTGCCTCTGCTCTGCTTTTTTATATTCCCATAGTTTCCCTCTTCTACATCATTTTCAATGCTTCACTACATTCATGGTCATCCTCCCTTCTCTCAGACTTGAGGCATGCCAGTCTTTTCTCTCTCGCTCCTTTGGTCTTTCCCAGACTAATCGTCTTACTCTCCACCGGATAGATTACCCTCTGCTCCCTCCACTATTAATAGTCTTCCATCCGCCCATTTGTTCTACTCCACCTCTGGATTTCTTCTAACACTCTCCCTCTGTCATTAGCTCCTTTTTGCTCTCTACTCTCCACCACCTCCAGATATTTCTCTTTATCCTTCCTACCATCCATCTCCACCTTATTCTCCCTCTTCCCCTGGTTGTTTTCCTCCTTGCTCCCCAACGGTCTTCCTTCTTTCTGGTTTTATGACTACCTGGCCGTGCGGTTCACTAAATATGAGGATTGGAGTTCCCATACTCCGACAAGCACATTGACCATATATAGGCATACCGGGGCACTTCTGAATTTTTCAAAGTAATTTGGTGTCACTATATTTGATTCTGCATTCGTTATATAGAGCCCAAACACATTCAGCTGGTGGTAAATCTGGAATTAGGACATTCTGGAATAGATTATGTCGGTTAAACTACGGTCTAACCTAGAACTATTGTATTTCTCATTTATTGTGCATTTGTAAGGCGCTTATACAGCAAGAAAATTGTGTTTCAAAGCGCCCACAGGGCAGTGGGTAGGGAACATTGGAATAAAAAAACAATAAACCAATAAAAAATAGCGGTGGACCTACTTGGCCTTGTGAGCATTCAGAACGTACGTGCAAGTGCAGAGAGAGAGAGAGAGAGAGAGCAAGAAGGGATGAGGGAGTGGGGCTAAGTGTTAGGTGTACCAGGAAAGAAGTGCTATGGATTGAACAGCTAGAAGTGCCTGGATGAGCCATGGGTATGGTTTCAGCATGTCCAGAGCTCTTTGATAAAGATTGGCTTAGGTTCTTTTTGGTATAACCCTGAAATATTGGCTCCTGCTGATCTTGGAAAGCTCAACATTTTTTATTGGGTTTGGGCACTAACGGACTGTTTCTGCAAAAATGAGCTTCTCCAGCATAGTTTTCTTACATAGATTCACATGCTGTGAATATTCCCTGTCCTCAGACTAGTTTAAAATTAAACTGCAATTGTAGTCACTTTTGTGCTCCTTGTATAGTCACTTTTGGATCATACTGCTCACAGCCAATTGAGCATATGAGCACCTTTCACATCTATATGGAAACAAAACTAGGTCTAGCTTGTGAGTGTCATCTCTACTGGATTGAACCAATAGGTGCAAGAAACCTTTACGCTACTGTTGTATTTTATCTTATTGTGTACTGGTATGGAATTTGCTTTTATGGTTTGTTTTAAATGAAATAAAGCGTGCATTCATTCATTAATTCTGGTTTCTTCTTTCCAACCTCATCCATACTTCACACATCCTGTCTGATTTGCTCCCTCCAGCTTTTCCTTCTCTCACCCTTACCGCCTCCTTTCTGTCCTTCTCCCTCCAGTCTCCTGCCCAGTTTTCCCACACCAACCTATCTCCCTTTGTCTTCTTTCTGCAGTCTCCCGGACTGTGCGCTCCCTCTCTACAACCATCCACACCCTTCTGAAAGACCCCAGGCCTTATATAGCGGCCTAGGCGTTGCTCCAAGGAGCTTCATTAACTAATGGGACTCAGGGACGTCATTTCACCAAAATGCCAGGGGTATCAGAAGTGACATTGCGTGACCCCTGACCCCCTGATGACATCACATGAAGTGATATTTGACCCCACCCCAAAGTGGTACACGACCTTTCACCCGTTGACAAAACAGGAAGTGGCATCACTTAGCATTGTACACTACGAAATATTTGGTTACACTATCACTATAATGTGATGTACATTTCATACAAGAATGGATGGCCATATGTATTGTTAAGATCAGTGTGTATAGGTCCATATTAGCAAATTACTGTGAATGCAAGCAGGCGCCCATGACAAAATGATAATGATGATGTGTTATTATATAGCACTTGCGCTTAAGCGCTTTATATAGAAAAAATATACACCCAATATCACCCAACCTGTGTTGGTACTCATTTATCGACACCAGAAGGATGAAAGGCTGAGTTGAGGCTTTTAAGAACAGACTAAATCAGTGACTCACCCCCTGAAGTGTGCCTAAAATAATCCTTTAATGAGTCTACCAATTATTGTATAGAATTCCAGAATGACACATTTGGCATTCCTATTCTTTCTTATTTAGTGTCGGTGCTGAAAGTGTTAGACTTGTGGTACTCCTGTTATTTTTCATCTTTTTTTAAGGGGCCTGAACAAGAAAGCCAGCCACTCTAGAAGTAAAGAGCCACACGGTGCTGGCCAGAGCCCACTAGCTTGCATTACAAAAAAAATAAGAGAAAAATGTTTTTAGAGGTCGCAACTGCGGGACTCTGATGGGACTCCGCTGGGCAGGACTTTTCCACAGTAGGATTAAATGTTATTGTTCCCTGACCATCCCCAGCATTCTTGGCCCTGCTTCCCTTGTTCATGCCCCCGTGGGCTAAGCCTTCGAGCGAACTCACCACCACCTTGAATCTGTACTTTGCGCATGCACGTAAGGTACTGAGCGTGCTGGAATGACACGCTAAGCAGACTCATGAGCTTGAATCGACGTAGAAAAGGTTTGTGAAGCATTTCTGACCCCTGCACTGACCAACTCTGAGCTGTGCTTCCTATCCTCTCTGGTAGAAAAATGGGTTGTACTATTGAATAACCATGTTCGAGCTAGAATTTAGGGCCCACTGGAAGTGTGGTATTATGCATGGGGAAATTCTATCGCCATTGTCCCTTAAAGAGAACAAAAACGAATAGGCCCTATGTGAAAAGCCTCTGTTACACGAATTGAGTGAGCCAGTAGATGCTTTCAGCATTGCTCCCAGGCTCATCATCGATTGTCCATGGCTCCACATCATTCAACTCCAGTCAGGCAAGGAACAAGCTTGTGGAAATGGTGAAAGGCCTATGTCATCAGTATACTGATCACACTGTATGACCTACATCTGAACAATTTCAACTTGATCAAGGGTAGGTCAGTACTTGATAATGACTTCCAGAGATGTTGGAAGGGAGTATCTGTTTAGTGAATCCCTGCATTTCTTTTGATTTGTATGTGTGTTTAAACCCTTAACTTCTGTAGTTGCCACCAGTCAACTGTATGGAAGAAGGGAGAACATGGCTTTTTACAAACAAATTGTAGAAATCTTTTCTCATGCGGCCACTCCATTGTTTTAGAGTAGACCAATACGGAACCAACATGAACTTAATAATGTTTTGGACTAGATTTCCACAGTATATGTATTTTCTTTTTCAAACATTCATACACTGAACACAGCAATGACCAAATGCTTCCAGTTCTGGAGTCACATAAATGGGAAGTACCAATAACTACTACTTAACATCATCACCCTTACCATACTCCGAATAAATCACTTATCCTTACCTTTATTGAACAGCAAATTCAGAATTACATCCATATTATACATATTGCCGAATAGGGGTTTTAAGGATGCCTAAATTGCGAGATATATATATTCCTGCATTCAGACAATGATGGATTGTAAAGGTGGAACTAGATTATTGCCCCATTATCTTTTGATGCCTGGGAAATTCAAGACTTGAACGTGTTTGAAAATTGTCCATCTAAAAACGTGTTTGACTTTTAATGTGTTTATAACTCCATTTTGTCAACCAATTTATCTCCACTTTAATGATATGCTGGGCCTTCATGGAGGAAGCATAGGAAAGGGTTTTTCTTCTCTATTTTCGCACTGGCCAAGCCAGCCTCCACACTATCAGCAATTGTAGTCCTGATAAAATGTACTCTTGTGTTATAGACCTGTTTTGCTTAAATGTAATTCTGCAATGGTTTTGGCTGATTACTAGATTTTGTTGCATGGTTAAATGTCATTGTATGCCATTTGTAATTTCAATGGCTTTATAACTGTTCACTCGTGTGATACCTGTTATATTTGAAATGTTTTAATTTGTATAATGTACAGTCTAATTTCATAATATTCATTTTATGTAATAACATCGTGCTTTATATACTTTTTGCTAAACTAACCTTGATGTGTAATATTGTAGCCGTGACACGACGACGAAACTTGTGACTATTCTTATAAGTATGGTATTACCTCAAGACGCAGGATTTTTGGGGTTGTCTCCATTTGTTGAGCCCTGACAAGTCATTTGACTGCTCATTATTAACAGCACTACTTTGCTGTGGCATTGCTCTTTCTGCAGAGCTTCCCCTTGGACAAATGAAGCAAATACTCCACTGTGTTAGCTGCACAGCACGCTTTTTATCCATCTGCAAAAACTGTTTTTATCGACGTTTCTGTATCGTTCCAAGGCGCTTTTAATGGATTACAAAATGTAGGGTTTTCAAGGGCCTGGGTGCTTATTGAGCTGGCTCTCCTTCCATAGCTTAGTTTGTTGCTTAGTTACATACAACCATGGTTGCCAGCTTAGTTCCTTCAACATGGGTAGGTAAAGGGAATGTTTGAAGAGCAGCCCTTGTGAATGTTCACTCTCCCCAGTAGAGTGTTGCAACTCCCTCCCCCTGACATTCATGTGCTTTTACAGTGTGCAAGACTTGCACGTTTCCCTGGTCTCTTAACCTTATTTTACTTTGAGGTTTTTTTATTGTGCAGTGTTTATCTTCTTAAGTGTGAACAAATGTTAAGGGGTTTTTGATTCTGCTCAGGTGTTGCTGTTGGTTAGGTAGTTGAACAAAAACTACTTTTTTCAAACCTTTTTCTAAAACCTATTATGGAGATCGAATGTGCCCCGTCATCCCACTAACAGATCTATCCCTCAACCCGTCCTCCCTAACTTGTGGATATGTATCCCCTAACTGTGCTCCTACATATTTGGGATCCCTTACTGTTGCAAGGCTGCATCCCCTACCCTTAGGCCCCTCACATCTAGTGCCCTAATGGTTTCCTTTTCAGACCACATTAAATCTGGATACCTTGCATGTTTTGTACCCCCCCCCCCCCCAACTTTTGTCTCGATCACCTTACAGCCATGGATTTTTCGCATCACTTCACATGTAAGTTTGAGAGCTCCTTACTTTAGTCCCTTGTGCTTACCTTGTTCATCGAAGTGCACATATCTCTCATAACTCCTTAAATCCTTATCCTCTTCTGGGGGGGATTATTAGTGTTCTCAGTCACTGTACCCATGTTCTGTGTGTTAGAGGCTCGTCCTGCTCCCCCCGATACCAGTGATCATCCAGCTCCCCCACGCCACCTCAGGCATTCCAGCCACTCAGACACAAATAATACACAAGAGACCAGAAGTGGGGTGTAAAGCGCTGCAATGCTAACACACAACAGTGCATAGGGGGGCTGCATTTTGCTCTGCCCTTCCCACCCCTGGCTCATCCCACTGCAGTCACCAGTCCTTCTGAAATCCAGTTTATTTCTTGCCCCTTTGTCCGAGCATGTCTCCCCCCCCATGCTATCAGGATCTTGTTTGTGTGTCAGAATGTGGGTGGTTCTCATAGTAGCTGCCGTCACTGCAACCATTGGGACTACCGGTAACCTGCCTCCCTCTCCCTGCAGGCCCCAATTTGCCAAATCCGTCATTGCATCCCTTTTTTCCAAAGTGTCCTCCCTCCGCTCTGTTGCACAGTTGCCTCCCCCGGTACCAAGCCAGCCAGTGTCTCCTCCCTCTTCCTCCCCTTTCTCGGAAATACATAGAGCCACCCCCACAGCGTTCTGCATCATCCACCCCAAGTCCCACAGGCACTGGCGCTAGCACCTCACATTCCTACCCCTCTGTGTATTCTCCCTCCTCCCACTCCTTCATCGGCACTACTTTTCTCGCTGTCAGCCATTCATCAGCTGCTGCATTAAGAATGTATGCCCACCCCTGGGTGGATCTTAACTTTTCCTCCACATCACCTTCCACCACCCGCATCTCGTCTGGCAACAGCCGCCATATTGTGGTCCTCATGAAAATTTGTGTAAGCATTACTGCAAAATCTGAGGGTCTCTGATCCCTCTCTACTTTCATCCCCTTTGTGATATCTTAGTGCTGAACTACAAGCGAAGCACTATCTCCTCTGTCCCTTCCCTGCGGTAACCTTTGTAACTGCTGTTCCTGGACATCCCCTACCACCTCCTTCCTTTGTACCGACTGGGGGACCACATCCCAATTGTCCACCATGCTCCTCAACCCGACTTGTATGACAGATCTGTCCCCTCCTCTTGTCTGGTCAGTGGACCTTCATCTGCCATATTGTAACCGAAACTGTAACTGTAATCCGAAACTGTAATCTGTAACTGTAATCCGAAACTGTAATCTATCCTACTGCATGTTAACTCAGGCTTCCGACCTCAGACTCCTACCCTGTTCCCTTTACAGCATCGACCCTACACTGTCTCTCCACGACAGGTGCTCTGACTGTATCACAGGTGCCTAAGAATGCTCTGACCTGATTGCAGTCCTGTACTGTAGTTGCCCTTGCGACCCTGTACTGTGTCACTACAGTACTCTACAGAACGTTTTATCCCTAGAGTCCCTGAAGACTCCAAATTCCACTAGTCAAACGTGCAACAGGTACAGCGAAAACCACTTTTTTCACTTAACCATTGTATTGTTGTAATCCACAGTCATGCACGTCAGGAAGGGGAGCTCCCGGGGATCACCACCATCGGTTACATGCTCATCCTGCTTCCCCCGATACCAGTGCTCATCCAGCTCCCCCACTCCACCTTAGGCGTTCCCGGCACTCAGACACAAATAATACACAGGAGACCAGAAGTGGGGTGAAAAGCGCTGTAATGCAAACACACTCCAGTGCATAGGAGGGCTGCATTCGGCTATGCCCCTCCCAGCCCTGGCTCATCCGTATGTACCATGGATTAGTTAGATCAATTTGCCACCCTTTAACAGCACGTATCATAACAAACAGGTAATTTCGCCGAACAGGGGGATGAAAGTCCATTCTGCAACTGCAGGCTGTTTCTGCGAGGCAGGCTCTGGCAGCCTTGGGATTTAAGCCAGCAGCGTCATCACTGTTTACTTCTCAGGAGGGGCTGTTCATGCCCGGCAGTCTGAGGCATCCCTGCATTCCACGGCTTAGCTGTGCTGTGTAACATCGATTGGCATGGATGTTCAGCTGTTAGGCAAGTCTCCTAGTCCATTCCATTTGTATCCGATGAATCTCAAAGAAACCAAAAGAAAGTGCAGAATCAGAAATGTAACACTGGGATCTACCTTTTTCCTACATAAAATGTAACCATTGATCTGTACAGTGCTTTGTCACATGGTGGGTCTGGTTCACACTTACAAAAGATAAATTAAATATGTTTGGCTTAAACTTTAAATCTATTACAAAATTGCTAATGAGACCAGAAATACTATCAAATGTATTGCATTTGAATACATTGGAAGTAACTACATAAGGATTATGTGTTGCTCACCCTTACAAAAACATTTCTGAAAAGCACAATCAGTAAAATATACATTGAAAAAACAAACAAGAACTAAACTCTACAGGTACATACAGCCTCATTCCAATGATGACAAAAAGCATTGAAATGGCTTTCTGTGTTTTGGTCTGCATGCATCCATTCTAGTGGCGGCGCATGAGGACTGCACACGCTGAATGAACCAGTCACTGGTGTGGCAACCCCTCATGCCGGTACAGATCTCTGCAGAATGGCTTAATTTCAACAGTGGGCATGTTTTTCCTATACTTGGAAAAAGCAGCCACCGTCATTTGAATGCAACGGGGCAGTAATGCCCCTTATTACTCCTGTTTCCTGTCCCCTTTCCTCCGTACTTATGGGAGTCTGTCTTGTGGGGACGGTACTGGAGCTTTTGCACAGCAAATGTCTTAAATTTGAATTTTGGCAAAGAGTCAGTGCGCATGAATGGGGCATGGCCCCCACATGCTGGCTTCGCCACCCGGCAGTGCCCGACAGACCCTTTTTCTGAGCCGATCGGATACCTGTTCAACAGCAGGAGCTTCTTTTTTTTTTCTCTATTTTTCACGTGTCCCCTTTTTTATTCTTCTTTTTCTTTTTTCTCCAGGATTCCTGCCAGTTTTCTCCCCTGTTTATGTCGGTGCAAACCGGTTTCTCTACCTGCAAGACATGCGCAAGGCAGTTCTCTGCGTCGGATCCCCACACGCTCTGCCTAGAATGTTTGGGGTCGGATCATCACTGGGATGCCTGTGCTGCTTGCAATGCTCTTTCACATCGGTCACTGAAGAGACGGCTACAGAGGTGGGAGGAAATCTTCTCTGCTGTCCCGCCGGATCATCTGAAGCAGTTCGTAGCAATGAAAAAGACAAAGGTAAGCAGTGCTATTTTCCTTCAGCACTCTGGCATGGTGACTCCTTCCCAAGGGAAGTCGTGACTTGATCATTCTATGTTCATTCAATGCTGCTTTTAGCATTTCCAGTCAAGTGACGTATTTTCAAATATATACACAAGCATCAATCTGCATTGATTTACAGTCCAAGCAAAACATGTTTCGAGATGTCCCCCTTCATACATTGCCAGTGGAAACAAAAATACTGCTATAAATTGTTCAGTCCTAATCAACCAAAACATTTTTCAAATAATTATCACTTTAACCTAATTAGTGATTTAAAAAAAATAACTCTTAACTAGGACTCTGTGGCTAAACGTTCATGTTCTTTCCGGTGCGTTCCGTCAACTGAACCCGCTCTGGGAGATTGTCTCAAATAGCTGCATTTTAGGTGCTGCAGGGTGCCAGTCTCCACACACTTACAGGCTTGAATAATGGGCTATTTTTGCTTCATGTTATGATGTTCTCTACAAAGTATACCTTTCCCTTGCCACTGAGTGATAAATATTTGCTATTCTAATGCAGTGTCACAGGCTTCGCTGAACACAGCCTGTAATCTACTTTGGCGTCTTACTCTGAAGAAGTATCCCTATATTTAGCAGTTCAAAATCATTTATCCACCCATTTCTATGCTAGAAAGAGTACATTACCAAATGTAACCAACATTTCTGGAGACGAGTGAAAACAAGATTTTGAAGCAATGTGTATATAAAACAAATAATCAAAAATTGTTAAACTTAATTTCTAATTCTTTCTCTTTGCAAAATCTGCTAGTATTGCTTCAAAATTTTGATTACTTTGACGCTTGCAGGACCATATGTTAAATTGCATTTGATGTTGTCTTTTTCATTTGTACAATGTTTTTGCTCGCTCTTAAATAAATCATGTCTTGGCACTGTCACCACCTTGCTTTTGTTGATTGAAGTATTGCCTTGCTATAACCTCGTTCTCTGAAATCTTGGGGGCATGGTAGTCCAAGCTAGTCCATATTAAATAAGATGCACACCGCAATTTCTATCCGCAATTACGATGAGTATGTTAATCATCAATACTTTTACACAGTACCGCCTAGGATGCAGATTTCATAGAGCATGTGTATGGATATCGGGTATGGGGGTGGATACCTGAAATTTAAAATCTTTCATTTGTTTTCAATACTTTTCTCAATCTTGTTTTCACTCATCTCTAGAATTTGTAGTTACATTAATTTGTTTTTTCTGGCATAGAAATGGGCGGCTAAATCATTTTCAATTTTATGTATAAGGGTACATTTTTGTAAATTCTAAGCCAAAGTAGCTTGCAGACTTTGATCAGTGAAGCCTGTGACATTGTATTAGAGTAGCAAGTGCTCCTCATTCAGTTGGTGAGGATAACATGTATTTCATTGAGAACATTGGAATTTGAAGCAGCATTACAGTGTTGTCCATCACTTTCAAGTCGGACATCCGGAGGAGAACTGCGCTTATGTGTCACGTAATGAAATGCAGCTTTTTTAATTCAGGAAGCAGTCCCGGTTGATGGAACTCACTGCATAGGTTATTAGTGTTGAAACGCAGAATCCTTCGTAGGAGTTATTTTTTTTTCAATTAAATTACCATTTAAACTGTAAATGGCAGCTATTTAAGAAGTATTGGTTGATTAATTTTGAACCCTAGTGATTTTGTCCACAGGGAAATTGATAAAGGACGACAACCCAAAACATGTTTTACTTGGACTGGAAGTAGTGTTGATGTTGGTGCATGTGTTTGTTAATATGTCACTACACTTGAATGGAAAACAAGAAGCAATATTGAATAAATATAAAACCGCCAGGGAATGTGCTGAAGATTTTTCTCTTGATGTGAGTGATGATCTGGAGGCTACACATATTGGCTCTCCTCCAGAAAAACGTCCAAATGGATCCAAGTGGTCCTCTGGCAGCTACGCACCGCTCTACCGGGGGGGTAAACCCCAAGGCTCTCTGAGCTCCTACCGGTGGTAACACTGACAACCTCTGGGGGTCTAGTACCCGGTTGGTGCCTGAGGTGATGCCTCATTGTCTTGAGACTTCCTCCAGGACTGTTGGCTCCGAGGTCTCCAGAGCTTCTATCAAGTCACAGTCCAAAGGTCCACATGGGCCTTAAGGCATTAAGAACTCGGGCTGACGAATAAGTCTCCCGACACTCCTTTAGCATCACAACCTCGTAGGCGGGACCAGAATGGTGGATCAGGGCATGGCAACATGTTGCTGATAACTGACTACCTCGTCCCGATCTTCGCCTCATTCCTCCGACTAGTCTCCCCTCCCCCCCCCCAAAATGTGGTGCAAAGGACTACTTCTAAATTCCAGACTTCTATTCTGGCGCTGCTCATGGTGACCTGGAGCTCTTTTTTGACAATCGACTGGTCCCTGTGACATTGACGACCGGATCCACAGTTTAGCCTTTCTCCTTGGCCATGAGATACACCGACCCGTTAACTACAATGCACAGGCTCTGGATCAGGTGGTCCCTGCAGTACCGGCTTCCTCCATCTTCTCTTTGGCCGCTCATTAGGGGGCTCTCTGACAGAGACCCTATGTAACCCAATTGAATTTGGGCGATTTGTCTGAAAATAAAAAACCGAATCCCAAAAGACAGTGGACGTCACACTAGGGATAGTATTACTAGCACGCCCTGTCGACGTCCCTTTTCGAATTTCGAAAACAACAACTGTAATACTCTGCAGCTTCCACTAGTTGGCCTATGCACAGCATGTGAATCTAAGCAGAAACAAGCATCAGCAATACGATTACGGTGAGTAATGGATCATATATATATATATATATATATATATATATATATATATATATATATATATATATATATATATATATATATATATTTTTTTTTTCAAATTGGGCACCCCATATTCTGTCTTTTTGCCCTGGATCTTTTTGGGTAATACCCCCAATCTTCCACTCCAATTGGTAGATGCCTCTGGTGTCCCTCCCGTGATCAGGAGGATCTGACTACTGGTAACGACAGAGGGTGATTTTCCCTTGTCCACCAGGGCTTTCAGCGATCGCATCGCATTGCATTACTGGCCAAAAATCTAGGCTTCCACCCAGAACAACCCCCAGCCAAGGTCAGACTTCTTTCAAGAGTCTTGGACCTTATGGGCAAACAGAAGACTGTTATTGTCCTTCAAACGGATGTAGTTCTAGAGGCCTCAAGGGTCTGGCAGAAGCCTCACTCTGCCTGTCAACATAAAGCTTGATCTTAGGTAGAAGTAACTGCCATATGGCAAGGTATTCCTCCCCTGCCATTTTCCACTGCATTCTTCTGTAGAGGCAACTGCCACTCTTTTTCTGTGAATCTGCCCATCTACCTTTGCCCTACTGCTTGATACATATGGCAAAACAGTATACTTCAGCTTAGCTTTGCACCTGCGGCATGCTAATGCCACTGCCATGCCAATTTACCAACCAAAGATTGTGGTAACACCTTGCAGAATTCCAGAATGTTCTTCCACTGTACAGGCAATATACCATCAGGTCGGAGGCATCTGTCCATTAGATGGGCCCGGCGGCCAAGGCCGTGTGTCTTTCCTTTGGCAAGTTATGTTGTGATAGGCTGGGTTTGGGGCTGCTATAAATGTACCCTATGCTGTCCAGGATAAAATTCTGGCTCACCCATTTGACTGCTCTGAATGGTTCACCCGAGAACAGACGAGGAACTTCAAAATGAAAGCTTCTACCCAGGCTGGCAATTCTCTAGTGGTCCTCACTAAGTTAGGGTAACACTTTGCAAACCGGCTCCCTCGCTAGGCAGGATAATTGGTCACAAAGGTGTGGGTGCTTCCAGTTTCAATGATGGCTGCTGTAGGTAGCCAGACTGCTCACCCAGCACATCTAGAAAGAAGCCGTGAACAATCGAAAAAGGCTGGGTCCACACTTCTCTCATGGGGCACCTAATCACATCATTTTTTTTTTTCCAACCTCTAAAAGTATCGCCTCAGACACATGGATCATTATGGTAGTTTCCATGGAGTACCGCCTCACCCTCCCTGCCACCTTTTCACTCCTCCTTCATAACAAACCCTTTAATCAGGTAGACGCCTCCTACCTATCTCAGGTGTTTCATGACCTCTTGCAGATGGGAGCTCTGGAGGGGTTTCCCATTCCAGAGAGATGCCAATGGCTTTACTCATGGCTGTTCTCCATGTCGAAAAGGAACCAGACAGTCCTGCGCATGGTTCTGGGCCTCTCCCACCTTATCCAGTATCTTACCACTAACAGCTTCAAGATTAGTACAACTGCCCATATTCATTGAGCCCAGAGTCCGAGGGATTGGCTGTGCTCAGTGAACCGTAAGGACGCATATTTAAATATTAAAATATGGCAACTATACAGGACATTCTTAGACCAGTCTTTTGCAGGAGTGTATCATTAATGAAAGATCCTTCAACAATGCAGCACTCGGAATCTTCATCAAACTGATGTCTGTGATTTTGGCATGTCTTTGCCTGCAAGGAATATATATCTACCAATACTTGGGAGGGCTTGTTCGTTTGGGCCCACTCATTTAGTCTCCATCCTCAGAAGCGGCCCAAGCCTCCCTCAGTCCCTTCTCTTCCTTTCTCTCTTTGAGCTGGGTCTGTCGGTAAACCATAAGAAAACTAAATTAACTCCAATCCAGAGCATACTCTTTTGTGGATAACCCAGGGATTCTCAAAGTCATGGGTCTTCCCCAACACAGAGAGAGGGATGAGCATTAAAGATACTGTCCTCCAGTTCATGTCCAGAAGTCGTACTTCTGCATGGTGGTTTTAGATGCTCTTGGTCCATCTAGCTTTGTGTATGTTATTTCTATTTAGCAATGTCTTGAAGATGCTACAACCAAGTGCTCAAATGTCCACAAATATCAGGAGAGAAAATGATTGCTGTTGCATTAGCCAGACCCAAAATGAGGAAAACCTGCTTCACCTGAGCAGCATCTTGATCTAGATGTGGAACAGTTTGATGGCAAAGGTTATCATTCTGCCATCTGTCCTCGAAGGCCTCCCATGTTAGAGGCAGGACTTTGCGAACCCCCTTTTTTCGATTATTTCAACGCCAGTCTTTAATCTCATCAGGTGGGCTGGTACCCTTCAAGATGCCTCTTGTCTCGGCCAGAACACTCTGAGCACCTTAGTATGCTGGAACTCAGGAAGATACTTCTCAATGTCCTTGCAGCTATTGCATTGAAGGTAGTCCTCGTTGAGATCGAATACAACCTATATGTACTAATACATAAACACAAGATCCCCCTCAGTGGTGAATTTGGAATATGAAAATTTGAGAATGGCTGCTGTGATACGGAGTTCTCCAGAAACCCAGACAAACCCTAATTGGAGAGTCACCCTCAGGTGTTCTCTATGATCTTCCACCATTTGGCACGTGGAGGTTATTCTTTGGGTTGATCTTTTTCCCTCCCAAAGAAATCGCAGGGGCAGAATGTTGACTTCATGGTTGGGCCTGCGGCTGGTTCTTCCAAAAACGATCATCGCATACCGTGGAAGGACTTCACAGCCTACACCTTTTTTCACATTGTCTTGGTTCACAAGGCAAGTCTCAGAGGAAAAAGGTCTTTGGGAGATATTGACAATTGATGTTAGGTCTAACGGGCTGACAAAGTCTAGTTCTCTGACCTAAAGAACTCTCTTCAGGGACCAGTTTTTCTCCCTCTGTTCTCACAACTCTTGTTGCAACAGGAGGAGCTTCCTTACCCCTTCCCACAATCCTTGAGCTTAGTTTCCTGGTTTCTGATGCCATGCAGCATTTAGGCCTGGGTTTGAACCTTTTCTCCGCTCCCTGGATGAAGTTCTGTCCTTCCTCTCTTCCCTAGCTTTTTCATACTTGAAAATGAATTTTTGCTGCACAAACCTCCTGGCAGTTGGGGCATACAGCTGTTCGGCGCCTATGAAGTTATCTAACTTTAACCCTGTTATCAAGCACCATTTCTGATTGGCTGAACAAGCTCTTTGCAGCACTCTGTGACCCGTGGAATTCTAACATGGTCTGTTGAACAAAACCTTTGGCGATTGCCATAAAACAAATAATTAAAATCCAAGCCCTTTTGGCCTCAGACCCTACACAGTCCTCCATTGGGAAAGGGCTTATTAGCAGGACATATCCATCCTTTCTACCTAAGGTGTTTTCCTCCTTTCACATCAATACCGAGGAAGTACTTCTCCCCCTTCTTTTCATCTGATGTTTGAGACCAAAAAATGACTCCAAAGCTTATGTACACATCCTGAAGTTCTACATTGATTGAGAAACTTCCACTGGGAAGGATTATAATCTTTTCATTACTTTTTCTGGTTCCCAAGCAGAGAAACAAACACCCAAGGCTTCTAATGAGGTTGATGGTCTCCTGCATTTCTCGGTCTTGCCAAATGCATAATATAACCCCTCCTATGCACTCATGTGCACGCTCAGCGCAAATACTACTGCATTGGCTTTCCAGAGATTTGTCCTTGGGAAGTCATCAGTAAGGCAGTCACTTTGGTCTCTCCTCCTCCGTTCTGCAAGCACTATTATAAGGAAGCTAGGATTAGACCGCATACCTAGGTTTGGCTGTGCTGTGCTCCAGACCCTGTTTGGATCATCTTTTCTCAATCCTTTTTTGGGGGTGATGCTTGTTATTCTCCCATAGGTATGATGGAAAAGGGGGACAATGGCGTAGGAGTAAGAAAGTTAGTCACTGTAGTGACCATTATACTCCTAGTCTAGAGTTCCCTTTTCTCCATATGCCTGCCTCCACCGCCTAATAAGATGATAGTCAACCTGTCTGGTGTGGTTTGGTGGGGTGAAAGAAACTGGCAGGCGTTGCCAGGAGACAGAGCCATCGTGTGAGGCCCATGCATGTGCACTGCCACCACACCTACATTTTAATTGAGAACATTTGCTGTGCAAAAAACTACAGCCTTGTCCTTTAGGACAAACTCCCATATGTATGGAGTAAATGAGGGGCGGGAAATGCTAGGAGTTTAGTAGTCCCTATGGTGAGTAACCTTTTCTTTCTACAATGGCTGCCATCATTGATGATCATGCACATGGCAGAGTTCATCACATCGGATTCACTATATATATGCAGTGATGGGCACAGGAAACTGAAATTCACCGAGGTTCATGAACCCTTCAGCGCACACATGCAGTTGATCCCCAGTCCATCTCTGCCATGTGCAGATACTGATCAGAATTGTAAGTGCACAATGAAGCCGACACACTGTCAAATACTTTGCTATAAATTCACTGCTAATGTCAAATTGGGATCCTGAGTGCATTGATTTGCAGGTGTTGTTTATTAAGCATTTAAACCACAAAGCAGTTTTTTTGTTACATAAAACTAGAAATCAAAAATTGCTACATCTGAGCTACAAAGAGTAGACTACGCAGTTGAGTCTACCAAATGTAGTCTGTTATTGTTCCTTCAAGAGTTTCATTAAATGCAAAATTAAAACAAGCATATTTATACAGTGATGCAGTAAAATAAAAATTAACCACATAATTAAAGCAATGGTATGTGAATACCAATGCAGTGAAATAAGGTTACATGAGTAGAAATTGTATCCCAAAGTGTACAGTTATTATCGGAAGTATGTAAACAAAAATATAACTAACAAAACATTCAGATAAAATATCAACCCCCGGGGGAAATCAGATTAAAACAGGTTAACATTAGATGCTGAAGACCAGTAAATGCAGGACTAATCCAGTCAGTAGCCAAAGAGAGGAGGTGGAGAATGGGGGTTAATGTCATTTGCTTTGTTAGGGCCATTTTCAGAATGCTTTGCCATCTTGAAATATTACAGTCAGTAGCTATGTTAGAATATCTCTTTCAAGCAGTAGGTTTACTCTCTGAGATCACTTTCCAGAAGTCGTGAGTCTGCAGGCAGAACCATTTCAGATGTTCAATAGTTCCCCTGGAATCTTTGCATCTGCAGCAAGCATTTGTGTTGCTCTTGTTTCTCCACCCATGTGACCAAAAGACTCAAACTTGATCAGGCACACTCATCCTCCAATCATGTGAGTTAGACAACCATTGTGACAGCAGGACTGGTTACTCCACGTAATCTGTATTGGACTCTTGAGGGACCATTCACAGATGTGATACCCTGCTTTGTGAATTAATGTATAAGCAGAAGGGGGTGCTCCATCATGCCTCTGGTGAGGGATCTCATCATCTGTATATATTCAGAGTACGAGCAGTGACACAGAATGTACAGTAGGTAAAAGCATCTGAAGGGGATTCGGATCCTGTTTTCGAGCATGTCGCCCACACAACAGTTGGGCCAGAATATATCCTTGCTGTTCTTCATGATCGGAAGATTGATCCACATTGGGCAACTCCCCGAGTTCATGGCACCCATATCTTACTTTCCCCACACTCATTCTGCCAATGGATTTTTCTCTTTCGTGTGCGGTGCAATCGTGTGTGCTTGGGTTCCCAATGTGATATCTGCGAGGATTCATTTTCTTTCTCATCAGATTATGCATATGCCGTTAAGAGAAGCTGAAATGTTAGTCCCTGATGTTTTGCACATTTATTTAGCCTTTAGATGATGGGAATTGCTGTTTCCACAATACCAGCTGACGTGGTTTCCTATCCCAGATCAGCTTTTGCATCAGTTGGTTTAGGTCTCTGAACGGACTCTGCAGAGTTTTGAGAGGCAGCATTGACCCTCTAGGCCATATATTCACAATACCTTTGTCTACTTTGTCCCAGAGTAAACACTTCAAAGTAACCATCTTTATGGCATTCAGTGAAATCCCAATGTCTATATCTTCGTTGGCCATAATGTTAATTCTTGTGTTTCAAATAGGTTTTTCTGGCAAGGGACAGATAGCAGCATGATTTTGAGCTTGCCCCCAATTCACCTTGTAGCTTGAACTCATCTGGGCTTCTTGCATCACCATGAGTAGATTGGCTGCCTATAACCTGAATTTCGCTTTCATATGCCCGCTGTTGGATACGCTCTTTGTTTCTCAGTAGAATTATGAGAGGCTCCATCACAATGATGAACAATAAGGGTGAGAGAAGGGCACCCTTTCATAGTACCTCTTCTAAGTGTGAACTGTTGTAAGGATGGCCCCTTGGTGAGGATGTTGGGTTACAGTGTAGGAGACCTGTCTATCTCCTACATGTGAGGCAAAGTCCCATGATTCTCGTGGTTACGAACAAATATACCCTGTCAATTTAATCAAATGCTTTCTCACTGTCCAAAGACACTGCAGCCACTGGGTTTACTGTATGTTGACTTTTCTGAACAGCCTGGATCAGTCTCTTCAGGTTATCTGCGACAAATCTTGTCTTTACATATCAAGCATGATTTTCTTTATTGTTGTTGGACCGATTCTTTTCAGGTGTTTTTTAAGATTCTTTTCAGGTATTTTATAGGTTTTTTTTTATGCTGACTAGGTTTAATCAACTTCGATGCTTGGCAATAATGGGCCAGTGGCTGAATATAGCGAGGAACCAAAGAATTTGATATTTATGTTCTAATAGTTATGCATTTGAAACTATTAAACATATTCTTACCCAATGCCCTAGATTGGATAAGAAATGCTACAAAGTGTTGGGTTCCTTTGTACATAACGTCCAAACATTGAAAGCTCCTTTTTCGGGCAGATACTGGTTAGGCAACACAATCCCAATGATAATTGCCATCCAGAATCTAATCTATGGGAAGCTGCATTGGCATTGATAACTGCCTCGAGCTAGACTTGCGTTTAGTAGCTTCTGATATAATACATATGGATTGAATTTGATCTTACTTGTATTGTTTTTAGATATTGTGAATATTAATTATGTATTATTGAAATGTATTTTTAACTGTGAAAAGTATTTTACTGAACCACACTTTTTTTTAATTTTTTTTAGTATTTTATAGTTCCGAAATGATTAAACACATCTGTCTGTAGCTGCACCAACAAGTTGGGAAATTGGCCTCTTTGAGTAGCACTGTGATCAAAAATATTTTGGATAGCCCAGTAGTTTACCTTCCATAAAGGATTTGAGGAATCTCCTATGTAGCACTCAGCAGCTTGGTTATAGCAACTGGTGGTTAAATTCAGCTGGGTGTCCTCCCATTCGCAGGGTCATGTTAGAGTTCAGTTAGAGCATGGCTCTGTATGTATATTTTATTCATTTTGATTGCATACTCTAGTTCTGCCTTTATCTTCCATCAGGTTCTGCAATTGCCTT
Source organism: Ambystoma mexicanum (assembly GCF_040938575.1). Lineage (NCBI taxonomy): Eukaryota > Metazoa > Chordata > Amphibia > Caudata > Ambystomatidae > Ambystoma > Ambystoma mexicanum. The sequence continues at coordinate 199,140,461 of NC_090928.1, read as the reverse complement.
AGTTGAAGGGTTCTTCAAGGAAACGGGCCACATTACTGTTGTATGTGCATAAACCTTCATAAAATCTTATGACTTCGGAGTTGATCTCTCAACAACTAAAGTCCACCGGTAATGCGCAAATAATCTTAGACTTTAATTTTAAGTCTATGGTCAGAAGTTGCTCACTTGTTTTATGATGATCAAAGTCGTCCTGCAGCATTCTGAAGCAGGAATATTTCACCTTTTCTGGTTGTAGTTTGAGAAAGCATTTTCTTCTCAGCTCAGGGGTAATGGTTGGGTCTTTGGGAACTACATACTAGCTTTTTTATGTCCTTGACTTCTTTTCGCAAACATTTAATTTAAGCTTATTTTGTTAAAATATGCTTTCTTGTGTTGTTCTTTAGGTATCTTGTCATATAACATTTGTGGTTACCAACACTTAAGGACATGTCCTGTCAAGTTTTGCTTGACGAACTGACCGATCACGATCTTACTTTTTGTAACTTAGTTTATGTGGAGGTTTAACTCCATTCTCCAAAACTATTTCCTGAGTGTGTGTAGGTCCAATTGACAGACTCACTGGCACTTGGTCAGTGATCACGATACTGCCAATGCTCGAGTTGTAGCAGCTGGGTGTCAATAAACCGATTGTCGGGTAAAAGTTGAATTGTGAGTGTGCATGGTGCCGCGGGGAGTGAGATAAATAATCTCGGTCCGATTGTTGTTCTAGCATCCATGTGTCCTCGGAGTGAAATTTTCACATCAGGCTTAAGTTAAATGGGCGGTTTAACATTGGGTTCAGAATAGTTTTAAAGTCACCACCCAGAATGAGCTGGTCAACATGGAAATCTTAGATGTGCTTTGTTGTTTCATCGTAGCAGCTCAGGGCTGCTGAATTGGGAGGCATTGACAGATAAAAGCGGTACCTCTGTTTCTTGTAATTTGACCTTGAGCTGATATGCTTGTTCATAACAGGCAGACCGTTTCTCCCAAACCCCATGGCTGCTATTATAACCCGCTAGTTCCAGCAAAGACCTGGTTGCAGTTAACTAAAAAGGACCTTGGCCGTCAAAACATTCCTTTACATATGATCATAGATTTCTCCTATATCATTGACAAACTGAGTTGGGTAACAAGATTCCCCCCACCAAGTGCATGCCCACATATATTAATGGCAAAGAGCTAGCAAAAACTAAATCTGGGGTGACCCATGTGTCTTTTACCTCCCTTGATTGCTGCTAGCCTGCAAAGCTCTTTAGCCAAACATGCTTGTGTGGGGTCTTAAGTCAGCCTGATGACATCTTCGAGAAATAGTTTGAGTGGCAGCTTTCATTCAGATCACTTTAATGGCTTGCTCCTTGGCCGTTTTCATGCCCTATCCAAACGCTTTCCTCGTAGTTACTGCTGCTTTTAGGGAGTCATTATTGTTCAGGATTAGATCTGCTTTCCACATCAGGCTCTCCTGTCGCTAGCCTTCTTAAAAATGTTCTCTTTGGTGAAAGTCTTGATAAAGGGAACAATTGCCTTGGCTTCTGAGTAAAGGAGTGACCAGCCCTGAGCACATTATCAATACTACGCTCTATGGGGAAAGTGCCAATGTCATAAACCTGTGAGTGGCCTGCTGTCCTGTGCGGCCTAGTGCCACGAGCAGGGTCATTTTTTTTTCTTTCAAATCCGGGCTGGCGCTTAGAGCACCAGCCCTGCAGGGAGCTTCCAAGGGGCGCCTCGAATGCTGGGGAGAGAGAGGGGGGGGTGGAGGCCCCTCCACGGCTCCACCATTGATCCGACACACTTTTTCATGTCACTAGGTAAAAAGCATAGCCAGTTTGGCCAAGAGCTCTTTCTGGACAGCTCCAGGTTGTCTGGCCAACTAGGCAACCATTTTTATTTTACTTTAATTTTACATTTAATTTTAATTGTGGAGATTAGCATGTGTCACATATAGGCAAAATTGTAAAGATTAGCATGCACCACGTCTAGATAGAATTGTGGAGATTAGCATGCATCACATCTAGATAGAATTGTGGAGATTAGCATGCATCACATCTAGATAGAATTGTGGAGATTAGCATGTGTCATATTTAGGCAGAATTGTGGAGATTAGCATGCGTCACATCTAAATAGTGATGCCACTGGCTAACTGTACTGAAAAAACTCACCCCTCTGCATTCACCTCTCAAACTCTGAACCAATCACAACCATATCTCTACAGCACAACAAGCCACAAGCACTTCACTACACAAAAACAACAAAACAAACCACACACAGCCTCACACAACAGCATACGACAGCTACCAACTGAAAATCACACGTAGACCGAACTAAAGCTGCCAACAGCACATCACGGCTCTCTTGCTCCTTTTTCCCACTCAGCCCCACTAACTTCTACCCCCATCTTCTTGCCTTCGAGATCTGCCAGAGCGCCATGGAACCATGCAGGTGATGTTTGTCTATGTTTGTTTACTTATTTTTGTTCTATTTTCAATGGACACCATGGCAAGAGAGAACGGGCTTAGTTTTCCCTTTCTTGGTGACCATTTTGTTTTTCTTATTTTCAGTTGGGAGAAAAAATTGCTTTTAGTACCCTGGTCTTACAGCCCGGGGTACTAATAGCAATATGCCCCGAGCAGGGGGGTAATACTGCTTCAGGTAATGCCCTGGGGCCTCAGTTAAAGCCTGAGTGAATGTTCCAGGGCATTACCTGAAGCGGTAATGCCCCCCACCTGCTCCGGGCTTATTGCTTAATTAAGCTCCTCGTTTGGGGGCAATTATTGTCCGATATGAGTCATCACTCCAAATCTAGAAGGCTGAGGAAAGCAGGGACCACCGCTAGGGCTGATGTGCTCTGAACGTCCCCGAACACAGGGCTTGATGCTTTTAGCACCTGGCACATCACTAGGTTTGCCAATAGTGTAGTTTTGAAAATATATAAAAGTTTCCTTTTAATAGGCACATGGCCAACCAGGGTCATTCATCAGAGAGAACGGGAGACAGGCTCACACGCGAGCCCCTACTCACTGTCCATGGCAGCTTGATGTTGCCCTGGCTACCACCCATACTGTGTATACTTTAAGGTGCTAGTGGGCAGAGGGGTCTGGTGCCAAAGAGGATGGCTGGATGGGGAGCAAAGCGCACCGAGATGCCGTCTGCAACTCATTCTAAAAGCAGGCTTATGCTGATGTTTTTAGTTTAGCATTGGAGGGAACTGACTGGCTGGTTTCCACCTGCGCTGGGTGCATGTAGAAGAAATGCTGTAAGTTGAAATACTGAGACTATGCCCTCATGCCACACTAAAATGGCAATCGCCAAAACTGGTTCCTCTTTCTACTGCACTCACTTCCATTTGCATCTGCGCTACATAGGTCCAATCTGAAAGTGTTTTTGACTTTGTGCAAACATGATTATAGGTTGTCTACTTGTCCCACTCTTATGTAAATGACTTCGACATCGCTGTTTGGGGGGAGGGGTCATGTCTCAAAACAAGATCGTTTGATATATCCACTTCAAATTGCTACAATTTTTCAAGGTTATGGCAAACATTATATTCATTTAATCTAAACAAATGTCAATTTTCATTGACAAAATATTTAAAAGTTAATTATGCATCAGTGATGTACAAAACGTTTAATTCAGGGTGTGCTTGCATTTTCATTCTGATATCACACAAAGTACTGAAGCATTGGAGAATATTTAGCCATGCAAGGAAGCTAAATTCTTACATTTGCGAAAATGTATTGCTGTACATTAATGTATCATGAAGTCAAGCTCAAGTTAAGTTATTCATTTTATAGTAAAGAAGCGATGCAGAATGCATGAAGTCTCTACTTTTACAAATGTTTACAGATCAATTTCGTAAAGTTTCATTTAGGTTTGGCATATTTAAGTATGCTTGTGGGGAAGTGACAGTTCGTTTCTATTGTTTGAATATGCAAAGTAAATGTGTTCTGCATAATTGCAGACTTTCCAGCATGCTTATTTTGAGGATCCTCCCATCATGTGCGTGTGTGTGTAGGACTCTTTTGATGTCCGCTTTTTTTCGTCTGTCTCGTACATTGGCCCCCACAGCTAATGCACTGGCTCGCTTAGTGAAAATGACCGTACTGCCTATGACTTGAGAGTCTATAAAGAGTCTGGGAATGTAGTTGCTAATTTTATGGGTATCAAACATGTAAAATGCATGTTTTGTTTTAGAACAACTGCTGTAACTTTTTTTTTTTTTTTAAAGTGTCTGCACATTTTGTAAATATTTCCGATTTAGTCTTCTCTGCACGTCCTGTATTTCAGAAAGCTAATTCATCTACCACCACTGGAGAAAAGATCACCAAGCTCTATGAGATGGGCAACGAGATGGACCGTAAGATATGGGTGGATCGGTACCTGACCTTCATGGAAGATAGGGGGACGCCGGTCGCCCTGCTGCCTGCTGTGGGCAAAAAGCCACTGGACCTTGTCAGGCTTTATTTTTGTGTCAAGGAGATTGGGGGTTTTGCGCAGGTAACGTCCATCCCCTCATTAACTACAAAACAGAAATAAATAAATGATGATACTTAATGATGGTGAATCACTTTATATTGCTGTTTCTATTTTGTTTATTATATGCTTTCATTTTATTTACCTAGAAATACTGTTCTTAAATCACCCGCTTCATTGTCATTGTTGCAGATTCTCTTGGAACTCTAATATTTAACCAGAAGTAGTTGAACCAAACGTTCCCAATGGTGCAAAATATGTGGGATTAGTGTTGTCAACCGCAGCTAAAAATGGTTTCACAAATAACCGCCACGACACCACACATGGATGCATCTTCTGTCAGCAATATGTTCAGTTGTTTGAAATATTGGATGTAAATGTGGAGGTTGATCATATAATGGCGAGCTACTTACTTTTAATATAGAATGTCCTATTGCAGCTGGGAATGTAGAGTTACAATCAAAATATAGAATCAGAACAATACCTCATCGGGATTTATTCTGTGCAGGTGCAATCTTTTGCATAGTTTAAAAAAAATCATGATTAAAATGTTTTCTCTTAGGATTGGTTGTCTAAAGAACATTTTGACTAGGTAACATGGTCTCCTGGGGAAATCCCCAACTAATGTGTAGTTTCTGAGCAAAATATTTTTAATATTAAATATTCTGTTCAGTGAAATCTCTGCTGAAAAAAATATTCTCAGAGAATGGGAATTGGTCTCACTAATAGGATGTATTTTTTTCGCATATAGTATGTTAAGTGATGGTGAGAACACTAATAATATCCAAACATACCCACAAATGCATGATGTGAACACATTTATTGGCAAATTTATTTCCCCAGCAAAATTGCCGACATTCTTAATGCATACGCACTGTTCATATGGAGTTGAATTTTTGGATTGATACATATTTGTGAGAAAGTTGCTTTGAAAAACTAACATTTCTTTGGCTACTTCTACTGTTATTATCAAGCTTTCTCCCATCTGAGCCGTCTCACTGATTTTGCAGTTGACCAAAAAATTTTAATAGCCATACACAGCTTTGTCAGGATTGTATTATGTACCTAGCAAGGTGGCAAACTGGAAAAAGGCTGTGACCTTAACTTCTCAAGCTGATTTTACTCTGCACCTGTGAGTACCAGTCGAAGTGTATACATACCTCTGCAATTTTTCCAGCATCCTTATGAACTTCAGAAAAGCTATTTGGAACAAAATTAAAACATTTTGCGTTAATAAAAATCGCTTCATTATTTTACATGTGCTCATTTAATGTTAACCCTTCAAATAGGTTTTTATTGAACAATTATGATGTTGATAAATGATCTTGACAGTAATTGAAAGTAATAGTGAAACGTTAGTCGCAAAAGCAAGGGAATAAGTGGAAAAGCAAACGTGCTTGTTATAAGTAAGGATTCCAGTCAGACCCAATACTAGGTCCATCTTCTGTATTTTCTTATACAACCTCACACAGCGTGCTGCTTATGCATCTGTTCAGTAGTACACAAAGTATTGATTTAGCAAAGCAAGTGTAGATGGATACGCTAAAGGTGGATATCCCGGGATCTAGAAACAAAGCATACTATAGGTGGAAGGGAAGAATGCAGGCAGATGGCCCGTGAACTAGAAACAAAGCAGTCTAGGTGGAGGAGAACACTGCGGGTGGATATCTGTGGAACTGGGAACAAAGCAGTCTGTACGTGGAGGGGAATGCTGTAGGTGAATATTATCCCGAGAACTAGAAACAAAGCAATATGTCGGTGGAATAGAACAAGACAGGCGGATAGCCCATGATTTAGTAGCAAAGCAGTCTAGGTGGTGGGACAACACACTCCAGGTGGATACCCTGGGAACTAGAGATAAAACAGTCTGTAGGTGGAGGGGAACTCTGTAGGTGAATATCCTGGGGAACTAGGAACTAAGTCTGTTTATGGAAGGAAACAATGCAAGCGGATAGACCGGGATCTAGTAACAAAGGAGTCTGTAGGTTTGAGGTGAACACTGCAGGTTGATATCCTGGGAACTAGAACAAACAAAACTGTCTGTTGGTGGAAGGGAGCAATGCAAACGGATGGCCCAGGATCTAGTAACAAAGCAGATGTAGGTGGATTCACTGCAAGTGATATCTCTGAATCTGGAAACAAAGCATACTGTAGGTGGAAGGGTACAATGCAGCCAATGCGCAGGCACTCGAAACAAAGCAGTCTGGGTGAAGGGGAGCACTGCAGGTTTATAGCCATGGAACTAGAAACACAGCAGTGTGTATGTAGGTGGAAGGGAACAAGATGGGCAGATAGCTCGGGGATCTGGTAACACAGTCTAGATTTAGGGAGAACACTGCAGGTGGATATCCCGGGAACTAGAGACAAAGCAGTCTGTAGGTGAAAGGGGAGTAATGCAGGGAGATGGCCCAGGTTCTAGTAAAAAAGTAGTAAGTAGGTGGAAGGGGAGCACTGCAGGTGTATAGCTGTGGAACTAGAAACAAAACAGTCTGTAGGTGGAGGGGAGCACTGCAGGTGTATAGCTGTGGAACTAGAAACAAAACAGGCTGTAGGTGGAAGGGAACAATGCAAGCGGATAGCCCAGGATCTAGTACTAAAGCAGATGAAGGTGGATATCCTGGGATCTAGAAACAAGGCATACTGTAGGTGGAAGGTTGCAATTCCGGCAGATACCCCTGGAACTAGAAATAAATTCATTTAGGTGGAAGGAAGCACTGGGAATCCAAGCAGTCTGTAGGTAGAAGGGCGAAATTAAGGCAAATAGCCCATGATCTATAAAGACAGCAGTCTGTAGGTGGAGAGGGAAACGCCTCCAAAACGGCAGGTGGATCCTGGGCACTAGAGACAAAGCTGTATTTAGGTGGAAGGGAGAAATGAAGGCAAATAGCCTAGGATCTAGTAGCAACGCAGTCTGTAGGTGGATGCGGAACACTGCAGGCATATCTTGAAACAAAGCAGTCTACATGTAAGTTAAGGGGAACCATTGCAGGCGGAACACGCCATATCTGAGAACTAGCGAGGCAAAAATGCCGCCTTTTCAGTAGCTTTTCAGACAAAATGGATAAATAAGAATGCTAGTTCCTCTTCCGTGAAATTGATGGAATTTGACTCCGCCTTTAGGAGGTATCCAAAGTCCCCATTGGTCTTGTTAAAGTAATACCACACAAATAGGCATTGAACTTTGTGCTAATCAAAGTCCAGCAAGCTTTTAACTACGTCTAATATGAGCCTTGGAACTCGCTACACACAAATGTAAGGCCTGCAAAGTAAGCGAGTCGGCAACTGGGGCGCAGGGGCTCCATTTTCTGCCAGGCACAGACAGTGTTATGTGGGGAAAACGTGTTTTTTTCCACTCATCTCTGTCCTACAACAATTACTGTGAGCTGCAAAATAACACAGTTGTTATTGTTATTGCTTTTTAAATGAGTTTCTAGGAGATGGGGTTTTAATTAGAACAGGGGTGTGTGCATGTCTGTGTTATTTGCTGGTGATGAATTGCCGCTGTAAGCGTTCAGCAGACTAGCCCCCATTGAAGGGTTGGGTGGCGCTGCAAGATGCAGTGTGCCCAAGACTCTTAAACGGCGGAGCATTTTATGTTGTGATCAGCGGGTTCTGTAATGGTTTTGCAGCTGTAAATGCTGCCTGTGCGCTTGCTGAGTAGGAGTAATAAGCCTTAGTTAAAGGAGGCAAATAAAATGACGCAAAGTGCACCGCCATTGTCAGTGTTTTTCTTCGTTCCTGTGTTACTGGCTCAGCCGTCCACTTGCCGCACTCCGCTGATGGTGCCATTTGCATTGCTAGGTCAATAAAAGCAAGAAGTGGCGCGAACTGTCGACCAACCTGAACGTGGGCACCTCCAGCAGCGCTGCCAGCTCCCTGAAGAAGCAGTACATCCATTACCTCTTTGCTTTTGAGTGCAAAGTTGAACGTGGCGAGGAGCCCCCACCAGAGGTGTATGCCACCGCAGAGTCCAAGAAACAGGCCAAAATTCAACCACCATCTCCTGGTAAGTGTAGGGGCCCACGCTGGGGGTGTGGGAACATTGCTCCAGGAAAGCAGCAGCTCATTAGAAGCCAACACCTACCACAATTAATGCTCTTAGCCCCTATGTCAAAAAAACACGTGATGAGCAGTACTCTGCAGGATGCGATGGGTTTCTGGACTGAAAATGTTTTAAACGGATGTTTTTCTTGTGATATTAGGGTCAAAAGTTCCCCTCAACACATGTAGCCGAGTCGTTTTTACAGTAGCGCACACTTCCATACGACACACTTAAGGAATTGCTTTCTTCAGTTTAGTTCAGGTTGCAAACAATGTGTGCCTTAACTAGTTGATGATAAATATGTAAAATTATGTTTGGCCCATTTTTAAATCTTTCCTTGAGCTTGAGAGAGGATCACCTGCATGCCCGTGGATGTGGTTACCTGTGTGCTGTTTGCTTGTGTCAGCCTTATCCGTCAGAATCACTGCTACTCATGGTGTATATACGAAAACACCCATAGTTCCAGCATCTCAGGATTCAGTTTGAGCTCCGCCGAATTCTGCTTCTGCTGTTAAACGTGAATATTACCTCCAAACCTGATTTTGAAGTGCTGTGAGGTTAAAAGGAAGACCAAATGTGTCTGGTGAAACTTTGGTACTCCCTAAACTAAAATCTTAAGACACAGGCAAAGGGGGTTGTGGGTTTCACATTTTAGGGCCCCGGCATTGCAGATTGCATTGTACTCATCTATCAATCTAGAGGTTGGGCAGAGCATGTAAGCAGAGGCAATGTGCTAGCCCTTACACATTTAAGGGCGCTTCTGCCTGGGTGTGTCAAAATGATTGCACCAAGGGTATTGTGGCACTTGATTGCAATGTGGGGAAAAAAGGCCATGTCACTTATTTCTGAGACTCTAGAATATGCATATGTTCGGTGCCTGCTTGTATCTCTTACCTTGTGTTATCTGAAGTCAGACCGTGCAGAGTAAGGTTTAGTTTCACTCATTAGCACACACTCAGGAGGCAGCCATTCGTGTCCCACTTGGATTGCTGGGGTATTTCCAACAGAAAAGCTGTGTATAAGATCCAGAGAACAATTCATGAGACTAAAGCAAAAACTTTGGTTCCAGATATCTATTCAGCATAATGTGATGGTTGTGTTTGAGTGCGATACCACCATCACAGCCTAGTAAAAAAAAAAACTCAGGGTACGCAATAGATGGGCACATGACCACATTATAGATCAGCCGCACATCAAAACAGTGTCAATGATTTGTGGGTTGAATGATTTAATCTCCCAAGCTCCCAGTTGAGTGAAGGCTAAGAACATCACACAACTACATGAAGCATCATTTTAGGGATAGTTTGAAAGTGGTCAAGGGGGGGGTGGGCCTTGGGTCAAGAGGTGAGCCATTTCAGAGAGGAGATAGGATGGCTATGTATAGAAGAGTGTCATCTTTGCTAGGTATGGTGAGAGAGAGGGGTGTTTGGATAGGAGAAGGTATGATGCTTGGTGTGGAGGTCTACCCTGTCTGGTGATGGGGCGAGGTGAATCTGGGGTGGTTGAAGAGCATGCTATCTGTAAAGAGTAGAGGGGAAGGTCTAGTATTACTAACTATTTTTTTTTTTATATAGCGCAACTCTCACCCAAAGGTCTCGGGGCACTCACATGGACACAAACAACAGAAAACGAAACATAGAAGCAGTTAGGGGATTGAGAAGTCATTCTTAGTCAAATGACAGTGTCCTAGGGAGAAGCGGGGATTATTTATGGAAAGCGGATGTCATGTGTTATTGGCCTTCAAACAGAAACGTCTTCAACCGTTTCCTGAACTGTTGCAGCGTTGCACATTGTTTCAAATAGATTGGGATCATATTCCAGTTTGTTGGGCCCAAGGCTGCAAAACTTATTCCGCCTAGTTTTTTTGTGATCGTGCATGACCAGATTAGACTAAAGAATCGTTAATTTGTGAGATAATCTGGTTTTTGGTTATGCGAAGGGTGAGGTGGTGGTGAGTCTTGCAAATGTTGACAGGGCGAGGGGGCATTGTTGGCGGTCCATTTGTTCAATGAAAACCCATTCTGCTGTTGCAGTGTAGTTCTAGGTTGGATCATGAGAACATGTAGGATTATAGCAAGGAGAAATTATATGGGGGTAAATTATTCCCGGAACTGAAGAGGAGAGAAAGTAACTCTCTGGTTGATGTTATTTTACTTATAAAGTGCCAAAGCCCTAGGGCATCCAGGTCCTGAACAGAAAGACAGAACTATGAGGCGGAAATTCCCAACATCTCAGGTTTCTTTCATAAACCGCCTAGTCGTCAGCAATTTCCTAAAGGCAAGATGATTTTCTTCCTTTTCGGAGGGATTCTGGCAACTCATTCCAGACCAGTGCTACCCGAACCAGGAAAGAACAGCCATTTCCCCCCAAGCTTTTTTAAATCGATTTACTCTGAGGGGACATGCCTTAGCTGAGCAAAGGTTCCCAGTGGGTTGATGGATTACTACCTTCTCTTTGAGGTTATGGGGGGCAGTTCCGAAGATACACTTCTGTCCTAAGGTTAGTAACTTGAAAAGGACCCTAGCTGACACCGGTAGCCAATGCAGCTCTCTCCGGGCAGTTAATACTGGTTCTCTCAGCGCCATGTGGTGTACTACGCGCACTGCTTCATTTTGTATTCTTTGCAGTTTTTGTATAGCATTCTTACTGGCACCTCCCAACAAGGAGTTCCAGTAATCCAAGTGCGGTAATATGATAGCCCGTGTCAGTTTTGCACGGTTAGCCTGTGTAACCATAGGACCAACCAATTTCAGTACTCAAAGGTAGCAATTGGTGTTCCTTACAATATAGTCCACATGGGCATCCACATTCAGGTTAGCCTCCATGTAGGTACCCAGAGTCTTCACTTCAGTAGCCACTAAAATCCAGCTACCCTCAATCAGGAAACTGGAAAAGACCTGGCAAAGCTCTCCCTAGCCTGCTCAGACCCATAGATCATCAATTCGGTCTTCTTGGCGTTTAAACACAGCCAATTCATGGTCATACAATTTTTAATAACCAGGTAAATACTATTTTGAAGTCTATAAATACTATTTAACTTCTCCTGGTCCTCCGCATAATTCCCACTAATTTCCATCGATACCTGAAAATCATCAGCATAATTAGTGAAGAAAAAGCCCAATCTCTCCAACTCCAAACAGAGGTTGAATGTACATATTAAAGAGTGATGGGGACAAACATGCCCCCTGCGGGACTCCACAAACAATGGGTTCCGAATCAGATGAGGCATCTCCCCAATACACCCTAGATCTGCGTCCCTCTAGAAATGACTCATCCACCTAATCGCCTCCCTTGAGAAACCCCCAGTGACAGCCAGTCTCCAACAAAATTTGATGGACCATTAGATTGAAAGCTGCTGATAAATCAAGCCAGATCAGCAGCCCTGATCCACTCTTTTCCAACATTGTCAGCATCTGTGTCTGTAGATCGATTAAGGCACTTTCTGTGCCATGGAAGCAGCCAAAACCTTATTGTTTTTTTGTTTGGCGTGCCTGTGGCCTCCATGTGTCGTAGCTGAATGGTAGCCACCTTATCGATCAGCTTTAGAAAGAACAGGGTATTGAAAATAGACCACAAATTCGCTGCATCATCTGCAACATCTTTAATGATTTGAGGTATAACACAATGTTTAAAGGAGGCATTTACAAATCTACACAGACGAGGTGCAAAAATCTCTCAATGATCCAGGATGACCTTGGATGGCAATGGATCCCCTGGGCAACTTGTTGGGTGCATAGCCTTAAAAATATCTTCAATTTCTAAAGGTAGTTATGGTTGAGAAGCTAAAGAGCAGGGGAGACGCCACCTGATTTTGCTCCCTGGGATCAGAGGGTGTTTGATCCGCCACCATATCTTGTTGCCAATTTCTTGTACTGTCATCCACTGTTACAAACTTGAGCCTGTCCAGCTCTTTACTGATTTTAGCCTGCACAAGCAGAAGCTTGTTTGCGAAAGCCCTTTGAACTCGTACACAGTCTACCTTTTTTTGATTTATATTCGGATTAAGAACTTTAGGCTTTTCCCATGTACTAAACAGTTTAAAAAGTTACTTTGTTTGATTTCCTGCCCTGCTTATTTGTTCATTGTAACGATTACATTTTGCTTTTATGATCTTATATTTATACTCCTCCCTATTTTTCCATTCTTGTTTTTTTTTTCCTTAAGCCAGGCGTGCTCCGTCTGTCTTTTGTTTTTAGCTGGGCCATTTCTGGGGAGAACCACTTTTGGTGATGAGAATCCCTTACACTTCTAGACTTGTAGCTCTCTATTAGAACATCTGGGTGGTCCAACTCATTTGTTTGTGTCATCAGGGCATTAATACCTCCTGCAAGATCATCAGATGTAATGGCCCGATAGTTTCTCCCTAATACCTTAAGTGGCAGCTTATGTTGCTGCCTACAAGGTGTGGGGAGTCAGATCTGACACATAAGGGAAGAATGATCAGACCACACGCAGGGAGTAGTAGTGACTCCTGTCGGTGTGAAATTCTCGCTGGCCACCCAATCTAAAATATTTCCCTTGATGCATGTTGGTTTGGAGTTGTGAACAACATTTCCATTGTTCAGAAGTCTCTATAATTCCAGTGCTTTCCTAGCTCTATGATCCCCTCTCCAAAGGTTTATATTGCCCAAGAGAATTATGGTACTGATTGTTTTTTGCATGGAGGATAGAAAATGTGTAGGATTTTCATTAAACCGAGGGGTCTCTCCTGGTAGCCTGTAAAGTGCTACAAGGTTGATGCTATAATTGTGTTTGGGGATGATCTTTGTGCGTAATATCACACCCTTCACATTCCACCTTTGCCTCATAAATCCCGAGGTTTTTTTATACATATAACGGCTACTCCACCCTCCTTGGCCTGTATTGCTTTTTTTCCCAAAAAAGACATAGCTGTTTGGCTCAACTGCGCTTCGATCTGCGCAGGCCTATGGGGGTGTGGTGGCCGGGCAGCTAAGGGGTGATCTAAGAGCAATGGGCAGGAGGGTCTTGCGATTCACTGTGTTGAAGGGGACTTACTGGTTGACTACCATCACAATAAATGAGTTGGTTGTGATCAGTGGTTGTGGCAACGTTGACACTTGGATAACATAGATGTCACTGGAACTACTACAGTCTAAATGTGTTACTAACACGTGCACTTGGGAAGAGAGATAGATGACTTATGGAAAGTTTTGGCTCACTCGAAATGTGTTGTGAATTCCCTCCGCCGGACACTGTTGCATCCTTTAGTGTATTTTTCATTTCTATTTTGGCGCATATAATAATAAACACAGCCATGTTTTGTACTTGCCTTATGCATTGAATTGTCAAAAATTACATGTAAGTTAGACAAATAATGAAGATAATATGTATTACATTAAAAATAATTAACACAAACATACATAAGGGTTCGGCAGCAACTGGTAGGTTGACAGCACAGGATGCCGGCTCCCAAGTCCATAAGTGCAAACTCTGGTAAACTAACAGCTGTTCGGGATTCAGTGGTGGTGCAGCCCCACTGTGGACAGAGGAGAAACCCATCCTCCCAGTCCATTCTCCCCCTCTTTGGAAATAACGAGTGCTAGACACAAGCAGTCTTTATAATCTCCCTGACCACCATGGCCGCCTTGTGAAGAATGCAGCTCAACCAGTATCTTCAGCCCCCTACTTCCTTATTACAACAAGTATTACAAGAATATACAATCCTAGTGTGTACTCTGCGTCACGAAAATATTCCTTTAAAAAAAAAAGTTACATTATTGCAAAAAATGGAAAAACATACTTCAATTTGGTATCGTATGGACATCAAGGTTTTTCAATCATCTGAGTTCTTTGCCTGTAACAGACCAACTATTCCATCATCATGCTCTACATGCCAACAGATGCCTCTCTGCTTTATATATACTCCTAATGTGTAGTTTGGGACACACAATGTATATTATCCACAGCAAGGGGAACATTGTAATGACCGGAGGGGGGTTACCTGTACTCCTGCCCTCTCTATGGTAGATTAGAAGCACAAAACACCCCAGCCAAGGTTCTCTAACTGGTAGCAATGGATGGGCAACCAAGGCTTAACCTACAGAGTAGTCCCTGAATCCGCCACAAAGGAATGTCCACACACTAGGTTATGTGCTAACACAGTTCTTTTTTATAATTAAGGTTCAAGATATATACATCAATTAATAACACACTTTGTGCTCTGGCAGTTCTAATATGGCAAATATATGCAATGTCCATGTGGTACCACACTTAGCTATTGACTCCTTTAAAATGCACCAACTGTGCACAGTTCTAATGGCATACAAATCACGCAGTAATGTGGATCAGCATAGGATGGAAGACCAGTTAGTTTAAACAATGGCAGAATACTTTGTCCCAATTACCAAGACAGTTCTGTGTGAGGATCTCCCCCCCCCCAACCCCCCCACCTGGGCAACCTGTAATAAGTATTAACAAGCCCAGTCCATTAATATTAAAATAGTTTCCTGGTCTAAATGTTCAACTACCCCAATGTACCAGAGTTAGAAGAGCTTCAACGGTTCGTCGACGGATCCTTCATGAGTGGACTCTCTTTAAAGCAGGAGCCACAGGGTGTTGAGATTCCTCGAAGAAATGCAAACACGGTCATCGAGACAGCTGCTTTGACCTTTGTGGTGCTTGTCGTCGATCGATCGTGGACGTCCTGTGAAGACGAGGCATGCGGTGCACCTCGTAGTAAAGTTTGGTGCTGCAAAGAAGACTCAGTGAAGAATGTAGGCCCAGCAGTGGGCGTCGACGATCGGGACTCTACCACAGCTGGATTTCGGATCTTCACTTGTCTGCATCTTTGTGGACTTTTGATGGCGAGAAACCCATCAGCGGATCCTACTCGGTCGTCAACGACCTCGACTTTTTCCAGCAGGAGAAAGCGGTCGACAGTGATGGCGAGGGGGCCCTTCTTTCAAATGTTCTTAGGCAAAGTTGGAGCGTTGCGGCTCCGGTCGTCTAGCAGCATGGTGTAAAGCTGTCCCTGCTTCTGGGCAACACGACTCAACGGGCTTCCAGCAGATATGGAAATCCTCCGAACCCCGGTCGACGACTATGGACTTTGACGGCCTCTATGTCCTGATGCTTTACTTCAAGATTTCACGGCGGATCCCGTCTCCGGTTGACAGCCTTTCGGGGCTGCCTTCCTTGGTACCTGGATGAAGATCAGCTTCTGCACCATGTTCCCTCAGAGCTCGGGGAGAGTTCTCCTAGCCATAGCCTTTCTTGGATCAGTCTTCAACAGACTCGACAGCTTTCAGATTTCATTCACGGTAAGCAGCAGCAAACCTTCTTCCAGCTGGGCTTCAAGGATAAGCAGCTTCAAGTTTCAACTTCAGCTTCTGAACAAATTGGGAAGTGAGAGGTCCCCAGTTATACACATCGGTCCCTCATTCACAGTGCTGAGCCAAGCTTTGTCAGCCAAACGGACAGAAGGGCATTCATGCAGGCAGCAGCCAATCGGGCTCACAGTGCATTCAGGCCATTCACTTTCACCCAGTCACCCATAACAAGGAATGTAGATTGGGGCAAGCACACAGTTTTTCAGCACACCACACTGCATTCATGTCAGTTTCGGGCAGGGCTGTCTCATTAATTGTGTCGTACACACAGAAACCAGACACCCATAACATGGAATGCATATTGGTCACAGACTCCCATTCACCCAGGTCCCACTCCAAGAGTTTACCAACAACATACAGTCACTGGGAAGCCTCCAGCCAGTCTGGCCTAGACTTCCCCACAATACCATATATGGTTCTTCCACCAAACAGCCAGTTGGGGGAAGGGACAGAGTCAGGACTTCCCAGGATTTTGGGAAAACAAGGTAACCGGTAATAGAAGGCAAGATGGCCTCTTAATTTCTATCAGGATTCCACAGATTCCTATGGCAGGTCCTGGGTATCCCAAAATGGAGGATACTTGGAGCACATATCAAATTCAGCATGGAGCTGCCACCAGCCCATACCCTGCTCTGTGGGCCACTCAGTTTCCCAAAAAACATACACTAGGGCAGTGGTCTTCAAACTTTTTTGGCCTGGGCTCCCCCTGAGCAAAGTATGGGCAGGCCGGGCCCCCCCAAAAGTGCCAGATGGACAGTATGTAGAAATCGCTATGAACTTTTGCGCGCTGTCACCGTACCCTACTCCCAGTACAGACCCTGGGCTCTCCCCACCCTACTCCCACCACTATCCCAGTGCTGCTGCCCATCCGGCTCCCACCACAGTCCCATAACACAAGCATACACACATCCATACACATTTAAATAAAAAATAAATCGCCATAAACGTACCTCACTTGGTTGCTAAAATGCCCCGCTCCAGGTTACTCTGCCCGTATGTGCGAGGAGGCGCAGGAGCACCCCCTCGCACAGACATAAAGTGCCCCAGCCAGCATTTCCAATGAGCTATGCAAGGCTGGCAAAGCGAAACACCCCCAGCGTTGCATGGCTCAGTCATCATGTGCGGCTGGGGAAATGAACTGTCAAAGGCAAACAGTGTTTACCTTTGACAGTTCAGCCAGCCCAGGAGCACTCCCTCAGCTGGAAAAAGCAGCTGAGGGAGTGCTCAGTGTTTCACTGGGCTGGCTCTTCGAATCCTCCATAATGGGTGAGGTGGCCAGTGGGTGGACGCCCCCTCACCCATTATGGATGGGCCGGAAGGCTTGGACTGGCCTATAGGGCAATAGGGAGATGAGTACCGAAAATGCAAAATGCTAGTGTAGGCCAGTAAAAATGGGCCACTTTTTTGGCCAATGTGGGCCAGTTTGAGGAGTTACTTCACTATGCAGCTAGTAGTTTTGACCATTGTTGCTGAATAAATATTATTTAAATATCACCATTTGTTTACATTTGAACAAAAAAACAACCCCTTGGGTACTGTTCAGTCTGTGACTAAACACTGAATATCCATTTGCAACTGATGGCCATTTTTTCATTGGTGCCTAAGACCGTTTTATGGCCCTGTCTGACCATGTGAGCTGGCCCTTCCCTCCAATCTAAAAAAAAAAAAAAACATTTTTTTTTTAAAATTTCATGCTGGGCTCTGGCACCCCCCCCCCCCCCCGTGGGATGCGGCCAGTTTGAAGACCTCTGCACTAGGGGTACAGGGTTGTAACCCCCTCCCATGGGTGCTACAAGGGTGTCCCAAGGATCTCTGCACACCACAATCAAAAAGAGGAAGAGCTGCACTGCCAGGAGTCCCACATGGACTCCTGTGCAGAAAACACAGAACACACATAAGGGAGTAGAGGACAAGGACGTGGAGGTCCTGTCCCTCCAATGCATTTCTAGCATCACAAACATTATGCAACCTATTGTGCACTAACATTTCCCATGAATCACCGGAATAAACAGAAATTAAATTACAGCAAACACGTGTGAAGTGTTTGTGATTTCCTTGTACTACTTTTGTAAAGGTTTGACACTTTATGCAGCGCTGGTCATTGGGCTGGGTTTTTCTGGATCCGAGATCCAGCAAAATGTCTCCCGGATCTCATCCGTCCTTCAAGTGTGTCAGTGTTTTTAATTTGCTTTTGTTGCTGAAAAACACAAATCCTCAGGATGAAAGCTGTGACACCCACTAGACCACTTGAACTTCAAGATGCATGTGAACTTGTTGGTTAGGAGTGATCTGTGTGATCTGCAGGTTCGAATCGCGGCAAGTCCAACTCAGCCTTTCATCCTTCCGAGGTTGATAAATGAGTTCCTACTTATTTTGGGATAAGTTTATGTAAATATGTTCTCTGTAAAGTGATGTGGCTTAAGGTACTATATAAATGACAAATCATTATCCTATGCGTTCCCAATACCGTGCCACCCCCACTTCCGCTGCTGTGAGCCCACACGTAATCATTCCTATTTCCAGCACTGACTGTATGACTAAGTGATTTTTTTAAAGCGTAATACACCCTAGATTTCAGTGCACTGAATTTACATCTGCAACTAGGAGTGAGTGACCTTCCCTCAAACTGTAAGGGCAGTGCCACGATAATAAAGTGCCTGCACAAAGCTTGATCATTTATTGCGCCCTAACATAGCATAGAACTTTTCACGGTTTTAAAGACCTGGACCTAAAGTTGATGTTTAAACACATTTTAAATCGCCGTTCATTTACAGTTTATGGGTGCCTGGCAAGAAGTGAGAGTCAGAATAGCTCTTTCACTGATGGAGGGTGTGCCGCCAACGAGGTGCCCACAACATCTATTGGTTCACGTGCAGGGCACGACAGGAGTGAATCATATTAGTGAACTACATGCATCTTTCCTTTTACTATTGTATGTAAAGCATTGAGCGCGATCAAATAGTTGCAGCAATACATCATTTATTGACGGCGTCAATGCGTGGGACTCGATGGCATGGTGTCTCGGAGGCTGTCGTGATTTTCGCAACGCAACAAAGCCATGTTTAGAATTGTCTTTCGTGTTGCCATCGTGGGGGGGAGCGGAGAGGGGGGTTTCTGCCGTGCAAAAGATGCTCCCCCCCTTATATTTCCGCGGGAACTGTTGTCTGGGGTAAGGAAGAAAGGCCAGTCATTGAAACGCGCGAGGCTGCAAGCAAAAGCCCATCTATCCTTGCTGGCAGGTGGCTGGATGCATTTCTATTATTAGCTGACAGGTGATGTCACTGAACTTGTCACGCAGCCAGCAGGGGAATCCCCAGTCGGAGATGAAGAGGGGGGCGGCGTCTGAGCTATAAACAAAGGCGCCCTCTGTTTGACCTCCATTCACTGCAGACGGGTGACGTATGCCGGCTCTCGCGCGCGCTCACTCCCCCCCCCCCCCCCCCCCCCCCCCACCCCAGCCAGCAGTGGGGCATCGAGTTCATGCTGTGTAAATTATCTTCGCAGCGTGGTGTCTGGCTGTTCAGTCTGTGCTTAACCTCGAGTAACCTTGCCATTGTTTACTTTAGAGTGTACATTTGTAGCTTCTGGCAAAAGGTAGAGAGATCTTGGAAAGCGTGTCGGCCGTTATATTAATGGAGTTTAAGAGGTTCCATTCATGTTTTTTCCTTAGAAAACGTACTGGCAGGAAATCTTTAAAAATACATGTCTTCCCCTATTAGCCGAGGCTGAGGAGTGTGCATTGCAAATAGACGTGGCCTGAGAATCACTAGGCAATTCATGCTATCCCTTTACGGCTCCAAAGCATTTTGTGGTGGTTTTCCGTGTGTGCACAAAGTATTAAACGGCTTTCCTGCACCAGCTGAGCCCTTCAAAAGCGAGGGCACATCTAGGAGACGTGATGTATGAGGCAGGAGAACACCGCCAGCCCCCATCTCCCAGTTTTTTCATCGGCAAAAAGACATTCGTAATCAAGGTTTCCTTTGCGGAACCGTTTTCATACGGACCCCCAAATGCAATCGGTGTTCTCCCTATGGAGACAGCATCGATGTTCTGGTGGGTTTAAAAACACGAAAAACCCTTCTCCCCGAAATGTGAGCGGGACAGGCCATTTCAGTTAACAAGCCCCATCCATGGAAGCTTACCATCACGTCAGACCCACTGACTAATATAATGCACTTTGGGATTTTCACATTAGTTCAACAGCATTTTCTTTATTTAATGAGCTGTTTTAAGGTTTATATTTGGTGTTTCAATGAAAATTGGGCTTCTACTTGACCAGGGAGACTTGCTCCAGTTCTTTTCAAATGCCTCCTGAATCTGTGGTGCAACTCGTAGCTTTTCATAAAGTGTGTTCCCAGCTGAGCCCATGACACAGCCCCACTTAGCAGTACGGTTTTGGAAACACCCGGCAGTCTCAATGGTGCGCGTTATTAATGTGTTTGGTGCACATTTGTGGTTTTGCGTTTGGAACTTTTAAAATGTGTATGCGTTTTTTTAAACAACCCAGCACGGGCAACTGTGGCGATACATGAGAAACAGAGGCAGGAGGCGACGCTGCTATAACAGACCCGTTTTTAGTGCCAGGCCTTGAGAGACGGGGCTCAATTGTTATCACAGAACGGCAAACGCAGCAGCATGTGAATGCACCATTTTCAGAATTACAACATAAATGCTGAAGGTTACATAGCACTGAAAGTCATGTGACAATTGATGCTAGTACCTTGCATTCTACGTGAAGAGATATCATGGTTATATGTGATTTACTGTATATCATTTCTTCCTCTAAAAAAGATATATATATATATATATAATTTTTTGTTTTTTGTTTTTTTTTTAAATTAAAATATTGGCTGTTTTACTTAACACCTTAAGTAATTTGCCGTGTGATAATATCAACATTAAAAAAAATCTGTTTCGATGGAAAAAAGCGCTATTTGTTTCAGTCCACTTCATTGCAATTTCAGACACAACCATTAAAAATGCTTTCAGTTCTATGTAACTCTTGGCACAAGGCAAAAGTTTGTTCGCGAGAAAAGCTGCCACATTCCTCTAAGACAGCACCAAAATACTCACAAGCCAACAAGGTCTGTTTTGTGATGGATGCCTGGAGTTCACATTAACGCGCCCTCGCAAAGGCGCAATATCTCTTCCAGGGGGTGGGGAGGTGGGGCGTTGACTTCTGGTTGACCTCTGTTGAAAATCTCCTCCTTGAAAAGTACAGTCTAGACCTGCCTCTTTGCTGAGGGCAGTGCTGGAAATTGACAAAATGTACTGGGGGAATCTACCCCTTCGCATTGGGGGCGTGGGTTGAATGTGGTGTGGGTGGGACTTGGGCCTGGATGTCAGTTGTGTGGGCGAGATGGAGGGGCGGAGCTAAGTGGCAAATGATGTGATGCCCTGAATATAGCATACTGGCTCCTTTGCATAAAGACAAAATGCGTTTTGGGAACATAAAAATGACCGCCAATTTATCAAAAATGTCTGCTAGTACATGGGAGTAATTTAAGGGGGGGGCAATGGTATTTGCCCCCCAACTTTTGTGACTCACAGGGGCTCATTTCATTTGGATGTCCTGTCTCCCCTCCAACCCCCCCCACATCACAACATTTTCCGCAAAGTTACTCCACTGTGCTATTAATTCAAACGTGCATTCCTTTCGGAGTATGGAATGCACACTTGGTATGGTGCTCATTTACTGTCAGAATAGTCACTCTGACCGTAAAAAGCATTTATTTATTGCATATTTGTATGGTGCTTATACACAATGTGTTTCCACGCGCCACAAGACTGAAAAGAGGAAGAACTGTGTGAGGGGGGGGTCGGGAGGGGACTTGGGGAATAATAACTGTAAAGGTCCCACTAGGTTTTGTGACATTCGGGTCGTGCAAATGCAGCAGCAGGAAGTGCGGGGGCATGAGGGGTCAGGCCGGATGCTATGGGGAGCAACTGCTATGGAGAGCTGTGGGGAGCCGAGCGGGCGAGTGGTGGGGGGAGAACATGGAACACCCACTAGGGTGCTATGGCAACATATATTCAGCTTTGGACAGTTTAAGCAAAGGGCTGTTGAGCAAAGGACGACTTTCAGATGCAGTCTGTGCAGACGTGCGCTGCTTAACTGCATGCGTTGAAGCAGTGTCATTGCGACTCATGGCAGTTGGGGGCAGAGCGCTTCCTCGACTTGTAGGGGTTTGGGCCTCGTGTACACGGAAAGGCACTGCAGCAAGAGTTTTTGCTGAAGGTGCGCTCCTTGCTCTGGCTTATTCCTCCCCTGGCGGAGGGTGGCGGGTTTCAGCTGCTGCTTAGTAGGCGCTCCCAGGCCCTTTGTGGGAACCTCCTCTAGAACTGTTTCCTGCATGCTGCCACAGCGTATTTTTGCACTTCGGTGAGACGGCTCTGCCAATCAAGCTGCAAAACATCAACAGCCTAAGTCTAGCCAGCGGAATATGGACAATGCACATATCTCCAGTATCCCCATTTTACTGGCATGTTCCATTAAGCCAGCTACTGCCAACTCTCCCATATGGAAAGTTCCTCTTTCCCCTGCAATTCCGCCTGCCTTTCCCATCCCCAATTCAGAAACCTCACATTTAACTCAACAGCATGGTCATTCATCTGGCAATCAAAGGAGCAAGACTGCCACCAAGTGGCCAACTGTAAATCTTGCGCCCGTGCCTAAATGTAATGTTTTTGTTATAGGGTAAACATTTCCAAATAGAACACTTCAAATCGCCATTGTTCATCCACCCTCTCTAGCCCAAATTAATTGACACCAATGCCTTGTCTGAGTAGTCTTGATAGAGGCAGCGATAGCACCTCTGTAGCGAAGGTTAAGTTGAACTTCATATTAAAAAGGTGATTTTGTGAGTCTTTCCCCAAAAAATGTTCAACTCACTTCAGATTGTTTTTTTTAAAGTCTTGTGATGTTCAATGCAAACTCCATAGAAAGCATTTGCTCTCGCCTACAGCAAAAAATGCTGAATGGATTAACTCCGATCTTGGGACGAGAAGTAGGCCTTTGGGTCAAGGAACTTGCTTTGCTTAGTTTGGTGAAAATCCATCCGCTCTAATAAAACATGTGTGAAAAGAAAAAGATGGATATAGATTTCCATTGCTAAAAACATTAATATCGGAATCCAGAACTGTCAGGCTAAAAAATGTATTAGCAGCCTGGGCAGGGTAAGCAACCAATCAGGTTGCTCGGATCAGTGGTCGCCATGGAAATGGAAGAGTGGCGCTGGAGCAATGTCTTCCTGATCCATGGCGGCCATCTTTAGTTAGAATTTTGTTTGAATCAATGGGACGCCGCTAGGCCCAGTTCATTCAAACAAAATACTTTGATGTCTGCACCCCAGGGTGCTAATAGCAATAATGCCTGATCCGGCCCACTGGAGACTGCTCAGCAGATCCTGTGCTGGAGAACGTTTTGAAATCTCTTTGTATCAGACCCCTAAACGGCACAATATTCACATTATTTTGCTTGTTTTTTCGGATATGAGGGCAGATCTTGAACGTGCGGGGTAGGGTCATACACATTTTGGCATGCCCTTCAAAACCAAGTATAAGAGTACACTATTAGGTGAATTATAACTTTGGCCCACGTGGACAGAACTACAGGAAACGTGTATTTAGCCTGATTTGAACATTTTTTGCAAGTTTTGTGAATTTCTATCATGGGGCAAAGTTATTGGGTGGAAGAGCTGTAAAAAAAAAATAATAATTTCCACATTCAACTTGTGCGAAAGGAAAACTCCGAAAGTCAACAGCCGTAGCAACCGAGCCCCAGGGCGTGGGGTCACTGCCTGGACATTTCGAACGCCCATGTCCTGAGCTCAGACTACTTGAGCATTGCATAGAAGGGTCATATTGACGTAGACCTACGCTTAGGCAAGGCTCTCATCACCGTGTTTGTTGGGGATGGCGGCGAGAGCCATTGTTCATGTTGCATGGCCTTTGGCATTGTCCCTATCTATGCCCCAATGGGCACTGCAGGGATTTTCAGTGTGATGCGGCATGGCAATATTCACTGCTATGGCCTCACCCCCTTCCCAAAAGGTACTGCAGAACTGGCCACTGTGCCTGAGGCATGGCCCGTGAGCAGGTGCAGAGACTGCTGGGCAGGGAGTGACCGTGAGGCACGTAATGTTGTGGCTGATGGGCATGGGCACATATTGACTATTTAAAAACACGAATTCACTAAAACAAAGTTGGTAAAGTTATGATTAACTGTCTGTTAGAAAAAGCTTTTCAATTTGCTGGAGAAACACTGTAGTAGTTCAAGAGACATTGCGGCTAAAGCAAATAACCTACAATCCACTGAATTTCACCAGTGAAAGTTTGCAACTTAACTAGCGTACTCCCGCCACACTTCACAACATCGTCGTCCCAAATGGCATCGATACTAACTCGCATATAACATCACTAATTTGTGGACACCATGAGGGCATGAGAATAGTCTATTTTAGGGTATTCAGTTTGTTCATGGTACGTACTTGGGGCATGCCTCCTGGCAAAGCGACCTCCTATAACCAGCATTCTCTGTAGGCACGATTACTGGGCCCAGCACAGTCCATGCTCTCTATGCATTTCACTTTTTAGTTTGACAGAGAAGTGACCGTTTTAGAGCATTTGAATTGCCGACATTTTCAATTCTTGTAGCTTATTTCCGCAGGGTTGGAGGCATTTTTACGATACCTATCAATTTCCATTGATGGATGCAAAGAAAGTGCTGTTTTTCTCTTTTGGATGGCATGAAAGAATATTTCGAGATCTAATTTATAATCTATATTATGCTTTTTTCCTATTAAATCAGCTAATTCTGGATCGTTGCAAGGTCCGCATACGCCTCAATCTACTGGCAGTAATTCCATGGCTGAAATGCCCGGTGACCTGAAGCCCCCGACACCAGCATCCACACCACATGGGCATATGCAACCGATGCCTGGTAACAGGTATGTGGTTATTTAACCATGGCTGTATGTTACAAAATATGTATGATGTTCTTATACCAACATATTTGGATGTATATTTAACTTTAGTATCACCTGTCGAAACAGAAGTACCTATAACATGACACTGAGATTATTTCTGAAGGGTCTGCTTCACAGTTGCACTATACCTAATTTTATAGAAAAGGTTAACCCTAAAAATAAAGAATATTCAGACCAGAATTCTCTTGCAGTTTTATGTCCGAATCCGGAATTATAATTGTTATTATAGATTGTGTACAGGGGTAGAGGGGGCATTGTGGAGACGAGATATCCTTTGGCTGCTTTGTCTTGCCTTAGGTGGAGGTTTAGTGGCGCTATTAGTTTTGGATCATGTGTGATGCCATTTATTTTAATTTTTTATTTATTTGAATTTGAATTTTTTATAGCGCACAACGGCAGTGGGGCATCGTGGGTATAGTGTCATCCAATGGGGCTTCGTAGACTTGGCTGACACACCCTTTAGTTATAGCTCATGGGTCGCGCTTTAGTGTCAAACAGTGGCAGCCAGAAGGGCATACAGCATGTGGTATACAACACAAAGGTGCAAGCAGGTGGAAGGGGCAAGAAGAGTGCAGGGGCGCTGCACACCTTTCATGTGCTGGCACTCCTTTAGGACACCACCTGGCCTCACTTCATGGAACCTTGGAGTTCTTTATGAACCAAGAAGTTTAATGGAAAGTAATAACCAAACTGTTTTTGTGGCTTTCTGTTTCAGCATTTTGTCTTGAATATACATCTACACATTTCAAACTAAACTGCATCTGGATGCTTCCGCAGTCATCAAAGTTGTCTGCAAGCACAAATATGTTCTCGAGTCTGTAGGCTGCAGGTTTCTCCACGTCTGAGCCAGCTGAACACCTGTGCACCAAGCACAGGGGTGATTTTACACTCTTAGATTTAGATTAACCACCAGGAAAGCCTTCAAGTTTAATCTTGCACTGTTATTATTGTGGCATTTTAGTGCACAGTAATAAAAGCAAAACACATTAGTTGGTTGGTGCTCCTCTTAAATCAATTGCTTTGGTTGACTCTCCACCGTTGAAGAGAACCGTGCGTCTCAGGAGTGGATTTAAAAAAATGACCTGCTTTCACTCCATCAATTTGACTTACCATGCTTGCCTAGTCTTCAACATTAACGCCCAGATTAAAATTTATTTGTTTGTTTGTTTATAGTGCGCGCCGGACGCAAGCAGCAACAAGAGGATTGTTCAGCTTTGGTTACATTGCTGTGCGTGGTCAGACATGAAATAACACATGGCAAAATTTACAAATGTTTACAGATGTGGGACACAAATTACATAACGGTGAGGCAGCATAGATAACAGGAGTAAGAGTAATATACATATGTACAGAGCATGCAGTGATGCTAGTCAGGGCGGTAGGAATGAGAACCTGTCAGTGGTCATTTTCCTTGAGCCAGTGGATGAGATTTATCCTGAAGCGTAAGTAGGGTGCGTTTTCCCTCAATGGAGGAGGAAGGGAGTTCCAGTATTGGGCAGCATTGACCGGGAAGCTGCTTCCTCCGGTCTTGATGTGTTTGAATCTGGGCACCAGTAGGAGGTTAACGTTGGCTGATCTAGTAGGGCGGTTGGAGTGTTGTCTAGTGAATCCAGCTGTAAGATATTGTGGAGCAGTGAAATGGAGGCATTTGTGTGTCAAGGAGACAGTTTTGAGGAAAATGTTGTCTTTAGTGGAAAGCCAGTTATTAGATCTTCTAAGGTCGGAAATATGGGCTTTCTTAGGGAAACGTAAGGCGGCTCTCAAAGCATTATTTTGTAAGATCTGAATTTTATTGATTATGTATTTGTTACTACCCAAGTATAAGGCATTACAATAGTCCAATTTGGATAAGACAAGGGCTCTTGCTAGGGTGATGCAGTTATTGGAGGATAGAAATGGCTTAGTCGCTCTGATTAGCTTGCAGGTATAGGCTGTGGATGAAGCCATGGCGTTGACCTGTTTGCCAAAGGAGAGTGTGGAATCCAGGTAGACGCTTAAGGTTTTGACCTCTTTGGCTACTTTAATATTGTTTTTGTCTATTATGAAGTTGGCGTAATTTTGTCCTAGTCTAGTTAGGTGGGCGGGAGTACCGAGGATGAGGAGTTCCGTTTTGTCATCATTCAGGTACACTCTATTCACAAAGGCCAAATCCTTATCATAATGTCCAGTCAACGGGATGAGAATCTGGGTATCATCGGCATAATTAGTGTAGGTGATACCCAGGCCATCTAGATCATCAAAAAGGGGCTTCGTGAAAATGTTGTACAGGGTGGGTGATGCACAAGAGCCTCGTGGCACACCGCATGTGATGGGTATGGGGTCTGCAGCTGCTAGAGGTGAGAAGACACGCATGGTTCTATTGTCGAGTAAGGATTTGATCCAGCCTATCGCCTCTAGTGAGAAGTTTGCTGCAGAGTCTAGATGATTGCAGAGGGTCTTGTGGTCAACTAAGTCGAATGCAGCGGAGAGATCAAGCAGTAGCAATAGGGCTGCCTTGCCCTCGTCTCTCAGTGAGTCTATTTGAGCCTTGAGGTCTACAAGCACAGTCTCAGTTCCATGTTGTGGTCTGAAACCCGATTGTCGTACCCGCAGGAGGTGATTACTTTCCAAATATTGTAGGATTTGGATGTAGACCATTCAGTCTAGGATCTTGAGCAAAATCGGGACTGTGGTGATTTGGCGATAGTTGGTGGGGATGGACGGGTCGAGGGTTTGTTTTTTGAGTAGCTGGAGGACCCACAACTGTTTCAAGTTGTTGGGGACAGTGCCTGTGGTGAAAGAGGTGTTTGAGTTTGGAGATGAATGGTGATAGGCCGCGGGCAGCATCTTAGCTGAGCATGGGTCTCTGTGGCAGTTGGGGTTTGATGGTAAGGATGGTTTTTTCAACTTCTAGGATAGATACTTTCTTGAAATTGAAGGGTATGTGTGACGTGCAGGGTAGGTTGGTTGTCTGCTGCGGCTTGGGTGTTGTGTTAGGCTTACTGGTCAGGAGGAGTGTCTTTTTTATTATTAATCTTAACTTGGAGAGATGTTATTTTATTCGATAGAGCAGACTGGATGCTGGTACACCAGTCTTTATTCTTCAGACTTTGTCTGGGGGTTGGATGGGTGTTTCTAACTCTTTAAGAATGGTGAACAGCTCTTTAGTGTTAGAATTGGCTTGGGAAATGCCCAGATTGTATGAGGTTTGTTTGGAGAGAGTAATCTTTTTTGTAGTGTGTGGATATTTTGCTGAGGATATTTTTGTTAGCGGTAGAGGGGTCTAGTCTCCATATTTGTTTGTGCTTCCGCTTATCAAGTCTGATAGCTTTCAAGTGGGGAGTGAACCAAGTGTTAAGACGCTTTTTGGATTTGCTTTTTCGGAGTTTGAGTGGCACTATGGTGTCTTTGGAGGATAACATTATTTTATTGTACTCTTCCACCAAAGTACGTGGGTCTGAGTGGTCAGTGAGTAAGTTCAGAGTGGGAAGGATCAGAGGAATTAGATTTTCGGCTGTGATATTACTTTTGTTTCTGGTAAGGATGGCTGGGGCTATGCTAGTGACAAGGGGGGGATCGCGTTGTGCCAAAGGCAATCAGGTAGTGATCGGACCAGAGCTGAGGTGTGGTAGAAGTAATGGATACCTGGCAGTTGAGATCTGCAATCCAATCAAGGGACCTAACTTTTAATGTGGGTTGGGTCTGTGACTTTTTGAGTAAACCCAAGTTCCTTGAGGGAGTCATTAATTTGCATAGCATTTTGGTCAGTAGGGTCATTATGTCCTAGATTAAGGTCTCCCAGGAGGAGGCATTGAGATTAGTTTTTAAGGTTATCAGAGAGGATGTTGTTGAAGGAACCAAGCGGGCCGGGGGCAGGGGGAGGGTCTGGTCTGTATATCAGAAATATTTTTAGGGACTTGGTGTCTGAGATAGTCAATTTAGCAGTAAGAGACTCGCAGGAGTCCACTACTGTTTGTGATGTGATAAGTCTTAGGGCTAGGCTCGTTTTGGCTATTATGGCCAGGCCTCCGCCACAGGATTTGGTATGGTCAATTCTGAGTAGGGTAAAGTCCTGGGGTATGGCTAGCATGATCGCTGGGCCTGCTGCTGGGTGTAACAACGATTCGTTTATGGCAAGGAAGTCCAGCTTGACAGATTGGAGGAGGTCTGCTATTTCTGTGGCATTCGCCACCATTGATCGGGCATTTATTAGTGCTCCTTTAGTGCTAGTCTGGTTAGGTTCTAATGGGGGGGGAGTTGACTGTGAGGGTGTTTGTATATGATGTCATGAGAGATGCGAATATTGAGCTGGAGGTGATGACGGATAGTAACATAGTTGTTGTGGGGTCGTTTAGCTAGGGGTTCATAGATTTTCGGAAGTCTAGCGCGTAGTCTGAGGTTTCTGTGGATCGGACTGCAAGGTAGAGTGTCCCAGGTCGTCAGGCTAGGGTGTTTGATACAGTGGGGTGCAGAGTTTACTAGGTGCATTGTGTGTGCCATAATGGGGTTGATGGTGCTGATTAGGTTTAGTATTGTCCTCAGTAGGATGGTGTAAATAGTGGGAAGATACATGATCTAGGGTAGTGTAGCTGAAGGGGGTGTGGTATAGATGAAGTGCATATATGGTGTGGAGAGATGCAGCAATGGGTAGAAGCCAGTGGGGTGCAGTCCATGGGGGATGACTCGGGCGGCAGGTAGACAGCACTGCAAGGCAATCGGGCAGATTGCGTAGTTGGCTAATAGGACCAATTGAGGGCAAGGTATGTGTGCAGGCGTCTAGGCAGGCGCGTGGCCAGTGTACGTGGTTGGCTAATCAGGGCAGGTGCCTAGGCAAGTACATAGGCAGACATTGGCAAGTACCTGGGCAAAGTACGGGGTTAGCTAATCAGAGCAGGTGCATAGGCAAGTACAGAGGCAGGTATATGGGCAGGCAAGGGCAAGTACATAGGCAAGGTACGTGGTTAGCTAATCAGAGCAGGTGCATAGGCAGGTATATGGGCAGGCAAGTGCAAGTACATAGGCAAGGTACGTGGTTAGCTAATCAGAGCAGGTGCATAGGCAGGTATATGGGCAGGCAAGTGCAAGTACATAGGCAAGGTACGTGGTTAGCTAATCAAAGCAAGTGCATAGGCAGATACATAGGCAAAGTACGCGGTTAGCTAATCAGAGCAGGTGCATAGGCAAGTACATGGGCAGGGTAGATGGGTATAGCGGCAAGCGGTCGACCGGGTCACCGGCTATGGTAAGAGGCACAGTGAAAGCAATAGCCGTTGTGGCAATCTGGGTCAGAGGCTCGGCAACAGCACTACTCTGGGCGCAAACAGTGCAGCATGAAGTTCACAATTGGGGCAGGTGCCTCTGAGGACAAATCGGTTGCGGTACCTGGTTTTAGTAAGATATTATTCGCGGTCATATAGAGGCTATCTTGATATCGTAGTCGAAGCTAAGGCCCTCCAGGATATTGGCTCCAACTGCAAAGCGGATAGGGCGCCGGTTGCGCTCGGTCAGCTCAGTCAGCCTTCTTCCTAGGCCCAATGGACACCTTTCTGGCGGATGTAGGTGGACATTAGCCTGAACATGCTGATGTGTGTATCAAACTCTTCCTTCGCACACCCACTTTTTTGAAGAGCTCAAAACATTCCACTGTGCGGGCTATGATGTGCAGAATTTGTAGGTTTGTTATGGTACAGTTGTGAAGCATTTATTATAAGGAGTTCTGCATTAACACTTGTTTGGTTAGCTTTTTATATTGTAAAGTGTTTGAAAAATGAAGCTGGTCTCTTTTAAACTTGGCAGAAATTAAAATCTTTGAAACGTTCCATGCTGGGCCATACAATGATGATGATAAAACTTGATAAACGTACAGGCCATTTTTTGTTCGTGTTCAGTTTCCCTGCATCACACATGATTCTTGTTTTTGTTTTGTTCATTCTCTATAGAAACAGTGCGGTGAGCGTTCAAGACCCCTTCTCTGATGCGGGCGACACTCCATATCCAAAGCGGAACTCCATGACCCCAAATGCACCCTACCAGCCTGGAATGGGCATGACAGACATGATGGGAAGGATGCCGTATGAACCAAATAAAGACCCATTTGCCGGCATGAGAAAAGGTACACCCCAGTGTAGCGCCGGTCTAACAATGTCACTTCTTCTCACCTTGTCCACAAATTGATCCTTTTCTTAAACATTGATCTGTAAATTGTGTGTGAAGGTCACAAGTTCACTTTAAATAGCGATGATCCAGCACACCTGAAATACTAGAGGAAAAACAGCACTCCTGAAAAGCATTATATTTCACAAATATTGTCTCACAATGTGCACTGATTATCGCTAGCGAGGAGAGACATTTTGGGCTATCGGAAAAGACTCGGAACATTTTAGATTAAAAAAACAAGAATTTCTTGAACAGATGGGTGGGCGGAGGAAGGCACTTTGTTTGCATAAGTTCCTTGAAGGAAGGACGTCAGGCCTGTTCTAAACTTCATAAACGGTTGAAAAACCACTGTTCACATTGTGTTACAATAAGTGAATTCCGTGGCCAAGGACTACCTGATGTTTTGCCACAGCATTTCAATTGGATCCCATAGGTGAACCCCAATCTGTGTTAAGCCAAGAGGGAGCCAGCCAGATCTTAACTCATTTCGATTTTGCAACTTGCACTTCTAATTTAAGACAGGTGGCATGTGAGGCAACGTCATTAAAGATTTATCTCACTGCGGATATTTTATCCCCTGTTCATACGTGTGATCAGCAATCCCATTCCCAAACTTTGTGTTCTTTCAAAGTTATATCTCGTCACTAATGCCTCTAAATGGGACCCCTTCTTAGTCTTCATAGTGGTTTCGTAGGGTACAAACAATGGGAGAAACCACAAAATGAGCCTTATTAGATTTGTACGTTTGTTACATTTGTAAGCACTCAAGTAAATTGTAGGGTGATCACGTGGATCGAGAAGGATCAAAATGCCAATTGCTACATATTGCATCTACTCGGACCATAATGACTCAAGTGTATGTGCATTAACAAACATACATATAACACTTCCAATTGTGCAAGAGCATGAAACTACATGTAGTACCGTAATATAACTTGTACAACAAAGGATTGAAAGTATCCATAAATGGGGTCAAGTCATTTCATACCTTGCAATCAATTTCCAATAGCAGATCAAGGAAAAAGCAGAATAAGTTCACAAATCTGGTTTGAACAGAAACATTTAAAGAACCCACACATTTTCTGCACCTGCCTTTTCGTCAGGTAATCAGTCATAGTGGACCCATAACATCTATCGGTGAGACCAGGATTGCTTATGATGGACACCGTTTTTGAAAATCCATCCCTGGTGATGATGGTTAGACATAAATGTAGTTTGAATTGAACTTAATCTTCTATGCAACTTACAAACATTGCCAATGGTTTCCTGCTAGACCTTCAGGCTCTGCAGCTGGAGTATGCAACCCTTTGGCTCTCCAGATATTTTGGACTACAACTCCCATTATCATAGTCCCTGGTGCAGGGTCATGGGAGTTTTTTTTTAAGTGCAAATCAGTTTGTAGATTTGGGCATCTGCTGCTCTCCATTTGACAGCAATGGGTTGTGCCATTTATGGATCTGAAAAACACATGCTCAGGCTCCATTGATAATTATTCCGTGGTAGCTAGTTGTGCAGTAGTGCACTCTGCTGTAAGTATTCATGCTTCCAGAAACGAGGCGTTGAGCAACATTTTTCATTTTGGTAGTTTAAAGCTTAGCTTCAGTCTTTGTCTCCATACGCTTTGGGAACTTCTATTGCACATAGGCAATATGTTGTTGTCAATCTATGTAAATGTAATTTGTCATTGCAGGAGTCTAGCTCTCAATCACAATTCTTCCTTCACACACACCTCTGGATGGGTAAAGTATTTGACCATGTGTTACTACTGTGGTCTCATCAAAAGGTTGTGTTGGGCGAGGTTCACAATGTTTATATTTTAGGCATGGTCACTATTTTATAGGTAGGGGGGTGGGAGGTCTGACCACCTACCTCCCAGTTGGGAACTCACCATTGTGAGATACAGACTATGAAGCTGAATGGCTAACCCGTTCAACAGAGTGTACAGATTGAAATGTTATGTATTCTTAACCTACTGCTATGGGAAACAAATGTACAGGCTTGTGCATTAGTCGGTCTGTTTTATTGCTATATTTCAGATGCACACTTATCCATGTGTGCACATTTTGGATTGACGTTTTCATTTTCTTCAGTTGACGGAAATACATAACATTTCTCAGTGCAAATGTAAGCTGTTTGACAGTTCATGTGTAAAACCAGCATCCCTCCTCAATATACTTTCCCGTTTGTGATTGTATCCGTAATGTATCATGTGATATTGTGGCAATAAGCCATGAGGTGGCGGGCCAATACCACCCCAGGTAATGCCCCCGGGGCGAGTTATAACGGTCCCCCCGGGGCATTACTTCGGGGCGTTATTGGCCCGCCACCGAGTGGCTTATTGCCATTAGTACCCCGGCCCGTTAGACCGGGGTACTAATTGCATTTTTTTCTGTTCCGAAACACGTTTCGGAACAGAAAAAAAAAAACGGCAAAATAAATGGCCGCCGCCATGGAAAGGGAAAACATAGTCCGTTTTCCCTTTCCATGGCGGCCATCGGGAGCAGACGCGCTGGGAACAGAAGTGTTCCCAACACGTTCGCTCCCGAGACCAGAAGAAAAAAGGAGGTAAGTGGGGTCGGGAGGACAGAAGGGAGGGGATGGGGAGGAAGAAAAAACGTGCCGCGGTCTCCGGCGGGGGACGATGGAACACTCCAGCCTTGTGGAGGCTTGGAGCGGGGATGGCCCCGCTCCGAGTCTCCACACGGCTGTAGTTTTCCATCGTCCCCCGCCGGAGACCGCGGGATAGACGGTAAGTGGGGTGGGGAGGGAGGAGGGAGGAAAGACTGGGGGAAAAAAAAGAAAATCTTACCTGCGTCCCAGGCGGAGGACGAAGGAAGCCTCCAGTCATGGGGAGGCTCGGAGCGGGGATTGCCCCGTTTCGAGCCTCCTCATTGGCTGAGGGGCTGCCACGCCCCTCGCCGGGAACAGAGTAGCCGGCACGCACGGCGTGGGCGGGAATACCGTGTGGTATGGCTCGCAAATGAGCCAATCACCACACAGTATTCCTGTTCAGCTGCGCGTGCCGGGTGCTAATGAATATGCATACTTTATTCTCTGAGGCAAGAAGAAACTCACATTGGCTGCCTATCAAGGAAAGTATTATCTTTAAAGCGTATCACACATAGATGCCTATCCAACTCTGCCCCGCTCTAACTATTGCGCAGATTTTTGAAGGCCCAATCTACCAGGCCTGTAAAACGGGCATACACCCACAGAGTAGTCCCACCTAAATACAAATGGGCAAAAAGTAAGGGTGCGAGTTTCCCTTCTGCGGCAGCCAACCGATGGAGCTCTCTCCCACCACACCTAAGAGCGGAACCATCCTAGCGGACTTTCAAAAAGGCACTGACAACCTGGCTGTTCACCTAAGCCACCTGACCTTTGTTTGTGTACCCCCTTTATAACATAAGTGTAACTGGTTGTAACAGCGCCTCGATACCTTTTTGTGCATTTAATAAATGTAAAAATAAATGATAGTGAGAAATGGTTTGATTTTCCTGGCCTGCGACATACACTGCCCCACCATTTCCGACGCCACAGATTTACTATGTGCCAGTATGGGTGAACAGCTACTTCATGCCTACTCCTTAGCCTGACCGTACAAGATGATTATTACTATAACAATTATTTTTATTCATACAGTTGATGCTTCATAGAGCCATACAACTGTGATACTTTAGCTAATTGAATCTCACCTGATCATTTTCCCCAAAGACATCACTTTATGTACAGATTGATGAATAATCTTTCCACTTGTCTATTTCAGTGTCTGGAAATAGTGAGCCCTACCTCCCTTCTGGCCAAATACCCAACAGCGGAATACAAGACATGTACAGCCAGGCTCCCTCGGGAGGCATGTCGAACTTGGCCATGGGACAGCGGCAGCAGTATCCTTATGGTCCAGGTTATGACAGGAGGTGAGTAGTCTCTGAGGTCTGCACAGTAGGTTATTAGAAAAAGTCCCATTTGCCTCTTCTGCTCACATACTAGATGAAGTCCAACATAAAAAAGGGCAAACATGGTACAAAGGGTGTTCTACCTTTAAAGCTACTTAGCAGAATACATATGTATGCAAGTCTCCATTAGGAAGGACCAGTTAAAGCAAAGTACGGCTTGTGAAGTTTTGTCCCAGAAAATGCTTGAATATAAAAGTAAAGTTCAGAGATTTATTAACTTTGTCCGTATTGGGTCATTGTTCTCGACTCGTATTTGCATTTTGGAACTGTCTCTCTCCCTGAGCTTGGTCTTGTATTCTTTCTCTTGGAGGTTCTTTCCTCCAATATAATTTCAAATTCTCTTTATCTGTCTTTGGTGTCTTAGTGGTTGTTCTCAGTCTCCCAGATATGTTATCCTGACCTTCTTTCTTATGCTGGATTCAATTTACTCTGCAGGATGTGAAAATGATCTTTCCAAGTTGCCTGATAGTTAAGGTTTTCTGTCACAGGATATGCGGTTCAACAACCTTTAGTCGCCAAAAAAAGTCACCGGGTTCAAAACATCATGAAATATATAATATTACAATAGAAAAGTTTAAAAAAAAAATGAGACCTTCCATATCATCACGTTGGTACATGAGAAACCGTGTTAGCTAAACCTTAATGACAAATAAAAACAAATGCTAGGAGAGCTATGCTCGCAGTGTAAGATACTTATTAATTTCAGAATATAGCCTCAGCACATTTTATTAGCATCTTCCTCCTCTGCAGCCATGCTCTATGCAAATAACCGACAGCACACATTACTGAAGGATTAGAACATTGGCTTAGAAATAGTTGAGCGGGGCCAAGTGTATAGATACAAGCCTCCAGCAAGATAGATCTCAAATACCTCTGTTTTATCCACAGGGTCGCCTTACAGAGTAGAAGAGGAGAGACTGTCTTATTGCCATCACCGCACATTGGGCATTTATCAGAATTAGCCCTTCCATCTGTGCGTAAAGGCAGTGATGGGCAAAATTCCTAGTCTAAACCTTGCGTACAGTGATCTTTCATAAGCTGGCGTAATTACATCTAAATATGCCTTAAAACCAGCCTCCTGTTCCAAGTACTCCAGGCCCAGCGTTAGTCTCGAGGCATCGAGCAGAAGGTGGTCCCATGCTTTTGAGTCCACATTCTTACCCAAAAAAATACTGTTCTAAATATTATTTTTGCAGACAAAGTGATGGTGCCATGTTCTAAATGGGCGAGGGCAGTTTGTGCGCTCGCGGGTAATGGTAATCGTTTTTTTCATAAAATGGTTCTCCCTGACAAGCAACCTCTACACATTCGCAAACCCCCAGAGTTCTGCTCCATTAAGTGCTGCTGACGGAGCTGGCTTCTGATGCAGTTCCACTGCTGGTGATAAAGCACCACTACCATAACGAGTAAAAAAGGATCAAATGGAGCTGCTAAATCTTTCCAATGTAAGGGCCTCCCTGCTGGTCCGGTGCTTCCATCCTGAGCATCTCTGGAATCTTAATTCAAGGTAGTCAAATCTATTAACCTGCTCAATTGGTTCTTCCTCCATCATCAGATTTATAGAGATATGCTTTCTTTGATTTGGTAAATAGAACATTGACTTGGGTTTAGATGCGTTTACATTAAAGGGATGGTCTAGTAAACATTTTTATTTAAAAAATAGATGGGCCACATAAAAAAAAAATACTAGCATCCTCCGTTTTAAAACTTCCTATGTAAAATTTTGAGCTATTCAAGCTCAAAATTCAAAAAAGCAAGCACAGGGGCGCAGCCATTTTGTGAAATGGAGGCCCTCCTGTGCTGGCTTTTGCGGCACTAATGAAGGAAAAGCCAGCCAGCTGTAGTAAACAAAGTCTACCGCTGGGTGGCTTTCCCTTCATTAAGGCCAGGACTCTGAGGACGCGGACCGGAGACCAGAGCAGGAAAGCTGCAGCTGAATCTCGGTAAGTGCTATTTATTTTTTTTTACAAAAAATAAGCACTAGCTGCGGTTTTTTTTCTAAGTTTTCCGGGCTGGAGGAGCCCGGAAAACTTAGAAATAAAACCACAGCTTTAAAAACGT
This sequence comes from Ambystoma mexicanum, assembly GCF_040938575.1. NCBI lineage: Eukaryota > Metazoa > Chordata > Amphibia > Caudata > Ambystomatidae > Ambystoma > Ambystoma mexicanum. The sequence continues at coordinate 199,103,482 of NC_090928.1, read as the reverse complement.
TGTATTTATGTTTGCGGTCGCTTTTGAAGCGACCGCAAACATAAATACAACGTTATTGTGTTGGAAAACGCTGCGGTTTTTCTTTCCAAGTTTCTCAGGCTCCTCCGGCTCGGAGGAGCCTGAGAAACTTGGAAAGAAAAACCGCAGCGTTTTCCAACACAACCGCGTTGTCTGCCTGAATCTGCTTTTCCATTTGGGGCTCTCGGGCTCCCCACGGGGAGCCCGAGAGCCCCAAATGGAAAAGCAGATTCAAGCAGACGCAACGCGGCATTGCGGAAAACAACCGCGTTGTGTCTGCCTGAATCTGCTTTCCCATTTGGGGCTCTCGGGCTCCCCACGGTGAGCCCGAGAGCCCCAAATGGGAAAGCAGATTTAGGCAGACAACGCAGCATTTAGCATTTCCCATTTGGGGCTCTCGGGCTCCCTACGGGGAGCCCGAGAGCCCCAAATGGGAAATCAGCTGCAGGTAGAAACACTACACGGCATGTAAACATGGCGCCCCTGGGGGAGCACCGGAGACCCAAAGTGATAGCCACAGCAGGCAGAAACACACGCGGTTGTGTTGGAAAATGCAGCGATTTTTCTTTCCAAGTTTCTCAGGCTCCTCCGAGCTGGAGGAGCCTGAGAAACTTGGAAAGAAAAACCGCAGCGTTTTCCAACACAATAACGTTGCATTTATGTTTGCGGTCGCTTCAAAAGCGACCGCAAACATAAATACGTTTTTAAAGCTGTGGTTTTATTTCTAAGTTTTCCGGGCTCCTCCAGCCCGGAAAACTTAGAAAAAAACCGCAGCTAGTGCTTATTTTTTGTAAAAAAAATAAATAGCACTTACCGAGATTCAGCTGCAGCTTTCCTGCTCTGGTCTCCGGTCCGCGTCCTCCGGGTCCTGGCACTAATGAAGGGAAAGCCACCCAGCGGTAGACTTTGTTTACTACAGCTGGCTGGCTTTTCCTTCATTAGTGCCGCAAAAGCCAGCACAGGAGGGCCTCCATTTCACAAAATGGCTGCGCCCCTGTGCTTGCTTTTTTGAATTTTGAGCTTGAATAGCTCAAAATTTTACATAGGAAGTTTTAAAACGGAGGATGCTAGTATTTTTTTTTTTATGTGGCCTATCTATTTTTTAAATACAAATTTTTACTAGACCATCCCTTTAAGGCCAAGGTCTTTGCACTTCTTCAATAAAACAGATAGGGAAAGCTTAAGACCCTGGGGCGTAGTAGCAATCAGGACAGCGTCATCCGCATAAAACAATGCCGGGAACCTGGTTGAGGCCAATTTAGGGCAGTCCTGGCGCCCATTTAGTAACACATCTATAATCTCCTGAATATAGATGTGAAATAATAGTGGGGCCAGGACTCGCACCTGCCTGACACCCAAGCCTACTCTGAAGAAGGTTGTCTGTTCACCTCCCGGACCAAATCAGACACAAGGTTCCGTGTCAGAGTAGAGAAGTGAGAATATAGTAATAAAGCACTGAGGGATCTTCTGCTTCGTCAATACTCTCCACAACTCCACCAGAGACACGGAATGAAATGCAAATATAGCATCTTACTCATTTTCTATACTACTAGACTCTTCTTTGCTATAGAGTAGCCTGTCAAAATATCCCTTTCTTGGATGTCTGACACTTATTGTTTTATTTGTCTCACAGAATGTCTCGCTCTTTGCCACAGGACTTTATTATTCATTAGAGTACCGGGTTCAGTGTTCTTCTTTGTGCTTTTCGGAAGCTTAGGGAACTGTCTGCGTCGCAGAATGGAGCATCTTGCTCTTCTATGCGCAACGTTTTCTTTTCACCAGAGTTAAGTGTCAAAATGTGGCGTATTGCTCTTGTGCTCTCTCCCTTATATTCGTTCTTTTCTTTCGTCGGTACTTGGGATTTGCCTTTATATCCCAGAATGTATCATATGAGATTTTCTCCCTAAATTATCTCCTCAACCTTTGCCCCCAACAGTACAGTGACTCAGTTCCTTATCTTCATGGGGTTCACTGCAGTTGGGCTCTCTCCCGGAATGCAGCACAATGGTCTCCTGGTTATCTTTTGGCCCCTGTTTCCCTTGACTCCCATACAGATTGGTTTCTGTTCACCTGGGGAATGGGCCTTTCCATTGGGGCTGGTTCTCCCTCTCTGGTCCTGTCACTCCACATCTATGTCTGTGGTTTGTAGCTCTCTTTCACATCTGCTCCAGGGACAGTAACCCTTGAATTGCCTCCGATCTCAGTGTCTCCCATTTTGGGTTCACAACCTCCCTCAGTCGGTCATGCCTTCTGTTTAGTTGGACTGTGTGGTTGGGTGTCTCTGAGCTTGCCTGCATCCTGCAGATATATGTTTGGCTGCTTCATATAACAGGTTCTTGTGCTGTCTGCTGATGGAATGCTTCCTATACCACCACTTTCTCTGAAGTTGGGTGCTGCAGCAGGTCTCCTCATTCTGTGGTTTCCGCCTGTGGTTCGGGATGCTCCAAAGCCACTGGTCTCTCATCATTGCTCTCTTTGCCTGTACCTGCCTAGTCTTCTCCCTGACCTCCTTTATTCTGAACACTTCATTGCTGACAAGGGATGGGTTTCTCTTGGTCGCATGTTCATACATCTCTCAGTACACTTCTCCTAACCTTGCTTTAGTTCAGTTCCTTAAATGGATAGAGAAAATGTATTCCTCCATAATCAAAGCCTGCTTTCCTCACAGAATATCCACAATCTGCATGTTAACTTGCCACACACTATAGATGTGAACTGAGAAACTGGTTTAATGTAGGGTTGTTGCAAGAGTAATATGTTAAGGTAATATATCCATGCTACTGGGTCTTGTACCGCGCACTATTGCCACTTACGTTGTCTCGGCGCTGTTTAAAAAGCAGGGCATCATGAAACCTTTCCATAAATGTTGAGATAAATTGTGGGTTAATATAACCACCAATTCAAGTGCGCATTCCCCCAACTGTAAGAAAATATTAACCCTCAAGATTCTCAGCCTGAGTAAATTAGTCGGGCCCTGCTTACACCCCCAGATGCACACCAACCTCTGCAGCTGCAGTTACTGTATTATTTTGTTGGTTTTGTTCCTCTCCGAATTTTCAGTTTATGAAAGCATGTCTGTCTGACATATTGGTGCTGTACAAATCATTAAGTATTTAAAGCTTCACTTCCATCTAGCACTGTTGGACCCTTTTCCCACTCTCTCCTGATCTTCGCTCCCATTTCTTTTTGTGTTGTCTTTGCTTCCCCTCGCCTGAGCTGTATTCCTTTCCTTCCTCTCATCATATCTTAACTTCCATGCTCCCTTCTGTGCCCTTGTCAACTTTCAGCGTGTTTTGAACTGGCCAGAGTTCACACATTGGTGTTATACGAAATGCAGAAAATAATTAATAGACGGGGTTCAGAGTAAAGGGTAAAATAAAGGATATGACTACCCTACTGCCCACAGCATACCTGCGTAATTTGCCATTTTCCCCTCGCCTGTATTTTACAATATGTTTTGTACCTTTTTGTAGCTTTTGTTGTTTACTGCAAATGTATACGAATAATTCATTGGTTTTGAAACCCTAAGCATTGTAGAACCTGTTAGCTGCATGTAGCAATCATGTGATTCTGTGTGACAATTCCAAGCTACTATTGTTAAACATGAAATACTAATAGTTGGTTTAAAAGCAAATACATTTTTTCATCAAGGCTACAGGTCTTCCCTTTCCAGTAATGTGGAAGTATAACATTAGAATTGTTGTCTCTTGTTCATGGCAATTCAGATGATATGGATTGGTGTAAATGAGCTAGTAGGCCTCAAACCACTGGCATCTCAATTATGGCACATACCCACCCAATCCTCAAAACTAGACAATTCCTCCCTATGATCAAGAAACCAATGCTAGACCCTTAAAACCAATGCAACTACAATACCCTTTACAGAGCCCTTGCCACCCAACGTAAAGCACACATCAATGCCATTGACCTCGTAAAGACTTATCAATCAGACTTCAGATTCAGCAGTCTCCCCCGTTATCCAAGTGGTAGACTATGCACTCCACATCCTTGATGATGTGCAACCCTGCTTTCTGGTACTCCTCGATACCTCTAAAGCCTTTGAAAAAGTAGACCATCAAACCTTCATCAGTATCCCTGTTTCACCTCCTCTCTAAAAGACCACCATCAGTTTGTCCAGATGGATACCACCGGGTTCCCACCTCTAACTATCAGTCGTGGAGTCTCAAACGGATGCCTCCTCTCTCCCGTCATTTTCAGCCTCCACATGTGTAGCCCCCAGGGTAATGCTCCTTGCAAAGTACGACATCCACCTCCACCTGTACATACATGATGCACAAATGTACCTGAAAATATTATCCATCAAAGGTATCCACACACTCGGGGGTTAGCTGTGCCCTGATCCACACCAAGACAGACCCACTCCCTCTTTCATGCATTTGAGCACCCCTTTCACACCTCTAAGATACACCCCACAACCCCACTCAGTCTATTGTCTCCCTAACAACCACCCTTTACTACCCACCCACTTTGAGCACCCCAGATCCTGTCTCAGCACTGTTCCCCCCTCACTATATATGGTACCGTTTCCTGCTACTCTGTGGTACGCCAGCAACAAATCTTGTTTGAGAGGACTGTACTCTGTTGTGTGATAGATATTCAATGAAAAAACTTTGTTAAAGGGACGTTATGGTTTCAAGTAAAATCGAAAAACCCCAGAAATTCACCAGTTATGATAAGCTAAACAACCATAACTCGCGCCGCCACCGCGCACTGCTAAGACTAACACCCAGGACATCAAAGATGACATCACAAATGTCATTGATGACATCACATGTGAAATAAATTGATGAAAAGTCCCTACAAGGAGTTGTGTTTATATTGTTGGTAACAAGATGTCATGGGTGATCGGGAGACACATCATGAACTAAATCTATTAAAGAATGTACTAATCTAATATTGTATTGGAGTATCGTCATTAATACAGAAACCTAATCATATATAAACATAGGCAACGACTGCTCCATGCACCATAGAAGTACACTATTTATAGTCTTGTAATTTTGGATAGTACAATAATGAATGCTACCGTATCCGAGTTTTGAGTAATTTTAAACATGAAATAACTAGCTAACAATTCAAGACAGCACTTGTGCTGGTACAAACAATACATATGAAGAACCACAATGCATACAAATCAGAGGCACATACAGGGAAACTAAAGTAAGGATGAAAAACTGCATCATCAGAAAATGTTAATGACATTAAAGGTTATCTTCATGTATACAAATTAATTGTCTTTGAGGTCTGCTCATTTCCCCATGTATGTGCACCATGAGCTGAGACCAAACCCTAAGAAAAGTACTTAAAGAACATATGACAAGGTTAACGTATAGATATATAGCACTTTTTTCAATTTTATTATTCTGACTGCCATTGAACAAAACCACCTGGCCTATATATGTCAATAAACAAAAACAAGTGGCCCAGATATGTGATGTCATCAATGACATTTGTGATGTCATCTTTGATGTCCTGGGTGTTAGTCTTAGCAGTGCACGGTGGTGGCGCGAGTTATGGTTGTTAAGCTTACCATAACTGGCGAATTTTGGGGGGTTTTCGATTTTACTTCAAACCATAACATTCCTTTAACAAAGTTTTTTCAGTGAATGTCATGGGTTTTTACTAGTGCATGGTATTTATTTTCCTACAACTTACTAATATCATACTTACCCAATATAGCAATATTTGTGTCCCATTTACAAAGTGTCACCTTAAAACTCTGCCATTTCCCAGCTTCTGGAATCATTTTTAACACTTCTATACACTTTTTGCAACTAATTCAACTAGTTTTGCATCCATAGACGTCTACGAACATTTACTTCATAGCGGACCTTCCGGACATTGCCACATGACCATACGCTGGCGTGTGGCATGACGACGTGTCCGAGAACCCGTCCGCACTTCACGATAAGATCTCTGCTTCGCGGACAGTTCAGAACTGCATTTTCTACTGATCTAGGAACGTTCAACTTCAAAATTTCCCTTGCACCGCTCCAACACCTATTCCAACTCATTATACATTAACAATCTAGTACACAGTACATATTTTAGCAAAACTGCTATTTATCTTAAAATGGCATCAGCTAATGCCATCCCTCCTCCCCAAGAGCCACCACCACTGCTTTAATCAAGGAGCATGAGAAACCCTGCCCCCTACCTTAGAAATAACACACGTGCAACATTTTCCCTTGTCCACCTGCCCCTTCATATTAGTGTTTGGTTCCTCTTCCCTCATTTCCCTCCCCACCTTTCATTCTCAGCTCTCCTGCCAAAGAAAATACATTCAAAAACAACAAAATACATATTCCTTTAGGAACCACCTTTCATAGTTAAAAAAAATGGAACTAAAAAAAAAATGTTTAGACTCCATCTACTTTATATTTCCCAGTAAAGTACATACTCAATAAGATTTTCCAGCATTTTCCTTTGTATTTTGTGTTATGCTAATGGGAATATTGTGGCGTTCATCCTCCGTTCCAGGGACTAGAACGGTGGATACCGGCCCGGCAGCCCAAGCGAAGCGAGGGTGGATAAAGAGGTCTCTGGACCATTATTTCCCCCCCCTTCCACCCCCTGAAATGGGGGGCGGGGGGTGAAGGCCATTAGCACCCTAGGTTCCCAAAGCGGGAACCCGGGGTGCTAAAAAAGAGGATTTTCCAAGATGGCCACCATGGAAAAGTAAAGCGAGGGTTCCATACAGGGCCTCTCTTCGCTTTCCATCGCAGCCTGCAGAAGGCAAAAAGAGAACCCTATGACCATATTGCCACAAGCAAATTTTTCTTCCCTTTCAGGTCTATCCTAATTTCGAATATCTTTACCACAAAGCCAGTCCCAGGTGGACATGGCTACTTTAATCCTATGTTTTGTCCCTTGTGGTCATGGCCAGTAGCCAGATTGTCCGGATCATGACCTTATTCCATGACCCGGACAATCTGGCCACTGCCCATGGCCACAGGCTACCCCTCAGTCACTAAAGGTATACCGCTATTTTTTAAAGTGTCACATGTATGCACATACAATCGTCATATAACCTGGCCCCCACTTGACAAAATCCATTCAGACCTTACAAAAACGTCTATATCTAGCTCTATAATCCTTTTGCAAACCTTTGTGTAGATTTGTCAAATGGCACCACATTTGTAAGCCTTTACAATATTTTGGGACCCCCTCTAATTTTGCTATCTCTTGACATAATCTCACCAAACTTCGCAAAGCCATGTATATCTAGATCTATTATCAGTTTGCCAAATGAAGTGTAGATTCGTCAAATGGCACCTAATTTATAAGCCCTTACATTATTTTTGGACCCCCCTCTAATTTTGCTCCCTCTTCACAAAATCCCACCAAACTACGCAAAGCCATGTATATCTAGATCTATTATCAATTTCCCAAATTAAGTGTAGATTCGTCAAATGGCACCTCATTTATAAGCCTTTACATTATTTTGGGACCCCTCCTCTAATTTTGCCCCCTCATGACAGAATCCCACCAAACCCTGCATACTCACTCAGAATCGGGTCAGAAATATACATGCAACATTTCATGCAGTTCCATTAAGTGGCGCCAAAGTTATAAGCCATCCAAGAACTGCATTTCACCAACCCTGTAATGCTGAGGTGTTCGCAAACTTTTCAGGACTCTTCGCGAACATCCAAACTGTTCGGACTTTCGCTGCAAAAAACATCCGTTTTTTTTTTTGCTTCTTGCAGACATATCCCATCCCATCCTCATCACCACTCACCTCCCGAGATTATTTGATAAGTTTGACAAGTGTAATGTTGTGTTTTTTAATATGTTTTTACCGCAATGTCCGCGAATCAAAGATGGCAGACGTTTCCAAAAATCCGACGCACTTCACCATCCAATCGGCGAACACGTTGCATGACAGCAGACATGACGCAAGCCGATTAACCAATCGGTGTCCTGTCCACAGAGCGAACAGGGAAATGTGTCCGTGGAGCAGACATAGATGTCACTAATTTTTTGTGACCTACTTTTTGGTTGTTTTAAAAAAAAAAAACAAGCGGATAGATTTTTCACCAAATTTACAAAAGCACGCTTTCGCGACCAAGCCGCTTCTCCTGCCGCAAACTTGGTGAAAATCCATCCAGCGGTTAGGGCTGTAGGCGTGAGCAAAGGTTTTTCCCCATTCAGTCTATGGGAAAAAAAAGAAATTTTGGGACCTCCCCCTATAACTTTGCCCCCCCTCCCCCCCGGACAAACCTCACCAAACTTTGCAAAGAAATTCAGAGTGGGCCATATACATTTTTTTGCAAAGTTTTGTGTGTTTTAGTCCAGGGGGAGCGAAGTTATAAGCCACCCAAAAAGTGCTCTTCCTATGGGATTAGCAATTGAACCATAACTACACGGCCTCTACCGTGGGCCGTGTAATATATATGCTTCTGAAATACAGGTTTACACCCACTAACAAAATAACGATGCATATTGTCGCGTCTGTATGAATAGCATTTTATGCTCTGAAATCTCAAGGTCGGTTTAAAAATATCATTCAGCAAAAGTTTGTTTGGTCTGTACATAACTGTTTCTCACATATACGCCTTTGTATACAGAATTTAGTTATAATTTCAGTGCGCCCAAAAACCTACAAGCTATTTTCAAGCCGTGAGAGTTCAGAGTAGTCAAAATTCTAAGCTTGTGAAAACCAAGTGCACTCTGGAACACAATGTACTGCTGTATTTCAGACCAGAGCATGGCATGGGTCCTGAAAGCAGCATGGGTCCTCCTGGTCAGAGTAACATGGCACCAGCTAACAGTGATCCGAGCATGTATTCTCCTAACCGGTACCCTGGACAACAAAGGTAAACGGAGCCTTCCATATGCATGAAGCACTGTGTGAGACAGAATGTTGATTTCCCTCTTAAACGGAGATTTCTTTATTTTGTGTTTTGATAAAATGTGCATGGAATAATTGTCTCTTATATAAACAAGTAAAACTGTTTCTACTGTGCCACTTCACAGTGTGATTGTCAATTAATCAGCAAGGTTAGAACATGAGCTGACATGACCACTTCACCTCAAAGAAAAATAATAGTGCTACTGTGTGTGCAACCTTCACGAGGACACATCTGAAATGGCTTCTGAAATCTGAATGAGCAAGCAAGCATGATCTTCATTAACCATAATATGTTGTGCTGTTCCTGCAGAGTTCGTACAGCAATCCTACTCCCCCTCCCAACATGTTTTTTTTACAGTCCCTTTAACATATTAGAGCAGAGATTGTGTGCAACATGATGAGATGGGATTCTGAATTTCAAGAAGGCTGATGATGTGGATAATTATGTATACCAGAGAAAAGGTTAAATGGTGACTTAAAGGAGCTTCATCCTCGCACCTTTGAGAGTAACCACCCATTCCACACAAGTCCTCTCCAGCAGCACAGCTTTTAAAGACCTTTTGACACAGGAAGGAAGCAGATGTCTTGACTCATTCTCAGTTAAAGATTAGGATGTAGTTGGTGATACCTAGTGTGAGTTGTGTCTTCCATACAAACATAAGAGTGAAGGTTTAATTAAAGAGGAATATACACACGATCAGGACTAGTTTTGCAGCCACTGTTGATGACAGAATATTCTGTTCACGCAGCAGATTAGGGTGTTTGTTTCTACGGTGTGTTATTTTCAATCAGTTGCTGTCCGCACATTGTTGTACTACCTCAAACCAGGCACAAAAAGAATGTGTTTAGTTGTTTTCGTTTTGGGTACTTTTTTGAAAAGGGCAGCAGAAGATTAGGCTGCCCCTTAGGTACGCCCGGAATCAAGGTGCTTGTACACAACTAGATCAGAAAAGTTCCCCACAGGGATATTCAGATATTATTAGTAATCGGTTATTTGTCTGTGGCACCATTTCAGAAACTTTTTGAATATGGTCCTCCCCATTGGTTGTGCCAACAGGAAAAGGGTCCAATCCTAAACCTGTAGAAGGCCTAAAGGTAGTTAATAATTGCGGCATTGATTTTCGACATTTCTTTTGTAGGCATGAACCCTATGGACAGCAGTATCCAGGGCCTGTCTCCGGGCAGCCTTCGTATGGAGGACACCAGGCTGGAATGTACCCTCAACAACAAGTAATAAAAAGCAACTGCAGAAATGCATACATTTATTTATGTATTTACTATATTGTTCATTTGGAATTCATTAAATGGTTCTTTCTACCTCACATGTTGTATAACGCCAAAAAAAACGTTTTCCCAAAAGTTAAAAACGCAGGAAAGAAAACAGTAGAAAGGTGCGTGCCCCAAATTAATCTTTAGAAATTATCAACAACTAAGCAAGGATGGGGCAAGTTAAATATTAACTGGGGTGCATGATTAGTTCTCCTATTGGACGCTGGCAAGGAAAGTTGGAATGTGAGTGGTGAGTATTTCCTGGGCGAAGATCCTGAATGGGATTGAGTGTTAAACCGTAAATAAAAACACGAAGGGCAGTTTCCTCAACAACTTGGAAAACCAAGGTACGTACTTGAGATTTGGTTGGAACCTCGGATCGTGTGATTGGAGCAAAAGACTGCTTGCGTATAAGTGAACACTTTACCCGTGTAGTCTCAAGGTGGGAGCAAAAAGAGGCAAGATAGGGCTGCTCTAAGCCCTTTCATACCAGATCAAACCATAAGCAATGTAAGCTGCGTAATGCTGCAAATTGGGGCAATAGGACGCAGAGTATTCGGAACGGGTCGAACCGTGCATAGGTACATAAGTGCAAAGAAAAGCAGGCTTAAAAGTCAGGAAATCCAAGAGAAAGAGGAACAGAGAGAAATGACATGATGTTCCATATGTTTCAGCTACCGATTAAAATCATTTGAACTGTTTAAGGACGTTAACAACTATTTATATGACTTTTAGAATTTTGAATGAGATATAAAATACATTTCTGATTCATTCTTTTGCATTGTTTAGGAAAACGCCCAATACATGAAAAGCCAACTGACTGGGAACCCCAGCTGCAAACATGTTTTAGAAGCCGAGAAAGGCCCCTAACTTTGCATATATATATATATACGTTTAAAAAATCCTTGAATCTAAGTTAGCGACCGATTGGTATTTTCACATTTTGTTTGCGGCAGCATTAGAAATGATAGCATCCTGATATGGCATTTGTTTCACAAATACCTGAAACCAAAAAAGATGTTTTAATTCGTAATAACATTTAAAATACAATGTAATAATTCTTCAGTGCAAATAGTGGTCCTATTCCTCCCCTATGAGTATTGGTATTTCATATTAAAAAATGCACTACTAGATTTCTCCCTTTAAATATAGACAAACATGGCATATATCCCCAGATTTACAGCAGTGGTAAATCCATTCTTGCACCTGTGTATACTATTGGAAGTGGATTGGGTCTACAGTGGTAGGAAAAGTAAAGTAAGACTGCCGCTGTTTTTGCCAATGAGGTTGAATTGCAATGCCACAAATCAAGATGAATAGGTAACACATAGGCCTGGAATTACGGCGCGATGCAAGTCCTTTCAAGTTCCTCATGTCACATTGGTCTGAAGTGATATGTGATTGGCAATAGTTGCCAGAACATTAAGCTTCACAAATGCAACTACAAAAATGTGCATATTAGAAGATATATTTGATAGTAGAAGTCAAGTATGAGCGGGTGGGATAGTTCATTGGTCATCATTCCTTGTCAATGTCTTTGGTTGTTTTTGTAATTCATTGGTTTTAACAGTGTCAACGTTGGTAAATGTGCTATCCTTTCACTTTCAGAACTACAAACGTCACATGGATGGGTTATATGGCCCTCCTGCAAAACGCCATGAAGGGGACATGTACAGCATGCCATATAACCAACAGCAGGAAATGTATAACCAATACGGCAGCACTTACTCAGGACCAGAACGGAGGCCAATGCAAGGACAATATCCTTATCCCTACAACAGAGAGAGGATGCAAGCACCAGGACAGATTCAGCAGCAACATGGGATGCCCCCGCAAATGATTCCTGGTCACATTCAATCTAACGCCAGTGAAAGCCCTCAGCCCAGTTTGTGGCCGACACGGAATGATATGCCTTATCCATATCCAAACCGACAAGGTCCCGGTGTCCCCGCACAGTCTACAGCCTACCCAGCAATGAACCGCACTGATGAAGCAATAGCACCGGACCAGAGAATGAACCACGAGGGCCAGTGGCCTGCTCATGTCAACCAGCGGCAACCAGCCTACATATCTCCATCGGCCAACATGCAGCCTGTCACCCGGCCCACTCCATCATCTTATCAGACTCCCCCGGCCCTTCCAAACCACATTTCTAGGGCGTCAAGTCCTGCTTCTTTTCAGCGCTCACTTGAAAACAGGATGTCTCCAAGCAAGTCTCCTTTTTTACCCTCTGTCAAGCTTCAGAAGGCACTGCCCACTGTTCCACTCTCACAAGTTGCAGTACCACCACCACAGCCTCCGCCCGTCAGACGAGAAATTATATTTCCTCCAGGATCAGTGGAAGCATCCCAGCCAGTCTTGAAACCAAGGCGAAAAGTCACCTCAAAAGATATTGGTAAGCACCTGATGCAATGTAGATGAAACGGTTTCCTTCATTTCATCTTGAATTGGTTTTCTTCAAGGAGCTGCGATCAATTGTTTTTCATGATTATTTTTACTCCAAGAATTTCAAACTGTACTCATTGCATGTAGTCATTGTTTTGAATGGGACTTATTTCTTCATCCACTCTTCCTGTTGGACACTCATTTCTAACTTGCTATTCTTCCTTTTATTTCATTTACAGATTTGTGTTTTTAATATTACCCCTTGCAGTGCCTGTCAACACTAAATTCTTTAATTTCCTTTTCCATGTGCTACTTTGCCGCCCTATGCAGATGACTTTTTATGCATCCCTAAAACCTCTTCAAAGGCTAAAGTGCACGTGCACCAGTCATTATTCTGAGATTGTTTGTTTTTACTTCCAAAATGTTAGTTCTACTCGCATTTTGTCAGTGAGGTACTCAGTTATTTAATTTTTAGACTAAATACAAAATGTAAAATGCAGTATATGAAATGTTGTAAATCCAACAAGAGTTGGGAACACGCTGGGGGTACTGTTGAGCCGAGTGAACAAAGACTGCATGGTCCATGGTCTGCAAGCTGCTCACCAGAGGGACATTTTAAGGTACCGGCCATAACCTTGGTGAAACCACCTCTCATGCTTTCACAACCCACAGGAGCTGCCAGTTTGTGGTCCAGAGTGGGTGGAGGAAGCCCTGGCCTCCCTGAGACCGTCTGTCCAGCCTCTCAGATCTGCTGGGAGCAGAGCCGAAGTGCCTTGGGAGGAGGGCCTGCTGATAAGAAAGGGTGGTCGCGGAGAAAAGGGAACACCCCAAATTGCTGTGCCAGAAAAACAGATAAACGCCGGCAGTGGATAGTGTTGTGGAGCAGGAGTGTGTTGGTGGAGTTGCCACAGTTGTGGTGAAGATCCTATACCACAGTGGTACCGCTCATAAGGTAGACTCCAGCAGGTAGGCGTGGGCCACCGGCACAAATTCGCAGGCAGCTCGGATGAGCTGAGAACAGTTCCCCCTATACATAAGACACCAGAGAAGCTGGGCACACAAGCCCGCCAGCAGCCAGAGCCTTCACCACGAGGTGAGAGGGTACATAACTGGGGGCTGATGCAGACTTTGAATTAAGATGTAATCGAGGGAAGTGAGGAAAGCCAATCCTGGACATAATTAAATAACTTAGACATATGGAAATTAGATAACCATCACAGAATATTAAGAACGGAGAGCTAACTAAATAAATAAATAAAAGGGAGATATGCCAATATATCGGGGTCACAGGAGACCGCAAATGAGTGAAATGCGCCATAAACTGATTAGCAACCATGGGAGAAAGTTGTAAACACACACCCACCCACTCTGCAGGATTCAAAGGAACACTTGCATAACGGCTTATATCATAAAGCTGCACACTTAAAGAGGGGCCATCAAGGTACGAGGCAATTCACACCATATAATGCAGTTTAGAAAACAAAGTGGTTAACAGAAAAGAGGCACTGATAAACAGCAATCGGACACAATTCAGGAGTGCCTAGTCTTGGCGCACAGCATGAAAGCCAGAAGCCCGCATACACTCAAGACCAAATCTCGGAAGACGAAATGTCAGACAGATCCATAGACCTCACAACGAAGGCTAGGAATCCTACACCGAGAGAGATGCTGTCCCTGATTAAATCTATGGTCAAAGATGTCTCCTCAATCAAAACCGAGATACAAGACATGCAGTATGCCTTGGTGCTATTAATTAAAGGCTGGAGGAAGCTGATTCACGCATCTCACGGCTAGTGGACAAAGCCAATGCAAAGAAAGAAGGCAACCCCACCTATGTAAACAACGTCCACGTCCAGCTATGGCTGACTGGCTAGACAGGTGTCCGGAGACTGTAGAAACAACGTAAAGGTGATGGGGTCTTGGAGGGAGGAAAAGCTCAGAACATAAAAACCTTTGTGTTGAAGTTATTTGCAGCAATACTCCAAATAGAAATTGGAGGCCATACAGAAATCAACAGGGCCCATAGAGCACTGCACGTACTCCTGTACACTGTCAAACCTCCAACACCAATCATACATTTCCTCAAAGAAAGAGAGATGCAGTTCGCTAGAGAGAAAGATGGAATAGTCTGGCAAAGGCAGAGAATCATTGAGATCTTTCAAGATCTGGCCCGGGGGTGACTGGAAAAATGGAGCCCCTTTTCAGAAGATAAGAAAATCCTTACGTAAAGGAAGAAAAGCTTTCCCTGGGGTTTCACACCTGTGTCTATTAGATTCTGCTTGGGAAATAAAAACTGGCATTACCACTCCAGCCAGCCCTACAGATAATGGGTGTAGTGCCCACTTGTACTGCCTAAAAATAGGCAAATATCCCCAAACAATAAAAATAAGTAAAAAATACTCCCAACAAACAGGAAACACACGTACAACCTTGTGCTCCTGCTTTCACTCACACAGCTCCATGGATATGTTTGGACCCAAGTGCTCATGGTACCACAGGAAGAAACTACCATTAATGCCGGATCGAAAGAAGTAAACTAGTATCTTTTAGTGTGTATGCAGAACTAAGTGCAAAGGAATAATTATTACAAAACATTTCTGTTTTCCAGTTGCAACTTTTTGACTCGCTTATGAAATACTCACATGGGGAATTGAACTTACATTTTTACTCCCTGAAAAATCATTTTACTCAGGATTTTAAAAAATGGAGTAAAATACTCCTTCAAAATCTTACCTGGAGCACTGACTTCAGCTGAAATTAGGGACTTCTTAAAGGAGGAAGCGGATCGCAGTAGACAGCAAGATAAAAATAGAATTAAGGAAGCTTGAGACATGTCAAAGCGCAACCCAGCAATGTTCTCTGAGGAAAGGGAACTAGGAATCTCATCTTTCCCAGGCGATGGTTCAGCCGGGGCATGAAAAAAAGACTAGTTCATCAATCCCTCAGAGGAAGGTGAACGCAACTTGTTGAAATGCCCCTTCAAGAACCATGTCCAGCATCCCTCGCAACAATTGCATGGAACGTTAATGGAATAAACATTCCAATAAGGACTAGAATTCCTTCCTTTCTCACAAGAAGTCAAACTGACATTGCCTTCGTTCTGGAAACCAAACTGCCTGAGGTGAACTAAAAAACCATAGCAAATGGGTGGAAAGGACAGACCTTCTTTAATCCAGCTAAAGGAAAAAAGAACGCAGTGGTAATCCGGGTACATTACTAGATTAACTTTCATGTGAATAATACCACAAATTACCCCAAGGGCAGATGGGCAATGGCAGAAGATAAAATGGGAGGGGAGTCTTTCTTGTTGATGTCGGCATATGGACCCGCCACAGAGGCCCCCTCCTTTTCCAAGCTGTTGCATGACCAATTGTCACCCCATCCGGATAATAGGATGATAATCTGGGAGGAATGAGATAGTTGCCCCTACTCTAGATGGGTAGAGCCCCTGGTGAAGGCTAACATCACATCCATTAGGGCTTTCCAAATCATTACTCCCTTGTAGATGCCTGGAGAAAGTTTAATTCTACAGCACGCAACTACACATTCCAGTCTCCCCGGCATCTCACTTTCTCCAGAATTGATTACATCCTAATAGCCAGCTGCCAGTCAAATGAGTTGGTGGAAGCAAAAATAGCAGAGGTGTAAAATTTCCAATGCTGGCAGCTGGGATAGATGAGATTATTTTTGTTTAATTTGGCGTGCGCCACTTACAACAACAATATGCATTAAAAACAGACACAAATGTTGAAAGAAAATATATATGAACAGTCACACCAAACATAGAAAATCGGGTTAAGACCATTACTCACGGTTAAGTACAAATTAAAACATTCTAAAATCAAATAAAAATTATTTCCAAATGTTTAAAAGCCCCTTTCACATATTCAGAAGTCATGGATAAAATGGTCATTACAGCACAGCATAAACATTATCACCTCGGGCACAGTTCTAATATAACATATAAAATGTCTGCACAGCCACTGTCTCTTATTTTAACAATTGTACTACTGACGGGGATTAAACTGCGTGCAGCAGCTAAATATTTCAGCGAGCCCAGTTTCATGATGCAGCTCAGCTCATGGCCTGATCGAGTTCTGGCACCTTAGCTTTTCTTTTTTAGATCGAACTTATTTTTGGCACCTAGAACTGTTCATGGGCCATGGATATTTTAGTTCGGGCGATTGGGGGCAGTGGGGGGGGATCGGTCGGGAGGCCATTTCCCTAATGGCATTCCCAACATTAGGTTTTTTTTTTTTGCATCATTACTGACACTTCCCGAAAAAATGCCAGGAATCTTTGTTCCACATGTAGCCTACTACTAGAAAGGCCCACTTCCAAAATGAGAGCCTCCCAGAAGCACCCGGGACAAGACCTAATAACTTCCTTAGTACCTAGTTCAGAATAGGGCAGCGCAGATCATATGTCCCCATAGTTCGCAACTATACAAAGCTGCAGAGTAGGCTTTGGCCTCCATTACCTGAATACACTAATCGAGCCGCTGATCGCCAAACTTATAATAAAACCTTGCCATGCTGCCCAAAGCCTTTTTCCACCATACTAAGATGCAATACCGCTAGGAGACTGAAAACTAGCTGGAAATACAGACCACGACTATACGTTACAGAAGAAGAAAGATATGAGCAATGCAATTTCCACTATCATGGCCTTAAATGATGATGGCAGTACATATCCACAAAGTCTATGGAATGCGGCAAAACACTTAGAGGGATCATAATAGAAAAAGGATCAATAATTAAAATGGAGAAAAGCTGGAAGGGTTGGAGGCACACAATAAGAACTTGGGGACACTCCCGCCCCAAATTCTCTTCTCCCTTAACAGGGCAAAGTATGCGCTGAATCAAATCTATACTGCAAAAGCCCAATTCCTACATAAAAATAGCCCGGAGCAAATTCTATAACCAAGGGAATAAAGCGGGAAAAAGGTATCTCATATAAAGCACTGCTAAACTTGAGACCCATCCCAGCTACAAGAATAGAGTTTGACTGAACGGAGACCGATACAGACGAAATCTGTTAGGCCTTTAAATCTCATCACACACTATACTCCACAGATCACATGGGTAATGGCACACTCTGACACCTTCTTTAAAAACATCCCTGTTACATTGTTGAACCACACCTTGAATGAAATGGATATAGTCCGAGATAACACCCACCACCATGATCTCAGTCTTGGTCCCGTTCAGCTTCAGCCAATTGCGGTCTATCCAGCGCCTTACGGCCTCCAGGAAACCTCATAGTGCCTCAGACATCAGTATATCTCGGGCTATAAAATATATTGGGGCAAACAAAGCTTCACAGGCTGGGGCAATACGATAGACAAATCAATCTGCAGACAATTCCACTATTACAGATATCCTCAACCTTCAAATATCTAGGAATAAAAATAAATTGCGTCACCACATGGTTAAAATGAACAACGACAAACTATGGAAGGACATAGAAAGTGAGTTTAAAAGCTGGAAAGGCCCCCTATTGTAGCTAACAGATACGGTCTCACTTTTCTAAATGGTTTCACTAGCAGATGCTGTATTTATTCACAATGATCCCAATCTCTATTCCAACAAAATACTTAAGGCAGGGAGACCCAGCCAAGATCAAGTTAGCCACATTGCACAGACGGAAACAATAGCAGGGGCCCAGGTGTCCCGAACATCAGGCGATAGTACCTGACCTCAAAGTTTGCACTAGTAGCAAGATCCAACATAACGATTATTTGAGAGACCAAAGATTTTGTGTTGATGCCCTTTAACACAGCAGATTATTTTCACCACATGCATTTGGTTGTATATAACGCAGTACTATACCACCTGAAACTGATCTGGGCTGCCATACGCAGGTGGAAAAAACAAAGTTCAACTCCATTCCTGTGCTCCAATATGGCACGAGTAGTGCCTGCTAATAAACGGATCCTTTCACTGGCAGAGCAGGGAATTCAGAGGGTTAAAATACAAATATTACTGCTTCACACGTGTAGTGTTCACCTCATTTACAGGCATATTGAAAGATTGCATTTTGGATAGGGACTGTTGGCATATGCCTGAGGACAGAGGTGGGCAGAGTCCAAGTGGGTGCCATCTGGCACTGAGCAATGAACTCCAGTGGGAGCAGACACTGGGCCACAGAGTCCTGGCTCGCTGCAGTGGTGGCCCAGGAGCAAGATGGGGGCTTGTTGTGAGGATCGTCATGGTCCATATGAACCAAATGAATCTGAACCGCGGTAGAGCAGATGAGCACAGGCAGCTCCCTGGAGCAGTGGATGGGTGTGCTTGCTTGGACCAGAAGAGACGGGCCAACCCACCATGGCTTCTCTTGGGCGTAAGCTAATAGGAGAGTAACAGTCGCATATAAAGGTGAGCACCTGCCCAGCTGCAAGGATCCTGGTGCTTGGTCGCCGTGGGCAAACCATAGGGAAGCCCACATAGGCTGAGCACAGTTCGTCTGAGGCATGTGGCGCACAACATTCCGTCCCGGGAGGATGGCTCAGCAGCAACGTACTCGCCTTGGAAGCGGGACGACATGAAGCAACACAGGTTCGATCCCCAGGTCCGCGCTTAGAAACCTCTGGGCGCGTTATAAGGGAGTAGTTTATTACCTGTAACTCCATTTCTCCAGCATTGGTATCTTTCATGGATTCACATGCTCAGAATATTCCCCATCGTCAGGCTGGGAACCCTCGGTATATTTATAAAAACGTTTTCCATAGGAAAAATGTTGACAATTCTGTGTCCTATCTATGTCGTTTTGGGCCGCTTACACCTGACCCAATAGGACGTAGGGTATAAATAGCCCCGCCCCCTTCAGATTTTAACCCCCAAAGTAGAATGGGGCATATAAGGTTTGCAAGCAGGGGAGGTTGGCGGCACATGTGAATCCATGAAACATACCAATGCTGGAGAAATTGAGTTACAGGTAAGAAACTACTCCCTTCTCCAGCATTGAATCTTTCATGGATTCACATGCTTAGAATAGATTGTATAGCAGTACTCCTAAACTGAAGGTTTGTAATGCAAACCAATATCGTCATAGCCACACATGCATTTAGCAATGTAAAAACTTTCAATCATGGTACATTAACAGTAAAAAAACAATTATGATACATTGACAAGAGGATACACCCCTCTGTTTGGCTTACCTTACTGAAACAGGTGTTGTAGGACTGCTCGTCCCACCTGCATATCCTCTGCATGCTGGTTCTCGAGGCAATAATGCTGAGTGAATGTATGCGGCACCGACCAGGATGCTGCTTGACAGATACCCACAAGCGGGATTCCTGACCACAATGCCGCCGATGACGAGGTGGATATCATTGAATGGGCCTTTGGACGCTTTTCCAGAGGCTTCCCTGCTTTCGAGTGGCAAAAAGCAATCGTCGATGATACCCAGCGGGCAAGTCCTTGCTTCGAGATTGATTTTCCCTTTGCCGAAGGGCCATAAGCCACAAATAGTTGTCTTGTACCTCTAAAATCTTGAGTACGATTGAGATAAAACTTTAGGGCTCTTTTTACATCCAACGTATGGAGAGCTTTTTCTGCAAAAGATGAGGGTGTTGCGAAGAATGTCGACAGTACAATTGAAGAATGCTTGTGGAATATAGTTGGAACTTTTGGTATGAAATGAGAGTTGGTTGCCAATACCACTTTGTCTTTGAAAAACCTCAAGTATGGAGGGTCAATAACCAATGCTTGTAGTTCCGAAAGTTGTCTTGCTTAAGTAATATCCACCACGAAGGCCAATTTCCATGATAAGAATTTTAAAGATGACGGCATAGGTTCGAAAGGATCCTTCATTAGTCCTGCCAGTACCAGGTTGAGACTCCAGTTCGGAGGAAACTTTTTGGTTGGAGGAAAAGTTCGGAATAAGCCCTTCAGGAAATGTTTAACCAGTCGATCGCTAAACAGTGGTGTTGAATGTCTTAAGAGTGAATCTCGAAACGGCTGCCAGATGAACCTTTATTGAAGTGAAAGATAAACCTCTTTCTGCTTAGTGCAACAAGTATGGAAGAAGCTGCTCTGCCGCGATGTTCAGGGGTTCTAATCTTGGTTGATCTTTGCACCACATACAGTATCTCTTCCACTTACATGCATACGAAGTATTCATGGAAGGAGCCTGTGCTGCTTGTAAAATTCTGCGACAGTCCGATGAAACGGTCAGAGCCCTGAACTCTGAGAAGTCAGGAGCCAGGCTGTCCAGCTGAGGCCGTCCAGGTTGTGATGCCAAACTGCTCCCTTGTCCTGAGATAGAAGGTTCAGAATCTTCTGGAACCTCACTGGTTGCGTTATCGACAACTGAAGTAGGTTGGAGAACCACGACTGTCTCGCCCACTAAGGGGCCACTAGGATCACACGACATGGGTATTTGTGAATCCATTGTAGAGTACATCGGATAAGTGGAAACGGAGTGAACGTATATGCGAACTTGCCCGTCCACGGGAAGGAGAATGCTTCCCCCAGCGAGTCGGGTTCTGGCCATCTGCTCACGTACTGTGTGCACTTCTTGTTCTCTCTCTCGTTGCAAAGAGGTCCCGGGAAGGATGGCCCCATTTTCTGAAGATGTTCGTCAGCTGTTGGTCGTTCAACTCCCACTCGTGCAGTTGATTCATCTCTCTACTGAGAGTCCGCCTGTACATTTTTTACTCCTGGCAGGTGGTAAGCCAATATACTTATTTTCTGTTCGAGAGCCCAGTGCCATATTTCCTGAGCTTTGGCCGAGAGAGTTCTGGAACGAGTACCTCCTTGTTTCCTTAGCTACAACATTGTCGTCGTATTGTCCATCAATATTCTTACGGCCCATCCCTTTATGCGTGTAAAAATGATTTTAGGGCCCAACGTACCGCCCTCAACTCCAGCACATTGATATGAAGGGTCGACTCTCCTGGGGACCACTGACTTTGCATCTGCTGGGGCTCCAGGTGGGCTCCCCATCCTGTCAGAGATGCAGCCATCACCACCGTCATCTGAAACTCCGGTTCCTGCAGGGGCATCCCTCTCGTTAGATTGTCTGAGAATTGCCACCACTGAAGCGCTTGCAGAAGCTTGTTGTCGATAGTCAATTTGTCTGACCATAATCCTCTACTTTGGGACCATCGGTCTGCCAAAAATTCTTGTATTGGTCTCATGAAGAGAAGACAGTTGTTTACTAATGGGATACACAACCCCATGGCCCCCAGTAGTGACATGTATTTTCTTACAGACACTCTGGTGTTGGTTTTCCACTCCTTTGCCTTGTGTCTGAGTTTGTGAACTCTCTCCAAGGACGGTTTTACCAGTCCTGACTGCGTCTGGAACTCCACACCCAAAAACACCAAGTTCCTTGAGGGAGTTAAGGAAGACTTTTCTCAAAGTTGATTGCAAAGCCTAGCTGCTGCAGAAGTTGCATAGTGGCTTTTAGACTTGTTTGTGCTATTATCGGTGACGACCCCCTTACCAACCAGTCGTCCAGATAAGGGTAAACATGATGACCTTTTCTTCGTAGCCATGCTGCTACTGGACCAAGCACTTTGTGAAAGTCCTGGGAGATGACTTAAGTCCGAATGGGATTACTTTGAACTTGTAGTGGGTTTGACCAACTATGAACCTTAGAAATCTTCTGTGTCGTAGACGCATTGGTATATGAAAATATGCGTCTTGCAGGTCGAATGACGCCAGAAAATCCCCCGGCTGTATAGATCGGATAACCATCTGAAGCGTAAGTATTTTGAACTTCAGACTTTTCAGTGTCTTGTTGAGATCTCGGAGGTCTAGAATGGGTCGCCACTTGCCGTTGGGTTTTTTGACTATGAAGTAGCGGGAGTAAACAAGACCTCTTTCGGCCATCGGGACCAATTCTATAACCCCTTTCTGCAGCATAAGCACCACTTCTTGTTGTAATATTTGAAGATGGGGTTGCACCGAAAACGCAGGTGGAATGTGCGATGGCATGTTTTTGAGCTGCAAAGAGTGGCCTAGTTTCACTGTGTCCAACACCCAACGGTCCGATGTTATTTTCTCCCGCTCGTCGACGCAGAGAGACACTCTGCCTCCCAAGTCGTCCTGAAGCTCGTCATTGTTGGGACTTTGACTGCTTGTCTTTTGTGGATGATGAATAACCTCCTCTTCTTCTCGAAGCCTTATAGTCTCGGCCTCTTCGAGTCGCTTGGGCAGCTCGCCTATATCCTTGAGAGGAATATGATGGCCTGCCGAAACCCCGGTCGTTGGATGCCACAAATCGGGAATTCCCTGATGCTCCTCAGAAGGGGCGAAAAGATCAAAATGTTCTGCCGCTCTGTAGGGCTCCAAGAGAGCGTGCTCTGTCCGAGTATTCCTTCATGCCTTTTAAGGCCTCGTCCACCTTCTCCCCAAACAATTTTTCTCCTTCACACGGCATATCGAGTACTTTTTAGGCCAGAAGTGCAGTACAGTTTGTACACTTAAGCCATGCTTGTCTTCTCAACACCACTCCTTTGTTTATTTGTTTGAAACCTGATTCTGCCAGGTCTACGGCAATATTAATTGAGTGGTTGACGCCTCTTCCCCCTCACGCACCAGCAACATAGCAGATTTTCTGTGCTCATCCGGTAGATGTTCCATGATGGGGGCTAAACCGTGCCACATCTCCCGGTCTTATCTCGCCATAATAGCCAGTGAGTTTGCTGCCTTTACCGTCGTCGCTCTTACCAACAAAACTTTCTTTCCAAAAGCATCCTGCCCTCGTCTGGGGGGGTTGTACATTTTTTGCTATGATCTGGCCTTTCTTGCAGCAGCTGCCGACACTACCGATTCCGGGGAGGGCTGTACGGATAAACATTTTGGAGTAGACTCCGGAGCTTTAAATTTCTTTTCCAGCCTGCCTTTAACTGCAGGCTCCGAAAACGGATGGGGCATGGTTCGTAAACCTTCATGCCAGACGTGGTCTAAAATGGGGACCGAGATTACAGACTTCCTCCTCTTCCCCATATGGTTGAACAAGAAGCACTCCTTCTTTTCCTCCTCCGGGGACAAGCCAAACTCAATACATGCCTTGCCCATCATTGCGTGGAAGGAGCTGATGTCATCCAGCGGTGATGGTTGCGTCGGACTTCTTGGAGCTTCCACCTCTGCCTCTGATTCCCATGTTGGATCTCGTGAAGGGGACGATATGTCCGAAAAAGACTCTGTGTCCCTGGTCTGACTCAGAATCTGGTAACTCTCCTTCCTCAGGCTGTGAGCGTGGAGGATCCTCACTAACTGGACGGGAGGCTGGCACTCTGGCCGATGACTGCGGGGCCGGACCAGGTTTGTCGGCGGCCGGCGTAGTCGGTGCCACTTCAGGTGTACCAATGTGAGGCAACTTCACGTCCAACCGGCTCGATAGTCTGTAATGTGAACAACACTTCCAAGGACAACACCGACTGGGGATTCAGTAAAGACGATGTAACTGGGATACTTCGCCCACTCGAGACCGTCAACGAATTAACACCCTGCAATCCAAGATGTGGTGGACCAGCCACCTGTTCACGGTCGTCTTCCATAGATGATATCGAGAAGGCTGCTTCCTGTTGTAATAGGGCCTCTGACAAGATCGGATCGTACACAGCCGGTTGCCAGCCCTCTGGAGGGTCCACTGTCGATGATGCCAACTTTTCAATCGTCGTCTGAATCGACGAAGCGACTGTAGCAATAATCTGCGCTGATGGTAATGAATCCGTCGACGACCGAACTCCCGTCGACGACAGTGGTGGTTGTGGCGCAGGCTCATGAGGCGTTCCCGCCTTTTTTGAGCTTGATTTATGCCAAATATGTACAAAAAAAGAAAATGATATTTTACTGATCATAGAGGAAATACTTGTAACACTCACCTTGATTTTGAAGAGGGCTCCGACTTCCCTAGCACTGGATCCCTACTCCACAAAGACTTCATCCAAGATTGCTTTACTATAGCCATGGTGCGTACCACTGCTGTCTAATCTCTCTCTCATTTTGGCCTAGCTATCTCACCTAAACAGGGCAGTTTGATTGCCCTAGCGTGCTTTTTGTCTGACTGGCCGTCTTTCAAACTTTAGCGCCTCTCCTTTCACTACGTCTGTTTCCACTCTTCACCTTCATAATCCTCTCTCTGCCTTTCTACACTGTGTCTCCTGACTTTATCACATATCGTCCTCCTCCTGTCTCTACTACTGTCCCTCTCTAGCCATATGGTAAACTGCTCAGCTCACTGTATCAGCACTAGGGATGTAGTGGAACACACACTAAACTCCTCTGGCCCCTTTTCCATCTTACAATCTCCACTCCCACCCCCAACTCAAGTCCTACTTTTCTCTCGCACCCACCAGCAAACAGCCAAAATTGTTACCACTCTCTCAATCCCAACACTTTAACTTCAATCTCCTCCTTTCAACTCCCCTAACCTCACCAGAACACTTATACTGCAGACTAACTCTGCTGGCTTTCTATAGCCCTCCCCCTCCTGCCTAGAAGGTTCTCTCTGCTCCCATTGGCTACCTGAATCAGCTGCCTCTTTGGCCCAATCTCTTGCTAAACTAATCCCAACTCCTCACCTTGAGGGCTGTAATTTCCCCAGAAAATCTTTGAATGGTTCTTTAACCCTGCCCCGTTTCTACTCTTTTCAGCTTGCCATACAATCTCTTGCATAGTTGGTTCTCTCTTCCTGGATTAAGTAAGTCAGTGTCCAAATGTGTTTTTGGGAGTGTTTCCGAATCTCCCTGACTACTGTACATATCCCCAGTGGTTCCAGTTCTCCTGCCCCACTGGTGCCCTGTATTGATTCTGTGGGCCATACAGTGGGTGTTGGGTTTCTCGTTGTCTCCTGAATGGGGAAGCATAGTCAATTTTCACTGGAGCAACCTTTTATCGGTCGTACTGCTCTGTTGGACCCAGTTGCATTGTGGTACGTGTAGTCCCAGTTTTGTTGCGCTGCCTCTTGGGAACCACAATCCATCCCAGGTTTGAGTCTGGCGCATGCTTAGCACTGTAGTCTTTGTGTTAGGTTGATACATCATGCTGCTATGGACTGCATGATTCTGGGAAACCACCTGATGAATCAAAGAAAGAGACCTGGTTTAGACAAAGGCTGATGGGCTTTGGGTCAGGGGCATCAATGCACTTGTACGGCTCTACTCCTACCGAGGAGCCAGGGCTAGAGGTCCCCTCACGCCAGTTTTGACCCTGGCGCTGCCCTGGTAGGCCACTTACTCCAGGTTTATCCCCTCATTGACTAGGTCAGACCCGTGACCATATAAAAAGTTAAATGTTATAAGGCAAATCCCTCATGGGCTATTGTGTCTAACGCGAATAGAAATCCGCTTGGGGTAAAATACTTACTCTGCGTTGTGTAATCCTTTCGAACCAGGAGCGCAGGAACTAGTCAACTCCTGTTAATCATCTTTCATTGCAGACTTCTGAATATAGTGCCTCATTTGGCAACTGGTCTTGGGAAGTGTGGGTTAAACAATGGTCCCCCTCTGTCCTGGTGGTAAGACAAGTTAGTTACTTGTGAATAGAAGTGCTTTAACACAACTTCAACCACTGTGAGATCGAAAGGAGGAGACAAGCAACTGCAGATTGCCTACTTAGTGGAGTACTCTGGATACATTAAGACCTAACATTCAGCATTTCAAAGGGCAGCTCCTGGTTATCCCCTATATGATGGTAAGCTACATAAAGTCTCCCCACCGTAAGCTACAAGGATAATTCAATTCACCTGGGAAACCTGTGACAAATAGAGCATCTAGACCCAAGGCCGGGTCCCCTTTTTAGTTGCTGTAACTCCAAGTCGCCTTTCAGTATTCTATTTGTTTATTGTTGGGGGTATTGGAAGGTTGTGCGATGCTACCGCCTGGGAAAGCCACAAAGGTAGGCCCTATATAAGCTATCTGCACCCTGGCATATTAACAAATTTGGCAAGCCACAAATGTTTAGAATGACAACATTGCAAGAAATAATCCCTCTACTAACACGGGGATTACATGGCAACATTGGACATGAAAGATGCATACTTTCATATTTCAATGCTGCCAGCGCACAGAAGGTTCTTGATAGAAGACCAACACTATCCATTCAAGGTCCTTCCCTTTGGCATTGCCTCAGCCCCAAGGGTATTTACGAATGTGCTGGTGGTAGTAGCGGCTCACCTGCGCAGGCAGTCCATTCCAGTCTATCCTTACCTCGACGACTTGCTAATAACAGGGGTCTCGCACAGAACATGCCTATCAAACAGCCAGAAAACAGTAGATTTACTCTTCAGTCTGGGATTCTCAATCAACGAGAAAAAGTCCAGCTTAGACCCCAGCCAAGTCAAACAATTTCTGGGGGCGCTAATTTGGACAGAAGACAGCCTCATCTTCCCCTCCAACGAGAGTGTTCTAAAAATGCTGTTCCAGATCCCTCATTATGTAGCCAATCGCGAGGTCACTGTACGCAAAGCCATGCGACTGTTAGGGATGATGGCCTCCTGCATGTACTTAGTCCACATGCACGTTTGCGCCCCATGCAAGAGTTGCTCAACAGCCAATTGCGTCAGGCCAGCGGACAGTGGGACGATCTAGTGGTTGTCTCGGCAGCTCTCGTTCTCTCTCTGCAGTGGTGGTCGAGGGAAAACCTCTTACAGGGAAAAACTTTCACCACCCCCGCAGTAAAAGCCACGGACTCCTCTCTCACGGGGTGAGGGAGGCTCGCCGCCTTTATCACACGGTGCACAGCATTGGGTCCCCAGCAGTAGCATCCAACCACATAAACCTGTTGAATTGTTAGCAGTGTTCAAAGCCCTGAAGGCTTTTCAAACGCAACTACAAGAGAAGGCAGTACTAGTCCTCATGGACAGCACCACTGCCATGTATTACCTGAACAAACGGGAGGGCAGGCACTCTCAAGGGCTAGCCAAACTGTCCCAGAACATATGGCAGTGGCTCTCAAACACAAGATGCTCCTCCTGTCTCAACACGTTCCAGGGGAACTCAATCTTCTGGCAGACGTGCTCAGCCGAGATTTCCCACTACCCACAGAGTACGAATGGCGATTGCACGTTGTATCCAACGTCTTCGCAGAATGGGGCTTCCCAGAGATCGACTTGTTCACAGCTCTGGGGAACGCACAACGTCCAGACTACGCCTCCAGTTACCCCCAGAACCGCTCCAAGGGGAACAGTCTCTGGATAACATGGTCAGGGAAATGTCTACGCTTCCCCTCCTCACCCCCCGACCCCCGACTCCCCTACTCAACAAGATAGTGCACAAGATGTTACAAGCATACCCATGTCGCTTCTCGAAAGACAAGATGCAATACTCTGTGATTACCACTAGATGTCGGACTTAATGCACAGCATGTAAATCTAAGCAGATACAATCATCAGAAATGCTATTACGGTAAGTAATGCATGTCATTTATAGTCGAAGATGGCCCTAATGGAAATGGTGAAGGAGGGAACTACATGGAGTCCTTTCCCGATTTCTATTGGCGGCTGTGCAGGAGAGCAGCAAGGGGGATGGGAAAAGGGGCGGCCGATTAAAAAGGTAAGTGTCCATTGGAGAGTGGGTAGTGGCTGAAGGCATTCGGTGTAGGTGAGGGAGAAAGTGGCAGGAAAGTGGTGCGCCCCGAGTTGATAGTTGGAATGCAGGCCTTCGGATTGGGTAATGACCACATTGCCAGCCCTCAGATTGCCTGAGGTTCACACCCTGTTTGCTAATTAGCGATGACAGTAGAGTACCGATTCATGCAGATTTTTAAACTGATATTGAAAGCATCCATGTATCCGATATCGTCAATCAATACACGGATTGTGTCTTGATTAATGCATGATCAAATGCTCACCATTTCATTTTCTGAAGTATATTTCGTGTTAGAACATCATTAAACACAATGAAGTGAAAATGCTCATTTGTCTTTCATATTTAGGTGGTATTCACTAGCATAAAGAAAAGCACATCTGTTACTTGACGCATTTTTTAAAAAACTTAAGAGCAGCAGAAATAGTTAATGATCCATTTGCTCTGTCTCTGCCCAGAAAAACATGTCCTGCTCGAGATTGAGCTATGAGGCAAGTGTGTGTTCTCTAAATGTTGCTTCTGTTTTTCACAGTGACGCCTGAAGCCTGGCGGGTGATGATGTCGCTGAAATCTGGCCTTTTGGCTGAAAGCACATGGGCTTTGGACACCATTAATATTCTTCTGTATGATGACAGCACTGTTGCTACCTTCAGCCTCTCTCAGGTAACGTACATCATGACTGGGTACTGCTATTGGCTGAGCAAACGGATGGCAATGCTAGACTGCCATTTCTCAAAACCTGAGCTGTCTGCATTTTTAACGCACTGCATTGAGTTGCCTACAAGAAAATATAAGTAGACAGACTTTTTTCACATAATCGGACAGTGTCTGCTTCGAAGGATGTGTTTCAGTGTCTGAAGGCCGCTAACCAAGCCCGACCTCGTGGATTCCAGGCCAAAAAGGCTGCTTCTGCCAGGCCAGCATTTTGTCACAGACCTCTCCCGGTTCCCCTCCGTGCTGCAAGTTCCGCACTCCCTGCATGCACCTCTCTCCCCGGCTTACTTTCTGCACTCCCGCGCAGTTTTCCGACTCCAGTCTAGGCCGTGCCACTCACAGACCTATGTACGAGAAGCAGCCTTTCTTTTTGCAGCCTCCCATACCTGGGCCTTCAGAGGGTGCAGCATACGGGCCGCAAAAAGATAAATAGATGCATGTTATGTCCTATTTTTTAAGCACTCCAGACTTGACAATTCAACAGGCGCCACAGAAATAAGGCCTTTGATCATTAATTGACTATGCCTCAACACCTCTGCCATTCAAATACAGTGACGACCTACGACAAAAATTCAGGGCAGCTGGGCACACAACTAGTCTCTAGCACTCGCTCTCCTGCCCTTCCTCCGCACCCGACCACATGCATGATCTGTGGGGTTGCTTACAGGAGCCCAGCCAGCCCATTTAATTCCGTAACCTGGCCAAAATGCACACACGCAGGGATTCTAAACTTCGATGTGCATGTCCCGCACTGCGGCCCCCGAGAGTGAACCCACCACAAGCGCGTTGAGATTATAATAATAGTAAAAGATGCTGTGACCATTACAATCACAATCATATTGGGGTATTGTGCAAAATCCATACTGCACTGTATTTTTTTGTAGACATGCCAAACCACTCTGCAATGGTGTGTAACCAATTTGCGTCATTAATAAATCTCTTCTTGCTCAATGTCATTCATTTTTCTCCACGAGCCACTCATTGCAAATCATTTTCTTTAGAGAATGAAGTCATTCTGTATTGTCATCAATATTTCACTAAGCAACACACAATCATGTTTTACTACCACCCTGATAAGTTAACAATATAAAGTCATTCAAATGGTGCTGTTTGCCACAGTAATCATCAAATAGGTTCGCGGTAGCCTAAGTCGTACCTCAAATATTTTGTTTGAGCCAAGGCTCGGTCATGAACAGTAGAAAGTCAGCGCTATGTTCAATGGATGTTCAGAAGGCTGTGTAAAACGAGTGAGTAGTCTTACTGCAGTTCTTTTTGGCAGTTTCTTGTTCCAAACCCACCATTGCAGTAGGCTTTATATTATGGTTCTTGCTGACAGGTTAGTATGAGAATTAACCAGTAGAATGTGTATGGAGTTTAGCCTCTGGCCAGTCCGAAACTAGGTGGAAGGAAATTGCGCTACTGCTGCGAAGGTTAAGCTTAACCCATTGTTTAATTCTGTTTCAGATTGTGCTCAAAATTAGCAAATGCTTTTATATAAAATGAAGCACATGCAATTTCTTTATGAAATACATGCAATGCCTACGCCCTACATTTTGTTTATTTTAGTAGTGGAGAGGTAGTATTCCCTAATTTGCGTCAATGAATTGCAGGAGACCCCATTCAGTACCAAAACAGCTTAAAGGATGCATTTTGAATTTTATGAAACTCTATAGTAAATACGGAATATTTCCCATTAGGAAAGTTCTGTGGAATATTTCAGGGGGAATGATTTTTTTTCCTACCAACCCCCTCCCTCTAATGTTTGTTTTCCGGGTGGAAATGTATTTCTGTCCATTACATCTTTTGTAGAGATTGTGTGGCTTAGAACTTTTCATGCATGCTTTTTCGGACTGTGCCCGTGGTTTGGAATGAAACCCTTTTCAAGTTGAAACTCGTCCCACTCTTCAATCCTGTTTCCAGCATATCCAATAAGCCAGCAGGCCTGCTTTGTTTTAAGCAAGCGGTAGGGAATTGCATTGCAATAAAGCCACATACTGCACGCTTGAAGCTTCCGCTGCAAGGTGCCCCAATACACCATACCTGATCTTTACCTCCTTCAAAAGATTTAGAACTATTTCCAATTTATATAGAACACTTTGCAACCCCTACTTCATACTGAGTTGTGTCTAACTTGCCTATCCTTCCCCGCAACAAGCTAAGGTTCGAATTGTTATAATCAACCGTTTCTAGTCTGCTCCTCTAGATCCTTGATATGATTTTAGTAACAGTTGGAAATCTCTGTGTGGCGAGAGGAGATGAGGGTGTGGGGGTCAAAGTAGTTTTTTGTCCTCTCTGGTATTGAAATTTGAGGCCAGACGTCATCAGTGTGGCTCTTTGCACTCATTCTAGTTTAGTAACCCACATCTACCCCCGGTTTCCTCAATAGCATACCAACTCGGATGTGTAATTATTTCTCTTCTATTGTGATTTTTTCGAATGTGAAATATATTAATAATCCCTGAGCTTTGGTCAATTGGTTTCATCTAGAGGTGTATATATACCGGCTAAATCTGTTATCACACTTCATATTTGTTTTGCAACAGAATAAAACTTAATTGGGAACTGAACTTATGAATTAAAGGACATTCTAATCATAATTTGGACTCAGTACTAACTTCATATATACAGCTCTAGGAGGAGATAAAAAGTGTTTATTTTATTTTTAAAGTAAATACCAATTGGTCCTGTGTGATTGTGCTACTGTAAAGCTTTTGCTTTACAATAATCACTGAGCACTTCATTTTTCGAAATCGTCAAATAGATGAGGTTCAGATTTTGGTTACATTATTTTACAGTTGGCACATTCACACCCTTGGAGGGGCGCTGGCCAATCAAGAGGCTCTGAACTCTGACTGTACTATATGGTACAAACACGCGTTCCTCCCTTCTCCTGCGACACCTCCTTCGGCTCCTCTCACCAACACGAGTACCACACCCCTGTACTCCCCCACCCCTAGGAAAACCTTCAAAAGTGGTAACCAGCTTCACTTGGCTACTCTGAATTCTCACTCTGCTGTCAAACACCCCTCTGACATCTCTCCTTCTCGAAGACTTTCACCTAGACATCCTCGCTCTTACTGAGATGTGGTTCAATGCAAGCTCTGTCACTGCTCTTGACACACTCCTTCCTGAGGGCTACAAAATTCTCTCCAAACCCAGACCTGACAGGCCTAGAGGTTGAGTGGCCCTGATCTTCCCTGAGTGGGTCCCTGCCTACATCATACCTACTCAATCCTACTCCTCTTTTGAATGCCTCATCTGCAAGCTTGGAGTCTCACCTACTCTCACCCATGCCACTATATTCAGGCCTCCCTGGCCCCATCTCTCTCTCTCTCTCTCTCTCCCTCTCTTCCTGTCCGAATGGGCAGACCGCGCCTCCTGCCGCTCAACCTCTTATTCCAAACTCCTCCTCCTTGGTGTCTTCAATATCCACCTTGACTCCCTTGAATCATCTACCTTTCAGTTCTGTGTCTTCTGTGACTCCCTCTCTCTCTCTCTCTCTCTATTCTCCCTTCCGGCCGACCTACTCTGCAGATCACACCCTGGATGCCCTCATTTCTGGGAACATCCCCATCTCTGGCCCAGTCACCACCCCACTCTCTTGGTCTGAGCACTCTCTCCTCCCGCTTGGGACCCCTTGGCCCTCTATCCGAGCCACCCCCAGCACTGCCAGCCTCCTTCGCCGTCATCCGACCTATGAAGCGAGTGTCGGTCACTGATTTCGCCTCCACCTTAATCACCCCCACCTCTGATTCTCCCTCTGCTAACCTGCACCTCTCCATGGCATCCTTGCCCCTGTCATGAGGATCTGCCTAAAACCTGCCTCCGAGAACAGCTGGTATGATTATGATCTAGCATCACTGAAATGCAAGTGCAGAGTTGCTGACCGGAAGTGTCAGACCTTGGGCTCACCCTCTGACAAAGTGGCCTACCGCCTACTGCAAAAGCAATATCTCTTCTCTCTGCTCCAAGAAGCGGGCCCATATCCAAGCCTGCATCTCCAGAGTCACTAACAACACAAACAAACTTTTCAAAATCTGCAAGGAACTCGCCAATCCAGCGCAGTCTCCACCTCCCCCCTCGCTTCCCAGGCTCTCTGCACTGCATTGGCCTCCCGTTTCACATCAAAAACTCAGGACATGTTGTCCTCACTCTACTGCACTCCCATCCCTACCTCGCTTGGTGCCTCTCCTTCCACCCTGTTCACTGTCCTCTCTCCTGCCCATAGTACTGGATTAGGTCTCTAAAGTGGTCTGCTCTATGAAGGTCTCCTCCAAACAGGTGCTCCCCTGCTCCCCCAGAACCATTGACAACATCTTCTCTCTAGCCTCGGCTCTTGTAGACTTCTGTAGCTACTCCTTCGCCACTGGCTCTTTCCCTCTATCCCTCAAGCACTCCCTAGTGCACCCTCTCCTAAAAAAACGATCTGCTAACCCCTCCTGCCTGGCTATCACCCTATTTTCACCACCCGTTTCCTGGGTAAACGCTTGGAGTAGCTGGTCCTCCCCCCAACTGACCCTTCGCACTGATCTTCTTGGTTGCCTTCATGACCATCAATCTGGATTTCGGGCATCCAGAGGCACGGAAATTGCTCTCCTGAACACCTGTGAAACCATGCGTGCAAATCTCAATTCCAACCATCCTGCTGTTTTTTCTCCTTGATCTCTACTCTGCTTTTGACACAGTCAACCATTCCATCCTCAAACAACTGTGACACCCTCGGCATCACTGACTGGGCACTGGATTGGCTGACCTCTTTTCTCACTAACCGCCCTTCCCAGTTGCAATTGGGCCCTTTCGCCTCCACCACCTTCCTCTCTACCTGTGGCGTCCCCCAGGGCTCTATCCAATTGCCATGGCTCTTCAATATCTATTTATTTATTACATTTGTATAGCGCACAAACAGCCCAGGGGCATCGATGTACTGTTACTTGTAGGGAACTTAGTTACAGAGGTGATACAGTTGTGAGATGCATTTGCGGGTTAGTGCATGAATACATTAGTACAGTTTAAGAAATGCATCAAGGGTTGGTCATTCTAAGCTAATAGTAATTGATGAAAACATTATGTAAAGATAAGTTTTCATAGCCTTGCCCCTTTTCTCCTCATTTCCAGTGTTATGCCGATGACACACATTGCCTTCAAACTCCCCTCTGCTCCCTCCTCTCTGATCCCTGACTGTCTGCCATTCAGGCATGGTGTGCAGCTAACGATCTTTACCTTAATGCCAGTAAGATGGAGAGCCTTCTGATTATGACACCTGCACCCTCTTTTTCTCCTAATCTCGGGCAATCTCTTTGGGCCCTCTACCCCTACCATCTTGTGAGGTCAAAAACCTCAGGGTCATCTTCGATTCCACTCTCTCCTTCATCTCTCACATCATGGAACTTACTAAAAAGTCCCACTTCCAGCTCCACCTCCTTGGAGGCATTCTTCCTTTCCTCACCTTCCCCCAGAAGCTCAATGTCTCCAGAGCTCTGGTCCTCTCCAGGCTGGACTACTGCAACAGCCTCTTTCTCAATCGCCTTCTTTCCTCCCAACGCCCCCTCCAGCTAATCCAGAATAATGCTGCAAGACTTATGCTTGGCCTCAAGACCAAGGTCTGTTTTTCTCCAGCCCTAAAATCACTCCACTGGCTCCTGGTGGCTGCAAGGAACAAATCCAAGAACCTCTGCAGCACACAAGGCCTTCTGGAGCTTGGGGCCACGCTAGCACCAATGTTCCCTCCCTAAATACTCCCCTGCTAGAGGCCCATGCTCCTCTAACTTCAACTCTTTGACTGTCAAACGCTTTTCCAACCAGAGTGGGGGTTGGGGGGAGGTCTCTCTCCTCGGTTGGTGCCTCCCTTTGGAACAGCCTCCCAGTCCCTCTGAGTTGAGCTGGACTTCCTCAAGTTCCGGAAACTGCTCAAAACTCTGCTGATCTCTACCTCTTTCCCTTCCCTGCTAATCACCCCACTGCCTCTTTGAATGGTGGCCTGAGCCTCATGAACCTCAGAAGGATTCAAGGCCCTTCTTCCCAGTCGATACCAGCACTCCCCACCCCCACTGCACTGCCCTTGCGGGCCCCCGCTTGACAGCTCTGCATCCCACCCTTGGGAGTCGCCTGCACTAGCACTTGGCCTGAGATTCTCCTCCTTAGCTTCCATTAGCACTTCCCTCCCGGGCCCTCCACCAGCACTTGCCTACTCCTCTGCCCCCCAACCCCCCCCCCCCCCCCCCCATCTCCTGCACTTCTCCTCACTGCACTTACACGTCCGAATGGCACAAGGCCTAGTACGACCTTGACTGTATTTTACTCTTTTTGCCATTATTTTCTCCCCTGTTACCATCCTGTTTAGCCTTGTTGCGCTTTGAAAAACTATTCAGTTGTATAGGTGTCTAACAAATGCTCAACAAAATAAAAATAAAATAGTCTATTTTTAGTCTTCATTACATTCCTGTAATTAAGAATGAAAAATGATTAAATGTACCCGTGTGCCACACCAAAGAAGAAAATAGGGCATAAGATACATTTATCTC
The DNA here is from genome assembly GCF_040938575.1 of Ambystoma mexicanum. Classification (NCBI taxonomy): domain Eukaryota; kingdom Metazoa; phylum Chordata; class Amphibia; order Caudata; family Ambystomatidae; genus Ambystoma; species Ambystoma mexicanum. The sequence goes on along the minus strand of NC_090928.1, from coordinate 199,068,159 downwards.
TTGTTTGATTTTCACCATAGCATGCACGTTATCTCTTGGTTGTTAATGGTGATTGACTTGACGGACAGGCTGGCCTGACTGGTAACAGTCCTGCCAGTTATGGATTAAGCGCTTTCTCATTGTATGGGCACATAACTGGATGGTAGGCCATTACCAGCCATGACACCTGCCAGCCAATCCTTATCGACTAATTGCTGTTTTAGGAATACTCTTGTTTCACTTTCAGATGTTCTCTTCTTGCCAGGATGACCGCTTTCTATTTATCTCGCACCGTATCAAAACATCATATTAATGTTTTTTTTTCCTTCAGTCTGTAGTACTGTTTTTTAAGAAATATATATCTGTAAAGCTTTCTTACTGTTAAGCTGCTCCTACTTGTGTCCTTGCATTTTGGAAGTAGTTATTTACATAGAACATTTACATGGTTAGTCACTCACCCTCCTATTTCGTTTTCTCTTACAGCTATCTGGATTCCTTGAACTGTTGGTGGAATATTTTAGAAAATGTCTGATAGACATTTTTGGAATTCTGAAAGAATGTGAAGTTGGAGACCCAAGTCAAAATACACTCTATCACGACCCAGTAAAAGCAGACGACAGTCTACCTTTGACAGATGAATATGAAGACCTTTATTTTGGAGAAGTGGAGGATGAGGACGAGGAGGAGGAGGAGGAAGAGGAGAAGGAGGAGAATAAAGAAGAGGAAAATGAACCGCTTGATGACGATCAAAAAATGGCACTTTTGACCACATCTGTTTGTGAAAATCCAATTGAGAAGCCAAAACAAGCCAGTAAATATGACAAGCTTCCAATAAAGATCGTAAAGAAGAATAGCTTGTATGTCATTGACAGGTCTGACAGACTCGGGCGTGTACAGGAGTTCGATAGTGGGCTGCTACACTGGCGACTTGGTGGGGGTGACACAACAGAACACATCCAAACTCATTTTGAAAGCAAAATGGATATTCCATTCTGCAGGAGAGTGCCCCCTTCCTTAAACTCCCCAAACAAAAAGAGGAAAGAACTACAGGAGGAAAAGCTGGGCGACTTTGATGAGCAAACCGAAAAAAGAATAATTGCAACCATTGATGATGTACTGTCAGCTCGACCTGGAGCACTGCCTGAAGACTCTACCAGCCCCTCCTCACAGGCAGACAGCACAAAATTTCCTTTTGGAATTCATCAAGCCAAAAGTCACATAAATTTTAAACTTTTGGAGGATGAACCAAGAAGTCGAGATGAGACTCCTTTGTGCAACATAGCCCATTGGCAGGACTCTTTGTCGAAGCGCTGCATTTGTGTGTCAAATATTGTCCGTAGTTTGTCTTTTGTGCCTGGCAATGATGTCGAGATGTCCAAGCATCCTGGCTTGGTGCTAATATTAGGAAAGCTTATCCTTCTTCATCATGAGCATCCTGAGAGAAAACGAGCACCTCAAACTTATGAGAAA